>NC_064645.1:420509692-421806432 GCF_023864345.2 Schistocerca serialis cubense
ATGTTAACAAATTTCTCTTCTTCAGAAACTCTTTCCTTGCTATTGCCAGTCTATATTTTATATCCTCTCTACTTCGACAATCATCAGGTATTTTGCTCCCCAAATAGCAAAACTCCTTTACTACTTTAAGTGTCTCATTTCCTAATCTAATTTCCTCAGCATCACCCGACTTAATTCGACTATGTTTTGCTTTTGTTGCTGTTCATTTTATATCCTCCTTTCAAGACACTGTCCATTCCGTTCAACTGCTCTTCCAGGTCCTTTGCTCTCTCTGACAGAATTACAATGTCATCGGCGAACCTCAAAGTTTTTATTTCTTCTCCATGGATTTTAATACCTACTCCGAATTTTTCTTTTGTTTCCTTTACTGCTTGCTCAATATACAGATTGAATAAGATTGGGGAGAGGCTACAACCCTGTCTCACTCCATTCCCAACCACTGCTTCCCTTTCACGTCCCTCGACTCTTATAACTGCCATCTGGGTTCTGTACAAATTGTAAATAGCCTTTCGCTCCCTGTATTTTACCCCTGCCACCTTCAGAATTTGAAAGAGAGTATTCCAGTCAACATTGTCAAAAGCTTTCTCTAAGTCTACAAATGCTAGAAACGTAGGTTTGCCTTTCCTTAATCTTTCTTCTAAGATAAGTCGTAGGCTCGGTATTGCCTCACGCGTTCCAACACTTCTACGGAATCCAAACTGATCTTCCCCGAGGTCGGCTTCTGCCAGTTTTCCATTCGTCTGTAAAGAATTCGCGTTAGTATTTTGCAGCTGTGACTTATTAAACTGGTAGTATCGGTTCTAATACGTGATTAAACTCATTGCTGTTTATCAGAGCAGTGGGGAAAAAAATCGAAGTTTAGGATATCAGTAGTTTCCGGGTGTGGCTCGCAGGAGCACATTTCTTGCGGGAGCTTAGAGATGGCTCCAGCGGCGAGGAATTAACTGCCAGTGGAGGGAGCCGCCCTCAGAAGGCGGTCTCCGCAGGCCTTATTAAGCCCCGGCGTGGTCCACAGGGAGCTGGACTGCACGGCGCGGCGCTCCAGGCAGAGGGATCCACTTGCGAGTTTATGGCCGGGGCCTGAGGTACGTAAGCCACTGCTGGAGCCGCCTCCAGTGCATACCTGATGCCGCGGACGCGAGCTCACACCGTGTGTACATTCGCGCACATTGCAACGATAAAAGTACTCCTCGGGAACCCTGATGTTGCGACTCGGTTCCCAAGTGATACGTCGTTAAAATCGCCAACACGACTCACTGCCTTTGTTCCTACTGTTGCGGCAAGCTGATACTTGGAAACGGTATTAAGTATAGCGGTTAACTTGGTTGGAGAAACTCTGCAGCCTGCAGGGAGGTGACCCCGTTCGAGTATCGTCTCAGTACTCACTTTTAATTCGTTAGAAACACTGCGAATAGTCTGCAAGTTGGTAAAACAGCAATTATTTGACACGACTTTTTCTTTGCCGTTTAACTCTCTAATTGCGGGCTGGAAAAGTGAAAACTAAAGTCTTTCCATGCGAGCTCTGATTTCCATTATTTTATTACGACGATCATGTCTCCCTATGTAAGTGGTAGCCGAAAAAATATTTCCATGTTCGTGGGAGGAAGTCGTTGGTAGAAATTTCCTGAAAAGATGGCCCCGCAAAGAAGAAAATATCATATCTGAGGCACTCTCTGCCCTATTTCACGATTATACAGAATGAGATGCACTTCTTTGAACTTTTTCGATGCCCGTCGTCAATCCTGTCTGATGCGGTTTGCACGCCGTGAGGGACGCCAAATATCAACTCTTGGTTTTTTTGATGACTCTCCGTCAGTTACTATGAATTTCCGACAGAAAACCACAAATGCAGCCGCAAAACTGAGACGATACTCCGTAGACACACAATTGAATTATAGGTAGTTTGTGTGGAAGTATCAACAGCCTTCTGGAAATCTAGAAATATGAAGTCAATTTGAGATCCCTTAACGAAGCACTCTTACTTCATGAGAAGAGACAGTGTTTTACAAGACCAATATTTTCTGAATTTGTACTCACAACACGCCAAGACGCTTTTCTTCGAGGTAATTCGTAACGTTCGAACTCACTATGTATTCCAAAATCATACTGCAAATTGATGTCGGTGATAGGGGTCTGCAATTCATCGGATTGCTCCTCTACCTTGAGTATTGTTATGTTCTGTTCAACTTCCCAGCGGTTCTATATGATTGTAAGTATGGAGTTATCACATCGGCACACTCTGAAAGAAACATAATTGGTATCCAGTCTGTTCCTGAAGACTTGCCTTTATTAAATGAGTTAAGTTGGTTCACTACACCGTGGACACCTACTCCTACATTACTTACTTTTCTGCAGTTCTTGATTCGAAATCTCGATTATTTACATCTACTTATTTGGCGAAGGAATTTCGGAAAACCATATTTAGTAACTCTGTTATAGTGGTACTGTCATAGGTAGCATTCCAATTACTATCGCACAGTGAACATATTGTGTCTCGCCGCTGGTATACTACACGTATGACCAAAATGCCTATCATGCTTTGATATCCTTATCACACACACTGTATTAACTCTCCACAAACAGACCTAATGAAATAATTTCGTTCATTTATGTGTCATATTTGCATGGAGTTCTGCAACCACCAAGTGTCTCTGAGGATGCAACAACCTAATCAGGTTTTACTTAATATCGAGACTGAATCAATGATTAATTGTTTAGTATGGTACTGTGCCTTTTTCTTATACAAAATATACAATGAAGAAATGACAGTAGTTTCAAACTATCTCCCACATGGCCTCTCCAGAAGGATTTCTAACCGCCTTCTGCGATGTTAGATCTGTCTGCTTTCCAAGAAGTAATATGTACATTTCATAGTATCTTTGTTACATAGAGTTACTAACTCTTTTACTTGCTGTTTTTCTTTGAGTATACTCAAACATGTACGTCCCTACGTCTCTGAAATTATTAGTCCGCCATCGCTTTTATCCTTTGATAAACTTAGTCCTCTCACGTTTCCGTTCTTATGTACACTATCTGTCACTCTATCAGACCAAACAGAAACAGATCATGTGAATATAGTGCCATTTTCATACAAGGGACAACTTTTTCTCGGTAAATATATTTCAATTTATTAACGATCACGTCACTGTGTTCCCATTTCATTGCGGTAGTTTAAATAAACGTAAACTTAAGTTTAAAAATGTTGTATTCATCAGCGACAACCCATTGCGGCTGAAAGAAATTATTCAAGGAATTCAGTCATTCGAGCAGTACTGACGAACAAACTGGACGACAATTGTAAATAAAGTTTGTCCCTCTTGTCTTCGTTGTGGATTAAACGAGATAGGCAAACGATGAAGCTGTTAAGAAGATTCTAGAAAAAAATACGTACGACAAGACTCAGCAATTTAAGAAAATTGCATGTATCATAGTTCGCTTTGCTTTCTTAAAATATCTTCTGTAGCTACGCAAATTAGTTTTCTCGGAGGGATCAGCTCTATCGTAAACTTTCATTTGTGTTAGCAATACATTGCATCTTATATGATGTTAACTGCTTGACTGGGACTGATAAATGATCTCCAAGTATTCCTAATTACCAGAAGAATCAACTGAAGTAACTCACAAATAATTTTTGGCGATAATTTCAGGACTTTAATTTCAAGTATCAGAAAGACTACAAAATTCATTCGTGAGGTACATCAGCGTCCAAGTTAAATAGCTCTCCTGGTACAAAGGAACTGCTTATTTACGCATGAACCGAAATTATAACACTTACGTTATTCTGTGTTGTTGTTGTTGTTGTTGTTCTACCATATGCATAAATAGTGTGACCTACACCCATTTAAAGCCGCTTACTGTATTCAAGACTTGTCTCTCCGTACTATTTTTACCTTCCACAATTCCTTCCATTAGCAAATGAAAGAAGTATCATATCTGCCGATCACTTCTTTTAGTCAAGTTGTACCAAGATTTGTTTCTTCCTTTTTTTTGTGCTAGCTATTCCGTTGCTATGACGATTTTCTGCTTGTGTACGATCTGTGTTGTTGTGCTTCTGCGGCGTTGTAAAATGAAGCAGCGCTCTTATCCTCCTGAATATACATTGGTAAGTCAAAACATGGCGCCGAATGTAATAAGACCTGCGATATGGCGGCCGGACCTGCCCCGCGAGGGGCCTCCCGGCCAATGACGCCAAACGCTCATTTCCAGTCAAAACATTATGGCCACTGTCTATCGCGAACTTAGATGCCGCTTGGTGGGGTTGCGGGTGCGTGACACGGTAACAAAAGTATATAAGCGCAGCAGACGCGGGCGGGTATCACCCTAACGAAGGTGTGGCCTACAAATGGGGATATCCATTGAGGAGAGACTTTGAGAAAGGACAGATTATTATTGCGCAGAGCTGTGAACGAGTACCTCGAAGAAAACGGCGAAACTGGTCGAATGTACACGTGCTGCTGTCATGAGCATGTACAGAAAGAGGTAAGACAATGAAACTACCATAGGCGCTAAATGACTGGACGTCCACGACCGTACACAGAACGTGGGGTGCTCTGTTGGTTGGTTGGTTTTGGGGGAGGAGACCAAACTGCGAGGTCATCGGTCTCATCGGACTGGGGAAGGTTGGGGAAGGAAGTCGGCCGTGCCCTTTCAAAGGAACCATCCCGGCATTTGCCTGAAGCGATTTAGGGAAATCACGGAAAACCTAAATCAGGATGGCCGGACGCGGGATTGAACCGTCGTCCTCCCAAATGCGAGTCCAGTGTGCCAACCACTGCGCCACCTCGCTCGGTGGGGTGCTCTGTAAAGTAGGATTGTTGATGATCTGTGGCATCTCTGCCGAAAAATCACAATGCATGTGCACGCACAAGTATTTAGGAGCACACTGTTCATCGTATTGTTGAACAGGGAGCTCCGTAGCAGACCAACCCTCCTTGTTTTCATGTCGACCCAACGACGTCGTCACTTACGACTGCAGTGGGTACGGGGCTATCAGTGTCGGCTCTTCGAAAAAATCACATTTTTACTACACTAAGTCGATGGTCGTCACCACAAACGGCGTCGTGGAGGTGTACGGTGGCTCTAAACGTGCAGCGTGCCACGTACGCAGATTATTGGGAGCAGTGTTATGCTATGGGAGACATTCCCCTGCGCTTGCATGGTACCTGTGGTAGTAATCCAAGACACACTGACAGCTGCAACCACCTGCATCACTTTATGCTTGATGTCTTCCCCGACGGCGATGTAATTTTCAGCAGTATAACCGTCCGGGTCTCGGAGGCCAGAAAGGTGCTACAATGTTTGAGGAACATCATAGTGAACTCACGTTGATGTCCTGGCCACCAAATTTGGCTGATGTGAATCCGATGGATCCCTTCTGGGTCGTGTCCGCCCCGGTAACTGAGTGGTCAGCGTGACAGACTGTCAACCCTAAGGGCCCGGGTTCGATTCCCGGCTGGGTCGGAAATTTTCTCCGCTCAGCGACTGGGTGTTGTGTTGTCCTAATCATCATCATTTCATCCCCATCGACGCGCAGGTCGCCGAAGTGGCGTCAAATAGAAAGACCTGCACCAGGCGAACGGTCTACCCGACGGGAGGCCCTAGCCACACGCCATTTCCATTTTTATTTCTGGGTCGTTTTCGGGCGCCATCACCGCGAACGCAAATCAGTGGCCCGTTTTTGATGCGAATTACGTGAGCTATGCGTAGACATCTAATGTGACATAGCTCCATAAACCTATTTACAAACTGTCGGATACCTGATATGCAAATCAGTGATGTATTTCGTTCGACAGATCGACAAACAAGCCATTACGCAAGTGGTCATAATGTTTTGGCTCATTAGTGTAACTTTAATGACCTTTACATTGCGCGATGTGTTACCTAAGATTTAAAAAGTACATGTCTGATGACTAGATTGAGTCAGACATTGCCATGAAAGCAAAACTGCGAATTTGCTGTGGATGTTCTGTACGGTGCCTTCAGTGTGATTAACTGTTCATATTCTTAATTACATCGCTTCATGCACCGTGTATCTTGCCTACTTCTTTTCGAGTTCTTCAACCGTTTATCTTACTGTCGACTTTTTCCCAGTTTCGGAGTAGATTTAATGTATGCAGCAATTACCACGCGAAAGTTAAATTCTAGCTTTGTACTGTTACTCTTTTACGATTTACTCGTTGCCTAATTAAGTTGTTTACTATATTATTAAATACGTATTTGGTAAGAAGAGTTTTTATGTCTCTTATAATCAAGTTTTTAGTGAAATTTGGACGCGACTAGGTAGTATTTTTCTATCATATAAGGAGGAATTGCAAGTACATCTCCAGTGTAGAGAATAAATTCGGTGATTCCGATCGTCTGCACATTCAATGTCTAATGAAACTATTCTAGCCGTTGCATCTCCATATCCTTTGGAAACCTTGACCTGTAGAAAAGGCAGGTGTGCGGTGGTGGTGTAATGGTCAGCATAGTTGCCTTCCAAGCAGTTGATCCGGGTTCGATTCCCGGCCGCCGCAGCAGGCTTTCAATTTCGCGTATGAGTACTTTCAGTTCCGTTTCAGCCGCTGTTAACTGTTGCGCTGCACTTCAGTGTTTACATCGCTGTACTTGTGCTTCGCCGAGTGCCGTCCGTCCGTTAATCTCCGTGTTCGTTCCTGTTCCTTGTGATCTGATCGCTCTTTCTGGTCTTGCTGCTGCTACTTGGAATTTCGGTTGTTTAACCGAAATTGCTTCGCTGGATTAACCATGGCTACAAACCTCAGGAAGAATACTCTGGTATTTGCTTTTGACAAAGAATCCCGTCCTGTTCAGCCGACATCCCTGGAAATAGATGACTGGATTACACAGGTAATTGGTCTAAATTCTGAAACCGTTCATACCTGGCAACTGGATCAGGAAAAATACTGTGTTTTTGTCAAGTTAATCAGTGCTTCGACTGTTGATAAAGTGTTACGAAAGTGGGGCTACGAAGTAGATTTTGTGCATAGAAATGGTTATAAAAGTAAGGTTTCCATCTATAGAGCGGACATTCATTACAAAACCGTTCGTGTCTTGAATCTCCCCATTGAAATTGAAAATGATAAGATTAAGGAAGCTCTTTTAAACTACGGAGACGTTAAATCAATTGCAAATGAAAGATGGTCGCCTCGCTTTAAACTGCAGTGTTTTAACGGGGTCCGCTGTGTAGAGATGGACGTTAAGACGAATATTCCGTCTCACATAACTGTTTGTGGGTATAAGGCACAAATTGTTTATACAGGTCAGGAAGCTACATGTCATATATGTAACGAAACCGGCCACTTCAGACAGGAATGTCCGCGGCGAACTGTTGTGCTCAAAAGTAATTTGATACAGCGTCAGAAGCTTACCTTAAATGATCTGTTACCAAAGAATAGCCCGGAACAACTGGTTGAGGATGTTAACGCAGCGGGACAAGCTGATGTCTCCCTTCACGATAACAGTCAATTTCCCCCGTTAACAACAAAAGGAAACCCCGTTGCCACTGTTCGTGAAACTGAAATGCAACCGAAAAAACGACCTCTGGAGATAACTGATAGTTGTTCAGAGGACGAGCTGTCTTGTCCCACTCCCTCACTTCGCAAGCAAAAACAGTGCGATGAGAAGGCAGAGGAACCTGAAGGCAAAATGCGAATGGAAACTAATGAACAGAAAGATAATACACATACGGTACCAGAAAATGAAAGGGGTGTAAGCAGCATTAATTTGCAAGAAACAACAGGTGCAGTAACCGATTGCAAAGATCAGAATCTATCTGTTAATAACCAAATTCAGGGAGAGGATGCAAAACTGCAGTCTCCATTTGTTTCCCTCGATCAGAAAGTGAGTGAAATTAATAAAGAACGAGGAAGTGGTGGCCAAACTGAAATCACGGTCAACACCTCAGGGCAGGCGCCGGCAACCGAAATTGCTAAAGCGTCTGCTGCTGCTCCAGATAAGCCGCGAAGTAAAATACCGACGCAACCAAATGAGAATGTAGCTCGTAACCAAGGGAAAGGAAAATCCAGTAGGGGCGACCCAAGCCCAAAGAATGTTCAGTCCGAAACGGTCGTACACGAATCACTGGAGGAAAAATCAGAAAGTTTACCAGGACATCAGTCTGCTTGCGGTACAAGAGAAAACATCAGAAGTAGAAAAAAACGGGACAGTAACTAATAAACTGATTGAAGTGTTATTCCATGCTCAGCCTTCCGAGAAAACTGTTACAGCTTCACTGAACCCTGAACCACAGTAAACTAAATTAGTTCAACAAAACAACTACATAGTGACAGCACAATGACGCAATCTTATTCTGTCACCACTATAAACATAAATAAAATCACGACCTGTTTGAAATTATCGGCCCTTAAGGAATTTTTGTACGAATCCGCGACTGATATTGCCCTGTTACAAGAAGTTCTAATTTCGGATTTGGTAATTCCCGGTTTTGTCAGTTACATAAATGTGTCTCCCGAAACAAGTGTTGGAACAGCTATTTTGGTAAGGGAAGGGATTACAGTAAGCGAGGTGGAACGACTGGAATCCGGAAGGGGAATAGGACTAAATATCTATGATGTGACTATCATCAACTTGTACGCCCCTTCAGGAAGTTCTCATCGAGCTGACAGGGCACGTTTCTTCAAAGATGACTTGATATATTTGTTAAGGAAATCACCAAGACAGTTATTACTTGGAGGTGATTTTAATTGTGTTTTAAATCGAAAAGATCAGTTACCTAATTTTAATTTCTCAAGTGAACTAAAACAATTAGTTACTGGTTTAGAATTAAAGGATATATGGGAAATCAAATACCCCTCCATTGTTGAGTTCACTTATGTCACGGCAACATCACGTAGCAGGATTGATAGACTATATATTTCTAAAAATCTTGTAACTTCCGTGACAAAAGTAGAAACCATTCCTACGTACTTTTCAGACCATTCAAGTGTCTTAGCTTGCATAAATCTAACAAGACAGCCGGTTCGCCGGTTCAAGAATCAGTGGAATTTGAACACTTCCTTGTTAGTTAATCATGATTTAGAAGATCTGATTAAAGAAACATGGGCAATATGCCTGCGAGCCCGTAGTAGATATGCCACTGCTATTGACTGGTGGGTTAAAATGGCAAAGCCAAAGTTGGGGAAAGTTCTTATTCAATACAGTGCCCAGAGCGCAAGGGAAATGAAATGCACTATAGAGTATTACTATTCCGTTTTGAGAGATCTATATGATCAAGTCTCAGCAGGTTCCTCACTTCGGATAGCAGACATAAAAAAAGTCAAAGCCAAGTTACTTAACATCAAGAGAAGTCAAATGGAAGGGTTGAAAATAAAATCGAAGGCAAAATCGGTGTCAGCAGATGAAACTACTTCCCTATATCATTTAGTGAAGCATACGAAAAACGGGAGAAGGACTTTTATTGAAGAAATTCGAACAAAACACGGCACGATTCTCAGAACCCAGCAGGATATCATGAACGAGATTTATCGCTATTATTGCGAGCTATATTCTGTACATCAAAGTAGTGATGCTTCCTTGGAAGAATTCCTTGACATCCTAGCCCCACAGCTGACAGAAGATGACAACGAAAATTTTCTCGAGGTTGTCAGTGAAGAAGACGTGTATGAGACTCTGTGCGCCTCGCCACCAAAAAAATCCCCAGGACCGGATGGTCTGCCAGCAGAATTCTACGTCCGTTACTGGCCAATAGTAGGTGCGAAAATCACGGACATTGTAAATGAGGTTATTCAGGGTAAAATGATTCCGGCTGAGTTTAAGGAGAGTAAAATTGTTCTGGTGCCAAAAAATAATGGAAACAAAGATTTAAATAACTTTCGTCCAATTTCATTGCTGAATTCTGATTATAAATTAATAGCTAGAATAATAAACAAGAGAATTTCATGCCTTACAGATAAAATTATTAGTCAACATCAGAACTGTGCGCAAGGCAGAACCATTTTTCAAAATCTAGCGGAATTCAGGGATATCATTGCAATAACTTCTGTAACAAACATAAAGTGTGCTTTATTGTTTTTAGATTTTTATAAGGCGTTCGATGTAGTAAACCATGAATATCTTCTACAGACATTGAAGAAAATAGGTTTCAACGATAGGGTTATACAGTTGATTAAGAACATAGCAACTGGAATAAATGCTAAAATAGCGGTGAATTGTCAACAATCCAGGCCGATGCAAATACAACGAGGTGTTCCTCAAGGAAGTCCTCTGTCCATGTCGCTCTTCGCAATTTCGCTGGAACCTTTCCTCCGACATGTCCATGCTACATTAAAAGGCTTAACATTATCAGGAAACAAAACAGTTATGCTGACGATATAGGGGTAATTATAAGGAATAATGACGAGGTAACCACGCTAGCAACAGTGATTGATTCGTACTGTAGAGCATCTGGAGCCAATGCAAACGGAAAAAAAAGTAAGATGTTAAATCTCAGAGGTTTTGATAATATCAACGTCGAGTGGGCAAAATTAGTCCGACAACATAAAACACTTGGGATCACCCTGACAGCATGCCCTATGAAAATGACGGCTTTAAACTGGAAAGTTGCAGCAGATAAAGTGCAAGGAGCCATTGTAGAGAACTTAACTCGATATATGAACCAAGTTCAAAGAACACAGTATATCAACTCATGCATCCTTGCTAAGGCTTATTATACTGCCCAGCTGTTTCCAATACCGAGAATGATAGCGAGGAGAATGATGTCCAAAATCACAAAATTTTTGTGGAGAGGTGAAGTGTTCAGAGTACCTGCTAAAGTAGCCACTTTAGATCCTAAAAATGGTGGACTAGGATTAACTGATATAACGGATAAAGCCTCTGCTCTTTTTATCAAAAGGCAAGTTAATTTAATAAGAGACTCGCGAGAAAGCATAACCAGCCAACTTTTCGAGATCATTAAACCTCCAAGCCTGCTTCCCCCGATTGACGTGCAGAATATCAACAGTCGCTTACAGCACGTGAGGATTTTCTATGTTGAGTTTAGTTATGTCAGTGTCGAACTCAGGCAGTCCCGACACTTAACATCGAGAGCCATAATGCGGGAACGAAAGAAAAGCGAAGGAAGAAACAAAATAGAACGACAGTTTCCAAACATTGAGTGGACTGAGATTTGGAAAAACATTAGTTCTAATGTGCTCACGTCTAATATAAAAACGTCATGGTACAAGACAGTTAACAACATAGTTAGCACCAATGAAAGACTGCACGCAATCGGACTCTGTGAAACAAATTTATGTCAACAATGCCATCTAGTTGACACAGTAGTTCATCGATATACTTGCAGTGGTCACATGAATAGTTGGAAGTGGATCCGGGAGCAAATAGCTCTGATTACAAGAACATCCCCTGAGTATATATCGCTGTCATTGATAAACAGGCCTGAAGCACGCTATTTCCCAGAAGCAAAAAATAACGCTGTGTACTGGTTGCTGGGAAATTTTGTTAACTACGTCCTTAACAAATTAGGATCCGATAGCATCATAGAGTTCAAGGTACACATGCTGTGTGAGTTCCACAAAATTAGAAGCTATTCGAATCACAAGAAAAAGTTCGGTAATATGCTAAAAATTGTATTTGAAAGAATGGGCATTGGTTAATATAAAAAAGAAGACTGTGTTGACAGTGATGTATTGTAGTTACCTTAAGGATACTATTTAAGATTTTACAGTATATTTATGATGTGTGCTTTCTGTACTTCAGAGAGTAGTTTTTTGAAATTTATAAGCTAATGTACAGAACTTATGTGACATTGAGATTGTGTGTCTAATAGTGCCAAACACAAATCATGAAAGGTGCATTATTGGATTATAGTAGAAATTTGGAAATAGACAGTTTTTATAGAAATCTCCTTATCGATTGGTTAAAACCATAAGATTCTATCCGATAAATGTAATATTCAATGGCTGGCACATTGCCCTGTTCATTTTTGCAGTGAAAGACTGATTATATAAATCTGATCACTTCAAATACTTAGATTCAATTAACGTCCAGTAAGTGTAGTTGGAAGGCTAGTCAACTTTATTATATATCTCCTTTCCGCCATTCTCAAGTATTTATGCTTAATTTAATTCTTTCTGGTGATTTAGTCAGTAACACAATCTTCTGTTGTCTTTCCTTAATGTCAGCGCAATTGAAATGATCAAACCGCTTTGTTCAAATAACTTCATGTATGTATAACTTAGTATGTATTTGCAATGTGTAACATTGTTTTTTTTTAATAAAGGTTTTATATTAAAAAAAAAAATAGTAACTGAGTGGTCAGCGTGACAGACTGTCAACCCTAAGGGCCCGGGTTCGATTCCCGGCTGGGTCGGAAATTTTCTCCGCTCAGCGACTGGGTGTTGTGTTGTCCTAATCATCATCATTTCATCCCCATCGACGCGCAGGTCGCCGAAGTGGCGTCAAATAGAAAGACCTGCACCAGGCGAACGGTCTACCCGACGGGAGGCCCTAGCCACACGCCATTTCCATTTTTATTTCTGGGTCGTTTTCGGGCGCCATCACCGCGAACGCAAATCAGTGGCCCGTTTTTGATGCGAATTACGTGAGCTATGCGTAGACATCTAATGTGACATAGCTCCATAAACCTATTTACAAACTGTCGGATACCTGATATGCAAATCAGTGATGTATTTCGTTCGACAGATCGACAAACAAGCCATTACGCAAGTGGTCATAATGTTTTGGCTCATTAGTGTAACTTTAATGACCTTTACATTGCGCGATGTGTTACCTAAGATTTAAAAAGTACATGTCTGATGACTAGATTGAGTCAGACATTGCCATGAAAGCAAAACTGCGAATTTGCTGTGGATGTTCTGTACGGTGCCTTCAGTGTGATTAACTGTTCATATTCTTAATTACATCGCTTCATGCACCGTGTATCTTGCCTACTTCTTTTCGAGTTCTTCAACCGTTTATCTTACTGTCGACTTTTTCCCAGTTTCGGAGTAGATTTATCGTATGCAGCAATTACCACGCGAAAGTTAAATTCTAGCTTTGTACTGTTACTCTTTTACGATTTACTCGTTGCCTAATTAAGTTGTTTACTATATTATTAAATACGTATTTGGTAAGAAGAGTTTTTATGTCCCTTATAATCAAGTTTTTAGTGAAATTTGGACGCGACTAGGTAGTATTTTTCTATCATATAAGGAGGAATTGCAAGTACATCTCCAGTGTAGAGAATAAATTCGGTGATTCCGATCGTCTGCACATTCAATGTCTAATGAAACTATTCTAGCCGTTGCATCTCCATATCCTTTGGAAACCTTGACCTGTAGAAAAGGCAGGTAGAGGTACGTGGATTAATACCTTCAAGAATAGCTAACAACCCACCAGAAGAAGGTACGGTGAGGCCGTAAAAGATTTTGTGTTAGTTCCGGAGGATGTGCCAACGTGGATAACGATCTCCAGACGTGCTTCCCAAATCCGTGAGCTTTTGTAGGAAGCACATTCTCTCTCAAGTATCAGTAAGCAGATGTCTCTGGTAAAGTTATCTTTTGCTCGTGTTGTAAAACTAAGAATTGGTTGGCTTTTGTGTAATACTTGAAATTATTTGTAATCGACCTCATACGTCTGTCTATTCTATAATTAACGTTCTTGAGTACTGGATCATCTGCGCAACAGATTCAATATTGTTTCTGTGTTTCTGTTGTGGTCTTCTGTCCGAGGCCTAGTTTGGTTTGATGCAGCTTTCCACGCTACTCTGTCGCCTCTTCATCTCCGTATAATTGCTGCGGCTCACATCCATTTGAACTTGAATGCTGCAATTTCAACTCCCCCCCCCCCCCCCCGGCCCAACTTTCCCCCAATAGTAAATTGACGCTCATAAACCGATTATTTCTATTAGTGAAGCTATACCACAAATTTCGTGTATCCCCAATTCTGTTTAATATCTCCTCAAATACACAATACACCTATCTAATCTTCTGAACTCTTCTGAACTAGCAAATTGCAAAAGTGTCTACTCTTCTCTTGTCTGGACTGCTTATGGTCCACGTTTCGCTTCAGACAAATTGCTTCGGAAAGGCCTCCCTACTTGGGCCGTCATTAGTCATTTTAATTGCCTAATAGCAAAACTCGTGTACTACTTTAAGTGCCTCATTTCCTAATCTAATTCCCTCACAACCGCTTGATTTAATTCGACTACATTCCATTATCCTTGTTTTGCTTTTGTTGATATTCATTTCATGCCTCCTGTCGAGACACTGACCATTCCGCTCAATTACTCCTCCAAGTCCTTTGCTTTCTCTAGTAGAATTGCAATCTCATCGACAAATCTGAAATTATTATCTTCTCTCTAGACTTTCATTTCTCCCCCAAATTTTTCTTTAGTTTCTGTTACTGCTTCTCAGTGTGCAGACTGAATAACATCAGGGATAGGAAACAACCCTGTCTCACTCCCTTTTCAACCACTGCTTTCCTTTGATGCCCCCCGTCTCTTACAACGGCCATCTGGTTTCTGTCAAGTTGTAAATAACCTTTCTCTCTCAGTATCCAAGCCGGCCGGGGTGGCCGAGCGGTTCTAGGCGCTACAGTCTGGAACCGCGCGACCGATACGGTCGCAGGTTCGAATCCTGCCTCGGGCATGGATGTGTGTGATGTCCTTAGGTTAGTTAGGTTTAAGTAGTTCTAAGTTCTAGGGGACTGATGACCTCAGACGTTAAGTCCCATAGTGCTCAGACCCATTTGAACCGTTTGAACCAGTATCCTAAACTCTGGTACCTTGAGAACTTCTAAAAGAGCATCCCGATCAGAACTGTCAAAAGCTTTCTCTAATTCTACAAATTCTATAAACATAGGTTTGACTTTCCTTAACCTTTCTTCTAAGATATGTATTATTGTCTGTACTGCCTCACGTGTTCCTACATTTCTCCGGAATCCGAACTGATCTTCCCCGAGGTTGGCTTCTACCAGTTTCTCCATTCTTATACGAAGAGTTCATGTTAGTACAGTGCACCTATGACTTATTCAACTGCTAGTTCGTTAATATTCACCCGTATCAGCTCCTGCTTCTTTCGAAGTGGAATTATTATTTTCTCCTGTATGTCTGAGGTTAACCTCCCTGTCTGATGTATCTTGTACACCACGTGGAATAGTTTTGTCATGGTTGGCTCCCCCAGTGCAGCAGACCTGAGGGAATGTCTTCTACTCTAGAGACCTTTCTGGGGGTAGGTCTTTCAGTGCTCTGTCAGATATTTCTCTCAGTATATCTTCCACGTCATCCGCTTTCTCTTCTTCTCTTTCTCTAACACTAGCTTCACTTCTCATGTGTTATAACTTCCTGGCAGGCTATGTAGTTCTTTAGTGGATATAGGAGCGAGGATTCCTTTTAGCGGTCATGTGGATGACGTCACGCTTTTCGATATTGAGAATCAATTGCCAGTTTTCGCACCGCGTTAAAATTTGCTTCTTTTCCAAAACACAGCGGAGTTTACAAAATATCACCTCACTAGCGTGTAATGCAGTCGCAATTGCGAGAGATTTCTGAAACAGTGGTTTATCAAGTTTATTAAGTGAGGAACTGAGGAAAGATACGATGAATAGCGCATTTAAAAGCACATCCTTGATACAAAAGATAAACGTGTAATGTCTTCACTTATATTGCTCGTTTGACCAGCTATCGATGGCCCTTAAAATTATATTCTTTCATCGAGAAAGTCTGTAGTTAGTGCAGTAACATGGTAGATAATGAAATTCTGCATAATAAACTTATGGAAAAATACTCTCCTCTTTGCGGGCTGCCATTTGCCAGTCTCATTTCGATGTGTCAAACGGTTTATGAAATATGAGGAATCTTGTGGATATTTTATTCTGGATTTATCGCTGGCGCACGATCTAAATGAGTGCTACACCAGGTCAATTTTCTCGACTCTGGTTACAGACAGAGACCTCCACCCAAGTCTACAGAAAAATTCAATACGTTCGCTGAATTTCACGTGCAGCAGCGTACCGTGTAATATGCAGCAAAGGCAAAATCATAGCGACCCTATTTTTCATGCAACCTTTTTCCAATTTCGGACAATGTCTTACTTAAAGTGCAAATATTGTAATAACTATGCCATGGGCTCGTCATCGTGAAGCTGACATACAAAGCTATAAGCAACGCAAAAACGATTTTTTCTTTTTACCAAATAATTTCTGTAAAACCGCTTGAGAAAGGTTGCAGAGATTGCGCCTCCATTCAGTCGTCGCCGACCAACCGAAAGTCGGCAAGCAATGTCGGTCTCCCATCAGATGAAACGAAGGAACTCCTCCAGCGCTTTGGACGCAAGTTGATCACTGCGAATTGGCCATCGTTTCCTACGCATATTCTACCTCAGACTGATACATTTACACATCTTCATTGTCCCTGAAAGTTTATATAACATCATCAAGGAACCGCTCTCTACGTATTGCAGTATGGTATGGTGATTCAGTTTGCTTTAAACTAATGATGGGGAGCTCGTGAATGAGTCGTTCAAATGAACGCTTCACTCCAGTGAAGTGTGAACTAACCACTCAATTTCAATGAACTGGTACTTCAAACTCTTCACAGATAGCACACTCCACACTTTTTTCTAGTTCACTCACTCTCTTCCCCTCTCCCTCTCGCACAACATCGGCGCTACGTCACTCATCCTCCCTTCACTTCAGTCCTCCCTCTACTGCCTGTCGACGAATCGCGCGGTGTTTGTGGGGAACGATAGGTTCACGAGGGGTTGGGGTGGTGAGGGGCGAGGGGAATGCAGCATCAGCTGCTTCCTGCAGTGCTGACATCATTACCAGTGACTATTTGTGCAGTTAAACTTCGCGTCTACGGGTAGCCTACCGTTGGCAGCGCTTGCAGACAAATGAATATTAAAGATACAAACGAAGAGGCTGGCTGTGTGAGCACGCACAGCTAACATGAAAATAAAAGGTTTGTTAACATCAGTGAAAGAGGGATTTTATCTGAAATCGTACCAATGACTACAGGTGACAGTTAACGTTTTGAATCTGGAATGCTATTATTCTCAACAAAAATAAAATGTACAGGAAAACTTTTGAATAATTACTTAATGTAGGTATATAGACTTTGTGACAGTGGTAAACATACTCATTCTATTTTGGATTAAATTCTAAAAGGAACATAAAATTGGACTGCATTTCGTTGGTAGCCCTAGTTTTCAGTCCATGAATACAACAAATAATGTTTCATTTGGCAGATAAAGACTTTTTTGGGCGCTTCATGAGAAAATGTCAAGCAGGATTAAATGTAATACCTTCTTTATAGGTGACAGGCTTCTTTGCTTATCTTTCCTTTGTCCCCTTCGACCATGCTCTATTTAAGTTAACTCACACTCTGTAAGTGTGTAAAACGTTGCGTGCGCCTTACTGCATAGTTCGGCCATCTGTTGGTAAAATTATGAAGTATTACGAAGCTTTATCGTACGAGCGAGGCGAAGCGAGCGTTGCCGCGGCTGAGCGGCGAACTGGGCAACTTCGCCAGGCTTCCGTACTTCATGAATGACCTACTTCATTTGAACGCTTCACGGCAAAGAGTGAAATGAATGAAGCAGTTCACGGGAATGAACGCGTTCGACCCATCTCTACTTTAAACGCGCTAAACAATAACGAGCATATTTGCTAGCAAGGGTAAGTACAACCGCGATACCTCGATCCTACGGTCGCTCATGAAATACTGTTGACAGCGTGCGTGCGGGTCGTTCGGATTATGGCTGTCGGTTATTCACGGCGTCACGCCGTTAGCCGGCTAGCATTGTGCGCTGTGTGGCGCGGCGGTGTTTAGTGTCGTGCTGGGAAAATGCTGCTCGCGAGAACAATGGTCGGCGCCGGCAGAGACAACGCTTCGCGTCTCCAGGAGCCGCCGCGGGCGAGATGACGACCGGCTCACATTAGCGCCGCCTCTTTTGTCGACGGTGCGAACAAAGCGGCCCGAAACAGCCGCCGCGTCGGCTTGTTTGCGGTAGAGTAATTGATGGCAGACGCCGCGGCCGCCGGAAGAAGCTCTTTGCGCCTCGTCTTCCAGGTAAAAGGCCGGGGACACTGCAGATTTGCGTTTCCACCACCTCGGGTCGTCAGGTTTCATCCTTCTGTGACTAATGCATCGCGTTGTCGAAGTCTGCTGAGACCAGTTAGTTAATGCTCGCCCCTATTACGCCTATACCTCAGGTTGGATTCCTCCTATACGTTGGGCAGGGGGACTGAACATGGCATACTGTTACAATCATAAAATAGACGGTAGAAGGTGTTTCTAATTTTTACATCTTAACTTTTACTCGTTTATTTAGTATTTACATCTCCCCATCAGCGCAAAAAAAAAAAAAAAGCCGATCCAAATTCGTCGTCAGATTATAAACCTTATAAACTTATACTGGATATTTGCGTTTCGTCGCCGTGATGAGGTGCGAATAATGTGGATTATTTGGAGGTGAGTGGCTAGCAGATATTTTCATCAGCAGCAATTCATTCTTGTAAGTTCGCATCTCCAGAGTCTCTCACTATAATTACCAATACAACAGGCTAAATTGATTAATACATCAACTCTCCTTTGAGCAGAGTGATATTTACCTCTTCTCTCTTGAGGAAAAGGAAGCGTCCTCCACAGCCGTGATGAAGAATGCAGTGTAATACAGCAGTAAGTGATGTCGCCGTTATATCCGAAGAACGCAAGCTGTAGTGCATTCAAATATCTTTTTTGAGACGAATAAGTTAGAAATGAATGAAACTGGCTCCTTTTCCACAAGATATATCTTAAAAAACTTTTAGTAGTAGGACTATTCCACTTAATTACAGGCCCATATCGTTAACGTCGATATGCTGCAGGATTTTAGAGCATATATTGTGTTCGAACGTTATGAATTACCTCGAAGGAAACGGTCTATTGACACACAGTCAACATGAGTTTAGAAAACATCGTTCCTGTGAAACACAACTAGCTCTGCATTCACATAAAGGGTTCAGTGCAATTAACAAGGGATTTCAGATCGATTCCATGTTTCTGGATTTCCGGAAGGCTTTTGACACTGTACCACACAAGCGGCTCGTAATGAATTTGCATGCTTATGGAATATCGTCTCAGTTATGTGACTGGATTTGGGATTTCCTGTCAGAGAGGTCACAGTTCGTAATAACTGACGGAAAGTAATCGAGTACAACATAAGTGAATTCTGGCGTTCGCTAAGGTAGTGCTATAGGCCCTTTGCTGTTCCTTATCTATGTAAACGATTTGGTAGACAATCTGAGCAGCCGTCTTCGGTTGTTTGTAGATGACGGTGTCGTTTATCGACTAATAAAGTCATCAGAATATCAAAACAAACTGCAAAACGATTTAGAAAAGACATCTCAATGGTACGAAAAGTGGCTGTTGACCCTAAATAACGAAAATTGTGAGGTCATCCACATGAGTGCTAGAAGGAACTCGTAAAACTTCGGCTGCGCGATAAATCAGTCTAATCTAAAAGCCGTAAATTCAACTAAATACCTAGGTATCACAATTACGAACAACTTAAATTGGAAGGAACACATAGAAAATGTTATGGGGAAGGCTAACCAAAGACTGCGTTTTATTGGCAGGACACGTAGAAAATGTTACAGATCTACTAAGGATACTGCCTACATTGCGCTTGTCTATCCTCTTTCAGAAT
Source organism: Schistocerca serialis cubense (assembly GCF_023864345.2). Lineage (NCBI taxonomy): Eukaryota > Metazoa > Arthropoda > Insecta > Orthoptera > Acrididae > Schistocerca > Schistocerca serialis. The sequence continues at coordinate 420,529,336 of NC_064645.1, forward strand.
ACTGCTGCGCGGTGTGGGATCCTCACCAGATACGACTGACGGAGTACTTCGAAAACGTTCAAAGAAAGGCAGCACGTTTTGCATTATCGCGAAATTTGGGGGAGTGTATCACAGAAATGATACATGATTTGGGTTGTACAACATTAAAAGAAAGGCGCTTTTCGTTGCGACGGAATCTTCTCGCTAAATTCCAATCGCCAACTTTCTCCTTCGAATGCGAAAATATTTTGTTGACACCGACCTACATAGGGAGGAACGATCAACAAGATAAAAGGGAAATCAGAGCTCGTACGGAAAGATATAGGTGTTCATTCTTTCCGCGCGTTATACGAGATTGAAATAATAGATAATTGTAGAGGTGTTTCGATGACCCCTCTGTCAGGCACTTAAATGTGATTTTCAGAGTATCCATGTAGATATAGATGTAGATGTACACAAATACATATAGCTGTGCAAGACACACGCAACACGTCCACTCAGAATCACGGACGGGAAGACACAGATACTTGAAGAGTGAAAAATTTGATATCGGTTAAAGGCAATATGAGGATATAGATATATGTTCATTTTCCTTTCGTACATATCTCCTTTTGGCGCGAGCATGTTTATGTTGCATCTGTATCCCGCTCAGTGATCCAACGTTTATTAAATGCCATATACTTTTTGGCTAAACCAACATAAGATCTGTCGCAAACATTGTCTAGATGTTTCATACACATGTGGCGAGGCTTTCGCATTACGTCCAGACTTCCCAAGAAAGAACATCGAATTATTCATCTATGTAAATATTTGTTTGTTTCTTTGAAAATGTGTCACAACGCTGCATTCGAATAAGCACGTGTTTTTATATACCAACTGTAGCGCTTTATGGTTTATAAATACACACACATGTTGTTGTTGTGGTCTTCAGTTTAAAAACTGGTTTGATCCACCTCTCCATACTACTCTATCCTCTGCAAGCCTCTTCATCTCTGAGTAATTATTGCAACCTACATCCATCTGAATCTGGTTACTGTATTCCTCTCTTGGTTTACCTCTGCGATTTCTGTATTCATCCTTCGGTCCACTCTATAATTTTGACCCCACACGCTTCCCTCCAGTACTAAATTGGTGATCCATTGATGCCTCAGAAAGTCTCCTGCCAAACGATCCCTTCTTTTAGTCTGTTTGTAGCACACAGTTCTCTTCTCCCCAACTCCAATCAGTACCTCCTCATTAGTTACGTGATTTACCCATCGAGTCTTCAGCATTCTTCTGTATCACCACGTTTCAGAAGCTTCTATTCTCTTCTTGTCTGAGCCTTATTTTCCATGTTTCAAAAATGGTTCCAATGGCTCTGAGCACTATGGGACTTAACATCTGAGGTCATCAGTCCCCTAGAACTTAGAACTACATAAACCTAACTAACCTAAGGACATCACACACATCCATGCCCGAGGCAGGATCCGAACCTGCGACCGTAGCTGTCGCGTGTTTCCAGACGGAAGCGCCTAGAACCGCTCAGCCACTCCGGCCGGCCTTCCATGTTTCACTTCCATAAATCGCTACATTATATACAAAAACTTTCAGGAAGGATTTCCTGATAATTGAATCTATACTCGATGTCAAAAAATTTCTCTTCTTCCGAAAAGCTTTTCTTCCCATGGTCAGTCTACATTTTACATCCTTTCTACTTCGACCATTATGAGTTATTTTGCTTCCCAATAGCAGAACTCGTTTACAACTTCAAGTGTCTCATTTCCTAATATAATTCCCTCAGCATCACCTGATTTAATTCGACTACATTCCATTATCATCGATTTGCTTTTTTTATGTTCATCTTACATACCCTCCTTTCAAGACACTGTCGAATCCGTTCAACTCCTCTTCAAAGTTCTTCGCTGTGTCTGACAGAATTACAATGTCATCGGTAAACCTCGAAGTTTTTATTTCTTCTCCCTGAACTTTAATTCCTTCTCCTAATTTTTTTTCTTTTGTTTCCTTTAGTGCTTACCCAATACAGATAATGAATAACATCTGGGATAGGCTACGGCCACATCTCACTCCCTTCTCGACCACTGGTTCCCTTTCGTGCCGTCGACTGTTATAACTGCCATCGGGTTTCTGTACAAACTGCAAATAGCCTTTCGCTCCCTGCATTTTCCCCCTGCCACCTTTAGAATTTGTAAGAGAGTATTCCAGTCAACATTGTCGAAAGTTTTCTCTAAGTCTATAAATGCTAGAAACGCAGGTTCGGCTTTCCTTGACCTATGTTCTATGAGAAGACGTAGCGTCAGTATTGCCTCGCGTGTTCATACAGCCGGTCGATATGGCCGAGCGGTTCTAGGCGCTTCAGTCAGGAGCCGTGCAGCTGCTCCGGTCGCAGGTTCGAATCCTACCTCGGGCATGGATGTGTGTGATGGACCTAGGTTAGTTAGGTTTAAGTAGTTCTAAGTCTAGGGGACTAATGACCTCAGATGTTGAGCCTCATAGTGCTCAGAGCCATTTGTTCATACATTTCTCCGGAATCCAAACTAATCTTCCCCAGGGCCGGCAGCTACCAGTTTTTCCATTCTTCTATGAAGGATTCGTGTCAGTATATTGCAGCCGTGACTTATTAAACTAATAGTTCGGTAATTCTTAAACCTATCAGCAACTGCTTTCTTTGGAAATGGGATTACTATATTCTTCTTGAAGTCTGAAGGTATTTCTGCTGTCTCATACACCTTGCTCTCCATATGGGAGCGTTTTGTCATAACTGGCTATCCCAAGGCTATAAGTTACTCCAACGGAATTCTGTCTACTCCTGGGGCCTTGTTTCGACTTAAGTCTTTCAGCGCTTTCTCAAATTCTTCACACAGTATCATACCTCTCTTCTCCTCTTCCTCTATGTCTACTTCCATTTCCATAACATTGCCCGCAAGTACATCTCGCTTGTATTGTCGCTCCAAATACTCCTTCCACCTTTCCGGTTCAAATGGCTCTGGGCACTATGGGACTTAATATCTATGGTCATGAGTCCCCTAGAACTTAGAACTAATTAAACCTAACTAACCGAAGGACATCACACAACACCCAGCCATCACGAGGCAGAGAAAACCCCTGCCCCGCGTGGGAAGCGAGAACGCTACCTCTCGACCACGAGCTGCGGGCTCCACCTTTCCGCATTCCCTTCTTTGCTTAGGACAGGTTCCCCATATGAGCTCTTGATATTAATACAGGTGGTTCTCTTTTCTCCAAAGGCCCCTCTAATTTTCCTGTAGGCAGTATCTATCTGACCCCTTGTGATATATGCTTCTAAATACTTGCATTTGTCCTCTAGCCATTCCTGTTTAACCATTTTGCACTTCTTGTCGATCTAATTCTTTGGACGTTCGTGTTCCCTTTCGCCTGATTCATTTACTGCACATACACATAGTAAATAAAAATGTAATTTGTGTAATAACATTTTTATACCTTAAGGCAGTCCAGTGTGTATATAAAATCACACGCTTATTTAATTGCAACGTTCTGCCAAAATTACAATGGAATCATTGAAGTAGTTTCACAGATTTAGGGTTTTCAGCACACGAACATTTACGTCTATAAAAATGTAACTGTAAATATTCATTTGTTCAAGATCTTATACATCCGAAAGTTCTCCAGTGGTTGCTTTCGACTTTTGATACTGCATTCCAGTCGAGTACGTTTATGTTTCATGCAGCTACTGGAGCGCCATATGGTATATACATATCAATATATTATATAAATTGTATTGTACTGTATTTTATGTTAACCGGGGGTCTAGAAACGACGGAAAAGCTCCGTTCCCACCACAGCCGCAGTGGTCCACAACCTCACGACGACTACGGCAGTCCACTTCACCCGTCCGCCGCCCCACACCAAACCACTCTTTCAGGGTTACTGTGCGGTTCGGTCCCCGGTGGAACCCCCCCCCCCCCTCCCCCCCCAACCCCCAAGGGAACATCTCACACCAGACGAGTGTAACCCCTATGTTTGCGTGGTAGAGTAATGATGGTGTAGCGTACGTGGAGAACTTGTTTGCGCAGCAATCGCCGACATAGTGTAGCTGAGGCGGAATGAGGGGAACCAGCCCGCATTCACGGAGACAGATGGGAAACTGCCTAAAATCCATCCACAGGCTGTCCGGCTCACATGACCTCGACACAAGTCCGCTGGGCGGATTTGTGCCGGGGGCCAGGCGCTCCTTCTGTGTCCGGAAAGCCGTGCGTGAGACCGCACGGCTAACCAAATATATTATATAAAGGTGATACGTAGTTAGCAAAAATCTCTTTTTCATTTGTTTAAAATCTCGAATCTACGAAAGTTCTTCACCAGTTGATTACTCTGAAATTCTGATATACCTAACGTTGCAAGTAATTACGCCCACGTTCACATGTATCTATTTTTAATATACATAATTCATAATTAAATATGTAATCAACAAATCTCCAAAATTTCTCGATTGATTTATTTCCAAAATAAACATTATACTATAGTGAACAGTCGGACAGACATAGACTATATATTTCTATAACCTATTTTACGTAACAGCTTACAGGTTTTATTTTTAAAACCGACTGCGAGAAATAAAATTCTTTGTTGTAAAAATTAGCGGTTTTGTTTTCTTCGTCGCAGCCGGTTTTAAGTACGATAGTTGGGAATGTAAACCATTTTGCAATTTTTTTTCTCCCGAATTCGTTTTTTCTTATTATTTATATATATATATATATATATATATATATATATATATATATATATAAATTATATACACAACCATGTTCTGTTTCGAATTACCTCAAAGAGGACGGTCTGTTGACACACAGTCAACACGGATTTGCAAAACATTGTTCTTGTGAAAGAGAACTAGCCCCTCACTCACACGAAGTGCTATAGACAAGGGATTTCAGATTGATTATATTTTTCCAGATTCCAGAAATCTTTTGACACCGTACCTCACAAGCAGCTTGTAATCAAATTGCGTGCTTATGGAATACTGTCACAGTTACGCGACTGGATTTTGATTTCCTGCCAGAGGCGTTACGGTTCTAAATAATTGACAGAAAGTCATCGGGTAAAACAGAAGCGATTTCTGGCGTTTCCCACGGTGGTGTTACAGGCTATCTACTGTTCCTTATCTATATAAACTAATTAGGAGACAATCTGAGCAACTGTGTTAGGTTGTTTGCAGATGCTGGTGCCATGTATCGTCTAGTAAAGTCATCAGCAGCTCAAAACCAATTTCAAAAAGATTTACAGAAGATATCTGTATGATGCGAAAATTGGCAATTGATCCTAAACAATGAAAAATGTGGGGCCATTCACGTTACTTTACGATAAATCAATAGAATTTAAAGACCATAAATTCAACTAAATACCTAGAAATTGCAATTACAAACAACTTAAATTGGAAATAACGCACAGAAAATATTATGTGGAAGGCGAACCAAAGACTTTGTTGTGCTGGCAGAACTCTTACAAGATGCAACACATTTACGAAATAAACTGCCTACACTACGCTTATCCGCTTTCTTTTGGAATACTGTTGCGTGGTATGGGATCCTTACTCGATAGGATTAATGGAGTACATTGAGAAAGTTCAAAGAAGAGCAGCACGTTTTGTATTGTCGAGGAATAGGGTAGTTTGAAATCAGCACAAGGCGCTATGTGTACGTTCTGGAGATGTCCTAAGGGTGTTATGTTTCGGCTGGGGGAAGATGTAGAAGCGATTCTTCCCTTCTTCGTGTGTCTTAGGTCATATTCCTGTTTTATCTTCTCAAAACCTGCCTCTGGTATTTGTGTAACATCCGAGGGGTGCTATGTCCACAAGACGTTAAGTTTTATTAACAGGAGAGCCCCTTAACATGAAGCACCTAAATCTTTAAATAAATTAAAAATATATAGATGGGAATAAGACTACTGAGATGAAACCAAGCATGCTCTGTTCATCCATGAATCACTGAAAGCAGTAGGTACCGGCACCCAGTTTGATGCTATGTTTCTTAACTTCTGACGGGGTGGGATACAGTTTCGAACAGTCACTTATCGAATAGAATACGAACATATGAAATATTGGGAAGCATTGTGAATGAAATGAAATGAAAAGTTGCTATAAAATAAAACACGGCATAAGAAAGCCACTTTAAATAACAACCATAGTCTTTCAAATTCTTATAAAGGTGACTTATATTGCAGCACAACCTGACAAACTCGACATTGCCTGCCGAGCGCTGTTGGCAAACGGGGTGCACTCAGCCCTTGTGAGGCAAACTGATGAACTACTTGATCGAGAAGTAGCGGCTTCGGTCTCAGAAACTGACATGCAGCCTAGAGAGCGGTGTGCTGACCACATGGCCCTCAATGCATCCAATGGCGCCTATGGGCTGAGGATGACACGGTGGCCAGTCGGTACCGTTGGTCCTTCCTTCATGGCCTGTTCGAGAGGAGTTAAGTTTTTACATACTCTATAGGCGGCTAATGTTCTCACCTACAGCCCCTTGCACTTCGCAGTTGAAAGCTGTCAAAAGTGCTGCCAGGTGTTAGAGATTTACTTAAGCTGACTCGACAATTCGAGTGCCTTATTAGTACAGACCAAATATATTAAAGCTTCACGCCTGATGCCGAATATTTTCACGCTTCTCGGAGTTTATGACATCAAATTTCTTGAACCATGTGTCGCACGATGATATGTTTCTGTTGGTACGTTCAGCAGCATACGTGGGTACTGTCTGCGAAATATATCGCGAATAGATTACTAGCAAGGAAGTGTAAAATTTAAACGTCTTGCATGATCCGACATTTTTCCATGTATATCAGTATTTATGTTGCCATAACTATATCTCCTGATCTATGTCTCATACAATGACGTAATTTTGTAGGTACATTGAGCGACATTTTGGATATTGTATGCAAAATGTCTTGCGATTAGAGTTAGTAGCAAGAAAGTATTAAACTTGAACATCATGCACAATGCGGTAGTTTCTCAAGCATCTCAGTGTATATGAGCCACAGTTCATAAATTACGTGTGGTGCCATGATATAACTTTGCTTGTGCATTTAGCGGTAAATGGGGATACTGCCTGCGAAATTTATTGGTAGAGGTTCTTACCCCGACAGCGATTGTTGCTTGACATTGAGGATATGTGTACCAAGCTTGGTTGAAATCGATCCAGTGATTTAAGAGGAGATGTGTAAATTGTGTAACACACACACACATACACACACACACACACACACACACACACACACACACACAGGCGCGCGCGCGCGTGCATACATTTTTATAATATTTATGTGTGTAGTACAACACGTTACTCGCCGGCTTCGTACTCTGATCACTTTCAAATTCGGGTTTGTCGATGGCAAATGTGTCATATTTAAAAACTATTTAGTGTAACGTGAAAGTAGATTCAATAGTTTTTACACCTGCCACACACATATTTCCGACATGACTGAATTTGAAAATTGTCACAGGTCGAAAGTGGCCAGTAATGTATTGTACTACACGATGTCATAAAAGTCATCTTGCATAAATAATTTGAATGTCTGCTGTGGATATGTGAAATGGCTTCGGTTTCACATATGACGTTGTGGCTATGGACCAACACATGAAGAAACTAATAGGTTACAGCAAGTTATTCTTAACGTAGAGAGAGATCACCAAACACGATATGTATAAATGAAGTCGTCGGTATTGTCGGAAGTTCCATGAACCTTCTCGCAGATGACTACCTTACACATATAGATGTCACAACGCTAGAAAAAAGTAAGGAAACGCAGGAATCGCTACAAACGCCTGGCGCAGTGATTGGCAGTTGACCTTCAATGCAACTGCGCATAGATAACCCGAAAGACCTGTTACTCTGGTTTATGATTGAACTGCTAAATAGTCATACGGTACATCGAATCCAATAAATACTGTAAGTTCGCGTACGGAGAAAATTTAATTGCAACGCTCACTTAAAAGTACTCAAAGAAAAGGTAAACGCCAGAGCGAAATTCGTTGGTGTAGCCTAACCACAAAAGGTAGCTTATGAAAACCCCTCGCTTAACGAATACGTGAGCAACGTTCGTCACTTTGTGGTCCTGTCCATACAGGACTGATAGTGTGTGTGTGTGTGTGTGTGTGTGTGAGAGAGAGAGAGAGAGAGAGAAGAGAGCGGAGTTTTTTGTTATAGGTTCGTTTTGTAAGTGCAATAGCGTACGTAGATGCTCATTCTCCTCCAGTGGCAGATACTACAAGAGAGGTGTTCTGTATCTCGGTTGGTTCACTGTTAAAATTTCGAGAGCCTACATTCTTCGAAGAGTCTGGCAATATAAGGGTTCTCTTACTTATATCTCGCGAAGAGACCTTGAAGGTAAAATTAGAGAAATTCCAATTCACACGGAAGCTTACCAACAATCGTTTTTCGCACATACTTTCCGCAACTGGAACAAGAGAGCGGGGAAATGACATTGGTACAAGAAAGTCGAAAGGAGTCTATTGGGGTACACTTATATGTGGCACCCGAATGCTTTAATGATACTAATGAAACTAAAATAAAACTTTTATATGTCAAATGATGTATGTTTCTGTGGGCTCTATAACTCGGATCGCTGACTTTGCACAACCGAAGAGCCAAAGATACTGCTTCTGGTCTGAGATTGTAGAGTTGAGTATGAGAGCATTTGGCGCACGGCAGTGAGCGAAAGAGGATGCAGTAGGCAATTTTTCTGGTGCACTCTGTAAAGCCATCAAATGTTAGATTGTAATGTAGGAATTTTCTCATACAAATATTTTGCGTGACGCCGCATATAAAATAGGTAGTTAAAATGATGAGTGATTTTATAATGGAATTTAAAGTCGTAGAATAAAATGTGAATTTAATTGTGACAAGGAAGGATCACTGAATTGATATTAGAAAGAAGCTTTACGAGTACATGTATTATTGTAAATGTTAATGTGGAAGCTGAAGTATTCTAACACTTAAAGTAAAGAAATTAATTTTTTTATTACTTTCCTTGTCCCAGCGCGATAGTGTAAATGAGTTGGTTGATAATTGCTAACAGTGAGTTCTATGGTGAGTAACCCCAGAATGTACGTACACAGATTTGATGTATAGGTTAGTTAGATATTTCCCTTTTGTAATGTTTCTAAGATTTGTTAACACAGGTATACGTAATTTGATGATATGTCTTTATGCTTTATAGTGATGTTAGATAATACTTGCTGTACAAATCTCATTGTTTGAGACTGCGTCAACAAAGATAGGATTTATTTCGCAAAAAGGATGTAATATTTCTGAGCAATGTAATTTCAGTTGTCAGATGTTTTGAAAAGTCAAACCTAATTACGAATACAACTTCACTATTGAAAAGGTCAGTGTTAGTAATTCACCAAATCACTTCCGCCTCCCTGGCCAGGTCATATGTTTTTTAAAGACATTGAATTCTTCTTAAATGTTTTCATTTATCAACCAAAATAATGTCATGTATATTTCAAAGTATTATGGCCAGCATTGCACACCGCTGAGTCTGGTATATTTTATTCTTCTTCAGGCGAGAGCAGAATATAACGCCATCCACCTTTGCAGCTTCAGAAGAAAGACAATTTAATTAATTTTTTTATGTGCACGGGGACCAAAGTCCCAAGAACAGGGCCAGAGGATTCAGTACCTAAATGACTGAATGTGTTTTGCAGTGACTGTATTTCTGTATTGGTACTGGGAGTTGCATTGCCCATGCAGTTCGTATAAAGTTTTGCTGACAATAACACAGAGGAAGCACACCATTTCCAGTTACAAAACGCTACACCGTCACTCCAGTTTTGTATGCACTCTCAGTTCAGGCATTCATTTAAGTTTTTCGATAGTATTTAAAGAACGTTACAAAGTACCCTCCGACGAAAATTGTAATACTTAGCACAGATGTAAATGTAAATAAGATGATGATGATATTGATGATGTGTGCGGTGTTGGGAGCTAGCAACATTTCCTAGGTGACGGAGTTGGGATAGGATGTAATATGAAGAAGGAAGTTTGGCGGGTAGTGGGAAAGGACGGGAGACGGGCTCTGGGTGGTTGGATGTGCAGTGAAGTGATTTTCTCGAGCATCTGTTCGATGTGGAAGGAGTATGGTATAGTTCCTAGGATGGGTAGAAGACTGGTTGGTTTGATCATCTGGGAAGGAAGAGTCGTTGAAATTACGCTGAGAAAGGGCAATGAGCCTGAGGACCAGTAAGGAAGAAGAGACTTGATGTTAAGAGTTTCCCAGGATGGGCGGGGCTAGAGGTACATTGTTTGGGTGCTGGAAGTCCGTCAGAAGACACAGGAGCAGCAAACGTATCGTATGCGAGAAGGTAACTATGTAATCTGGTGCAGAATATGGATGGCTGATGCATCTAATGAATGCTACAGTACCACTCATCAATTTTAATAAGCCGTTGCTGTTATCTGATATTTCAGGTATGAACACAAAAAATTAAAAACATTATTGCCAGACGTTGTGTCCGAGCGATTCTAGGCGCTTCAGTCTGCGGTCGTAGGTTCGAATCCTGCCTTGGGCATGGATGTGTGTGATGTCCTTAGGTTAGTTAGGTTTAATTTGTTCTAAGCCTAGGGGTCTGATGACCTCAGATGTTAAGTCCCATAGTGCTCAGAGCCATTTGAACCATTTGAAAACATTATTTCGACAAAACTATAATTATATACGCTTAAATGAGCACATAATAATTGATTTTGAATCATTGTTGGAAATAAAAGCGGTCTGTTTGGATAATTTACGAAAATAATGAATTAAAACAAAGATTAGCATTTGCGATCAAGACTGATATATAGATAATATTTAAAATAAATGTAACATTTTAATAAATATTTGCGGTCAAAACTGATTATTTTCGTAATGTATAATATAACCAGAAAAAGTACATTTTACTAACAATGAAGTCTGCTCCCTTGGATTTAATGACTGTCAGACAAACTCGACGCACGCATACGGTCAATAATTCTTTGTGGTTATTGCGATTTTATATGTTTCCACATATCCTTAACGACATTGCGGAGATGTTACTTGTTCGTTACGTGAACCATCCGGATACGTCCGGCCACTTCATCCCAGATATCATTCAGAACCTTCTGTCTCTCGTTTCACGCAGTGTACTTCTTACAGAACGCCGACCAAAACTATTATTCGCAATCCGCATGGTACAGTAGGATACTGAGGTATGCGGTGGTAATGCTTCTAGTCCATACAGTCTTCTATTTTCACAATTTCGTCAAGTCTGTCTCTTAGAAAACTGCACAGAACTATGACGGAACCCTCACTGTGTTTAATTGTAGGTGGAATCCACTACTGGGTCATCATTTCTCCTTCAGATCTGCGAACGATTTTCCTTCTGCTGGTTTCAAAAATCTTGAATTTCGATTCATCTGTGAGTTACACTTTCTTCCCCTCTTCATGTGTCCACTTACTGCGTTTTCTAGGCCATTCGAGTCTCTTTATTTCCGAGCGCCTTAAGCCATTTCTACCTTGCAACGCGTCATTTCAAGGCGGCATTAATCAGTTTTACTGTTGCAAGAGATATTTTTTTCTTATTCATCTCTACCTACTCTCCACTAATTTGTGCTGAAATTTTGAGTCTGTTTCTTTTATATTTCCGATAAATTTTTCATCACTTTTAGTTAGAGTATGAGGTCGTCCTGATCGTGGTAGATCGTTTTTGATACCATTTCTCTTTTGGTGATGATGGCTTTATCGCAGTACTCCTATAGACAAGCCACATTGTTTTCCAATTTGGTAAATGGATAAAACTACCTGTATGAGTGCTACAATCGCAGTACACTTGTCTATGGATATATCAACTGTCGGTTCTACAGTAACGATTTGCACACTGTCAACTGTCACTAAGGAACTGACGAGCATTAAATACAATGAAGCGCAAAAGAAACTGGTACAAGCATGCGTATTCAAATACAAAGATATGTAAACAGACAGAATACGGCGCTGCTGCTGGCAACGGCCATATAAGACAAGTGTCTGCCGCAGTTGGTAGATCGGTTACTGCTGCTAAAGTGACAGGTTACCAAGATTTAAGTGAGTTTGAACGGCGTGTTATTGTTGGCGCACGAGCGATGGAACATAGAATCGCCAAGGTAGCGATGAAGTGGGAATTTTCCAGTAAGACCATTTCACGAGCGTGCCGTGAAGATCCGGAATCGGGTAAAATATCAAATCTTCGACATCGCTGCGGCCGGCAAAACATCCAGCAATCACGGGGCCAACGACGACTGAAGAGAATCGTTCAACGTGACAGAAGTGCAACATTCTGCAGATTGCTGCAGGTTTCAGTGCTGGGCCATCAACAAGTGTCAGCGTGCGAATCATTCAACGGAACATCATCGATAAGGGATTTCGGAGCCGAAAACCTACTCTTGCACCCTTGATGTCTCCACGACACAAAGCTTTACGCCTTGCCTGGGCCATCAAGACCGAGATTGGACTGTTGATGACTGGAAACATGGTGCCTGGTCGGACGAGTCTCGTTTCAAATTGTATCGAACGGATGGACGTGTCGGGTATGGAGACAACCTCATTATTCCATGGACCCTGCATGTCCCATAAGGGATTGTTCAAGCTGGTGGAGGCTCTGTAACGGCGTGGGATGTGTGCAGTCGATGTGATATAGGACTCCTGATAACGTCTGGATACGACTCTGACAGATAACTCGTACGCAAGCATCCTGTCTGATCACCTACATCCATTTATATCCATCGTGCATTCAGACGGACTTGGGAAATTCCATCAGGACAATGCGACATCCCACACGTCCAGAATCGCTAGGACACTCATCTGAATTTAAACACTTCCGCTGTCCACCAGACTCCCCAGACATGAACATTATTGAGCATCTCTGGGATTCATTCAACTTTTACGGATTTATGTACAGGATTCATGGTGTAAGTTTCCTACAGCCTCCAGCAGTACTTCAGACATTAGTCGAGTCTATGCCACGTAGTGTTGCAGCACTTCTGCGTGCTCGCTGGGGGCCTACACGATATAAGGCAAGTGTACCAGTTTCTTTGGCTCTTCAGTGTATATAGCACGTATCGTACCACTGCTTGAAGTACACTGCGGGCATTACAGCACAACAGGCAACAACAGGACGTTATGGAAGGGGTTTCATTCGTCACACAGGTAAACAAACATACCAGTTCAGGCAACTATATTTTTTTTTTTGTACGCAACACTTCTGTATAATACTGCATGTAGATGAAAACAAGTATATAAACCTGACATGTTTACCAGTTTTGCATTATTCCTTTGCTTCCTCAAACGCAGCTTTAGTATCTACAGGGAATTAGATGTCAGTTATTAGGTTTGCTGAAATCAATGACCGGTGATGTAACATCGATGCATTGGCTCAGAATGGAACTGTATTGTGTGAAACAACAACCCATCGTATATTTTATGCTTGGATCTACAGCCGCTTTAAATTTGTTGAAAGAAGCCATTCTCCTGCATGAGGTTGTTTTGTATTTATTTCATTTGAATTTCCACTGTAATCAGCAAATTTAATTTCCCTTAACATTATGAAGTGATATAAAGTAAATATTACGCTCTATGCTTTCAGCACGCCATGATTCACTCAGCAACACAGAAGTAATTAGATGTATTGGCGTTCTAAAACAAACACTTTCTTCATTTAATTTGCAGTTTATTATTTTCGCTCACTCGGGGTACCGTTATAGAAAAAACCTGTTTTGCATGCTTGCACCATGTCGTTTCCCACACAGCAGTAAAGAGAGAACAATCAAAAGATAAACCGCTAGATATTTGGTAGACTAAGAATGATCTTACAAAAAAAATGCGAATACCTCAACACAGGATAACTTCTCTTCCGATATTTTATTTCTTCAAAACATTCATACCCGTTTAGGTTTCTACAGTACCGACGCGATAGAAAACAGAAGACATTCCGTAATATACACAGATTAAAATCTGACAGGGCTGTTTATATCCGCAATTATTCTGCACGTTAAATATCTTGCACTGAAGTCAGTCTCACAACGCGGAATGCTTACACTAAATTTTTCGGTCTTCTGATGTTTGTGTAACGGATAAGATACACGAAAATAAATCTGCTTGTAAACTTTCAGGTGATGAGTGACGTGAAAAGCAAACATAAATAACAACTCAATGTATAGCAAGATTACGTCACTTGAGTTGGCTTGTCGAATACTACTTTCCGGAATACAGATATCACCATAATTTAACACTAAGTAAAAAATGTAATTTTAATATCTCTTTGATTAATGAGTTCTTGTGGCAACCCACGCAGCTGAAAACATCATTCGTAGCTTTAAGCCAACAAAAGATGTATTAGGAGAATGGAACAGCACCCTGTACCTTCAAATGGTAGTAAGCCACAACAGTCGGTCAGTCAGTATCAGCTGCTGCACTAGTTAAACAGTGTTGTGCAATGTTATGCGTGACGTTAATGTGATATGTATCTGTGCGAATATGAGAGCTGTAGCGTGTAATCCTGTTGATGTGCGCGTGCAAATTGTGGCTGTTACTACAAATATTTACATGAGTGGAGTGATCGTGTGATAAACGTCTGGGGGAGCACTTGGCACTATATTTTCCACAATAGAACATCCCGGTGTTATTTGAAAGTGTCAATCATAAACATGACATATTTACTGAGATGTTTGCACGCGTGTTACGCGTTAACGCTAGTGAGTAAACAGTTTTGTTATTGCTGCTCACGGGCAATACATTCGTCACAAAATGGTAGACGCCTAAACACTGAGAAGGTAAACAAAACATTTGCATTTTATCGTAATGTCTTTACTGACACGTTTTAGATGTACTGCACCGTAACATTCCCAATGAATTAATAAAATAAAATATCCTTAAATGAGTTTTCTGGTCATTATGTGTTTTTGGGTATAATATCTTGTAGATAGCTTAATGTATTTTATGTTTTATACAAGGGACCATCAAAAAGTTTCGATTTGATGCGGTTACTGAAGCGTACATGCAATGTAGAGCGACTCCAGTGCTGGTGTATGGTTCAAATGGCTCTGAGCACTAGGGGACTTAATATGTGAGGTCATCAGTCCCCTAGAACTCAGAACTACTGAAACCTAACTAACCTAAGGATATCACACACATCCATGCCCGAGGCAGGATTCGAACCTGCGACCGTAGCGGCAGCGCGGTCCCAGACTGAAGCGCCTAGAACCGCTCGGCCACTCCGGCTAGCAGTGCCGGTATATACATTTAGGCAAGGGATTAGTATAGCATTCGTGTCATTCTGACGTTCGTGCGATACATGCACAAACGTGAACTATGGCGACGTTGTTACCAAATGAGTCCAAACGGGACCAACGTACTGTTGTTCTTTTTGTTGACTACCGAACGACAGGCAATTGCGAACTTCTGCCCACAGAAAGAGGCGGTGTTTTACCATCTACTTTGTGCGTCGGTGAAATGACTGCCGCCGTTGCTCACAAAAATTTTGCCTGACTGGCGTACCGATTCAAGAGTGTACGGTCTCCTGACGGAAACTTCTGATGGCCGGTTAAACATTACTGAGTTTTCTATTCATTTTTGTAGGTGCTATCAGATTACTGCTTTTTGGGTCGCGTCAATTTTTGTTTGTTCTTCATTCCTTTTTAGGCTTCCAAATCTCAATCTGTAAAAACGGAACCCTCATAGGATCGCTTTTTTGTCCGTCCAGCCGTCCATCTCTCAGTTTGTCCGCTGTTGAAAAGCCCTTTTTCTCACGCACTGGTAAACGTATCACGTACACATTTATTTCACATTGAGAGGTCTGTGGTCCCTTTACGGAGCAAAATATTGAACTTGCTAAGTCAATGCAATCGAAAGCTATGACGATTTACGTCACATAATTTGATACACGCAAACTCACACATCAAACCTTATAGTGTTCTTCTAGTTAGCCTAGAATCATGAAATTTCATAAGAAGGAAGGTTTCACTTTACAAGCAAAGGAAAAAATCCGAAAATGGTAAATTTTTAAGTACATCACACGATCTTTTTCCTATCTTATCTGACTGGCTGTTCGGTTTTCTGTGGAAATGAGCGTACGGCATTGTGGGCCGGGAGTTCCCCATTCGGATAAGTTCGGCCACCGAGGGCAAGTACTTATTGCTTTCGACGCCACATTAGGCGACTTGAGCGTCGGAGATGGGGATGAAATGATGATGAGGACACAACACGCAGTCCCTGAGCGTAGCGGTCGCGCGGTTCCAGACTGTAGCGCCTGAAACCGCTCGGTCACCCCAACCGGCAATGTTGGGACACGTGAAGCAATACTGACCCTAAGACTTATCATAGAAAATAGATTAGGGAGAGGCAAGCCTACGTTTCTAGCATTTGTAGACTTGTAGAAAGCTTTTGACAACTTTGACTGGAATACTCTCTTTCAAATTCTGAAGGTGGCAGGAGTAAAATACAGGGAGCGAAAGGCTATTTACAATTTATACAGAAACCAGTTGGCAATTGTAAGAGTCGAGGGGCATGAAAGGAAAGCAGTGGTTGGAAAGGGAGTGAGACAGGGTTGTAGCATATCCCCGATGTTATTCAATCTGTATATTAAGCAAGCAGTAAAGAAAAACAAAAGAAAAATGCGAAGTAGGGATTAAAATCCATGGAGATGAAATAAAAATTTTGAGGTTCACCGATGACATTGTAATTCTGCCAGAGACACCAAAGGACCTGGAAGAGCAGCTGAACGGAATAGACAGTGTCTTGAAAGGAGGATAGAAGATGAACATGAACAAAAGAAAAACGACGATAATGGAGT
This sequence comes from Schistocerca serialis cubense, assembly GCF_023864345.2. NCBI lineage: Eukaryota > Metazoa > Arthropoda > Insecta > Orthoptera > Acrididae > Schistocerca > Schistocerca serialis. The sequence goes on from NC_064645.1 coordinate 420,546,125, forward strand.
GTAGTCGAATTAAATAGGGTGATGCTGCGGGAATTAGATTAGGAAATGAGTTTTGCTATTTGGGGACCAAAATAACTGATGATGGTCGGAGTAGAGAGGATATAAAATGTAGACTGGCAATGGCAAGAAAAGCGTTTCTGAAGAAGAGAAATTTGTTAACATCGCGTATAGATTTAAGTGTCAGGAAGTCGTTTCTGAAAGTATTTGTATGGAGTGTAGCCATGTATGGAAGTGAAGCATGGACGATAAATAGTTTGGACAAGAAGAGAATAGAAGCTTTCGAAATGTGGTGCTACAGAAGAATGCTGAAGATTAGATGGGTAGATCACATAACCAGTGAGGAGGTATTGAATAGAATTGGGGAGAAGAGGAGTTTGTGGTACAACTTGACCAGAAGAAGGGATCGGTTGGTAGGACATGTTCTGAGGCATCAAGGGATCACCAATTTAGTATTGGAGAGGGCAGCGTGGAGGGTAAAAATCGTAGAGGGAGACCAAGAGATGAATACACTAAACAGATTCAGAAGGATGTAGTTTGCAGTAGGTACTGGGAGATGAAGAAGCTTGCACAGGATAGAGTAGCAGGGAGAACTGCATCAAACCAGTCTCTGGACTGAAGACCACAACAACAACAACAACAACAACTTGCAATTACTACTCGCAGAACACAGGCTAAGTATCGGCTACCTATTACTTAGTACTGATGCTCTCGAAGTCCGTTACCGAACTCTGTCTTCCTGGAGGTGTGGCGCTGCCCGCTCTTTCCATTGACGCGCCGGTCAGCGCCTTCTTCATCCCGTTTCGCGGTGCTGCGGTGGTTGGTGTGCGGGTGATGCCATAGAAATGCAAAAAACGGTAAGTAGTTTTACATTCAGGCTGACTACCTCGCAATGGTAAAATTCAAAGATCAGGCAAAGAATGATCTTATTGCTCATATGACGCGTTTCGGAATTTATCCATTGCCAGATGTCCAGGATCGATTACTGCATGTAGACGTGGCATTTCAAGTTGCATGTGAAACATACATTTGCCGACTAGTCTTTCCTTGCGTTATGTTTGACTATTATCATTGAGACCCGGAAAGGATGAACTGTCCATATACATAACAAATTTTGTACTAAACCATCTGCGTGAGAGTCCTATTCGCACATGGCCAATTTTTAATGTAATTATATGCTGCTATGTGACTTTCAAAAAGAACGTCAGACGCGAACGCTAATGCTGTACTTTATAAGAGTTAAATTACTATGCTGAATACAACTTTGTGAATTAGCGAGCACTGAGCTCTCATTTAACTATATGGTCGAAAGAGTCAGCCTATTGGAATTGTTAAACGAACCCTGTCGCACAGGACCGCGTGCCACAAAGGCCGCAGACTCAACACGAGATGGGGAAACACACAGGCGTTTATTGTCTATTGAGGGCAAAGCGCTGTAGGGTGCGAGTGAGACAGACGAGAACCTACATCATAGGGAAACCCATAGAAGGCTTATGTGGCCAAAGAGACGTAGCAGTATTAAATATGGCGGACCTAAGGTCGGCCACAAATGGAAACATTCATGAAAACTACTTAATTCTGTAGTAATGCAAGGAATCAAGCCACAGTAATTTTAATCTGCCGTCCTCCATAAATTTTCATGATGATCCCAATAAAACTTTAATATTTACTGCTAAAGTGAAATTAACTAGTTTTGAAACAAAAATCAGAATGCTAAAATCTGAACGCTGTGGTCGAACTTAACGATCGACATTTTTTATAGAAGCTTATCATTAAAATGACAAATGTTGTAAATATCAGCTCTGTAACTTCATTTGTTTAAAATATAAAGCAAATTTAAATTATCAGCATTTTCAGTTAAGCATCAGATCATCACTTCCCCTTCACTAAACGCATTGAACGATAACAGCATGACACCTTATTCAATCATTAGGTAATAGAATAATAAATGAAAAGCACCAGTTTGCTTTTGTTCTACAATATTATTTTTATTGCTAACCGGTTTTCGGCTTACAAGGCCATCTTCAGGCATTTGTAAGCCGAAAACCGGTTAGCAATAAAAATAATATTGTAGAACAAAAGCAAACTGGTGCTTTTCATTTATTATTATAATGTTGTTCTACCAAGAACCGACGGAAGATTCTGTTAATAGGTAATAGAATATTTGTTGAAAAGTTTAGTGTGTAATAGCTACTTTTGTTCTTTATTTAATTATCAGAAAGGCTACTGGGCGTGACATTCTAAGTTAAGAAGGAAATAGTATTGGATTTATGTAAAAGAATTTAACATTTATTATGAAATGGATATTATTTCTAGTTTATTTAGAACGTGAAAGTGGTCAAGCTTTGATTGTTTAAGTATGTTACAATGTAAAGTACTGTAGAATAAGCTGTAGCCAATGAGACGGACGGCTTCAGGAAAGGGAAGTGCACTAGTCAGTTGAGCGAAGCTGTTCGGCGCGCGGGAAACGCGGTCGGAGACGGGCAGAGGGCAGTTCTGGTCGAGACACCAAAGGGTACAGTGCTGGTGGAGACGTAAAGCGGACGATCGGTCTTTAGGCAGCTAGGATGCGAAACGACTTAGAAAATTTCGCGTTGTATGGCATCGCGGGACTTAGTCTCTGAGCGGTGAGCAGCCACGAGCCTGGTGTGAACTCTAACCTTTCGCGAACATAACGAGGTACTTGTATTTCGCGATGAGATTGTGAATGATCTAAATGTGTGTGGAATCTTAAGGGACTTCACTGTTAAAGTCATCAGTCCCTAAGCTTACACACTACTTAACCAAAATTATCCTAAGGACAAACACACACACCCATGCCCGAGGGAGGACTCGAACCTCCGCCGGGACCAGCCGCACATTCCACGACTGCAGCGCCATAGACCGCTCGGCCAATCCCGCGCGGCTGTTTGTTTGCTTTCTGAATAAACATTATTCTAACCAAATCACAACTCTGTGGCCTACATCATTTATGGGTTGTTAATTTAGTTCCCGATATTATTATTACTGTTATTATATGTTAACTTTGTATTTCGCAAACTCTTCATCAGCCAGACAATTAAACCAAAGGGCCGCAAGTGTCTAATTTAATGCGTTTAATGTGACACGCGCGGTTCAACCCCTATACGAGTTTGACTCAAGACATTTCGACGAAGAGGAACCATATGAGAGCCCGAACAACTATAGGGTGTTAGCTCGCCACTTCAAGCCTTTGTCAATGCTAAAATTCAACAGTTAAGGTACTTAATATACTCACAACGATTATCACACACACCTTACCTGAGTTGCGTGATTTTCTAACACTTGGTACAGTAGGCAGACCTAATGGAAGCTCTTCTCCTGACAGCGGGACGGTGGGATGTTGCGTTCTCTTCTTGTTACATGCATCGGTCTCGTTCTTTCGGACCCATTATTATTCCGGTGGTCAGTCGTTCTCTTTCTATTTCTACCGTTCTTCGTTCAGTGCCGAGTTGTTATGTCTCTCGTACATTGTGTTTAGGCACTCTCCTTCAATTTCAAATCGTCGTCGTTATCTCCGTTTCCGATTCTTAGCGTACCCTCAAGGCCAGTAATTCGTAAAGTTGTTATAATTGTGCAACTTGTATTATAAATAGTTTATAGAGGGAGGGGCAGTAAAAACAGGCCACCCGAAATACATCCAGAGCGAATAAGTACATCGATGCGTGCGATTCACAGAATGGTTGCGGAGAATTTGAAGTAATTTTTAACGTTTATAGCTGCCAAATTACGTCACGTACTTTTGCAGTGCAATTATTGGTATACGTTTTTAATGTGGCACGGGAAAGAGCCTCGAAGAGGACTTCAATAACATAGCAGGCATGGATCGAATTTCAGCAACCCTTTCTTCGCCGCATTACAGCATACAGATCCAAATTTAAAGAAACTTTCAAGAAGTGGTTATACCACACGGTCCACTAAGTCAGACAGAAGTTGTGCCTACATCGTACTTTCCCATCTTTGCAAGCTATTGTTACTGATATTGGATGCATCAAGAAATTCCCAAAAAATTATTTTTGTGCAATTGTGACCTCACAAAACAAAGAGTGTACTATCTAAAACAGAGGTTCCCAAACTTTTGTCACGCCCCCCTTCTGCCGAAATGAGAACTTCCGTGCTCCCCCCCACGCCCCCCCACCCAAAAAATATAGATTTTTATTAATTATCAAGAAACTATTGAAAAATTTGTGATGGTGACGTCATGTAACATGGTGGGCTATTAATGTATCGAGTCGCAGTTATTACGTCATCAGTCTAGTCTAGTGATTATAAGCCACTCCTAAAGTAAAGAAAGTCCTTGGTAAACAAGGGAAAATAGTTGCGACCTTTGCGCATTAGTGGATGCGGTCCATTATTTTAAGTTGAGTGTAGCATATTACTTTCACTCATTATCACAGTCACGGAGTTCACGAACATCACTGATTTGTACGCCTATAGCGCTCCCCATTGTTATTGCGCATAGGCTGGCATTTTTGTCAAGGATGACAGTTACCGAACGGCGACCAAGGCCCAGTTCGCAGAACCAGACAAAAAATAAAAAATAAGTTTTACGAAATAATTTTGCAGACTTCTCAGAACTTTAAAAAATATGACTAAAACAACTTAGTTACCCTGATTACATTCCCGTGCTGCACACCAATTCTTCACCAGTATACGATTTTAGGACTACTCTTCGCTTGCCATATCTACGATAAACTTTCGTTGTGTCTTCATCCAGAAGGAATACTATTATTAGTTGAAATAACATACCACACGTAACATCAGAATCCATAAGGATCACACGCAGTATTTATATTTAAATCAGATTCACTATGTTTATTTTATATTGTTTCTTCGAAATAGTTTTTTGTAATTTTACAGTATTACCTACATGTAAGGATAGTTAGGAGGAAAATAACAAGTTCTCTTATAATGTGACGTATTTATTATAAAAATATTATTTCCACACACATATGACAAGAAACAAACAAATAAATCAATGTGAAGGATGAGCTTGCATATTTTTTACAAGATTTTGAATTCTTGGCTGAATAGTAGAAACTGCGCAGCGTAAATCATTGGCAATACTGAGTTTGCTTCTAAGCTTATTTTTTATCGCCACTACCGCTGAAAATGCTCTTTCGCACAAATAAGTGGTTGAAAATGGTAAATACAGTTTCAGTGCTTGTTCTGCTGTGCTGGGATACACCGTGAGATATTTCACCCACAATAAAGGCTTATCCATCTTCTCAAAGTCATACTTCGCTGCAGAATCATTTTTAATTTCTAAGACTTCCTCTTGCAGTCTGTCTGGCAACACATCCACGTCAACGTGAAATAGATCCGTCGCTAACCTATAATAAATTTTATCATCACAACTGTTAGGGAAGTATCGTTCGAATTCATCAATGATGTGCTGCAAATGGTTCGATATTTTACTCTTAGTATTATCCTTAAAATCGTTTTGAAATCGGGCTTCTTCCAGGATTCCAAACAATCTGGGAAAGTAGGAATAATTGATGGCTAAAATTTTACGTTTCCATAGTTGCAACTTATCAGTTGCTTTGATGGCATCCCGATGAAAAATTATGTTTGACTCTCCGCCTTGTAATTTCAACTTCAATGTGTTTAAAGATTCGAAAATATCTGACAGATAAGCCAATGCAACATGAACACCGGGCTTTCTAAAAATGGCTCTGAGCACTATGCGACTTAACGTCTGAGGTCATCAATCGCCTAGAACTTAGAACTAATTAAACCTAACTAACCTAAGGACATCACACACATCCATGCCCGAGGCAGGATTCGAACCTGCGACCGTAGCGGTCGCTCGGCTCCAGACTGTAGCGCCTAGAACCGCACGGCCACTCCGGCCGGCGGGCTTTCTAAATACCGCATACAATTCAGTTTGTTTGTTATTTTCCAAAAACTGCATCACTTCGTCTGGAAGTTCAAATAATCTTCCTAGCATATTTCCTTTTGAGAGCCAGCGTACTTCTGTATGAAATAACTGTTTTATACGCTGCTCTCAAGTCTTCACAAAGAGCCGTAAATAACCCGGAATTTAACGCACTCTTTTTAATATGATTCACGATTTTGATGCACAATTTCAAGACATCATTGAGTTCCTTTGGAAGTGTCTTAGCTACCAATGCTTGACGGTGTATTACACAGTGGATAGCAGTAACACTAGGGTTTTTTTCTCTGACCATCTGCACGAATCCTGAGCGACATCCAAGCATCGATGGAGCGCCGTCTGTGCATACGCGTATCACTTTCTGCCATGGTAGCTCATTTTTACAAAAGAATTCAGAGACGGCTGCCATTATATGAATTGCTTTTAAAGTTGACTTTAACGCTGTAGAAAACAGGAACTCTTCTTTAAATGCTTCATTTTCTATATAGCGAACGAAAGCTAATAGTTGGCAACAATTAGCAACAATTCGCAACATTGGTACTCTCGTCTAATTGTATTGCGAAAAACTCCGATTGTTTGACGGCCATGACTAATTGATTTTGTATGTCTTCGCCCATATCATCAATCCGACCATCGAGCGCCGAGCAGCGCGAGCTGTGTGACGGTCACAAGGGGCGGCGTTTTTATATCGCACCGTTGTGAACGTATTGCGGAATTGTCGTGTCGATAGGTTGACAGGGCGAAATAGGACTCAGGAGAGCCTCCCTGGAATGGCTGGGGATAGAATGGATAGCGAAGGGAACGGTGAAGACCCAGGGCCTCAGACGCAGGGGCCCGACCGAGAGCAGGCCGGCCCCCCGCGAGCTGTACGTCCGCGGCCTTCCAGGCAAAGAATTAGCAATAGGGCTGAGGTAGATCTCGCGAGTAGGTCTGAGCCAAACACCACCAACACACAGGAAACAGATGTCGAACATGCACTCAGACAACAAATTCAGAAGCTACAACAGGCACAACAAGACAACAACATGGCGACTTCGCGCAAAAACCAACCAACCGATCACAACGCACCACAACAGGATACAGAACAAAACTCGACCAATGAAGACACAAATCAAACATACGATGATGACAACATTTCACAGTACTACCGCTCTTCAGAACCTGAGTCATCTGAGCAAGAAGAGATGGAACAAGACGATGGGGAAGGGGATTTCCAAACCCCTCCCCCACGGAAAACAGCAAAACGGAAGAACACTGAAGACGACACAGCACCGCACAAACAATTCACTAACCAAACAGAAAACCGATTTGAACCTCTCTCACCTCCAACACAAAGAAGCAATAGTACCGGAAATCCAGCAACTGCATACCCAACCAACTCCATCATCATCAAACGCTCCTAAAGCCATCCCAAAGAAACCAAGGATCCCACCCATTACTATCCAGTACAAAGGCCACTACCTAACGCTCAACGCAACATTGAAAAAGCACATGGAAGGACCAATACAGGCTATCTATAAAGGAGACACTATCAAATACCACTTTGACTCAATGAAAGACCAACGGACAGCACTCGACTTCTTTCATCACCATAACATTTGCAACTTTACTCATCAACCGCAAAGTGAAAGACACCTAAAAGTAGAAATTAAAGGTTTACCAGAAACAGTCACAGAAGCAGAAGTAGACAAAGACTTACGATACCTCAACTTCAAGCCAAGAAACGTTCACCAATACGAGAAAAGAGACAATAATACAAAACAATTACGACCCATGGACGTCTTCTGCGTAACACTTAACAGAAAACCAGCAAACGACACCATTTACCACGTCCGCTACATCCTTGACACAAAGGTGACAATTGAATCTTATCAAAATAAAGACGGTCCACCACAATGTAAAAAATGTCAGGGTTTCTTTCACACCGCAAACTACTGTTCTATGCCGACTCGCTGTGTCCGCTGCGGTGGCGCCCATAGAGCAAGAGAATGCAGCCTACCAGTGAATGCTACATCACACTTTATAAACTGCAAACAAGATGGCCACCCCGCGTCCTTTCGCGGCTGCGAAGAATTCCAGAAAGCAATACGCATTTACCAAGCCCAACGACCAAGAACCACCACTCCAGCAGAAGCAACAATTCAACAAGCCATAAAGAACACACCAATGCCAACTCCAGCTGAAGCCAGCCGAAGAGGACGCAAAACATGGGCAAATCTCCAGACAAATCAGGAATCACCCTCAACTACCCAGGCACAACAAGGACCAAATTCAACCTCAAACCAAACAACTGGACCTGCTTCCTTCCTCGACTTCCTGAACCACATTAAAAACTTCTGGCAAAACACACATTGGACGAACAACATATCAATCATCACCACCACATTTCAGCAATTTATGACTGCACCAGACATACTATCAAAAATAATGGCAATTGTCGGTGGAGTAATGAAATTCTTTGGTATCAAAAATGAAAATTAGACCTACCAGGAAACAAAACCTTCGTTTTTGTAACTTTAACGCCTCAGGACTACACAACAAAAAAGACCTATTAAGTGAATTCATAGAAGAAAACAAGATCGACATACTATTTGTTACTGAAAGACATTTACGTCCAACACAATCTTTTAAACTGAGGAATATGGTATGCCACCGAACAGACCGAACCAACCGACAGGGAGGCGGAACGGCCATCTTCATTCGCTCACATGTACGACACAATCCCGAAATTACGCCACAAATGACATCATTAGAAGCCACAATGGTAAAAATAGGAACAGTACAAGGAAAAATAACCCTGGTGGCTGCATACCTCAGCCCCAGAGCAATATTCGAAGAAAATGACTTGCTACAAATATTTGATAACAACAACAAAATCTTACTGGCCGGCGACCTAAATGCAAAAAACACCACGTGGAATGCCCGACGAAACAATGCACGCGGAAACACACTATATAACCTACAAGGACGACTGAATGCTGCAATTTCCGCTCCTGAAGATATTACCCACATTCCATTCAATCACCGCCACCAACCGGACGTCCTAGATATCTGCATAACCAAGAACCTCGATCCCGACCTGCATCTCCGAACCTTTCAAGATCTCACCTCCGACCATCTTCCTGTAATCGGCCACATCGGTAACGCAATAGAACCGCCTCACCCACGACACAAAACCACAATAAATTGGGACCAATTCCAGAGATGGCTAAATAATAACATTCGTCCCACACTGGACCTAACGACGACTCAAAAAATAGAAGAAGCCATCGGCTCTCTAACGGACAAAATTAAAACAGCCTATAAGAAAGCATCTACAACTAACATATTTCCTGAAACAAACGTTCACACTCTGCCACCACTTATACAAGATCTCAAGTATCTCAAAAACGCAACTAGACGCCGATGGCTCCAAACACGCAATCCGGAAGATAGAAGACAATTAAACAGACTCAAAAAACAAATACATTACCGTGTACAAGAATGGAGAGCCGAAGTCTGGGAAGACCGTATGAGCACCCTGCAACTCCGAAACAAAGACGATTGGAAACTAATTAAAAACCTGCGACGCACAAAAACACATAAACCGGCCTTACTGCGCAACAACAACCTCATCTTCGACGCCTTCAGTCAGGCAGAACTGTTTGCAACTACCTACGAACAACAAAATACAATAGAACCTCAAGGAAGCCAACAACCTGACATACTCCAATATCAACAACATGTGACAGCTACAGCCCAGAATATACGTCAGACACCACCTCGCGACCTACCAGAACTAACCACTCCTGCGGAAATAAAAATAATTATCAATCGACTCGGCACAAACTCCGCTCCTGGACCGGATCTGATCTCCAACATTCAACTCCAGAACCTGCCTAGAAAGCCCTTAGTCCTACTGACCAGAATCATCAACGCCTGTTTAATCAACCATTATTTCCCACAAGCATGGAAGATCACCAAAATAGTACCTATCCCAAAACCTGGAAAGGACCTGAAACAACCACATAATTACAGGCCGATAAGCCTACTCCCAACAATGTCAAAGCTCCTGGAACGCATCCTGCTCCCAAGAATTCGACAACCATTACTTGACGGCAACATCATCCGACAAGAACAATTCGCATACCAAGAAGAACTGTCAGCAGAACTCAAGGTCCTCCGTATTACAGAATATATTACACAAAACATGAACCTCTCCAAGTATACAGACGCAGTTTTTCTAGACGTCGAGAAAGCATACGATAAAGTATGGAAGGACAACCTTGTCACGAAACTAAAAGACCAGATCGACATACCTGAATGCTATATCAAAATGATTGATAGTTTGTTACACGACCGGAGATGCTTTGTACAGATAGATAACAAACGATCAGCACACAAAGTACTACAGGAAGGAATACCGCAGAGTTCGGTACTTTCGCCAACACTATTTACCGTATATGTAAAAGACATCCCGAAAACAGAAACCTCGACAATAGCGCAATTCGCAGACGATACAGCACTTCTAGAAACGCACAGACGACTATCAACAACAATAAATAGACTACAAAACCAAGTTGATTACACAGAAAAATGGGCCAAACTAAACAAGATCAAAATAAACCCAGAGAAGACAGTCGCCATCATATTTACACGCCGTCGACCACAAATCCACGACCAAATCGAGTTAAACGGAACGCAAATACCATGGACAACATCAGTAAAATACCTTGGCGTAACAATAGACAATAAAATGCTATTCAAGCAACACATAGAACAAAAACGACAATGCGTATCAAAAACCATCCACGCAATTTACCCTCTTCTGGCCAGCAAAGAAATGTTTCAAAGAACAAAACTGAACATATACAAAGCCATAGTCCAACCAATGATGCTCTACGGTTGCCCGTCGTGGGGCATAACCAGTACAACCAACAGGAAACCACTTCAGACACTTCAAAACTGATGCTTAAAGCTCATTCTTAACGCCCCATGGTGGACGAGCACAAATCAAATACACGAAGAACTAAACATGCCGACAGTGGACAACCAAATCAACACCTCTACAAGAAGACTCATCGAAAAAATAGAAAGGCTCAGACCTACCAGACAGCAATTACAAGAATTGGCAACTGTAGAACCAGCCCCTTGGCACAAAGTAAGAGTTCCGCTATCCATATTACAATACAACTAAGAGCCAAGATGCAAATCAAATCGGAAAGATCACAGCAAAACAACGAAGCAACAATAAGTATATATAAAATACCAAGACTGTTGGCCTCAAGGACCAATAAACTGTGCCCAAAGGCTCTCAAATGAATACAAGGTGTCCCATTTTTTTGTTTCAAATAAATGGTGTCCCCAGTAAGAAAACCTACCCCGCACACTTGAGGGACCAACCTCCTCCGGAGGTAGAGCCCTTGCCAACGCACAACACACACACACACACACAAAAAAAAAAAAAAAAATCAATCCGACGTTTCACAGTATTGTCAGAAAGCGGTATTTGTGAAAGTTTTTGTTTACTTTCTGACCCAAGAACAATATCAGCAGCTTTCAACAAACAGGGTTTGACTAGTGTCTCTCCGATAATATACTTTTCTTGGTCCTTGAAATAAGTACCGATAACTCATACGAGGCTTCCAGCACCTTTTCTGATGTCTGAGCGAAGGATCCAGCAGTGTCCAACTTCATTCGTTTCAAATTATCACATTTTTCAGCAAAAAATTCCTTTGGCTTCTCTTTCAATGCACCATGCTTTGCCCACAAATGGCGTTACAGGTGGTCTCATGGAATCATTGCTCAATACCTTATAGCAAATAACACACTGCGGCTGGTCAACACCATTTTTTTGTATAGAAGCAAAACCGTATTTGATATACCCATTATTATATTCACGTTTTTTCACGGCACTCATGGTGAAGTGAAAAGAAAACAAGAAGTTAACAGTATAATTTCGCACTAACACTGACTTTATTGAGGCACAACTGTGAAAGATTCAACGCGATTTCAGCAAAATCCAATACATCAGATGTGTCAACAACTGCAAGCAACCAACTGAAATAAAGGAAAGCTACTGTCGTCTGTCGGCACCTCAGATGACTGCCTGTGAGGAGTGGGGCGAAGAACGGGTAAGCGCAGCCGCTGCGCAGGTAGTCAGTGCACTGTCTATCTGCGACCTGGTGGCTGAGCAGGGCTCTTGCAGGGAGAAACGGGCTTTTGCCGGGTTTGGGTGGGAACAGCCCACAGGCACCCTAAGAATTTGATACCTGTTCTGCGGTGCTGTTCTGAGCAGTGCAGCCTGGGGTTTTATGCGAAAATCTTTTTCGTGCCCCTATCTTTCGTTACTTATAAACGAAACGTTATATAAGTTCTGAGATAACATCAATGAATTGGTTGCCAAATTTCACAGTAATTAAGTAAGTTCATGGATACACCTCATACATCGCTGGAAACTGCACAGTGCCAAGCAGTTATCTCTGTACTCATACCAAAAGAAGCCATTGTCGCAGCAAAGAACGTACACTAATTTCAAACAAAACTATGCAGTATTTCAAAAAGGCAGAAGAAAAATAACTGTTTTGTCAGATAAGTAATCCGAGTGAAAGAGCTGTAGTACTGACCGTTCGAAAAAAAAAAAATAATAGCCTCACTAATGGACTTCATTGTCTACCTAGCTGGGTTATGTTTGATTGTTAGCAGCCACGACAATGTTTCCAAACGGCGTGAAGTACTCTGCTCAGAACGAACACTTGTACTAGTTTCGCATTCACCTCGTGCATATTTTTCTGGTGACAAAGGGCATAACCCTGGCGTCCAAATACGAACCCGCCAGTTCATTTGAAGCGTATACAGTCTATTAAAGTCACTGTAATCGCATCACATGGGGATCCGCGGGTTGACGGGGTAATAAAACGGCATTTTTGCAGTTACACAGTATAAGTGATTATTACTCTGGTGAACATAGCCTACTACGGTTAAAAGTTATAACATGATTACGTTCAGTTCATGTGTACAAATGTACGGAATAGTTAATACCTGACTTTTCTGTTTTCCAATCGTCAGAAGTAAGTTGTTTACAAATCTGATATATTAGAATTAACGCTATCGCCTTTGTAATTTTGAGAGTTTCTGTGTGTGACATTCTAAACGTGACATTCTAAACGTGATCTTCAAAAGCTGTATGTTCTAGGATAGGTTATTGAGATAGGATTGCGGGAAATGGGACGCCAAACGATTGCATTTAGCACCATAATCTATCATTAATACCTGCACACTCATTTTTATTAAAATATCGATATTAAAAAGAAATATTAGGTTTATACCGCTAACTCCACCTGCGCCCCCCTTGCAACATCATCACGCCCCCCCCCCCCCCCCCCCCCCCCGCCAGGGGGGCGCGCCCCCCAGTTTGGGAACCCATGATCTAAAAGAAGATCTTAGCTTTTGTTTTGCTGGGATAACCTTCGGGCAACTGTATTTATGAGACAGTTACCGTGGAGACTATTGTTCTTGGCAGCTGGAAGATAAATTTCGCTTCTACTACTCGCGACATCGAACTGTTGCACCCACTGATCTTTGTAAGCGCTAATGACAACACAACAGCAAGGCAGATGTAATTAGACAGTACACTCATATGTGTCATTAGTCGTAAACCCACCACTGGTGATGAAGCGGTCACATCAAAAATTGGGTGTAAATCTACATTTCATGAAGCTCGTAGCGTGCGTTTATTAATACGTAATAGACACAATAAAGCGTTCACAAGAAACATAGGTACTGAACTTAAAAATCGAGGTCAAAAAGCAATTTAAAGCGAAACACTCTCATTATGATTCGGATGTGTTACAGAAACATTAGAGAATCACATACAATTTGCTTAAACAACAAATTTACTGTTACACACGAGTTAATGGCAAGTTGTTTCTCTGCGGAGACAGCAGAACAATATTGGCTTGGAACCATTGGGACCTGCAGAAAAAGTTGTTCTTACCAAATCAGGAGCTACGACAAGAGGTTCCTGCCGTTCACGAAAATATCACGTTGCTCTTAATAAGACTGACAATGGTCTAATCACAGTGCTAAGCTTCCTTCAGTTTTCCTCATCCAGAACTGTTGTTTTCAATATTTACTTGTATCAGATATTAACTTAGGCTACAACTATGTATTTCAGACAAATTGTCCCATCAGCTTTATGTTGTCGATATATCTATTTTTCTAATAAACAATTAAACTCAACGTATTAACCCTTTCAGACTTGAATTTTTCCGGAGGAAGGAAAATTTTTCTTTATATGCTAATGCTCTTAGGTGATTTTTTAATGATTTTAGATGGAAGATTTGTACAAAAATACGTTCCCTTTTTCAAAACATACTTTGTACACTTGGCTTCATTTACCAATTACGAAAAATTCTCTGTTGTAATAAATGGTAAAATGATAATTCAGAAACTAGAATGCAAAATAGCAATAACAACATTCAGCTATATAGTGCAAAATAGTGTACCAACCATAACCGTGTATTCTGGTGGTTACGAGCTGCTGGTGACTATTACACTGATTTGCTGATATTTGAATAGCGATGCCCAACCGTTGGCAGCACTTGCACGTGATGATAAGGTTGAACATCCACAAACGTGTACCTCACGTTTCCACTGGGAAAAAAATACTTCTGTGGCAGCTAAGCCACAGTAAAAGTAAATGTCTACAATTATAGCAGAGTGTCTGAAAGGGTATGCTTACCTCTCTTTCATTCAGTCCTCACACTCCTATAGGAGTGTGAAACTTGTTCCCACACCCGGAAATTTCTAAACGATTATGGGATTGATGAAGGGTTCCACTATGCAAAATCGCTTCCGCCTGCAGGTTAAACGTTTTTCTAAAATCGCAGCTACAGAACTAGCAAATATTCCCATTTTTATCTCATCTCTACAAAATCTCAAAGAAAGTAACCCCTTCTTCAAACTGGGCCAGCAGTTGCAACGAGAATTCGTGTTCTTCAACGTACACTGACGTTACATAAGTCACGGAATAGCGATATGTACGTATAGAGGTGGCGGCAGTATAGCGTACACACGGTGCAAAAGGGCAGTGCGTTCGCGGAGCTGAACTTTCTACTCAAGTGATTCATGTCAAAAGGTGTGCGGCGTGATTATGGCCGCACGAAGGGAAGTAAAGGACTTTGAATGCAAAATGATAGTTGGAGCTAGATGCATAGGACATTCCATTTGCGAAATCGAGAGCGAATTCAGTATTCCGCGATCCACAGTGTCAAGACTTTGCCGAGAATATCAAATTTCAGGCCTTACCTCCCACCACAGACAACGCACTGGTGGAAGCCCTTAACTTAACCACCGAGAGTAGCACGTCTGCATAGGTTGCCAGTGCTAACAGACAAGCAAAAGTATGTGCAATAACAGGAAAAAACAATTGTGCGACATACGACGAAGGTTTCCACTACGACAGTGCGGCGAAATCTGGCATTACTGGCTTTGGATGTAGACGAACGACACTAGTGCCTTTGCTAACAGCACGACATCGCCTGGAACGACTCTCCTGGTCTCGTGACGATATCGGTTGGACCCTAGATGACTGTAAGACAATGGCGTGGTGAGACGAATCCCGATTTCTGTTTGTAAGAACTGATGGACTTGGGAATTTAAGGAGATGGGACCTGGATAAACTGAAAGAACCAGAGGTTGTACAGAGTTTCAGGGAGAGCATAAGGAAACAACTGACAGAAATTGGGGAAAGAAATACAGTAGAAGAAGAATGGGCAGCTTTGAGGAATGAAATAGCGAAGGCAGCAGAGGATCAAGTAGGTAAACAGAAGAGGGTTAGTAGAAATCCTTGGGTAACAGAGGAGATACTGAATTTAATTGATGAAGGGAGAAGATACAAAAATGCAGTAAGTGAAACAGACAAAAAGGAATACAAACGTCTCAAAAATGAGATCGACAGGAAGTGCGAAATGGCTACGCAGGGATGGCTAGAGGACAAATGTAAGGATGTAGAGGTTTATCTCACTAGGTGTAAGATAGGTACTGCCTACAGGGAAATTAAAGAGACCTTTGGAGAAAAGCGATCCACTTGCATGATTATCAAGAGCTCATATGGAAATCCAGTTCTAAGCAAAGAAGGGAAAGCAGAAAGGTGGAAGGAGTATATAGAGGGCCTATCCAGGGGCGATGTTCTTGAGGACAATATCATGGAAATGGAAGAGGATGTAGATAAAGATGAAATGGGAGATACGATACTGCGTGAAGAGTTTGACAGAGCACTGAAACACGTAAGTCGAAACAAGGCTCCGGGAGTAGACAACATTCCATTAGAACTACTGACAGCCTTGGGAGAGCCAGTCCTGACAAAATCAACCATCTTGTGAGCAAGATGTATGAGACAAGCAAAATTCCCTCAGACTTCAAGAAGGATATAATAATTCCAATCCCAAAGAAAGCAGGTGTTGACAGATGCGAAAATTACCGAACTATCAGTTTAATAAGTCACAGCTGCAAAATACTAACGCGAATTCTTTACAGACGAATGGAAAAACTGGTAGAAGCCGACCTTGCGGAAGATCAGTTTGGATTCCGTAGAAATGTTGGAACACGTGAGGCAATACTGGCCCTATGACTTGTCTTAGAAGAAAGCTTTCGAAATGTGGTGCTACAGAAGAATGCTGAAGATTAGATGGGTGGATCACATAACTAAAGAGGAGGTATTGAATGTAATTGGGGAGAAGAGGAGTTTGTGGCACAACTTGACTAGAAGAAGGGATCGGTTGGTAAGACATGTTCTGAGGCATCAAGAGATCACCAATTTTGTACTGGAGGGCAGCGTGGAGTGTAAAAATCGTAGAGGGAGACCAAGAGATGAGTACACTAAGCAGATTCAGAAGGATGTTGGCTGCAGTAGGTACTGGGAGATGAAGAAGCTTGCACAGGATAGAGTAGAATGGAGAGCTGCATCAAACCAGTCTCAGGACTGAAGACCACAATAACAACAACAACAACAGAGCTGATGGTAGGGCTCGAGTGTGGCACGGAGACCACGAAGCTATGGACCCAAGTTTTCAACAAGGCACTGTGAAATTTGGTGATGGCTGCACAATGGTGTGGGCTGTGTTAACATGGAATGGACTGGTTCCTCTGGTCCAATTGAACCGTTCATTGACTCGAAATGGTGATGTTTGGCTACTTGGAGACGATTTTCAGCCATTCATTGGGTTCATTGTTTCCAAACAAGAAAGGAATGCTTATCTCGTACATCTACATCCATACTCCGCAAGTCACCTGACGGTGTGTGGCGGGGGGTACCTTGAGTACCTCTATCGGTTCTCCCTTCTATTCCAGTGTCCTATTATGGATGACAATGCGCCATGCCACTGGGCCGCAATTATTCGTGACTGATTTGAAGAACATTCAGGCAACACATAGTTCCCGACATGAATCCAAAGCAACATTTAAGGGACATAATGGAGAGGTCATTTCTTGCTCAGAATACTGCAGCGGCAACACTTTCGCAGAATTGGAAGGCTGCAGAGGCAGCATGGCTCCGTATTTCAGCAGGGGACTTCCAACAACTTAAGTCCATGCCACGTCGAGTTGCTGCATTACACCATAAAAAAAGGATGTCCGGCACGATATTACGAGGTATCCCATGATTTTTGTCACCTCATTGTACTTTATGGAATTTTTTCTACCAAGGAACAAGTATGATTGCTTCGCACTCGACTTTATTATCCATTAATATGATGGCCGGGCCCTGTTTGTCTCGCTAATAAGAAGGAGGGGCAGAGGGTTTGCTAATTGGAGCCTAGATGTGAGCAACGCCCTGCCACCCCAGCCCCACCGCCGGCAGCAAGTGGCGACACCGACGCAGGAATCTGGTTAGGCACGGCCCGACGCCCCCGCGCGTAATTACTCCGCTAACCGGCGGAGCGGCCTGTCTCGCGAAGTCGGCTGCGTTATTAATGCACTCTGCGACACGGCGCGGCGTGCGCCGGCAGGTGCGTGCTGCGTGCTGGCTGCAAATTACACTCGCGGCAAAGGGGATGTCCTACGCAAGCGTGTGGGCTTAGTGCTAAAGCTCCACGCACCCCGCGGGTCCGGCCTCAGTGCCTCTGGAAGGCAGCAATCCTAGTACAGTATTGTGTCTGTAACATCAAATATCGATCTACGCCGCCTGACAATAGACATAAAGCACCCAGAAGACGCTGTCGGGTGTCAACCCAGCTTCGCCCTCATACACACTAACGGCAGTTATATAAAGGACTAGCTCCTACCCGCTGCCTCGCACGCATGTCAGTTGTTTTGCTATGATGAGTGATGGTGAGTAAGTAAGTTAGTATTTTTACGAGATGTCTGTGTATACAGTGGTGTAGAGACGTATGTACAAAATATGCATGCAGTGCTGATATGAATGTTTTTCTATTATATATGTCGATTCCGAAATCATGCATTACAGACTGAAGCGTCAAAGAAACTGATATAGGCATGCGTATTCCAGAATGAGATTTTCACTCTACAGCGGAGTCTGCGCTGATATGAAACTTCCTGGCAGATTAAAACTGTGTGCCGGACAGAGACTCGAATTCGGGACCTTTGCCTTTCGCGGGCAAGTGTTCTACCAACTGAGCTACCCAAGCACGACTCACGCCCCGTCCTCGCAGCTTTACTTCTGCCAGTACCTCGTCTCCTACCTTCCAGGAGAGCTTCTGTAAAGTTTGGAAGGTAGGAGACCAGGTACTGGCAGAAGTAAAGCTACGAGGACGGGGCGTTAGTCGTGCTTGGGTAGCTCAGTTGGTAGAGGACTTGCCCGCGAAAGGCAAAGATCACGAGTTCGAGTCTCGGTCCGGCACACAGCTTTAATCTGCCAGCAGGTTTCATAGGCATGCGTATTAAAATACAGAGGTATGTAAACGGGCAGAATACTGCGTTGCGACCGGCAAATCCTATATCAGACAACAAGTGTCTGGCGCACAATAATGGATTTGCACTGTCACGGAATAATGTATAGATACTAAGAGTGGCCGACAATCGCGCCAGCGTTGTCTGCTTGCTACTCACGTACATCATACTCACAAATGTTAATAACACTAAAGAAGACGCCGACTACGGTCTTCCTCAGGTTTCCAGCTATCTCCATACCAAATACAGCCGGAATCGGTTGAGCGCTAGAGTCGTGAAAACGTGACAGAATGAGCTACTTTCTCAATAATACTGGTATTAGCATAGAAGGATAGCCTTAACAAGTTGAGAATTGAAAAGCACTGTATTGATTAAGTTGAACCACATTATGTGAAACATATGAAACAAAGAAATCATTTTCACAAGTATCATAAAATTCAAAAATCAAGGAGTAAATAGCTTTTCCAAAAAGTAATTATTGTTCCGTATTTCGCGTTATATTCTTCAAATCAATAAATATCTTGCACGATTACCACACACTTTCTAAAGTAGCCTGTGTTCTTCCTCAGCGTTCAAAATATCTCCAAATCAAATTTTATCAAAGTCTGTTCATCCATTTACTCGTGAAAGCGTAACACACGGAGTTACTTTCGCATTTATATGAGTATGGAAGATCAGATGGGTAGATCACATAACTAATGAGGAGCTATTGATTAGAATTGGGAATAAGAGGAGTTTGTGGCACAACTTGGCTAGAAGAAGGGATCGGTTGGCCGGACATGTTCTGAGGCATCAAGGGATCACCAATTTAGTATTGAAGGGCAGCGTGGAGGGTAAAAATCGTAGAGGGAGACCAAGAGATGAATACACTAAGCAGATTCAGAAGGATGTAGGCTGCAGTACGTACTGGCAGATGAAGCGGCTTGCACACGATAGAATAGCATGGAGAACTGCATCAAACCAGTCTCAGGACTGAAGACCACAACAACAATATGAGTATGGATTAGAGTTGCAATTCTGTGCAACAGGTAGAACGTCCATGCGATAGTAGTAATGTTACCCGCTTCCAGTGCCTGGCAGGGTAAGTAAGGGCAGTGAAAACATTTAGATGTTGAATAGTCAATATGAAGAACATGGAGATGGTGCGAACTGATGTAAGACAGTGTTATTAGCACCGGACAAAGCGTGGAAAGGGCCACATTTCGGGACTCCGCATGGCCGGCCGATCGAATCCAGATTTTTGGGGCATTCGAATGTGAGAGTGGTGCAGTGTTGGACGTGTGGGAATTTTATGGCATGCATACTCGTCATGAACGGTTCGGTCGATCACGTCTGACCACCAAGCGCATCGTAACGCCGTCACATTTGCGCCTGCCATCTGAAAGCAGCAAATAGACTTCCAACAACATTATGTGGCTCTGGCAATCCATCGAGGGCAGTGTAACAGCGGCCGGACAAGAAGGATTTTAATAATGAAAACTGAAACCAACCAGTGCTCCGTAATTCAAACGCAATTTATTCAAAATATGCTACCAGTTTCAACATGAGAAAGCATTGTCTTCAGGCCACAAGCGTAATCAGCCACCAACGTGCGAACCAGAATGCACATGCACATGCACATGCAAATGGAAATGCTGGCGTAACACACTTAATAAGTCTTACTGTTTCCATTCGAATACAACTTTGTTCTTCGTCATTGCGGCAGATTACACCTGGGGGCCGAAGACGACGATATTTCGCGTCGGAACTGGTAGCACATTTTGAATAAACGACGTTTGAATCACGATACATCTTTTGGTTTCAAATTTATTATTCAAGTACATTCTGTATCATCACTCACTCTTGGTAGGAAACTCACAGCAGGCGGCTTAGAGAATTACAGTCCCTACGTGGTCTGCCGTAGGCACCGTGGAACTAACGGCTGCGTTTGGAGTGGTTCCGTGATCGAAAAGCACGGACTGCTGATGAATGACGTCATTCAAGGGTCCTATTCTGATACTGCGCACCCCCTTTCCACAAGCTAAAGATGTGTGCTGTAAGTCATGTGAGGTTTAATATTAGAAATCTAGCCGGCCGAAGTGGCCGTGCGGTTAAAGGCGCTGCAGTCTGGAACCGCAGGACCGCTACGGTCGCAGGTTCGAATCCTGCCTCGGGCATGGATGTTTGTGATGTCCTTAGGTTAGTTAGGTTTAACTAGTTCTAAGTTCTAGGGGACTAATGACCTCAGCAGTTGAGTCCCATAGTGCTCAGAGCCAGCCATTAGAAATCTGGCATTGTGCGTTCCTCGAACACTCAATCAAGACATTTGAAACCTCGACATATATTTTTTGAAAAGAAGAATGAATGTAGCTACTGACAGAGATTCAAAACGTTCGTAAACAATGCAGCTAGCTAATCACGCAACAGTGCAATGTGTGTCGGCAGTATTACGTTAGTTCTACTCACAAGCATTAAGGCGAAACGTGACAAGGTGGAATTAAGTAATTAAAACGATTATTCCAAACGTGAGTTACACTGAGACTAGAAATTACAAATAATTTCAATTACATACATACAAAAACTTCTGACCTTCCGTAACCATTGACAGGACAATGAGGCAGAAACAAGCAGACCCCAAAGAGGAGTCAGTATACGATTTTCTCAAAATATAGTCATTGATTTTTTGAAATGCCTTTAAAAGGAGTGAGGAATAATTTATAATTCTCAGAATGGGTTATTGATAATCGTGAAATACCAAGAAACAGATCGAAATTTCGTCTGTCACATAAAATAATCGCAGACAGAATAATGATGCCAAAGCAGCGTGCACGAGTATTACAGCTAGTACTTCCAGGAAATGTACAAACTTTGATGGATGTCACCTCGTTGCAAGTGTTCAAATGGTTCAAATGGCTCAAAGTATTGTGGGACTTAACATCTGAGATCATCAGTCACCTAGACTTAGAACTACTTAAACCTAACTAACCTAAGGACATCACACACATCCATGCCCGAGGCAGGATTCGAACCTGCGACCGCAGCAGCAGCGCGGTTCGGGACTGAAGCGCCTAGAACCATAGCGGCCAGCTCCAAGTGTTCAGGTACACAGGAAAGAATTTCAGTAATCAATTCCTACCAGCCAAAATCGTCAACAGGACAGCACACTTCACAACTGCTCAATAAAACGGGAGTGATTTCATCTGTCCCTAACATAAAATCTGGTAACTCCTGAGGTGTATATCATCCATGTTGTCAGGTACGGAACATCATGAAATTTACCGTCATCTCTTAACATGTATCTCTCTTTCAATCTTACTGAGTGAGTTTCTCAGTTACATAGGCTGCAAGTACTACTGTTCTTGTCAATTTACTCTTAGTAACGAATGAAAGAACATTGCGAACGTCAACTTGCGTACCTAGAACATCATGTATGTACTCTATGGGAAATTATTAGTTGGTTGGGTAATTTGGGGGAGGGGACCAAGCAGCGAGGTCATTGATCCCATCGGATTAGGGAACGATGAGGGAGGAAGTCCACTGTGCCCATTTAAAGGAACCATCCCGGCATTTTCCTGAAGCGATGTAGGGAAATCACTGAAAACCTGGCAGGGTGGTCGGATGTGGGTTTGAATCGTCGTCCTCCGGAATGCGAGTCCAGTGTGCTAACTACTGCGCCACCTCAATTGAAATGGGATATGAGAGGTAGAGCTGACTATATGATGCGCTCAAGTGTTCGTTGTTGAAGAAGTATAGTTCGGCTTTCTCGTCTCAAAGACCGAGATCTGAGAAGAAGTGTTCTTTGTGTCCGTCCGTGGACTCACTACAGAATACACAGGCACAATCCCATAATAGGTTATTCCACTCCAGGATGCATTAACAATAATAGAGGTTAATGACTTCTGGATTACAGGAAATAGGTGTGCTGCCAAGTTACAGAGTCAGGACATCCAGGCAGAGAAATGCTTCCGTTGATCTTACCTGTGATTAGATTCACACCACGTACAACAGTTAAAATTAATCGATTAGAGCGTCGCAAAATCTACTCCCTTGGAGTAGAGCCCTAACTATTTTGCATATAATCCTTTCTGCTAGTTAAAACAGGTGTACTAATTTCTGTCCGCTAAGAAATATTCTTTTCGGTCATAAAGCTGTTCCAGCAGTCCGTAGCGTAGTATTTTCGCCATTCATCAGAAGGTGACACTCCTAAAGTACACAGAACTTCCTCTGGCGGTCAAGCAACTAAGCATGAACTTGCGTGCCGCTGTGTTCCAATTCCAGGTTCGCTTGGACGAAGAGAGCGAGCTTTTACGACATAACTGTTTCAATTAAACATTTTGATTTCAAATGGTTCAAATGACTCTGAGCACTATGGGACTTAACATCTGAGGGCATCAGTCCCCTAGAACTTAGAACTACTTAAACCTAGCCAACCTGACATCACACACATTCATGCCCGAGGCAGGATTCGAACCTGCGACCGTAGCAGTCGCGCGGTTCCGGACTGAAGCGACTACAACCGCTCGGCCACAGTGGACGGCTTTTCATTTCAATAGAGGATAAGGTTGCAGTACGTTAGCATAACAAGTGTCCAAATTTATTACGACACATTGTCGCCAGCGAAACAGCCCTACGAACCGACCACCCTTTTTGAAAATAGAATTGATCCGCACATTTTTCAAATGGATTTGTATGTTTCGTGATCTTCAGCGTCTTGTGATAGACTTGAGCGAAACTGTTTTGAAGTTGTATCATATAATCTTTATAATCATATAAATATTCCATTAATGCTAATATCTTCCCGCGACGAAAGATTTTAGTTGATAACTTATCTCATCTCAATAACTGTAATTTCGGTGTTCGTTCTACAACTGAAATAAGAAGACAGTCGCCACACTGTTCCTTGTGCCAAAGCTCACCTACAGTATCTGGTCAAAAGTATCCGGACACATCTATGTAGGTGTCGTGAGCGAGCGGGGACTTTTGTGTTGTCAGTAGAGAAGCAGCAAGCTGAATGAGTCGGTGAAGAGCGCTCAGTTACTTCGAACGTGGACTAGTCACTGGATGTCGCCTAAAACATCCGTGAGGGATATCTCAGCCCTTATAGAGCATCCCAAGTCGACTGTTGATGTGACTGTGAAATGGAAACGGGAAGGAGACGTCACAGTTAAAGCAAGACCAGGAACACCTCGTGTGCTGACGATTAGGGGCCATGGAGCATCGCAGAAAGTGGTTGTAAAAAGCCGCATGTAATCAGCGGGAAAGATCACTCTTGAGTTCCAAAGTGCTCAAAACAGTCCTGTTAGCGCAAAGCCTGTATGTAATGAGTTGAAGAAACAGGGTACAGTGATCGAGCATTTCCTCATAAGCCACACCATTTCTTAGTCAGTGCTAAACGACGTTTGAGGCAGTGAAAGAAGGGAAGCCTCTGGATAGTGGAAGACTAAAAACGAGTCATTTGGAGTGATAAATCATGCTATACCCAATGACAATCCGATCGAATGGTTTGGGATTGGAGAATGCCTAGAAAACGTTACCTGCGATATTGTGTAGTGTCAAGTACACAGAGACGGTGGTACGGTATGGACGTGTTTATCGTGGTCATTGTGTGATTTCCTTCTTACGCTTAAGAAAATGCTAAATGGGGATGTATACGTACACAAGGGCACAGCGTTCGGTAGAGGAACAGATCGGAGACGATGGTCGTGCAGAGCATTCTTTCATGAAACAGAATCTGTGAGTTAATGGTTTGTGGACAGTAAAAGTCGTGAAATGGACTCGGCAAACCCACAATCCTGACTCGATCCAAATGGAACAGCTTTGGGATGAGCTACGACGTCCATTTCGCTCTAGACCCCAGCGCCCACTTCACCACGTTCTCCGGTTTAGGATCTTGAGGAAGAAGAGGCTATCGTTCCTCAACATACATTCATACATCTCACTTAAAGTGGTCTAACTAGAGTTCAGGCTACCATAAAGATGAAGACTTTATACACCCCCTATTAACGCATGAAATGTATTCGCAGCTGGAAACACTGACAAGCACCAGGTGTACAGTGGATTGACGACAACGAACATTTGTGCCGGAGGAAGACTTCATCGTATTGCTGAACATTGTTGAACAACGCAGCCACTGTATTATCGTACACACCAGATGAATGTCCCAGCTAATAGGTGTCTGGATATGCGCGGATACATGGCTGCACTTGCATTCGGATCAAAGCATAGTAAATTTCACCTGTTAAGCTCCAGAAAGGTGTCATAGCAACGCGGCGGGCTATTTCATCCTAAATGAGCTATCATTCTGTCGTTAAAGACCTCCACGGTCAACAAAATTTTAAATACTGCACTTAGATTCATCTACATCTGGTTGATATCACCGAAAGCCTAATGAACCTCAAGAAAATGCACACCCCGTTCACTTTACTGACGTTCATTGCCGAAAATTTTCAGGGTCGTTACTGCAGTTGGCGCCATCGTTAGGTTTTAATGTAAAGGTATTCAAAAAGTTCGCATCTGCATCAATAAACTCTCGTTTTTCTCCGAAATGAATAAAACTTAACTGGCGCATCCAAACTAAAATTCTACATTCATGCCAGTACTAGACAGCTGGATCCTTAGTTTCCCAGTAGCGGCCTGGCTGTTGCAGCTAACTCGCTCGTTTACAGGAATAACGTACCGGTAACACAAAATACTAGACGTGTGGTTTCTTCCACAGTTACTAGAAAGTGCTGGACATGTCATTTTCGACTTGAATGAACACCACCTTGTAGGCATGTGTCAGCTAAATAATTTGTTAACGGTAATTTGGCTCTACTGTAAGTGGCGTATGGATCTCGCAATGGCCCGTTGCCCTCCAGGGTCACCTGATCTTATGGTGCGTGCGTTTTTCTTTATTTTTCATTTTGTTTTTAGTCTGAGTGGGCTAGTGAGGGGCCTCGTCTATGAGGCACCACTTCACATGACATTTGAAGACCTGCGAATCGCCGGTCGTTGTGACCGAGCGGTTCTAGGCGCTGCAGTCCTGAACCGCGCTGCTGCTACGGTCGCAGGTTCGAATCATGCCCCGGGCATGGATGTGTGTGATGTCCTTAAGTTAGTTAGGTTTAAGTAGTTCCAAGTCTAGGGGACTAATGACCTCAAATGTTAAGTCCCGTAGTGCTTAGAACCATTTGAAGCAGTTTGAACGTGCGAATCCGCTTAGCACTAGAAGCGTACGCAGTAACTGCGGACGTGATCGCGAAGGAATGGGCGGAGTTTGGTGTGGCTTCATGGAAAGTACATCTAACATTTGTGGATAAACGGGAACTTCCTCCCTAAATGTCACTGTAAAAACTACCTGAAAGAGGCATATGCATGTATGGAAACGCTATAACCGTGTAGAATTAGATGGTTCTTTCGACAACTTTGTAGTGCGATGAGTATAAATTCCTCCCGAAGTTCCTATCTTCACTTATGCTGAAGATACACGAGTAGTCTTGTGAAATCGGCTGAAAATTTCCAAACATCCTATATTACGTCCTGTATTATTCGACCAATGCTTGAATACTGCTTTCAGTGTCGGATCCTCACTAGATGAGTTTCATAGAGAAAATAGAGAAGATCCAGTAAATAGCAGACTGTTTCGTTAGAGGTTTATCTAGTGAGCGTGAAAGGTTCGCGGAAATAAGTCACGTCCAGTGGCAGACGACGCACGAGAGGATCTCGCGAGAAGGCCATGGACATATAATGATATAAATTCAGGTGCACACAGAGGCTGACCCAGAATCGCTTTTTTCTGCGAACTTCGGGACTGAAACAGAAACACGGAGAAGTGACACTACCACACACCGTAATGTGGCTTGCGGAGTATCGATATAGATGTGTAAATATCGTACACAACATTTTGATCTCGATGTCTTGGCCTGATGTGAAAATTAAGTAGGATGGCAATTCGTTGCTTACAGTCCAGTCAGAATGTACAATCAGCTTTCGTCGCTTCGAAAAGAAAAATGAAAATTTCGCTTTAACTTTCTTCACAACGCCGGCCGGTGTGGCCGTGCGGTTAAAGGCGCTTCAGTCTGGAACCGCGTGACCGCTACGGTCGCAGGTTCGAATCCTGCCTCGGGCATGGATGTGTGTGATGTCCTTAGGTTAGTTAGGTTTAAGTAGTTCTAAGTTCTAGGGGACTTATGACCACAGATGTTGAGTCCCATAGTGCTCAGAGCCATTTGAACCATTTTTTTCTTCACAACAGAAATGTTTAGCTGGAACGTTGTCGTTTCACTTTGCACATCTTACCTGCTGCTGCCAGTCATTTATCAACCAAAAGTCTGTGGAACATCACAGGCTTTTACGCTTCGAATTATGATTAAGTGTAATAGGTCATGGGTTGACGAAATTTTATCGCAATACTGTCTTTAACCACATGTTCGCGTAACATATTTGCAAATGAAAAATTGTTTAATACTTCTTCTTCAGTATCTCTACAGCTCTTATTGAGCCTTGGATTCTTCAACAATCTTTCTCCACACTTCTCGGTTACTTACTGCTCTTCTCCACCCCCGGACTCCCGTACTGGTGATATCCATTATTATCTCGACGATCTTTCTTCTATATGTTAAAAAAAATGACAAAATTCCTCCAGCTGTATTAAGCTGTTGGTTTTATTGGCAACTAGTTTCGATGCTTTTACAAAATCATTTTGAGGCTCTAAATACAACACACCATACATAAACAACCAATGCAACAGCAGTAATTTATGAGTTATTATGCAAAACAATTCTATTATAATCATATTACGTAATAGACAATTTTAACGAAACTAATTATATTTATGGTCAATTCCGTTAAAATGCCATCACTCTGGACATTAGCCATTTACGTGGTATCACGAAGTACAAATGAAGCTTTATATCCACAATCGTTTCATTATAGGTTAATATCAGGTATTAAAATAGGCGTATATGCAAGCTTAAGCGATAAGCCGTTATTCTAATGGATAATAATATAGGCGTGGAACATTGCAAAAAAAAATTACAGTGTTCCACTCCTATATTATTATCCTTTAGAATAACGGCTTATCGCTTAAGCTTGTATATGCTCCCATTTTTTAATACCTGATATTAGCCTTTAGTAAAACGATTGTGCATATACAGCTTCATTTGTATTTCGTGATACCACGTAAATGGCTAATGTCCAGAGTGATGGCATTTTAACGGAAATGAACAAAAATATAATAAGTTCCATTAAAATTATCCATTATGTAATATGGTTATAATAGAATTGTTTTGCATAATAGCTCATAAATTGCTATTGTTGCATTGGTTGTTTATGTATGGTGTGTTGTATTTATGGCCTGAAGATGATGTTGTAACAACATGGAACCTAGTTGCCAATAAAACCAACACCTTAATACAGCTGGAGGAATTTCGTCATTTTTTAACATATATTATACAAGCTGACGTCCCGTCGTCCGTTTCAATTATGGATATACGAAGATCTTTCTTCTAGGTCTCCTTTTTCGCTTAGCTAAATGGATCACACGTTTCATCATTTTCTTTGGAATTCTATCCTCTGCCTTTCTCTCCAAGTGTCCTAGCCATCGTATTCGTTGTGATTTCCCAGATTTTACTATGTCCCTGCCTTGTATTAACTCTTGTAATTCGGCATTGTAGCGTATTTTCCATACTGCTTCCTCCCTTGTTGGCCCCTTGATTTTCCGTAGTATTTTCCGCTCAATGATACTTAGCGCATTTTCATCGTGTTCTGTCAACGCCCATACCTCTGACCCGTATGTGATAACTTAATACCTGATATTAGCCTTTAGTAAAACGATTGTGCATATACAGCTTCATTTGTATTTCGTGATACCACGTAAATGGCTAATGTTTTTCTTGTAACAAGGCTATTTTTGAAAAGTTGCATATTTGCCAAGTAAGCTCTTTTTCCTGCTTGTATTCTTTCCCTTATAGCCTTTCCAATACTGTTACCATTTGTTATTAGGGCTCTAGAAGGCTTTAGTACTAACAATAGGAAATTTATGCATTACCACTGTGTGTGTTGCTTGTTTCTAATTAAAAAAATTGTATTTCGATTGAACGGTGTCTTCGGCAATAAAGTATTTGCAAAGCACAACGCAGCCCTATTTTCTGTTCCTGTCGTTTATTTCGTAATTATTCTGAGTAACGTAGGAGATGCATTCATTCGATTTCCAGTGTTATTCGCAACAAGTGTTACTCGTTGATATTATACTCTCAATTTTTCATCGATGTGTGTCCCGTGATGGAAGTCTACAATTAGTTGCCATATATCTGTATGTTCCTACCGCGGACACTAATGTTTTCCAGGTAAGAAGATTCAGGCGTTTTAATGAGAAATTTTCACTGTTTGGCATGAAGCTGGTTCTAGGTTAACTATATACTGTTCAAATATTATTTTAACTGTATAATGTTTTCCTACATGTGCTATGTGTTGACAATGGCTGATGAGCTTCTCGCAACATATAGGAAGTGTAGTGTGCGGTTGTCAGTGAATTAATTACATGTACCCACTTCTATGGAAAGCACATCTCCTCTCTGTCTGACATGTTGTTATAAGCGTAATATGTAACAGGCCTCTACTACAAAGTTCGCGGCACAGCCTTGCCACACTCTTTAATGAGTAGTGTTCATCAGCATAACACAAACATTTAATACAAAACATATGTACGTAGACGTGCATATACAGTGTGATGGTCTAAAAAGTGGCAAACGATCCTTATGATTAAATTTACTAGACTGTGGTGAACAATAAAGTATATTGACACGGAATGGTGGTTCTACAAAAAAGAATTAACATTCTTTGTAGTGCAATCAGATATCAGATATCTGCTTCGCAATGTATGTTATCCATTTTCTGCAACAGTACACAATGCTCTGACAGTAAAAGATAGCATACTTAATAAAAAAACTATTAACTAGAAAAAAAGTCGCTAATGGAGTTTTAACTGGGTTTGGAGGCGATATAGAGGGTGTTAGCATCAAACATCAAGCGGTTATAGGTCACTCCACAGTGAGAAACTTTTGATGGAGACGTTTCTGACATTTCCCAGCGATGCTGCGCATCCTTTTGTATTTTTTTGTGCTCGTGAGAGGCTTCAGGACATAGGAGTTCTTCGGAGTACGTATTACTCGTGTGTTGCCGGTAGTCGCGTCATCGGCTCCGAATGAAAGGAGGTACGGCCAGAGTTATCGCACTTGTAA
Source organism: Schistocerca serialis cubense (assembly GCF_023864345.2). NCBI lineage: Eukaryota > Metazoa > Arthropoda > Insecta > Orthoptera > Acrididae > Schistocerca > Schistocerca serialis. Next base: position 420,576,122 of record NC_064645.1, read on the forward strand.
AATATCATTCTCAGCGTAGCGACAGGTAGTCTTAAGGTTTTCTTGCTAAAAATCACTGTACCAATCTGCTGGAACAGATAGTACGCAGCACACGTGGTTAGTGGCCGATTATTGTTTTGTGAAATCTCGTCGTCATAGGACCGGCAAATACTAAAGGGCGCCTAACGGTTCTAGGAAGCGTCTGCAAACATTTTGTTCTGCACCAATACACACTGATAAACCAAAACATTATGACTACCTGCTTAATACCTTGCATGTTCGTCTTTGGGACGAAATGCATAACTGATTCTGCGTATCAGTGATCAGACAGTTTGTTGATGGGTTTGTGGAGATGCGTAGATAACGGGCCGCTCATTTGCACCCGATAGCGACCCAGATGGGCTCCATAGGCTTTACATCAGGCGAATTAGGGTGCCGAGATGTCACCGCGAGTTTACTATAATGCGTCTCAAACCACTGCTTCACGGCTCTTGCACTGATACACGGACAACTATACCGCTGCAGAAGACATCACCCTCGGGGAAGACATCAAGCACGAAGGGATGCAGGTGGTTCGCGGCTGCCAGCGTGTCTTCGATTACTACCACAGGTCCCATGCAAGCGCTGTAGACTGTCTCCCATACCATGATACTGTGCATACCAACTCGCGTTCTTGGCATATCGCACGTTTCGAACCGCCGCTCACCGCGATCACGTCATTTGTGGGGACGATCATCGACCTAGTGCAGCAAATGTGATCAACTCAAAGAGACGACACGTTTCCATTGACCGACGGTCGAATCTCGATGGTCCCTAGTCTGCTGCAATCGTAGCTGATGATTAGTTGGATCAACATGTGAACACGTAGGGACGAATGAAATCATCTCGGTTTTCAAGCTGGGTCTGTTCGAATAAAATTCTCGAACTTTCGATGACAGTGACCGCCATAGTCGTCAGAAGTAAAACTACCGACAGTAGTTTTAATCGTGGCGATGGTGGCGGATATAGCCACGGAAAGCTCGGGAATTTTATTCGAATTGACGCGGCTTGAGAAGATTTTGTTCGCAGCTCGTGGTCGTGCGGTAGCGTTCTCGCTTCCCGCGCCCGGGTTCCCGGGTTCGATTCCCGGCGGGGTTAGGGATTTTCTCTGCCTCGTGATGACTGGGTGTTGTGTGATGTCCTTAGGTTAGTTCGGTTTAAGTAGTTCTAACTTCTAGTGGACTGATGACCATAGATGTTAAGTCCCATAGTGCTCAGAGCCATTTGAACCATTTTAGAAGATTTTATTTGGACATTCCGCCGCGGAAGACTCCGAGGACATGTAGGGGTGGTCCGCTGCGGAACTCCACGTTCAGCCATGTACGATGAACGGTGTGCTCCGAAATAATTGGCATGCTCCAGCATTGTACTGTTTCGGCAGAGATGCCACAGATCAACATCTATCCTACTTTACAGAGCAGACAATCCTCCGAATCCCATGTTCTGTGAAGACTCATGGACGTCCAACGACTTAGCGCCCAGCGGTAGTTTCAGTAACCTTCTACCTCTTTCCGTAGATGCTCACAACGGTAGGATGTGAAAATTCCACCAGCTTCGCCGTTTTAGAGACACTCGTTCACAGGCTCTGCGTTATAATAATCTTCCGTTTGCCAAAGTGGCTTATCTCAATCAATTTCCATGTTTTCAGCACACATCTTCGTTGGGGTGATCCCCCGCCCATGACTACTCCGCTTATGCACTTCTGTTGCCGCGACGCGCCCCCGCAACACCACCAGAGGGCATCCTACGTCGCGGTTAGTAGTAGTCATAATGTTTTGTCTGATCAGTGTATAATCGATGCACAGATTATGAGACACCCGAAATAACCCTAAAAACTATATCTCACTTTGTTTTTACTTTTGTTGTTAAATGAAGAGTATCCAGAAATAAAAAATATTTTGCAAACCCTGCGCACTATGATTCTAAAGCATGTGTACTTAGGACGAATCCCTTTATTGAAATTACTAAGAAACTACTTAACAGAGGAAGAACTTATTTCGGCTGATGGACACACGCATTTTATTATGTTATTTCATAGTAGTGCGTTTGCAATCGCGGACATGTGTCCGTTGTCAAGTTGTATTCTGATGTCAGTGGCTAGCCTAGACTCTCACAGAAAAATCTTAGTGTAAACGGTTTTAATTGTTTTAATGGTGAATTAGAGCTCTGGCTAGTTTGAAATGTACAGCCATATGCTTGTGGTGGGATACCAGTTGTCACGCTACTGCCTGGTTAGTGATACAGAGGTTTACTCCCTGCTACAGTCTGGAAATACAGTTTAAACTACAACTACTGACAACCAGGATAGAGGGTTGCCACCCTAAAGTATTCTTTGATAACAGGTGCCTACTGGCATAGTGTAAGTGATGCTAAGTTATCATCGTGCGCTCTGGTTTAGTAGTTTGGTTTTAGGTTGGAGAGCCGCTACTGTTTATTAAGGTGCAACCAATTGCAGTACTAACTGGGTATGTCAAGTGTCTGCTAGTTGTGTGATGATGCTGTGGTCAATGTTCTTTTGTAATCGTAGGGTGTCTCATTTTATATTTTGCCACGATTGACATTGGAAGTCTTGATTAAATGATACCTCAGTTTGTTTGTTCAGGTCCAAAGGGAAGTTTTGAGACGATGATTTTATTGAGTGTCCTCAGTCAGTGGAGTTAGTTGGTCTGAGAAACTGGGAAAAATTGATTAAAAAAATACAATTAAAAATAAATAAATGTTTCAGCCAAACCATTCTCAGCCAAAAACATTGCAATATTCCATTCCCTAACCAGATTCACTAATGCAGTAGAAAGTAACGAACTAGAAAGATTTATACAGAGGAGACATGGATGTTAATAAAGTACGGACATGTAGACCTACGGGAAAGAGGTGGACTTAAAAAGAGATAGATGAACCGCAAACACAGTGCAGTATAAACAGCTGACAGATGATACTTCATGGACAGCAAGGAGCCCGTTGCAGTGGAAGTGAGGAAACCCCTGGTAAAATGAATGTTGTCAAGTTGCATTCAGAACCGTCATACGGACTCAGCACTTTGAATGATGGTATGGGGTGCCACTGGACACAAGATATCATCATCTCTTGTTCGTTTAGCTGGGAGTTTAGTCAGTAATGCCGTATCTTCGAGGTCTGCAGTATATTATCCTTAACAAAATAACACAAGACAGCATGTAGCCTAATTCACAAACTACCCCAGTGCAGGGTGTATTTGGCTGTTTCACCGGTCAGCACATTCTCCAGATCTTTCACCCGAGAGACTGGGAAGTATCCACGCTCAGTCAGCAGGAGAGGCGTCTGCAGAAACTGGATGAAACTCACACCTCTAGTTTAAAGGACTGTGCTTAAGTGAGGCCTCTCTAATCGCCATAGACGAAAATTACAGTCTGCCAGGTAAAACCGATCTCTTCCCCAGGAGGTGCGACGGGAAAATACACTACTGGCCGCTAAAATTGCTACACCAAGAAGAAATGCAGATGATAAATGGGTATTCATTGTATAAATGAATTTTACCAGAACTGATATGTGATTACACTTTCACGCAATTTGGGTGCATAGATCCTGAGAAATCAGTACCCAGAACAACCACCTCTGGCCGTAATAACGCCTTTGATACGCCTGGGCATTGAGCCAAACAGAGCTTGAATGGCGTGTACAGGTGCAACTACCCATGCAGCTTCAACACGATACCACAGTTCATTAAGAGTAGTGACTGGCGTATTGTGACGAGCCAGTTGCTCGGTCACCATTGACCAGACGTTTTTAATTGGTGAGAGACCTGGGGAATGTGCTGGCCAGGGCGCAGTCGAACATTTTCTGTATCCAGAAAGGCCCGTGCAGGACCTGCAACATGCGGTCTTGCACTATCCTGCTGAAATCTAGGGTTTCGCAGGGATCGAATGAAGAGTAGAGCCACAGGTCGTAACACATTTGAAATGTAACTTCCACTGTTCAAAGCGAAGTCAATGCGAACAAAAGGTAACCGAGACGTGTAACCAATGGCACCCCACACCATCACGCCGGGTGATACGCCAGTATGGCGATGACGAACACACGCTTCCAATGTGCGTTCACCGCGATGTCGCCAAACACGGATGCGACCATCATGATGCTGTAAATAGAACCTGGATTCATCCGAAAAAATGGCGTTTTGTCATTTTTGCACCCAGGTTCGTCGTTGAGTACACCATCGCAGGCGCTCCTGTCTGTGATGCAGCGTCAAGGGTAACCGCAGCCATGGTCTCCGAAGTGATAGTCCATGCTGCTGCAAACGTCGTCGTACTGTTCGTGCAGATGGTTGTTGTCCTGGAAACTTCCCACCTGTTGACTCAGGGATCGAGACGTGGCTGCACGATCGTTACAGCCATGCGGATAAGATGCCTTCATCTCGACTGCCAGTGATACGAGGCCGTTGGGATTCAGCACGGCGTTCCGTATTACCCTCCTGAACCCACCGATTCCATATTCTGCTAACAGTCACTGGATCTCGACCAACGCGAATAGCGATGTCGCGATACGATAGACCGCAATCGCGATAGGCTACAATCCGACCTTTATCGAAGTCGGAAACGTGATGGTACGCATTTCTCCTCCTTACACGAGGCATCACAAGAACGTTTCACCAGCCAACGCCGGTGAACTGCTGTTTGTGTATGACAAATCGGTTGGAAACTTTCCTCATGTCAGCACGTTGTAGGTGTCGCCACCGGCGCCAACCTTTTGCACATGGTCTGAAAAGCGAATCATCTGCATATCACAGCGTCTTCTTCCTGTCGGTTAAATTTCGCGTCTGTAGCACGTCATCTTCGTGGTGTAGCAATTTTAATGGCCATTAGTGTAAGTTTTTCGAAATGTCAGTTACAGTGAATTGGCACCGCCAGTCTCTCATAAACCACTTAATGATCTACGGGAGGGCGCTCTAAATTCACCCGTCGACACGTCAGAAAGATCTCAGCAGAGCAGTCAGCGAGGCGATGAGTGCAGACCCGTAGTCGCCCAACCCCGTTGCGCATGATGCCGGACGCAGTTCCCGATTACAGAGATGGCGCCTGCGATTGGCCGTGGCAGTGATTGATTCGCAACGCTCGATAAGTGATTTTTTTTCCCGCTGCGAGGAATTGAATAAACCGCGGCAGCGCCGGGCGCCGGCGTGTGGCCGCCAGGGCCGGCGTAATTACGCGCGCATAATTGCATCAGCGGCGACCTCACCGCAGAGCGGCGCGGCGCTACGCGGGCACGTCACAGCACGTCGCTCGCACGGGTCCGCGGCCTGCGCACGTCATGGCGGCGCCGCACGTCCACCACGTCGCCACCGGCGCATGTTAGCAGTGCACTATCTGATAAGGCAGCCGGCCACGTTACACACGTGGCCGAAGCGCGCTGGTGGGATCGACCTCGATTCGCGGACGGTCAACGCGACTACTGACGTGGTAATGACAGTGCTGTGGTCGTGTCCGCGTGGCCGCAAGCGGTAGACTAGCCTGAGGCACCGCTGTACGTCAATACGGAGCACATCTGGTTAGCACACAGTTCTCCTGGTCACCAATATTAGCTTTCCGACAGAAGCAGCTAATTCTCCAAACATTTACGTCCGTAGCGCACCGATGCTTATAAATCGTAGTACCATCATACGGGATATCATACGGAATCGGATACAGCACTGAGACTTGAGACAGAGGTTTATCTTACATGGAGAGTCACCGACAAATGTAGCATTGAGTTCAGGCGTAACCGAGAGAAGTGTGTTTCGGACCGTGTTAATGACACACAGTATTAATAATACAACTGCTGTAAGACGTGTATATTTCTATTGTCTGTTGTCAAACCACAATTTATGAAAGATGTTTATGTTTTATTAATAGGATTAAGTAGGAAAAATTAATATTTGTCATGTTCGAAATAATTGTGGTAGCAGGGAATGTCGGCACCAAATTACTGTTGACAAGAGAGACCGCAAATTGATATAATTTTAAAAAGGGCGGGGGAGACCGCGTATGGATACATTTTAAGAAAAGAGCGGGAAAGACCGCGCATTGATACATTTTGTAATGGTGGCAGGGATTTTCTGCACCAGAAAGCGTTGTTGGCAGGAGAGACCGCGCTTTAGCGTTCGTAGGAGTCAGTAGTAAGCGAGAAGTGAAGCGAGTCGGTAGCAGGTCTGAAGCGAGAGGTTGAGAGGAGCGGTGTGCCTGCCAGCCACTAGCTATGATTTACAAGAGATTAAAAACGGATGTACAGAGACATCAGCTAACCATTATAATAAGAGGAGCTAATTTTATTGAATTAATTTTCTGAGAAACTCAAGACTACTGAAGGTATGTTTGCGCAATGCTAGTTGTAAGATTGTTGTAAAAAGTAAGTCTCATTTGAACGTTTGTCAAATCATTTCATTCAGAATATAATTAACTTTTGCCAGCAATTTTGTATTTATAATTATAATCCATCCCAAAAACCATCAACGTAAAACTTTGCAAAAATTTTATTGTTGTCAAGAAAAAGTTTAACTATGAATTACGTAACTTCAGTCAAATTAATTAAAGAGTAACGGCAGCTTTGGTAATAAATACAGCCACTTATTATGAAAGCCCACCAGCAGCTAATAGAGTATAGTAAAACAGAGTAAGTATATTCATGTCGTAGTTCGATGCAGCAGTCAGATGGCGATCCAGTAACAGTAAAAATGGTAAGGAACAGTTTTGGGTTATTGCAGATAACGACTGAGGGTCACACGACGACGACACATTCTATGTTTCGTCGAAATAATCCGAAAATCACTTTTAAAAAGGAGCAATTAAATTTTTATGCGAAGATTGAGAAAGCGAATAATTTTCAAAGGGAAGATTTCATTTGTTATTACTAAGCAAGAGATAGAAATCCTAAGAAAAGGTTGTATAGTTTTTATTGTAAAAAGGAAGGTTATCAATAACAAAAGAGGTATAGAGGAGACGGGAAGGTTTCACTGGCAACACGAGTAACATATACGTAAATAACCACGAAGTAGTGAAGCAACTTAAATCACTTAATAAAAGCAAGTCTTCTGGTCCAGACTGTATACCATATGGACTCCTTTCAGAGTATACCGATGCAATAGCTCAGTACTTAACTATCATATACAACCGTTCGCTCGGCGAAAGATCCGTACCCAAAGACTGGAAAAATGCACATGCCACACCAATATTCAAGAAAGGTGGTAGGAGTAATTCACTAACTTACAGGCCCATTTCGTTAACGTCGAAATGCAGCAGGGTTTTGGAACATATATTATGTCCGAACATTATGAATTACCCCGAAGAAAACGGTCTATTAACACAAAGTCAACATCGATTTAGAAAACGTCGTTCTCGTGAAACACAACTAGCTCTTTACTCGCAGGAAGTGTTGAGTGCCATAGACAAGGGATTTCAGATTGATTCTGCATTCCTGGATTTCAAGAAGGATTTTGACACTGTACCACACAAGCGGCTTGTAGTGAAACTGCATGCTTATGGAATATCGTCTCGGTTATGTGACTGGATTCGTGATTTCCTGTCAGAGAGGTCACAGTGCGTAGTGATTGACGGAAAGTAAAACAGAAATGAGTTCTGTCGTTGCCCAACGTAGTGTTATAGGCCCTTTGCTGTTCCTTATCTATATCAACGATTTGGGAGACAATTTAAGCAGCCCTCTTAGGTTGTTTGCAGATGACGCTATCGTTTATCAACTAATAAAGTCATCAGAAGATCAAAACGAACTGCAAAACTATTTAGAAAAAATATCTGTATTTTGCGAAAATTAGCAGTTGACCCCAAATAATGGAAAGTATGAAGTCATCCACATACGAGCTAAAAGGAATCCGGTTACACGATGAATCAGTCAGATCTAAAGGCCGTAAATTCAACTAAATACCTAGGAATTACAGTTACGAACAACGTCAATTGGAAGGAACACATAGGAAATGTTGTGAGGTAGGCTAACCAAAGACTGCGTTTTTTTGGCAGGATGGTTAAAAAATATAACAGACCTACTAAGGAGACTGCCTACACTACGCTTGTCAAAAAAAAAAGTGTGTTAAAGCTTATGGGACTTAACTGCTAAGGTCATCAGTCCCTAAGCTTACACACTACTTAACATAAATTATCCTAAGGACAAACACACACACCCATGCCCAAGGGAGGACAAGAACCTCCGCCCGGACCAGCCGCACAGTCCATGACTGCTGCGCCATAGACCGCTCGGCTAATCCCGCGCGGCACTACGCTTGTCCGTCCTCTTTTAGAATACTGCTGCGCGTTGTCAGATCCTTACCAGATAGGATTGACGTAGTACATCGAGAAAGTTCAAAGAAGGGCAGCACGTTTTTTACAATCGCCAAATAGGGGAGAGAGTGCCAATGAAAGGATACAAGATTTGGAGTGGACATCATTAAAACAAAGGCGTATTTCGTTGCGACGAAATCTTCTCACGAAATTTCAATCACTAACTTTCTGCTCCCAATGCGAAAATATTTTGTTGGCATCGACCTACATATCAAATGGTTCAAATGGCTCTGAGCACTATGGGACTCAACTGCTGAGGTCATTAGTCCCCTAGAACTTAGAACTAGTTAAACCTAACTAACCTAAGGACATCACAAACATCCATGCCCGAGGCAGGATTCGAACCTGCGACCGTAGCGGTCTTGCGGTTCCAGACTGCAGCGCCTTTAACCGCACGGCCACTTCGGCCGGCTACCTACATATCACCGTGATAAAATAAGGGAGATCAGAGCTCATACGGAAAGTCTTTCCGCGTTCTGCACGAGATTGGAACAGTAGAGAATTGTGAAGGTGGTTTGATGACACTCTGCCAGGCACTTAAATGTGATTTCCAGAGTATCAACGTAAATGTACCTGACGGCTTAAGGGGCAGTCAAATGAAAATGAGACAGGTGAAATGATGCTGAATGTTAACAATCTGATTTAATGAAAATGTAAGAAGAAAAGTTTGACAAGCATTACGTTTTGATTAAAGAAAGCTGGAGAAATAAATCAACTACAGAGAAAGAAAATTAGTATTCCAGTCATTTCATTAAGAAAAGCAGACCTTATTTACATGATATCTGCATGAAGCTGAACTGCCCCAAGACACTGAAGCCAAAGTTAGTTGAAATGATCTTTCTTTGTTTTATACCACTGCCACTGTTATAATGATCATGTCATTAGAATAAATGTGGTTTGCAGCTAACACACAGTGCTAATAATTATTCGCCACGATTGATTATTACCCAGTAGTGGTGGTTTTAGAGTAGGTAACGGTAAACGTTTTTAGATAAAGGCATTGAACGTCTTGTCTCGCAGCGGCATAAGTGTATTAACAGCTTTTTCGATTATACTTGAAGTAATAAAGAGTTTGCTTACTTATTTCCATTAATCTCGTTTTCATTAGACTGCCCCTTATATACCATGGTTGCAGCCACACTTTGTGTGGGCTGTATGTGTGCACAATGATCAATGCAGGCCATTACTTTTGTTCTCCTTAATGTCTTAGAGACCCATTTATAAATGACTGACCATTAGATTATTATAATAATTTATCAGATTCATTAGCGAAATAATTCATAAATAGCTAAATCATACTAATAAATCCTTTGGGATAAATAATGATTTCATATGGTTTAAACCAAGTAAATGTTAAGTGAGAATAATTGACACGCTTCAAAATATTTCTTTTACACAGATGTGAATTCTAATGAAAATAAAAATAAATAATCATTAACGCAGTGCAGCAGAGTGTTGTAAACAGAAGAAATGTCGGAAAAATTTGTTTTAACATGTGATTAATAAAAAAAAATCAAAAGGAAACACTTAATGTCCAAAAGTATAATTAACTGTGACGTAAAATTCAGCATAAATCAGGGGCGGGCAAGACTGATGGCTCGGATGCAGCAGCACATAACCTGGCTGCACACTTCCCCCTCCACCATGCACCGCTGTCTGAGTGGCAAGAGGTGGAAGAGGGGGGGGACTGCAAAAACGCCGTATTTAGATGGCAACGCAGTCACACTGCTTATTACTTAGTTTCATATTTCATAACAATATAGATCACAAACAAAGCGTACTTTCATTATTATTTGCTTTTTTGGTGTGTTGAAAACATGATATTTTTATCTGGTGCAAAGTGTCAGCATGTATACAGACGCAGTCAATATCACTGATTTTAGCACTTAAGTTGCTACACAATGGCGACTTACTTAGTTTCATACAATATAATAAATACTCTGAACAGTTTTAATGTTAAAGGATTTGGTCTTTAAAACAGGAATTATATTCCAGATTAATCAATTACATATGCACATGCAGAGGAGTGCATTCAACTGAAACGGCGAACTGCCTTGAAAACAGCTCTGGAACCGATGTGGAACTCGCATTGTCCTCAAAACATTACGGAAATTGTCTTAATTCTCTAAAGGTCACAATGAATTCTTGAACCTCGCCTTTTCTTTAACTGTGCTGAACGTAAGGAACAGCGCTGTGCTAGTTAGACCTTGACCCTTCAACAAGCAACACTACTTTCGTTTGAAAACACCCCCCCCCCCCTTCCTCTTACATCAGAAATAAGTTTTTCTCACATTGCAAAATGGCTGAGTATCGGTAGTGTGCAGTCAATTCCACTTCAAATGTGAGCTCCGTAATCCATACTAGATGCTCTAATTTTCATTTTTCCACTCCTTTTTCCTTCAAACATTCAACAATAAAAGGTTTTTGAATAGAAAAATCGTTCCAAGTAAGCCCCTTGACTTAACTAACGTACTCAGACGTAATATATGAAGTCTTCATAGTATGTGTTCATTTCCATTGAAAACTGTTGCAACTGACAGTGGAATAACGTGTACGACTTCTGAAATGTTACTATTCGTACCACCAATTTCTTCACATGCGGAATTTTTCCAGGCGGAAATTTCGCATAAAGTGCCTTTTGTCGTACAGGGAACCGAACAGTCTGTCGATCGTTCTAATGGTTTGCTCTTTTATTGTCAACTAAATGTTTAAATTCTATTTGGATGAGACTGCAATTTCGTTCCTTAGCAAATATGCAGTATCCATCGATCATGCGACTGCATAATAGATATTGAGAATTCTCGTTCCTCCTCCTGTCATTAGCATTAATTTTTAAATGCCTGTGCCGGTAGATCGCTGGACTGAGTGTTTTTGTGCAAACTACCACTGGACCTGTGAAAGTTCTTTATATCACAAACAAATAGTGAAGGGTAAACAGTGGTGACACCGCGATTCTGCCGAACTGCAGAGAGTTGTGTCGAGAGAGAAATGCCACACCGCATTACTAAAACAAATGTCGCGCTGTAACGGGTACTTACGAGAAGGATCCGGCAAAGCCGAGACAGGTGGAGACTTGGCCTGCACACTGGTCAATCGTACAACTCGCCGGCCCGAGTGTGGTTTGGAACGCTGCGGCCGGCCCTGGCACCGCTTTGAAAACAAACGAACTTGTTTATCGCAGGTGAGTCTTAAATGCAGCAGTACGTATAATTGAAGGTCGGCCGCTGTGGCCGATCGGTTCTAGGCGCTTCAGTCCGGAACTGCGGTGCTGCTACGGTCGCACGTTTGAATCCTGCCTCGGGCATGGATGTGTGTGATGTCCTTACGTTAGTTAGGTTTAAGTAGTTCTAAGTCTAGGGGACTGGTGACCACAGATGTTAAGTCCCATAGTGCTTAGAGCCATTTGAACCATTTTATAATTAAAGTCGCCAGCTGCGTCAGGTCCCAGAAATAAAGTGAAATGTTCGCATGGGCGCTCATAATCACCGAACCTAGCATCGGATACTCTGAGTGAAAAATTCAAGTATAAGCCTACACTCTGCATAATCATTCTATGTCCAATGATTGGCACCCGCACAAATTTAAATTTTAACTACCTGAAAATATTCTGTGATCTAGGTTCATAAGGACAGCTCCTTTGACTAGTAAACAGAATGTCTTGGGTCCCGAGATGGAACCAGCCGCTGCTTAAATTTTAAATAAAAATCAACAGCAATGGCGGCCCAAAACTTTCGACATAAGAACAACCCTCGTTCTGCCAACGGTTTTGAGTCCGAAAGAAACAGCAATTATCAGCGGCGTGAGCACTCAGAAGACGAAGACAATGCAGACCACTGCGTTAAGATACGGAATGTGCGTACGCAGAACATGTGGACTGTAACTGAAAAAATGCTCTTGATGACCTCTCCATTGGCAAAAGATTCCCGGTTAGTCCCCCATTCTGATCTCCGGGAGGGGACTTCTAAGGGGAGGTGACCATAATAAAAGACTGAATAACCAACGAAAGGATAACGATCTACGAGTCGTGGCGTGGTAGGGAAGTTAGAAAACCTGGAAAGGAAATTCCAAAGAGGTATTCTAGATACAGTGACGGTCACCGAAGTGAAATATAAAGATGACAAGGAGTTCGGACCCTACAAGTATAGGGTAATATAAATTCCAGCATAAAATGCCATAAGGGGAGTAGGATTTCTTATGAACAGCTGAGCTGCTGTGAACGGTTCAGTGAGTGGGTTTTCTCATCTAATTCAACAGCAAACCAACGCAGACAATTGTAGTAAAGCTATACATGTGGATGTCACAGGCAGAACAAAAAACATAAGAAAGTATTTGTGAATGCTGAACTATTAATTCATTGGCCGGCCGATGTGGCCGAGCGGTTCTAGGCGCTTCAGTCTGGAACCGTGCGACCGCTACGGTCGCAGGCTTGAATCGTGCCTTGGGCATGGATGTGTGTGATATCCTTAGGTTAGTTAGGTTTAAGTAGTTATAAGCTCTAGTTGACTGATAACCTCAGATGTTAAGTCCCATAGTGCTCAGAGCCATTTTTTATTAATTCATTACGTAACCGGAGATGAAAATCTAACAACCATGTGGGATTTGGACGTAGTTGTAGACGAAAAGTAAAAGAAAGAGTTACGCAAGAATATGATCTTATTAGTAGGAATGAGAGAGCAGAAAGACTGAGCTCTGCAGTAAATATCAGCAGATAATAACGAACAGTCTTTCACAATCCGAGGAGAAATGATATACGTGAAAAGGGGCAAGGAGTCACGGGAAGATTCCAAATGGATTACGTCATGAACAGGCAGAAATTCCGAGATCAGATATTGGATTGTGAGGAGTAGCGACTCAGATCACAATTTAGTAATGATGAAAAGGAGACTGAAGTTAAAGAGAATCGTACGGAAGAATATGTGTGAAAGGAAGAATGAGATGCGTTATAATTTCGTTAAAGCTGTAGATAACGTGACAAGGAGTAAAAGATTAGGCTGTTCATTTGAAGAGGACACCTCTAAAAGTGACAATCACAGAAGTCGGAAAGACAGACATTTATCAGAAATGTAACCGTGAAGAAATCTTGGATAACAAATGAAATACTTCAATTGATTGACGAAAAGAAAGGAAAAACAGCGATAGAAATCACGTTAGAAAGAAACAAATAGGTTCGGAGTAGCCAAGGCGGGAGGGGAGGACTTGTCTTATATCGTGATAGTGCAAGAAATTGGAGTTGATATTAAAGACATAGGGGTCCAATGTTAGAACTGGCTTTGGAAGACTTACGATCAAATAAGGCAGTAGGGATACATCATATTCCACTAGAACTTAGGGAGTCATTAAAAGAAGTGGCAGCCAAACGACTGTTCGTGTTGATGTGTAGAATGTGTGAGAGTGGCAAAGTAACATCAGACAAGGTAAAATATCATTCACAAAATTCCGAGGATACTGAATGACAACCGCATAATCAGGTTAACAGCTCATGTATCCAAGTCGCTGACAAGAATAATTTACATAAGAATGGAAAAGAAAATTGAAGATTTGTTACACGACGGTTTGGCTTTAGAGAAAGCTGAAGACCCCAGAGACCCAATCCCGACGTTACGAATGATACAGGAACCAAAACGGAAGAAAACTGAAGACAAATTCATAGGTTTTGTCGATCTGGAAAAGCGTTCAACAATGTAAAATGGTGGAAGATGTTAGAAACTCTGAGAAAAATATATGCAAGCTATTTCAAAAATCGAGTAACATGCAAGATGTACAAGAACCAAGAGGGAACAATTGGACTGGAAGGATGAGAAGGTAGTATTCGGATTAAAAATAGTGCAAGGTGCGGATGCAGTCTTTCGCCCCTACTGTTTTACCTGTACATCGAAGATGCAATGACGGAAATAAAAGGAAGGTTCAAGGGTGGGATTAAAATTCGCGGTGAAATGCTACCTACGATAAGATTCGCTGATGACGCTGCTTCCGTCAGCGAAAGTGACAGACGAAGTAAGGGGTATGCTATACAAAAAGCAGGTCAGCAAAGGAAAAGAGGGCATTCATGGATAATAGAAGTCGACGAGTATCAAACATATGATTTAATTTAAGGAAGAAATTTATAAAACTTTACATTTCGAGCCTAGACTTGTATGGTAGTGAATCACGAACTGTAGGAGAATCAAAGCATCTGGGATTTGGTGGTACAGTAGTGTGTTGAAAATTAGGTGGACTGTGAAGGTAAGGTATGAGCCGGTTCTACGCAGAATCGGAGAACAACGGAACATATAGAAACCAGAGACAAGCAGAAGAAGTAGAACGGCTGGACGTGTGCTAGATCATCCAGGAATAGCCTCCATTGAAGCAGAGGGAGTTGTAGGGCGTAAAAACGTTGAGTAAAACAGATATTGGAATTCTGCCAACAAATAACTGAGGACGTTCAGTGCAAGTGCTACTCTGAGATGAAGAGGCTGACACACGGGAGGAGCTCGTGGTGGGCCACATCAAGCCAGTCAGAAGACTGATGAGTCAAAAAAATGTAATCGTCCAATAGTTTGCTATTAGTCGCTATTGTACAGCCTAAGACTCATAAGAATAGTTGTAACTTTATTAATACTTACACTCTAAGACAAAAAAAGACGCACCACGACAGAGTTATCTGAATTTGAGCGAAATCACTAGATGCGAAATACATGTACAGACAAACAAATGATCACAATTTAAAAAAAAACAAAACTGGTTGGTCCATTTCTGACCCTTACACAAACAATTATTCGGCTTGGCACCGACTGACAGGGTTTTTGGATCTCCTGAGAGATAAGGTGTCATATTCCGTCCAGTTGTTAGTTTCTATTCTTTATCTTTGTAGTATTTTATGAAGTTCCAGTTTCCTGAATTTTTTAAGATGTTGGCACGATCTAGATGCCTTTCAGTACACAAACACATCGCCTCTTTAAGTGTTTGGCGAAGTTGAACATAAACAAAAACTATAAGGGTGTTTAAAAAATTGTGTCATTGGTCCAAACCACGAAATTTCCTACGGTGTCCGGAAAACAATATTGGTTGAGATATAAGACAATCACTCCTCTCATCTGTCTGCTATGTAGACGGTGACATTATAGGCAGTGCTCCATATGGTTATCACTCGTCCTGTCTCATCGTTATCCCTTCTTCTCAGCGAATCACGCACTCTTTCAAATACCTTTGGCCCCATTCGGATTGCGTCACATTCATTGGTGACATGCTCCTGTAAAATATGCACATTGCATGTGGGTTGGGCATATATCAATGCCTATAAATGTCTCCCTAGTCAGAGATTCAACGTATTTAGGTCCGGTAAACTGGGGTGGGGGCTGGTGGTGAGGGTGGGTGGGTAACACACCGTCTTGCATAAACCACAGCTGTTCTCTTTCTGCAAGAGTAGCGTCTCCAATAGCGCTGGTAATTAAACTTGCAGAAATCATTGATACACAGCACCTGTCCATCGCAAGTGTGCAGACATTACAGGACCGTGTGAACAATGCATGTGATGTATTCCGATTGGAGACAGGTTATACTTTAGGGAGTGCGTGATTAACTGCGAGGAAGGGCTGAAGGATTTGCGAGGATACTTGGTAATCAAATTCAGCACTGTATACCGTGTCTCCTTCCACATAACAGACAGATGGAAATGAGAGGAGGTACTGGCCCAAATATCAACAGCTACTGGGTTTCGTACATCTCATTAGAGGAGATTTTCAACAAATTTTGACTAATCCTGCCTCTTTTAGTAACACGAGTATATGACGCTTATTTTCGAACACCCTGTACATTCTTTTCGAGTGTTGTTTACATTCCGACAAAAAAAAAAATGGCTCTGAGCACTATGGGACTTAACTGCTGTGGTCATCAGTCCCCTAGAACTTAGAACTAATTAAACCTAACTAACCTAAGGACATCACACACATCCATGCCCGAGGCAGGATTCGAACCTGCGACCGTAGCGGTCACGTTGTTCCAGACTGTAGCGCCTAGAACCACACGGCCACTCCGGCCGGCTACATTCCGACAGTCTGAACGGCTTTGTAGTAGCGGAGCACAGAGTATCGGGCTACTTAGTGTTTGCTAAGACTTCGTACAGAAGGACAGAGATACGAGTGCGTAGCCAGAATTTTTTCGGTGCTTTTATCTGTTATTATGTGATCCATACTGCGCAACGCAATTAAAGGGTCACATTTTCGGAAACACGTAACTGTCTCCTACTGCAACACAGAAGTTTGAACTTCGAATCAAAGGTGGCTACAAACTTCCTATGTAATCGTGCAGAAACATGGCGCCCTGCGACGTCACCCTCGGCCTCAGCGACAGCAAACTGTCGATACTTACGAAAAAAGGCCAGGGCTCAAAAGTTCATTTGAGGTGTGTCGTATGTTAACGAGTTCACATTGGCTCCAAACTTCACCACAATTCTACCCACTCTACTGTGGACGTGTCATACGTTGGGACGGTCGTCAGAGCACTCTTACCCACACTTTACCACTACTTTTCACACTTCTGCGATGGATGTCAGAACAGCGAAGCCCAATGTAGACATCAAGTGGTTTTTTTATGTGGGACCGAAGAAATCATTTCAGACACACCGCCGCTCAGAATCGAAGCGATGAATAGACCGAGGATGTCAGCAGTGTCAAGGGTTGCCGAGAACATCATCCTGTTGCTCATCATATTGCAAACTGTCACGAAATAGTGGGAATCAACGCTCAAAGGAAAAATGAATTTTCAATGAGGCCCTTAATGTCATCCCCTGAGGCATTTTCGTCTCGACACTGATCGGTGGTGTGTCTGACATACCCACTTCAAAAATAGTTTTGCAACACCCCGGTTACCAGAACTCATGAAGATAGATGTTGACTGTGGATACTGTACCACAGACACAGTCCCTTTGACTGTTCAGAGATGTCACTAAGCCCGCCCATAGATGTAAACAACTATGCATGAGCAGCACGTATTATACGGAGGGGGTGCGACAGCCGATCAGTTCCAGTCATTCCACCAGGAAGGAGGTACACGGCTCGTGTTGTGTGTAGTTCAACTATACCTGGACGGTCAATACCGTGGTTCGATCGCATCCGAATTGTTACATTGTGCCAGGAAGGGCTCTCAACAAGGGATGTGTACAGGCATCTCTGAGTGAACCAAAGCGATGTTGTTCGGACATGGAGGAGATACAGAGAGCAGAAACTGTCGATGACATGCCTAGCTCTTTCCGCCCAAGGGCTACTACTGCAGTGGATGACCGCAGCCTACTGATTATGACTCGGAGGAACCCTGATAACAACGCGACCATGTTGAATAATTGTTTTCGTGCAGCCACAGAACGTCGTGTTAAGATTCAAACTGTGCGCAATACGATGCATGATGCGCAACTGCACTCTCGAATTCTATGGCGAGGTCCATCCTTGCAAAAACGACACCATGTAGTGCAGTACAGATGGGCCCAACAACATGTCGAATGGAGCGCTCAGGATTGGTATCGCGTTCTCTTCCCCGATGAGTGTCGCAATGCCTTCAACCAGACAATCGTCGGAGACGTGTTTGGAGGCAACCCGGTCAGGCTCAAAGCCTTAGACACACTGTCCAGTGAGTGCAGCAAGATGAAGGTTCCCTGCTGTTTTGGGGTGGCATTATGTGGGGCAGACGTACGCCGCTGGTGATCATGGAAGGCACCGTAACGGCTGTACTATACGTGAATGCCACCCTCCGACCGATAGCGCAATCAAATCGGCGGCATATTGGCGAGGCATTCGTCTTCATGGATGACAATTCGCACCCCCATTGTGCACATCTTGTGAATTTCCTTCAGGATAACGACATCGCTCGATTAGAGTGGCCCGCATGTTCTCCACACATGAAACCTATCGAACATGACTGGGATAGATTGGAGAGGGCTGTTTATGGACGACGTGACCCACTAACCGCTCCGAGGGTTCTACGCCAAATTGCTGTTGAGGAGTGGGACAATCTGGACCAACACTACCTTGATGAACTTGTGGATAGTACGCGTCGGCGAATACACGCATTCATATATGCAAGAGGACATGCTACTGGGTATTAGAGGTACTGGTGTATGGTGGTACAGCACGCAATGTATGATTTCATGAGCAATAAAAACTGCAGAAATAGAGTTTATCTTTAACTCTATTCCAATTTTCTTTCTGTACGGGTTCCGGAACTCTCGGACCGAGGTGACGCAAACCTTTTTTTTATGTGTGTATTTTTCTCGGTCCTCTACAAGAGACTCCCGCAGTATCAGAGCAGCGCTGGCCATTACGGTGCTGTCATCCATCGCAGAGGCGTCATATGAAGGGCGGAATGTGGGTAACGGGGGGGGGGGGGGGGGGGGGGGGTGTGACAACGTTCCCATTGTGTTGTACGTCCACAGTGCCATTGGGCAGAACTGTGACGAAAGTTGTTGAAGCGACGAGGATTCCGTAGGGTAGAGTCGCAGGATGCCGCAGCCTGTGCCATTACAAAGAAAATTTGTAGGCATCTTCGAGCCAAATTTCAGTCTTCTACGTCGCAATGGGGGACACTGGCGGGGTTTCGAAAAAGTGGCATTTTGATTATGTTGCACGCATGGTGTCTCACTGGGGTCCACTTAGTAGCCTCTTTCCTAAGCCACAGATACCAGATAGGCTACATTAAATAACATTAGAAAAGAGTATTTTTCATGAATTTGTAGCTACAAGCTTTAGAAACTACTTCCTTACCTGAGAAATTGGAGGTGGTCTATCTTAGCTGCATTACCATGCAAGTCCGTTAGTGATGACAGACGACAACCGGACAATACACCCTAATTCTCATTCCTCTTTCTTCCCTTCGCTATTTTGTGCCTAAAGTGCTAACCAACATTCCACTTTGCTCGGTACAACCAGTAAATAACAAGCATTTACCTCAAGAATATAAAATAATAATGGATTACTGTAGCTGCAACATAATGCAGTGCGTTCTCCAAAACTTCCTAATACTTTGGCAATAAATATAAGGTGATGGCGCACATTTCTTCTTTTTGTTTTAAACGGAAAATACAGGGTCTCTTTCCACGAATATGCAGGAGATATTCTGAAAAGCACATTGGACGATTCCGAATTCAACTCACAGATCTTGTACAGCTTGAACAAAGATGTTGTTTCCGTCTCTTGACGTCAGCATTTCGTGGTTTCCAGTGGCTCCATCACAGAGTAATTCAGTTCCCTACACAGATTACAAAATTTATGATAATACACATGTCGGAAACCTCCTGCGAAGAGACAATTATTATCTTGGTATATTCTGTGAGACGTCAAACCAAAGGGACAAAGAGGGAGTCGACCTTTAAATCAGTTGTCAGCATTATTTTACACTTGGTTTAGAATTTTGGATGCAACGTAACACATACCCTCATTTTTTATCTTTTTCGGTACAATGAAAGCGTCACTTGTGTAACTAAAGTAACCATTTTCCTGTATCAAGGTAGAGGAGGCACAGAGTTGATAGTATGAAAAAAAGTCAGCAAATAATTCAGAAAGTTTTTCGTTACGATTCTAGCTATACTTCAGCCGAAATGTGCATTGACAGCACTATGAAGAATCTACCTCCAAAACGTAATAGTTGAATGGCCGATTAGTTGCTGAATGCCACTTACACCTATCGTGAATGGATAGTCCCAACCAAAGACTAATACGGTCTTAAACTCTGTAACGAGTGCGTCTGTCAGATATTTCAGACGAATGCCACACTGAGCCATTAAGACCCTTAACGAAGAGAATGACTTCGTTCATTTCGAGGTACGGTCTTCTTTTCTCCTTTACCCTGCTCTGTTCCGGATAGCGAAATTGGCATTCGTATCGAGTAACGATAAAGAACTCGATTAAAACCAGCTTTATATGCAAATTGTGACAACGGCGGCAATGAATGTATGCGTTACAATCGCTGTTAGACATAAATGCATTTGCCGATCGCGCTGGTTCGGAAGAGCCAATGAGAAGTGAGTTGGCTCTCCCCATCGGCTCACTATATGCATGGTACAAACGACATTTTAGTGGGGGGTTGTACCACGCAGTGTCAGTACATTCACGTGTGAGGCACAGTTTCTTTCGTTTTTACTAGCAGAGATTATTTTCTTTCCAGCTCGTCAGGAGCCATGCTGTTCTCGAAAACTGAAACGCATTTTAATATTTTTCACAGTGGCATCACAAATTTTGCATAGTACCAAAATTGCTTTATGACGTAGGCCCCTCCGTTGTTCAACTGGCATATAGTTGTTGAAAACGTGATAAACACTTCTTCATAATTCTGTTAAAGATAGTCTGTTCGGTTGGCATCTTCCGCAGCAGTTGTTACATAACAAGTATTATTTTGATTTTAACGCGTTAAGTACACTGCAAATTAAATTTTTTGTCACTCTGTTACTGAAACATATAAACCCCCTACTATTGTTGAACAATAATTAATAATGAACTGCATAGAATAATTATCACCATAGCGTATCACGTGAAGCCCACATTTATTGCAGTGAAGTGTATATTATACCAGTAAAGATAGAAGAAAACAGAACAAAGATCGTTTAAAGTTATCTTATTGTGGCTCCATTGCCGGCCGGAGTGGCCGAACGGTTCTAGGCGCTTGAGTCTGGAACCGCGCGACCGTTACGGTCGCAGGTTCGAATCCTGCCTCGGACATGGATGTGTGTGATGTCCTTAGGTTAGTTAGGTTTAAGTAGTTCTAAGTTCTAGGGGACTGATGACCTCAGCTGTTAAGTCCCATAGTGCCCAGAGCCATATTTTTTTTTTTTTTTTTTGTGGCTGCATTGACTGGGGAAATTCCATTCAGTTGCTACAAAAATGTGGTCCGTGCTTGTTACGCAATGACTTTTCTTTGAAATACTTTTCGTTTGAAATCCACATATTTATAAAAACTTTGCTATCACACCCATTAACTTCATATCTCTTTTCATATAAACTTACCAAAATCCTGAAACAGTTACACTAATAGCAAACACTGCTCGTAACAAGTCCATTACTTTGCCTACACAACCCTAACTTAACGACAACATAGAGCAACACACTGCCACACTTGGCGTCAACAAAAAACCAAGGATAATAATTTATCAAAGATAACTTTAAAAGATGTTACACTGATTTTCAAATTAAATTCGAGATAATATTATTTTGTGGATTAAAAATTAGAATTTCATGAGTTTTTGCAGACTATGATCTGTATTAATATTTATAATTATTATATCAAACACTTCTATTTTTACTGAACGTAAGAATCCTTGGAAGACTACGCTTTTCGGAGTTACGTAATTATGTCTTCTGAGTAGGTAGTATACAAATTGCTCAAATAAAGTATAAATAGCGCAAAGAAATACTAAATAACATGGAAACAACTAGCTACCCCACAAAGAGCGAGATATGTGCCAAATTACGCACACCGGCATCAATAATCTAAGTTGAAAAAACAGATACTGATGGATGCTGCAAACATTACAGGGCACGGACCTTGCATCGTTACAGGCATCACTGATAATTACTGCTTGACTAGTGGAACAAAGTGCACCTTCAAATAAAAAATTGCTTGGAGTGCTAAACAGAAGCTGGACTCGCATTCAGGAGGACGACGGTTCGAACCCGCGTCCGACCATCCTGATTTATGTTTTCCATCATTTCCCTAAACCGCTTCAGGCAAGTGCCTGGATTCTTCTTTGAAACTGCACGGCCGATTTCCTTCCCCATCCTTCCATGATCCGAGCTTGTGCTCCATCTCTAATGACTTTGTTATCGATGGGACATTAAACTCAAATCCCCTCCTCATCCAAAACAGAAGCAGGTCGTCACAAACGTGCCATACCTGTAATGTTGCGAAGGCGTGGCGTCCTGCAAAGTCACCTCGAGCTCTGCCACGCTGAAGCACCAAGGAGTAGACACAATCGAAAGAAAGGCCTGAGCTCAGAATTTCATGTGAGGGGTTAGATGGGCTAATGATGTTACGTGGGCACCGAATTTCGCCACAGCTCTATAGAGAGCCACCACATATTGGGAAGGTCGTCACATCCCCTCTTGCCCACAACTCACACCTTTTTTTGACGCCTCTGCGATGGAGGTCAGAATCACCATGGCCAGCTATAATATTACTCGATTCTCTTATGGGTGGCCGAGGAAACCATTTTCGAAACACCACCGTTCCGTATCGAGACGAAAAGGCATAAGAGGATGGCATAAATGGCGTCAATGAAAACTCACCTTGCCTTGGAGCGTTCATTTCCGCGATTTCGCGACAGTGTGCAGTGCGATGAACAAGAGAACGATGTTCTCCGTGTCCTTTGACATTGCTGACATCCTGCAAGCTTCCGTCTTCCAATTGCAATCAATACTTTAATAAAAGTAGCATAGGTAATGTTAATCAGAACACTGGGAAGAGTTGTGGTCTAAATAACAATAGATTTATTCATTTTTAATATCACATGACAAAAAAATGGCTAAAGAAATGCTACATAAACATTTGTATCCAACAAACGCTTTCAATGATATGCGGTCTATGGTGAACAAAGTGATCAGCTTGGGATTAACACACCACACTATATAGAACTAGTCACTTTGACTGGCTTCAAAATGTGTATCGGTAGTATGGCCAAAAAACTATGCTACTATCGACATCTGTACTCAGCTATTCCACAAAGAAAAACATGGTTCCAAGGAACAGCTTGCTGAGAAGCATATATTGGAGCCCTATGCCTTAGCAGCGAATACTATACCCTTCTGCTGCTGAGAGCGGCACACCACGATGCGCTCGTCGACTGCAGTCATGGACGGTGGCAATCTGTTATTAATGGCGCGTGCTTGAAAAACATGGAAGTATACAGTCTCGCGTTGGGCTGATTTGGAACGCAGAGCCTCTGAAACCCCGGTGGATTCCAGTGTGCAGACGGACCAGTTTGCTGGTCTGCCAAACCAATTTGACTCTGTGCCACGACCATGTATGACGGAATATGTCAAACGTTTAGAAGGCCAACATAAAATAAATAACTACACCCACACATCACTAAATGTGTGCGTGATGCCAGAAGCAGTGCCTCTGATGGTTCATATGGTGACTGGCACAGGCTCTAAGTGGTACACTAGCGAAGCACACAGGTTTCACTGTCTAGATAGAGACCTGCCATTCTTTACTAGCGAAGCGCCAGTAGAAGAGTGTGTTCTTCTCTTTCCCTCAACTTTCCTTGCCAGCTCGGTAGCGTAGCACATTTACGACTGCTCCCACTTTAGAACAAGTCAATCACGAGCTGGAGTGTGACACAGAAGCTGGTAGACCCTACCCTGCTCTGCATACACAGATTTGATCAACCAGCGATTTTCAAAAATTCATCGGGAGAAAGGGAAAAAATATTCAGCTTTGTGGCCTCTTTCCCATCTGTTTAGACGGTGTCTTTGCTAAAAGCATGACCTGGATGGAACCACAGCCCTCCATAAAAGGATCGTTATCTCCTCTGTTGCTCCATTTCGAACTTTCCAAGGAACAGCCATAAACATGCTAAAAGCCTCGTGCCTTCACAAATATGTTTTATAGCAGAGTCTAGACGCCTGGGTACCACTGACCTGTCCCACGGGAAATTGTGGAAACTCAAAGCTGTCTCATCGGCTTCCTACCTAACAAGGGTCCATCCTCTACTTTACTGCCAGTCATAAATGCTCTGCCGATAGCTCCAGCGACCCCTCGGCCCTAGTCTGCCTATCTGGGCACACTCGATGACCAACTGGCGCCATTCAATGTGTCTGCACAATGAGATAGATGGTCTGGGCAGTCTGCAAACATTTTCATCCAGTTTCCGCAGAAGAAAGCGCCCTCCTCATCCCTCAGCCGCTGTACTCTTTTACTGCTGTCAGTTAACTCAGCACCCTCTTCCTTTGAATTCAGGTAACATTTACTGCTATCCCTTCACGAGAGCACACAAGCAAGAGTATTAACTACTGCCAACCATTTCATCATATGAATGAAGTCAGATCGTATCCAGTATAGCAACCCAGTCACAAAGATCATCTTCCCTAAGAACATTCAGTAGCATGACACTACATCAAAAGTGAGAGTGCTCAGCAATCTCTCAAGCCTTCATCGAATCAACCCAATACCTAAAGAGAGAAAACTGACAATCAAGAATCAAACACTGTACCAATTGGTCAGATGGCTTCTAATGATGACAGTCAAGTGGCCGTACGACACTGCACAGAACTTCGACAGAGGGCGCTCCTATTGTACGCTTTGGGTACGCCGTCTTTAGAGCCCCGAAAGAATGTTATTGCACTAACCAATCAAAAGTATCACGACACCTATTAATAGATATTAATTGTGAGGTGTGTCCAAACTTTGGCTTTATAATGATTTGAACTCTGCAAGGGTCACTTCCAGTTAGGTGTCTGAATGTAGTGGAATGGTAACCCATTCTTCCTCAAGAGCAGAAACCAGAGAAGGTCGTGATTCTGGGCGCATGGTTCTGGAGCGAAGTCGACATTGTGATTCATTTCAAAGGTGTTCCACAGGCTTAGGTCTGTACTCTGGACAGTCTAGTCCGTTTCAGGGATATTATTGTCCACAAATCAATGCCTCATAGATGCTTTACGATAAGATGCACTTTCGTACTGATAAAATCATCTTTGAGGTGTTCCTCTAATGTATGCAGCACAAGATGTTGTAAAATGTGTTCATATCCTTGCACTTATCCTTTAGCGTTTTCTTAAGCACAATAAGGTGACCTCATCCTAACCAAGGAAAACACCCGCATACCGTCCCACATCGTCCTCCCTACTTAACTGTTGGGATTACACATAATCACAGGTAATGATCTCCGAGAATTAGCCAAAAGCCGGCAGGTGTGGCCGAGCGGTTCTAGGCGCTTCAGTCTGGAACCGCTCTGCTGCTACGGTCACAGGTTCGAATCCTGCCTCGGGCATGGATGTGTGTGATGTCCTTAGGTTAGTTAAGTTTAAGCAGTTCTAAGTCTAGGGGACTGATGACGATGTTACGTCCCATAGCGCTTAGAGCCATTTGAACCATTAGTCAAACCAAAACCCTTCCGCTACAAATCTAATTAACTGTAGAAGTAAAGAAAGTACTAGAAGAAAACTGAAGAGGAAAAAGTTACTCTAACGGAACCTCAAACACTTATAAGGTTACATCCACATCTATGCTACACAAGCCACTTCACGAAGTTTGCTCGATCGTTCTTGTGAATTGAGTATCACTGTCACTCCGCACCTTTCCTGCAGTAGTGGTGAATTATGAGCAAGATAACGACTGTTACGAAGCCTCCTTTACAGTATTTCTCACGATATATGTGTAGGAGAAAGCAATACGTTTGTGACTACAAATGTACGCTCGTGGAATTTTAGCAACAGCCCACAAAATGATGCATGATGTCCCCTCTTCTAGCACTAGATACTGGGATTGGATGAGCATCTAATAACGCTTCCGGCTCAGTGAGGTAACAAATGAAGAAACCTCTTCTTTCTACTTACCATAGAAAACCTATCTGGTAAAGCTCCCAGATTGCAGAGAAATATTCAAGTGTCGGTCGAAAAGAGTAGGTGGTATTTACTTCCTGTAATTTCTTCCAGTTAATATTAGTTTTTCCTACGATTCGATGCATTTTAAATTGCTCCATATGCGCAGTCCCATCTGTATTTAATCAATGTTCCCGAAAAATCGTGTAATAAAACAATAATAGGACCTTTCCGTTCAATTTTGTGCGCAGTACGTTACATCTGTTTATGTTGCATATCAAGTGTCCGTCCACTATGGGTCTTGTGCACTACGTGGTTATAATTAAAGTGCTCTTACTCACAGAGGTCCAGTGTGGACTGTAATTGACGTATGGCAGCGAGGTTTGGTACATATTCTAATGGGTTAATGTGGAACAGATTCACTCTGGAAACAAATTTGTCCCAATTTTGGCCACCAGGAGCAAATCTGGCACTGCACACCAATTCGTGGATGACGCCGGTGATGCTACTGAGCAAATTGTGTAAGCGGTGGTTAATAATATCAACATACTCCTTTCTTACTCTTTTGACCTTTACTGTCCGCATCCCATTCCTAATGCATTACATACCCATTCACAGCGCCAGATTTGCACCTGGTTGCCATAATCGGAACTAATTTCTATCCAGCTTAAATCTATTCTGGAGTAACGCATTAGAATATTTACCAAGTTCCGCTGCCTTACGATAATTACAGCCCACACTGGACCTCTGTGTGTAGCTGCACTGTAATAACAAAGCGATATTTCGTTATAATCCTCTAGCTTTGCAACTTCTGCATGCACGATTTACACTGAAGAGTCAAGGAAACTGGTGCACTTGCCTAATATCGTGTAGGACCCCCGTGAGTACGCAGATGTGCCGCAACATCACGGGGCATGGACTCGACTAATTTCTGAAGTCTCTGTTGGTCCATCATGGCCAAGGGACATAGGCTGGTTAAGTAATTGCCAATGTCAACAAAATTCTCCAGCAGCCGTGTGCTTTAAGATATTATTTTATTTTATTGTGAAGGATACCAGCTTCGGCATTTTATTACGCTATCTTCCTGTCCCATACGCATCAATCCAAATAAACGAACTTGTCGTATAGCGCCATAAATCTCTGGATATCGTGAATTCAATCGTTACATTCGAAGACGTGATAACAGCTCACGTATTCGAATGTAACGACATGATATCCAGAGATTTATGTAGCTATACGACAAGTTCGTGTATTTGGATAGATGCGTATGGGGCCTGAAGATGGCATAATGATGTGCCGAAACTGGTAGTCTTCACAGTAAAATAAAGTAATATCTTAAAGTACAAGGTTGTTGGTGACATTGACAATGACAATGTCTGAAGTAGTGCTGGACGAAATTGACACCATGAATTTTGCAGGGCTGTCCATAAATCCGTAAGAGTATGAAGGAGTGGAGATCTCTTCTGAACAGCACATTGCAAGGCAACCCAGATACACTCAATAATGTTCATGTCTGGGGAGTTTGGTGGTCAGCGGAAGTGTTTAAATGCAGAAGAATGTTCCTGGATCCACTCTGTAGCAGTTATGGACGCGTGGGGTGCCGTATTGTTTTTCTGGAATTGCCCAAGTCCGTCGGAATGCACAATGGACATAAATGGATGTAGGTGTTCAGACAGGATGCTTACGTACGTGTCACCTGACAGGGACGTATCTAGACGTATTCGGGGCCCAAATCACTCCAACTGCTCGTGCCTCACACCATTACAGAGCCTTCACCAGATTGAACAGTCCCCTGCTGACATGCAGGCTCCATGGATGCATGAGGTTGTCTCCATACCCGTACACGTCCATCTGCTCGATACAATTTGAAACGTCCGTCCAGGCAACATGTTTCCACTACAATGTCGGTGAGGGTAAAACTTTTTGTCGTGGAGTCATCAAGGGTACAAGAGTGGGCCTTCGGCTCTTAAAGCCCATATCGATGTTGTTTCGTTGAACGCTTCGCACGCTGACACTTGTTGATCGTCCAGCACTGAAATCTGCAGCAATTTGCGAAAGGGGCGCACTTCCGTCACGCTGAACGATTCTCTTTAGTCGTCGTTCGTCCCGTTCTTGCAGGATCGTTTTCCGACCGCAGCGATGTCACAGATTTGGTGTTTTACCGGATTCCAGATATTTACGGTACACTCGCGAAATGGTCGTCCGGAAAAGTCCCCACTTCATCTCTACCTCTGAGATGCTGTGTCCAATCGCTAGTGCGTCGACTATAACACCACTTTCAAACTCACTTACATCTTGATAACCTGCCATTGTAGCAGCAGAAACCGATCTAACAACTGCCCGAAACACTTTTTGTGCCGACCGCAACGCCATATTCTGCCTGTTACATATCTCGTATTTGAATACGCATGCTTATACCAGTTTCTTTGGCGCTTCAGTGTATATCTTATATTTCTTATTATTTGCGAATACTATAACAGTAAAATTCCTAGCGAAGTTATACACTTCTTGACGTGAAAAAGCCGAGTGGCGAAGTGTGACCCGAACCCGGAACGTTTGCGTACAGTAGGTAAGTGCTCTCCCGTCTGAGCTACCCAAGCACGACACACGCCCCACGCGACTCACACTCGCGTTTTACTTTCGCCAGCATCTCTCTCCTGCCTTCTAAACACCACAGACGATTCCCAGGATACATGAGTCGGTAATTTCCCCAAGAAGGGCCAAGGCTCGAAGTTGGGGTTTCAGTAAACACTCTGTTGTAATCTGCCAGGAAGTATCAGATCGGTGCTCACTCCTCTGCAGGATGGAATTTCATTCCGTACACACGGCAGTTTTTGTCTGGAATATTCTGTCCCCTTCCCGTCCTCCGTCCGCGCCAGGCTACTCCGCTATCAATAAGGACGTCCCTTGCAGCCCCCCAGTGCTGCCAGGCTGTCCGCTGGCGGCCTGTTTTTCTCGCTCTGCTAAGCGTCTGCCACAAAGACTTAACTCCCGTTGCCGCCGTTGAAGCCAGAGGCGGCAAGAACCCCATCGCAAACACGTCCGCTTTCTCTTCCTCCTGTCCCTCCACCCCTCCCTCCGCACCCACCAAACCCTCACGAGAGCAACCAGAGCAGCTCTTGACCTCTGTATTGTCTTTCGCTGTCCTCCCTCCTCAAACTCTAGAGCTTGCTACAGAACCTACTTTATCCTAACGTGCTTTCTGCTTTCTCTCGTCTAGGAAAGGATATGACCACAGCATTGCGGAATCTGAGATCAATGAAGGTGCTGCAAATTTATTAGTTTATTAAATTTCCCTTTGTAAACCGGAATCTCTTTTTTACTAAACTTATAGAAAATAAGGCATTTCTATTCTTCCTTAAACAGCACACTGTAAAATGTTAACTTTCATGGTCGGAAATATCGCACCTAATAAAATAATTCTGGCTATTTTGGATCTCATATTTAAACCCAATTTTTCGCCCTTATCTGCGTAGGACATTTTCAAGGGAAAACTTGTTGTTGTTGTTGTTGTGGTCTTCAGTCCAGAGACTGGTTTCATGCAGCTCTCCATGCTACTCTATCCTGTGCAAGCTTCTTCATCTCCCAGTACCTACTGCCACCTACATCCTTCTGAATCTGTTTAGTGTATTCATCTCTTGGTCTCCGTCTATAATTTTTACCTTCCACGCTGCCCTCCAATACTAAATTGGTGATCCCTCGATGTCTCAGAACATGTCCTACCAACCGATCCCTTCTTCTAGTCAAGTTGTTCCACAATTTTCTCTTCTCCCCAATTCTACTCAATGCCTGCTCATTAGTTATGTGATCCAACCATCTAATCTTCAGCATTTTTCTGTAGCACCACATTTCTAAATATTCTGTTCTCTTCTTGTCTAAACTATGTATCGTCCACGTTTCACTTCCATACTTGGTTACACTCCATACAAATACTTTCAGAAACAACTTCCTGACACTTAAACCTATACTCGATGTTAACAAATTTCTCTAGGCAGAAATGCTTTCCTTGCCATTGCCAGTCTACATTTTAAATCCTCTCTACTTCGACCATCATCAGTTATTTTTCTCCCAAAATAGCAAAAATCATTTACTACTTTAAGCGTTTTATTTCCTAATCTAATTCATTCACCATCACCCGATTCAATTCGACTACATTCCATTATCCTCGTTTTGCTTTGTTGTTGTTCATCTTATATCCTCCTTTCAAAACACTGTCCATTCCGTTCAGCTGCTCTTCCAGGTCCTTTGCTGTCTCTGACAGAATTACAATGTCATCAGTGAACCTCAAAGTTTTTGTTTCTTTTCCATGGATTTTAATTCCTACTCCGAATTTTTCTTTCGTTTCCTTTACTGCTTGCTCAATATACAGATTGAATAACATTGGAGGTAGGCCACAACCTTGTCTCGCTCCATTCCCAACCACTGCTTGCCTTTGATGTCCCTCGACTCTTATAACTGCCATCTGGTTTCTGTGCAAATTGTAAATAGCCTTTCGCTCCCTGTATTTTACCCCTGCCACCTTCAGAATTTGAAAGAGAATATTCCAGTCAACATCGTCAAAAGCTTTCTGTAAGTCTACAAATGATAGAAATGTAGGTTTGCCTTTCCTTAATCTATTTTATAAGATAAGTCGTAGCGTCAGTATTGCCTGACGTGTTCAAACATTTCTGCGGAATCCAAACTGATCTTCCCCGAGGCCGGCTTCTACCAGTTTTTCCATTCGTCTGTAAAGAATTCGTGTTAGTATTTTTCAGCTATGTTTTATTAAACTGATAGTTTGGTAATTTTGACATCTGTCAACACCTGCTTTCTTTGAGATTGGAATTATTATATTCTTCTTGAGGTCTGATGGTATATTGCCTGTCTCATACGTCTTGCTCAACACATGGTAGAGCTTTGCCAGGGCTGCCTCTCCCAAGGCTTCAAGTAGTTCTAATAGTATGTTATCTACTCCTGGGGCCTTGTTTCGACTTAGGTCTTTCTGTGCTCTGTCAGACTCTTCACGCATTATCATATCTCCCATTCCATCTTCATTTAGATAACACTGTCCTCAAGAACATCACCCTTGTATAGACACTCTATGTACTCCTTCCATTCCCTGCTTTCCCTTCATTGCTTAGAACTGAATTTCCATCTGAGCTCTTGATATTCATACAAGTGGTTCTCTTATCTCCAAAGGTCTCTTTAATTTTCCTGTAGGCAGTATCTATCTTAACCCTAGTGATATATGCCTTTACATCCTTACATTTGCCCTGTAGCCATCACTGATTAGCCAATTTGCACTACCTGTCGATATCATTTTTGAGACGATTTATTCCTTTTTGTCTCCTTTATTTACTGCATTTTTATATTTTCTCCTTTCATCAGTTAAATTCAATATCTCTTTGTTACCCAAGGATCTCTAGTAGCCTCGTCTTTTACCTGCTTGATCCTCTGCTGCCTTCACTGTTTCATCTCTCAAAGTTAGCCATTCTTTTTTACTATATTTCTTCCCCCCGTTCTTGTAAATCGTCCCCTAGTGCTCTCTCTGAAGCTCTCTAGAACCTCTAGTTCTTTCAGTTTCTCCAGGTCCCATCTCCTTACATTCCCACATTTTTGCAGTTTCTTCCGTTTTAATCTACAGTTCATAACCAATAGATTGTGGTCAGAGTCGTCTTCTGCCCCTGGAAATGTCGTACAATTTAAAACCTGGTTCCTAAATCTCTGTCTTAACATTATACAATAACATTATTATAAAATCTCTAGGCTTATTCCATGTATACAATGTATGTTCTTTGAAGCACACTTAAACGGAATTTTTGCTGCCGTCAGTAGCGAGTCGGGGTGTGAACAGGACAATGAAAGAAGTTATGGTCCCCCTTAAAAGCAACCTCCGCTGATTGGGACAATACAACGAGTTTAAATGTGAAATCCACTCGACCACGGCTTAATAGCCTGGAACATCTTATTGAATAAAACAGAACTTTGTTGCAAAATCTCAGCAGGAAATGCAACTAGTGTAAAACAGAGCTTTCTTTTTCTTATTTTTCGCCCACCGGTTTCATAGAATAGATTACGCAGCCGATCTAACAATTCAGTCCTATATATATT
This sequence comes from Schistocerca serialis cubense, assembly GCF_023864345.2. Taxonomy (NCBI): domain Eukaryota; kingdom Metazoa; phylum Arthropoda; class Insecta; order Orthoptera; family Acrididae; genus Schistocerca; species Schistocerca serialis. The sequence continues at coordinate 420,608,019 of NC_064645.1, forward strand.
TCTGTAACATATCTACGATATATCACGCTTCCGACTGGCAGCTACGGCACAGTCATGTAAACTGTATTTCTCGCCATATGACTGACACATTCTTAATGACAGAATCCTGTAAGTCGAACTATAATTCGAATGTTGATCAGGAACAGAAATAAATCGGGGTAAGCGTAGCAGTAGTGGAAACACCATTAAAACATAATCTCAGGCGGAGACTCGAAACAGACATGTACAGAGGAGGGGCAAAATTAAAGAAACACTACAAATACAACTCATTACCATGCCTAATACGGTGTACGAAAACCTGTTTGCCTTCAAGTTTCGGAATTGTTAAATATAGGTCCCGCAAGGTTTGCAAGCGAATTTTATTCCATTTTTCCTCCAAAATAGTGGCAAGTTGAGATAACAATGAAGGATATGGATAGCGGTCATGCACCCTTCGCTCCAGAGCAGACCACAAAGTTTCAACAATATTTAGTTCTCGTGACTTGTGGTGGTCAAAATAAATACAACTCTCCATCCTTGTGCTGACGAAACTAGTCCTGGACAAAGCAAGTGGTGCGAACGGCGACTCTGTCGTCTTAGAACGCAGCGTCACCACTGGGAAACCAATATTGTATCATGGAATGAATCTGATCAGCCAAAATCGTCACATAATCTTAAGCAATAATGCGATCTTCTAGGGTAGCCATGGGGCTCGTGGAATACCTCGATACAGCTGCCCAAATCATCGCCAGACCTCCGGCATGTTTCACTCGCGGAACGTAAACTCGACAAGACGTTGGGAACAGTGTGAAACACACATCCGACAAGTTGACTTTCTTCCATCGTTCCACAGTCTAGGTTTTAGGGCTTCGGCACCAGCTTTTCCTGTTACATGCATTTGCGTCACTGATGATGCTTTTAGATTCCATTTCGCCCTGCAATTCTCCTTACCGAGCACACTTCGTATTGTTTTCGTTCTGACAGGATTCGCAAGTGCCACATACAGTTCTGCACTGACTTCTCCAGCTGTCGTCATATTTTTACTCATAATCATCTTCGATAACCGCCTGTCACAAGCACTTAACACACACCTTCATCCGCGTTGTGACTTAGCTGATTTTTTCCCCCGTTTTCCCTGTATGTGGTATAAATCTTCTATATGGCGCCTCTTGAACCACCAAATAACAGGGTTACCTTGGTTACGGAAGAGCCATCATACTGGCTCCTACAATTCACCCACGTTCAAGTTGACTTAGCTCCAATACACTGTTCTCACAACTTCACAGAACACTTGCCGCTAATGTTTGATTACACGTACTGAGGACACTGCACAGGTGTCGTTCGGGTTCAAATACAACAGAGCAACAGGCAGGCTTAGCCAGAGCCTACGTTTATAATGAAACATGCGTTTCTCTATTTCTCTCAGTGTTTCTGTACTCTTGTCCAACCCCTGTATCTTTCGGGGGTAGATGTTCTACAGACTAACTTGCCACTCCCCCCCCCCCCCCCCCTACCGCCACACAGTTTCACTTCCGCCAGTGCCTGTACTAAATTTCAAATTAACAGACGATCTCCTGTATCTATTGCCGGACGGGCATTCCTGGAAGAAAGGTAAGGTTAATGAGTTCGAATCTTTGTCCAGCACACGGTTTTAGTCTGTCAGGAAGTCTCAAATCAGCAAACAGTCCTTTCTACATCGAAAAATCAGCATGGTGATGGAGGTTCTAGTGTTCTCAACATACATGTGTAACACACGATTGACAGTAGTCTCAGATAGTTCACTTGGGATGTATTTGCCCATAGGAGACTCGCCAGATCATTGTAAGTACATGTGGAAATCACATAGTACTATGAAGACCAGACCGGTTATTGTATTCAAATGTGGAATAATACTCGTAACGAATACAGAGAACCCAGTAGTATATGATCACCCATACAACGGTAAAATTCCAGAGCCTCACACCCAAATTAAATTCTTAAATTTGTCATTACGATACAGTGTCAAATGTAACATAAGAATTCAGCTCTATGTAGGAGCTAGTCTTCTTCGAAGTAATATTTCAATAGACCTTGACTGCGTCGTTCGCAATAAAACTACTAATGCTTCCACTACTGTTGCAGACAGCCACCATCGGACTGACTACTATGGCATGTGGCTTCTGCTTTACATTCATTATCTGAAATAAGCTGACCGTTTATTCTAACAATATTTGTATTGTGTAACCTTTTTCTTGAATAATTCGAAAACTATGGCCTCTCGAGAGACAAGTTTTTCCTAAAACATGTCACTACCGGCACTGTACACAAGGCAGTTATGAGAATCTCTTCCGAGGCAGTAGGAAATGATGGAGCGAGCATTGGCATGATTAAGAACGTCGTAGACACTATTATTCCAGTTATCACAGACATCTTCAACCTGTCTCTTGTCAGTAGTACATATCCTACTGAGTGGAAGCAAAGTTTAATTCAACCTATACCCAAGACTGACAACCCTAAGTCGCCAGGTGACTACAGGCCGATCAGCATACTACCTGCAATATCTAAAGCCCTAGAATATATCATCCATGAACAGCTGACGGATTACCTCAAAACTCATAACGTCCATGACGAATATCAGTCAGGCTTTCGAAAGCACCATAGTACAGCAACTTCATTAATCAAAGTAACTGATGACATTAAACTTGCTATGGACAGACGTGAAGCTACCATCCTAACACTGCTTGACTTTAGCACGACTTTTGACACAGTTGACTTTGATATATTACTAATTAAAATGAAACAGCTGAATTTCTCAAACATCGCAATACACTGGTTCGACAGCTACCTCAAAAACAGAAGTCAACAAGTCGTTTGTGGGTCGGAAAAGTCATCATGGAAAAACGTGCGCTCTGGAGTTCCCCAAGGCTCCGTCCTTGGTCCATTACTCTTCTCACTGTACATTAATGATATTTCTTCAGTGATTCACTCCTGCAACTACCATCTATATGCCGACAACATCCAACTGTACATAAGTGCAAGTCCCAAAAACATTGCTGACGCAGTAGCGAGTATGAACGCAGATCTTTGCTCTGTTTCTCGATGGGCACAGAACCTAGGTCTGAAACTAAACCCCAAGAAATCCCAGGTCATACTTATATCTCACCCAAAGTTAATCAGCAGGTACTTTTGCGAAACAGTCCCTCAAATACTCCTCAATGGTACCCAACTACCATACCAAAAAACAGTAAAAGACCGTGGAATAATCTTGGATGAACACCTAAACTGGGAAGAACAAACAGTCACAGCTTGCCGGAAATCGCTCTCCTCCCTACATGCAATTCAAAAATTTAGAAAAATATTTCCAACCCATGTTAAACAAAAATTAGTCCAAACACTAGTCTTGACTAAACTTTACTACTGTGATGTAGTTCAACACGGCACAAATAGTGCAAATTCTAGATGCCTCGAGCTGGTGATGAATGCTTGCGTTAGATACGTGTGCAATATTCGGTTGTATGATCATATCAGTCCTCCCAGCTAGGGTGGATACGCCCACATAAGGCACGCGATCTCCACACGATGTGCTTACTTCATCGATTTCTTAGCCACTGGTGCCCCGAATACTTATCTTCTCACATTAAATACCTATCATCATTCCACAGCCGCAATACCAGATCGGATACGTCTAGCATCTTGGCTGTACCTTTACATATCACAAAATCTTTCTCCGTGTCATTCTCCATCTCAGCCATACGACTATGGAACGCGCTCCCCTGTGATCTGCGTCTTATCCAGAACCACTCAACATTCAAGAGGGAACTCAAAACTTACATATTAGGGACGGTATAGCCACCATTGTTGTGCCCCTCTCATCTCTTTCTTTCTCCTCTCCATCACAGCTTCGAATTTTACCATTCTATTTCTCTTCCTCCAACCTATCTACCTCTTCCATATCTCTTTCACCCCATTCTATCGTCTTATGTCTCTGCTCGATGAGAATAACTCACAAGCTGCAAGAACATAACGAGAAAATTCCCAACTAACAATAGGACTGACATTCGCAAAAGAAAAGTATGTTTACTTTCATATACATAGTGATTACTACTATTATTATTATTATTATCATTATTATTCTTGATTGTTGTAATTATTTTTGTATTGTTATAATTATCATTGTACTACTGTTATAATCTCTATTTTTTTCTTTAACATCAATACTGTATAATACGTTATATGTCCTTAATGTTCTGTAGAAATCGTAACTCGTTCAATCTGAGTATGCCTGGTTAGGTGTAAGAGAGGGCCTGAAGGCCCTAATCTTGCCAGGTAAAATAAATGCATAAATAAATAAATATAGCAAAACGTATCCCAGTAAACAATTCAGCTACATTAAATTTCTTACGGGAAGGTCCTGTTCATTTTTTTTTTCTGTGGGACTAATAGACTGGGTGTAGCTAGGGAGAGAGTATGAAATTCTTGCTTGTGGTATTTCAATGCGTTGCTGGTTGCATAAAGCCAGTATGCAGGGCCAACTGAATCACCGTGTGCATTACTCTCGACGTTCGACGCGAAATGTCGCTCGTGACCTAATTCCCCGCATGTATTGGAGAGGGTCGTATTTTGTGGAGTTTCTCTTTCACTTTGCACATTCATTAGGCGTCCCATCGGCTACGGGTACGAAATACCCCATGCTAATAAACAGAGCCTGGGACAACTGCTCCTCGAATGGCGCCCCGGAGCGCGGTTAATACAGTTTCCAGTTTGCCGGCGAGCGGGACAATAGGGAGGCGACTCGACTCATTGTGCAATCACTCTGGCTGCCACCCGGCGCTGGAGAACTCGAACTGGAGCTGGAGGTGGTCTCTGCGTGACAGGCATAGCTGGGCGGTGGCGGCGGCGGAGGCGGAGGCACGCGCAGCGGACCGCGAGGGGCAGATAACGCCGGCGCTGGAAAACGGAGCTGGAGTCTCCGACCAGATGCAGGGTTCTCATCCGCCGTAAGGATCTGTTGTGTCAGGGTAGCAGGAGACTCTTGCACCACTATGTGAGGTGTGTGAGAAAAGTAATGAGAGTGATATTTTTATCTGCCGAATTTTTTATTTATTTATTTTTTCAAACAATAATATTGTTCCCTTCAAAATAATTCCCTTCGCCATCTACACACTGAGTGATTCGTTGTTCCCAGTCTTGGTAGCAGTGCTGAAAGGATTCAACTGGTAGGGTCTTTAACATGTCGGTCACGTTCTTTAGAATGTTCTCCATAATTCCAAAATGACCTCTTTTATGAAATTTTTTAATTTCGGGAAAAGAGAAGAAGAAACAACAGATGAATTGGGATTTTCAGAAAATAGGAATACCTTTCGAGGTCCAAAATTCCGAGGTGGAAGTGGTCATGTGACAGGGGGCGTTGTCATGGTGCAGCGTCCACTTGTCTCCACTGTCCAGTCTCACTGGATTCGCCCTTTTCGTGAGCTTCTCAAGGACATCTCTATAAAACAATTGGTTGACAGTTGGTCCTGGAGGAACAAATTCTTAATGCAAGATACTTCTACTGTTAAAAGAGCAAATCAAAATTGTTTTGAACGTGGACTTCTTGTTTCGAGCTTTTTACGGTCGAGTCTCAGTGTCCCATCCCCAATTTGCCACTTTGTCTCATGATCGTACTAAAAATTATCTAGGATTCATCACGTGATCACGCGACTGGACCATTCGTGGTCATTGGCAATCATCTCAAGGAGATCAACGCACACGTTTCTTTGATTCTCATTCTGCTCAGTTGTGGAGTTTTTCAGTATTATCTTGGCGCGAACTTCTCACACGTGCAAAACGTATGTCAAAATTTGATGTACGGCGGAAGTGTTTAAGTTTAACAGGTTAGTTATCATCCTTATTGTTAAACGTCGGTTAGATCTCAGTACAACACACACACTTTCGGCGTCCTCTGAAAAATGATTTGTGCCAGCAAAAAGCTTGTGCCCTTGGTAAGGAATGCTCCCCAAAGGCGTGGCTCAACTTCTCGTAAGCTACACACTCCGGATTTCCCGAGTTTAGCACCACAATCGATGGCATAGCATTGATCTAAATTCCGCCGTTCCATTTTCGTAACATACAACGAAAACACAACTTTTGTTGTATCCTGTCTACTCGTCGAATATGGGCTGTCTAGGAAACCGGCTTTCTCTGATCGTTAGACAACAATCCAAGCAAATCGTATTAGTGAATATTTATTACAGTAAGATGAATGAGAATACCTAACTTTGCGACTTTACGATGATTTCTCGGAAGCAATGTGCGACAGACAAAATAAGAAAATCTCTTCAGTATACTGAACTCATAATACAAGTGAAACAATACAGTTCCTAAGTAGAGCTCGTAGAACTGGGTCGCGGACAGGCGGCGCGGAGCTTATGTCCTCTTCACGTTGAGGCCACTGCTGTCTTGGTGTAGTCCTAGAGAGGCGTGCCGGCGCTTGACGTTACGCCGGAACTACACTACTGGCCATTAAAATTGCTACACCACGAAGATGACGTGCTACAGACGCGAAATTTAACCGACAGGAAGAAGACGCTGTGATAGGCAAATGATTAGCTTTTAAGGGCAATTACACAAGGTTGGCGCCGGTGCCGACACCTACAACGCACTGACATGAGGAAAGTTTCCAACCGATTTCTCGTACACAAACAGCAGTTGACCGGCGTTGCCTGGTGAAACGTTGTTGTGATGCCTCGTGTAAGCAGGAGAAATGAGTACCATCACGATTCCGACTTCGATAAAGGTCGGATTGTAGCCTATCGCGCTTCCGGTTTATCGTATCGCGACATTCCTGCTCGCGTTGGTCGAGATCAAATGACTGTTAGCAGAATATAGAATCGGTGGGTTCAGGAGGGTAAATCGGAACGCCGTGCTGGATCCCAACGGCCTCGTATCACTAGCAGTCGAGATGACAGGCATCTTATCTGCATGGCTGTAACGGATCGTCCAGCCAAGCCTCGATCCCTGAGTCAACAGATGGGGACGTTTGCAAGACAACAACCATCTGCACGAACAGTTCGACGACGTTTGCAGCAGCATGGACTATCAGCTCGGAGCCCATGGTTGCGGTTACCCTTGACGGTGCATCACAGGCAGAAGCGCCTGCGATGGTGTACTCAACGACGAACCTGGGTGCACCAATGACGAAACGTCATTTTTTCCCGGATGAATCCACGTTCAGTTTACAGAATCATGATGGTCGTATCCGTGTTGGGCGACATCACGATGAACGCACATTGGAAGCGTGTATTCGTCATCGCCATACTGGTGTATCACCCGGCGTGATGGTATGGGGTGCCATTGGTTACACGTCTCGGTCACCTCTTGTTCGCATTGACGGCACTTTGAACAGTGGAGGCTACATTTCAGATCTATTACGACCCGTGGCTCTACCCTTCATTCGATCCCTGCGAAATCCTACATTTCAGTAGGATAATGCGCGACCGGATGTTGCAGGTCCTGTAAGGGCCTTTCTGGATACAGAAAATGTTCGACTGCTGCCCTGGCCAGCACATTCTCCAGATCTCCCACCAATTGAAAACATCTGGTCAATGGTGGTCGAGCAACTGGCTCGTCACAATACGCCAGTCACTATTCTTGATGAATTGTGGTATCGTGTTGAAGCTGCATGGGCAGCTGTTCCTGTACACGCCATCCAAGCTCTGTTTCACTCAATGCCCAGGAGTATCAAGGCCGTTATTACGGCCAGAGGGTGTTGTTCTGGGTACTGATTTCTCAGGGTCTATGCACTCAAATTGCGTGAAAATGTAATCACATGTCAGTTCTAGCATAATATATTTGTCCAATGAATACCCGTTTATCATCTGCATTTCTTCTTGGTGTAGCAATTTTAATAGCCAGTAGTGTACTTCAATTTTGGCGGTCTCAAAAATCATGAGATGGCTTTACGTAGCTGAAACTCGGATTGAGCATAAGGAAGGGATGAAAACAACGATGTACACTTGTAGAACCACACAGCATTGTCACATTACTTGCAGTGTTGTCAGTCTTACTATTATTCTCACGCACTTCGTATAACGAGAATGGCGTGGAAGTTGGTAACGCACGTATTTGTTATTATGGACGTGCACTCTATTTGGGAATCAGGAAGGAACAGTGCTAACTTTAATCGCTGTGCCATTTGTCTGTCAGACGGTTTGGGGGCGGAGAGAAGACGCCAGATCCACAGCAGTAACACTTCCCCGTGACGTCTATTGACTTTCTTGGTCTTAGCGTGGTGCGCTACTGTGTTTACGGAGAGGTATCAACGTGGTGCGTCCACAGTCCCAAGAGTTCACTTGCGAGTTGGCAAAATCATCGTGTTGATGCATGCCACCAGCTATGGAACGGTTTTGTAATAGCGGTTTACCGATCTGAAATAATGTTTGTTATTTTCAATATCTAACTATTTCCAAGCATGAAAGTAATGTTTCGTTAGAAGATTATGTTCTTTTCAAAAATATTCCACCCATATCCAATGATTGTGTATGCTTCATTAGTACTCGTATCAAAAAACTGAAACGGCTTTATTGGTGCCACACGAGTGGATAAATCACATTTTCCTGCATCTTATTTGATTTGACCTGTTTACTGACTTTGTTTTAATGGACCTGTATATGCATTTGAGGACCATACACGTAAAGTAGTTTTGTCTAGTTACATATACAAAATTATTCGTGTTTTCCACACCAAAATAATAAATGTGCTATTACATTTCATCCTCATTCACTCGCAAGTCGCCGGAGTAGCATTAAAGAACTTGTGGAGCGGCGGCCGAACCGCCCCGCGAGGGGTTTCCCGGCCACCAATGCCATACGCTCATTATCATTGTTATTACCACAACACTCTTCTGAAACCGTAATAAAATTGTAAGTACATAGTATCGAGACTGTAGCAGCCACGCTTGCTTACGAATTAAAGCAGCAACTCTCATCTTCAGTTTATACATTCAGAGCAATTTTTGTTACTATTTCTTTCTTTGAAACTGAGAACTTACCAACTGGCCGGCCGCTGTGGCCGAGCGGTTCAAGGCTCTTCAGTCCGGAACCGCATGACTGCTACGGTCGCAGGTTCGAATCCTGCCTTGGGCATGGATGTGTGTGATGTCCTTACGTTAGTAAGTTTTTAGAAGTTCTAAGTTCTAGGGGACTGAAGACCTCAGATGTTAAGTCCCATAGTGCCCCGAGCCATTTGAACCATTTTTGAACTTACCAACTTCACACCGTTATTTATGTAATTATGTACAGAATTACGAAAAGTACTTAACAATAAGCTTCCCCAATGGTAAAAGCGTGCTCGTTGTGCCAATTATGCTCTAATTACAGTGAGTAACTGCAATTCACTGCAAGAAAAATAAACTTCTTCCGTCGCTTTTGAAAGGAACTGAAATAACGTGAAAAATCAGCGGGAGCTACTCTCTAGTATCAGTACCAGAATACATTTCGTCTGCATGTGTATAAGATATTCTTGCTTGGAAAAGAAGTCTCCTAAAATAACTAGCTCGTAAATTTTATTTTATACTTTGTAGTTGAGTGAGAGTATGTTACCCTCTAATTCTTTTGCAGATGTATCAGTCTTTTCTTTGCTTTTTATTTTGAGTGCTACTTAATTTGTTTTACCAGATGATCAATGTATTTCGAACTTCTAATGGAATTTCCGTGTTTCATAATTGATCCGTAATTTATTGGCAATAACTTACTCCTGGGAGAGCGCTCTTGTATGTACGTGACACCGAACATTACAGAGCATACTCAAATTAATAACGTACTGGAATATTTTAGAAAAACGAAGGGAAAAAATGTTGGAAGTAGTAGGACGCGATCCACAATACCAGCAACTCTCTTTCTCAAAGCACAACTGTTAATTAGGACACTAACTCCGTAGGTGTTATTTCCTATTTAGATGCTCTGAAAACTAAACCACTGTTACGTATTAACCTTACATTTATTTACATCAAATCGTACCAAGAACGACGCGTTTCCGAAAGAGCCTAAGTATTCGAAGCAATATACGTATATGCAGAGGACATATGTTGTAGTTTAAAACGTATCAAATACGGCTTCCCCCCACTTCTCAGAACTTGATCCGACCACGAAGGTCGACAGACGTCTCAGACAGTCGAAAGTGGGCACGTACACGTCATAGTGACGTGACAGATAAGTGTTCCCAAGATGAATCGACAGTCTGCTGTAAGACGGCATTGACTTTAGCGATTCTTATGTGCGTCCGACTTCACTGTGGAGGCTGGGAAAGAGGAACGGCGAGTCGTATAGTGGTTTCTGATTGTAGTTGGAGTGCCAGGAAGTGAAATTCATGCCCGAATGTGTTCTGTATAAAGCGAATCACGGCCGCACGGAGTGGCTGCGCGGTTTGAGGCGCCTTGTCACAGACTGCGCGCATCTTCCCGCCGGAGGTTCGAGTCCTACCTCGACCATGGGTGTATGTGTTGTTCTTCGAATAAGTTAGTTTAAGTAGTGTGTGAGACTAGTACCCGATGACCTCAGCAGTTTGGTCCTTTAGGAATTCACACACATTCGAATATTTGGGTACATCACGTGCGCGTGTGTTTGCTTGGAATGAATGATTTCGAGAACGTCACTGAAAGACAGTGGGCGCGGAGGACAGGCTCGTCGTGTTCCTATTCCTTCAGTCATTGCAGCGGTGGAGGCCGCCTCACGAATGGCAGATGGCGAACGGTGGAGACCATTTTGAGCATCTGTCACGGTACCGCTCACGACAGCACGACAGAGCTTGCGGGAAATCTGTGGACAGTAGGTTTCCCACAGCCGGTCGTAGTAGCAGAAGTTGAACAGGGTATCACCTTCGATGCAGTGCCCAACGGTATCAAGGAAAAGAATACCGTTTCCTGTACCGTATCTGTAAAGCAGTTGGCACCACAGTGACATAACGATCTGCTACAAATCGGTTACTTCAAGGAGAGCTCTGAGCCAGATGCCCTGTAGTGTGCATTCTACTCATCCCAAACCACCGCCATTTGCGAATTCAGTGGTGACAAGAGAGAGCTCATTGTGTTTTCTGATAAAAGCTGGTTCCGAACGGTGCCAGTGATGGCCGTGTGTTGGTTAAATGGAGGCCAGTCGAGGGCCCGCTAGATACGTTCGACGTATACCTGGAGTTATGGTCTGGGACACGATTTAAAATGACAGCAGGGGCACTCTCGTCGTTAACCCACGCACCCTGACTGCAAATTTGTAAGTCAGTGTGGTGATTCGACCTGTTGTGCTGAAATTCAGCAGTCCACGGGTTGTTCTCCAACAGGATAATGCTAGCTCACAAACCTTTGTTGTGGCCGGCCGAAGTGGCCGTGCGGTTAAAGGCGCTGCAGTCTGGAACCGCAAGACCGCTACGGTCGCAGGTTCGAATCCTGCCTCGGGCATGGATGCTTGTGATGTCCTTAGGTTAGTTAGGTTTAACTAGTTCTAAGTTCTAGGGGACTAATGACCTCAGCAGTTGAGTCCCATAGTGCTCAGAGCCATTTAGCCAAACCTTTGTTGTATCCCACGCCCGGGTTCCCGGGTTCGATTCCCGGCGGGGTCAGGGATTTTCTCTGCCTCGTGATGACTGGGTGTTGTGTGATGTCCTTAGGTTAGTTAGGTTTAAGTAGTACTAAGTTCTAGGGGACTGATGACCATAGACGTTAAGTCCCATAGTGCTCAGAGCCAGCCTTTGCTGTAACCCAACAAACTCTGCCGAGTGCCGACCTATTGCCTTGCCATGCTGGAATACCAGATCTGTCTCTAATCCAGATCACATGGAACATCATCGGACGGCAACTCCAGCGTCATCCACAAACAGCATTAATCGTCCTTGTATTGACTGACCATCCCACAAACTGAGATCTGGCACCGGTACAAGACAACGCATGGACATTCTCATGCTTGCATTCTACATTCTGGTGGTTACATACACTATTAATGTACCAGCATTTCACATGTGCAATGGATTATCTCGCGGTTAAATTAACCTGTGGTCTTGCAACGTTAATAACTTACTTACGTTACCTAGACAGATGTATTCCAGAAATATCATTCCTCTACATTAATTATTTATTGGTGTTATTTTTTTCTCTCAGTGTAATTCAGAGTGCACGTAGGTTCTAGTCATCAAAAGAACAACACACTGTTCCACTGTGAAATTATGAGCATTACGTATTATAAGTTCACGAGCCCGCTGTCCCGAAATCTGAGTCCGAAAAGTCGAGCAACAAAATAAGTGCTCAGAGAGACATAGCTTCTGCCCATTCAAGTGTCTCCCGACGGCTGGCAATATCAAAGATGGCAGCGTCCCTTTTATAAGAGTAGACAACCATAATGCGGAATTTCTATAAATTTGCGGAGCACAGCTAGTAGAAAATTTCACTAGTCCGAAATACAGCATTTTATTCTAATATGCTATCTTAAAATTAGAAGTGCCAGAAGACGTATGCTGAAACGTGTATCATAATGATATATTACAATACAGGGTGATTCAAAATGAATACCACAACTTTAGGAATTTAAAACTCTGCAACGACAAAAGGCAGAGCTAAGCACTATCTGTCGGCGAATTAAGGGAGCTATAAAGTTTCATTTAGTTGTATATTTGTTCGCTTGAGGCGCTGTTGACTAGGCGTCAGCGTCAGTTGATGCTAAGATGGCGACCGCTCAACATAAAGCTTTTTGTGTTATTGAGTACGGCAGAAGTGAATCGACGACGGTTGTTCAGCGTGCATTTCGAACGAAGTATGGTGTTAAACCTCCTGATAGGTGGTGTATTAAACGTTGGTATAAACAGTTTACAGAGAATGGGTGTCTGTGCAAAGGGAAAAGTTCTGGATGGGCGAGAACGAGTGATGAAAATGTAGCACGCATCCAGCAAGCATTTGTTCGCAGCCGAGGAAAATCGACTCGCAGAGCTAGCAGAGAGCTGCAAATTCCACAATCAACTGTATGGAGAGTCCTACGAAAAAGGTTAGTTATGAAACCCGAACGTCAACTACCCGAGGCGATGGATCGGCCGCCAGGCAGCCCGTGACAGAGCACTGGCCTCCAAGAAGCCCTGATCTTACCCCCTGCGATTTTTTCTTATGGGGGTATGTTAAGTATATGGTGTTTCGGCCACCTCTCCAAGCCACCATTGATGATCTGAAACGAGATATAACAGCAGCTATCCAAACTGTTACGCCTGATATGCTACAGAGAGTGTGGAACGAGTTGGAGTATCGGGTTGATATTGCTCGTGTGTCTGGAGGGGGCCATATTGAACCTCTCTGAACTTGTTTTTGAGTGAAAAAAACCTTTTTAAATACTCTTTGTAATGATGTATAACAGAAGGTTATATTATGTTTCTTTCATTAAATACACATTTTTAAAGTTGTGGTATTTTTTTTGAATCACCCTGTATATTCTTGGTTAAGAACATTACCCATATTCCTAATTAAAGTGACTGCACATTTCAGATAATAAGAAAAACATTCCTTTTCAGTGAACTGTGCCCTGAACATTTACTATAAACATACAGCTCTCATATGGGTCCAGTGCTATTAATTCAATTCAGAATTACGTATCTCTGACAGAATATGAATAATGGGTGAAATAGAATTAAACCTACTCAGTTAAAAAAGGCGGAGGTTCGAGTCCTCCCTCGGGCATCGGTGTTTATGTTTGTCCTTAGGATAATTTAGGTTAAGTAGTGTGTAAGCTCAGGGACTGATGACCTTAGCAGTTAAGTCCCATAAGATTTCACACACACAGACTTTAAAACCGGCAATTAAACTAACTTATTTTCTAAATAATGTTTATGAAGTATGCTCACGTGTAACAAAACGTGCCACAATGTTGTTTGTGTAGTGTCTTGGGCAATTAATTACGATGACTTTCATTAATAATTTGATTCAAATATCTCTCGTTGGTTAATTCTGTATATAAATAAAAATGTGGGTACTTCGCTTGATTCCTCTCGATGAGCGCTGTATGTGGTGGATCTGTTGCGACCAGACGAAACAACAATGTTCCTGCCTCAGCTGTTGTTTCTTTGAGTGATCTGGGGGATAGTTTATTTTTAAGTACAACAGACGAAATATTAGTTCACTTTATTATTTGGATGGATAAAAAGATTTACTTAACTTGAGACATTTCTTTGCCGCAGAAGAGTGTAATTGACTATGAAATCAGCAGTTGATGCACTCAATCAGAAATTGTTCTCTGGAAGTAAAATGTTCAAAATTAACACAACTACATGTTCCACTGAGAGTTTGACTAACACTGTCCTACTAGCTGATGACTGCTGTTTCTGAGGTCTCGGATTGAGCTCTATCATGCTCGACTCTATATTGACCTCACTATGAGGGCGCTGCAGTGCTGTGAGGATTGGAGGGGGGGGGGGGGGGGAGGACGTGGTTCTCAGGAGCGCCTCCCATTCGCGGGCTGCAGGGAGCTCTCGCTAATGTCTGTGGTATCGATTAGCGTAAACGTCTTCAGTGTGGCTCAACCATCCGTGAACAATACAATAAGGTCGATCTTTTCTGAGGTTTCGATTCGTTCTCACAGCACTCCACATGCACAGACGTGTGCAGTGCTGGCTACCCGTTATGCGAATCGCAACGGCTTTCACGACGTCACATGCGGACCAGCGCAAAGCCTTCTAGGTACAAAGTCTACGCACAGCGGCCATATTGGCACGTGACGTCAGAAACTGTTTATTAATTCTGGGCTATTGCTGCGAGGTTATTACGAAGCTGGCTGTGAAATATCTCTCCTACTTGCAACTATTGTCACACAGAATAGTTATATTGCCGGCCGAAGTGGCCGTGCGGTTAAAGGCGCTGCAGTCTGGAACCGCAAGACCGCTACGGTCGCAGGTTCGAATCCTGCCTCGGGCATGGATGTTTGTGATGTCCTTAGGTTAGTTAGGTTTAACTAGTTCTAAGTTCTAGGGGACTAATGACCTCAGCAGTTGAGTCCCATAGTGCTCAGAGCCATTTGAACAATAGTTATATTAATTAGTGTGACTCGAAAATGCTCAGTATTCCTTATCATTCCTACCAGGTTATTGGGTTTCCAGTACTTTTATTTGGAAGAGCTACAGAATGATTTTGTTCAGTTTTACATATACAGCTGTTCGGAAATAATTTCAATTTAACTACCTTAGAAAATTGCTTTAATGAATTCAGTGTTCGACAGATTAAGCAGTATAGAAAGCAGAATTTCGAGGTAAGTGCATTATGATTAAATTTACAGCACTCTGTGACACGAATTTCAATCAAGGAAATAGGAGAAACAATCTTTTCATGTTTAAGGATCTAAAGTTCTAGAGAAACAGGGAAATAAAATATTTTTAGGGTTTTTTAATTTATTATACATTATGTCAGGAGGTGCTCCATTTCGTCGAATGATTTGAGTTTCGTGTGAGATCAGCAAATTTTGAAGTATAGAGGAAAATTTACGAAAATAACCAGGGAAACAAATTCTTAAATTCTGTAGGAGCTCCAGCTGCTTCATTTAAAACCGAAAACGTCTGCTTGTTGTTGCATATTGCCGATTTTTTACTGCAAGAAAGCGTAGCTCCTGAGGTAAAAGATAGGATTTAAAATTACAGTTTGTATTCAAGCCTAGAAACGCGTATTTAAGGCAAATTGTCAAAATAATTTTACATCTTGAAATAACATAGGGCGGTTTTGTTCAGTTACTTTACGCAATGATATAAATTTCCATACTTTCATTACAAGGACATGTAGGAGTGGAAAGCACGAGAATCTCTATGCGGCCTCAGCTCTAAAACTCGTAAAGTTCGGAGGGTCAATGTGGAGGCTGGCCGTGTGGCATCGCCCGCTCTGCCTGTGAGTGGACATGTGGCCGCTCCTTCAGCAAGGTCCGAGCAGGCACACGGGGGGGAGGGGTTTATTACTTATTGGGAGCTCCAACGCTACGCGGGTGATGGAGCCCTTTAGGGAAATAGCGGAAAGGTCGGGGAAGAAGGCCAGTGTTCACTCTGTCTGCTTGCCCGGGGGTCTCATCCGAGATGTGGAGGAGGCCCTGCCGGCGGCGACAGAGAGCACTGGATGCACCCGACTGCAAATTGTAGCTCATGTCGGCACCAATGACTCCTGCCGTCTGGGTTCAGAGGTCATCCTCAGTTCGTACAGGCGGTTGGCGGAATTGGTGAAGGCGGAAAGCCTCGCTCGCGGGGTGGAATCAGAGCTAATTTGTAGTATCGTTCCCAGAACCGATCGCGGTCCTCTGGTTTGGAGCCGAGTGGAAGGCTTAAACCAGAGGCTCAGACCATTCTGCGGAGATCTGGGGTGCAAATTTCTCCACCTCCGCTATCGGGTGGAGAAATGTAGGGTCCCCCTGAATAGGTCAGGCGTACACTACGCGCCGGAAGCGGCTACAAGGGTAGCGGAGTACGTGTGGAGTGCACATGGGGGTTTTTTAGGTTAGAGAATTCCCTCCCTAGGCCCGACAAGACGCCTCCTGAGACGCGGCAAGGTAGGAGTAGGCAAAATGCAACAGGGAATAACAATATTAATGTGCTAATAGTAAACTGCAGGAGCGTCTATAGAAAGGTCCCAGAACTGCTCTCATTAATAAACGGTCACAATGCCCATATAGTACTAGGGACAGAAATTTGGCTGAAACCAGACGTAAACAGTAATGAAATCCTAAACTCAGATTGGAATGTATACCGCAGAGACAGGCTGGACAGTGAAGGGGGAGGTGGGTTTATAGCGATAAGAAGTGCAATAGTATCGAAGGAAACTGACGGAGATCCGAAATGTGAAATAATTTGGGTGAAGGTCGCGGTTAAAGCAGGCCAAGACATGGTAATTGGATGTATCTATAGGCCCCCTGGCTCAGTAGCTGTTGTGGCTGAGCACCTGAAGGATAATTTGGATAATATTTCGAGTAGATTTGCCCACCATGTTATAGTTCTGGGTGGAGATTTTAATTTGCCGGATATAGACTGGGAGACTCAAACGTTCATAACGGGTGGCAGGGGCAAAGAATCCAGTGAAATTTTTTTGAGTGCTTTATCTGAAAACTACCTTGAACAGTTAAACAGAGAACCGACTCGTGGCTATAACATATTAGACCTTCTGGTGACAAACAGACCCGAACTATTTGAAACAGTTAACGCAGAACAGGGAATCAGCGATCATAAAGCGGTTACTGCATCGATGATTTCAGCCGTGAATAGAAATATTAAAAAGGTAGGAAGATTTTTCTGTTTAGCAAAAGTGACAAAAGGCAGATTACAGCGTACCTGACGCCTCAACACAATAGTTTTGTCTCAAGTACAGATAGTGTTGAGGATCAGTGGACAAAGTTCAAAACCATCGTACAATATGCGTTAGATGAGTATGTGCCAAGCAAGATCGTAAGAGATGGAAAAGAGCCACCGTGTTACAACAACCGAGTTAGAAAACTGCTGCGGAAGCAAAGGGAACTTCACAGCAAACATAAACATAGCCAAAGCCTTGCAGACAAACAAAAATTACGCGAAGCGAAATGTAATGTGAGGAGGGCTATGCGAGAGGCGTTCAATGAATTCGAAAGTAAAGTTCTATGTACTGACTTGGCAGAAAATCCTAAGAAATTATGGTCTTATGTCAAAGCGGTAGGTGGATCAAAACAAAATGTCCAGACACTCTGTGACCAAAATGGTACTGAAACAGAGGATGACAGACTAAAGGCCGAAATACTAAATGTCTTTTTCCAAAGCTGTTTCACAGAGGAAGACTGCACTGTAGTTCCTTCTCTAGATTGTCGCACACATGACAAAATGGTAGATATCGAAACACACGACAGAGGGATAGAGAAACAATTAAAATCGCTCAAAAGAGGAAAGGCCGCTGGACCTGATGGGATACCAGTTCGATTTTACACAGAGTACGCGAAGGAACTTGCCCCTCTTCTTGCATCGGTGTACCGTAGGTCTCTAGAAGAGCGTAGCATTCCAAAGGATTGGAAAAGGGCACAGGTCGTCCCCGTTTTCAAGCAGGGACGTCGAACAGATGTGCAGAACTATAGACCTATATCTCTAACGTCGATCAGTTGTAGAATTTTGGAACACGTATTATGTTAGAGTATAATGACTTTTCTGGAGACTAGAAATCTACTCTGTAGGAATCAGCATGGGTTTCGAAAAAGACGGTCGTGTGGAACCCAGCTCGCGCTATTCGTCCACGAGACTCAGAGAGCCATAGACACGGGTTCACAGGTAGATGCCATGTTTCTTGACTTCCGCAAGGCGTTCGATACAGTTCCCCACAGTCGTTTAAAGAACAATGTAAGAGCATATGGACTATCAGACCAATTGTGTAATTGGACTGAAGAGTTCCTAGATAACAGAACGCAGCATGTCATTCTCAATGGAGAGAAGTCTTCCGAAGTAAGAGTGATTTCAGGTGTGCCGCAGGGAAGTGTCATTGGACCGTTGCTATTCACAATGTACATAAATAACCTTGTGGATGACATCAGAAGTTCACTGAGGCTTTTTGCAGATGATGCTGTGGTGTATCGAGAGGTTGTAACAATGGAAAATTGTACTGAAATGCAGGAGGATCTGCAGCGAATAGACGCATGGTGCAGGGAATGGCAATTGAATCTCAGTGTAGAAAAGTGTAATGTACTGCGAATACATAGAAAAACAGTTCCCTTATCATTTAACTACAAAACAGCAGGTCAGCAACTGGAAGCAGTTAATTCCATAAATTATCTGGGAGTACGCATTAGGAGTGATTTAAAATGGAATGATCATATAAAGTTGATCGTCGGTAAAGCAGATGCCAGACTGAGATTCATTGGAAGAATCCTAAGGAAATGCAATCCGAAAACAAAGGAAGTAGGTTACAGTACGCTTGTTCGCCCACTGCTTGAATACTGCTCAACAGTGTGGGATCCGTACCAGGTAGGGTTGATAGAAGAGATAGAGAAGATCCAACGGAGAGAAGCGCGCTTCGTTATAGGATCATTTAGTAATCGCGAAAGCGTTACGGAGATGATAGATAAACTCCAGTGGAAGACTCTGCAGGAGAGACGCTCAGTAGCTCGGTACGGGCTTTTGTTAAAGTTTCGAGAACATACCTTCACCGAAGAGTCAAGCAGTATATTGCTCCCTCCTACGTATATCTCGCGAAGAGACCATGAGGATAAAATCAGGGAGATTAGAGCCCACAAAGAGGCATACCGACAATCCTTCTTTCCACGAACAATACGAGACTGGAATAGAAGGGAGAATCGATAGAGGTACTCAGGGTACCCTCCGCCACACACCGTCATGTGGCTTGCGGAGTATGGATGTAGATGTAGATGTAGCTGCAGAGTGCTTAACAGGAGCGTTCCGATACAGACCCCGCCATCAGTATGTGACGTCACAAGTGTGCGCGCAGGCCTGTAGTCTAGTGGTGTTGACCAGCGCGGCATTGACAGTTCCATGTCTACTGGCCGCAGCCGCCACGTGGGGGGCCCAACGCACCTGCCCAGCTCCCTTCAAATGTCAATGAGACTTGCTGGCCAGCAGCCACGCTGCGGCACGCAGACGCGAGGCCACGCTCCAACTAAAACAGGACCACCGTGGATCTCTGTTCTGTCTGTCGTGCCCCACACTGGGCTAAAGGAACCCTTCACATGAGATGACCAGCACCAATACGTGAAGCTGGAAGATTTAGAGAACACTGACTCACATTGAAACAAGTGTAGCCCCAGTCAAAACAAATCTAATTAACTGGGACCTCAGAGACCAAGACCACAAAAAACGCAGCTTTGGTGAAGTCCAGGACACGGAAACATCTTGTACAATGTCCGAGCTGTCCCACGACGTTTACATTTGATGACCTATACACTGACAAGAATGAATGACTGGACGTGGTCCGATTTTCTTTTTATTCCAGTCAGTTTATTTCTTATTCCAGTCTCTGTCTTCTCGTACAGTTTGTACCCCATACAGTTCGCTCTAGTTCCGTGGAAGTTATCCGCTGACGTCTAAACAGACATCCTATCATCCAGTCCCTTCTTCCTGTTAGTCTTTTCAACGCATTACTTTCCTCTCCGACTTTGAGGAGAACCTCATCATTTCCAGAACGAGATTTTTCACTCTGCAGTGGAGTGTGCGCTGATATGAAACTTCCTGGCAGATTAAAACTGTGTGACGAACCGAGACTCGAACTTGGGACCTTTGCCTTTAGCGGGCAAGTGCTCTACCGACAGAGCACTTGCCCGCGAGAGGTAAAGGTCCCGAGTTAGAGTCTCGATCCAGCACACAGTTTTAATCTGCCAGGAAGTTTCAATCCCATCATTCCTTACATTATCAATGTACTTAATTTTCTACAGTAGTGCACTGAAAATCTTTAAAAGAAATTTTCGGGACACAAAAGATTAAAGAAAGTACCATCTAAATTGTCTATTTATTCTACATAAAAACTCTAATACTTTTTCCAGAGCATTATAACACGTTCATCTTCCTCTGTTCGTTCGGTAAGAGCTGCAAAATATTTTTCAGTGGAGGTTTATCGTTCGTCTTGCCAGTGTCTGTTCGCCAAGTAAATAGAGAAAATGTGTGTCTTCGGATAAATCATCTCATCAGAAACGACTTAAATTTTCTGTGGATGCTGTGTCTTTAGTACACTTGTAAACAAAGTGAAACTACTAGTTTCATTTTCAATATGAAGCATCTCTTCCTCTGTAGCATATCACGTTACTTCACTTCACCGTGGTAACCGACATTACTTCCCACATCAGTGACACGTGGTGTACTGCAGCTCTAAAAATACGTACATACAATTCTAACGTCACCCACATATCTCCTTTCTTGTTCATAAATTTTGCTGAGTCAGAATTAGCTACTGGGGAATGGTCTGACTAGGTAGCTCTTCTTCTACATGTGGAAATCAGTAAGTGAGTTAGGGTTGACAGTATCCATGCACGTGTGTAGTGATTATCGTATGTGGTGAAGAGATAGTGCTTGAGAAAATCTTTAAGACCTTGACTGCGATATATCACCCATTTGTGGACATTTCAAGGAGCACGCAAGAGGCCTTACCTTGAGGAATGATGCCACGCTAAAGAGTATATTAAAGTACGGATGCTGTCGATATCCGAAATTGAAGCCATAACCAAAACCATAATTAATGCCTTCCGCACTGTCTATTTATCCTGCAAAAACAGCCCGAATACCTTCCCCAATCTATACTCCCGCCTCTGATTTCCTGTGTCCTTTCCACAAGGGCAGTAAAGCCATTTTTACCTTACAGTTTTTCATAACATTAAATGATGTATATTCGTTAGATGTACGAAGAAAATGGAAGTCATTGGATGAATCTGATCATCACCAACGGCTTCCTATCCACAGACGCACAATCTTCAGCATCCTGAATGAGATTTTCACTCTGCAGCGGAGTGTACGCTGATATGAAACTTCCTGGCAGATTAAAACTGGCAGATTAAAACTTGGTAGAGCACTTGTCCGCGAAATGCAAAGATCCCGATTTCTAGTCTCGGTCTGGCACACACTGCCAGGAAGTTTCAATCTTCAGCATGTTTGTCAACACGCGACCACTTGGGGGACTGTCTGGCAACATTTTCACTTATCTGTTTTTGGTGCTACACTGTGGTTGCACCTGGATCCGTTTGGAGGATGAGATAGCACATCTACAGCTAAATACATACCGTTACTCCGAAAAACGCTGTTCAGCATATATCGAAATGTCCTGCGTACCAGTATTGCCTATGTTATGTCACATTCACCTACCGAACGACGTAAAATGGCTGTCAACAGAGTGTAACTAAATTTCCTTTACAGACGTTGAGGACTTGTAATTTGGACCAAGATGGTTAAATTTAACATTGGAACTCATGTCCGGAAACGCACCCTTTTCTCGTTATATGCAAGATACTACAACACACTATCAAATCTCCCGCATCTTCAGGGCCACTGACAGGAATATTACTCCACTGAGGTGAGTATGTGATCTGCACAAAGAGATTTGCACCGGCTGTTGTGCTTGTGGTCTTTGTCCATAACGTGCTTCTTGCTTATCCAGAGAGGTTTGTAGCTGCTGTTATGTTTATGATCTTTGTTCATAGTTCACTATCGTACAGCATTAGCTACAGTACAGAATGCAAGCTGTACGCACTTTCAATTTTAGTGTGTTGCAGCTCAGCAGGGTTAACTACACGTTTGCGGAAAACGCCAGCATGATGTTACTGTACGTCAAAGATCGGTCCAGTGGACGGGCTACTAATCAGTTGTATGCGGAGCGATTTCCACACCGCCAGACATCGTCGAACTTCCTCTTAGCATCAGAGTACATGCGTCCTCGGAGACGCGTAGATTCATCACTTGTAGGGCTCGCTGTGGTGCCCAAAGTGCTCCGATTTCTTGGCCTGCACGTTCTGCTGACTGGAACCCGCCAGACTAATAGATGTTTGGTCACATGATGTCCTTGATTTACAAGACCCCTTCGGCAGCCAATGAAGACCTACTGCCGCTTGTTTGGCCTGCGTCGGATGCCAGAGGACGGTCGTTGGCGATCGTGTGTACCGGAAAATGGTACGGCGGTACCGTATCTGTGTTGATGTCTATGGTTGTCACATAGAGCCCTACCTGTAAGCGAACCCAGAGAGCAATCGGCAGGAGTCAGAGAGCTACGTGTGTCGTGATATTTTGCGCGTACGTTTCCGCACAGGTGTTTCTATGCTTAACTCAACCGTCTTGGTCCGAACTATAAGTCTTCAACGGCTTCAAAACGAATTTAGTTACACGATGTATACTCTTCTTCAGACGCCGTAACCTCTCTCGCCTTTTTCTCACTATCCCCGCGCTAGATATATGATGATTGGATTAGGAAAACTACGAGCATCTTCAAATAAAGGTTGTCTGAATTTAGTCAATGGGGTTTAGGCCTACGTCGTCTTCTACCCTAGCATTTTCCCGTAAGTTCCTCGAGGACTTCAGTTACGTATTCGCATATGCTACGGTGAATACAAAACGTCCTAGCAGCGCCTGTCTAAATTCGCGTCACTGTCCGTTGTCATGATTTCTTTTTAAGAATTCCAACCACTGGTATGACTCTGTAGCATTCGTCGCACTAGCGTCTTCTCAGCGATTTCCCTTACAGATGGGCTGCGCTTTCCCTGTGTAGCACCCGTCTTAACACCGTGTTTCTCGACGTAAAGCAGCATATGATTAACAAGTACATAAAATCGCGGTTTTAGTTCACCCACGAGATGCCTTCGTAGCCCAGAAAATATGATATTTCGTTAATAATGAGTGTCATGGTTTGAAAAATGACGGCTGACTTTCTCTTCAACTCGAAAAAATTGCTGCCTACTACAGTAACAAAGAATTTCGTAAAGCTCGCGAGTCGATTTTCTTACTAAGTACTGTGACTACGCACACCGCGCATTCACTATTGCGCGCAAGTGGTGACTGTGAATACAGTGTGATTTCAAATAGTTTCACATGTTCCTACAGAAGGTGGTATTGACGAAAACAACATTGTGCAACACAATTAACGGGGCACTTCTTCAAGCCCTGTAACTGTTTCCCATTGCGGCGAAGACATTTGAAATTTAATTGGAAGTTTTCTGTAACGGGCTCAAAGATGCTTCCAACAGCAAGATGTCGACACATCGAAAAAATGCCCAGAGAAAAGTTCACGTGTGATATGAGGAGGATTAATGATGTCACATTGGCACGAAAGACCCTTTAAGACCTCCAGTTCAGCAACACCCCCGGTGCTACATGCGCGCATTTGTTGAGAAGCTTAGAAAAGAACTTGTACAGACACATGCACTCATTGATTTCTGGGTGCCAGTGTGGTAGTCAAGTGGTAACACCGCTTCCCGTCAGATCACCGAAGTTAAGCACTGTCGGGCTGGGCTAGCACTTGGATGGGAGACCATCAGGTCTGCCGAGCGCTGTTGGCAAGCGATGTACACTCAGCCCTTGTGAGGCAAGCTGAGGAGCTACTTGATTCAGAAGTAGCGGCTCCGGTCTCGGAAACTGACATACGGCCGGGAGAGTGGTGTGCTGACCACATGTCCCTCCACATCCGCATCCTTTGACGCCTATGGGTTGAGGATGACATGGCGAACGGTCGGTACCGCTGGGCCCTCATGGCCTGTTCCGGAGGAGTTTAGTTTAGTTTAGTTTTAGTGTGGTAGGCAACCACTTCGACACCTCTGAACTGAGTGGCGAGGCATTGCTCAGGTAGCACTTGCTAGCCACATGCTGAACCTAAAGCCCTTTTTACACGATGAACGAAAGTGTTGAGCAAAGCCTCCAAGCGTACCTGTACAAGAACTCGTCGCAGCATGTTTAAACTGCAAACGTGTCGCTGATAGCATAACAGTGCCAAAATCGTGATTTCTCTTTAGCGTATGATTAAGTATTTATGAAATTTACAAAGATTTACAGACATCTGTGAAAATATTTACGAAACGTGCACTATATCACTTGCTCAGAAAGTTCCTTGTGATAACGAAAGGATCATAAACAGAAACAAAATTCAACGTACGGTAAGTGCACCAGAAAGCAATATGACAGACTCAGCACTCAGCAGAGACGTGACCACAGCAGGCAGCTACCAGCTCGCGCATGCGCAGTACCGAATTTATTACTGGCCCTGTTCCTTTATCCCTAGAATTATCGCGCGTCGCTACTAACGCAGTGATACCCGTGAGCCCATTCACACGACTGATTGTCAGTCGACTACAAGTTCGTTCATAGTGCAGAACTGGCATATAAGAGATGGATAAAGAGCACTTAGGAATCAAGGACTGGCTGCCTCCGTACAGAAATATTTTCAAAGTGCCCAGTAAAGATGAGGAATCCTTTGCCATTTTATTCGCTTATGTGACAATGTCGCAACTTCTTTCTCCGACACCCTGCCCCTCCCCCCCTCATCCCCCATGTTCCTAATGATCATGCCACACGAAGGTGCGAGACATGAGGGATGAGAAAACATAAATTCACTTTGCTGCTTCGGATCACGTTCACATTTCGTCATATGGTTTGGAACAGTCTACAGTGATTCCCTGTACACCAGGGGATAAATGACAGTTGCTATTCACACCGAAAGATACAGGACATGAACACATTTTAGCAAGTAATGTTCCAGTGAATTGACTTGAACTATGCTGGAGACGTATTGATGTGTTTAGGCAACAACTGGTTCTTAATAGCAGTATCTGTACATTACAGCAGGAAGATGATGATAATTATAGATAAATGATTACTAATGGAGGAGCGCTATTGACATGAACAAGAGGTTCTTTTGTCAGTTCAATTATAGGAAATTATTAGTACTGAAATAGCTACAAATTAATGGTATCTTTTGTAATTATAATTACTTGTATTCTCAAGGAATATTCATTACCTTACTTTATTTAGCACAAATAGAATATGTGGCACCTGGATCTAGTATAGTTTGAATAATAGTACCCAGCTGCTTATTTTTGAAAGCTATTATTATAATATGGCATTTAAATTTTGCTCGGCGACCAGCGTGGGAACCCAGAATCTAAGTTATCGATAGATTCAGATCATGATTGAACATGTTAGTTACAACACATAATGGGAAACACTGTTGACTACATTACATGTGAAATTGTAGATCCTATAATTTAAATTAAAAGAATATTTGAAATGAATGCTATAACTGTCCATTCATGAAAACTACGTGGAGTATTTCAAAACTTATGCTCGCTAAGTTCTGTAAAACAGGATCTACATCTACATACATACTCCGCAATCCACCATACGGTGCGTGGCGGAGGGTAACTCGTACCACAACTAGCATCTTCTCTCCCTGTTCCACTCCCAAACAGAACGAAGGAAAGATGACTGCCTATATGCCTCTGTACGAGCCCTAATCTCTCTTATCTTATCTTTGTGGTCTTTCCACGAAATATAAGTTGGCGGCAGTAAAATTGTACTGCAGTCAGCCGCAAATACTGGTTCTCTAAATTTCCTCAGTAGCGATTCACGAAAAGAACGCCTCCTTTCCTCCAGAGACTCCCAGCCGAGTTCCTGAAGCATTCCCGTAACACTCGCATGATGATCAAACCTACCAGTAACAAATCTAGCAGCCCGCCTCTGAATTGCTTCTATTTCCTCCCTCAATCCGACCTGATAGGGATCTCAAGCGCTCGAGCAGTACTCATGAATAGGTCGTATTAGTGTTTTATAAGCGGTCTCCTTTACGGATGAACCACATCTTCCCAAAATTCTACCAATGAACCGAAAACGACTATCCGCCTTCCCCACAACTGCCATTACATGCTTGTCCCACTTTATATCGCTCTGCAATGTTACGCCCAAATATTTAATCGACGTGACTGTGTCAAGCGCTACACTACTAACGGAGTATTCAGACATTACAGGATTCTTTTTCCTATTCATCTGCATTATATACATTTATCTATATTTAGAGTTAGCTGCCAATCTTTACACCAATCACAAATACTGTCCAAGTCATCTTGTATCCTCTTACAGTCACTCAATGACGACACCTTCCCGTACAACACAGCATCATCTGCAAACAGCTGCACATTGCTATCCACCCTATCCAAAAGATCATTTATGTAGATAGAAAACAACAGCGGACCTACCACACTTCCCTGGGGCACTCCAGATGATACCCTCACCTCCGATGAACACTCACCATGGAGGACAACGTACTGGGTTCTACTACTTACTAAGTCATAAGGATAACTGGATTCATCGTAGCACTTGGGTTAGAGCTGTGTCTAGGTAGATGACGAAGGATCAAATACAGTGGCTCAACACAAAGTTTATAGGCCACAAAATTATTATTGAAAACTAAACCATATAATTCGCCCATGCAATTCTACAGTAATCAACTGCTAATGTGAGATGAAGGTGATGGTAACGTCGATCTCCTGTGCTGTTCTAGAATGAGCGGCAAAAGTATCCATGGCTCTTACTGTGTGACGAGCTCTGAAAATTCTCTTCTTAGCATCGGACTTCCATAGCACACAGCTAATCTTTCAGATCTTCTCGCTTCTTTCTGTTTGCAAGATGCGCATCCATTGCGTGCTATCTACGGACTGACTCAAGCCACGTAGGAGGCTTGTAGTTTTACCGCCGGATCCACCTTTGCTGTTGCCATTTAGCGAGTTCCATTGCGGAGGGATTGCCCTCTAAGTCTTACATGATTACAAACCTACTTTCCCTATGCATGACTAGTAAAATATAACATTTTCATACTTTTGCAGCATATTACTTTTGACATTACATCCATAGATTAATTACAATTATATAAATTATGATAAATAAAGAATAAAACATTTACATCGATGTTACATCAAAGGGCATAGCTATACAGATGTCACATTAGATAAAGTAGAATTTTTTTTTTATGAGACTACTATTGGTATTTCAGATAATTGTGTTGCAGCCTCCATCACCTCTCGAGGGTTTGCATCTTCCGGCACCTGTGTATTGTTACAATTTACTTTGTCATCTCTTGCGGATTCTGACTCATCCGTCGCAAGTAAAAAGGACCGTACGTTAACAGGTACTGGCTTCCGGATGTTTAAATGTAGGAGCTTTCCTTCTAGTTTTGACCTCTTGTAGGAATATGTGCCATTTTTTAAAAAAACAAATCGCACGTGTATCGACAGTATAACAATATGGAACTTAATCCCCGTGACTTGACAGCGTAAAGGTACCATAACTAATTCGGAGAAATGCAACATTCTTAATTACTCTTGATGTAGGTTTATGGTGAGTTTTAGGTACCAAAAAATTGTATCTAACGTGCAACCGGTAATATGTCATCTGACTCTTCCAGAAAAGTGATCTCTCGAAATTACAATAGAAGGCCCTCTTGTAACAACTACCATTGGAGTTTGTTGATACCGTGACGAAAAGTGCCGCTCTTCGCTGGATCTTCTCTGTCTCTTTTATCAGTCCTACCTGGTAATGATCCCAGACTGATGAACAATACTTGAGAATCGGCCGAACGAACGTCTTATATGCCCTTCTTCCTTAAGATACTTTCTGTGAATCTCAGTCTGGCATCTGATTTCCCTGTTATTTAGTTTACGTGGTCATTCCACTTACGGTCACTGTGGATAGTTACTCCTAGATATTTCACGGTAGATACTCTTCCAGGCAATTTGTCGCCAATAGTGTGGCGGTGCAGTAGTGGATTTATTTTTTCATGTGTACTCGATATGTTGCATTTATTTACGTTCAGGGTCAAATGTCAGAGTTTTCACCATTCATCCATCCTCTGCAGGACATTCTGCAAATCTATTATATTTCCTGGCGTTGTTACTTTCTTATAGAGAGCTGCATCATCTGCGAACAGTCTCGGAGAGCTTCCTCCGCTTCTTATTTCTATACAATGGAAACAGTGACGGTGCTGCCACAGTTCCTTACGATACTCCAGAAATTACATTTACATCTGTATATTTTATTTCGTTATGAGCGATGTACTGAGTTCTGTCTGCAAGGAGATTTAGAATCTAATAGAAAATATGGTCCAATACTCGGTAAGTTCGTACTTTTCATTAAACTGCATGCGGAACGGTATCAGATGCCTTCCAGAAGTCAAGGAACACGGCATCAAACTGAGAGCCGTTGTCTACGACGCTAGGGATCCCATGGGGGAACAGAGCGATCTGAGTTTTACAATGTCTCTGTTTGTGGAATCCGTGTTCATTTTTATAGAGGAGATATCTCCAGAATCATCATAGCCATTCAACATAAAACATGTTCCATAATTCTACAACAGACTGACGTCAACGCTACTCTCCTATAGTTACGTGCAACTTTTTTACTAGCCTTCTTAAAAACGAGAATGATCTGCACTTTTCCCATTCATGTGGTACCCTTCATTGCTCCAGCGAACGCCGATAAACTGCTGCTGAAAGGGGAGCTAGTTATTTCCCATAATCTTTGTTGAATCTTACAGGTATCTTATCTGGCACTGATGCCTCTGCCAATCTAAATGATTACAGCTGCTTCTCTATTCCACAAACGGTCATATCGATATGTGCCATTTCGG
Organism: Schistocerca serialis cubense; assembly: GCF_023864345.2. NCBI lineage: Eukaryota > Metazoa > Arthropoda > Insecta > Orthoptera > Acrididae > Schistocerca > Schistocerca serialis. The sequence continues at coordinate 420,637,045 of NC_064645.1, forward strand.
GGTTCGTACGATGGTTGATAGGAGAGACCGTGGTAGGATCTTCCGAGGTGAAACAATTTCGGAAGGTCGAATTCAATATTCCGAATTTCTCTGTTATCTTCCGTTTCCGTACCAGTGTTGTCACTAGGCGAGTGAATTGAAGATTTAGAACCGCTAGCTTATTTTACGTGACACCACAACCTGTTAGGTTTTTTACTCAGATCGGTTGACAAAATTTTGATTTAAAAGTCATTGAATGCCTCTGTCATTGCTCTTCTTACTCTCATTTTCGCTTCGTTGAACTTTTGTTTGTCATATAGGTTTTGACTTGAATCTGTGATGGTCTGTTTGTTTACGTAGCAATTATAACACGGTCATTAAATCCATTAAATCACGGTGGGTCTCTCCCATTCCTTAGGACCTTGCTTGGAACATACTTGTCTATGGCACACTGAGCGATGCTTCTGAACTTCTTCCACTCGTGCTCTACAGCTTCATTCTTAGCTCTAAATATTTTATGCTGATTACTAAAATTCTCTGTGAATTCTGTCCTCTCACTCTTGCTAAAGAACAATAATTTTCTGTCTCCCTTAACATTCCTTCTAAAATCCGTAATCATAATTGCTATCACAGCCTTATGATCATTGACACATTCTTCAACGTTGACTGCTTCGATAAATTCAGGTCCGTTCATTGCTTGGTACACTAAGACGTTACCTTCACGAGTCGGTTCTCTAATTATCTGCACGAAGTAATTTCCGGCAACACATTCAGAATAATGTCGCACGAATCCTTGCTTCTGACACCAGTTCTGATGGCATGATTCTTCCAATCTATACCTGGAAAGTGTTCCCACTTGCTTCTTGTATGTATTGTATATCACCCATCTTTCCCCAGAGCTTATCCAATTTTTCTCAGGGTTCAGTACACCTTCCAGCACTTGCCAAACTGGTTATATAACCTTTAATATGCCTTACTAACTGTGGAAGTTTTCCTTGGATGCTCCTGCATTTTACTAATATCATGTTAACCTTAACTGTATCCGCTCTGCGATGTCGAAAGTTCTCAGATAAAGTTGTGGCAGGATTGACTTCGACTTTGACTGGCAGTTCGTCTGCGATCCCAAGGGAGAGGGGCATTCTCTAACCGAAAAGACACCTACGTGCACGCTGTACGTGTTCTTCCAACCTTGTTGCCGCTTCCTGCATGTAGTGCACACCTGACCTATTAAGGGAACCCTACAATTCACGAGCCTGAGAAACTGAGAATAACCTTAGAACGCAAGCGGCAGACGTCATTCGTGCCGACAAGTGCCACTGTTAGCATCCAGCGCACTCGATTGCAGAAGCAGTGATTTCGGCCTCTACAGAGAAATTCTGTCGTTCCGAATGCAGGTACAGTTTTATTTCTGCCTCTTCTTTCAGCTGATAGAATTTAATAACTTGCGTCTAATGAATCAGTGGATGCTAAAAGAACATGGCCGTTCCTATTCTATTAGTGGACGAGGTGAAATATTTGGTCGGTGGTCGGTGATATTTCTTAGTCGCCCCAGAAAAGTGTAGTTTAAAGATAAGAGAGGAAAACCAAACTGTTTTACAGGAATCTGCCTCATTTATGTAAGACATTAGTTCATATTTTTAAACAGTAGATGTTTTCCGGAACTGCGGCTCTGTAGTAAACCTAAAAACTCTATCGGGAAGAGTGACACATACCTTCGTATAATAAATCGTAGTAGTCTTCCCATGACTTGCTGATTAAGTTTCGGCCGGCAAATAAATCAAGTAGGATATTTGTGGAGCTATTTTGTCACCGTCTTTCCCGTTTTCTTGGGAACCGTTTAGTATGCGTCTTTGAGGAATATTTTTTCTGAAAGAATGAACGCTGAGAAACTAAAGTTCTTTTTTGTGCCATATCTGCAGTCGAAAAAATATTTGATTGCTTGGAAGAAAGTTGCCCAAGCAAGATGCAAGCGAAATGGTGTGTTGTTGCTTTTACAGCTTTCAGAATATTAAGGTTGTCGGTGTTCGCATGTGAAGATATGACAGCACAATGCAAAGGAGTGCTTTGCATGCCATTTTTATCTCGAGCTCACAACGTCGGGTGTCGGCTAAAGCTTACGCTATCGCTATACAATTTACTGTTAATTAAGTTAGAGAGAGAACCTATACCTGAAGTACAGAAAATTGTATTACCCTAATACTGTGATATGGAAACTTCACTGAAGCTAAGTGATGTGTTCCAAAGGCTTAGGACCAATGACCTCGCTGTTTGGTCCCTCCCACCAAATCAACCAATCAAAAACTGCGTTACACAAATCTCGAAAACTGACCGGAATCAGCCTCAGTGTACGAAGCTATAACCATTGGCACTGTGTACATAGATACGAACATTATTAGATATTATTCGACGTCACTTTACAGTCTGTGAAGATATTCCAAAGTCACGCCGTTTTCGTCCCTGCCACACTACGAACAAATAACAACTGAACGAAGCAAAATCATTACCAAGTCAGCAAACAACGACGAAAGGGTGCTCTGTCGTGAGTGACAAAAACTACAACCAGAAAGCTGCATTAACAAATGTCAGGATGAAAAATTTGCTTTACTCGGATGTTCATATCTGACAACGCATAACTATATAGGACAACAATACAGACTTTCACTGTGGCACAAATTAGAATAAGGGATTATAAAAAATTCTATTTGGAAGACGAACCAAAACCCGCCGTCTAGAAACATGACCACATTTCTATTAATTCATTAACGACGCTTCGTAAATGAAAGATGTGACGAAAGGAGTTTTTTTAATTATTCGCCGACACGTACCTCATAAGTAATCGACATTAATAGTTTAAAACACCTATCGCCATATTACGTGGGTAGTACCTCATGTTGTGTGCAACATTGACTCGGTTTCAAATAGTGTAGTATATGATCTCAGCTCATGGCTCGCAGAAAATAAACTAACGATAAATCACAGTAAGACTCAGTTCTAATACACAATTCAACAAAACCTGACGTTTTAATTTCACAGAACGAGCATATGATTAATGAAACTGAACAGTTCAAATTTCTAAGTGTTCAGATAGTAAGCTGTCGTGGAAATCCCACGTTCAGAATCTTGTTCAAAGACTTAATACTGCCATTTTTACTATTCGAACGGTATCAAAAGTGAGTGATACTTCGACACGAAAATTAGTCTACTTTGCTTATGGTATTATATCTTGTCGACCTCTCTTCACGAGTCTGGGTATTTTGACTCTGGCCTCTCAATATGTATATTCCTTATTGTCGTTTCTTGTTACCAATATTAGTTTATTCCAAAGAATAAGCAGCTTTCACTCTGTTAACACAGAAATCAAACCTGCATTTGGACCAGACTTCCTTAACTCTTGCAAAAAGTTGTGCAGTGTACTGCTGCATCCATTTCCAATAAGCTACCACTCGAATTCAAAAACCTTAGCAGTAATCCACGCGCTTTCAAATCGAAACTGAAGAGTTTCCTCATGTTCCACTCATTCTGTCGAGGAATCCCTTGAAAAATTAAACTGATTCTTATTGTACTGCTGATAGCGTTTACCTAAACTTATGGACTGACTTTTTTCAGGTTCATGAACATTAATTTTTATCTGTTATTACTTTTATGTTGTAATTTCGTGTACTGACATGTTCCATGACCTTGGAGATTTGCTCCTCAATTTGGTCCTACGGAACTTGACGTGTAAATAAAATAAAATAAATAAAATACACTCTAAGACAAAAAAGGAGGACGCACCGCGCACAGACAAACAAATGATAATAATTCAGAAAAACTGGATGATTTATTCAAGAGAAAGAGCATCACAAATTGAGCAGGCCAGTACAGTGTTGGTCCAACTCAGACCCTTATGCAATCAGTTATTCGGTTTGGCATTGATTGGCAGAGTTGTTGCATGCCCTCCTGTGGGATGTCGTGTGAGATTCTGTCCAGTTGGAGCGTTACATCGTCAAAATCACAAGATGGCAGGTGAGCTCTGCCCATAATGACCCAAACGCTCTCAGTTGGATAGAGATTCGGCTGTCTTACTGGCGAAGGTAAGGTTTGGAAGCACGAAGACGAGTGGTAGCAAATGTCGCCCTGTGCGGCCGGGCATTATGTTGCTGGAAAGTAATCGCAGGGTGGCTTTCGATGACGAGCAACAAAACAGGACGTAGAATATCGTCGACGTAGCGCTGTGCTGCAAGGGTGATGTGGATGACAACCAAAAGTGTTCCTGCTCTGAAATGAAATGGCACCGCAGACCATCAGTCGGAAAGTAAGCTTGTCGAACTGTAAGGTGGCGAATGTCACTTCGGTCTCCTACAACTGCCCGAGGCGGCTCCAGGAACGTCTTCGCTAGCCATCGGGCCTCACCTCGAAGGGATTAATCAATGAAGACAATTTTACTTCAGTCAATGAGAATCCAGCCCTAATGTAGCCGAAATAATTGCAAACGTTCTTGTTGAGTTCAGAGGCCAATGGTAGTCGGCACAAGGAGCGCCTTAGTTCAGCCCCTTTCTGTGAGTCCTTGTGGTCCTTGAAGCATCAGTTGCAAGTTGGATCGACAAGGATGAATTCGGGGCTCTGAGCTCCTCTCTAACGGTCGCTCGGTGCTTGTCTCTCTAGGTGTTGACGCTGTGATTCACCCATTCCTGCCAACATCGTAGAGTAGTGATATCGCTCCTACTCAAATGTCGAACGATTTGCCGATTACTGCAACCAGTTTCTTTGAGCCCAACTGTTCAAGCGAATGTTTGGGAGGCATAGCCACCGTCCAACTGAGTTCACGGAATGAAATTCGCAAATACTGTATGCACTGCTAATCGTCCCCTGTTTACTGCTCATGCCAGCTGCTCGGTGAAATTGCGGTGCAGCCTCACACATTCACCCATCGGCTGCTCAAGATTACAGTTTTGTCCAGTTTCAGGCGGTACCTGTACGATTATCAGTTAGTGACCAATTTGCATAACTCCTTCGTGGTGCGGCTCTTCCTTTTGTCGTCGTAGAGCGTAGCTGCAGTCTATGATCGTAACTAACAAGCACAGTCGGGTGAACCAGTTACAGAAAAAAGTTCATGCCAGACTTACATTCACTGGAAGAACTTTAAGGAAGAGTAATTTATTCGTGAAAGAAGTGGCTCAAAAAGCACTTTCTCGAACGATTTTTAACTACCGCTCGTCATTCTGGGATTCTAGCGTGCAAACAGAGCTAGGTTAATGGAAGAGATAGAGAAGATTCGACGAAGAACGGCGCGTTTCAGCGTGTGTTCGTCTAGTTAAATGAGAGAATTGCCTATACGAATAACAAATTCCAGTGACAAACGCTACAGGAGAGGCGTTGTGCATCGTGGACTGTCAAAATTGCGAAAGCGCACATTCCAGGATAAGTCCAACAACTTTTACCCCCTCCCAAATATGACTCATGAATGAGCACAACGACAAAAATGGAGATGCTATATCTGATATAGAAACTTAGATAGCCCATTCACGAGAAGAACAGGGATATGGAGCGGGCTTGGGTAGGAGGGGGGGGGGGGAGGAGGGAGGAAGGTTGAGGGAGATAATGTGACACGAAGAGGCAGATGTAGAGGCAGGTGTAGATGTGTACGTAGAAACTGCAGCAACACTCTACTGTCACCGTCATATATTAATCAACGCACCTTACTCTGCGGAATACCTGATACAGAACCGCAGAGCACCTGCAGCACAGCATTGGGGAGAGAAAATATGCGTAGCATATTTTTAACCAAAACTCGTACTTTACATTGATATATTTCTGCACGTCAGCGAACTATTGTGGCATTTTAAAAGCTCATGTTTTATTAAAGGTGCGTGATTAATATTCGGTGAAACATTGGCAAGAAAATCTAAGAAAGAAATAAAATAGCAACCACAGTAAGCAAACAGTGTACTCTTGGTTCTAAGAGAATTTCGTTTGAGAAATGCTTAAGAAACTGATTAATATTACTTGAGTATTTTTCCTCTTTGTTCTCCTCTAACGGCCCTGAAGAATTTTGGTTACAGTTTCCTTTGCCAAAGCTCACAGTTGCCAACCGGTTCAGGAAATTTAAAAGCAGTCTCGTTTCAGACGCCAGACGACCCAAATATCGTGGACCCTTTCGCTTATTGTTTGGCGGCAACCGTGTATCACGCACTGTGGCCACACAGTGGACCTCTGTGTGCCCTCGGGAAAACCCAGCCGTCAAGTTTTATGAGTGGTTTTTCTTGTTTCTGTTTCTTTCCGAGAATCGATTGTACTACTGTTGCTAGCTCAGTCGTCTACACCGCAAAACACCCGCTCATACACATAGGAGAACAGGGTCGATGTTGTAAAAGCGTAAATATTGCGAAAACCCCGCTGTCGGTGCATCGAATGGTGTTGCCAGAATATGTAACATTTCGTTTGCAAGCCCGTGGTGAGTAGTTATCGTTGCAGCACATTATCTGACCAGACTTTCGGTTTGTAAGACGTATGTTATTTTATTTGTTTAGTCCACAAGTCTTGGTTGATACTTTTTGCGAAAATTTTGTGTTAGAAACCAAATGTTTTGGCACTAAGTTTTATGCTACTCGATGGAGATTTTTATGCTCCACAACACAGAACGACAATATTTAAAAACTACTCGTATAGCCCATACTAGAACATTGCCGAAGTGTGTGGCACGCATACTTAATATAACTAAAGAAAAATTATTGAATGTATGAAAATCATGGCAGCACGAATGTCCACAGGATTGTTTGACTTATGGGACGACGTTAGAGATATGATGAAAAAGTTAAATTGGTAGACGCATTAAAATAGATGCCAACAAGTCCGCGGGAACTAACGTACAGTGTGACAAGAGTAAGTGTAAGCGGGAGATCCAAGAGTATACTACAACCCTTTATTTGCTGCTCCCACAGAGACAGAGAAAACAGTAGAATAACTTCAGCAAACACTCAGATATTTAGGCTCTCATTCTTCCCAAGAAGTTCCATACATCAATGGAACAAGAACAAACCAAATGATATAAAGTAGAGGGAAATACCGTCTTTGGTGTTTTCACAGTGGTATGGATGAACATGTAGATTTCACAAAAGATTTAAAAATTAATATTCAGCTGGAGTATAATGGTAAACATGACTCGTTGGTTGCGAAATTTCGTAGCGTCAAACACACAACTGCAATGGCTTCACTACGTTTTTACTCACAACGATGAAGTTTTAAAAGCAGTCACTAAATAAATCAAAGGTAATCACGTTTCTTAGGACTAACTTCAATGTTCCGTAACTCTAGTAAAAATCTCCCTCGATATGTCCCACAGTTGTTACCTGTGCACATAATTAGTTCTGGTGGGACGCATGCAGTATGACGTTCGCCTCATATTCCACTGTGCAGTGAAACTTGCAGCATCTGAGTCAACGATCAAACTTTGAAATTCTATTAACGGCTCTAAGTTGCGTGAATGAAATTTCATTATTACTTACTAATTTCTGGCAGCAAGAAAGGAAAAATTTTTTTTAGGGCTTCAGTTATAGAAACTCATTTCAAAGTTTGTAATGAAGTTTCTGTTCGCTTCAGTCGTTGCAAGACAGCCTTCCAGGATCTCTCTTTCAGTCAATGCGTTCCCATCTCCACTATCAGGAAAAATATTTTCTGTTTTATTCAAAAATCTATAAGCTTATAAGATAATGTTTCTTGTTTGTCATTCTTTGTTTACTCAGTAAGCGTATTGAGCCAATTTATACGCAAGAAGTCAATAAAATTCGTAGCGTGCGTCATGTTACTTTTGACACAGACCCAAAGCTCTTAGAATTTTATGTTTCAGTGCTTACATTTTTACATGCCTGCTATCCACGACATGCGCCATAACCGATCAGGTTTTCTGGTCTTTGTCTGTCTCTGCACCTTCTTGCGCAGCCCTCCTTCCGACCGCAATCTTTCACGGTTGGAACTAAAGCAAATTCCACCAACATGTCTTTGTATCCGTTACGGAATTTCCACAGAATTTTTCCTCGTGTATTGCGTCTATTACATTCAGAAGAAAGGTCAAATGGCATCAGTATCACTATTAATAAAACATGTACCATCTTTCGCGGTGTAACAATACGAGTCGAGATAGATGTAACGGAACTTGAACAGTGTATTTGCCTCAATTGGTTGCGGTAGAGAGATCGATCTTTCGGTCCTGTCTGTATATTTATATATAATTTTGCATGAATAAAGACTGGGCGAGTGTAAAGCTATCGTTAAAAACGCACGCCACGCGATTTGTTACGATTTGGTCGGTCATAATAATAATAACATGCTTTTGAATACAATTAAAATATAACGGCGATATCTGTTTAGTGTTATTGGAAATAATATATAGTAAACTAATGAGTAAGGTAGCCGATCCTATAAGAAGAGGTGTTTTGTTTCATATCGACGGAGCCGATGATACAGCGTCTTTTTCTTTCGTTTACTCTTAGAAATAAACAAGTAAAGAAGTGCTAATTGTGCGTAGTGAAAAAATATAGGGGCGAGTTTTAAATGACTACGGCATACGATCAGAGAAACAAAAGGACATTTAGTTACACGAAATCGCGGATAGCGAAGTGTGGTCATTAAATTGAGTACACCTACAGGGCGGTCAATTCCAGGATAAATCTATACACATCTCACGAGGGACGCTGTATTGAGATCTTTTTTTTTTTTAATTATATCGCGAAGAGTATATGAAAAGGAGCAAAACGTTAACTTCTACGCGAACTCTTAATAATAGCGGATCGGAGAGAAAAGTGTGTAATTCTCTTACGCCTAACAAACATTAGTGGAGGGCGGTGGCTAAACTAGAAGAGTCAATAACAAAATACTGTATCATTATCATTGACTGTTGGTGTCGAGCAACCAAAACTGTTCATCAAAGGGTTTCAATGGAACTTGTGAGTTAGGGTCCAGACACTCGCATATATTCCACATCAGAGTGTGAATGAGTGGTGAATGCGAAATAAAACTGTGAACAAAGTTGCGTTAAATAAAACAGAAGAAACAAGACAGTTGGTCGTATCTGTTATTATTCCATAAACTGCATCATTTCTTACCGTTGTACGAAGCCTTTATAGATGACCTTTATGACAATTTGCTTCGAAGGGATCTCGTCACAAGTTTTGGGGACCTGGTCAAGAAGGGGTAATTCGTAGATCCTAACTACTGCAGCTATTCTGGAATCAGGTGCTAACGCGGCCGTTGTGTGTTGTCAATGACTTAAGGTTACCATATCTCATGCTCTAAGATCGACGCGCCTTTCCACTTGGTATAACGGTGCCTCATGGCAACGACAACGCCGACGACGAAGGAAGATACGGTAGAGCGGTACCATATTTAATAAGTATCTCTGCCAAATGTCTTGCTTAGAACGAGTGACGACAACTACAGAATCCTCATTTTCTTCTCATAAAACCACTGCTGACTGTGGAAATTTACATGCAGTAAAAAAGAAGAATATGTAAGAAAGTGATTCATCTGTCAATAAATGATGCAATTCAAGAGTATATTAAATATGGTGCAGTATGAGTCTCCTTAGAATCAGAGACTGCTGGTGGTGAACTTTGTCTTCAACACTTTGTTGACGGCTGTAGCACCACTATGTGGCACTTTTACTCGAATCAAAATGTTCATTGTAGATTATTGCTGTGTTGTCTGAAAATCCCTGTTCAGATGGCTCCTGATTTCGACACAACGGCCGTATATAAATGGTCTGAGATCTTTAGCCACATTCATACTGTGTGTGACCGTCATTCTTTAGGAAATGACACGTTTTGATGGCATTTTTGTCACCTCATTGATTGTTAAGCAGTGAGTTTTAAATCTTTTCAGTCGTAACAATATTTGTTAGCTGACATAATCAATCAGTTTTCCGACAGATATTTAGTAAGATCCAGTGGAGCACTGTTGTTGACAACTAGATAATTGTAAAAAATATTTTTATTTACTGATCTGCTGACCACCTTATGATGGCATAACTAGTATGCTGTAAAGTAGCTACTTTTTCTGTAACTCGAAGAGTAATATAGATGAAACCGTCTTCAACGTGATTAATATTATCATTTTCAAATTAGAAAAGTGAGCGATAATTAACTCTGTACTGATTCAAAATCTTATCACACCAATCTAAGTCCGTTAAGAACTTTCTGTTACACACAAAATGCTTAACAACCCCTTGTACCTGGAGTGTTTGTGCTGGTTTTCTAGCACAGCATGAAAGTAATCGGCAGTTAACGTGAGCAGAAGTCATCACAGCATTTAGTGGAAATTTTGTACAGTTCTCCATGACATGTAGTATGTAGTGTAGGCGGTAGACAATTCATGCCCGAGAAGGAATCTTCACAGTTGCTTAATGAGGACAGGAGAAACAAGTTTTTCGCAAATTATGACTCTGGTGAGTTATTTCTCTCCAAAATTTTCCTATAACTGTATTCTCGATACGGCTATTTATTAACACCGTCATCTGAGGCACGCTGACTGGCTGTCGAAAGTTAACGGCATATGAAAACTGTGGACTCGAATCTGGGACCGTTGCCTTTTGCAGGCAAGTGCTGTGAGGTCGAATCGTGATTCGTGCTCGGGTAGCTGAGGTGGTAAAGCAGTTGCCCACGAAAGGAAACCGGGGGCGCACACAGTTTTAATCTGCCGGAAAGTTTCACATCAGTGCACACTCCGCTGCAGAGTGAAAACTCATTCTGGAAATAATCTCCCAATGTGTGGCAAGCCACGTCTCTGGCAATATCCTTTCTTCCAGGAGTGCTACTCCCGCAAGTTGCGCAGGAGAACTCCTGTGTAGTGATGAGGTACTTGCGGAAGTAAAGGTGAGTCGAACTTGGATAGCTCAATCGGTAAAGCATTTGCCTTCGAAATGCAAAGGTTCTGGTTTCGACTCCCGTGATGGCACACAGTCTTAATCTGCATACTCCACTGCAAAGTGAAAATTTATTCTGGAGACTGTTGTCATTGCATACTGGAGACTGAGTCGAGACACTTCAATCTTCAAAAAATGGTGCAAATGGCTCTGAGCACTATGGGACTTAACTTCTGAGGTCATCAGTCCCCTAGAACTTAGAACTACTGAAACCTAACTAACCTAGGGACATCACTCACATCCATGCCCGAGGCAGGAGTCGAACCTGCTAGCGTCACGCGGTTCCAGACTGAAGTGCCTAGAACCGCACGGCCACACCGGCCGGCCTGCAATCTTCCTAACGACGTGTTGCAGCGAGGTCAGCACAAGGAACACCACTTAGATTGTTGTTAGTTGCTCCAAAATACATGTGGCGGAATATTTAAACGCTTGTAGCTTTCTCACCTCAGACTTTGATCACGTACTGTACTTCATTTATGTGTAACGGGGTCAGGATGGTCGGAGTGTTATTGATCTCATAGTAGGTCACAGCAGTTACGCACAATCACTTCCGCAGCAGTTGTGGAAGGCAAAGACAGTGATTTATATATTAGCATTCGTTTACCTGAAGAAGTTGTCAGCACCCAAGCGGCGAGCGTTCAACATGGGCGGCGGGGCTCGCCTGGCTCAGCACGCGGAAGCAGGAAACGACCACCTGTACACCGACGCCGGCCTGGACAAGCGACCGCAAAGAAGTGAAGTTCGGCGCGTCGGCGGCGTGCGAGGAATAGGGTCACGCCTGCAGACGTAAGGCTCACAGAGGCAGGCGGCCCACCCCGTTAGGCGCACGCAGTAAGAGCTGCGAACCAAACACTGAACGATGAGTTCAAACTCCCAAAACCTATATGGAAGGATAAACAACACAGCAAACCACATGGGAGGACACAAGCACGACGACAGATTCCGAAACTGTAGAAGGAACCAACATGACTCAGAAAAGATCAACACTTACGAAATCCAAACCGACAACAAATGACAATGTGTGCCATAACACAGCCACAACCAACACACCACACAGTAACAATAATAAAACACAAAAGCACCGAATCAAGCAGTGACGCCACATACTAAGACTCTAGTAATAAGGTAAAGTCACTCGGGACGAGAAGCCTCAACAAGTTTTACTCCGAGGCTCCTCCTCCCCAACAACACATTGGGTGTTGTTTATAGTAGACTGTACACAAACAGTAATGTATTATTCGTCTTATTATGTGTAGGCAGAATGTCTTTATGTAAAGCTACAATCAATGTATTTTATATATCAAATGAATTTTTTGTATAAACCATGTATAAAACTAAGAATGCAATGTATAAAATTATTTAAGGAATACTGCACACGAGTAGAGTTGAACTAGAGTATATTTCTTCTAATAAATTTACAATTATAAGTTTATTCTTCATGTAAAGCTAAAATTCGTGTGTTCTATGTGTTATATGCTCATTCAGTGTATGATCTGTATAACATCAGGTGTGTCTAAGATACGACACAGAATATACCACAACTAGCAACAATTACACAAATATACAACTATTGAATATCGTGCAGTGTCCTGACATGCAACACTCCAAATAATGTATCAAAATACAGAAACACAACAAACATACATAAACACAAAACCATTTCAGATGAGAACAGCTCGAGATTCTACCGAGACCTTCCCAACTCAAATAGGTACAATTTACATTACACTTATCATTTTCTATGGAGGAGTCTCAGGGATGTGGAAAGAGTCAAAAGTCTCTCTTTTTATTGAGGCTATTATCAACCAACAAAGACTATATTACACATCCAAATGCAGCTTCTCACTTCGCTCAACATATTGCAACTTACTTTTACCACACTTATTTTATTACACTTGGTTTTGACTTTTGCATTATATAAATTACAAATTATATTCCCCTCAACTAACTCCTCCCGCACTGACCATGAACACCCAAAGGTACCAACTGGCCGCCGTGTCATCCTCAGCCCACAGGCGTCACTGGATGCGGATACGGAGTGGCATGTGGTCAGCTCACCGCTTTCCCGGTCGTGTGGCAGTTTCAGAGACCGGAGCCGCTACTTCTCAATCAGGTGGCTCTTCAGTTTGCCTCACAAGGGCGGAGTGCACCCTGCTTGCCAACAGCGCTTGGCAGACCGGATGGTCACTCATCCAAGTGCTAGCCCAATCCGACAGCGCTTAACTTCGGTGATCTGACGGGAACCGGTGTTACCACTTCACGAAGGCCGTTGGCTTCCCCTCAACTAGACGGAAACGAGTAACACTACGTGAACAAAAGTATCCGAACACCCCCAAAAACGTACGTTTTTGATATTAGGTACATTGTGCTGCCACCTACTGCCACGTACTCCATATCAGCGACCTCAGTAGTCACTAGACATCGTCAGAGAGCAGAATGGGGCGCTCGGAGGAACTCACGGACTTCGAACGTGGTCAGGTGGTTGGGTGTCAGTTGTTTCATACGTCTGTACGCGAGATTTCCACACTCATAAGCACCCCTTGGACCACTGTTTCCGATGTGAAAGTGAAGTGGAACCGTGGAGGGACACGTACAGCACAAAAGCGTATAGGCTGACCTCGTCTGTTGACTGACAGACACCGCCGACAGTTGAAGGGGGTCGTAATGTGTAATGCTCAGACGTCTATCCAGACCATCACACAGGGAGTCCATACTGCATCAGGATCCACTGCAAGTACTATGACAGTTAGGAGGCAGGTGAGAAAAACTAGGATTTCATGGTCGAGCGGCTGCTCATAAGCCACACATCACCCCGTTAATGCCAAATGACGCCTCGCTTGGTGTAAGGAGCGTAAACATTGGACGATTGCACAGTGCAAAAACGTTGTGTGGAGTGACGAATCACGGTACACAATGTGGCGATCTGATGGTAGGGTGTGGGTATGGCCAATGCCCGGTGCAGGTCATCTGCCAGCTTGTGTAGTGCCAACTGTAAAATTCGGAGGCGGTGGTGTTATGGTGTGGTCGTGTTTTTCATGAAGGGGGCTTGCACCCCTTGTTTTGCGTGGCACTACCACAGCACAGGACTACATTGATGTTTTAAGCACGTTCTTGGTTCCCTCTGTTGAAGAGCAATTCTGGGATGGCGATCGTATCTTTCAACACGATCGAGCACCTGTTCATAACGCACGGTCTGTGGCAGAGTGGTTACAAGACAATAACATCCCTGTATGGACTGGCCTGCACAGAGTGCTGACCTAAATCCTATAGAACACCTTTGGGATGTTTTGGAACGCCGTCTTCGTGCGAGGCTTCACCAACTGACATCGATACCTCTCCTCAGTGGAGCATTCCGTGAAGAATGGGCTGCCATTTCCCCAGAAACCTTCCAGGACCTGACTTAACGTATGCCCGCGAGAGTGGAGGCTGTCATCAGGGCTAAGGGTGGGGCAACACCATATTGAATTCCATAATAACCGATGGAGGGTTTCACGAAATTGTAAGTCTTTTTCTGCCAGGTGTCCGGATACTTTTGATCACATAGTGTATGTAGAACCACTTTAACAATCTTAAATCATTAAATGCTCTGTAACATTAATGAAAATTTTGTATTAGCTTCTTTTAAATGATATAGTTTCAAATAATATTTTAAAACAGTATTAAAAGCTGCATACCATTAAGACTGCAGCAATGAGAATTGTTCGTCATTAGATTCAATAATATCCGACCCACCTTACGTTTCAAGGTGGTGGGTTACCCTGTACCGTTAATGAAATGAAATGAAATAAATAAACGAACCAACGAATCCCAGTTGATCTCAGCCAGCTGTAAGCCCCCAGCTAAGATGCACCAGTTCAGTTCCTGGCAGCGTCTGGACTAGCCGTGGTCTCTAGACCCAGGCTAACGGAGAAAACATCTGTTTGTAGTTGAGACGGGATGACAGCTGGCATGTAGCACTTGTCGATGTAAGCTGCGGTCGGCGGCATATACTGTATTCTGTGGTCAGCGATATTTATGTCTGGCTGACCCAGCTCTGTTTTGACGGGGCGTCACGATTGGTCACATAAAACATTGCAGTGTCGCAGCTCCATACCACGGCTGGGTGAAATTTAGGTCCACACAGTGGCAGCCTGGCCCTTGAACTATGCTGACGGAGCTCCAACCATGGCAGCAGGCGGCAGCGCCCAGTGTGTGGGAAACGAGCTCGCTTGGGTGCCGGAACGGAGGATTTCGTCATGTCGCCTCAGCACCTTTCCAGCCTCTGCAGTGTTGTGTGATAGGCAGCCTTCTGGCTTGCCTCGTCACAGCTTGTAAACACAGCTTGGGCAGGTAGTGATGTAACATATGTCACAAGACTATCTCCCACTTAACGAGGACAAACAGCATCTATCTGCTTTTTAAAAAATCTTTGCTAATATGGAACTAAATTGATTTTTAATCTTCGTATCATTGTCTTTCGCCTTCACCAGATCGATAAACGTCGCTGAACACCAAAATATTACTCATACAGCCGTAGAAATCGATACGAGTATGTATTCCTCAAGTGTATGACGTTCTGAAATTTCCATCATTTTCCAACTCCAGGGGTAGTTAATCTACCACACTTCTCAGTTTTCAGTGCCAAACAACTTTTTCCTCTATAGCTCATAAAATGATGAAAATATTCGTAAATGACGTTTAGGACAATTTTTTGACGTTGAAAACAGATGTACTGCAAATCTTTAGTTTGTAGCTATTGTTTTCAGTGTCAGTAAGATCCTTCAAGCAAGCCATTTTCTTGCCTAAACCTTTTGTTTATATAAACACTTTATTTAACATTTATACTTTCACCGCCCTTACGATCAAACAGCAGCACAATAAAAAATATTGAGCTTGCAGCATGTTACATTCCGCAGATGAAAGTGGGGAGGAAAGCAACATGTATCCAACATAATTTTAATACGTTGACAAAGCCATGCGTGGTTTGATTTTGATATTTACGCTAACGTATTTAAATATGTTTTGTACGCTGGCGCAGTCGTAGCACTGGCACAAGTGTTAAACACATTCCATTTACACTCCTGGAAATGGAAAAAAGAACACATTGACACCGGTGTGTCAGACCCACCATACTTGCTCCGGACACTGCGAGAGGGCTGTACAAGCAATGATCACACGCACGGCACAGCGGACACACCAGGAACCGCGGTGTTGGCCGTCGAATGGCGCTAGCTGCGCAGCATTTGTGCACCGCCGCCGTCAGTGTCAGCCAGTTTGCCGTGGCATACGGAGCTCCATCGCAGTCTTTAACACTGGTAGTATGCCGCGACAGCGTGGACGTGAACCGTATGTGCAGTTGATGGACTTTGAGCGAGGGCATATAGTGGGCATGCGGGAGGCCGGGTGGACGTACCGCCGAATTGCTCAACACGTGGGGCGTGAGGTCTCCACAGTACATCGATGTTGTCGCCAGTGGTCGGCGGAAGGTGCACGTGCCCGTCGACCTGGGACCGGACCGCAGCGACGCACGGATGCACGCCAAGACCGTAGGATCCTACGCAGTGCCGTAGGGGACCGCACCGCCACTTCCTAGCAAATTAGGGACACTGTTGCTCCTGGGGTATCGGCGAGGACCATTCGCAACCGTCTCCATGAAGCTGGGCTACGGTCCCGCACACCGTTAGGCCGTCTTCCGCTCACGCCCCAACATCGTGCAGCCCGCCTCCAGTGGTGTCGCGACAGGCGTGAATGGAGGGACGAATGGAGACGTGTCGTCTTCAGCGATGAGAGTCGCTTCTGCCTTGGTGCCAATGATGGTCGTATGCGTGTTTGGCGCCGTGCAGGTGAGCGCCACAATCAGGACTGCATACGACCGAGGCACACAGGGCCAACACCCGGCATCATGGTGCGGGGAGCGATCTCCTACACTGGCCGTACACCACTGGTGATCGTCGAGGGGACACTGAATAGTGCACGGTACATCCAAACCGTCATCGAACCCATCGTTCTACCATTCCTAGACCGGCAAGGGAACTTGCTGTTCCAACAGGACAATGCACGTCCGCATGTATCCCGTGCCACCCAACGTGCTCTAGAAGGTGTAAGTCAACTACCCTGGCCAGTAAGATCTCCGGATCTGTCCCCCATTGAGCATGTTTGGGACTGGATGAAGCGTCGTCTCACGCGGTCTGCACGTCCAGCACGAACGCTGGTCCAACTGAGGCGCCAGGTGGAAATGGCATGGTAAGCCGTTCCACAGGTCTACATCCAGCATCTCTATGATCGTCTCCGTGGGAGAATAGCAGCCTGCATTGCTGCGAAAGGTGGATATACACTGTACTAGTGCCGACATTGTGCATGCCCTGTTGCCTGTGTCTATGTGCCTGTGGTTCTGTCAGTGTGATCATGTGATGTATCTGACCCCAGGAATGTGTCAATAAAGTTTCCCCTTCCTGGGACAATGAATTCACGGTGTTCTTATTTCAATTTCCAGGAGTGTATATTTAGACCTCACATTTCTTTAATTTGTGCCTGTCTCGACTACGCTTGTGTGAAACTCTTAACAGTGACGCCACTGGCGCATGGAATATGATATGCAGTGAGCATAAAAATTTTATTGTGATGTAGCTTCATTATGCTAAAATGGATGAAATCAGTTAACTGCTAAATAACGTGTTCTGAATAAATGATTACACTAAGCAGGAAAATAGATTTCTTCAACATATCCAATTTATGAAAAAATATTTCTAAAAGCACTTTATGAAATTTAGTCGATTACGACGGTATTTAGTCATTCATACGTCCTCAGCGATCGATATGGAAATTATAAGCGGCGTATATCATTCTGCTGATGGGTTGTTGGGAGTAAAATAATCAACAACTAATGTGAACACCAGTATTAGTTCCAAATCGGTAACAGCCTTATTTGGGTAAATAAATGGCATTATCAAGAGTGGCTAGTTTCTATATTCCTCCTTGCAAGAACCAACTTCTAAAAACTTTCTTTTTGTCACTTACAAACGAATCAGTTTTGTGATACGGGACTGAGAACTTTCTTAGTGAAATGTATATTCTCCACTTTCTCTCGTTATTTTTTGCGGCGAATAGCGTAATTTTGTGGTATCAGATTATCAAATTTTTTTGTTACAAGACAGTAACGTAAAACTAAAGTTACAATGTTTTCTCATTCTCCTGACAAATGTCAGATATGCCAAATGGAACATTTTTCATGTCCACTGTTAATTTTTCTGTGATTATTGCTTACTTTGTGCTGTGTATTATCGTCCTTTGAGTATTTGCGTATCGTCTTTCCTTTCTGGTTTGGAATTTGGAGACCAGTTCTTCATTTACCTAAACGAAAATCACATCCGGGCTGGCAAGTATTGCGGACCAACGTTTGCTAGTCCTCTTTCCTGTGAAGCCTTAGATGATATTTCATTTAAGCTACCACCGGCGTTCGAGTTTAATGAGTCACTTTTTTTTTTAAGTGCATTACAGATTTATTCCGTACGATCGCATCTTTCTTATCTGTGGACAGTGATACGTTCATCGGTGTCCTTGGAATAAAGGGGGATGCTGCGCTGGTCAAGAAGTCTCCCGCAAGTCTCTTTGCACGTTGACTCATTTCGAATTTCAGCTGCGTGCATTTCTGTGGAGTGCTTCCAATCCCGTAGCTGTGTAAAATTCTTGTCAACTGCCTCACGCACTTTCGCTACAGCGTAATCCATTTTAAACTTGCGAATACGTTTATTCGCTGAAGCTTTCGGCCTGTTGCCCGCTAACAGGCTTAGGGCTAAATTGAAGCGGAAAG
Source organism: Schistocerca serialis cubense (assembly GCF_023864345.2). Classification (NCBI taxonomy): domain Eukaryota; kingdom Metazoa; phylum Arthropoda; class Insecta; order Orthoptera; family Acrididae; genus Schistocerca; species Schistocerca serialis. The sequence goes on from NC_064645.1 coordinate 420,655,707, forward strand.
TGTTCGCCCAGTGCATTTCGGCCCGAGGGCTGAACGTGCCGTGTGTGTGTGTGTGTGTGTGTGTGTGTGTGTGTGTGTGTGTGTGTGTACGTATGTGTGTGCGTGTGCGTGTGTGTATGTGTGTGGACCCCGCCCACCACTCTGGTCCCCGGACGTAAACTCCACTCGCGGCGTGTTTCGGCCGACCGCCAATGGACCTGTTTGTCAACAGAGAGGCACGGCGTAAATTTTGCACCGCAAGTTGCACGCCCTGGCGGTCTGCTCAACTGCCTCTCGTCTGCCCCCTCTCCACTCGACCGTTCTTCCCAAGAGTACACACACACACACACACACACACACACACACACACATACACACAGAGAGAGAGAGAGAGAGAGAGAGAGAGAGAGAGAGTCGCTCAAATAGACTGACATGCACGTGTGCACAAATCGCTCAAATAGACTGACATGCACGTGTGCACAAATCGCTCAAATAGACTGACATGGACGTATGCACACACATACACGCACGCGTAATACAGTTTCTTACGTACAATGCCGTCTCTGGGCTCTAGAGCAAGTTCACTTCTTCAGTTACGTTGAGACTACTCTAATATACAAACAAAAGTATCTTTGTATAGTTTCGTTTGCATTTTGTGTTCTTAGCCTACGTAAGGTGTATTCCTTAAGATGATGAGAATTTGCTGTAGGGTCGTCAACAACTGTTTAGTGTAAAGCAATACAAGCAACTTCACCGTCAACGAAAAAGTATGCTAATACGAAATCTGCAAATAACGCTCCATTTTCGTGCTGCGATGTTGGTATTTAACGAATAAGGCGAGAGCGTACCGAAGATCGTACCTAGACGAGGCACCTCACATTAGTATTTTGTAAGGGAAAGTGTTGGAAGAAAGGAAGCAGTACATCTCATAAAACAGAACTGAAAACTATGAGAAAACTACTTTTATTTGTCATCAAACATACTAGTGCTACCACTTCGTAATAGGTGCCTACTGTAACCGAAGATCAATGATGCATTACATTTCAAAGTGAAAGTAATACATGATACCACTTTTCAACATATTTACTAAGTGCCTGCGAACAATGGTCGAAACATTCCACCATTCTGTCAGTTCCTTGACGATACAAATCCGCTCCTTGGTTACTGAGTCATTCGATTACCGCGGACTGAAGTTCGTCATCGTTGGAATCTCCAAATGTGCCTTCAGATGACTGGAAAGAAGGAAATTGGCATGGTGCAAGGTCTAGAGCATCACCAGCGTACGTGCGACCTTGCTCAACCAACTTTGATTTCGTCAGGTACCGTCGTACACAGAGACCGTAGACTGTAAGGAAGAAAAGGCACACAGCAGTCAGTCGCAAACCCATTAGCTTTTATTATTCCTGCAATCTTGATTTCGGCTATAGTTGTAACGAAAATGCACTGATGATGGCTATTTATAGCCGAAATCTATATTTACAAGAATAATAAAAGCTAATGGGCTGTCGAATGACTGTTGTGTGCCTCTTATTCCTTGCTCAGATTGTTTGTATCATTTCGATGTAGTTGGAAGAGGCATGGTTTTGGAGCAGGCAAAGGTCCCGAGTTCGAGTCTCGGTCCATACAGGTTTAATCTACCAGGAATTTTCAAACCTGTGTCCAGTTTACACGTTTTGTCCATGATAATCATACAGCACCGTGCCCTTCAAATCAGGAGTACTTCTCAGTTGCTCCTCCATGTCAGTCACCCACTGTTATGCACCTGTTATAAGTATCGCAGCAGAACATTATTTACGGGAAACCGGGAACATGTACGCCACATCTACATGCATACTCCGCAAGTCTGCAGCTCGTGGTCGTGCGGTAGGGTTCTCGCTTCCCGCACCCGGGTTCCTGGGTTCGATTCCCGGCGGGGTCAGGGATTTTTTTCTGCCTCGTGATGACTGGGTGTTGTGTGATGTCCTTAGATTAGTTAGGTTTAAGTAGTTCTAAGTTCTAGGGGACTGATGACCATAGATGTTAAGTCCCATCGTGCTCAGAGCCATTTGAACCATACACCCCAAGCCACCGTACGGTTCGTGGCTGTGTGTACCCTGTACCACAACTAGTCGTTTGCTTTACAGTTATACTCGCAGATACAGCGAGACTGTCTATAAGGCTCCGTATGTCCCAGTTTCTCGTATTTTATCTCCGTGGTCCCTACGCGGACTATATGTAGGCGGTAGGAGGATAGTTCGCCGGCCGCTGTGAACGAGCATTTCTAGGGGCTCCAGTCCGGAACCGCGCTGCTGCTGCGGTCCCAGGTTCGAATCCTGCCTCGGGCATGGATGTGTGTGATGTCCTTGGGTTAGTTAGGTGTAGGTAGTTTTAAATTCTAGGGAACTGATGGCCTTAGATGTTCTCATAGTGCTTAGAGCCATTTTAAACATTCTTGAGGATCGTTCTTCAGTCAGCTTCAAATGCCGATTCTCTGAACTTTCCCGGTAGTGTTCTTCGAAATGAGTGTCTCCTTCCCTTCAGGGATTTCCAAAGCATATCCGTAACACTTGCACTCAGATCGAACCTACCGGTAACAAATCTAGCAGCTCGCTTCTGAAATGCTTCGACCTGCTGCGGGTCTCAAACGCTCGAGCGGCACTCAAGCGTCCTATATGCGGTCTCCTTTACAGATGAACCACACTTTCCTAAAATTTTCCCAATAAAGTCGACCCAATAAAGTCACTACCACAGTCCTCATATGCTCGTTCCATTTTGTATCGCTTCGCACCGTCACGTCCAGAATTTGATAAAGCGCCACTCCTGCTCCGCAGTGGTCTTAGCGTGGGACGATGTGTGTTAGATACATGTACTTGTCCGTAAAATATGCTTAACTGAGAGGGTATGAATTACATGAGAGTTACATATAGGCTGGTCAGTCTGGAAAGCTTGTAAGGATGTTGCAGGATAGGTTGTGCATAGAAACAATAATTAAGAAAAAGAATTCGATATGTATCGTCGTTTCCGACTAAAATAACACTGAAGCCAAACAGGATGACGCACGCGCAAATTCAAACCCTCCAACACACTCCTCCCCCCCCCCCCCCTTCCACGATACGATAAGTGTTCCGATGTACTCATAGCGTATATAATACCACACGAGACTGCTCAGCGTTTGGCTAATATTCGGTTCTTACTACCGTCCCGTGTCCACCTGTTGTATCGCTCTCTTGTTAGGGTTCAGGAAACCAAACGAAGAACAAGTTTGGCGAATTCGTCTCGGGCGGGGTATGGCCACGCAGCTTCAACTTCCACGCACGACGGCCTCATTGACCACCTGCAGTGTTAATTAACTTGGAAACGGCGCAACGTATTGAATGTTTTTGCTAACAATTACTTCCCAGCACAACCCATCCTGCAACTCCTCTCTTCTGTATTCGTATTTCAATAGTTTTTTTTTTACGATTATCGGTAACAAGAGAAAACAATTATGAACTGCAGGTACAATGCTACTGGAAGCATTTCTAACTAGCAGCGAACGGCAATGTAGTTGAAGATTTCACAACAAATGGCTTTGGCTACATTTTCTACCAGCCAGTATCTTCCAGTTGGCTGTCTCAGACCGATGCTGTGTTGATAAGTCTGTTTGTGTGACGGTGCAGTGTGTGATTTTCATTTGAGGTCATCTTAATTTTTTTTCATGACGGTTGAGAAGGGAAGAGAATATCTGTTCGACTGTGTCGCTGATACTTCCACTAATTCAGGTAATAATATAACAGGTTCGGTACCTGTATGAACATTTCATTAAATTGTGGAATGTTTTCATCTAAAAAAGGAATTTGCTTCCCTATCCATGCCCTACCAAAATCAACATTCCGTGTCTAAGAACGCCAGGACGTTAATCTCTAAACTTTACTGTTTTAATGGCGCAACTTTTTGTTCAGACTGCAACAGGAATTTCAACAGGAACGAAAAAAGAAACAGTATTAAAAAAATTAATAAATTACTTCACTTTTACTATCCCTCTGTCACTGCCTTTAGTAGCCACTTACAGTAACGTAATAATTTTCATCTTTTTTGTGTTACAGGTGAGTCTGAAAGCAGTGGCTGTAAAAATGATTGAACAGTGAGTGTAAGTACTTGCTTGAATATATTATAAACCTATCCATTTTCTATCATCCTAAACCTTTACCCAATTTTACTGCTAAGAAATTTCCAAAAATTCTCCAAAATAACCTTAAAAACCATTTAATTTCTTTCTTTTTTGAAAATGAATGAGAACTCTTCAAGGCCAAATTAGGATCCTTTATTAGGCAACACAACCGGTTTCACAAACGGTTTCACTCCATTAAAGGAGCATCTTCCAGTGACAGTCTGTCTTGTATACAAAAATATTCTTTTATAAAATGCTGTTAATAAAATTATAAACAGCCGACCAGTTGCAATGGATAAAGAATTCTTTACCTAGGTTTCAACAAATTTAAATATGTCTTCTTCAGAAGGTGGCAATTTTACATTAGTATGGACTGATGTATCATCGCCGTTTTTACAAATGTCGGCATAGATCCATTTGTCAAATGAAAATATAGCCCTAGAAATAGGGTTTGTCACGTAACTATAAATTAGTACATGGATGTTGCAGAGCTCTCCTTCCTCAAGTATTTTATTGGAGCATGACTTTTGAGTCTTTCATGGTCACCACACGATGTACAAATGCCAAGTTTAGCCATTAGATGATCAGTATTTTAAGAGGTTACGCAGTTACTTGGTTTATACTGTGAACTTTGGGACATAGTACATCCTCTCAAGGGTTATGAAGTGAGTAGCTGAGAATAAAAACCTGTTCCTTTTTTTCGCTTTGATACACTATGCATTAACAGTATTTTATAGAAAACATTTTTTTGTCGTCAAAGCAGATTATCACCCTAAGATACACCTAAAATGGTGTGAAACACACTGTATTGCCTAAAAAGGAACCTGTATACTATTTATGCGACAGTGAATAATTTTCATTCATAAAAAAATAAACGTAATAAAAGTCTAAAGGAATTTTTACGATTATTTTGGAAAGACCATTCAATAGCCAAGGTCGAACTTTTTTTTAAAAATTTAAGATAGCCGGTTTCAACAGAGTATGTGTGGTGTCAAAATCTTTTGTTATAAAGCATGTTAATTTTACGCTAACCTCACGCACAAGATGTTAAGCAGATAAAAACAGCACATTATAAAAGTTTTTCATCGCTAAACCTTTTATAATGTGCTATTTCTATCAAAAGATTTTAAGATCTGAAAGCCGGCGGGCGTCTTGCCACGGTCCGCGCGGCTCCCCCGTCGGAGGTTCGAGTCCTCCCTCGGGCATGGGTGTGTTTTGTCCATAGCGTAAGTTAGTTTAAGTTCGATTAAGTAGTGTGTAAGCTTAGGGCCGATGACCTAAGCAGTTTGGTCCCACAAGATCTTACCACAAATTTCAAATTTAAGACCAGAAAATGACAGCATGGTCTGCTGAAACCTGTTGTCTTAAACAAAAAAATATTTTATGTGATCTTGACTGTTGAAATGTTTTCAGAAATTGAGCACAACGCCCATCAGTCTTCTAAAGATGAGACAATTTATTCAAGATTATTTTGTAGGATTTTTGGAAATTTCTTCACAATAACAAAGTATAATTTAAGTTTTGGTTGTCCTAACTGCAAAATAATCTGTACATTACGTATTTGCAGGGTATACATTTTCTTTAGTAAACATCCGAAAAATAATTTGTAACCGTATGTACGAAAGACCACTTTTCTTGCGCGAATCCGATACGGCGTATAGGCACGTGGTGATACGTAACAGGTTGGGAATTTGTGGCGGATGCGAAGCGTGCTCGGATGGGCGAGGCGCTGCCGGCACTGTAACTTTGCGTGTTCGGTCTGAGAGTTAGCTGCCCTCTGTAATAAAAGAAAATAGAGTTAATGGATCAACGATGAACTTGAACAAGCGTCATGGGACGTCCGCCCCGAACAAATATAACGACCAATGACGAACAAAATGAGATCATTAAAAAAAAGCGGTTAAGGCGAGTGTTCGTGTGAAGTGGGAGATCCGGGTTCGAATCGCGGTCTGTCACAAATATTTTCACCTGTTTCCATCGATTCATTTCGATGCCCAAATGCGGCTAATGTCAGTGGAAACCTTCAAATACTATGATATCTGGGAGGTTTGTCTCACCCTTTGCTACATATTTTTGTAACGGTATCAGTGACGTCTCCAGCCACAAAAATTCTTGTCAATGCCAAGGAAGGCTGAATAATAAGCCTGTAAAAATTAATCGTACAAGTAACATCTAAGTGAAGACTTGAAATGCTTGTGCTTTTCAGCTAAACTAGTTTCACTGATGCATTAACAAGACGTGAAACATCCCATCAGAAAAATTAAGAATGACAGTGCTGGTAAACCTCTTACGTTATTTGATTTTCAAACAGCTGAGCAAAACTGAACGTACTCAGACATTTCCCTCTTTACTTATACTGATCAACAGTAAACTGACACACAATATTTTTTTTAGGGCAGCGCAATCTGACTTTCAATAATCCCTAGAATGAATCACTTACATCACAAAAATCTTCGTTACTGAAACTACTGCAATACAGCGTGCACCAATACTGCCTGCTAAATAAAAGATTCTAACTAAAGCACTAACTACTGATAGGCATAGTTAGCAAATGAAAGATTTTGATGGAGAACAAACAATGTATTTACCTTAATAGTGATCAAAAGTCATATCAGTTCATGATATCCGGTCTTACAAATTTCCTTTTTCTGGCGGACACACGTCCAGATCGTCCGCTCTCAAAACTCTGCCATCTCTCTCCCCACATCCAACAATGCTGGCGGCTCACCTCCAACTGCGCAACGCTACGCGCTGTTCACATCCAACTGCCCAACACTACAATAGCAAATATTCCAACAATGCAAACCAGCCACAGACTGCACAGCACAGTCAGTGATTTTTATACAGAGCGCTGCGCGGCGTTACCAACATAAAAACCTAAACAGCCTACTTACAGACGGTATTCTGCATTATCCAAAGACGCATGCTTGTATACACGCTGGTATCGACGGTGTATTGTCTTCTGTAGCTCTTGGACCTAGTCGGATGTGTAACATATCTCGGAGGAGGCTCTTTGTTTTTCTGTGGCTTACTGCCAAAATTCATTCTGAACTAGGCGTGTCGTGTTCCCAGTTTGGCCTTGGCCCTGTTCATTCACTTCATCACAGGTTGCTATTTCACATCAAGCTAGTCTAAATCTGTTATTAAGATCGATACATGCTATTGGCATAAGTTAAAAGTTACTTTATTCGGCTGCTTTCATGTAGGACAAGCTTGTTTTTCCAATGTCGTTGTTCGTGGAGAGGAGTATCCATACATACTATGGCCATCCATGATTATGCTAGACACTAGAGCCTCTCTCATTTACTAAGAAGGGTGTTGGATTCCTCATTCTAGTTTTTTTTAAGTCTTTTAAAGTGATTTGTTTCTTTTCTGCACAGTTTGAATTTCAGTGTTAGTTAATGAGGTACAGTGTGCACCTGCATAATCTGCAAAAAGAGTGATTTTGTAATAGATCAAGTTATTAACTAATTTTGGTGTCGAGACCAGTTTTTCCTACTTCCTTTTATTTATTGTCTTTTTTTTCTCTCCTTGCTTATGTAATTTCACTGTCTGCAGCTGCTCACACAATGACTGAATGACCTGTTTAATTCTACCAGCACTCAGATAGAGTTTTTTTAATTTGCTGGCTTTCGGAACGTGTCCATATAGCCATCTCAGCACTGGAAATGTTATACTACAGTGTATTTTTAAATTAAGACTGTAAATTAGTTTACATTGCACATTTCACAACGTCATGAGTGCTGTTGCATATTACGTGAATTTTGAGCATTTTTGGGTTAGTACTCGTACGAGCGAACTGATGGCAAATGCAGCAGCCCAGCCGGTACACGCTGTACATAAGCTCTCACCAAATGCTTGGAGAACAACTCGCCTTTGGTGTTCAGAAGTCAGGGTTTTTGCATTTAAGTAAGGTCCAGCATCGTTATAGGTAAACTTAACGGCATAAATATGCTCATTGAGTGGAAGATAGTCTACAAGGCGATCTCCATTACACTGTTTCGTACTCTTGGTACCCCATTTACTCCCCTTAGTCCCCTTGCAGTATGGTTCATCGGGAAAGGAGCTGTAATCAGTTACGCGTAATTTCTGTTTTTTGGTTCGAGTAACATTTTCATGTTAATGATTTCAAAACTAGTTTCAGTTCTTCGAATACTGTCAACGAAACGGCTAAGTGACGAGGCGTTTATATGCTACACTTTGTTTATTGATGAAGTACTGTTTACAAATCATGAGCAAATCAGCCTTCTGAATATGATCCAATGATAAGCTCAACATCCGCTTTCTCTGAGAGAGGTCAGTGTGTGTTCCTTGAATTATTTCTTATGAGCCTAACAAATACATGGCCACAGCTCTTTGAAAACATCCGATCAGAATTCAGGCGGAAGTTCGCCTCATCCATTATTTTGTACTAGGCTATCAATCTGGTACCAACACAACGACCATTCCACCCATTCCGCAGAAATGATTATAGATTTTTTTAACAGAACATTTGTTAATCGATGGTTAGGTCGACGAAGACAAAAGACAGGCATGCCTTCCAGATCTCGCCACTTTGGAGTTTTTTCTTTGTGGAAAATTAAAACAAGAGCTCTACAACGAATCATCTACGACTTCCTATGGCGGGTAATTCATTGTAGTACGGGAATGTGCTGTGATATGTGGAGATAAAATTCAAAAGTCACTGTTGCCTGTCGAGAACCGCATAACCACATGCATCGGTGAGCAATGTCAATATTTTCAGTATCTAACATGCCATAACAACTGTCGTGTACATAGTTCCGCGTAGTCAGCGCGTACACAACTTTCCTACTAGAGCGCGCCCCGCTAAGCACAACAGCGCAGGCGCAGCGCTCGTCCATCTCCACACTACGAGATGGCGCTGCCTTAGAGATGGACCAAATTCTGCTTCCGCCAATCGGCGTATTAATATGCAACGCAGCCAATAAGATTGTTGCTAACGTAGAACCTTTTCTCCTCGTGGATCACACTCGTGCAGTGATACCTGAACGCGCAAGGTATTATAACGAGTGTACAGACCTCTGATCAGTCAGTCTGCATTAGTCTGCATTTGTCTGCACCAGTCTGTACCAGTCTATAGTCAAGTTTCAGTCTGCACCTAAGAAGATTATCATATTCATGTACATGGCCATGAAGATAAATGAATAGACACTTTGTCAAGTATCAGAGATATGTGAGAATAAGATTAATGTACCAAAACAAAAGGAATTTCAGATTGTCAATTGTAAATAGCATCCAGAATCAAGTTACGTAATGTCTATGCTTTTTATTATTTTAATAAATGTGTGGGAAAATTAATCAAGTTCTGTTTAAAGTTGGTCACTGTCAATCTGCTACTCTAAGCGTGCAAGTGGCATTTCTATCGTATGGCATAACGGCAGAAGATAAACACGCCACGATAAGACCACGAGACATATTGCTGACCCTCGCCTACTTCGTTAGAGCGACAAGTCAAATAATCTGATGGTGCGTGTACCGGAGGTCTTACGGTACGCACACCACAACAATAATTCCGGAACAGAATCCCATACGGCATACGACAATAAAATAACGTTACGAAACATACCTAAGTTATGAATTTGCTTAAATTTATTACTAGACCGATTGACCATGGAACTCTTCTCCGACGGCTTACTACGAGAGGAAGTCAAAAAGTAAACGGACTTTTATTATTTCTCGCCGTATGGCTTATTAACGCTGCTGGTATCCAGCATTGAAGTATTATCGTCTGCAACAATTCTATACAACGTGTCACTCATCTCGCGTTATTCGTCGTATTGTAGCAGAACGTGAAATTTGGCAGCTCCATTGTCACTCTGCAGCAAGAAGGCAATCAGGGTAGTGATTCGCTTTTTGTTTGCAGAAAGTGCTAAACCTGCGGAAACCATTCGTCGAATGCGAGCGCAGTGTTGTGACAGCTGTTTATTGGGAAGCAAGATCTACGAATGGATACAGCGTTTAAAACAAGGAAGAACTTCCCTATGCGACGGGGAAAGATAGGGCAGGCCGTCGGCATGAACAACTGAGGACAATTTGGAAGTCCTTGAGTGTATGGTGATGGAAAACGGACGAATCACAGTGAACGAAATAGCCAATACGTTATATATCAGTCTTGGCTTAGCGTATTCCATCTTTCGCGAATGGCTAAATTTTCGAAAAGTCTGTGCAAGGAGAGTACCGAAAGACTTGTCAGGGGAGGGTAAGGCGCAATGGATCGACATCTCTCGTAGACATTTGGATTATTATCATATGCAGGGAGATGCATTTCTACACCAAATCGCTACTGTACACCAAACGAATATGTATCACGATGGACCTGAAAGTAAGACTGACATCATGGTTTATAAACACCCAGCATCACCAGAAGTTACGAAATTTAAACGTCAACCATCAGCTGGTAGACATGGACTGTGTGGTAGTCGTTCATTTCACAACAAGAGGCGAAACTGTGAACAGTGAGAACTATTGTGATGCGTTGCGAACTGCACTAAAACTTGCAATCAGATCCAAACTCCGCGGAAAACTGCGAAAAGATATCATCCTACAACAAGATAACGCTCTGACGCACTCTGCCAATCGGACGGCCGAAACAATAAAGGAGCTGGGATTCGTGTTGCTGGAACACCCACCATACAGTCCAGACCTGACTCCAAGAGATTTGCATACGTTTGGTTACAGGTGAACCAAAACCCTTTCTTTCCGACGGAATTAAAAAACTGTGAAACGTTGGACAAAGTGCGTTGAAGTGCAGGGAATTTATGTGGAAAAATAATTTATTTTTGAGTTTTCTATCGCTGGAATAAATATTAATTTTCTCAAAAGTCCCTTTGCTTGTTTACTTACCCTCGTAGTTGACTAATTCCTGCACGTCGTAAGTCTTTTTGCAAAGCCATAGTAAAACGTGTACAGATTTTGGTAGCGTACAGAGATGGCGTTGCCACGCCAAAGTTGGCAATGCGAATCACTGCCACAGACATTAGCGAGGGCCCGCTGCAGTCCGCAACGACCAATGGGAGGCGCTCCTGCATACCACATGTCCCTTCTCAGCACTGCAGCTCCCTCACACTGAGGTCAACATAGTGTTGAGGGGTCAATATCACAGCTACAGTAGTCAACATTGTCGTCTAGGACCAACTGGTAGTTGAAGTTTCTGTTGGACGTGTTCATGTAAGTGTGGAACACTGTACTATAAGAGAACAGTTTGTTAATCTGTGCATCAAATGATGCTCAATAGTCAATTATACGGTACTGATGTGGCAAAGAAGTGTGTCATCGTTAAGTAAACCTTTTATTCATTTACATGATGAAGCGAACTAAAATTTCATGCATTTTAATATAGTATGAAGAGCCTTCTCTCACAGCAATCAAATAACTCATGATTGTAATTTCATCTAGTCACAACACAGTCCTTTTAAAGATCAAAAAACTCTATCAGTGTACAAAATTCAGCAGTGGCAAATATTATATTTTACCTACGTACACTAACTGATCAAAAGTGTCAGGATAACAATTAAGGTTCATTAACACAGGGCGTGTCCACCCTTCGCCTTGATGACGGACAGAAATATGCTGAGGACACTTTCAATGAAATATCTGAATATCTGAGGAGGTATAGCAGACCATTCTTCCTCAAGGTCGCAAACCTGAGAAGGCAGTGACGTAGCATGCTGGGCTCTGAAACAAAGCCGATATCCTAAGTCATCCCGAAGATGTTCCTTTGGCTTCAGGACACTCCATTTCAGGAATGTCATTGTCCACCACTGCATCACATGTGCTCATTTGCAACCGACTGCATTGTAATATTGATACAGTCATCGTCTCCGAACTGTTCCGCCATTATACACAATGTACAGTGCTGTATAATGTGTTCGTATCCTTCCACATTTAGCGTTTCCTTGAGAGCAATGAAACCCCCGCTAAACCTGCTGGGCAGAACAGGTGATCAGGATGGTGGAAAGGGCCAAAAGGGTGTCGGTCAGATTCACTTCAAAATTGTAATTTATTGTAAATTAATAACACCTTCAAACCAAAATGGCACATAGCCGAATCTTTACAACTACGAGTTTCAAAATCAAATTCTTTCATGGCTGAGGGCCCACAATTGATTTAACTTTATTCATAAAGCTTTAAAGCGGCTGAAGGCCCACAGATGATTTTCTAAAAATTCAAAAATACCTTAACCGTTAAGTTTTCAATGGCCGAACGCACACGAAATTAAAAAGCAACGCAACGACAATAACTAAATTCAGGAATAAAGTTTTAAGCGGCTGAAGGTGCCCTCGAAACATTAACGTTCACCTAGGTGAGACAGGTGGTGGGCTCAACTACACTTGATCGGTAGGTAACCCAACCAACAGACAGCCACAGACCGACCGACCAAACGACTTGATAGCCACCAATCAGTACACAAAAACTCAAAGACCAAACTGTTACGGCCGGCCGCGGTGTTCTAGCGGTTCTAGGCGCTCAGTCCGGAACCGCGCGACTGCTACGGTCGCAGGTTCGAATCCTGCCTCGGGCATGGACGTGTGTGATGTCCTTAGGTTAGTTAGGTTTAAGTAATTCTTTGCTCTAGGGGACTGATGACCACAGATGTTAAGTCCCATAGTGCTCAGAGCCAACCAAACTGTTACGGGCGTGATTATCCACAATGATATACGTATTAATCTGTCAAAACTACACACCATGTTGGACAGCGACAGCAGGCGAGGAAAGGACGCTACCTGAAAGTACGTTAGTGGCCAGGGCAGGTTACCAGAACACTAACGGCCACAAGGCAGAAAATTCCGCTGGTGCACTTGAATTTGAAATAAAGTAATATAGTTAACTTCGCCCAAAGGAACACTGCCTGAATTTCCGTCAGTGGCCAGGGCAGGTAACTAAAACACTAAAGGCCACAAGGCTGATAATTCCGCTTAATTGTAGTGAAGCAATATAGTTAATTCCACCGCACGGCGGCTCGATTTCACCAATACAAACACTCGGTGTTGCTCACAGGCAAAGCTCCCTAACAGCGAACCACTGAAACGAACGACACAGCATGAAAGGACGTGACTTGGGTACTTAACACACCACTCAACTTTGACGTCCTGGGTCGGTGAGCCACGAAGCTCGTAGCGATCGGGCAGCTACACACACACTCCGACACTGTGCAGGGAACGACTGCACCGCATGGAGACATCCTCCCTGGTCCGCACCAACCGACCGACTACCCTCAGAATGCCGACAACATCTAAAATAGTCGTGAGTGAACATAACGCCAACTACACACACAACCTGACAAACACTTGCATTAAGACCTGAACGATATCCAACAGTAACTAAGCAGGCACGAAGACAAATCGGGAGTCGGTGCACACACACACGGCCGACTCATGAACGATCGGCGAGCCAAAACGCGTCGTCCGGTAGGACCACCGACCGACGATCCACCAAGACCGTGGCCCAGCTCAAGTGATGCGTGGCGGCAATGGCCGGGCTAGCCATGTCGAGGTAAGCCTCACAGCTGCAACCCGACTACATTAGTGCCGCACTGCAACTCCCCGACTGGCAGGTCCGGACTGTACTCTAGACGCGTTCCAAGTGACTGGCAGACCCGAACTCGAGACACGAACTGGCTTACGACAGACAACGACCGGGAAGTAATAGCAGTCCAGCAAAGTTACTACGAGAGAGGATATATTGATACGCGCTGCTAGCGCCGGTCACTCTCAGGCAAAGCAGCAATCAGTGACACCAGTTATTTAGATTAACGTAGTGATGTTGAAGTACGTTAAAACAGGGTGTAAATACCCTATGGCGGGAATATGAGCCACGCACGGCTCACGCAATAATGGAACGACACCGTAAGCAAGAAAAATATCACAATACCGTAAATCGCCTCCTGCATTCCTGGTGACAGCTAACGTTCACCAGGCATTCACCAGAGCCCAAACCTACCACCCGTCTTGCTTCTGAGGAGTTTCTTGACAATTGTACCCAGTTCTTTTTAACTCGCTACCTACAGTCATTGTGCTAGCTGGGCTGCTGGTAGCAATCTCAAACTCGTGGAGTGATTTCTTCCGCTGATCTCATGCGATTTTTTACAATCACTCTCCTCAGTGCTCGATGATTCCTGTTCGTCAGCACATGAGGTATGCCTTGTCATAGTTTAGCCGTGTTCCATCGCTTTTCCGGCTAGTGGTCACATTACAAACAGTCGACTAGGGTAGGGCTGAAATGTCGCTGAAGGATGCGTTACTTACCAGAGGTTGAAAATACCGCTACAGCTGAAAGGTTCTTTCATTTAACACACGTCCGGTTTCGGGCTCTTATACGCCCATCGTTAGGTGTCGTAACTTGGTGCTGTGACCCCGAGCGCCGCGGTGGACAAGAACAAGACGAGGTGTGCTACCAACGAGCGCAGAGCATGGATGGGTTACTTGGGTGACATCATACGGCTAGGGAATGATCGTAGTGACCAAGCTCTCCTGACCCACCCATTCTGCTGTTAGTAGCTTTCGACTGTGGACATAAAGCTCCCTGCCTCCTTTAGTTACATCTTGTGGTGAGTTACGCTTTAAATAATGGTGTCAGGACATCATTAATCAAGGAGTTCTAGACATATTTCGGGTGACCCGCCTCCATAATCTCTTCGTCATATTCCCTTCGGGCTCAGGGAAACACTCTTTACTCTAAGGTGGGGAAAGTAATGGTATGAGACATGCACACATATAGACGGCGGTGCTATCGCGTACAAAAGGTATAAAAGGACAGTGTACTTGAGGAGCTGTCATTTGTACTCAAGTGGTTTGTGAAAACCTTTCCGACGTGATTAAGGCCGTACGACGGGAATTAACAGGTTTTGAACGCGAGATGGTAGTTGGGGCTAAGCCCATGAGAAATTCTATTTCGGAAATCGTTAGGAAATTCAGTATTCTGAGATTCAGAGTATCAAGAGTGTGCCGAGAATACCAGATTTCAGACATTATCTCTCGTCAAGGACAGTACAGTGGCCGACGGCCTGCAATTAACGACTGCGAGCAAAGGCCATTGTTTACATTAGTCAGTGCTAACAGACAACTAATACTCCGTGACATAACAACAGAAATCAGTGTGGGACGTACGACGAACTTATCCGTTACGAAAGCGCGGCGAAATCTGGCGCTAATGGGCAACAGCAGCAGACCATCGACACTAGTGTCTTTACTAACAGCAGGGCATCTCCTGCGGCGCCTCCCCTGGGGTCGTGGCCATATCGATTGAACAGTAGACGACTGGAAAACGGTGGCGTAGTCAGATGAGTGCCGAATTCAGTTGGTACGAGCTGTTGGTATGATTCGATTGCGGCACAGACCCCCACGAAGCCATGGACCCAAATTGTCTACAAAGCGCTGCGCAAGCTCGTACAGGTTCTGTAAAGGTGTAGGATGTGTTTACGTGGAATGGACTGGGTCCT
The DNA here is from genome assembly GCF_023864345.2 of Schistocerca serialis cubense. Classification (NCBI taxonomy): domain Eukaryota; kingdom Metazoa; phylum Arthropoda; class Insecta; order Orthoptera; family Acrididae; genus Schistocerca; species Schistocerca serialis. The sequence continues at coordinate 420,671,273 of NC_064645.1, forward strand.
CTTCTCCAACTGAACCCGTCATGGACTGTAAATGATTATTTTCGGCTACTTTGAAACCACTGAGCGGTGGAATTTCTATGTACGACGGTGCGCCATGTCACCAGTCCAAATTATTCGCCATTGGTTTCAAGAGCTTTTCTGGCCAACCAACCAAAGCGAATGGTCTGGCCAGTCAGATAGCCCGACATGAATCCTATCGAACATTTATGGAACATAATCGAGAGGTCAGTTCACGCTTAAAATCCGGCACCGGCAACACTTTCGCACTTGTGCGTGGTTATAGAGGCAGTACGGTTGAATATTTCTGCAATGGACCTCCAACAATTTGTTGAGTCCATGCCACGTTGAGACGCTGCACTTCGCAGGGCAAATTGTGGTCTAACACGATATTACGATTTATCCCACAACTTTTCTCAGCTCATTGCATTTCAGGTGACCCGTCTCTACGTAATACTTCCTTTGGGCTCAGGCACACACTCGGTGGTGGTGGTGGTGGTGGTTAGTGTTTAACGTCCCGTCGACAACGAGGTCATTAGAGACGGAGCGTAAGCTCGGGTTAGCGAAGGATTGGGAAGGAAATCGGCCGTGCCCTTTCAAAGGAACCATCTCGGCATTCGCCTGAAACGATTTAGGGAAATCACGGAAAACCTAAATCAGGATGGCCGGAGACGGGATTGAACCGTCGTCCTCCCGAATGCGAGTCCAGTGTGCTAACCACTGCGCCACCTCGCTCGGTGCACACACTCGTTCCGATTGATCTATTTTTCGTTTGACTCGCTGAGTGCTTAGGCATTTAATACGTAATTTGAAAACTTCAGCATGTAGGGAAGAGGTGCACGTTACGCGGCGGGAAACTGCGTGTAGTGTACCATTTGGAATGAGGTGGGAGGAGCGACCTTTTTCACCGTTCTCCCCCCCACATGCGCGGCGCCCAGCCGAACTTCGGCAGGCTGGGTCTCGCGATTAATCCCGCAATCATTAGCGGCAGGAGCTCCACGGTTGCTCGCCAGACGGCGGGCCGCGTTAATTCTGAGACTCATTAAGGCCCAGCCAGGGCTCGACCGCTATTTATTGGCCGCAGCTGCGTCAACCTGCCGGCGGTACGGGCGCCAGGAATAGAGAGGCTGAGGGAGGCCTACGGCAGTAATCAGGAGCCAGAAAGACCGCGGCGAGTGTGGCGGCCGAGCCCGCGGCCATGTCGCCGCTAATTGCGGGCGCTCAAAGGCCAGGCCGCTCCAGCGAGGCTCGCCTGCCTGCCGCGTGCCCGAAACTGGTACCTGCTGCCCTCCTCGTGCATGTCAGCGATCACCCCTGTTCCGAGCCACCGCATCCGATGTAAGTAGGCTGTTTAGGTTTTTATGTTGGTAACGCCATGTAGCGCTGTATAAGAAAATCACTGACTGTGCTGTGTGCAGTCTGCGGCTGGTCGGCATTGTTGCAATATCTGCTGTTGTAGTCCTGGGCAGTTGGCTGTTAACAGCACGTAGCGTTGCGCGGTTGGAGGTGAGCTGCCAGCAGTGGTGGATGAGGGGAGAGAGATGGAGGAGTTTTGAGAGCGAATGATCTGGACGTGTGTCCATCATAGATAGTAAATTTGTAAGACTGGACGCCATGAACTGCTATATATATTATGAATTTTGAACACCCTTAAGGTAAATACATTGTTTGTTCTCTACCAAAACTTCCATATGAAACGTCCCCTTAGAAAAATTAATGAAATACTTTGCTGATAAACGTCTTACGTTATTTGATTTTCAAACAGCTGAGTAAAACTGAACATACTCAGACATTTCGCTCTTTACCTATTCTGATCAACACTAAACTGACACACAATATTTTTTAGCGCAACGCAATCTGACTTCCAACAATCCCTACAAAGGAATGGCCATGACTAACATTAACCTATACCTTCCATGAATCACTTACCTCACAAAAATCTTCGTTACTCGAAGTACTGCAATACAGCGAGCGCCAATACTGCCAGTTAAATAAAAGATTCTAACTACTGAACGCACTAACTACTGATAGGCATAGTTAGCAAATGAAAGATTTTGATACAGAACAAACAATGTATTTACCTTAAAGGTGTTCAAAAGTCATAATACATATAGCAGTTCATGGCATCCAGTCTTACAAATTTACTGTCTCTGATGGACACACGTCCAGATCATTCGCTCTCAAAACTCCGCCATCTCTCTCCCCACATCCACCACTGCTGGCGGCTCACCTCCAACTGCGCAACGCTACGCGCTGTTAACAGCCAACTGCCCGGCACTACAATAGCAAATATTGCAACAATGCTGACCACCCTCAGACTGCACATAGTCAGTGATTTTCACATACAGCGCTACATGGCGTTACCAACATAAAAACCTCAACAGCCTACTTACACCGTCACTGCAGCGCACACCGAGCAACAAAGGTGGAACATCAACTATCGATCGCAAATGCTTCAGTTTGGATGAAGATCATTTCCAGTCAGTAATCGGTTAAACTGGAGCAGTAGGCCCAGTCCATTACATGTAAACACAGCTCACACCATCATGGAACCTCCACCAGCCTTCACTGTACCCTCAGACAACAAGAGTCCCTGGCTTCGTGGGCGGTCTGTAACACCCTTGAAAGGTAAAGATACCAGAGGCGCTGGGCAATTGCAGACAGATTGTGCAAAAGATGAACATCAACTGTCGACCACAAATACTTAAATTTGAACGAAGATCATTTCCAGTCAATGATCGGTGAAGATAGACCAGAGGATCAGCCCATTTCATGTAAACACAGCCCACACCGTCATGGAACCTCCACCAGCGTGCACTGTGCCTTGTAGACAACTGCCAGGCCTGGGTGGCCGAGCGGTTCTAGGCGCTACAGTCTGGAACCGCGCGACCGCTACGGTCGCAGGTTCACATCCTGCCTCGGGCATGGATGTTTGTGATATCCTTAGGTTAGATAGGTTTAAGTAGTTCTAAGTTCTAGGGGACTGATGACCTCAGAAGTTAACTCACATAGTGCTCACTTGAACCATTTTGTTGTAGACAACTCGAGTCCGTGGCTTCGGTGGGGTCTGTAGCACTTTTCAAAGATAAAGATACCAGAGGCATTGGGCAATAGAAGACATAAAGTGAAAAAGGTGAGACTACTGAAAAGCGGCGTGCAGCTTGGTTTCCTTGAGGATGGAAGAGCTGGGCAGCCGCAGATTGAACACAGCACAGATAATTTTAAAAGTCACATCATTATAATGACCAAGTTGCTTGAAAAATATGCAAGGTGTCCAGAAATTCCCGTTACAGACTTCTAGGACTTCTAGAGGCGAGTGAGTAGATAATGTATTGAATAGGAACCCATGGACAGCGTCATCTCTTGATAATGTCAGAAAATTTCTATGAAGGATAAACGTATCAATTTGAGGTAAGTATCCCTGTACCGGAAACGAAAGCGTCGAAAGTCACATGCGAAAATCGTTTTGATACTCCTAACAGTGTAACACTTGTACTGGTAGTGTTGTTGCGAAGACTGTACGGTAGGTAACTTTCAGATGTGGTCGGATGGGCCAGAACAGGGAAAAATGTGCCGTAAACATGGACTCTAAAATAGTTACTATAATAGATATGAGCTCTTTTTCAATACCGGGGATGTATTTCACAGTAGCGAAGATGAACAAGTGCTCTTAGCTCTTAAGGTGTGCATTTTAGAGACCATGTTTACTGAAATTCTTTCCTTATTTCTGTCGCTATTCTCATCTCTGCAAGTTACCTACCTTACAGTCTTAGCGACAACAGTACCAGTACATATATTGCACTATTAGGAGTATCAAAACGATTTTCGCTAGTGACTTTCGACTCGTCCGTTTCCTATCCATGGACCCTTACGTCAAATTGATACACGTCGTAGAAAGTGTGTTACATCATCAGGGAATGACCCTGTATATAAATACATCTACAAACGCCGGCACCTGTAAGTCTAACGCTCTGTAGCGTCGTTGGATGACGTTTCCAGATATGGGTTTCATTTAAAAATACAGGGTGATTCAAAAAGAATACCACAACTTTAAAAATGTGTATTTAATGAAAGAAACATAATATAACCTTCTGTTATACATCATTACAAAGAGTATTTAAAAAGGTTTTTTTTTCACTCAAAAACAAGTTCAGAGAGGTTCAATATGGCCCCCTCCAGACACACGAGCAATATCAACCCGATACTCCAACTCGTTCCACACTCTCTGTAGCATATCAGGCGTAACAGTTTGGATAGCTGCTGTTATTTCTCGTTTCAAATCATCAATGGTGGCTGGGAGAGGTGGCCGAAACACCATATCCTTAACAAAGCCCCATAAGAAAAAATCGCAGGGGGTAAGATCAAGGCTTCTTGGAGGCCAGTGATGAAGTGCTCTGTCACAGGCTGCCTGGCGGCCGATCCATCGCCTCGGGTAGGTACATAACTAACCTTTTTCGTAGGACTCTCCATACAATTGATTGTGGAATTTGCAGCTCTCTGCTAGCTCTGCGAGTCGATTTTCCTGGGGTGCGAACAAATGCTTGCTGGATGCGTGCTACATTTTCATCACTCGTTCTCGGCCGTCCAGAACTTTTCCCTTTGCACAAACACCCATTCTCTGTAAACTGTTTATACCAACGTTTAATACACCACCTATCAGGAGGTTTAACACCATACTTCGTTCGAAATGCACGCTGAACAACTGTCGTCGATTCACTTCTGCCGTACTCAATAACACAAAAACCTTTCTGTTGAGCGGTCGCCATCTTAGCATCAACTGACGCTGACGCCTAGTCAACAGCGCCTCAAGCGAACAAATGTACAACTAAATGAAACTTTATAGCTCCCTTAATTCGCCGACAGATAGTGCTTAGCTCTGCCTTTTGTCGTTGCAGAGTTTTAAATTCCTAAAGTTGTGGTATTCTTTTTGAATCACCCTGTATTATGTACTCAGTCCCTTCTATAGGTCCCGTTTATAACGGGAAATTACGACTACTCTGTATGGAAGTTAACAATATCTACAGCTATATGGATACTTTGAAAATCACATTTAAGTGTCTGGCAGTGGGTTCATAGAACCACCTACACAGTTCTCTATTACTGTAATCTCGTATAGCGCGCGGAAAGAATGAACACCTATATCTCTCCGTACGACCTCTGATTGCACTTATTTTATTGTGGTGACCGTTCCTCCCTATGTAGGTCGGTGTCAACAAAATATTTTCTCATTCAGAGGAGAAAGTTGGTGACTGGAATTTCGTGAGAAGATTCACATGGCTAAAATGGCACTGAGCACTACATGACTTAACATCTGAGGTCATCAGTCCCTCTAGAACTTAGGCGACCGTAGCCGTCATGCATTTCCAGACCGAAGCGCCTAGAACCGCTCGGCCACAGTGGCCGGCTTGAGAAGATTCCGCCGCAACGAGAAACGCCTTTCTTTTAATGATGGCCGGCCCAAATCCTGTATCATTTCTGTGACACACTCTTCCATATTTCGCGATAGTATAAAATGTGCCACCTTTCTTTGCACTTTTTCGATGTATTCCGTCAGTCTTATCTGGTAAGGATCCCACACCGCGCAGCAGTATTCTAAAAGAGGACGGACAAGCGTAGTGTAGGCAGGCTCCTTAGTACGGCTGTTAAATTTTCTAAATGTCCTGCCAGTAAATCGCAGTCTTTGGTTAGCCATCCCCATACCATTTTCTGTGTGTTCCTTCCAATTTAAGTTGTACGTAATTGTTCTACCTAGGTATTTAGTTGAATTTACGGCTTTTAGATTATACTTATTTATCGTGTAACCGAAGTTTAATGAGTTCCTTTTAGCAGTCATGTGGATGACCTCACACTTTTCGTTATTTACGGTCAACTGCCAATTTTACCACTATTCAGATATCTTTTCTAAATCGTTTTACAGTTTGTTTTCATCTTCTGATGACTTTAATAGCGCATAAACGACAGCGTCATCTGCAAACCACCGAAGACGGCTGCTCAGGTTGTCTCCCAGATCGTTTATATAGATAAGGAACAGCAAAGGGTCTATAACACTACCTTGGGGAATGCCAGAAATGACTTCTGTTTTACTCGATGACTTTCCGTCAGTTACTACGAACTGTGAACTCTCTGACACGAAATCACAAATCCAGTCGCATAACTGAGGCGATATTCCATAAGCACACAATTTCACTACGAGCCGCTTGTGTGGTATCGTGTCAAAAGCCTTCCGGAAATCCAGAAATACGCAATCGATCTGAAATTCCCTTGTCAATAGCACTCAACACTTCATGTGAATAAAGAGCTAGTTGTTTTTCACAGGAACGATGTTTTCTAAACCCATGTTGACTGTGTGTCAATAGGCCATTTTCTTTGAGGTAATTCATGATGTTCGAACACAACATATGTTACAAAATCCTGTTGCATATCGACGATAACGATATGGGCCTGTAATTTATTGGATTCCTCTTACTACCTTTCTTGATTATTAGTGTGATCTGTGCAACTTTCCAGTGTTTGGGTACGGATCTTTCGTCGAGCGAACGTTGTATATGATTGTTAAGTATGGAGCTACTGCACCCACATACTCTGAAAGGAACCTAATTGGTATACAGTCTGGACCAGAAGAGTTGCTTTTATTAAGAAATTTAAGTTGCTTCAACACTCCGAGGATATTTACTTCTACGTTACTCATGTTGGCAGCTGTTCTTGATTCGACTTCTGGAATATTTACTTCGTCGCGAATGGAACAGTTACCCGAAAATGTAGAATAAATTTCCTTTCTTTCGTTATAAGCTTTACATACTGTTTCTGACCTACCTGCATACATAAATAATCTGACGGACAGGGTGAGCTGCAGTCTGCGGCTGCTACATCGTTGAGCGAACATAGGAGGATACAGATGACAGACAAAATTTCTAGTTGGTGTGATCAATGGCACCTTGATCTAAGTGCTGGGACTGTGCTACTTGACACAGTTGAGACGTTAAAATATCTAGACACAACGTTGCAAAATGATATATAATGGTACGAGCAGTTAAGGATTGTAGTAGGAAAGGCGAATGGTCGTCTTCGGCTTAACGTCAAAAATTTATGAAAGTTTGTTTTATCTGTAAAAGATGCGCCGGCCGCTGGTGGCCGAGCGGTTCTAGGCGCTTCAGTCTGGAACCGCGCGACCGCTACGGTCGCAGGTTCGAATCCTGCATCTGGAATGGGTGTGTTTGGTGTCCTTAGGTTAGTTAGATTTAAGTAGTTCTCCGTTCTAGGGGACTGATGACCTGAGATGTTAAGTCCCATAGTGCTCAGAGCCATTTGAACCATTTCTTTGTAAAAGATATCGCATTTGGAACACTAGTGCGAATCATTTTTGAGCAGTACTGAATTGTTTGGCATCCCCACTAGGTCGGACTAAAAGAATACATCGAAGCAATTCAGAGACGGTCTGTTAGGTTTGTTAGTGGTAAGTCCGATCAACACCCAAGTGTCATGGAGATGCTTGGGGATCTTATATCGGAACCCAGGAGGCAAGCCGACGTTGCTTACGAGGAACGCTAATATTTAGAGAACCTGCATTTTAAGCTCTGCAGAACGATTTTGCTGCCACCAACGTACATTTAACGCAAGGCCCATGGAGTTAAGATAAATCATGGCTCTTGCGGTGTCTTGCAGACAATCGTTTTTGCCTCGCTCTGTTTCCGGATGGAACAGGAAACGAAATTAGTAGTCTACAAGGTACTCTCAGCAACGCATCGAATGGTGGAACTGATATGCCATCGCCCTCCCACTAGAGAGCCACGAGCTCCTACAGGGCACACAATGAAGCAGTAGGGCGAGCGTCACTATGATCTGACAATAAGCCTGTCACTGTTTGAAAATCTGAGAAGCAAATTAAGACTCAGAGACATAAGAGAAATGAAAACTGGTCCTAGTAGTTATATAGGTTACCTCTTCCCAGTGACTAACAAGGACCTGTTCAGTTTTGAAGAGGGCTGACGGAATACTCGACCCACTACTCCTGATTTACATAAATGATCTAGGTGATAATCTGAGCAGCCCCCTTGGATTGTTTGGAGATGACGCTGTAATTTACCGTCTAGTAAAATCATCAGACGATCAATTCCAATTTCAAGATGATCTAGAGATAATTTCTGTATGGTGCGAAAAGTGGCGATTGGCACTAAACAAAGAAAATTGCCATGTCATCCACATGGATACTAAAAGAAATCGAATGAATTTTGGGTATACGATAACTCGCACTAATCTAAGGGCTGTTAGTTCGACTAAATACATAGGAATTACAATTACGAGCAACTTAAATTGGATAGACCACTTAAATAATATTGTGGGGAGAGCGAAACAAAGACTGCGCTTTGTTGGCAGAACGCTTAGAAGATGCGACAAACCCACTAAAGAGAGAGCCTACATTAGACTAGTCCGTCGTCTGCTGGAATATTGCTGCGCGGTGTGGGATCCTTACCAGGTGGGACTGACGGAGAACATCAAAAAAGTGCAAAGAAGGGCAACTCATTTCGTGTTGTAGCGCAATACGGGTGAGAGTGTCACCGATATGACAAGCGAGTTGGGGTGGCAGTCACTCAAACAATGGCGGTATCCTTTGCGGCGAGATGTATTTACGAAATTTCAACCACCAACTTTCTCTTTTGAATGCGAAAATATTTTGTTGACACCCACCTACGTAGGGAGAAATGATCATCATAATGAAATAAGAGAAATCAGAGCTTGAACGGTGTTCCTTTTTCCCACGCGCCATTCGAGAGTGGAATGGTAGAGAAGTAGTATGAAAATGGTTCGATGAACCCTCTGCCAGGCACTTAAGTGAGAATTGCAGAGTAACCATGTAGATCGAGATGTAGGAGAATATGAAGAAGGATTTAGGGAAGGATGCTTTTGTGTAGAGCAAATCCTAAATCTAAATAACATAACAGACCTGAGGAAAATCGGAAACTTTTGTAGATTTTAAAAAGGCCTGTAACTCAACTGATAGAAATGTAGTAAGTAATATTGTAAGGAAATTTTGAATTCGATAATAAAACAAACGCAAGGAACTTAAATAACTACAATGTAGAAAGTAACATTTATGGAGGAACAGTCAAAACTTCACGAAATAAAGTCCGGAGTAGGAGAAGGAGATGGTTTGTCACCCTTTTTCTACGGCCCATTAGAAAGTGTGGTGAGAGAATGGAGGAAATCCATCAAAAAAAAAATGGCTCTGAGCACTATGGGACTCAACTGCTGAGGTCATTAGTCCCCTAGAACTTAGAACTAGTTAAACCTAACTAACCTAAGGACATCACAAACATCCATGCCCGAGGCAGGATTCGAACCTGCGACCGTAGCGGTCTTGCGGTTCCAGACTGCAGCGCCTTTAACCGCACGGCCACTTCGGCCGGCAGGAAATCCATCAGTAACAGTGTCAAACGAGGAAGAATCTCAGAATTAGCAGAGATTTTCTAATTTTGGCGGACTCCCAGGGAAGTGGCAAAGAATAAATCTCAGAACTACAGTTCACGACAAAATCTTAAAATTCAAGATTTGGGGATCATGAGAGGCTGGAAAAACCTGAAAAAAAAATTTAAGGAAAATTCTGGGACACAAAATAAAAGTAGTGCTGAACAACATTAAAATCAAACAGAAAGATCTGTTCAAAAAAGGAAAAGCTAATTGGCTAACTGACGTATTAGGGAAGGAAAACTACTAATGGTTTTGCCGCGCGGGATTAGCCGAGCGGTCTGGGGCGCTACAGTCATGGACTGTGCGGCTGGTCCCGGCGGAGGTTCGAGTCCTCCCTCGGGCATGGGTGTGTGTGTTTGTCCTTAGGATAATTTAGGCTAAGTAGTGTGTAAGCTTAGGGACTGATGACCTTAGCAGTTAAGTCCCATAAGATTTCACACACATTTGAACTACTAATGGTTTTGTGGACACAAAATAGGTGGCAATAATAAAATTTTCGCTATTTGAGACAGTGTAGGAGGAAAAGTATTTACCGTATGGGTATAAAACTTTCCAGGAATGATGTTCAGACTGCGCGCTGGGGAATTTGGGTTGCTTTAGTGTTAGCATCATTATTTGCTGTTATGTGCCGGTACCGGTACGGTGACGTTGGTGGGAACTGCGATCCCAAAACCAAAGACACGTATCGTGAACGGCACGAAATTTGCAATTTGTAGAAAATTAAGTAAGTTCTGATTTAATTTTATTTTTCACTTTCAGTCATCTTCTACCTCCTTTTAAATAACATACGTTATGAATGCATTTTAAATCCAATGAATACTAAGAGTATTTTTCGCACATCGACAGAGCAACGAGTGGCTGGGGTGTTGCCTTTCTTGAGAAGAGGTAAGCTACAGCACACATCGCAGCGTTTTCGTCTCTCAATTAGTTTGCAACAGCAGTGTCATTGACAGCTACGCTGATAGAGAATAGACGCGAGCGTCTGTCGCAGGTGACACATTATCAGGGTCCAGTTAAAGAACTCATTTGGAGGGAGATTGCGTTGTTGCGTGCAGTGAAATGAATTAGACATTCTCGACACTTAATGACATAATGTACAGCCACGGTGAGTGAGCATTTGCGCGACAATGTCAGTTTCATTTAATACTGTCGATGTTCAATGTTTCTTTCATTATAAATTTTCAAATTATTTAATGTTATTAGATGTCACTCTGAACGGAGAAGAGTATTCAGACGTAAAAGTAAATTCAGGCGTGCCACAGTGGAGTATTACAGGACTATTACTTTTTACATTATTTATTAATGACGTAGAAGGTGGCGTCGGAAATCCCATGAAGCTTTCCGCGGGTGAAGCTGTTGTTTATGGAGAAGTCACGATGCGAGAAAATTGAAGCGAAGAGCAGGAAGATCTACAGATGATCTATGCTCGGTGCAGGCAGTGGCGACTGACCGTCAACATAAGCAAATGTAATGCAGAAGGAGTACATAGAGAGACAGACTCTTTGTTGTCTGACTATACATTTACAGAATAAGCCCTACAAACAGTTACTTCCATAAAATGTCTAGGAGCGATTTGAAGTGGAGCGACCACACAAAATTAATCGCGAGTAACGCAGACCACAAACTGAGAGCATCGGAAAAACCCTCAGGAAATGTAATCCATCAAGAAAGGATGTCGCGTACAAACAACTTGTTCGACCAGTACTTGAATATTACTCTTCTATATGGAATCCGTACCACATAGGGCTGACAGATGAAATGGAGAATGTCCGAAGAACAACAGTACGTTTCGTTGTAGGATAACTTAGTAAGAGCAGAAGCGTCACGGAGAAGCTCACCCAGTGGCAGACGAGGCAATAGAGGCGTTCTGCATCACAATATGGCCAGTTTCCGAGAGCGTACGTGCCTAGAAAAGTGAACCAACCTACTGCTCCCTCCTACACAGTCTCATGAAAAGACCATCAAGGTAAAATTAGAGAGATACAAGTGCACACAGAGGCTAACTGGCAGTCGCTCTTCTCGTGAACCACACGCAACTGGAACAGGAAAGGGGGAAGTGACAATGGTGTACAGAGTACCCTCAGCCACACACTGTAGCGTGGTTGGCGGAGAGTGGATATAGATGTACAAGCAGTTCCTTCTACAACGAGCCTCCCAATATTCGGTAAGAAACCTGTCGGAGATCCTCTTTGCACCATTGGAGATTTCTGCCCATTAAGGGAGGTGGTGGAAGAGTGACAGGGTTCCTTAGATTAAACTCCCGTTTGCCGCTCACTGCTGCATAGGTTGATCCTACGTATTGGATGTTAGGAGTTCTCTCCTCCCCATGGAAGCACACTCTTCTTGCTACGGTTTCCCAAAGCTATAAATACACGGGAAAGAATCTATATTGTTAATCATCTATCTCAAGATTGTGGAACACAATATGTGGAAGCTTACGGATTACAGAAATCGATGAAGTTGGCAGCAGATATCGAGGAGATACGAAATTAGAGAAGCCACTGCGATTAGCTATCTTAACCGATATTGGCATGTGGATATGGTTGTTAAATAGAGAGAAATATGTCGTGTATTGAAACCTATAAAAAAAAAAAAATAGGCAGAGGTACCGATTGCGAGTCTCGGTCCGGCATACAGTTTTAATCCGTTAGGAAGTTTCATAACAGCGCACACACCATTGTAGAGTGAAAATTTCACTCTAGAAAGAAATACAACTTCGGTAAAGACGGCAGTGTGGTTGCTTGTACTCTGATGACGAAAATGTTTTACAAACCAGCAATGAAAGGTCTCAAGAGCGTGTGTTCTCACTTTTAATTCTTCTTGTTGGAGGTAATATTAAATATACCCTTTGACTAATATAATGAATGTTTCCGGAATCCTTATTGACACATTGACAGTATGTAGAAGAACAAAGTTACTGTCCGGTAAAGCGCGGATCGACAGAAGGAAATTTATACAAGGTGCTGAAGAGCGCTGTATGGGAAGGGGAACATCTTCGAATCTAAACACGACGGCGGGATCTAGGTCGGATGCTGCCCATCTCTTTGTTTCACAGCTCCTGAGAGAACAGACGCGTCTGCTGAAGGGAAATGTCAGCGAAGGAGCAAATAAACTCTCAGAGTTCACGCGGTGGCTCGCCTTCCACGTCTGCAATGTCATTACGTGAAATGTAGAGAGCAGTTTATTGCCTCTGGCAGATGAGATTCTACTCTTTTTCAGCCTCGATCCCGGAGCGGAATTTATAAGATTAGCTAAAACGGTTTACTGCTAAGCAGAATGGCCAGCGCCTGTTGAGACCACTCACCACCTCTGTCTCTCAAACGCAACGAGCTCCCAGAACCGCATGGAAATGTTTTTCTCTTTCTGAGTAGTTTGGGAGAGCTGCAGTGTAAATATCTCACCAAGTCCCAGAGTGCAGCTTCGTACACACGTTACACGGTATAAGATGAGCTGTTACGCCAAGTGAGGCTGACTGAAAGATAGCTTAAGCAGCACGCATCTACAAACAGATCGTCTGTAACTGATGGGCAGTCTCGGTGAGGGGCGGCCTTTTTCACTTCAACAAACCGCCGGCGTACAAAACGTATGTAGAACCTGAATGCATCGGCCGTAGATAACCGCAAAAATAAAGTGTTTTCGGTACTCATTTTTTACTCAGAAGGCTTAGATCATCCGAAATGAATCAAAAGTAGAAACAGTAAATCATGTTAACCGTTTTCTTTAAATGCAATTTAGAATTTGATGAACATTCGGTTCTGGAGAGAGGAAGTCTTAAGATGGGCCTTGTACACACGGTAGTAGATCCAACGTGCCAATCCATCTTGCATTAAGGGAGGGCGTTGATGAAAAACACACACTACTTCAAATATGCACCAAATCCACAGTTTCGGAGATATGGCAATGAAATTTCGTACCGCGCTACATGAAAGTAACACATTTACATATAAAATCCTTTGATTATATATATATTCAACTTTCTTTGAATGAAATTTGAAGTTTTATTTTCAAAAAATAATGTGTGTTCCTTCTTCTCGGAAAGTATTCAAGAGATTTCTATAAAAATTTCTCTGTTTCATCTATTTATATGTTGTAAGCTTCTCTCATGAGGTTTTTGGAATAGGTCAAATAGGAGAATTATCATATTTTTTAAATTATAATTCCACAAGTACAAATTTAAAGTCATGGAAAATTCCAAGCACTTTGCCCCATATCTCAGCTTGCAATCAGAATTTCAAAATTTCCTATCGAGACGACGCTTAATAAGTTTACAGAAATATTTGTACAAAATTTCATAACTCTAGCGTTCATAGAATCTGAGGAAAAGGTACATAAACTTTAAAAAACAATCTTTTCAGGAAACGCAATTTTAATTTCAACCTAACTTTTTTCCTTATGTCACTTCTTCATAAGGCATCACATTTGTACTCTTGGTCGTCTTTCCCTTCAAGGCTTCTTTTCTGGTTTCTTGTTGTCTGTCCTCTTTCCTTTACCAGGTCTTCAACTGACTTTTCAGCTGCAGAGACGCGCTGTAAATCTATTTTTCGCAGAATGTTTTGAGTAAAATTTCCTGTCTTGAAGCCCATTCCTTCTAATACCTCCATCCTCCCGACGTTCCCATCATTAAATTCAATAACTGCATCATAAGTAGCAATTCTGACAACTGTAGCAGATGAAAATGTGTTTCTAGGGCATCGTTTCCTTATGAGTGAATTTAGAGAATCATTTGGATTTTGGATTTTGCCATGAACACACTTTTTGGGAAGTGCAGGATCGGCCAGAAACCTGTAAGTGGGCTTGACAATATCCAGGATACTATTTGGAAGCCTCTCCTTGTGAATGTAGGGGTTATTATCCCTCTGAGCTTCTAGATATGTTGCACAGATTATGAATAGGGTCTTCATCTCTTGACAACATGTGGAAATATGTAGCCCATACTGCAATTGTCATGTCATTTGCACTGGACAGCTTCTGTCTGACAGCCTTGCCATAAAACACTTGAAGAGAGTCTATCATCTTCTTTGTGACTCTGTTGTGTCCACCAATGCCTTTTCCATCTTCCAACTTTTTGCCCTTCATATCACTGACAAGTTTCCTCAATCTTGAGCCCATTCTCTTCTGGATGTGACCTATGCATTCAAGTTTCTCAGTTGAAAGTTCTCCATAAGGTTTGCCCTCATTCACAGACTTGAATTCACTGGAGTCACCATACCCAAGATATTTCACACATCTGACACCACGTTCCTTGACAGATCTCTTAAGAATAATTTGCATATCAGCTCCTTCCATTCCACCACTAGAACCATAAAATGTTTTGCTGCAATTATGTTCTTTTACATCTCCTTCACATTCTGCATGAAGAAAGAATCGAACACTTGTATAAACCTCCGTCAGTATCACAAGGCAAAGAAGATTTGCTTCGTCTAAAACGACGCAGCTAGTTTGTTATTGTTTGTAAGATACGGAACAGAGTCAAAGATGATCTATAAAACCAAAGTGTATGTATCACGGCCTTCTAGATGTATCCCGCACACGTTTGGTTGAAAGTAACAAACAGAATCGTTGTTCACTGAGCCGGTATTGAAGTGCTGCTTCAAAACGTGGGCGTGACAGGGAGGCCACGTCACACTTTTAATTAATTTTCAGGCACATCAGATGCTATTTCAACATTGAAACATTGGGAACGTATTGTCCATGAGTTGTACTAACAAATAAAAAATTAATCGAAAATTGACATTTTTCGTCAGTTTCATCATACGTTTAATTCTGCATATACAGGGTCGTCCATTGATCGTGATCGGGAAATATATCTCACGAAATAAGCATCAAACGAAAAAACTACAAGGAACGATGCTTGTGTAGCTCGAAGGGGGGAACCAGATGGCGTTATGGATGGCCTGCTAGATGGCGCTGCCATAGGTCAAATGGATATCAACTGCGGTTTTTTTTAATAGGAAACCTCATTTTTTATTACATATTCGTGTAGTACGCAAAGAAATATGAATGTTTTAGTTGGACCACTTTCTTCGCTTTGTGATAGATGGAGCTGTAATAGTCACAAACATATGGTTCACAATTTTAGACGAACAGTTGGTAACAGGTAGTTTTTTTAGATTAAAATACAGAACACAGGTACGTTTGAACATTTTATTTCGGTTGTCCCAATGTGATACATGTACCTTTGTGAATTTATCCTTTGTGAACTTATCATTTCTGAGAACGCATGCTGTTACAGCTTGATTACCTGTAAATACCACATTAATGCAATAAATGCTCAAAATGATGTCTGTCAACCTCAATGCATTTGGCAATACGTGTAACAACATGCCTCTCAACAGCGAGTAGTTCGTCTTCCGTAATGTTCGCACATGCATTGACAATGCGCTGACGCATGTTGTCAGGCGTTGTCGGTGGATGACGATAGCATAGAAAGAATTCCGGGGTCGTCAGATCCGGTGAACGTGAAGGCCATGGTATGGTGCTTCGACGACCAATCCACCTGGCGTGAAATATGCTATTCGATACTGCTTCAACCGCAGTAGAGCTATGTGCCGGACATCCATCATGTTGGAAGTAAATCGCCATTCTGTCATGCAGAGAAACATTTTGTAGTAACCTCGGTAGAACATTACGTAGGAAATCAGCTGATACCAAAAATGTTTGGTGCCAGTGATGAAGGTACACCCGATACCTTAGTTAGTCTTAAAGTCATCAGTGTGCAGGACGAAGATGTGTGCGACGGTCGAGAAGCTAGAAGCGATAGACCAAATCCGCAGTAGTGTCCTTAGGAAGGGAACCAAGTCCAAGATTAACACGAGCCACCACACGAAGCCAAGGCAGTGAAGGGTTCACACCCATTGGGTACGTGGCAGATAACGTGAAGCTAAGTGCCGGAGCAGTAACCGAAAGTGAACTGCGGCGATAAGTGCCATCGATAAAATGGGGACCAATTTTCATTCCTCCCATAATGCTGCACCATACATTAACCCGCCAAGGTTGCTGATGTTCCACTTGTCGCAGCCATCGTGGATTTTCCGTTGCCCAATAGTGCATATTATGCCGGGTTACGTTACCACTGTTGGCGAATGACGCTACGTCGCTAAATAGAACGCGTGCAAAAAATCTGTCATCGTTCCGTGATTTCTCTTGAGCCCAGTGGAAGAACTGTACACGACGTTCAAAGTCGTCGCCATGCAATTCCTGGTGCATAGAAATATGGTACGGGTGCAATCGATGTTGATGTAGCATTCTCAACACCGACGTTTTTGAGATTCCCGACAGCAGCTAAAACACCTACTTGGGCATCATCATTTGTTGCAGGTCTTGGTTGAAGTTTCACATGTGGCTGAACACTTCCTGTTTCCTTAAATAACATAACTATCCGGCGAACGGTCCGGACACTTGGATGATGTAGTCCAGGATAGCGAGCAGCGTATATATAGCACACGCCCTTTGGGAATTTTGATCACAATAGCCATTCATCAACACGATATCGACCTTTTCCGCAATTTGTAAACGGTCCATTTTAAAACGGGTAATGTATCACGAAGCGAATACCGTCCGCACTGGCGAAATGTTACGTGATACCACGTACTTATACGTTTGTGACTATTACAGCGCCATGTATCACGAAGTGAAAAAAGTGGTCCAACTAAAACATTCGTATTTCTTTACGTACTACACGAATATGTAATAAAAATGGGGGTTCCTATTTTAAAAAACCGCAGTTGATATCCGTTTGACCTTTGGCAGCGCCATCTAGCGGGCCAACCATAGCGCCATCTGGTTTCCCCCTAAGCTAGACAAGTTTAGTTCTTTGTAGTTTTTTCGTTTGATGCTTATTTCGTGAGATATTTGGCCCGGTCACGATCAATGGACCACCCTGTATACTTATGCCTTTAATATGCTATAGACATACTTCGTAATACAAATCAGTTATCGGTTATTTTGTAACGGCATCTAAGGGAAATAATATGCATGGGCGACGGCTAAATTTTTTTGTTTTCATCTTCTCTTCTCTCTGATTGCGACAGCTGTGGATACTTCAGGTGCCAGCTTAGAGCGTGATCGATGAGAGGAGAAAGCTGACGGGTTCCCGGAAATGCGGCAGGCCTACAAAATAGCCTTGCCTACCCACTGCTGAACACAGTCGGTCGAAGTTAACTGGCCTTAGGACAGGCGCCCGACCGTCGCCCGTGGCTTGCTTTCTGATGTTAGCAATCAGCGGCTTGCAGACGCTTCGGTCACGGTTTTATGAAGGCCCTCGCTGTTGTCCAAAGCGGCGTCTTTTGAGAGAGAGGACGAAGTACAGACACTAAGACCTAGGGTACTGTCCGCTGGAGCTTCGCGGAAGCGGAGTTGTGTCTCGACTGGGCTTGCGCCACTACTCCACCTCATGTAGGCCCTGTAGTTACCATTGTCCACTGGTGTCCCGCGCCCGAGAGCATCTTGTACAGATATCTCTTGGATGCTGTGGTTGCAAGGTTGACTCTTACGTCAGCTCATCATTACAACCACCGTAGAAATTGGCTGGAAGCTGGAAGAGACATCGTTGGCGGTTACGGTGACGTAATTTTATAGTGGAGCATTCGTCGCTTTCTTCTTTTTTTAATAGCCAAAAAAGAAAATGATGGTCAGAAGAACTGACTCAGCGTATAGGAAAGTCAAAACAAAGAAAAGAGGGGGTTGTAACATTAAGAGCGCAGTGGGAATTTCACTGTTAAATGCGGAGGAGAGAGCAGATGAGCGGAAAAAGTACATTGAAGGACTCCATGAGGAAGAAGACTTGCCGATCACGAGATAGAAGAAGAAACAGGAGGAGTAGGAGAAGGGGGAGGTTAGTGTTCAACTTCCTGCCGACAATGAGGTCATTAGAGCACAAGCTCAGATTGGGGAAGGATGGGGAATGAAATTGTCCGTGGCCTTTCAAAGGAAGCATCCAAGCATTTGCCTGAGAGATTTAGGGAAACCACGGAAAACGAAAATCAGGATGGCCGGACGCGGGTTTGAACCGTCGTGGTCCGGAATGTGTGTTCTTCACCCCGCTCGGTGAAGAAACAGGAGAGATAGAGGACCCAGAATGAGAACCAGACTTTGAAAGAGCTTTGGAAGGCTTAAGATCAAATAAGGTAGAAGGGATAAGATAATAATGCATCGAAATTTCTAAAATCATTGGGCGAAGGGGTAACAAAATAACTGTTCACACTGATGTGCAGAAAGTATTAGTCTGGCTACATACCATCTGACTTCTGGGAAAATGTCATCCACAAAATTCCCAAGACTGCAAAAAAAAAAAAAAGAGGTTCAAATGGCTCTAAGCACTATGGGACTTAAGATCTGAGGTCATCAGTCCCCTAGAACTTAGATCTACTTAAACCTAACTAACCTCAGGACATCACACACATCCATGCCCGAGGCAGGATTCGAACCTGCGACCGTAGCGGTCGCGCGGATCCAGACTGAAGAGCGTAGAACCGCTCGGTCACCACGGCCGGCCCCAAGATTTAAAGAGCTGGCAAGTGCGAGAAGTGTCGCACGATACGATCAGCTTAACAGCTCATACATTCAAGTTGATGACTGGAATAATATACAGAAGAATAGAAAATAAAATTAAGGTTGTGCTAGACGACGATCAGTTTGGATTTAGTCAAGGTATCGGCACCACAGAGGCAGTTCTGACGTTGTAGTTGACAGTGGAAGCAAGACTAAAGAAAAATCAAGACACATTTATAAGATTTATAGACCTGAATAAACGGTTCTTCAGTATCAGATGGTGCAAAAAGTTCGAAATTCCTAGGAAAGTCGCAATAAGCTTTAGGGAAAGACGGGTAACATATAATAAAATATATATAGTACTTAAGAGCCAAGAGGGAATAATGAGACTGGAAAACCAAGAACGAAGTACTTGGATTAAAAATGGTGGAAGTCAGGGATGTAGTCTTTCGCCCCTACTGTTCATTATATATTTCTAAGAAGCAATAAGGAAATAAAAGAAACGATGGCGAGTGGAATTAAATGATGAAAGGATATCGATGGAATCAAATGGTGAAAGAATATCGAAGATAAGAGCCGCTGATGACATTGCTACTCCCAGTGAAAGTGAGGAAGTATTACAGTATCTATTGAATGGAATGAACAGTCTAAGGAGTGCAGAATATGTATTGAGAGTAAATCGAGGAAAGACAAAAGTACTGTAAAGTAGCAGAAATGAGAACAGGAAGAAATTTAACATCAGGTTTGATGGTCAAGAAGTAGATAAAGTTAAGGGATTGTGCTATCTACGCACCAAAATAACGAAGGACGGACGGAGAAAGGAGGCCAGCTAATAGAGTAGCACTGGAAAAAAGGCATTCCTGTCCGTGAGAAGTCTACTAGTGTCAAACATAGGTCTCAGCTTGAGGAAGAAATTTCAGGCAATAGACGTCTGGAGCACAGCGTTCTATGATAGTGAAACATGGACTGTGGAAAAACCAGAAACAAAGGGAATCGAGGAATTTGAGATGTGGTTTACAAACGAATTTTGGAAATTAGGTGGACTGATAATATAAGGAAGAAGGAGGTTCTCCGCAGAATCGACGAGGAAAGGAATATGTGGAAAATACTGAATGAAGAAGGGACAGGAAGATAGAACATCTGTTTAGACATCAGGGAATAACTTTAGTGGAACTAGAAGGAGCTGTTGAGAGCAACAGTTGTAGAGGAAGACAGAGACTGGAATAAATCCAGCAAACATTGTGGATGTTGATTTCAAGTGGTACCCTGAGGTGAAGAGGTTGACACAAGGAGAGGAATCCGTGGCAAGCGGCATCAAATCAATCAGGTGACTACCGATGACTACTCACTAGCACAATGGAGCAGAAACTCTGCTGAAGTTGTGACGATCCCATGAGTCGATCGTTACTTACTCTTCTGTACTTCGTTGCAAAGCACTTTGTTTGAGTCTCGTCTATCCAGTCACTCGGACAATATCGTAGCACTTGGAACAGGACCCCGTCTAGGTAAATAATTAAGGAAATATATGGTTGCTCAACACAAAGTTTACAAAATTATGTCGTATTATTACACAGTATTCAAGTGATTCTTTGAGATGAAGGCGGTAGTGATGTCGATATCCTGTGGCTATTCAAAAAAGGCTGCAAAACTATCCACGGGGCTCTCACTGTACAACAAATTCTCAGAATTCTCTTCATAGCGTCGTATTTGAAGTTTACTGACTAGTAAACTTTTCTGAATTATCTCAGTTTTATGCATCTAAATCTAATAATGTACTGGGATTTCAATATGAACAACATTGAACCTGAACACTTTAGATCATCCCTTGGCAATTGTACTTTGGTGAAACTTTAACTATCCTTTTACGAAAAGTAAGTGGAGTACCTCAAAGACAAGGACCCTGAATAACTATGAAATTTACTACTCCATAAAGTTAATTAACTGCAGTGACATAATTACTTTAGAGCTCAGTAAAATAGGATATTCGAAAATATCGTAGCACTTGGAACAGGACCCCGTCTAGGTACATAATTAAGGAAATATATGGTTGCTCAACACAAAGTTTACAAAATTATGTCGTATTATTACACAGTATTCAAGTGATTCTTTGAGATGAAGGCGGTAGTAGTGTCGATATCCTGTGGCTATTCAAAAAAGGCTGCAAAACTATCCACGGGGCTCTCACTGTACAACAAGTTCTCAGAATTCTCTTCATAGCGTCGTATTTTCTTATTTCATGTCAAACCAACGAATGCCACTGATAACGAGTCTAATTTCTTCCACGTGGGAGCCTACGAATATAATATTGCTATACTTTTTGCCTCATTCTACTTACAAGATGTTAACACTCTACATTCTACCCGCCAGCTCACTCTTGCCACAAAGCAGCCTTTCAGTTCGACAGCCAAATCCACCTTCTCTGTTCCCGCCAACCCAGTTCCGTTGCGAAGGATCTCCCATCTAAGTTTCATGTCATTACAGTCCTAAGTATCCTATACATGAACCTATATTACAAATAAAGTCTTAACATTTCCATCATATGCTGAATATTAATTTGTAAAACGGCATCCATAGATTAATTACAATTACATAAATGGATATAAATAACGAATAAAATATTTACATAGATGTTACGGTGAAGGTCATGGTGATACAGAAGTCACATTAACATAAGCAGGCAAAGAACTTGTGTGAGGTACGAATCAGTAATATCGGTGTTGGAGTTACAAGGTGAAGATGTCATACAAACGTGTTAACAAATGTAAACAACCTCGTTACACAGGCACAGTTCGTATGTTTACCTCTGCTCTTGTAGCCCATCAGCATATGCTCTGCTGTTGTAGCGTTCGTTTGTTTACCTTCGAAGCCCGTCAGCATACCCTCTGCTGTTGTAATTGTGAAATTGCTCAAAGCTGCCAAATTGTTATGGCAGTGGTGCGGTTGCATGCTCGCATTTTATTTTTAGTTATTGTTATTTGTTCTTTTTATATCCGTTTAATCTCTTGTAGAGATACAAGCACAGACCAAATGTTGCCCATGAATTGGTATATATGAATATAACACATATTTCAATATAAAATTTGAAATGTGGTCGTATATATCGGTGTTACGATGTTTAAGGGAGAAAACTACTTAAAATATCTCCCTTAAAAGAGAAATAAAATAATTTAAAAATCTACATCTATGCCATATAGAAGCCTTCAGTGCATTTTTTTGCCTATCTAGCCTCTCCTCTACATTGACTGACGTAATAAACGAAAATTGGAATTTCATTTTGAAGACATAGTGGATGCAATGTAATGGGCAGAGTTTGACGGAGCTTTGAAAGATTTGCTATGAGATAAGGCAGAAAGCACATATAACATTCCTTGGAATTTCTAAAATCACTGGTGAGAATGGCAACTATCCCACTACGGAAGTTGTGTAGAAACTGCAGGACTGATCACGTACCCTCAGGGTCCCGGAGAAACATCACCCTGACGATTACAGAGATACCAACAGCAGTTAAACGCGAGAATAATCGCATAATCAACCTTACAGCTCATACATCGAAGGTACAGGCAGGAGTAATATAAGAAGAATGAAAATGAAAATTGAGGATCTACTAGATGACCCGTTTGGCTTTAAGGCAAAGGCACCAGAGAGGTATTTCTCACGCCGCTCTTGATAATATAACGAAGACTTATCAAAGATCGAGAAACGTCAAACAATTTGTCGACCTAGAAAATAAGTTCAATATTGTAAGACAGTATAGGATGTCTGAAATTCTCAAAAAAAAAAAGAAAGAGGGAAGAGACAGTTGCAACTGTAGGGAATGCCGGGTAATAAGCTGTATGTACAAGTAACAATGTTGGAAATAAAAGAAAGGTTCAGGAGTGGCATTAAAATTCAAGGTGAAATGATATCAATGATGCGATTCGTTGATGACATTACTATATTGAGTGAAAGGGAAGAAAAATTACATGATGTGCTGAATGGAATGAACAGTCTAATGAGTACAAAATATTGATTGAGATTAAATCGAAGGAAGACGAAAGTAATAAGAAGTAGCAGAAATCAGAACAGCGAGAAACTTAACATCACGATTGATGGCCACGAAGTGTATGAAGTTAAGGAATTCTGCTACCTAGGCAGCAAAACGGAGCAAGGAGGACATCAAAAGCAGACTAGCACTGGAAAAAAGGGCATTCCTGGCCAAGAGAATTCTAATAGTATCAAACATAGGCCTTAATTTGAGGAAGAAATTTCAGAGAGTGTACGTATGGAGCACAGTACTGTATGGTAGTAAAACATGGACTGTGGGAAAACCGGAACAGAAGAGAATCGAATCATTTGAGATATGGTGCTACGGACGAATGTTAAAAATTAGGTGGCCTCATAAGATACGGAATGAGGAGGTTCTGCGCAGATTCGGAGAGAAAAGTAGTATGTGAAAAATACTGACAAGCAGGAGGGACAGGATGATAGGACATCTACAGCTATTAACACATCAGGGAATGAGTTCCATGGTACTAGAAGGAATTGTAGAGGGCAAAAACTGTAGTGGAAGACCGGAATTGGAATACTTCCAGCAAATAATTGTGGACGTAGGTTGCAAGTGCTACTCTGAGATGAAGAGGTTGGAAGAGGAAAGAATTCGTGGCGGACCGCATCAGATCAGTCAGAAGACTGATGACTCGAAAAAACACGTAACAAGGAAATGGGAAATTGGAAGAGAAAAAAAACAAGTTCTCCAATTAAACATAATTAAATTAGGTAAAAGAAAGAATTTCGGAGGTTCTACCATGGGATTAAATTCGGCGACAAGATTCACTGATGACATTGCTAGCCATAGTGGAAGTGAGGAAGAACTGTAGGACCTGTTGAATGGAACAAACGGTCTAATGAGCACGCACACTAAGGACTTAGCGTAAGCTGAAGGCAGATCTAACTAACGACCGTTAGCAGAAATGAAACTGAGAAATGTACCATCAAAACTGGGGACCAGGAAATACTCAAAGTGACGGTCAAATCACCGCGGACGTGAAAGTAGACTAACAAGAAAAGGACATTTGTGGTCTAAAGACCTCCACTAATATCAAACATCTGCCTTAATTTGAGGATAATATTATGAGAAAGTATGTCTGAAACGTAGCATTGTGTTAAAGTTAATCATGGACTGTGTGCCACGCGGGGTAGCCACGCGGTCTCAGGCGTATTGCCACGGTTCGCACGGATCCCCCCGTCGGAGGTTCGAGTCCTCATAGGGCATGGGTATGTGTGTTGTCCTTAGCGTAAGTTAGTTTAAGTTAGATTAAGTAGTGTGTAAGACTAGGGATCGATGACCTTAGCAGTGTGGTCCCATAGTAACTTACCACAAATTTCCAAATTTTCCATGGACTATATGGAAATTGGAGAAGCAGAAAAGCGAACCCCTTAAAATTTGCTGCGATGGAAGGATGTTCAGAATAACTGATAAGATGAGAATTGGCGAGGTTCTCCGCATAATCGAGGAGGAAAGAAATAAGTGAAACACACTTACAAGAAGAGGATTAGAAAGGATATCGAATGAACTGAGACGTCGGGGAATAGCTTTCGTGGCTCTAGACGCATCCGTACAGGATAAATAGTGTTAGAGAAGACAGAGATTGGAATATATCCAAGAAATAAATAAGGACGGTGTGATATATCCTAAGTTTTAAAAATGTATGAGATAAATAAAGGAATAAATGTTGCACTTTTCTTCCATAAATTTGATGAAAATTATAAAAGGAGAATGTTAATTGTTAGTATTTAAAGCTATGCTTAGAAAGCTCTGGAAGTCGAACGACTCAAAGTAATTACTGTTTGCTTAAAGTTGCGGCTAGCTTCATAACAGTGTGACGACGACAATTCTCTTAACCACAAAATTGAATAGGAGAACATGAGCTCTCATATTTTGAGGGTAGACGTGGTTTCGTGCGTGTACGACTGCTGATGACGTAGAAAACGTTGATAAGCAGCTGAAAGTAGTAAAAGAGACTGAGCCGCATCTGATTTTAACCTACCCGGCTAGATGCGTCCCAGTCTACCTGAAATACTTTAAAATTCTGACCATATGTGATTGTATTGATTGGACATTTTACGTCTGTTTAATGAAGCCAGTTCTTAGCGAACACGTGGGCGCCGCGCCCAGATTTATGTAAATTTAGAGAATGTGGCAGCAATAGCGGCCAATAATTAACGTATGTCTGCTACACAATCAATAAAATCAGTCATTTTATGTTAATGAACAAGAATTATATTTTCAGATAACGAACAAAAATTATCACATCAAATGGTTGAAATGGCTCTGAGCACTATGGGACGTAGCATCTGAGGTCATCAGTCCCCTAGAACTTAGAACTAGTTAAACCTAACTAACCTAAGGACCTCACACACATCCATGCCCGAGGCAGGATTCGAACCTGCGACTGTAGCGGTCGCGCGGTTCCAGACTTAAGAGCCTAGAACCGCTCGGCCACACAGGGCGGCATTACGCATCGCAAACATTTCCATCCACGTAATAAAATGTTAGCGTATTTTATTTGATTTTGTGCTTTTTTCACTTCGTGTCTGTTCACACGCAAGAAAATATTTATTTGGTAATTTTTCCATTTCCAGGCGACAATACAAGGCCCCTTGGAAAGGTTTGTCCATGAATGTCATTTTTATGGGTCAAATGTTTCCACGTTTTTGACTGAAAAGTTATAATTTTATATAATCAAGTGTTCATACTTTTCACAAACACACGTCTAAGAAAGTTGTTTTGATATTACGATGGTTTTTGTCATTAAATTTCTATTGACTAGTTGTGACAATCACGTCACCCTAGACGAATCTGTAGACGATAAAAAATGTTCGAAAAGACAGAGATCGGAACATATACAAGAAATAAGTAAAGACGTTCGGTGTAAATGCCGCTCTGAGATGAAAAGATTGGCACAGGAGTGGAAACCGCATAACCAGTCAGAGGAATGACGACTGAAATAATAAAAGCCCTGGTATTATGTAGACTGTGGAAAAGCAAACAAAATATGAGGGAAACTTTTTCTGGCGATATCTCACAACCAACGGGAAAGTTAGAGGAGTTTTTATTTTCCTGCAAATGCAGCCGGTAGCATTTGTCGGCGAGAAACTGCGCTCCTAGCGCCAGCCACACGGGCGAGCGCAGTTGCATTAGCGTAGGCGGGAAATTTGTAAGGCACTTCGTTCCGCGAAATAATAAGGGCAGCCGCGGAGGCGCCGGGTACTTTTCCATTCGCCTCTCCCAGGAGCGTCATCACACGGCCGCGAGTCGCAACACTCCCACTGGCTATGAGCGGGCGGCCGCCGTGCAGACGTGCTCTATAGCGCCGGAACAGAACAGCAATGTCCGTGGTTCCCGGCCTCTTACCCGGCGCGGCCTAAATAATGCATAAGGCGGGAAGAAGTCCAGGCGCGCAGAACCGCCGAGCCGCATGCATAATTCCCGCATCGACCACTAGGCGTATCGCCCGAGACGATCGCGCGTGACGCAGAAAACTGCACCGCTACACTTGTAGGGCAGCAGCGGCGGCAGCAGCAACAGCAACCGCTTCAGAGGGCCTCATTAAATTTGCTGCAAGACGCGCCACTGGTCTCTCGGCACCTGTTGCGCCAAGCGGCGACGCGTAATGTTTTACTCGAGAGGACCGCCCGATGGTGTGTGTCAGCTACGGACGAGATCGGTCTGGTCTAGTGACACGTTTCATTCATCTACTTATCAAGACAGATTTACGTCAGGCATTCTAAATATTTTGCATTATATACACATAACGACACATCACCCATGAACACTTCGTCTTTCATAATTCAAAGTTGGTGACACGTCACACAATTGTCTTTAAAGCTCGTGGCCATTTCTCTCGGTCTCTGCATCTCGGACTAGCTAGCCCCATGTTCCATGTGTCTTCTCCTTTATCTGGTCTATCCATCGCCTCGGTGGTCTTCTCTGCAATGTTTTCCTTCGACCATTCCTTGGATGGTAATCATTTCCAAGTTATCCTCTTGTCGTCGAATTATGTGACCAAAGAACTGCTGGATTCGCTGTAAACAAGTGCTGGACAACTGCATCCACGATATTCTCATTCTCCTTTGCGGTTCCCTTAAGTGACCTTCCATGTTTCAGCGCCGGCCGGTGTTGCCAAGCGGTTCTAGGCGCTTCAGTCTGGAACCGCGCGACCGCCACAGTCGCAGGTTCGAATCCTGCCTCGGGCATGGATGTGTGTGTTGCCCTTAAGTTAGTTAGGTTTAAGTAGTTCTAAGTTCTAGGGGACTGATGACCTCAGATGTTGTCCCATAGTGCTCAGAGCCATGTTTCAGCTCCATAACGGAAAACTGGAAACATCAGAGATTTCAGCATCCTCAACATAGTATGCCTGATTACGGCTCCGTCTCTCCAAATCACTATTAGCTTCGGTGCAGCATTCCTACCCAGAATAATGGTACGCGGTATTTTCTGAGTAGAGCCACGCTCTTTCTGAAGAATAGAGCCCAGGCAGACAAAGTAATCAACTCCTTCATATTCTGACAGTACATCAGTAGTTGGTAGTGACTCGCATCTTTATCATTATCTTGGTCGATTTCTTACTGATAATCCAAGTTTCTCGATTTCTCTCTTAGCTATATCCAGTAGTTCCTTCATTTTCGCTTGTGATTCTGCACACAGTGCAGTGTCATCAGCAAATATTTCTTCGTTCCCCAATTTGGATCCCACTAATCCAGCCACGAAGACTTTTAGACGTAACATATTCTCCATAGATGTTAAAAAGAACCGGTGGGAGAATGCGCCCCTCGTTAATTCCATTACATGGTTAAAGAACAATGGAAATAGTTCTACATAGCCTGATTATTGCGTTACTATCAGAGTAGAGATTTCTGATAAGTATAAGAAGATGATGGGGAAGGCCCATTCCTGCTAGTACACTTCACAGTTCTTTCCATCGAACACAGTCGAAAGCCTTGTTATAGTTCAACAAAGAAAGGACTAATGGAATATTGGATTCCATACATTTTTCAAATGGCTGTCTTACAATGAGAATCTGCTCTCGTGTTCCTTTATTATGCATAAACCCAAATTACCCTGATGGTATTTCTTTAAGTAGATTCTGAGGCATTCACGGATGACATTTAGATGAATCTTGCTGGCATGTGAAATTAAAGAACTGGTTCTCTAGTTCTCCCAACGCTGTGAGTTTCTCTTCTTACGGACAGGAATAATCATCGAAGTTTATGAGTATTAAAAATGGCAATATCTTTTGATGTTGTTGGCTTAGAAGCTTAAATTTTTTATACCGCCAAGGTACTGTAAACATAGTATCTACAGTAATAACTTAAACCTGTCTTGTCTGTCTGAACAAGCTTATCTCCAAAACCACGACAAATTTTCATAGGGTTTTCTCACATGACTTATGTATAACTTAGGGCACCATTTAGACTTTATTTCAACGAAATTGTATCACCGAAAAAAGGTATCGTACTGAAAGTTTCTTCCAGACAAAAATTTTAAAAGTGAATGTAACTGTCTATTACATTTTCACGGCTATCCTACTGAATTCGCAGTCCGGAACCTCGGGACTGCTACGGTCGCAGGTTCGAATCCTGCCTCGGGCATGGATGTGTGTGATGTCCTTAGGTTAGTTAGGTTTAAGTAGTTCTAACTTCTAGGGGACTGATGACCACGGAAGTTAAGTCCCATAGTGCTCAGAGCCATTTGAACCTACTAAATCAATTTTTGATGAACTTTAGTTTAGAGATAGCTTGAACCCTGAAGAAGGACATGGGGTGTTTTAGAAAGCGTGTAGTACACGAAACTTTTTGATTTGAAGAATATTAAGCGAATTAGGGAAACGTATTTAGCCTTTGACAAAAGTTATTTACTCCCTGACTTTTGACCTTTATCATATTTGTGAAAATGCTTTTACTGGTTGATATGTGCTTCTGAGACCTGGTACCAAGGAAGGCAGGATTGGGTTGCGATTGTGGACGGGGCGGTAATCAATTACTGTTGGTTAATTTATTTTTCAATCATGTATACTTCATTTTGAAACAACAACAAAAAAGGTGACAACAAATTAATAATGGTTCCACGGCTGACGCCTTAATGACAACAAATACAAACTATTTCTCGGCTGAAGGCCCCTATAGTAATAATTTAAAAACTGTTTCACAGCTGAAGGCCTGAATAGCAAACTTTTAAGAACCAGTTAACTTCTTCAATTTGCAATTACAGTTATGAAAATATTTTTAAAGATCAATTATAAAAATCTCACTGCTAGAATGCAATTGTCTAATTAAAATTTTAAGGCAAGTAACACTCACGACTGAAGGCCTTAATGACAACAATTTCGACTATTTGCTGGCTGAAGGCCCCAATAGTAATAATTTAAAAACTATTTGACAGCTGAAGGCCTGAATAGCAGTCTTTTAAGAACCGGTTAAACATTTTCAGACTTGAAATTACAGTTATTAAATTTTAAAAAAAATCATCAAATCTGATCAAACCAAGGGGGGGGGGGGGGAGGGGGGGGGGTTTGCAGACGTTGCTCCAAGGATCGAACTGGGAAAGTCGAGGTGGATCACAATCAAATACCTCGCTGCGTAAATGAACGACTGTGTTAATAGTGCTAACACTCTCAAACATTACTCAACGTTGTCTGCCATAAACAGCAACGAAGGACTTTCTATTTGCATATTATAAAAAATGATCGTGACAATTTTTTGTCGAACATCGTCACAGGCGATTCAAAATGGGTTCATCACTTCGAACAGCAAACAAACCGGTAATCGCTGGAGTGGCGCCACACCATCTCTCCTCTTAACAAAAAGTTCAATGAGAGTGTCCGCACGTTCGACCACTACAGGAGTCACAGCTGTGTGCGGCCGGCCGGCACTTGGGAGGTCGGTCAGGTTTGCACGACTTTGCAGACGCCTCGCCCAACAACTCAACGTGCTTCTGTTCACTTCCAGGTCTCGGTAGAAATTCTGCAAGCGCGTATTAATATCTGCCATGCTTAGGTTTCCGCCGAAAGGAACTCAATGATAGCCGCCTGGACATCCGTTACAGACATCATTTTGAAGGCTAGGTATATCGCTGCCACCTATCGAACTTCATGAAACTATAGTGTCCGAAGCAGGAATATTTCGCGACGTTCCACAACAAATTCTGAATTTTGTCAACCGAAATTAGCCGAGAAAAACACGTATTGTTTCGCTTACTGAATTCCCGTCGTTTTAAGCGTTCCAAAGTTATGCCCTACTTTTTCCCATTTTCTATCTAATTCGTGTGCTGAGCAATAAGAGCGGACCTCTGTAAGCACAACCATGCTTCTTACTCCTATTTCCAAATTATTTAGATTAACCAACGGCAGCTATTTTTGTATTTCATTAAATATTCGTTCCTGCAGGACCTGAGCGCGGTGTTGATGTCTCCCAATCTTCAAAGATCCCCTAACTCTTCGGTTCTCTTTCCACCCTCTAACAAAGTGTGTCGATGGCGCGTATGCTTCCACGAATTGTGATTACCTGCAGCTCCGTCCGCAACAGTCATACTTCCTAGACTCTACCAAAATTCACATTTATCTCCCGACCACACAAAGCTCACAGAGAACAGTCTGTGTTGTCCCTGTGCAACCTGGAGATGCAATCCGTATTGTGAATTCGTGAAGTCTGGCTGCAAGGCGACTTCTTTCAAAACACCTCCAGTCCAGCCACCTGGCGTGGTCCCTTGCAGGTGTCCGAGCGTTCCTGCCGTGGATTCTGCTCAAGGCTGTTCCCCTGCCAGTTTTATGACATACGGCTGCTGCGCTGCTCTTGCCTGCCGGCCCTGGCTACAAGTTGTTGCCGCTTCCTCCCTCACTAGTTTACGGAAGAGAAAAGAGGAAGAATTTACTCAGAAGTAAAAGAGTTACACACTGAACATGTACCAGAACTGTAAACCACATACCACTTTGCCTAAAAGTGTGGTAAATCGCACTTTATACGTCCAGCTCATGAAACTGTAAACACAAGTGCGGCAGCAATGTGTTGTCCCCCAGATTAGATGAAACGCAAGTGTGAGAAACACGCTCCGCATTAAAATCCATCATGGAAGAAATTGCATATGACAGAAATTGGCAATTCCAAGAAAAAGGTGTGAGTCCCCGAATTTGTGAAGTCTAAATATATCAGAGAATCAACATCATTTACGAGTACAATATATATGCAGTTTTGTCATGTTGCATGTGAATAAATACCGAATTGTAGTCTCTGACATCCCTTCCTAAAATCATCATAGTAACACAAAACGAAATAACACTGCAAACCACTTGAAAATATAGACACGAGTGTGAAAAGCTGCTAGTACGTCACTCTAGCGCTTGGGTTGAGATCACTATGTGTTCTGAAGCAGTTGAAAATGTAAACAAAGGCCCAGTATTCTGCACGTGAGATCTGCGTGCAGAAGTCAGCACACCAAAGAAACGACTTTACCCATCTTGAATAATTTCGTGCAACCGAGGCGTAGGAAAACATCTGAAATGCTCGCGGGTTTGCTGCAACACACCACTATACTGAAGTTTGCCCGGTTTCCTGCGTCTCACCATTGCAAAAATCGTTCAAATGGCTCTAAGCACTATGGGACTTCTGAGGTCATCAGTACCCTAGACTTAGAACTACCTAAACCTGACCAACCTAAGGACATTACACACATCCAAGCCCGAGGCAGGATTCGAACCTGCGATCGTAGTAGCAGCGTGGTTCCGGACTGAAGCGCGTAGAACCGCTCGACCACAGTGGACGGCTTCGCCATTGCTCTATAAACTGCTGGTGATAAATGATAGAAGTACTGCATGCTACAGTTTGTTAGCCAGGGCCGAGGACGATAGTACTTTCGCTTCAATGCATGATGTAACCCAAATGATTTGTGCCGTCCAGTGTTCTCATAGGCTGGCTCGGGTCAAAGCCTTTGGGCTTGCGGTAACACGTACTAGCACTTAACTGTTTCTAGCAAAGGCGAATTCCTCTCGCGGTCAGAGGAATCTCGTGACTGACTGTATGTGATCAACAAGTGGCTTTCGCTGAGCGTGGTGCAGTTTGGCGATTCATGAAAAGCTCTCGCTCCTAAAAGGCGGCCTTTCAGTACTTTTGTCAGTCAATAAGTCAGTGATGAAAAAAATTTGGTTATTCAGCTTACCGAAGTATTTTTCGAGCTACTTAATTTTGAAATTTCCCGATTAACTAGCTTTTAATATTTTTAGTTATTCTTCCTCGTCGTGAGCGTAACTAGTTTGCTATGTGAAACAATGGTTTGATTTACGACTGGGTAGTCCGATGGTCTCACGGTTAGGCATTCTTTCAAGGAACTATTCAAGATGGTATCACTGCCGAATCTCACTTCGACTTCGACTTCCTTTTGTTTTTCTTATTTTTTTATTTTTATTTTTATTTTGAAAGATCAAAGCATGGTAAACTAACCCTTTTGACAGGAGTTACTTAAGAGTGGTCACCAGTAAATATGCAGAAGCTCATCGAAATCGGCGGCCGTGAGGTTCTAGGCGCTACAGTCTGGAACCGAGCGACCGCTCCAGTCGCAGGTTCGAATCCTGTCTCGGGCATGGATGTGTGTGATGTCTTTAGGTTAGTTAGGTTTAATTAGTTCTAAGTTCTAGGCGACTGATGACCTCAGAAGTCGCATAGTGCTCAGAGCCATCATCGACATTGCCTCTCGTAAGTTTGCTATGTCTTCTGTCTTCTCACTTACGGAAATGTTGGTGTTTTCCTCTGTAATATTCAGTTATCTTCTGGATACAAAAGACTGAAGTGGGTTGCTGCGGCATGAATGTTTACTGCACAAATTTCTACTTATCTCTCTAGTATCAGTCGCCTCACATCTTCAAGCAGTATTGCAATCTTACCGCATCTTCTGTAGTTAATGGAAACCAGTGTTTACGCTTTACTGACTGTCCTGCCGTATTCCTGTTACGGCATCGTTCCGACAAAATTTGTAGTAGTTGTCTTTTCATTTGCACTTCGATGAACGCACAGGAGTCGCTACATCGCAACGATCTGTTGACGGTTGTAATGGTAGAGCAAATGTTCACTGAAGCGAATGCGTCACTATCAGAATGCTTTGTTAGATTTTGTAACGGATGACGGATTCGCAATTAATTTTCGTTTACTTAGAAGCGGCTACCAAATTACACGCTACACTGACCAAACACTGTGGGATCCTCGTTCCACAGGGCAAAAGACTGGCAGAGCACACTAGCACAAACAAATCATGGCCACTTTGTAAATAACGCTTCTGCTCTATTACAGTACCTCGACACTCGCTATTCAGGACTACAATCCCCATCATGCCATTTACGGTCATCCTTTCAGCTGTTTAACACAATGGGATGCCCGTGAGGTGCTTGATAGCAAACTGTCATGGAATCGTCATCCTGTGTTCAAACAAGCATATTATAGTTACTGTAGTGATTAAAAGACAGTGCATTTACAAATTACACTGAAACAATCAGCACTGCATGTGTTTGTTGTACATGTTATGCACGTAGCCTCTAAACTGCCTTATAGTAGAATTTCCGTTGCGTACGAACCTATAAAAATGGAGTGAGACAGGATTGTATCAACAAAAGTGAAAGAAGGGTAATAAAATGTAGACGATTCAGCTGATGCTTAGCGAATTAGCATATGAAACTCGATGTCAGAGGTAGTAGGTGAGTTTTGGTACATGCGTGGACTTTCAATTGTAAGGAAAATGTTTTTGGTAATGGTAACTGTTTTGACATGTAAGTTTTGTTCTTCTACCAGTACGATTACAATTTTTTACATCCAATATAATTTAAATGTTAGGCAGTCTTTCCTGAAACAATTTGTCTAAAGGGTAGCTTTGGACAGAAGTGAAACGTAGACGGTAAACTCTTCAGACATCTGCAACTACATCTACACTTACATTTTCTTCTGCATGGCTACTCTGCAACTCAAACGTAAGTTCTTCGAACCACCTTTACAATAATTATCTATTATTCCACTCTCCAACAGCACGCGGAGAAAACGAACACCTATATCTTTCCGTGCAAGCTCTGATTTCTCTCATTTTATTATGATGATCTTTTCTCCCTATGTATGTCTGCGTCAATAAAATATTTTCGCATTCGGAGGAGAAAATTGATGACTTAAATTTTATGAGAAGATTCCGCCGCAACGAAGAACGCCTTTGTTTTAATGGTGTCCATCTCAAATACTGTATCACTTCTCTGACACTCTCTCCCCTTTTTGTGATAATACAAAACCTGCTGCTCCTCTTTGAACTTTCTCGATGACTCCGTTAATCGTATCTGGTTAGGATTACACACCGCGCAGGAGTACTCCAGAAGAGGACAGACAAGCGTGGTGTAGGCAGTCTCTTTAATAGCTCTGTTAAATTTTTGCCAATAAAACGCAGTCTTTGGTTTGCCTTTCCAACAACAGTTTCTATGTGTTTTGTCCGATTTAAATTGTTCGTAATTGTAATACGTAGGTATTTAGTTTAGACTGATTTATGGTGTAACCGAAGTTTAACGGATTCCTTTTAGCACTCGTGTAGATGACCTCACACTTTTCATTATTTTGGGTGATTGCCAATTTTCGCACCATTGACATGTATTTTTAAATCTTTTTTTTTTTTTTTTTTTTTTTACCTTTTGATGAATTTGCTAGACGATAAATGATAGCGTAATCTGCAAACAACCTAAACAGCTGCTCAGATTGTCTCCTAAATGGTTTATATCGATAAGGAACAGCAAAGGGCCTACAACACTATCTTGGGGAACGCGAGATATCATTTATGTTTTACGCGATGACTTTCCGTCAGTTACTACGAACTGTGAACTCTCTGACAGGAAATCACGAATCCAGTCACGTAACTGAGACGATAATCCATAAGCACGCAATTTCACTACAAGCCGCTTGTTTGATACAGTGTCAAAGGCCTTTTGGAAACCTAGAAATGCGTAATCAATTTGGAATCCCTCAACAGTAGCACTCAACACTTAGTGTGAGTGAACAGGCAGTTGTGTGTCACAAGAACGATGCTTTATAAATCCGTGTTGCCTGTGTGTCAATAAACCGTTCTCTTCGAGGTAATTCATATTGTTCGAATACAATATGTGTTCCAAAATCCTGCTACATACCAACAATAATGATATGGCGTGTGATTTAGTCAATTTAGCCGCCAGTGTCATCAGGAAATTGAATACAAGTTGTATATCCAGATTACTAACAGTAACGAAAGTAAAGCTCATTTAAATCACAGCAGTCATCAGATTCGTGACATCAAAAACAATTTACGGATTCTTCATTACGAGAATAAGGGTGTTTATTTGGATATCTTAGAAGACTTAAACATTTTCGTGCATAGACGGCGCTTCCGTGACGGCTTACTGAAAGAGGAGTTCAGTGGGGCAAGAGACAGGTTTTTTAATATTTTTGATAATGTCATCAGATGCCACTGGAAGTAAAAATTGTGTGCCCTCCGCGGCCACCGTTTATAATACCAAATGTACCGTGACGTTTGCCGTAGTTCTGAGTATACTTTTATGTAATCTGATTTCCAAATATGTAATATTTGCTGTCATATCTTACTCGTTCTTATGCCTTTGAATTTTACTTTTGTCATTGTTACTAGTCTGATATACATATTGTATTCAATTTGCTGATGACAGTGGCTGCTCTGCCACATGCCATTGTGTTAACCCAAGGTGTCCTCAATCGGCCACAGCGCGATAACTGCAGCTCTGTCTCTTGTACATTGGGGTTCTTTCTGTGCGAGTGGAAACTTATTACACTTAATATACCACATGCGTTTCTCGGTGTGCGGCATTTAAAACTGCCTCTTTAGCTTCTATAATTGTGTGCGGTGTGTACGTTTTCGCCTATTTTGCGTCTTCGATTTTTTATTATTTTTTTTACGTTTGTTAACCTTGCAGTTGTGTGTACTTGCATTTGTATAATGGTAACAATTTATAACCCAAATTTTAATTGCTGACATGTCACCAGACGATGGGCTGAGCCCGAAACATGGTGTGAATGTAAAATTAGAAAGTCTTTAAAAGCAGCTACGAGACTTTTTCAGCAACCTACAACTATTTTTAGAGTAATTTTTACTACAATAATTACACTGATGTCATCGGGATTCACTGGCCCCTTCGGTGCTGGAAAACGTGGGATACGGGTCTTAACACAGGGCGAGATCACCACTGACGACAGTGCGTGCTCTGCAACGTGCTGCCACGCTGTCTACAAGACTGGTAAGGATGGCGTTACATCCCTCCACCAACGCATCTGACAACTCCTAGATGGTATTTTGTGCAAGCTGACTCTCCCCCGTGATGACTGGGTGTTGTGTGATGTCCTTAGGTTAGTTAGGTTTAAGTTGTTCTA
This sequence comes from Schistocerca serialis cubense, assembly GCF_023864345.2. Classification (NCBI taxonomy): domain Eukaryota; kingdom Metazoa; phylum Arthropoda; class Insecta; order Orthoptera; family Acrididae; genus Schistocerca; species Schistocerca serialis. The sequence continues at coordinate 420,707,642 of NC_064645.1, forward strand.
AGTTCTAGGGGACTGATGACCATAGATGTTAAGTCCCATAGTGCTCAGAGCCATTTTTTTTTTTTTTACTCTCCCCAACGCGCCTTACACGTACTCAGTGGGATATGTGTTGGGTGAATGTGCAGGCCAGTGCATTCGTCGAATATTCTCTCCTTCCAAGTACCCCTCGACCTGCGCAGTTCGATGCGGTGGCGCATTGTCATCGATGTAAATAAATTCAGGGCCGAGAGCGCCCTGAAAACACACACATGAGGAAGGAGCACAGAGCCACAATTACGTTGACTGATGGGTGTAGTTCAAAGAATCTGAGGTTAGTAGATCCATGCAACACTACGCGTCCCGCACACCATAACTCCTGGAGCAACAAAATGGTCATCTTCGACAGTGCAGATCGTACCCTCATATGGCGAGAAGTGGGATCACGAAAAGCTCCCAGGGACATTGTCAAACATGAACGTTTCGATGGTCCAGGTGTTGTGGTGCGTGGAGGCATAATGCTGCATGGGCGTACTAACCTCCAAATCTTTGAAACCGGTACATTCGCCGATCAGCGTAATTCTGACACTGAACTCCTTATCCACGTGCATCTTTTCAGGGTGACAATGCGTGACCGTATGGAACTCTGCAAGTGGAGGGGCTCCTGGAACAATAGGACATTCAGCGAATGGATTTGCCTGGCCGTTCCTTCGAATTAAATCCCTCCAAGAACGTGTGGGATGCGTTGAGGAGACGCATAGCAACACGTCCACGTGCACCAACGGCCGTCCAGAAGTTGTCAGTTTCTTTGAATAAAAATTATCATTTCTGTTAGTCTGTTGGGTACTTCTTTCAGTTAACTACAGTACTATACTGTAGCAGTTCTTTGTGTTGATGGTCCAAGTTATGGTACATAGAAGAAGCACATGAGATGAAAATTATCAGAATGAAATTTTCACTCTGCAGTGGAGTGTGTGCTGATATGAAACTTCCTCGTAGCTTTAAACTGTGTACCGGACCGAGACTCGAACTCGGGAATTTTTTTTGTAGCCATATATATTTATGTACATTATTAACAACGAGTTATTTTTAAACACTTCTTTATATTAAGCTATTATATTCCTGCAGTTGAATAATCTTACTGTCGTTTTCATGGTTTTTCGTTTGTATATTCTTTTTTTTCTTTTTGACTTTTCCCTTATTTTGTTCCCCGTAACCGTTTCCATGTCCATTTGTCGTCTTTTTCTGTGGATAAACCATTGCGGGACTGGCATAATAGTTTATATCTCGGGTCAACACATAATTGATTAGGAGTTAAAATTTTTTGTGTATGATGCACTTTATGGTGCCACAGGCATATTGTGCATGCTGATTTGATTTTATTTATTTAGTCAGTACTGTTAGGTAGGACAGTAGGAGAGAAAATGTCAGCATGACATATGAAGCAGAAGTGGAAGAAATTTTTTTACATGTACTGCAAACTAAAAGGTAAATTGAAAAAAAAAACAACAAAAAACAATATCATGTTATATAAGAAGCAGGCAGGAGAGTGTGAGTAAAGCATATAAATTCAAATTTTATGAGTAATAGTCTCTTTTCACTAAGTAATGCTTGTATCCTAAAACAGTGTAGTACAAATAAATAAGTATATCGGGATGCTATGCAACACTGCATGATAGGAAGTAAATGTTGTGTTTTTTAACAAACACACGTTTAGAAAACGCTGGTAGTACTTTTGGAAGTACTTTTGACTCTGATTTGGATGTGAACATGACAGATGTATTGTGGGGAGCACTTCGTAACACTGTTTCACTGAGAAGAAACACTGTAAGACTACTAACTTCACCATTTTAGGCGAGAGGAGGAACATTTTGTTTCTGTTGCGCTTATTCACTTTCACTGCACACTTTCTTCTTGTGGTGTGATGGTTAGTGGCGATGCTGAGGGTCACAGGCTGGGGAGGACTCTGCCGACTGATGTTTACAGTGGCATCTGCAGGAAGTTTCTGAAGTTCCCGCAGTAGCAACTGTGGTGCTGGGCCGTCTTGCTCTCCTCGCAGAGGTCCATCAGGAAGGCCGGATGGTCGGTCTGCCTCATCACTACGATGGCGTGTGCTGTCATGGCGAGAATCAAGAAAGTCACCAGCCGCTTGGGTCGTGGAAAAAGGGTTGGAGTCTGGGGCGGTGATTGCTTCCACTGTGATGCTTCCCGGCGCCGTTCTGTTGATGTGGGCCACCATCTGCTGGCACGGTTCCCCTATGTTGGAGGTATTACCGCAGATGAAAGGTGCTCCAGGGTGTCGGTCATGGCACATACATCACACTTGTCACTTGCGACGAGTTTTATTTCCGGCAGCCTTTGGTTTGTTGGTACCAATCTGTTTGCTATTTTATACCATGTGTCCTTGCATCTATAGGCAACTCGTTTTCGGAGACATTATTCTATATTTGTTTCCAGTGGTACTGCGGAAGGTTGTATTCAATTCCGTTTTTCAGCGGCTTCCCCTAGAGAACCCAGTATATTCTCTTGGCTCTTCTGTGGCCGGGGTTCGCCACGGTGTTAAGAGCGTAGCTTTTGTTGCCGTAGTGCAGTCTGACGCGTCGCATTCTGAAAGGGACTCGTGACCTTTGCCTTTGGCGGGCAAGTGCTCTACCGACTGAGCTAACCAAGCACGAATCAGAACCCGCCCTCACAGCTTAAATTCCGCCAGTACCTCGTCTCCTACTTTCCAAACTTCGTAGAAGCTCTCCTGCGAACCTTGCAGAACTAGCACTCTTGGGAGAAAGGATGTTGCAGAGATATGGCTTAGCCACAGCCTGGGGAATATTTCCAGGATGAAATTTTCACTCTGCAGCGGAGTGAAAGTCCTTGTGGTCATTGCTGAGCGTCATGACCCTTAGAACAACTCGTCCCGATCTGGGACGATAACCTGCTTCCCCTAGAGGCTGCTGAAGAGTTAGACCGAAGGTCTTCTTGATTCAATCCACCCACCTGATCTCGCCCTCGGTCTGTTGCCCTCGATCTTCCTTTCCATAATTATTTTCGGCAGATTTTCTCCCTATCGCAATTCTCTTTATTGACAACCTGAATAAATGGTAACGCCTCAAGTAACGCTTTTAAGTTCTAAGTAAGCTACAGTAGAGTTGCCGCACAGAGCCAGCCTGGGGACATCTTAAGGGAGATGGCTGCACCCTTCTCAAGTGATGAATGCGTGTTATGAGAAGGCTCTCTTAATCGGGGGGAATTACCCAGAACTTGACGCTCCAGGCAGCCAGTGCGCCTCTGCTGCTTCTGCTGGTAGTGCTGTTCCGGCGTGTAGGCCTACGCAACAGGCCCCGGGTATTTCGGGAGGGTGCGCTCGCCGCGGCGGCACTAAAGCCTAGATTATCCGCGGACTTACACAAGCGCCGCCCGAAATAGTTGGCCCTGCTGATGCCTCCGGCGGAGCCGCCCCACGTTCTTCCTCTCGGCCCGCTTTTCCGGTTAGCAGTAAAAACTGTATACACTTCCGGAGGTTTTACGGTGGTCCCCCGCCAGTTTTCGGGTGTATCTCACTCAGTTTATTTAGGGAACGCGAAGAAGCTGGGCCCCGGTAATGCGTAAGTCGCTTACGTTTTTATTTCGGAGCACCGTGCGCCGAGCAGACGCCACACGTACTGTCCCAAAACTCATCACGACAATTGACGCCATCTTCATATTTTCGCAGAAATACATAGCAGGCTGTCGCTGTAATCCTGGGTAAATTATATTCTTGCCAAATGACCTGTGAAAGGACGGTTTATATGCTCGAAGGAAGGGAGAGGAATGAGAACGTTTGGGCATTCGTTCTTCAGGAAAAAAATGGTCACGATGAAACATAGACTCGGATATAAATTTCTGTTAACCACCTTCAAAGCTAACTCCCCTCAGATCTCAGCACGACTCTCCTGCCTTGTTGCTGTTGTGGTCTTCAGTCCTAAGACCGGTTTGATGCAGCTATCCATGATGATCTACCCCGCGCATGCTTCTTCATCTCTTCAAATCTACTGCATTCCACTTGAGCTCGCATATCTCTGTACAATTTCCTTAAATTACAAAATTGACTATTCTCTGATACCTCCATACGTGTCTCATCGACTAATGCATTCCTTCACTCAAGTTATCCCATAAATTCTTTCTTCTTCCAATTCCATTCATTATCTTCTCATTAGTAAATCGAAATGTTCATGCAGTGTACTGCATTCTTGTCTAGCACTACAATCCCAATGCTTTTGTATTCATCTTTTTTTATATAGTTTATCGTTTACTTTCACTTCTGTACAAGGCTGCACCCCAAACCTTCCATAATTTGAGTTCGTAACACTCATATTTATATTCATTCTTAAAATATTTTTCTTTTTCCGGAACGATTTTCATGTTATTATTATTTTCTATTTTATATCTTCTTTGCTTCGGCCATCGTCTGTTAATTTGTTGCCCATATAGCAAATGTTATCTACTGCCTTTAGTCTCTGAATTCCTACATTTCTTTCAACATCGCCTAATTTAACTGGTAATGCTTTACCCTCGTATTACTTCGTTAAGTGTTCATCTTATAACCTCATGTCAGGAAACTACCCTCATTGCCATCTCTGACAGAATTTTGAAATTATCGTCAGGCGTTAAGGTTTTCATTTTTCGTGCCAGAACTTTCATTCTTTTTCCAAATTTCTCCTTAGTTCCTTCACTGCTTGTTCAATGTACAGACTGAATAACATGGGTGACATGCTGCAGTCGTTGATTACATTCGGCCGGTGAGTAATATAAAGTTCTGCACAAATATTGCAGGCAGTCCTCTTAACGTATTTGAAAACACCTGTATTCATGATGAACGTGTTAATTATTTATTGCTACAAGGGGGCATGACAAGTAAGGCGCCATTAAGACGTTTGAAAAAGTTTATGTACACAAGTTCTTTTCGAATGTGTTTCCTTTCATATCTGATAGCTCACTTATGAAATATCTAAATACCGCCTCACTCTTGTAAAAATCTGCAAAATACAGTATAATATTGCGACAAGTTCTTTTGGACGTTCTGCAGTATTTGTAATCGAAGGCTTTAGTAACGTGCAATCAAATAGTAAATTCCGTTAGATGCAAATATTTTCACAGGCAGCGTACGTGTGGATGATGTAGGGAGACAGGGGTTAATTGGCATAAATTTCAGTTTCAGATTTTTCAGTTTTTCTACAAGATACTTGCTGGTTATGTGAGCCATACTGCTGATGGTTTTGTGCTGGCAAATACTAATTGAAATATCTCTTCAAACTGTGTTCTGTGACTGTAATAAATTGTGTGTGAAAACCTTATATATATGGCAGATAACCATACATTTGTGGCAAGCTGGCGTATTCCTGGGGTAAGTTAGCGTAGAACCAATATTAATAGGATATGAGAAGTAAACCTAAGTTATCAGTCAGAAAACTTTTGATTCAACACACATTCTGATGAAAGCTGTGTGCATGTTAAAGAACAGTATTAAAATTAAACAAACTGAAAAATGATGACAGAAAAGGTAAAAACGTAGACAGAAAAAGAACATAAAATAAAAAAATTATAATGAAGTCATACAGACAGAAAAAGTGTAAATGTAGACAGAAGAGGCGCATAAAAAAATTACAAAAAGTATGTCTTCAATCATAGCTTCATGTTCACCAATAAAATAGATCCAACGGTCGTTTTAGTTCACGAAAAATTTTGTTGCTGTTGTTCCAAATGGTGCCAGTAATGTCTGGCCATCATCTAAACAAATTTACTTCCACCCTAGTGGTAACAAATGCTTTATTATTGTTTCCATTACTGGTATAGGATATAACAGCGCATTACGTCATGAGGCTCTGAACCGAATTATGTCTCCAAACTGCAGTCATGGCTTTCTCATCAGGAGTTGGTGTAGGTGGTGTGGAATTTTGGTTAAATACAGCTAGTACTTACATCGAGCTCTCTAGATATTAGCACAGGCATTAAACGCTTACAGAGGCACACTCTGAAGGAATGTCATCCATCATTGTTTTGGGTGACTTTCAGCATTACCTTGGTCCTCTGCACTTCTTCTCTCGTCAGCCGTTGAGCAAACAGGATGCAATTAGACGCCATCGCTCGGTTGCCTCAATTAATATTGTCATACCGAGTATAATGGTATGTTATGAGGACACAGCTGCACAGGCTGATGTAACGTGTTATTTTCAATAACATTAGCCTCATTGCAGATACGAGTGCAACGCTGCCTGCAGTCGTATTCTACGATTTTCAAAGAGAACTTCTGCCTCTACAACACCAAGACGACTTTGATGAGCAAAATTCCGAATGCGCTTCGATATTTTCAGTTAGGAAACAGTTACATTTGGCTAAACAGTCTGACGAACATTCTTTATCGTCGTAAGAATTAAAATCGTTCGTGAAAGCCAATATAAAGGGTAAACAAATATTATCCATCGCCAAAAAATTAAGAAACCTTGAGAGAAATTGCTGACAACATATTAATCATAAGAAAATCTTTATACATATGAAGCAAGCTTTAAAAATTGTCACTAGCATAAGAAACATTTCTTCTGGCATAAAATGAAAATAGAACGCAAATAATGGAACGGCCATTCTCTGACAACTGTAATAAAATCACTGTAAATACTACGTGGAATCCATGACATTAGCTGCATGTAGACAAAATTGCAGAATTCTCAAGCAGATATGAACAGCGTTATGTAACTTGTCATCACCCACTTAACTAACTCATATTTGTCCAATAGCACTAATGTATACAGAATAATATAGTAGGAATAGGAAGCAATGATAGAGCACACCGCGCAGGAAATTCGAAGAAAAAAGCAGCAATGACCTTTAACTACAAATTAATACATGCCGTTATGGAGCACCAAAGGGTCTCGATCTTTCATGTAGCACGTACAAGTAAAAATACTGACGTCCAAAAGCTAGACTACATCTTTAGATTTGATACGAAATTTGTGCTACTGTCGTAGACAGTGACTTTCGATCAACAATGTGGGACGATAAAGCAGTTAATGACAGAATAAAGATTTGAAAGTATGCTGAGCGTCTATAACCTTTATGAAAAGAGTAATGATATTGTCATTACTACATTGAAAACTGGTATTCAAAAATGTAACATAGATCTGGCTCTGACGAACTCCTCGTACGAAAACGGGATTAGTGAGATTGCTAGGAAGACGAAAGCTCTTCGGATCGCAGAATTATCCATCGCAATGTGGCAAAACCGTCATTGTACCACACTGACAGTGCGTTAGGCAATATTAAATTCATAAACATTGAGATAAAGCTTAGCGATTTTGAAGAGTATATTGGTAGAGAACTTGAAGTATCTAAAGCAATGTTCCACGAGCGCTTTAAGAAACGGGATTAGTGAGATTGCTAGGAAGACGAAAGCTCTTCGGATCGCAGAATTATCCATCGCAATGTGGCAAAACCGTCATTATACCACACTGACAGTGCGTTACGCAATATTAAATTCATAAACATTGAGATAAAGCTTAGCGATTTTGAAGAGTATATTGGTAGAGAACTTGAAGTATCTAAAGCAATGTTCCACGAGCGCTTTAAGAAACGGGATTAGTGAGATTGCTAGGAAGACGAAAGCTCTTCGGATCGCAGAATTATCCATCGCAATGTGGCAAAACCGTCATTATACCACACTGACAGTGCGTTACGCAATATTAAATTCATAAACATTGAGATAAAGCTTAGCGATTTTGAAGAGTATATTGGTAGACAACTTGAAGTATCTAAAGCAATGTTCCACGAGCGCTTTAAGAAAGATGGACTCATAATCTAGTGGAATGAAGGGAAAGAAAACTGTCGCCGATAGATCCACGACATACTGCGAAACAACTATAGACACAGAATGTATTATATCTCTGCAGCGCAGCGTACGCTGATCTGAGACTTCCCGACAAACTGAAAGAGTTCATCAGACCGAGACTGAAACCTAGGCCTTTGAACTGAGGTACTGTTGGAAATAAAACTGTGCGGGCGCATCGTGAGTCGTGTTTGGATACCTCAACCGGTAGAGCACTTATCCGCAAATTCGATTTCTGGTCCGGCTCATAATTTCAACCCACAAGGTAGTTTCAATTGGAGGCACAGGTTTTAGTAACGCAGTTAGAAATACAGAACAACTTGAAATGGAACTGTAAGGCAGTCAGTCCAAAGTGAGCAACTGAATTAAAATTTAAGAGAGATAACCTTAAAACTGTAACGTGATTCCATCAGCGAACAAAATATCAAATATTATGATAATGGAATTCTTTGGGCCCACGATATCGAGTTCATTAGCTCCCAGAAGAGATACAATGAACTCATTATAAGAAGACATTGTAATACACATTACTACAACATCTGCAAGAACAAAATACGATACGTATTTCACAGAACAACGGATTTATGAAATTTCAGAATACATGAATCCCAGTAGGACGCCCAGCGTTGAAAAAAATCTATTTAATTTTTATGCACATTGTTTAAGCTTCGTGCATTCTAATGTTGTATTAGTAGATCAAATCATGTGCGGGGCTCTATCTTTGTTACTCTAAGTGAATCTTCAAACATGTGAAATTACAGTGCAACGGAGCAACTTAGCTAAATATCAGTCTCACACCATTCTCACCGAATTCCTCACTACCTTGTTCTTCGTCGCGTAGAACCGTAGTCTGGTTTCTGTTTCTCGGTTCTCATATCATAAATTTAGATACAAAGACACAACCGCTCGCTAGACGAAGCCCAAAGATTAGTCACAGTTGCACAGGTCACACCAGTATTAAAAAATGCAGTAGGAACAATCAAATAAATGACGCGAGCATATCATTAACGTCCATTTGCAGCAGGATTTTGTAATATGTTTTGTGTTAGAACTTTATGAAACACCTACGAGAGTACTGTCTATTGACATATAATCAACACAGAGTTAGATCAACACGAATTTAGAAAACATCATTCTTGTAAACACAACTAGCTCTTTAGATACACGAAATGCTTGATGGCTTGTAGTCGAACTGCGTGCTTATGGAATATCGTCTCAGTTATGTGACTGGATTCGTCAGGGAGGTCACAGTTCGTAGTAATTGACAGAAAGTCATCGAATAAAACAGGGTAGTATTACAGGCTATCTGCTGTTCTTTATCTACATAAACTACTTAGGCGACAATCTGAGCAGCTGTCTTACGCTGTTTGCCGATGATGCTGTCGTTTATCGTCTAGTAAAGTCATCAAAAGATCAAAACAAGTTGCAAAACAATTTAGAAAAGATATCTGTATGGTGCGGTAGTTGTAAATTGACCATAAATAATGAAAAGTGTGACGTCATACACATGAGTGCTAAAAGGAATCCGTTACCATTCGGTTGTACGGTAAATCTAAAGGCCAGAAATTCAACTTAATACCTAGGAATTACAGTGACGAACAACTTAAATTAGGAACCACACATGTAAAATGTACCTTCAGCTGCTTACGGGCGTTGACATAGATCAACGGGGACAGGTGAAAATGTGTGTCCCGACCGGGACTCGAACCTGGGATCTCCTGCTTACATGGCAGACGCTCTATCCATCTGAACCACCTAGGCACGGATGATAGCTTGAATGCAGGGACTATCTCGTGCACGCTTCGCGCGAGACTCACATTCTCACCTTGTATGTCCACACACTACATTCATAGTGCCCTACCACAACACACTCATTACTCGTGGAACACATTCTTATCAACTCCCGTAAGAGTTCGGGGAACACGTGTGCATCCGCACAGAAGAAGAATGTCATGGCCGGTATTGCCAGAACTATATACTTATATGGATGTTGTTGTTGTTGTGGTCTTCAGTCCTGAGACTGGTTTGATGCAGCTCTCCAACTACTCTATCCTGTGCAAGCTTACAATTTAAAACCTGGTTCCTAAATCTCTGTCTTACCATTATATAATCTATCAATATCTCCAGGCTTCTTCCATGTGTACAACCTTCTTTCGTGATTCTTGAACCAAGCGTTAGCTACGATTAAGTTATGCTCTGTGCAAAATTCTACCAGGCGGCTTCCTCTTTCATTTCTTATCCCCAATCCATATTCACCCACTACGTTTCCTTCTTTTCCTTTTCCTACTGTCGAATTCCAGTCACCCATGACTATTAAATTTTCATCTCGCTTCACTACCTGAATAATTTCTTTTATCTCATCATACATTTAACCAATTTCTTCATCATATGCAGAGCTAGTTGGCATATAAACCTGTACTACTGTAGTAGGCGTGGGCTTCGTGTCTACCTTGGCCACAATAATGCGTTCACTATGCAGTTTGCAGTAGCTTACCCGCACTCCTATTTTTTATTCATTATTAAACCTACTCCTGCATTACCCCCGTTTGATTTTGTATTTATAACCCTGTATTCACCTGACCAAAAGTCTTGTTCCTCCTGCCACCGAACTTCACCAATTCCCGCTGTATTTAACTTTAACCTATCCATTTCCCTTTTTAAATTTTCTGACCTACCAATCCGATTAAGGGATCTGATATTCCACGCTCCGATCCGTAGAACGCCAGTTTTCTTTCTCCTGATAACGACGTCCTCTTGAGTAGTCCCCGCCCGGAGATCCGAATGGGGGACTATTTTAACTCCGGAATATTTTACCCAAGAGGACGCCATCATCATTTAATCATACAGTTAAGCTTCATGCCCTCGGGAAAAATTACGGCTGTAGTTTCCCCTTGCTTTCAGCCGTTCGCAGTACCACAACACCAAGGCCATTTTGGTTAGTGTTACAGGACCAGATCAGTCAATCATCCAGACTGTTGCCCCTGCAACTACTGAAAAGGCTCCTGCCCCTCTTGAGGAACCACACGTTTGTCTGGCCTCTCAACAGATACCCCTCCGTTGTGGTTGCACGTACGGTACGGCTATCTGTATCGTTGAGGCACGCAAGCCTCCCCACCAACGGCAAGGTCCATGATTCATGGTGATGGGGGGGACTTACATGGATAGGGTGTCTGTTCTTTCGGACCACCCACCTACCCACTTACTCACCCACCCAAACACACACACACACACACACACACACACACACACACGCACACACACAACACACACACACACATTCACTCAGATTTTTAAACCATTTTGGAAAGTGAATAACATCAGCCATCAAGTAATGTATATTTGACCATCAGCTGATTTTATTTGAAACCAAAACCAGTTTCAGTCTTTGACTATCTTCACAGATAAAGGTTAAAATGGTTTAAGCCACCGCATTACATTTGTTATTACTCAAATACTGTGTAGTGAATGCCACGAATATCAATGTACGATGCAGACTTTTAAAAGCAAAAATACGAATACTAAACATACACAGAGCAGTACTGAAGAGATGATCAGGACTAAAAGTACTCAAATACTTGCAGTCCTGCACTTCCCTTCAGTATTGCTCTGTGTCCATTTAGTATTCGTTTGTTTGCCTCTAAAGTCGTGTGTCGTATACTGATTTTCATGTTATGCACTACGCATTATTTAAGTAATGACTTATGCAATGTGGTGGCTTAAACCATATATGGTCCAAGACTGAAACCAGTTGACATTTGAGTTTAAAATAAAAGCAGGTGATCATCAAACACGCATTTTATACATGAACCGTTGTTAGCACACAGTTGATTGTATAGAAAGATGGTGGTGTCATAGATAAAACAATGCCAAACAACTAGTTTCTCAGAGTTGTTAACGTACGGCTTGGATGTGACAGTAGAAAATTTAAAACGTGTAAACAGTTCTGCGTGTGTGTGTGTGTGTGTGTTATACTAAACTCCAGGATATATACTCCAGCTATATACACTAGGATTAATGTTGCCCACCTTCTGTTCAACAGTAACAATAAAGTTCTACCATTAGAACAGAGTGTAATTTATAGGATTTCCTGCAATGTGGGTAGCAAATTATCTGTAGGTCAGTCTGGCTGGGGTGTAACTACTATACTGACTGAGCATGAAAGGAGTTGGACACTGAAAAAGAAAAATTCCACATTTGCTGGACATATTCTGAATGACTGTCATTCATACGATGTGGAATGTGATATTCTAGATAACGGAAATAAAGGCAGAAAACTAACATTACTCGAAATTCTGGCCATTAATAAACATCAATCAAAGAATCCTGACCTGGTCCTTAATGACCAAACAAAGCTCCATTACTCACCCTTATTGTTGTTGTTGTGGTCTTCAGTCCAGAGACTGGTTTGATGCAGCTCTCCATGCTACTCTATCTTGTGCAAGCTTCTTCATCTCCCAGTATCTACTGCAACCCACATCCTTCTGAATCTGTTTAGTGTATTAATTTATTGGTCTCCCTCTACGATATTTACCCTCCACGCTGCCCTCCAGTACTAAATTGGTGATCCCTTGGTGCCTCAGAATATGCCCGACTAACCTATCCCTTCTTCTAGTCAAGTTGTGCCACAAATTTCTCTTCACTCCAATTCGATTCAGTACCTCCTCATTAGTTATGTGATCTACCCATCTAATCTTCGCCGGCCGCGGTGGTCTAGCGGTTCTAGGCGCTCAGTCCGGCACCGCGCGACTGCTACGGTTGCAGGTTCGAATCCTGCCTCGGGCATGGATGTGTGATGTCCTTAGGTTAGTTAGGTTTAAGTAGTTCTAAGTTCTAGGGGACTGATGACCACAGATGTTAAGTCCCATAGTGCTCAGAGCCACTTGATCCATTTGATACCCTCCGTTGTGATGGAAGTCGCAGTAGTGCTCTCTGTATCGCTGAGGCACGCAAGCCTCTCGACGAACGGCAAGGTCCATGGCTCATGGATGTCAATCTAGTCATAAAGCATCACATATCTTTGTACAACAACTTTTGTACAGCTATGAATTTTCGCTGAAGTTGTGTGGACTACATGTTTCGTATTAAGCTATCTGACGAAGCCTAAGAAGCCGATAGCCGGTTCGTTGCGAACTATGAAATAGATATTACTGTGGATCAAATTCATTATGTTCATACATAAGTCAAAAAAGTATTTTATGCAGTTTTTTACTGTTTCGTGATCACATGCACGCTACAATGACGCAGGCATTTCGATGCAGATAACCTAAAACTGATCTAAATCTACGTTAGAGGTTTATTCACATTGTTTTCATTCTTTATTAGATAGAGTTACAGTTACATCGGCCGTTTCTGAAATCATGTATTGCTGTAGGGTGCGAACACCACACGGAACTTTTATCAGAATGGGAGAAAAGAGCAGCCAACTTAACGCAAATAACAACAAATGTAATGTAAACTAGAGCCTGTCGGTTCCAAACTGGTAAGGGCGCTGTTGGGTAAATAAACAGCGTTATTAACAGTGGCTGATTGCTTTTTGTATTTTTTACACAGCCACGGTCTGAAAATCTCAGTTTTCAACAAAACAGCAGTAAAAAGGCCGCTGGAAGGTAAAATGTAGCCAGGCTGTGTCCACAAACAGTGAAAGAAACTCCAGGGAGCTGCGCGCTGTTTGGCGGACGACCGAGAGAGAGAGGAGCGAGGAGCGGTGGCTCTCGAGCGCCGGCAGTTCGTCAAGAGATTGATGCTCTCATCCGGCCGCCGGCCCCGGAATACCTCCCTGGGGGCCCGCGGCTGGAGTCGGCAGCGGCGGAGGAGACGCGCCGCGAGAAGAGAAGAGAAGAGGGGGGAAGAAACGGCAGACTGGCGCCAGTGCAGGCGCCAGCTGCAGGTGAGCATTAATCGGAAACTTTGGCCCGCAGTACGCCAGCGCCACAGCTCGGGCCGGGCCGGCTACGTGCGCTGCGACGAGGCCGTACGTCCCACGGTTCTCCAGGGACGCGGCTTAGCCGCTCGGATCCCACCAGACTACACTCTCCGAACACCTTGCCGCGGTTCGATGAATGCGGTCTTCCACACTGCGTGAGCTACCTGTCGCTTCACTCAGGAAAACGTCTTCTCCCCCCCCCCCCCCTCTCACTCTCTCTCTCTTCCCACCCACCCTCTCTCTCTCTCTCTCTCTCTCTCTCTCTCTCTCTCTCTCTCTTCCTTTGTCTCTCACCCGGCCGATCATTATTTCAGCGTCCGCAGAGGTCTCTGTAGCACCGACAACGGAGAACTATGCCGACGACCGACGTCTGCCGAAGGAGGTCAATGTTTCAATCTTTTCAAATCAGAACGCCAATACGGAGGTCCGTAAAGGTCACAGTGGCACCGGCAGAGGGCTCCTCCTCCCGAACGATACATTATACAGGGTGGTCCATTGACCCTGACCGGGCCAAATATCTCACGAAACAAGCGTCAAACGAAAAAACTAAAAAGGACGAAACTTGTCTAGCCTGAAGGGAGAGATCAGATGGCGCTATGGTTGGACCGCTAGATGGCGCTGCCATAGCTCAAATGGATATGAACTGAGTTTTTTAAAAAATAGGAACGCCCATTTTTATTACATATTCGTGTAGTACGTAAAGAAATATGATTGTTGTAGTTGGGCCACTTTCTTCACTTTGTGATACATGGCGCTGTAATAGTCACAAACGTAAAGTACGTGGTATTACGTAACATTCCGCCAGTGAGGACGGTATTTGCTTCGTGATACATTACCCGTGTTAAAATGGACCGTTTACCAATTGCGTAAAAGGTCGATATCGTGCTAATGTACAGCTATTGTGATAAAAATGCCCAACGGGCGTGTGCTATGTGTGCTGCTCGGTATCCTGGACTACATCATACAAGTGTCCGGACCGTTCGCCGGATATTTATGTTATTTAAGGAAACAGGAAGTGTTCAGCCACATATGAAACGTCAACCAAGATCTGCAATAAATGATGATGCCCAAGTAGGTGTTTTAGCTGCTGTCACGGCTAATCCGCACATCAGTAGCAGACAAATTGCGCGTGAATCGGAAATTTTTGCACACGTTCTATTTAGACGAATCGTCATTCAACAACAGCGGTAACGTAAACCGGCGTAATATGCACTATTGGGCGACGGAAAATCCACGATGGCTGCGACAAGTGGAACATAAGTGACCTTGGCGGATTAATGTATGGTGCGACATTATGGGAGGAAGGATAATTGGCCCCAATTTTATCGATGGCAATCTAAATGGTGCAATGTATGCTGATTTCCTACGTAATGTTCTACCGATGTTCCTACAAGATGTATCACTGCATGACAGAATGGCGATGTACTTCCAACATGATGGATGTCCGGCACATGGCTCACGTGCGTTTGAAGCGGTATTGGCTCTGAGCAGTATGGGACTTAACATCTGTGGTCATCAGTCCCTTAGAACTTAGAACTACTTAAACCTAACTAACCTAAGGACATCACACACATCCATGCCCGAGGCAGGATTCGAACCTGCGACCGTAGCAGTCGCGCAGTTCCGGACTGAGCGCCTAGAACCGCTAGACCACAGCGGCCGGCTTGAAGCGGTATTGAATAGCATATTTCATGACACGTGGATTGGTCGTCGAAGCTCCGTACCATGGCCAGCACGTTCACCGGATCTGACGTCCCCGGATTTCTTTCTGTGGGGAAAGTTGAAGGATATCTGCTATCGTGATCCACCGACAACGCCTGAGAACATGCGTCAGCGCATTGTCAATGCATGTGCGAACATTACGGAAGGCGAACTACTCGCTGTTGAGAGGATGTCGTTACACGTATTGCCAAATGCATTGAGGTTGACGAACATCATTTTGAGCAATTATTGTATTAACAGCATGCGTTCTCAGAAATGGTAAGTTCACAAAGGTACATGTATCACATTGGAACAACCGAAATAAAATGTTCAAACTTACCTACGTTCTGTATTTTAATTTAAAAAACCTACCTGTTACCAACTGTTCGTCTAAAATTGTGAGCCATATGTTTGTGACTATTACAGCGCCACCTATCACAAAGCGAAAAAAGTGGTCCAACTAAATCATTCATATTTCTTTAGGTACTAAACGAATATGTAATAAAAATGGGGGGTGCCTATTTAAAAAAATGCTGTTGATATCCATTTGACATATGGCAGCACCATCTAGTGGTCCAACCATAGCAACATCTGGTTTCCCCCTTCAAGCTCGACGAGTTTCGTTCTTTGTAGTTTTTTCGTTTGATGCTTATTTCGTGAGATATTTGGCCCGGTCACTATTAATGGACCACCCTGTATAGCGTATGTAGTATACAGTGCACAAGGAGTACTGTATTATTCGTCGTATTATGTGCAGACAGAAGTTTATTCCCTATTTTCGTACAGCTTCAATCAATGCATGTTATACGAAATGCATTTTCCGTATAAACCAGGCACCAAATCATGAAAGGACTCTGTTAAATTATGTAATGAATACTGCAGTGATGGAGGCCCTTCCAATGTGTGGTGCTCGTGCCGTGCCAATCACTGTGCGCCGCATTTTGTTCGATTGCGGTTTATTTTCCGACCAGCGGGCTGCGGCGGATTTGCCGACAGATCAGCGCTCTATTTAAGCAAGTGGTTCAAATTTTAAAGTTGCATGAATTTTCTAATGTTTTCTACAAGATTTTAGGGAGATGTTTTTAATCTCTACCCAAGTTTTTTGATAAATGGTTAGCCAGTCACATATCCCTGTGCTTTTCTTTTAGCTCCTCTGTCTTTTGTTTTCTCTAGTTTTTAATTTCATGTATAGCTACTTTCCCTCCTAACTGGTTTTAGTGCATGTGAGATAGACTGACTGTGAGGTGATTTCGAGAGCATGAGCGTCAACAATTTTAGTTTATCTGCACTTTCATTTGTTTTGGTAAGTGTAAGGCCGCTGATGAGATCGTCGTTGGGCGCCCGTAAGATCCAAACACACACGCACACACAATCAAGTAAGAATGAAGCACATTCTATTTCTACTAATGTATTTACAACCATAACTTTATTCTTTATATAAAGAAAAAAATTTCTATTTCTTGTGTCAAATGTAATATCTGTGTAAAATATCTGTTTAAAAAAATATCTGCGTAAAAAAATATCTGTGTGAAACTAGGTGCGCATAGAAAATACAACGACCAACAATTGCACAAATAAACAGCTACTGAATATCATGTAGTGTTCTGACATTCAGCACTCTCATAATATGTCAATACACGCAAGCACAACAAACCTACAAAAACACACTCTATTTCACATGAGAATAGCTCGAGGTTCAACCGAGACCATCTCTCCTGAGATTGGTAAAAAAAAATGCTACTATCAATCAACAAGCTGGTTGGACTATGTTAATTATCTAAAATGTAGGATATCATTTCCCTCTACATATTGCAACTTAGTTCTACCACACTTATTGTATTACATTTTTTTGCTTTCTTTACCGCTTCCATTTCATATTCCACTCAGTTACGCAGAAGCAAATTATATAGAATCACTTTAACAATCGTAAATCATTAAATACTTTGTAACCTTGGAGTAAATTTATATATTATGTTCTATACATTATTTAAAATAACATTAACAGATGCATGCCAATAAGATTGTAACAATACGAAGTCTCTGCAATTAGGTTTAGTAATATCCAGACCACCTTATATTTCAAGGCGTTGGGTTAATCTGTACTGTTAATGAAAAATAAAATAAATAAAAATAAGAAAACCAGCAGACGATGGCCAATCTTTTCAAATCAGTACGCCAGTACGTACGCGGTCTCTGTACAATCGATCTTAGCGCCCGAACTTACATGTTTCGGACGACGGTCGGCGGAATTCAAATCTGTTTCTTTTCTTCGGCTGAATCGTGCAACGGTCCCAAATTCAAATCGTCGATTGTGAGGTTCTTGTAATTTTAATACATCTACTGGAAAATCCATAGAAATCTGAACTACTTCAGTGTGTCATAATTTCCCTCCGAAAGCCTTTAGGAAAGGCAAAGTTGTTCAGATGATCCCAGTAGCTCTGGGAGAATCAAAAGTACCGCCCGTTGTTGTCAAGTTGATAGTTGTTTCGGCGCTTGAGGTCCTTTGTCCGGTATAATTCCGCGCTTGCTCGTATCGAGTTAAATCGTTCATTGAATCATCAGTTGCGGTTGTGAAGTCTGTGAGTGTGTAGTTCGGGCCGCTTGAGAATAATGAGCAAGTGATTAGTTTGCTGCCTTTATCAGGCAGAAATATAGAGTACACGCTTCGAAAGCGGCTTTGTGTAGTGAAAATATCCGAGGGCAGTCTCATTGGTTATAACACAACGGGCATTGCAGAGAGAACTCAATGTGCACGATGTTCCAATAAAGACAACAATTTTATCGACTATGAACGTAGGCTTCCACGGCTATTGTCACAGTCAATAAAATTTTTCTGCGTTTGTGACCGCATTGTCAGTATGTAAAACTACTGACGTTTCGTTCACTGTTGCAAGTGATCTTCGTCAGGGCGAGTAAACAAAAACACCCTGAAAAAAGTCACTTGCAACAGTGACCGAAACATCGGTAGTTTTATATATTCATAATGCGGTCACAAACCCAGAAAACTTTACTGAATTTTATCAACAGTAAGGAAGCTGCTGGCAACTGGTGTACTAAACAGTGACAGTGGTAAACATACATCACCACTGAGTCCAGAGATTATTGATAATGTTCTAAGACCCTTGGTGAACTCCCCATGAAATCTTTCCCTGAGTCCAGAGATTATTGATAATGTTCTAAGACCCTTGGTGAACTCCCCATGAAATCTTTCCGTCGATTGAGCCAGAGAGAGGCATTTCATATGGCACATGTCAGAGAGCTGCACAGAAATCGATATTGCGACCTTACAGAGTGCACATGATGCAAGCATTACAAGAAACAAATCGTGAGAGAAGAATGCGTTACTGTCTGTGGTTTCAGTTGATCTTATTCAACGTCCAGACATTGTCTCCATAAATTGGTTTACAGATTAGGCATGGTTCCATCTCTCAGATTAAAAATGCTTCAGATGGCTCTGAGCACTATGGGACTTAACATCTGAGGTCATCAGTCCCCTAGAGCTTAGAACTACTTAAACCTAACTAACCTGAAGACATCACACACATCCACGCCCGAGGCAGGGTTCGAACCTGCGACAGTAGTGGTCGTGCGGTTCCAGGCTGAAGCGCCTAGAACCGGTCGGCCACCGCGGCCGGCTCTGTCAGGTTACGTCAGGGCACAAAACGGCAGATATTGGGCTGGTGTAAAGGTCGGAGTGCTGTGCGCGGTATTAGTATTCAGGACTGTAGGCCCCAGTTTCTTTGATACGACTATAGACACTACAGCTTATACGAGCATCTTCAATGGATGACATCGAACTTGCAGAAGGTTATTTCCAACAAGATGGAGCAACGTGTCACACGTCGAACGCCTCCACGCAACTTGTTACCAGGTTCTTTGGTGACCGAATAATTTAAAAAAATTTGTGCCCTCTCCCCTCCAACCCCCCCCCCCCCCACCCCCCCCCACCACCCCACCCCCCGCTCAATCACCGGAGCTAACCCTCCCAATCCGCGGATATGTTCTTGTGGAGTTATGTTTAAAGCCAAGTGCACAATAAATGACCACGTACAACTGCAGAACTCCGTGAAACCATTGCAGACGAAATATGCAACATTGGCGATGATACACAGGGTAAGCACAAAGTCTTGCCCTGATTATAAAAATTTATAACACAATAACCGTTTGATATAATAATTTACATTTGATGCCGTTATATAGGTTAGTGATACTAGATTTTTTCAAGACCACTTACGTTAGTAAACCTCAACGTGTGCTCCCTTGGTAGCTCGGACAATGTCGAGGCGGTATTCCAGTTCCCGCCAGGTGTTTCGTAACATGTGTTCTGTCACAGTACCCACAGCAGCTTGTATCCTAGCCTTCAGTTCGGCGACGTCAGCAACTGGTGTGTCGAAGACTGTGTCCTTGATATAGCCACAGAAAGGAAAGTCAAGGGGCCTAAGGTCTGGAGAGCGATGTGGCCAGGGTGTTGGACCGTCCATTCCAGTCCACCGATCCGGACACCACTACCCCCTCCAGACATAAGGCCCCTTGACTTTCTTTTCTGGGGCTATATCAAGGACACAGTCTTCGTCACACCAGTTGCTGACCAGAACACATGTTACGGAACACCTGGCGGGAACTGGAATACCGCCTCGACATTCTCCGAGCTACCAAGGGAGCACACGTTGGGGTTTACTAACGCAAGTGGTCTTAGAAACTAGTAACACTAACCTAAGTAACGGCATTAAATGTAAATTATTATGTCAAACGGTTATTCTGTAATAAACTGTTATAATTAGAGCAAAATTTTGTGTTCACCCTGTGCTTCCCAGAATGTCGCAGAATATGGTGAAACGAGGGCAGTTATGCATCGATGCTGGTGGAGGGCACCTCCAACATCTGCTGTCAGCCGGCCGGAGTGGCCGAGCGGTTCTAGGCGCTACAGCCTGGAGCCGCACGACTGCTGCGGTCGCAGGTTCGAATCCTGCTTCGGGCATGTGTGTGATGTCCTTAGGTTAGTTAGGTTTAAGTAGTTCTAAGTTCTAGGGGACGATGACCACAGCAGTTAGGTCCCATAGTGCTCAGAGCCATTTGAACCATCTGCTGTCAGTATTTTGCAATACCCAATTGTGTTTTATCATCTCCCAAAATTGCAGATATGTAGCATTATTGGTTCAAATATTACGACTCGTTAAAGTAGTTCAGGTTTATATGGATTGCTCTGTACATCAGCTTATATCCTCCGCGAACCACCGTATAGTGTATGGCGGATGGTATCATGTATCAAACTAGGCATTTTATTTCCTATTTTATTCGTAAGTGGAACGAAGGGAAACGACTGCCTGTATGCCTCTATACGAGTCCTAATATGTCTTCGCTTGCTTCGTGATCCTTATGCGAAACATACCTTGGCGGCACAACAATTGTTTCGCTGTCAGCAGCAGATGTTTGTTCTCTACGTTTCCTCAATTGTGTTTCTCAAAAAGAACGTCGTCCTCCTTCCAGGGATTATCATTTCAGTTCACGAAGCGTTTCCATAATATTTGCATG
Source organism: Schistocerca serialis cubense (assembly GCF_023864345.2). NCBI lineage: Eukaryota > Metazoa > Arthropoda > Insecta > Orthoptera > Acrididae > Schistocerca > Schistocerca serialis. Next base: position 420,728,623 of record NC_064645.1, read on the forward strand.
CAGATCGAACCTACCAGAAACAAACTTACCAGCAGATCTCTGAAATGCTGCGACGTCTTCCTTTAATCCGACCTCGTGGTGATCCAGAACACTCGCACACTACTCAAGAATTGGTCGCACGAACGCCGTCTCCTTTATAGATGAGCTACATTTCCCAAAATTCTCCCCATAAAACGAAGTCGAACATTCGAATTCCCGACTGCCAATCTGCCGTGCTCATTTACTTTCATATCGCTTTGCAACGTTACGCCTAGATGTTTAATGGATGTTCGTGTAGCACAAGAAATAATTAAGATGACTTATTCTCAGTATCAATGGTAAATGCAGTTGTAAATGCAGAATACTCAATTCTACTAACACATAACGATGTTCTCTGGTATGAATGGTTGCAAATTAGGAAGTGCAGCACCGTTAAAGCCAATTAATGGAGCTTTTCTATTTTCAATAAAAGGAAATGTACTTTTCTTGGGCGCCTTGGCCCCAGACACTTTAGATTTCTGAGGGCCTGTCGTTATTGGAATATTATGTTTCGCGTACCTTTCTTCGTTTGCAGACGCGAAGAGCTGCTCTGCAACCGAAAGCTGAAATGCTGTGTTAAAGTGCACCAAAATCTTTACGGTTACGTGAAAGGCTTTGATTGTAGTGCGAGTAATGTTAACTTATTTTCAACTGCGAGTTTAAGCGGGCTAGCATGTTTGTGTTTAACGTATTACGCATGAAATGTAGCAATGCTAAATTTTGCGCACATTAAAATCCGACCAGCTTCATTGTTCTATTAATGAGAAGAGATTCTGGGCTTTCTGTGAGGTTCGCATTGAAATCTTCTTACAGAACTGATTAAAATTCTTTGAAAGCTATTTTCTATTCACATCTGAATTACAATTATTTTTTATGTAATGAATCGTGTTACACCGGACCCATGCTGACTGGTCCAGGCTAACACAAAAACTCTTTCTGCAATGAAATACACTATTGGCCATTAAAGTTGCTACACTAAGAAGGAGTGCAGATGATAAACGGGTATTCATTGGACAAATATATTATACTAGAACTGACATGTGATTACATTTTTGCGCAATTTGGGTGCATAGATCCTGAGAAATCAGTACCCAGAACAACCACCTCTGGCCGTAATAACGGCCATGATACGCCTGGGCATTGAGTCAAACAGAGCTTGGATGGCGTGTACAAAAAATGGCTCTGAGCACTATGGGACTTAACATCTATGGTTATCAGTCCCCTAGACTTAGAACTACTTAAACCTAACTAACCTAAGGACATCACACAACATGGCGTGTACAGGTACAGCTCCCCATGCAGCTTCAACACCATACCACAGTTCATCAAGAGTAGTGACTGGCGTATTGTGACGAGCCAGTTGCTCAGCCACCATTGACTAGACGTTTTGAATTGGTTAAAAAAATGGTTTAAATGACTCTGAGCACTATGGGACTTAACATCTGTGGTCATCAGTCACCTAGAACTTAGAACTACTTAAACCTAACTAACCTAAGGACATCACACACAGCCATGCCCGAGGCAGGATTCGAACCTGCGACAGTAGCGGTCACACGGTTCCAGACTGAAGCGCCTAGAACCACACGGCCACACCGGCCGGCTTTCAATTGGTGAGAGATCTTAAGAATGTGCTGGCCAGGGCAGAAGTCGAACATTTTCTGTATCCACAAAGGCCCGTACAGGACCTGCAACATGCGGTCGTGCATTATCCTGCTGAAATGTAGGGTTTCGCAGGGATCGAATGAAGGGTAGAGCCACGGGTCGTAACACATCTGAAATGTAACATCCACTGTTCAAAGTGCCGTCAATGCGAACAAGAGATGACCAAGACATGTAACCAATGGCACCCCATACCATCACTTCGGGTGGTACGCCAGTATGGCGATGACGAATACACGCTTCGAATGTGCGTTCACCGTGATGTCTCCAAACACGGATGCGACCATCATGATGCTGTAAGCAGAACCTGGATTCATCCGAAAAAATGACATTTTGCCATTCGTGCACCCAAGTTCATCATTGAGTACACCATCGCAGGCGCTCCTGTCTGTGATACAGCGTCAAGGGTAACCGCAGCCATGATCTCCGAGCTGATAGTCCATGCTGCTGCAAACGTCGTCAAACTTTTCGTGCAGACGGTTGTTGTCTTGCAAACGTACCCATCTGTTGACTCAGGGATCGAGACGTGGCTGCACGATCCATTACAGCCATGCGGATAAGATGCCTGTCATTTCGACTGCTAGTGATACGAGGCCGTTGAGTTCCAGCACGGCGTTCTGTATTACCCTCCTGAACCCACCGAGTCCATATTCTGCAAACAGTCATTGGGTCTCGAACAACGCGAGCAGCAATGTCGCGAGACGATAAACCGCAATCGCGATAGGCTACAACCCGACCTTTATCAAAGTCGGAAACGTGATGGTACGCATTTCTCCACCTTACACGAGGCATCACAACAACGTTTCACCAGGGAACGCTGGTCAACTGCTGTTTGTGTATGAGAAATCGTTTGGAAACTTTCCTCATGTGAGCACGTTGTAGGTGTCGCCACCGGTGCCAAGCTTGTGTGAATGCTCTGAAAAGCTAATCATTTGCATATCACAGCATCTTCTTCCTGTGGGTTAAATTTCGCGTCTTTAGCACGTCATCTTCGTGGTGTAGCAATTTTAATGGCCAGTAGTGTATTGATTCACTTTCAAGTGAAACACTTAAGCAGATAATTCTCAGCGAGTGAGTTCCTATTGTTAAGCCGTGCGGCGTAATGAAAAAATTAGTTTCTCTCCCGTTATGGCGTCTTTGAAACAAAATCAGCTCATTATACGAAAACTGACAATTATTCAGTAATAATTATGGGATCCTTTCTCTACGGTATTGAATGGAAAACACAAGTTTACTTATTTATAGAATTAATTATTATTATCATGAGATTGTTTTTTCTTACAGTATTAATAACAAACACATACCATTCTCATCACGAATCGTAAATGATGTCCTTCTACAATCAAGAACAAAACGAAGAGTAGTTAGTTTTCTCTCTTTCTTCCTCGTTAGAGGACCGTCTACTCATTTTTATGTTTGTTCACCGATTATCTCTGAAATACATAGTTTTCGTATTAATGTTAATTTTCATTTTTCTCTTTCTATATCATTTTAAAATATTTCATTGCAATAATTACAACGCATCGTCTTTATGGCTTTTATCAATATTTTCGTTATTTCAGTTGTTTTTATATCGTCGCACTAGTTTCGTAAATTTTCACAATAACATCATGGGGATGGCACACTGAGTCAAGCAGCATATTAATAGTGCTGTATCGCAACGTTACGGGATTGTTTTCCCTACTCGTCCGCATTAACTTACTTTTTTCTACATTGAGAGCAGGGCACCAACTAGAAATTCTGTTTAGTCATTCTGTACCTTTCTGTAGTCACTGGACGTCGATAGCGCAGCCTAACCCTCAAGAAGAGATCCGAGGGAAGGCAGGCCTATACGTGTAAACACGCAAACAGCTAACTGCACCTGTTATCCAGCGATAAAAATAAATAAATAAAAAGCTTCGTAAAGCGCTGCTGAAATAATTCTTCCATGACAGGGAAAGCTTAATTCTTCTGTAGGTATCAACTGTTTGTAGTACTGAAGACCTCAAATACAGCTGACAACATTTTACTAGAAGTTAAAAGGTTTCATTTTCCACCTCGAAATAGTGGAGCTGTGACCTATAGATTTAGTAATGGTTTTAGTCCTTCTCAACACATTATTCCCACAAAGATCATGAAATCGCAGACACCTCGGTTGCATTAGTCTGCATTCTGGCTTTTCGGAAACCATTCCACTTCCCAGATCAGTCCTTCATCATTCTGGGAATGTCTGTCACGCAATGATTTCTTCGTCCGAGGAGAAAGGAAGTAGTGGTGCTGCTGTAAACTTTGGTAATCTGATGAATCATCGTGTGTGGCTGTTCTGTGTCGAGTGAGCTGGAGTGTGTCGTGGAGAAAAGCTCCTCCTTGGACAGCTTCCACCGACACTTCGTATTGACAGCAAAAAAAAAAAAAAAAATGTGTCAGGAGATTCCTGTAGGATTTTCCTGTGCCGGTTTGCTTTTTATGAGCACAATACATGAGCAATACACCGTAGTACTCCCCAAAACTACCTTGGATGATGGTGGTTGGTGCTTCTCTTTGCTGACGGTTCTGAGGCGTTATATTTCTATTATATGCCTTGCTCTTTCAGTCATACATCAAGCCACAGACCATGGCGATCACTGGTTACAAACATTTTTCTTGGTTGGCCTGACACAGTAAGTTACAGCACAGACTAGGGGTGGAAATCAGAAATTTTGTTAAACTCTATCACACTGCCACAGGCAAACAAAGCCATGCCAGAGGCAGAGGCGGAAGCAGGAAGCGAGCAAGTATGTCGGAGGTGGGTCGGGCCGTCTGTTGACTGAGGATACACATTCACCAGAGAGGAAACTGGGAAATAAAATCGAAGGAAACGAGACAAGCATATTCGTTAACACATAAGACATGCAGTAATAAACTCTGTTTCACAAGCGCACACAAAGGAATAGACGTAGCAGTTCACAGCCTGCTGAGTGAATATACGAGGGTGAGTCAAACGAAAACCTTAAATATTTTTTTAAATATTATTTATTGTGCTGAAGTGGTACAAAGCTGTATCACTTTTCAACATAATCTCCCCCACGCTCAATGCAAGTCGTCCAGCGCTTACAAAGTGCATAAATTCCTTTAGAAAAAATTCTTTTGGTAGTCCGCGCAACCACTCATGCACCGCGTGGTGTACCTCTTCACCAGAACGGAACTTTTTTCATCCCATTGCGTCTTTGCGTGGTCCAAACATATGGAAATCACTTGGGGCAAGGTCTGTTGAGTATGGTGAACGAGAAAGACTCTCAAAATGCAGGTCTGTGATCGTTGCAACTGTTGTACGGGCAGTGTGAGGCCTTGCATTGTCATGTTGCAAAAGTACACTTGCTGACAGCAGTCCACGATTTGATTGCAGGCCGCTGATGATTTTTTAGCAGATCTGTGTATGATGCACTTGTGACAGTTGTCCCTCTAGGCATGTAATGCTGCAAAATGACTCATTTTTCGTCCCGAAAGAGAATAAGCATAACCTTCCCAGCTGATGGTTCTGTTGGAATCTTCTTTGGTTTTGGTGATGAGGAATGGCGCCATTCTTTGCTCGCTCTCTTCGTTTCCGGTTGGTTGAAGTGAACCCAGGTTTCGTCCCAAGTAACGATTTTTGCAAGGAAGCCATCATCTTCTCGTTCAAAGCGCCGAAGAAGTTCTTCACAAGCATCAACACGTCGTTCTCTCGTTTCAGGAGTCAGCTGCCGATGCACCCATCTTGCAGACACTCTGTGAAACAGGAGCACGTCATGCACAATGTGGTGTGCTGACCCATGACTAATCTGTAAATATGCTGCAATTTTATTCAGCGTCACTCGACGGTTTCCCTTCACTATGGCTTAAACTGCTGCTATGTTCTGTGGAGTCACAACTCGTTTTGCCTGACCTGGACGAGGAGCATCTTCCACTCAAGTCACACCATTTGCGAACTTCCTACTTCATTCGTAGACTTCCTGCTGTGACGAACATGCATCACTGTACTGAACCTTCATTCGCTGATGAATTTCAATATGTTTCACACCATCACTACGCAAAAACCGAAAAACAGAACGCTGTTCTTTCCTGGTACAAGTCGCAAGTGGGGCTGCCATCTTTATACTGATACTGCGACGGTATGTGTGCATCTGCACTATGCTGCCACCTACAGGCCATTCTGCACGCTGTTTGTAGCATGCTTACCAACTTACAGGATAACGGCGCGAAATTTCGATTTGTTATTTCAAATTTAAGGTTTTCATTTGACTCACCCTCATAGCATAATAAGAGGACACAGGCACTCATTACGAACTGAGCCTTGCATGAGAACCTTTAAATACTCGAGCGTTTCATCTGTTGTCAGAAGTTGATCTTTAGGATAGATGACATTCACACTGATAGCACTGGTAGTCGAGATTATGTCCCCCACCTGGTGAACCTCATGCTTCTCGCCACCAACCATCTACTGACGGAGAAATCGACTGTCTTCAAACAACATCACATCACAGAGTGCTGCCATTACTGAAGTTCAAGACAGAAGCTACCAATAGATTCTCTTGGTGTCCATGTTCCTGTTCAACATCCAGGCCAGTAGGGAGGAGATCAACTGACCACAAGACTATAGACACCAGGTACACCATTGATGGTTCATCAATGGCCATCACAGAATTTGTAGTGGAACCGAGGACACTCCAGCCAGCACAAGACCACTTCATACTGGGCAACTGTAGCGCCTGCTTTCCGGCAAGCCACCGTGGCGCTGAGGTCGCTAACACCTCTCCTGGGCATGCACATGCTGAGCTGATTGGACATATGTCAGCTGGGATCCAACACGCACGTGCATAAGCAACAGCCGAGGGTAGGGTGGAAGGACGACCTGTAAACATTGTGAATAAATGGTTGAGCACTAATAATGTTTCACTAGCATCGAAGATGCTTCACAGTTTCCCAGCGGTTATCCTGACTTCACACGGAGCTGTCTGCACGTGGCCCCTTTGTACATTATTACCAGAGGAGTGCATTCTGAAGCCATCATCAGAGCATTTGACATCGTGAATGATCGACTGCAGCACCTGGAAATCACAGACAGTTGTCTGCATCTGCGGCGTTCACACATCGTTGCCATACCCACATGGCCGCAAGCACAAAAGACATTTTTCTCTTCTTTTGTTTGTGATTTGGCCGTGTTTAGGGGTACTGATGGGCGTCCTATGTTCCAAGCATCTTTTGTGAAACCTATGGAACTTTTGTTTTGTGGGGATTAAGAGGAATGGTCAAATTGACCCTGAGACGTACTATCTATAATTTAGCGGATCATATTGAACAGTTCGTACCAGTAACTTGCTCTTCTTGTAGACGGTACGGTCATATTGCCCACGAGTACAGTGAGTGTCGCTGGGCGACGTTCAGGCATAGTTGAGTCTATACTCCACATTTTAATTTGTATTATTCTTGTTTGGTATATGTTGCTCTGTTTTAGGCAAATGTTTTCAGTATAAATATAAGACAGTTGTAAATTGCACAGAAATGCCAAAGGTAGCTCTGCTAGTTATAATATAACCGCTCTGACGGAGCAAGTGTCACAGTTTTTGAGAAAAATGCTCAATGCAAGTTATGCCATGATGAATTGATGGCTTAGTTAGAATCCATGCAGGCTGCGCAAGAACCACAGTTGGGTTCGAGCGAATTTATGTCGACAACAGCAATGACTCACTTTTTAGTAGTTCCTCCAGTAGCTAACTTAATCACTCCCCTCTGTGGCAGAACAAAAGAGGACGTAAATTGTATGCGTTAATTATGAATTGTCTGCAGTCGGAATGAGTGAATGGTCAGTTGAAACTACTCTGCAGATGACAGATTTACTCATGACGGGTGAAGCCAAGACGTGCGTGACGTATCACGAAACGCTGAGCAAGGCAAGTACATCTGAATAATTAGCGGAAGGTTGGCGTTAGAGATACCGTAAGCAGTACAGCTCTTTTCTTTTTTTTCTTTGAGAGGAAAAGTGAGTGGGTCGGGAGAGAATGAAAATGAGACCGTGGAAACTATTTCGGACAGGATCCTTAAATGCGCAAACGTATCAGTTGAGAGGGAATACAGAAGCGGATCGCTTCATACTCAGTGAAGCTGAAAACAGAGCTGTCGATGTGTTTCTGCTAGGAATTCTTGTGGAGTTTTCGCGAAGAGTGCTCCTGGAGACTCCAGAGTATATGGCGCAGCACTAAGTGTTGCTATGCATCTGCAAGAGATAGAAATTGCTGCACCAATACGTTTTTGCGTCTGAAAAGAATTGTTATCGTTGTGGGAAGAGAGGGCGTTTGAAAGAGTAGAGCAATTAACAGTGTTACAGATCTCGGCGTTTTGGTCGCAAGGCAAACAAGTGTGGGAATAGAAAGAAATAAGGAAACGAAAATAAGCAGCAGTAAACATTAAACATAAACGGTGATGTTTCGTCCGTCGGGAAACGCTCCCAGTGAGTCAGAGTACTGCAGACACTAATGCAAAGAGGTACTGCTGTTTGATGGGCTGTGTAAGTGGTAAAGAATGTAAATTTTTAGTCTATACTGATGTTCATGTATCTGTGGTTAGTCTAGACCTCATGGGTTGGGAAGATATAAGACTGCAAGATATAAAATTTGTGTGAATTGGAACTGGGACAACACAGCTCATTTTTAGGAATGGAACTTTAGTGTTTCGTGAGCATGTGGAAGTATTGCCCATTGTGGGACAAAGGTATTCTCAGACTTGGCTTTCTGGTTAGGCGTCACACAAAATTTAATCTTGCACGGAAGACAGTTGAACTTCGTGGGAACTTGTTTCCGGTGAGCCAACAGCTCTAAATGTTTCAGCGCCACATAGCAGCTAAGGTGTCGCCAACCGAACTGCATGCAAATGCATTAGAGAATATTACGGATGAAAAAGTATTTTCTGGCATAGGGAAGTTGGTTTGGTTATCTGCGGGTGCCAATGTGCCACAGTAGTGATTATCTGGTTGAGCCATTGCAGAAATGTGAAGTACTTAATGAAATTGGGTAAGCTTTGACAACTTTGGGACAGGTGAAGTGAATCTCCCAAAAGGATTAATTACAGCGAACTCAGAGATACTCAATGATGAGAATATCGATGGATCAAGAGATGATCGAGGCATGAAAAAAGCCGTCAGTTCATCTCTACTATGTGCCAAGGTTCGTCACTTGAAATACAGTGAACGGGAAGCCATGGATACTTTGTTTTTGGGATATTTAGCATGATTTTGTTCAGATGCTCCACTACCAGTGACTCCTACTAAACAACACAGCGTACCAGCAGCAGATAATTCACGAGTCTATAGGAACCCATACAGAATATCGAAACACCCACAGGCACTATTAAACGAACTGATAGATCAACTATTACGTGAGGGGTATCAGCGATCATAGAAAATAACCGTGATCAGTAAATATTGTTATATTACTCAAAAAGCCAGTTGATAGTAATCGAAAATATCCATTTTTTTTTGTACCTGCAATTACTTGAACGGCCAAACTACAACGGATACATATCTGATCCCGGACGTCACACATAAACTAGACAACCTAGAAAGATGTAAATATTTTTCAATGATTGGTCTTAGAAGTTTTTATCACCAATTAGAAATGTTTCCCGAAGGCAAATCAGCTTTCACGATACTTTCAGATCACTACGAATATCGAAGAATGTCGTTTAGACTGAAAAATAGATTTTGTACTTTGTGGATTAAAACCACGAATGTGTAAGGTATATCTCGACGATACAATCGTGTATTGAAGAAATATAGAAGATCGTGCAAAACGTCGGGATGATGTATTTAGCAGATTCAGGGCAACACACCTTACACTTAGTGTGGAGAAATGCCATTCGGCTCAGGCGCAAGTTAGCTATCTTGGGGATGTTATCTGTCAAGAAAGAGTGAGGACGGATCCTCGACTTACTTTCGACGTGCGTGATTTACCGATGCAACAAAATTACAGACGTTTATTAAATTATGCAATTGTTATCATAAGTTAATAAAGGGATTCACTGTAATTGCGTAACCATTAACTAAGTTGCTATGAAAAGGTATTAGTTTTTGTGGACAATAAAGTGTCAAGAAGCATTCGAGAAACTCGAGAAGATATTTGTACCAGATCATGTGTTAATATTCCATGACTTTGAACACGAATTCATACTTTTGTATGGTGTCTTCGACCATGCTTTAGGTAGTATTTTAAGTCAGACTGCTCATGGGAAAGAACATCAGGTAGCATATGCCTCCAGACAGTTGAATAAGACTGAAAGTAATTATTCGGCAAATGGAAAATAAATATTAGCAGGTGTTTACGGAATCTCTTATTTCGTTGCTATTTGTAGTGTCGGAAATTCAAAGTGATTGCAGACCAAGCGTCTTTAAAATTGTTATTAGCTAAGAAAGATCCATCATGTTTGTTAATGAGAGGGCTTGACTATGAAGTAATCCATAAACCAGGAATGAAACAAACGAATAGTGATAGCTCAAGTAGGAAGACAGCAGCTTTATAATTCACGAGTATAGGAAATCATAGAGAAGATGGAAGTTGCGAAGAGTGGACGAAGGCAGACTCAGAGTACAGTGGATGTCAATTGTTTCGAATGCAACCTTAGTTTGAAACTCAAGAACGTTTGCTATGCAGATTTACGAAATGCAGAGCGAGCATTGTACTTCCTGTGATTACGCCAAGTGCACAAGTCACAGAGCGTAAAGAATAATTGATGATTGTGTAGCAAAAAGCTTTTGATGGAAGAAACTTTGCAGTGATGTAGAACAATATGTAATAAATTGGATCCCGTGTGCACAGAGAGCAGATTGTAGTCATCAGATAATTTAGTTACAGAGACTACTCGAAACTGTCAAACCGTTCTCTATGCTACGATTGCTGATCTTAGAACCTTTTAATAGAAAAAAACAAGCAATAAATGTGTTCTTACAACATTATATCATTTTCACAATATTTAGTTATACTAGTCATCCCAGATCAGAAAGCGAATACAGTAGCAGTGGCGATGGTAAACAACTGATTACCGAAATCGGGTGCGCCAGGAACCATTATTACGGATCAGGGAACTAGTATATATGAAATTACTTGCTAATCTGTATATCCCAAAGGGCAAACCGAAAACGTTTTCAAAGAAATTCATGGATTTTGTAAAGTTATCGAAATGACTTTGCCAGTCAATGTAAAACTACATTTGCTAACTATAGCTACTATAATCCATCTAAGAGACAAACCGTTTAGAGATGAGACTGATGCTTTGCCACCGATCCTTCAACCATTGCGGAAAAAGAAGAACAACCAAGGAAAAAGGAACAACGGAGAAACGTACCTTACTCACTTAGGTCGAGGAAATATCGTAAATTTCATGTAAACTGCACATTTGGTATTTGTTAGTTACTTGGTCTTAATTTTATTTATTTGTCTCATTTTTGCTTGTATAAAGGATAGTGGGGATTAACGGTACTTTTTTTCTCTCAGGAATTAAAATTCTCGTACGAGAAATTGAGGACTCACTTGAAACTGTTAACAGATGTAGTACCACGAACGCTATTACATAAGAAACGAGGTTTTTAAGATGCAGAGGGAAACTGTAAACGTGAGAGCGAAGATATGAAACAGCCCAGTAGAACATGAAAAAGAGTTAGCAGAAGATACAGAGGCAAACGTAGATTGGCACACAACACATGTAGGAAACATGGACCAGGATATACTCAACGTTACGAAAACAGTGCAGAAAGCAGAATAAGAACTTTTTGCGCAGAACACAAAGATTGATTTAAATAGTGATTACAGAAAATAAAAACCTTGTTAATGAAACTAGAATTACGGGGCAATGGATTGTTAATTAATTCAGCTAGATGTTAAACACTAGGAATACAATTCCTACTTTCTAGGTATTATCACGGGCATAAAAATGATCAACGCCTGACCAGTACTGTACTGACCAGAACAACCAACACACACATTACCTAACCGGTACCAAACCTTTATTAACGGTAGCTTGTATTCTACTTTGTTACAATTTCTTGACGAATTATTAACTTCAGAAAAAGTACAAATTTCAGTCACTCAAACAGCGCAACATGTGAAACAATATCATAAGAAATGTAGAGAACTCAGTTTTGTATAAAGTGTAAGATATCTCATTCAAATGAGGCAACTATCCATCAGATACCTCTGGAATGGATTTGAAACACTAAAAAGTAAAGTTAGTGGAAAGTGTAAATAGTGTATGCAGCCGAGACAGAATGACAAAGTAGATTAGTTAAGCCAACTACGATTCACGACATAGGTTGAGAAGAAACCCAGGAAACAGTTATAGAGTAACTTTTTTAATTACAAGACAGGCATAGAAAGGAAAGAAAGAAAGAAAGAAAGAAGGAAAGGAATGAAGGAAGGAAAATTCGAGGACGAATTTTTTAAGGGGTAGGGACTTGTTATAGTACAGAATAATGAGGAGCAGAAATTAGAAATTTTTTCTAAAACTTATTCACATTGCCACTGGCAAACTCAAGACATGCCAGAGACAGAGGTGGAAGCAGGAAGTGTTGCAAGTGGCTCACGTCGTCGACACACTATGGCACCCTCTCCCAAGTGAAGATAGGTATTAAGTAGAAAGGAGACTGCGACAGAAGACCAAAGGAATTGGGACATGGATATTCGTTAGCTGGCAAGATATTTTGCAAAAAACTCTGTCTCTTTCACAGAACACTTAGCGTAGAACCAACACAGCAGTTAACAACCTGCTACGTGAATGTAGAAGAGTAAGGAGGACACATGCAGTCATTACGAACAGAGCCTTGTGTCATAGCTTCACACCAGCTCCCTCTAAATACTCCAGCATTCGAGATGTCATCACGAGTTGACCGTTGAGATCGATGTCATTCACAGTAATAGCACTTGATTCAATTGTTACGATACAGTAGTGAATCTATGCCTTTGAAGCTCCAGCTCAGGCTGTGAAATAGCCGATGATGTACTTCGCTTGGTGATCGTCATGCTGCTCGCAGCCAACCATCTACTAATGAAGAAAATGACTGCCTTCCAACAGTACCACATCGCACGGTGCTACCAACACAGAACAGATTCGGAAGCCAATAACAGAGCTTGTTGGACTCCATGTTCCTGTTCAATATCCAGACGCCTCTGATAGATGTGTATCTAAAAGCTTTTGGTCGAATAAACGTCGCAGAGATGTAGAACAATATGTAAAAAACTGCATCCCGTGTGCACTGGCTCCGTGTGCACTGGCTCCGAGGCCAGTAGGGAGGAGACCAACTGACCACACAACTACAGACACCAGGTACACCACTGATGGGCCATCGACGATCATCGTAGACCTCAAAGTGTGACTGAGGACACTCCAGCAACCAGCAAGTGACGTCACGCTGGGTAATTGCCGCGCTTGCTCGCCGGCTAACTCGACGCGGCGCTGAGGTTGCAAACACCTCTCCTTGGCATGTAGATGCTGAGTGGACAGATACCAACTGGAATCCAACACTCAGCTGAATGAGTGACAGCCGGGGCTGGTGTGGAAGGACAACGACTTGTACACATTGCGAATAATCACTGAATTCTAATAACGTATTACTAGCGTCGAAGACGGTTAATAGTTTTCCAGATGCTATCCTGACTTCACATGGAGCTGTCTCCGCTCGGCCCCTCTGTAGCTACTACATTTCCGATATTGAATCGATTCGGCGAGCTATTTGCGTGGATGTGAGCAGTAGCGGAACCCAGCCGGTGACGACCATCGTCATGTTCGGAAGTACTCCAAAACTGATCTATGATTTTCACTTTGCTACCGTAACCTCGATTGCAGTATGTCGGTGTTTGGGTACTTTTTATTTCCTAGGAACCCCCATTGCTCCACAGTGAGGTGTTCCGCCAGTTCATTCTTCGTCATTCAGACATATTAACCACAGTGGAAGCATCTACGTCAATTAGGCGCTATTTCGTACGGTGGAGCATTGTTGTCATACACTTCCGCTACCAAAGCATGGAGTTTTGCATCGTTATTCCCCTTCTCATATAAAACCTCACGAAACGATACTGTATCACTGGGCTGTGCCACTTTGTTTTGGATCCTAAAGCATCGTGTTACAGTATTTTGGCATGACGAATTCAGTATGAATCAGGACGCAAACGTGTACCTGCAACCAAGTATATTTCGAGGTATATTTAAAATTTTATCGTCATTCCTCGTAGTCCCGTATCCCTCTCCTAGGGTTGGTACAGACTACACTCTCCATAGAAATTGACTTGATGAATGTGGGTTTCTCTGCGGAATTATCTACCTGTCGCTTCTCACACGAAGACATTCCTCTCTCTCTCTCTCTCTCTCTCTCTCTCTCTCTCTCTGTCTCTCCCTCTCCCTCTCTACCACTCGCGTCCCCCCTCCAACCCTTCCTCTCAGCCCACAAGGATTTCAACGTCCATAATCCGGGAGATGAGCTCCGGCAGATGGAATTCGATCCCTGCACAAGTGCACACCGTTAAGTGCAGTTCTTGGCAAAGGATAATGAAAGAATGAAAACGCGCCGCTGAAACAGGGGTTCTTTCATAACAGGATAAGCTGTATTTTCCTACGGGCACCTTTTTTATTCTTGAAGACCTACTCGTAAAAGACACAAACAGAAAAAAAATATTTTTTTCACTTGACGCACTTCAAAGATAATGCAGGAATACAAGTTGTACGAAGAAAACAAACACAAGAAGAAAAATCGCTGATTACAGGTTTCTTCTTGACGAGACAGCAAATGTAAGACTGCAAATAACCAAAAACAGCTGAAATCTACAGTACTTGGATGGGTGGAAACTGTTGTGTCGAGGAACAAAAGATAGGCTGCTATTGCCAAATATTATAACGAACTGATGGTTTCGTCGCAATAGACAAATGTATAGGAGGCCAAACGTGGAAGTTGGCCTGCGGGGAACTAAATCCAAGACTGGCACTCAGATCCTACAGTTGCGAAATCTTATGCCATTTATGCTAACAGAAAAGTCATAAGTACCACTTATGCGGCAGTGTCTCAAATAAATTCGTCCCAAGAGACTAGAGCGACTAGATACAATTCATCACTACATCCCATTTACTACCACTTACAGATGATTCTGTTGATCCTTTCATGGATTACATTGACATCGACAGGAAAGCCTGGATTCTTGCGATTCGCCAAAGAACAAGAAAAGGCGCAAAGTGAATAAGCGGATACAAAAAGTCTGATACCATTAAAAAAATCAGTTTGAAAGTGTATTTATTTTGAATTCACCATACCACATTTGAATAAAACTTTTTTAGCTCTTAAGCCATACATCGTGATTCTTCCATTGTACTGGAAACGTTAACTTTCAGGCTCCCATCTTCAAAGGTGGCATCTAAACAGAAAATTCACTACAATGCCTTTCGGTAGCTTTTGGACCACTCTGCAATCAGAAAAGAATGTTATTTTTGTTCCTTCTGAAACAATCTACTTGCAGAAACATTGTACTAGCTCGACTCTGCGTCTACACTGGTAGCTCAAAATGGCTCTGAGCACTATGGGACTTAACATCTGAGGTCACCAGTCCCATAGAACTTAGAACCACTTAAACCTAACTAACCTAAGGACATCACACACATCCATACCCGAGGCAGGATGCGAACCTGCGACTGTAGCGGTCGCGCGGTTCCAGACAGAAGCGCCTAGAACCGCTCAGCCACTCCGGCCGGCTAAATTGGTAGCTGCTAATGGAGTTCCTTTACCTACAGCCTTTATCGCTCTGCACATCCGTAGATCGTCGTAGGAAACCTTGACTAATGTCTACTCTGGCACTAGACACCTTTCATGCACTATATTCCCGCGCGCTTTATCCGTCTGCTAGCGCCTTACATCTCCGGGTGGAAAATGCATGGTATGTCTTGATGGCTCGAGCGAACTGACTGGAGGCGGCCAATAGGAACGCTAGGAGGCAGGAGTCGTTTTGGTAGGCCTCTTGGACAGTACATAAAGACATTGCTTCGTTTCCTGCTGCCGCAACCACTGGACTTCCCGTTTTTCCTCGTAGTATAGACACTTCGTCTAATGATAGTGAAACTGGCACACTGAAACGACTTAGTTCTGCATTATGGCGAGATTGTTGCAGGCAAGCCCATTTGGACTGCATTTAAGCGGCTGTATAATGCGTCACCTTTCAGCTCGTGGAGAATTAGATCTCTGTCCACGATAGTGGTTGCAGTCGTATTTGCGTGGGAAATGTAAGGTCTTTGCTCGAGCTCCCAACTTCCTTAGAAAATGTTTCAAAATATACTCACTGAATTGCTAGTCACTGAATTGCGAATTCTTTTTAGTATCAGCTGTATTGGGCAAAGCTGCACTACCCACTGGTGATACATAAAAGTTTAGGCCGTACCAGGATTCGAATCCGGATTCCCTCTTTGTCGCGAGCGGTCAGCTTACCACTTAGGCTACCCGAAAACGCTCCAAAGCGGAAGTCGGTCAGAGGACTGTGCTCAGACAGCCTAAGAGTTGAGGTGAGCGCTCGCGCTAGGCGGGAAATCCGGGTTCGAGTCCCGGTCCGCCTCAAATTTTAGTGTGTCACTGATGGGTGGTGTAGTTATATTCAATACGGCTGGTGCTAGAGAGAATTTGCAGTTCAGTGTATATATTTCGAAAAATACTTCGACCATTGTAAGATCGTCAACTAAATTAAATTCTTTAGAACACTTGACGTTCAATTTCTATTTGTAATCTAAACATCCAATGTTTCAAGTGACTTACAAAACACCCTTGCGTTCATAAGACATTGTTTCAGGAATTAATAATAACATATTGTGAATTTCTCATGACTTAAATGTATTTACACATAAAGCATGTTATCCTGTACATGACTTTTTTTTTTTTGCTATCGTTTCGGCCTGCTATGGACCACGAAGGTTTTTATCTTTTCCCTGACTGTTTTTTCCTCTTTTGACAGTAGATTTTCGTTTTGGCTGACTGTGCTCCTTTTCTCTGTTATGACCATTTTCCAGGCAGGACATGGAACTGGCGTAGTAAGCGAAATAAGGTTTTTAGTAATTTTAACTTCTTCTCTGAAAACTTCTCGATCCTGAATGTCATCAAATGAAATTTCAGCTTCCTGTAAATCCTTTTTAACTTGGCTTGCCCATTTTGAATACGATTTTCTTTTTGAAATTGATGAATGTATGCGATGAGTAAGTCTTGGCGGGTTCATTCTTTCCAGATGGCGAAAAAACATCATTCTCCGCTTGTGTATATTCGTATAATTGACAGTTGTGTCTTCGGCGGAATTCTCCGTTTTCTTTAATAGGGCCAAAGATTTTCCTCAAAGTTTTCCGGTCTTTTATTTCAAGTTTTCCTAGTGGTCCTTTCTTCATCATGTTTAAACATTCTGATGCATACAAAGCTGAGGGTCTAATTACGGTGTTATAATGACAAAGTTTTAGGTTTAATGACAGGCTTTTGATTTTGTATAAGTCTTTGCCAGATGAAAAGCACCTTCTAGTTTAGAACATCTACTTTCTACAGCTGCATTTTCTGAACCGTCAGGTCTAATTATTTCTCAAAGATATTTAAATTTCTTCGGCTGCTTGATTTTCTCTAGTTGTATTTCAATATGAGGAGGAGCGTATTTGATGTTTGTGATGAGTTCAGTTTCGTTAAATGCTATTTTTAGGCCAATCTTAGCAGCAATTGATTGTAGGCTGGACACTTGAACCTTAGCTTCGTCAATATTAATTGCGATGAGTGCCAGATCATCAGCAAAACCCAAACCGTTTCCACTGAGGTCATTACTTTTGCGTCCAATTTGAATCCCATAACCTGGCGGTACGGTTGTGTTCCATTCTCTGATTATCTTTTCCAGGACAAAGTTGAAAAGCAATGGAGAGAGCAGGTCACCTTGTCTCACCCCTGTACAGATTTCAAATGGTTCTGATAGTTCGCCTCTGAACTAGACTTTTGACACCGCGTTATTTAAAGTGGCGCTTATCAGATTGATTGTTTTCCTATCTAGACCAAATTCTGCAAGGATATTCTTTATTGTTTCTCGATCAGTTGAGTCATACGCTTTTTGAAAGTCGACAAAGGTCACAACAAATTTTTTTGACCTTGATTTGGCGTGTGATATAACAGATTTCATTTATGGATCTGTTCTGAACAGGATCCTGTACATGAATATTGATGAATATATAACGTTTGAATGTATTTGGAATATTACTAATTTATTTTCCCCCGGACCGTTGCTGAATGACTCTTTCCACATGTTCCATGCCTCCACATGTGTTCACGCAAGAACAGTGTTCTGGGAACATAGCCCATCCATTGTAATTGTATTCGAAGCTGGGGTGCAGCAGCCTTCAAGCATCGGCTGTGCAGGTTAGTCTGTGTCGCTGTGGACTTCCGAGACACGTACCAGCGGATATGGAGTCACCGAGATAATTTATGCTACCACACAAGCTTAGGGCTTTCAGATTATTAGGCAGCGTAGGACACAGATGGCGAAAATATTTACATTGCACAAACTGTATCAATAGGGTAAAGTTTAGTTACACAGAGAGTTACTAGATGTGTGAGAGATGCAGTGGTAATTGTAAGTTCAATTTTGTCTTGGTTGGCTCTGTTTAACGCTCTTTTTTATTTCGTTGCGCTGCGCAAAATTCCTTGCCGCTCATCTTAGTCATATCCGTTACTTTCACGTGGATAACATTGGATGTAAAGATAAAACGTATCAGGGCATAAAGCGCAGGACATAGTCTCTTGTGAACTTCAAGCTAAAAGTTGATGAAAGGAGGTCAGGTTATGAAACTCGTTCCGATTTATTGTCTCATAACTTGTTAGTTACCTGGATTCGGCGAAATCTCTACCAGCCCCACAATTCTCCCTGGTCTGCTGGCGGCGAACCACATTACTCTGCCTCATTTTGTGAGGGATCCTGTATTGCGAGCGTGGTGTCTGACAATTTTCTCGAGCTTATCAGGTGGCACAGTCCCATGACCGCCTGTCTTGGAGAACCACATTTCCACTTAATGTCTGTCTGGACTTAAGGTTATTTCATCCAGTTGTCCATGGAGGAGCGCTGAACTTCAAATATTTGGCTCAGTGCTGTTAGATCTGACTACAATTCCCGCCGATTTTCTGTTCGCATTCATACTGATATCAACAAATTACCTCTTCTACTCCCCCTCCTAAACTATGCGTTACGATGTAGGTACCGTATTCCTTTGATCATCATGTGTAAGGGTGGTTTGATGTAGTTTTCTAATTACGCTACTTACCAGACGTCTTCTGCATTTAATGGTGTCTCCCACATCCCACAGCCTTATATGTTATATTTAGGCCTACTCCAGCGAATATTTTGTTCTGCAGTCTGTCCAAGTACCGTTTTCAGTAATAATTCATGTCATAACTTGTGCCCAGCAATTACAATTCAGCGATTCGTTTCGCTCTCTCTCTCTCTCCCCCCTTGCTCCTTTTTAAGTCGCCATCTCTCAAGCAGTTTGATTCTGTCTTCACTGATGTCGTCAATACCTATCCTCATGTATCACATAGCTGCTATCATTACAGAAAAAACTATGGAACAGAGGATAGAGTACTTCCAGCATCTTGGCTGTACTTTTGCATTAGCTTTTCTGTTATTATCACCGTGGTTTCCCTCTCAGCAAACCCCCAACTGTTTTCCGTTTGTACTGACCAGTATCTCCTTCGGGCTGTGAGCTATCCATGCCTTTATTGTCCATATCTGTTTCTTTTTTTTTTTCCTTCCTTCCTTCCATCGCATCCGCTGATGTAACTCTATTATTTCTCGCTCTTCTTCGGAAGACTCAACTTTTTCTTCACACTGCTACTGTAATGCCATACATTTGTGTCAGCTGTCAATTCGGACGTTCGACAAGAACACAGTGAAGAAACTGCGTGTTGATACACCTTCGAAACGCAACACACCAGCGATTCTACGTGGCATAGATTTGAAATGTCGTCGGTAGAATTTAAAAGGTATCGGCTACCCGATATCTACCTGCAGATCAGGTAGTTTTAGTAAATCTGGGGTTCCCAAACTTTCTTAGACCTTTACCCCTGAGTGCAATCAGACATTAGTTAGTAGCCCAACCCCCACCCCTGCCATCTGTTGCCCTCTCCCCCTCCCCACATTATCATCAGCTCCAGCACTTAACTAAACTGTAGAATGGAAGACTTTTCTTGGAACACGTTGCTTTTTAGAATGATGAAAGATGAACGATATTCGTGTGCGTTTGTGTGTGTTAGAATGAGTGACGAAGGAATTCGTGGCGCATCGCAAGTACTACCCACAACTCCTCAGAAAAGAAAGCTAACCATACACAGTGAGTGTACACACTTGTCACAAAACATGCTTCACCTGCATTACTCCTCTCCATTACAGCACTTACTTGATCTGCACACTGCAATCCTATTCAAAATAAAACAACTTCAGACGCGTGCACTACGCTTAATGTTAGTAAATCACTTCATTGCTGCACTCCTTACTTCCGAAATATCAGGAAATTGGCCGTCTGCAGGCTGTTAATGTTTTGTGTCTAACCACTGTAATAGTAATGGTAGTAATAATAGTAATAGTAACAATAATAATAAAACTGTGTGTAGCACTACAGTAGCTCTAATGTAATTACTCCTGCGTCGTGCGGTCAATTAATTCATTTATCTGTTTCGAAGCGAGTAATGAAGCAATTTCTGGACTACTGCAGCAGGTATCTATAAGTTGGAAAAGACGTTTTCTTGAGATATGTAGCAGTTTTGTCGTATATGTCTCACTTTTAACATCAGCGATGTACAGAAGAAACCTATGTGTGATGTGTGTAGTGGCTGGACTTTGTGAGGAACCTGTAACCTCCACCGCATTAATGCTACCAACTAAGAGAAAGTAATCGTTGATAACTTAGGTAATCAGTATTAGAGTCTTACAGAAGTGTGATACTAGTAATGATCCTTTGAAAATAATTTAGTTTCGTGACTGAAACAGCATGGAGTCGCTTAGTTTTTACCGCTCAGAAAATTTCATTTCACCCCTCAAGCGGTAAGTGGGGAACCACTGCTGTAAACCATGGGCTGCTGGTTTGCGAGCCTGGAGCTGGCGTCCGATAGCGTCCCATCGGATCTACGTCAAGTGAATTTGGGAGATATGAACGTGAGTTCACTGTCATGCTCCTCAAACTATTACAGCACAGTTCTGGTTTGTGAGACGGAAGATACCATCGCCGTCGTGGAAGACAATGTTTGTGTGTCGAGGGATCCAGGCAGCATGTAGTAATGTTCACGTGGCCCAGAGCTGTTAAGGTGCCTGCGACAACCATCACTTCCCTCGTAAAAGCCTAGGTGAATATTCCCCATGGCATAACTCTGCCCCAACTGGCTGTGTCCAATGCACGGCGCATGCTTCGAATAGCATTCGCTTAGATGACTGCGCATCAGAACACTATCATCAACCAAGTAACGTCATACGATTAGGTGGCATGTTTCCATTCATCCACGGTCCAGTCTCGATGATCGCTTGCCCACTGCAGCCGTAGCAGACGATATCGTCTGGTCAATAAAGCAACAAGTGGGGTCGTCTGATACGGAGTGCCATGTTTTACAACGTGAACCTGCGGCGGTTCATTTTGGAATGTGCATATGGCGTGGATGACGAAATAAAATACAGTGTCTCTCATTAACTCGCCCAAAATAAAAACTCCCAACTGTTCACAAGATCTATATCAGCTCGGAGCCCCCACTTGCCACTGGACGAAAGGATTTACACCACATTACACAGCTCAAACACTTCAATGGGTCCCCCTAAATGTGATTGAACTTCCAAGTTTGGTACGTTTCGTGTACGGGGCACCAACTCATATACGTCCCAATGTACCCACTGTTCCATAAAAGTATTTAATA
The DNA here is from genome assembly GCF_023864345.2 of Schistocerca serialis cubense. Classification (NCBI taxonomy): domain Eukaryota; kingdom Metazoa; phylum Arthropoda; class Insecta; order Orthoptera; family Acrididae; genus Schistocerca; species Schistocerca serialis. The sequence continues at coordinate 420,750,206 of NC_064645.1, forward strand.
AAAATGCACGCAGGATTTGCTATGCAAAATTCACGTATGCATTCACGTATTTTTTAAATTTTCACAAAGTCGTGTTTATTTCCAGTAAGAACATAGAAAAATCGAAGGTCACAGTACACAGAGCCTCACCGAGTGTCTACAGATCTTGGAGGCGGCTGAATATACCACGATTAACTGCGTGAGCTATCTTTGGAAAACTGTTGAAGTTCCACCTTACGTCAAATTATAAATTCCACAATAGCTACACATTGAAACCTAGCAAGTGCGGCTTGCGTCGCTCTCAACCCGAAAAGCAACGAGTTCATGAGATGCCGAAAAATATCTATTTCCGAAGGTAGGAGTTCTTAATAACTGACATACGCAAACTAGCGGCTATTTCACCGCTCATCAGATAAAACTTTCTACTAACACAGCCCGAACGCCGCGAACGGCGTCCCGAACCTTGACCCCCTAAAAAATTGCCACTGTTCACTCAGAAAACCTCGCTCAAGCACCACTTAAGTCAGTTACGTTAGTGAACGTAAAAACTGCTGAAATTATTAGTTATGCTGTTATCAACTTTCTTTTATCTACCGTAATTAATTTACAGACAATACTTTCTTTTGTTTTCGGATTTATAAGTGTAAATGTTAACAAACGATTTAAATTATACAGTAAATAATTTCCTACACATCGAAAGTTTGCAGTACTGCCGCTACTTTTAAGGTTTCTGTATTTATTTGGTAAGAAAAGCTGTTCTTAACTGCACGAAATCCACTTTCCGACGACTCATTTAAATATGTGAGTAATTTCAGTAAATTTATCACAGTGCGATACTGTTCTACGAGATGTATCCGTAGATACCTCGTCTGTTGCAGCCGGTTACTACATTACTGATACATTCACTTTTGTAGTTCAGGAATTATTTATAACATTTAACGTACAATAACTTACAAAATAATGCGAATATCGAAGGAGCATCTTCACACGCGTAATCGTCCATCTACTGGTTCTTCAGTGACAAATATGGTTCAGCATTTATTAATTTTGGGGTTGGCTTTTAATGTAGCAGTCGACGCGAAAAGAAGGCCACGAGAAAGGAGCAGCCGTTGGGTTGCCCAACGGAAGGCTTTTCTCGGTCACGCGGTCACGTTACCGGCCGTTGGAAGTACAGAGACAGCCCTCATCTGTGTAGCATATTGTGAAAGTGGCCCTCCATGTGCTCCTGTGAAGCTAATTTCGGCTGACAACACGAATAAGACCCGATCCCAGCCGCCGCTTGAGCGTCCGTGGTCGCTTGTTTGTAATTGAATAAAGAATCTCTTCTCTTTACAGTAGGATGTCGTGTTACACACTGTGAACGCTCTTCGCCGTAACACACGTGCCTGCACCGGCGTTGTACTCTGTCGTCACGTCTGCCACAGATGGTCACCTGTGCTTCTTTACAGAGCGAGCAAGTCTCCGACCTCGACGTTCTCTGATAAGGCGGATACGCTTAGCAACTTGTCGCCTAACCGTGGTCGCACCCTAATTCAACCACTTTCCCGAAGTCCTGATGACCGTAGCACGCGAACAGCCCACGAGCTTCGCTAGTTCGCAGATGTTCGTTACCAGGAGCTGAGTGATAACAACGTGCGCTTTGCCGAAGTAGCTACAGTCTGGTTGTTTAGACGTAGGTCTAAGATAGGATCTGAAGGCCCTAATTTTGACAGCTGAAATAAATGCGTAAATAAAAAAATAAAATATTTTCCAATCATGTACTGATATTTTCGTTTGATCGTAGCTATTACAATAGACATTCACTATAATTATTTTCGCATACAGGGTGCAAATTGAGGTTGAGAACCTGAGGTCGGAGAAGCCAGCTTAACGAGATAATAGGAATAACATCACATTACTGTGTACTTTCTTATTTAAAATAGTTACAAATTGGTTCAAATGGCTCTGAGCACTACGGGACTTAACTTCTGAGGTCATTAGTCCCCTAGAACTTAGAACTACTTAAATCTAACTAACCTAAGGACATCACACACATCCATGCCCGAGGCAGGATTCTAACCTGCGACCGTAACGGTCGCGCGGTTCCAGACTGTAGCGCCTAGAACCGCTAAATTAGTTACAGTTAACTGCAAATACTATCACGGTCATAATGAACATGACATTTGTACTGTATCTTACAAAATGTGCTGAAACTGACTGTCATCAACCTCAATGCAAGCATGATATCAGAGAACAAAATTCTTACATTCCCTGACAAACATTCCTCGTGTGTCCCGAATCATATCACAGGCAGCTACAATTCTGGCTACTTCATCCATCTCCGTATCCGTCCGCACCTCTTGGTTTAATGGCCAGCGTTGCTGCCTCTGGATGACGGGGTCCAGCGTTCGATTCCCAGCCGGATTGGCGATTTTCTCTGCCCTCGGACTGGATGTTCGTGTTGTCCTGATCATTTCATCATCATCATCATCATCATCATCATCAATCATCATCATCATCATTCGTGATAGTGGTTGGATTGGAATGTAAAAGAATAGGACTGTGTCAAAACTGGGACTTTGTACGGGCGCTGATGACTGCGCAGTCGAGCGCCCCACAAACCAAACACCATCTCCGTATACACCGGGTTCTCATACAAAAGTGACTTTAGATATCGCCGTAGGAAATAATCAAGGGGCTTGTGAGGTAACAAGGATTGCACTCTCATTTAAATATATGGCCGAAAGAGTCAGCCAACAGGAATTGTGAAACGAACTTCTGTCGTTCAGGACCAGGTGCCACAAAGGGCGGAGATTCACCACGAGATGGGGACACTAAGGGGCGTCTATTGTCTATTGAGGCCTAAGCGCTGTAGTGTGTGAATGAGACAGACAAAAAACCTACGTCATAGGGAAACCCAGTGGAAGGCTTTTCTGGCCAAGGAGACGTAGCAATGTTAAATATGGTGGACCTAAGATCGGCCATAAAACAAACATTTATGGAAACAATTAATTCTATAGTAGTGCAGGGAACGAAGCCACAGTAATTTTATTCTGCCATCCTCCATTAATTTTCATGGTGATTCCAATGAAACTTGAATATTTCGTATCTATAATAGTTTAGGACTGTTAAAGTGAAATTCACAAGTTTTGTAACAAAGACCTGATTGCTAAAATCTGAACGCTTTGATCGGTATTAACTATCGACATTTCATATAGAAGCGCATCATTAAAATGACAGACGTTGTAAATATCAACTCTATAACTTCATTTGTTTAAAATGTATAGTAAATTTAAATTATCAGTACTTACAGTTGAGCATCAGATAATCATTTCCTCCTCATAAAACACATTGAACGATGACAGCATTACACCTTATTGAATCATTAGGTAATAGAAAATTTGTTGTAAAGTTTAGTGCGTAACAGTTACTACTGTTCTTTATATTTTTATCAGGAAGCACACTGGTGCAAGGCTACTGGTCGTGGCATTTAGAGCTAAGAAGGAAATTGTATTGGTTTTACGCAAAAGAATTTAAAGTTTATTGTGTAATGGATATTATTGTTACTTTATTTAGAACGTGAAAGTGGTCAAGTTTCGATTACTTAAATATGTTAAAATGTAAAATAATGTATAAGAAGCTGTAGCCAATTAGATGAACGTCTTCAGGGAAGGGAACTGCAGTAATCAGTTGAGCGAGGATATTCGGTGCGCGGGAAACGCGGCCGGGGACGGGCAGAGGAAGTGCTGGTGCAGACGCGAAAGAGGACACTGCGGTGAGCAGCCGCGCGCCTGGTGTGAACTCTAACTTTTCGCGTAGTTAACGAAGTGGAGTATCGAACTTGTAATAAGCGGTGAGAATGGGAATGATTCAACTGTATCAAATGGATATGCGCTCGAGTGTAACAGTCACTCTAAATACGACCACTTCCGCTATTAATTTGCTTTCTGAATAAACATTATTCTAAACAAAGCGCAAATGTGTGGCCTACATCATTTATGGGTCGTAAATTTAGTTCGCGATATCATTATTACTGTTATTACACTCCTGGAAATTGAAATAAGAACACCGTGAATTCATTGTCCCAGGAAGGGGAAACTTTATTGACACATTCCTGGGGTCAGATACATCACATGATCACACTGACAGAACCACAGGCACATAGACACAGGCAACAGAGCATGCACAATGTCGGCACTAGTACAGTGTATATCCACCTTTCGCAGCAATGCAGGCTGCTATTCTCCCATGGAGACGATCGTAGAGATGCTGGATGTAGTACTGTGGAACGGCTTGCCATGCCATTTCCACCTGGCGCCTCAGTTGGACCAGCGTTCGTGCTGGACGTGCAGACCGCGTGAGACGACGCTTCATCCAGTCCCAAACATGCTCAATGGGGGACAGATCTGGAGATCTTGCTGGCCAGGGTAGTTGACTTACACCTTCTAGAGCACGTTGGGTGGCACTGGATACATGCGGACGTGCATTGTCCTGTTGGAACAGCAAGTTCCCTTGCCGGTCTAGGAATGGTAGAACGATGGGTTCGATGACGGTTTGGATGTACCGTGCACTATTCAGTGTCCCCTCGACGATCACCAGTGGTGTACGGCCAGTGTAGGAGATCGCTCCCCACACCATGATGCCGGGTGTTGGCCCTGTGTGCCTCGGTCGTATGCAGTCCTGATTGTGGCGCTCACCTGCACGGCGCCAAACACGCATACGACCATCATTGGCCCAAGGCAGAAGCGACTCTCATCGCTGAAGACGACACGTCTCCATTCGTCCCTCCATTCACGCCTGTCGCGACACCACTGGAGGCGGGCTGGACGATGTTGGGGCGTGAGCGGAAGACGGCCTAACGGTGTGCGGGACCGTAGCCCAGCTTCATGGAGACGGTTGCGAATGGTCCTCGCCGATACCCCAGGAGCAACAGTGTCCCTAATTTGCTGGGAAGTGGCGGTGCGGTCCCCTACGGCACTGCGTAGGATCCTACGGTCTTGGCGTGCATCCGTGCGTCGCTGCGGTCCGGTCCCAGGTCGACGGGCACGTGCACCTTCCGCCGACCACTGGCGACAACATCGATGTACTGTGGAGACCTCACGCCCCACGTGTTGAGCAATTCGGCGGTACGTCCACCCGGCCTCCCGCATGCCCACTATACGCCCTCGCTCAAAGTCCGTCAACTGCACATACGGTTCACGTCCACGCTGTCGCGGCATGCTACCAGTGTTAAAGACTGCGATGGAGCTCCGTATGCCACGGCAAACTGGCTGACACTGACGGCGGCGGTGCACAAATGCTGCGCAGCTAGCGCCATTCGACGGCCAACACCGCGGTTCCTGGTGTGTCCGCTGTGCCGTGCGTGTGATCATTGCTTGTACAGCCCTCTCGCAGTGTCCGGAGCAAGTATGGTGGGTCTGACACACCGGTGTCAATGTGTTCTCTTTTCCATTTCCAGGAGTGTATATGTTGTATTAACTTTGTAATTCGCAAACTTGCCATCGGCCGGACAATTTAACCAAAGGGTCAAAAGCGTCTAATTTAGGTCGTGTAATGCGACACGTGCGGTTCACCCCCTAGACGAGTTTGAGTCAAGACATTTCGACGAAGAGGAATCACATGTAAGCCCGAATATATTTGGGATATTAGCTCGCAGGCTTCAAGTCAGGTGACCTTGCACGTCATGGATTATTCCTTCCAATCCAGCGACCAGGATATATGACACTGAGTTGGCTGCAGACATCAACACTGAAGTGAGGCGGTGCACCGCCATGTTGTATCCACATACGCTCACGAACAGCCAAAGGTACAGTATCTAACAACTCTTCCCCCGAACGTCAAGCACAGGTGCCCATTCAGACGGCCAGGCAGAAGATATGGCCAAATGAGATTGTCGCCTACAACTCCGGCCCAGATATTGACAGAAAATCGAACCTGATGGTGTACCCCTAATACAACGTGAGCGTTTTCCTCATCCCACACATGGATATTCTTGCTGTTCGAAATACCATCACGATCAAATGAGGCCTCATCAGTGAAAAGCACGATCTAGAGGAAATCTGGGTGATCAATCCATTGTTGGAGCAACCACTGGCACAATGCCTTCGTTGGTACAAAGTCAGTCACAAGCATTGCATGGACTTCGTTGTGGGTGATATAATTGTAGTTCGTGGAGTACTCGCCACACGCTAACGTGTGCAGCGTTCGTTTCACGTGTAATACGAAGAGTACTTTTAGTACCGTCCGCTGTAACACGTTCCATCACTTCCTCTTCAAAATCGCGTGTGCGAGTGGTCCTCATGTTGCCAGGTCCCTGTTTCTTCTTCCCAATGAACTAATCTCCCGCATTCATCGATTGAGAGATATAAACACTCGTCGTGCCTGTCGTCCCTGCAGCTACTGAAAAGCGAGAGCATTCCCGATATACAAGGTGCATGTCAGTGATTTCTGAGAAACTGTACCGGTACCGCTCCACCGTATTCTACTGTACGTCTCTAAATAGCACTAAGTAATGAAAGCGTCTGTCGTAAATTCTTAGCATATTCTGTCGTGAGGAGCCGGCCGCGGTGGTCTCGCGGTTCTAGGCGCGCAGTCCGGAACCGTGCGACTGCTACGGTCGCAGGTTCGAATCCTGCCTCGGGCATGGATGTGTTTGATGTCCTTAGGTTAGTTAGGTTTAAGTAGTTCTAAGTTCTAGGGGACTGATAACCACGGCAGTTGAGTCCCATAGTGCTCAGAGCCATTTGAACCATTTTTTTTGTCGTGAGGAAATGGAAATACGATACAACAGAGCCACCTTATATAAAAAACTAAAGTCCGTTCGAACAGTCCATGAAGGCGCAACGGCACAGACCGGCCGCCGTGTCATCCTCAGACGACATGCGTCACTGGATGCGGATATGGAAGGGCATGTGGTCAGCACACCGCTCTCCCGGCGGTATGTCAGCATGCGAGACCGGAGCCGCTACTTCTCAATCAAGTGGCTCCTCAGTCTGATCACAAGGGCTGAGTGCACCACGCTTATCAACAGCGCTCGGCAGACTGGATGATCACCCATCCAAGTGCTAGCCCAGTCCGACAGCGCTTGACTTCAGTGATCTGACGGTAACCGGTGTAACCACTGCGGCAAGGCCGTTAGCAGAGCCACCTTCTGGACCATTACAATAAACAAAATCTGCATCTTGACTTCCTGGTAATCAGGCTCGTCCCTCCTTGTTTCCTTGAAGGAAATAAATAACGTACACGTAAATAAACAGCACAGTGCGTGTAAACTTGTACGCATGTTAGTTGTAAATAAGCTTGAAAATAGTAATGCTAGACAACGAGGTAAACAAGTTTATTTCCATATCTCCTTAAGCTGGGTCCTCCTACCCCAGTTTCCCCATCGCAAATTTTCAGTGGAGCATGCTCTGTGTCGTCTTACATTTTTGCATGCTCTTACGGAAACGACCTGTATGTTGTTCATCCGTACCAGGGTATTGTGGCTGATATTCTAATTTTGCTAAAAAGATGTTTTCACAATTCTGTCCATACCATTTTCCGTAGTACTTCACACATACTTTATTTCTTCACTTAACTTTTAGCATTTTTTAACACACTCGAATTTCAAATATTTTCACGTTTCTTCTTGCCCTGATCTACGGTGGTGCACCTCTGACTGCCATTGAATTCTGTGCTGCAGACGTCCACATAAAGGAATTTCTTCCTCATTTCCATATCAGTGTACAACATCAGTAACCATCTTTTATTGAAGAAAACTTTCTTCGTGTGGAATTATGTACTTCTGATACCTTCCTTGGCTTAGGCCGTCTTGTGTCATATTGTTTAATAGATAGAATTCTTCCGAATATTTCACTGCTGTTTCGTTTGCTGCATCGGTAAAATGAGGCATGAAAGAGTATAACCTATGAATTTATGTGAGCCACTCCACTAAAACAAACACACACACACACACACACACACACACACACACGCACACACGCACGCACACGGGGTAGTAAGTTAGGGAATTATGGATGGATAAATGAGGGAAAGCGTGTTGTTTAGTGAATGTGTCTGTGTGACGACGAACGCGAGCGCGCGCGCTCTTGTGTATGTGTGTGTGTGTGTGTGTGTGTGTGTGTGTGTGTGTGTGTGTGTGTTTGTTTGTCTGTGCGCTCGCGTCACACAGACCAGCATGTCTCCCCATCGGCAATCAGAGTTTTCCAGTCGTCATTTCAGTATTAACCCGAAACTGTGAGTATTTAGCTGTCCTCGTTCATATCCATAACTGTGTATGACAACCCATTAACGGAGATATATAGTTGGCCTGTCAGACTGCGAAAATGATTGGCTTCAAACACCGAGATTGCAGCTGTCGAACTTTCTGGCAGACTGCGGACGCACAATGCAATATTTTGTGGTCGAGGATTCCTGCTGATGCGTCATCCAATAGTGGAACAAAAAAAATTTGAGGTAAAGTCTACATACAAATCACGAGTGAGAGATGCGTTTATTTTGATACAGTTGTATACCCACTTGGCCTCTACCGAAAGAAATAATGAACACTGTTGGTTATTCTTTTCCTCAGTTAACGAACCATAACTATAATCAAAAAATTGCTTGCACAAAATATGTGCGAAGTATGCAACACATATATTGTAACTCTCAATATGTAGCAAATTATTACTTAAAGGATGAGGTACTTAAGGCAAGCCATCCTGAATAATCCATATTTAGTAAATATATCGAACTGTGGGTTTCGCTAGGCCATAGTGGAAAAGACCAACTTTTTGACTTACGCAATTAATTTTTAACATTTACAGCTGCTGAATTATGAGACCGACCTTTTTCTATAAAAGGAACTTTATACATTCTCCCTGACAAATGGGTCGTCTCCGTTACCTCCTCTCGTATTAAAAAAAAAAAAAAAAAAAAAAAAAAAAAAAAAAAAAAAAAAAAAAGGTTCAAATGGCTCTGAGCACTATGGGATTTAACATCTGAGGTCATCAGTCCCCAAGAACTTAGAACTACTTTAACCTAACTAACCTAAGGATATCACACACATTCGTGCCTGAGGCAGGATTCGAACCTGCGCCCAGGACCGCTGGGCTACCACGGCCAGCCGTATTTAAAACAAGACACATCGGTTTACACCTATCGATCCATCGAGAGAGAGAGAGAGAGAGAGAGTAACTGCCCAAACACTAAGCAACAAAGCACTATGGAGCAAACGTGCTGTACCAGGAAGGGGAAGATGACTTAGTTGCAGTTATGGCTTATCTGTTGGTGCTGCGTCACAAAAATCTATTTACACATCCTCGACCTGTTAAACTTACCTGCAGTGCCCCAACATATAAACTCTGATGATGAATTAATGTAAGGTAACAATACTATGGGCGATGTTGGTACAACCGTTGATGAACAGCTTACAGATCTGGTAAACTTTTTGCATATTGTTGAGACCCAGTGTGTCGCTTTTGAATGTATAAGTCTAAGCTGCCAGTGCACTAGTATAGTGTGCGGTATATATTTTATGCCCTCTTCCACGCGGGATTTAAAACCACAATACCAGGATTGTTTCTGACCTGCTGACACTTTATGAACCACTATTCTCCATGACACAAAAATATCCAAGCGTCTTGTCACGACGGAGAAGTCATCAGAGACTAAACAATTACAATACGGAAGCAGTAAAAAGCTAGAGAGAACGTAGCATTCCACTTGCTGACGTGAGTTGGAGTGGTGACGTTTCGCAAAGCATAAGCTTTGCTCAGTATCTCCAACCATCTAAGGGCCTGAAAATAGTACACATCAAAATATACTTTATAAAATCCAATCTAATTTACCGCCTACACGAATGTAGTTGATCAGACGTTGTCAACTTGACATGAGCAAAAGCAAAGCTTATTACTCCACAAATGTGGGGCTGACTACCGCAAATCTGACCTCTTTCAGCACCAGCCGTGTTCTTACTGCACAATGGATTGCTTTCCACCCGCACGGCTACTCTTCTTGGCCAGCAGTGATGTCAGTCAACCAACTACGGGAATGTTAATCCTCCACACGATTTAATGGTTCCTGAACTGCTGTTACGTCAGACTAGTAATTATAGGAATATTAATCCTCCACATAATTTAACGGAGTGACTCTACAGTTGCAGTGGACGATACCTGACATAACAAAATGGTTCAAATGGCTCTGAGCACTATGGGACTTAACATCTATGGTCATCAGTCCCCTAGAACTTATAACTACTTAAACCAATCTAACCTAAGGACAGCACACAACACCCAGCCATCACGAGGCAGAGAAAATCCCTGACCCCGCCGGGAATCGAACCCGGGAACCCGGGCGTGGGAAGCGAGAACGCGACCGCACGACCACGAGATGCGGGCTGACATAACATCTCTTATATCCTCTGGTGGAGTATTTTTCCATTCCGCTTCTGCATTGTCTTGGGCTGTTGCACCACATCGTAGCTGAAGTGTGTCCTTCAGAACGTGCAAACTATTCCGTGTTTTTATTTTTTGTTACTGTCACTTTACTTACGCCAGACTTTCAGACTCTCAGATGCCGTAGACAGAACATCCGCCGTGCTGACTTGGGATTTTTGTGCGCGTCTTCGCCCTCCTGCTCAGCAAAGCCTTCTCGCGGAGGTTTCCAGCTACCGTGAATTCGGAGTATCGTGGTCTGTCAAACTTTAAATATCTGGTGATCCCAAGCTCGGGTAACAATACAGTTTTCACCAATCTCAGCTTAGTAAAATTCCACCTGATTCCTTCTTTTCTTTATTATTTTAATCCACCAACGTACGAGCTCTGAGATGAGTTTGCACAGTGAGAGAACATTGTACTGCCTCATCTCGCATAGGCAAGAGCTTTCGAAGGGTACTTGAATAATAAAACATGTGTGGAATCTGATCAAAGAGTAACAAACCAAACGCACCGCAAACCACTGTCCCAGTCCGAGTATAAGAGATTCCACAAACGTCATCCTTACAGTACCAAATGCAAGCAAACACGTAACTCAGGTACGGTTCGCGATTTTACTTCTGCCCTTGAAACCCATCAGTCTGTGCTCAGCTGTTATAGCGATCAAGAAACTTGCTAGAGAGGTTATTCACACTTTCACAATACATATGACGTTGAAAACGTGGCGAATGTCACCGAAAGGTCAGAGCAGCTGTGCATTGTGTACTAAAACGTTCCCTAATCTCACAGATTGAATGTGTGAATGGGATCAGCGAAAGGAAAGTTCTGTGAAATTTAGATCAACAAGACAACCCCGACGATTCTCGAACCACTTTAGTGCAGTGGTGCGATCTACATCTTTATCTACATGGTTACTCTGCAATTCACGCTTAAATGCCTGGCAGAGGATTCATCGAACCATTTTCGTATTACTTCTCTACCATTCCTCTCTCGAATGGCACATGGGAAAAAGGAACACCTAAATCTTTCCGTTCGAGCTCTGATTTCTCTTATTTTATTATGACGATCATTTCTCCCTACGTGGGTGGCTGTCAACAAAATATTTACGCATTCGGAAGAGAAAGCTGGTGATTGAAATTTCGTAAATAGATCTCGCCGCAAAGAAAACCGCCTTTGTTTCAGTGGCTGCCATCCCAACTCGCGTATCATATCAGTGACACTCTCACCCTATTGCACGACAACACGAAACGAGCTGCCCTTCTTTACACTTTTTCGATATCCTCCATCAACCATCAACCAATATTCCAGTAGAGGACGGACAAGTTACCGTATGTTACTGTCTGTCTAGAATGGTTTTATGGTATGTGCACTGTCCAGTCACATTAGTGAGACCACCTGTCAAAAGCCTGAATAGCCACGTTTGACAGCCTGGACCGCTGCGAGACTTGCAGGTAGATAGTCAGTGAGGTTGTGAAATATACCGACAGGAATGTGGAGCCATTCCTAATCCACTGCCGTCTCTCGGTTGAGGATCCATGGCTCGAACGGCTATATTGAGGTGGCAGCACAGATTCTAGATTGGATTGGTACAGTACAGAAAACTCATCCTGGTGCTCTTCTAACAACACACACATACTGCGAGCTGTGTGACACGCCTTCATTAGACCATTTATGTCTACACATGCCACAAGACTATCTTGCATGTTAGAAAAAGGAGTCAGTTGTTGCACTCTTCTGCGGTAGAATGAAACATTTACATTGCTTTACAGAATATTGCGCTGCTGCAGTCTTGATGCTAACATCTCAGTCTTAGCTCTAGAGAGCTCCAAATCTCTAATGAGATCACTTAATTCATTTTGAGACAGTTTTTGTGGATCATCAGTTGATGATATATTTGGAAGAAACTCTGGATCTAGTGATGTACATGTTTCAGGACATTCAGAATCCCCATCAGAAGTTATCTCGTACTCTGTCGGTGGTTCAGGTATTGGCAGCCCTTCCCATGTAGAACTGGACATATGGCAAATGGAATGTTAGGATCGATTACTGTCCGCTTATTCTTCTTATATATTCCCTTCTTGATAGGAGAAACCATACAAAAGTAGCAGTCATTGACATGGACAGTTGGCTTACGCCAGATCATGGGCACTGCAAATGGCATTGAACGTCCTTTCCCATGCATCCAATACCTGAGGTTGCTGGGACAAGTAGTGCAGATCACATGTGGAGCCCAGGGATTACCCTGATCACCTATTTTGCACCCAAAATAACAACTGTAATCAATTTTAATCAGTGGAGTAATTTGCTGTTTTTGTGGGGCAAATTGCACTTCTCCACACACAGAGCAAAATGTCTCAGCACTGTTAACAAAATCTTGAGGCATTTTTGTTCACTTCAGTAGCAGTCAACCTGAACAACTGGTAGTTAATCTGGAAACAAATGTGCAAACATTGCGTTAATAAAGTGACAGAAGTTGAAGAGGAGGGAGACAAAAAGATCACTAAAATTGGTAGTAAATGTTTGTGTCCAAATTATTGCACACAAGTAAGACCAGGGACAATAATATAATCCACTGTTGCTAGTTATTATGTCTTTGACAAACCATTATAATATTTGATTTTAAACTTAACATGAAAATACATATATAATTATCTCACGTAATAAAACAGTGTAAAATGAAAACTAGAGCTAATTTTGAATTGTCTTTGTGATATTCGGGATCAGCACATTATAGTTGATAGGATCTGGCTATTTTCATTGTTGCGCAGTGTAGTTGGAGGGATTTTCGACGTACTGATCACACGACTCGACATCGTAGACAGCTCGTCGGCTTACAATAGTTTTAAATAATAAAAAAGTAATTACATCCACTGCAACCACTAACGAAGCTAACCCACAAGAAGAAACAGAATCGCATCTACATTCTCTGCTAAACTTTCTGCATCAAAGTTACTGACTGTGCAACGAGTCACGAAGAAGTGAAGTCCTCTAACAAAATGGACAGAAGAAGGGAAGGGAAGCTCACAATCAGATCAGTGAGGAAGCTGATGACAGTATCGTCATCTGGTTGAAGTAAGTCTTCAGGTCATATGAGTGTATCTGCCCAACAACATACCCATTAAGGAAGTATTGGACCAGTTCGGAGTTGATCTATACTTGGTTTTCTAATACGTTTGCTAGGTGAAATATAGTTTTGCAGATGAAATAGAAATACACCTGCAACAACCACTTCGAAGGTCAGGGTACAACAGAGAAGCACTCACGGTATAACAAAGATAAAGAAACTAAAGGAAAGGTTGAAAGAGCAATGTAGACTTAAGTGTTGATGAATGAGGAGATGTGCGTTTGTCTTTTTGAAATATTTTGTAAGAGACTTGCATGTGACTGAGACGTGCATTACGTTTAATTCTACTGTAGCACAATACTTTCTGATGTACACAGCTCATAAATTAAGTATAATGCTGATACATGGTGAAACACCGCTGTGATGGGCAGTTTTCGGGTTTAAATCACCTCGGGGTATGACCATGCGGTGCATTTGACCTGCGGTCGTCGCACGGTGGCGCTGGCAGCAGTCCACATACGCAGAGGTGTGTTGGTGCATGTCAGGGTACGGTGCAGCGAGGAAGTGTGCAGACGTTTTCAGACGTGGTAATGGTGACTGTGTTGAAAATGGCTCAAAGAACACATATTGATGTCGTTATGAGGGGTAGAATACTAGGGCGGCTGGAGGCTGGTCAAACACAGCTGGTCGTAGCAAGGGCCCTCCGTGTGCCACAAAGTGTGATCTCAAGATTATGGCAACGATTCCACAAGACAGAAAACTTGTCCATGCGCTACAGTACGGGACGTCTACAGTGTACAACACCACAAGAAGACCGATATCTCACCATCAGTGCCCGCAGACGGGCACGGAGTACTGCAGGTAGCCTTACTCGGGACCTTACCGCAGCCACTGGAACAGTTGTCTCCAGACACACAGTCTACAGACGACTGAACAGACATGATTTATTCGCCCGGAGATCTGCAAGGTGCATTCCACTTACCCCTGGGCACAGGAGAGCCCGTAAAGCCTGGTATCAAGAACACAGTACATGGTCATTGGAACAGTGGACCCAGGTTATGTTCACGGACGAGTACAGATATAATCTAAACAGTGATTCTCTCCGGGTTTTCATCTGGCGTAAACCAGGAACCAGATACAAACCCCTTAATGTCCTTGAAAGGGACCTGTAAGGAGGTCATGGTTTTATGGTGTGGCGTGGGATTATGATTGGTGCACGTACACCCCTGCATGTCTGTGAGAGAGGAACTGTAACAGGTCAGGTGTATCGCAACGTCATTTTGTGCCAGTATGTCCGCCTTTTCGGGGGTGCAGTGGGTCCTATCTTCCTCCTGATGGATGATAACGCACGGCTCCACCGAACTGCCATCGTGGAAGAGTACCTTGAAACAAAAGATATCAGGCGAATGGAGTTGCCTGCCTGTTTTCCAGACCTAACCCCCATCGAGCACGTCTGGGATGCTCTTGGTCGACGTATCGCTGCACGTTTTCAAACCCCTACGACACTTCAGGAGCTCCGACAGGCACTGGTGCAATAATGGGAGGCTATACCCCAGCAGCTGCCCGACCACCTGATCCAGAGTATGCCAACCCGTGGTGCGGCCTGTGTACATGTTGATGGTGATCATATGTCGTATTGATGTCAGGGTACATGCGTAGGAAACAGTGGCCTTTAGTAGCACATGTGTTTCGGGACGGTTTTCTCAACTTACCACCAATACCGTGTACTTGCAGATCTGTGTCGTGTGTGTTCGCTATGTGCCTATGCTATTAGCGCCAGTTTTGTGTAGTGCCACGTTGTGTGGCACCAAATTCTGAAATTATCATTAATTATATGAGCGTGAGTGTAGCTTTACACTCAGTCGCAAAAGTAATCGGACAGCACGTAACGACGCATAATTTTGCAGTTTGCCGCTTGAACAAATACGGAAACTGCACTTTGTAATGTACTGTATTTGGGACTCTGGGTACGATGTCGCAACGTAAAACACGCGTCAAATACGAAAAACTGTTGTTGGACATGTGTCTGTTACGTAATATTTCCTGAAAACGGCATGGGAAGGTGCAACAAAAGTATTCGGACAAAGGCGGACAACGTGAGAGAATAGTTCATTCCGAGACGCACAGACGGTGAAGCGACTGCAGTGTGTCCGACATTTCCGCGAGACGTTAGCGATGATTAGTAAACACGTATCGCGAGCCTGTGCAGGTCGACGATGGGGCGCAGAGGGAAGTGTTCTACGTTCGAGCAAAGGCAACTAGTCGTTTATCATCACGCGAAGGGGAAAACCTGCAGGGAAATTGCCGCAATAGTGAACATGAAGAAAAGTACAGTTCACGACATTATTAATCGGTTCGAGAAAGAAGACCGACTGGAATTCCGTTGCAGTACAGGACGGCCACGGACATTTTCACAGAGAGATGAACGTGTGATTGTGCGGAAGGTACAACAGAATCCGAAAATATCTGCCACACGAATTGCAAGTGAGGTGGAATGAGACCTTGGTATAATAGTTCATCCCGAAACCGTGCGGAGAGTACTACGACGATTGCAGTACCATGGTCGAGTGGCACGGCGAAAGCCATTCATAAAAGCAGTGAACCAGAAGAAACGTATGCAGTTTGCGAGGGAATACGCCGAATACGATCAGGCTTGGTGGAATCGGGTGATATTTTGCGACGAATGTAAATTTACATTATGGCAAAGCGACGGAAAGGCAAACGTGTGGCGAAAGACCAATGAAGGGCTGAATCCCAGGAACCTCAAACCAACAGTAAAGTTGGGAGCATCATGGTGTGGGGATGCATGTCCGGCAATGGTGTGGGTGATTTAGTGCTCATTGATGATACAATGAACAAGGAAGCGTATTTGAATATACTGCGAGGACATTTGAAGCAGAGTGCACTACATCTACGTATTACGAACATCTTTCATTTTTATCAGGATAATGATCCCAAGCATACCGCGCATATTGTACAAATTTGGTTGCTCTTCAATTGCCCGAAAGTATTGCACCTCCCTCCCCAATCACCAGACCTTAACCTAATCGAACATTTGTGGGATAAATTGAAACGGACCCTCCTCGCGGACAACATCTATACGAAGGAGACCTTGAAAGAGAAACTGCGCCAAGAATGAACAAATATAGGCCCAGAATTCACGAAAAAACTCGTGGAAAGTATGCCTAGTAGATTGGAGGAGGTATTGAAAATGAAAGGTGGACCCACAAGGTATTGACATTTTCGTCGTACAACCTATGAACATTTATTGGACAGTGTCCGAATACTTTTGTAGCAGCAGGGTGTGCAGGATGTTTCCTTTTTGTTGTTAATTTTTCTATTATTTATGTCTTGGAAACGAAATAGTACAATAATTCTTCTGTAATTAATGTTGTTACGGATATATATATTGCTAATAAATATGTTTGGATTTCATAGTCAGTGTTTCTCGACTACTCATTGTGAAACTTCCCACTGTCCGAATACTTTTGCGACTGAGTGTATGTCGTTTGGATTTGTAGGAAGGTATTCAGAACGTAAGCCAATCTGCTAATTAGTCACCAAAGACCTGTAGTTATATAACTACACTCCTGGAAATGGAAAAAAGAACACATTGACACCGGTGTGTCAGACCCACCATACTTGCTCCGGACACCGCGAGAGGGCTGTACAAGCAATGATCACGCGCACGGCACAGCGGACACACCAGGAACCGCGGTGTTGGCCGTCGAATGGCGCTAACTGCGCAGCATTTGTGCACCGCCGCCGTCAGTGTCAGCCAGTTTGCCGTCGCATACGGAGCTCCATCGCAGTCTTTAACACTGGTAGCATGCCGCGACAGCGTGGACGTGAACCGTATGTGCAGTTGACGGACTTTGAGCGAGGGCGTATAGTGGGCATGTGGGAGGCCGGGTGGACGTACCGCCGAATTGCTCAACACGTGGGGCGTGAGGTCTCCACAGTACATCGATGTTGTCGCCAGTGGTCGGCGGAAGGTGCAGGTGCCCGTCGACCTGGGACCGGACCGCAGCGACGCACGGATGCACGCCAAGACCGTAGGATCCTACGCAGTGCCGTAGGGGACCGCACCGCCACTTCCCAGCAAATTAGGGACACTGTTGCTCCTGGGGTATCGGCGAGGACCATTCGCAACCGTCTCCATGAAGCTGGACTACGGTCCCGCACACCGTTAGGCCGTCTTCCGCTCACGCCCCAACATCGTGCAGCCCGCCTCCAGTGGCGTCGCGACAGGCGTGAATGGAGGGACGAATGGAGACGTGTCGTCTTCAGCGATGAGAGTCGCTTCTGCCTTGGGCCAATGATGGTCGTATGCGTGTTTGGCGCCGTGCAGGTGAGCGCCACAATCAGGACTGCATACGACCGAGGCACACAGGGCCAACACCCGGCATCATGGTGTGGGGAGCGATCTCCTACACTGGCCGTACACCACTGGTGATCGTCGAGGGGACACTGAATAGTGCACGGTATATCCAAACCGTAATCGAACCCATCGTTCTACCATTCCTAGACCGGCAAGGGAACTTGCTGTTCCAACAGGACAATGCACGTCCGCATGTATCCCGTGCCACCCAACGTGCTCTAGAAGGTGTAAGTCAACTACCCTGGCCAGCAAGATCTCCGGATCTGTCCCCCATTGAGCATGTTTGGGACTGGATGAAGCGTCGTCTCACGCGGTCTGCACGTCCAGCACGAACGCTGGTCCAACTGAGGCGCCAGGTGGAAATGGCATGGCAAGCCGTTCCACAGGACTACATCCAGCATCTCTACGATCGTCTCCATGGGAGAATAGCAGCCTGCATTGCTGCGAAAGGTGGATATTCACTGTACTAGTGCCGACATTGTGCATGCTCTGTTGCCTGTGTCTATGTGCCTGTGGTTCTGTCAGTGTGATCATGTGATGTATCTGACCCCAGGAATGTGTCAATAAAGTTTCCCCTTCCTGGGACAATGAATTCACGGTGTTCTTATTTCAATTTCCAGGAGTGTACATTCAAAACCTTCAGAGGCACGCGAGTACACAGATTGCTCTGAAATCACAGCCTAGCTGCCGGCGCGGATTTCGGTATCATTTCGGCGACATGGTCGCATCGTCAGATGCGGCGGGCGGTCGGCGCTGTCGGGCTGACTGATCTGAAGCCGGCCAAACAGCGGCTGTGTGTTCGCGGCGGCGCTGTGTAAACACGGCCTCTGACTCGCCGCCCCGCCGCGCCGTCTGGATTGTTGACAGCGTGCCAGCGGACAGCTGATTATGCCGATGCTGAGTACACACTCTTGAAGGACGCGCGTCCCTGTTTGCCGCCACGCTTTTAGTGGCGATGCGCGGGTTCCCAGGGCAAACAGCAGACAGTGTGCGGTCCGCGATGGTGTCGCTACCGATAACCGGCCCCTCAGTGCCGTGGTACACGGGACAGTCGGATTGCAGCAGGTCGTACGTGCGTGGTTTAAGGGGAACCAATCTATTATTGACACTAAAATACTGAGAGACAAAGTTACTTTACAAAATAAATTACTATTTTAAAACTGAAAAATGCGAAAGAATTAGCTCCGTTCTAATGGTTACATGTCTAATTTAAAACGGCTTGTTTCTATGTAAATAAAGGTGTTTACAAACGTAAATATATCCCCTAGTTTTGTATAGAATTTACTTATTTACAAATTATTTGTCATAATATATCAAAAATGGCTATAAAACTAGCAAAAACAAAAGCAAACGCATTCGGGAGGACGATGGTTCAATCCCGCGTCCGGCCATCCTGATTTAGGTTTTCCGTGCTTTCCCTATATCGCTCCAGGCAAATGCCGGGATGGTTCCTTTGAAAGGGCACGACCGACTTCCTTCCCCGTCCTTCCCTAATCCGATGAGACCGATGACCTCCTCCCCAAAACAACCTAACCCAACAACCCAACAAATGCAAAACCAGGGTAGTGGGATGTAGATGAGGGGGTTAGGGTGAAGCTGAGGGAGTTAGATCAGAAAATAAGACACTACAAGTAGATAAGATTTTTTTGTGCTGAGGGAATAACACATGCTCTGAACTTGATATTGCAATTTCAGGTGATATCGTGTTACATAAAATAACCGTTTAACTATCTGATGGTGATCCACATGAAACCAAGACGTAATCACAGATTTTACCTGATGAATGTAGCTCAGGGAAAGAAAAGGTGTCAACGGTCAAATGAGTTTCAAAGACTTTAGATGACAAATATAAAATGACAGATCCACTTGATATACAACTTAAACCCTGAACTGAGCAACTTATCTGTGCTTACGAAATACTGACGTAACTCAATTACAATTTTTTCACCTGATGAAGATACTATGAGCTTTCAACTCTACTATAAGTTATTAAACATTGTAAACGGCGGTATGTTAAGGTTTACTGCAGTGAACAGACTGCTAAAAAATCAATAAATATGTAACTTCAACTTGTGAAGAATTTCTCAAATTTAAAAACACGAAAACACATCACCCACAGGCACACAACATCTCCGAAATGGTATCTACCTACAGGAACCGATTAACTCAAAAAACAGCAACGACAGCATGAAAAAAACAGCAAATTTCTGTTATAAATACTACCGTACACAGAACTTGAATAGCACATTAATAATTACAAGTGACTAAATTAAAACAGGATGACAAATTAAAAAAATACGAACAGATTACTTCAGAGCCTGGCTCCAAATAATAGCACAGAGGTACATGCCCCACTGTCAAATAGGTGCTCCGTGCGTTTTTTTAAACATTAATTATCGATGCGGCCTTCACAATGCGTTAAACAGAACAGAACATTTATTTAGAAATACGTGAAACTTTTTGTTTCAGCACAAGCAACTCTAGGAAAGGGATACTCTAAACGAGGATCGAATTCGTGGTATCTGTTACATACAATACCTACTGATATAAAACTTAACAAAACGCGACCAACTTGAGGTCACGAGAGCGTGCAAAACTTGAGAACAGTTGCACTACAGAAAGAACAAGCGATTCACAAACGGTTAGGGGAAGGAAGAGATTGCGAAGTGTACGAGATACCTAAATTAGTAGATGTAGCAGCATGGATTTTAGGCCAATTAAATAGTTATTATAATAAGTAGACAGGCTGTTGCCCTACTTATACTTTAAGGTGGTGGTTCATAAGAGATTACAACCCTGTTTTTATGATCTGAAACGTTATCCCTTTAAATTAAAATTGATCCTTATGTTAATTCAAGCAACCTGAATAACATTGTTTTTACGTTTTGTAGTGCCAAGAACTCTCGGATAACAAAACAGAATAATTAAAGTGGGCTTTAATAGGAGTTACCTAAAACAAAAGTGAAATTAGATTTCTTACTGCAGACATCATGCAGTTACAAATTTTATTGTAACAGTTATCAACAATACGTGTAAAAGAATTGCATCTTACAGATCCAGTTCGTGCAGCGCTAAAGTTTTTGCAATATGTGCTCTACATCACTTGGTCATAATCTGAAAACCATGAGCTAGTGTGATGGCAGAAATTATCTATCTGGCTGGTGTCTCGAAATACAAGAACAGCACAAACTTAAGCGCATATCTGAAATATTTATGTAATAAAACTAAAATATCTGGTTAAGGTAGGATATTTCCTCACATCTTCAAGTAAAATTAAAATTAATGTAAGTTTGAGAATGTGGGTTTTGTGTGAAATCATGTAAGGAACATACGGAACACGTGGAGGTCAGCTTGAACGAAGACAATTGGGAGAGATAATAGGCAAGAAGAAATCCCAAATTATGATCGCCGTAACATAACGACCAGTATCTGAGTACGAAAGCACATACCTCATTTCCTGTGTAAATAAGACTCACAGGAGCACAGGTCTTTACATATGAGCAAGTTAAATCGCTTCGTATTGGTATTAAACACTGAAACATTATTTTACGAGTGGAAAAGTAATGAGACTAGTCACCTGAGAATTGTATATTGGTTCCCACGTCTCCTAAAGAAGTTGAACACGCAAACAAAGACCTAACGGAATGAAATTTTCACTCTGTAGCGAAATGTGGGCTGATATGAAACTTATTCGCTGATTAAAGCTGTGTGCCGAGACTCGAACTCAGGACCTTTGGCTTTCGCGGACAAGTGCTCTACCATGGAGACGAGAGTCCGTCACACAGTTTTAATCTGCCAAGAAGTTTCAAGGACCTAACGTTTTCCATGTTAAACACGACTGTGAAGTATCTCGAGGAAAGAAATGTAATGCTCCTAACCTCAATAGTGACGTAATGTACGATCACCTAAATGCATTGCAAATGTGCAGCTCCAGCAAAAGTCTCACCATAATCCAGAAACAAGGTTGGGTGAATGTTTTCACCTCACTATCACAAGACAAAGCGTCCGTTCTACTACTCACATCAACACGTTGTTATCACGGCTGCAGCAAGAAAAGAGCGTTTCTTTCTGTGCGGTCACGAGTTCTCGTAAAAATGCCACCTAAACTTATGTATTGGTTGGGCTGCGATCCACCAAGACAGAGCCTGCTGTTTCCAACCAGAGATGAACCACTGCAACAGAGAGATAGATTACTAGAAATGTCTGACGCAGACAAATGCCTATCGTGAAGTGCACAAATACACGACGTGAAAGATGTTTCGTGCAACAGCAGACGCCTTTCAAGATAAGTGTACTTCAAACATTTGCTAAAGCTACGTTGGTTGTTGGTACGAATATTATAAGGATTTTTTTAAAATTAGCAGCATGACGGCGGAACGTCAGCATTTGTTACTTATTGCAAAACAATTTTATTTTTGGTGACAACGATAAATAACCCTCACATCACTTAACTGTTTCGTCTGTCATATCTTCGGGTAGCTAACCTGTCGTGGCTCTTGATCCGCCTGGGGTGTAATCTTCTGTAATCTTCCTCAGGCTGAAAATGAGATTGATTGTCAAACCTGTCAAGCAAGCCAGCAGGCACTTGTTTAATCTTGGATATGTACCGCTTCGCTGTTGCGATCTGAAACGTGTGTGTCGTGTTGTTATTTCTTGATATTAATACTAGTTTCTAGATTATGTGTCAAACTGCTTTGTTCTAATGACCCGATAACAGGCGAATCCTAAAGCGTGTTGTAACTGTAAGAATATTACATTCCTAGAGAAAACTGTCAACTCAGACTGAAACAATTCACTCTAAATCTAAAGTCATATTGTATATAAATTCAGTGTTCTAAAAAACCATCTCTTCATTCATAGGAAACGAAAGCTATTTAAATGTCATGCGTACACCTTTTGCAAGCTACGCAATCGCTGACACTGAAAGATGACACAATGTAAATTATAATCTAATAATCCATCACGTCAAAAGTAGACTAAAACTTACAGTGTGCACATTACCAGTTTCAGCACTTGGTTTCCATCTTCAAATGTAATTATCATGCCAAGAGCTTCGCCGAGACAAATAACTATTCCGGTTAAGCTTTCTGAAAGTTACGAAGGCGTATAAAGTATCTGAATCAATTGTACATCATATTGTCGCATATTAAAGACAGCTGGCCAGGGTGGCCGAGCGGTTCTAGGCGCTTCAGTCTGGAACTGCGCGACCGCTACGGTCGCAGGTTCGAATCCTGCCTCAGGCATGGATGTGTGTGATGTCCTTAGGTTAGTTAGGTTAAAGTAGTTCTAAGTTGTAGAGCACTGATGACCTCAGATGTTGAGTCCTATAGTGCTCAGAGCTATTTGAACCATTAAAAGACACTGAACAAACGTCATGATGTTCAGAATGCTGAATTGGTATTGCTGTAAGTCTTGACGACTTGACGAAGCTCTTAGAGGATTAATCACAGCTGAAGATGGGAATGTAGTCCTGAAACAGGTAATGTGACCATTGTAATTTTTAAGCGATGTTGTCTGTAATAAAAGTTTTTGTAATTATTTCAGAGGATTCGTACTTCTTTTGACAATATGTCAGTTATTATAAAACAATAATTACACACAGCTGGAAAAGGAAACTTCAATATTTAGGCCCTATGGTGAGGCATCCTGAGAGGAACAGGCCCCTACACTTCTAGGAAGAATAGACTTGTATCATATTACACAGAAAAAGAATATTATATCTCAGAAGTTTTGTGGCAACGAATGCTTACAGGCTTTCTGTAAAATTGTGGCTAGTTCTTCTTACAGCTATCAATCTAACAAGTGTCTTGCATCCCCGGTTTTAGACTTGCTGTAAAACTAGACTGCAAACTTATCCGAAATAGGTAGGCGGACGATTCCGAACTAATTTAAAACATCATGAATCGATTACTTTTTTGCTGTTTTTCGAGAAATCAGAATTCTCGGAACTTTTCTAAAGGCATGAATGTAAGTTTTGGTGATTTAACTAACGAAAACTTTAGCTCGTCTGTTAAGGGCTAAGTTTCTATCTAGGCACGTATGTAGCTTACGACGGAAGGTGCAGCAAACTACGCCAGTAGTTCCGCCAGTTAAGATGTTGTTACGAGCTGTTTACTGCTGGTACGGACTACTTCCAACATAATGAAACATCCTGTAGCAGCAAAAGAGCTTTCGTAAGAGGTAAAGAGCCCATAATTGAATGCTACGACGCTCTCGGGGAAAGCAAAGCTAGTAAGGCTTAACGGGAACAAGGAAACTAACATTAAAGGTTGCTGCTTCTCTTAAGGTAACACCAAGTACAGGTGCGCGTCTTGTTCTCAGTTAGAAAAACAAAAGTGTGTTTATAGCATGTTAGTACGTTCCTCCAAATGTGTTCAGATTGATATGCGAATGTGATAATTACATTCACGACGATTATAGTTCTGAACAGACAGCTTCTGCAAGCAGTAGACTCAACTGTAACCTCGTTGATATGAAAGATGTTCCCTAGGTGATCGGTAGGGATAGGTTCAGCCGCCTGATCGAGAAGTATTCCCTTCCACCGCGCACTACGACCTCCTTCCACGTAATGTAAGAGAGTTATGTTCTAAGTGTACCTGTTGAATGTAAATAACATTAATGGATATTGTGGAGCCACGTTTGTTTTGTATGTGTCCTGAGAAACTTAATAAGACCAGTCAGATCTTTGATTCGTGGCCAGAGAGATGCAACTTTGTGTTTACGTCACAAGCAGGACCTGATAGACGCCATATTGGCTTTTCGTTGCTCACGTTTTGTGGGTTTTATGTTATAACTAAGGTCATATGAATATATGCTGTCTCAACGCTCTAGCACATTAAGCATTTCTTTAAAACGTATCTTTATTGGCATGATGTGATATAATTAAATGACGGTGAACATGGTTTTCGAATTTATTTTCATGTGATAACTTGCGTATTGTGAAAGTATGCCATTTCAAGCAAAGGCATAAGACGTGTTGTTCCTGGTACGATTTGTTATAAGTGTCAGTTAATAACACATCGGCCTTCAGGGGAGCCTAACATGAAAACATGGTCGCACGTTACACAATTTTAGTGGAGTCTTGAGGATAGGGACGTTTATTTCACGGCCTGCTTTTTTAAACGGAAAAAAGCACTGAAAGCCGGCCGGGGTGGCCGAGCGGTTCTAGGCGCTACAGTCTGGAACCGCGCGACCGCTACGGTCGCAGGTTCGAATCCTGCCTCGGGCATGGATGTGTGTGATGTCCTTAGGTTAGTTAGGTTTAAGTAGTTCTAAGTTCTAGGGGACTGATGGCCTCAGCAGTTAAGTCCCATAGTGCTCAAAGCCAGCCAAAAAGCACTGAATTCTTCATTTCATGTTCTCTAAAAGTATCTGCGGTTCGCTTATTTAACAGAGGTATGTCGTGAAATATTCGATGGTATGTAAATACAAGAGCGCTCTCCCTCAGGAGTGAACTTGTTCAGTTTTGTGAACATGCCAAAGAACATGGACCAACGAAATGCAAGATTACTTTCTTACGTCACTGCCTGATTCGATGGCAATTCAGTATTCATTTATCCACGTAACTAACGTTGTAGATTTTTGGGATAAATAGTTCCGTTATAGATGTTGCTTATGATTGTGTGCATAATAACACACACACACACACACACACACACACACACACACACACACACACACACACACACACACACGCTTATATAAATCACAGAAAATATTCCTACAAGAGAGCTCGCACAACTTGTAGAACGATATTTTACACTTTCCGGCTTCAAGCCTTATGTTCCGCCTGTTCTAACAATCTGCAACTCTACAGAAATGGTGATCTAGTACGAATGACCTTAAGGATTTCCTAAAAGATGAAAATTGTGAAATAACCTTTGTTATATGTTGGAGAATACTGGAAATTTATATCGCACTGTTTGTAATCGAACTGTTATTAGCCGATGTCCGTACTGACTGCACACGGAACTTCCCTATCACCGTAGATATGTTCGCTGGTATTGAAGTTTTTATTTTTGTGTGCTACAAAAAGGATAACATAAACCGCGCAAGGCGTGGGAGGAAATGATGAATCGTGATAAATTATTCGTCCTTTTCGGTAAACAAACGTTCTGGTTTGCTTACCACTTACAGCTGACAACTGCAGCTGCAACCACAATGAAACCACTTCTGGCTTTAGTCCTGTCAATAACGGAGACAGATCTGAAGAAGAGATTCATGGAAATTATCGATCGAAAGAATGGACCACCCCAAATTCTTTAACAGACCTTGAAATTCATTTCGACATTTTTTGTTGTAGTGTGACAGCAGAAACAGTACACTATGAACTGGAAAATCATTCAGATAGGATGTGATTCAGGGTTCCATCTGACATTTAAATTTGATTGTCAAGTTATTCGACTATAGACTTTTTGTTGCTGTCATTTATCCACACCCCTTCACGAAGGATTGAACCATACGGAAAATTTAGATATTATTCAAACTGAAATACATATATGTTCCACCAAATATAGCTTCGAACTTGTCTCGGATAAGCACCGTTCTATAATTTGGGTGGAAAGGATTTTGAATTCCGCTCCGGTGAACTAGGTTTTTCGTTTTCTGAACCTCTTACGGTAACAATGGAGATTCGTTCCCCATCCATCCCCAAATCCGTCTTTTCGCTTTGTCTCTATTGACCTTGTCGTTGTCGATACAGAGACGTTAATCATCCTTCCTTTCTTCCGTCCATTTCGTATTCTATGCTGGGGACTTAACATGCCCGCCAGCGACGCCACTTACCAATCTCGAGAGTAAACATCAACATGCTGTTACTCGAACACGTCTCTAGCTTTTTCTAAATATTTATCTTAACAATGCACAAAAGAGTTATTTAATACTACTAAGGTACTACTGTAGCTCTACATGCTTACTCTGTTATCTGCATGGCAAATAATAACGAATGAAAAACCTCGCCAAAGTACAGAAATGCAGAGCTCACTAGGACACAAGTCCTTATTCTCTAGGGGCCAAGTGCCAAGTGACAAAGCACCCTGGCGTCGCACTGAACAAAGGGTGCTCACTTCATGCCGTACCACTTTTTCGCTTGTCTTTGGGTTGACATACACTAATATGAGTTGATTTTGTTTAGAATTGCAGTTTTCTTTTTGGATAAAGGATCCGTTCGATGCAATGCTCTTGCGTTCATAAGGTGTTCCCACCTCTCAACACGTAAGAGTACATCCAGAATAGTCGAACATGATCGTTTAGATGGTCGAGGAGTTATGTTGTGGGGAAGCATAGTACTGCAGGCGCGTACTGACCTCAAAATATTTGAATAACGGCACATTCAATAGTCACTGTTATTGTGACACTATGATCCTTTTCAATGTCCCTCTTTTCAGGGGTACATTCGACCCTAGCCTTATTTTTTGTAGATCATACTGCACGACCGTATGGAGTAACGCAGGTGGAGTAGCTCTTGGAAAGAGAGGATATTCAGCGTATGCATTGACTACCTCGTTCCCCCGACTTACGTCCCATCGGGCACTTATGGGATGCGTCTGGAACACGCATCGTAGTACGTCCACATGAACCAACTAGCATAAAGCATTCAGCAATTTTCAACCGGGTGGAAGAGTGGAACGTCCTCCCCCAATAACTCCTTACCATCCTTGTGACCGGCAGAGGAGGACGTCGCAGGACATGCATTGCTGTCCGCGGCGATCACACAATCTATTGAGAACGATGTCCCACCATTTGTAATGTCTAGGGGACCATTGCGAATCGCAGTGACTCCAGAGTAATTATTTTCTGTGGATAACTCATTTCTTTCGTCTTACTGTGAATTTCTTTCGGTTATCTTGCAGCTGTTCTTTCTGTGTATGGTCCAAGTTTCTTCGAGCTACGTTCCATGGTAATGACACACAAGGCGTAAGTTACTTCCAACCTCAAGTTTGGGACACCAGCTCATGTCTTCCACACATACAAAAATCTATCGAGCAAATAGGAGCGGTACTGCTACTATACATAGACACCATGGGAAGATCCCTGTAACAAATAGGGGCATATAAAAATGTGAATGATGGCAGTGAACAAAATTTTATTGGATGTGTGTGATTATCCTATTTACTTTTCTATCCATATTCGATGGAGGGAGGGCACTCCAAGACTAAAGTATTCGTATATCATTCATTCGATATCCCCACTACTGCTTGTTTCTAATATGAAATAACCACCTTCCAGTTAATTAAACACTGAACGCCTGAGGACAAAACTGTTAGCTGATGCACTTTAATCGTTCATTTTCATCTAAGATACGTCACGATCATAGTTTTGAAATGCCTTTGTACTTCACCAGAGCAGTTCAAGTCATTTTTGTTATGTCTTTTTGACTGTTCGTACACTGATTGGCATCAACAGCCTAAAATACAGAGATCCCACAACTGTTATTGTGGGTCGCTTTATTAACTGTTTCTTTTTCCATGTGATGATTATACATTTATTCATTCTTATCAAAATTGATTTTCTGGTCTATTTCCAATGTTCCTGAATTAAACCTCTCCACTGATGAAATCTATCTGCAGTAGAGACAAGAAGTACAGTGTTGTCAATAAAATGAAGGAGGTTTACACCCATTTAACACGTGTCGAGCCATATTTTATTAGGTTTCATCGTAAAGTGTAGAAAGTGTCACGCTGCTGTACACCAGTAATTAGGTAGTTTCGGTAGCAATCCGCATCCCATAAAGAGACAAATGGTCATGGAGCGTGAGAACGGAGGTTTGAGCAGAGGCAGTGTAGGTTTGGATCAGACACAGAAACAGCGATTCACAGTGCGAAACTTGGCGGCCAACACATAACTTTCTTTGTTGATATTAACTGCTTAAGTGTTTATATACGACTGCAACTAGACTGTTGACATTATCCACACTGGCAGCTTCATAACAATGATTTCAATAACTCCAAAATCAAGTTCACAGTTTAATTCGACTAGTATTTAATACTGTCAGTCATTGGCCGAGTAAAATTACCATTCACTAACGCGCCTTGTATAGGCAGGCGCGAAACGTGAAGCTAACTCACTAGGTCATTGGTCTCCAACCAATCGACTCCGGACCACCAGTGGCCTGCAGGAGCTAAAATACGGTTGGCGAAGACATTTAAGCTTCAAACTTTTATCCGTTATACAAACTCTTTTTGATATGACATCTCAGGTGCATTTCCTTGTCGATATTTTCAACATTTGAAAAAGAAAAATTTTCAGTTGCAGGGTACCGGAAACACGCGTTTAGAAGGCGTTGCAAATATATTTATGTTTGAAGACAAACTTTGTGCCTTTATTTGCTAACTTCAGTGATTGCTAGGTGAAACTAACGAAAATAATTATCCTGTATTCGTGACATTAACAACACTCGATAGTAAAAAGTATGACACTATTAGGGAAAACATGCAAGAAAACATCAGTTGTCATATACAAATCTTGGATGATGAATTCAGTTATTACTTACCAAATTAAGTGGACCAAAAATTGATTCACACCCTATTTAGAACTAACGTACTAAAACTCGCAGACGAAATCCGGGGAGAGCTCATTGGAGTCCAGCATGGTAGAAGCTGCAGGGACTTTTTGATTCTGATTCTCTTGAGCAGATTTGGTGTAAAAAAGTAATTTCATATACGAAAATTAGAAAAATAGTCGTGCGTTGTGTATGCTTCTCTGCATAACTTATTTATGCGAACAAGGGTTTTCTGCTTTGATCGTCCAGAACTCAATTGAAAGTAGGTGACAATATGTGTGTAATAGTTTTGAACAATAGTATTAGCCTCAGCGCAACCAAATTTCTAGAGATGATATAAGTTCAAATATCAGCTCGATGCAAATTGAATACAATTTTTCGTAAAATGTTGTGTTTTGTATTCTATTAGAACTGTTAACGCATATTACTCTTGGTTTCAACGAATGTGTTAAGAGTTTTGATTATAATTTATTTTTAGATTAACACAGTTTATTTTTTTTTTATCTCTGCTAACAACAAAGAAGTCATAGTGGTCCCTGCTCAAAAATGGTTGGGAGCCACAGCACAAGGCAATTCGTAACAGTTTTCGTGCGGAGAGTATGCGTGTTTCACAAGTTGTCATTTTATGCAGACAAGAATGATTTAGTTGTGAAAAGTTCGTTGAAGAACGTTTACATACGAATTCGCGAATGTGCGACTTCGAACTGTCATTGAAGTCATATGTATATAAGTTTATGAACTTGAAGTGATGCTCGATCCGTGATATTACGTTCGAATATAACCGTTAGAAGGTCTCTAAAAACGTTTATTTCTTGTTTTATTTGTTTATTTATTTGCTTATTTATTAAAAACAAGATGACATCCTGTTATTTCGAGACTTTTCGTTGAAGTAGCGCTGAGACTTCGCCACTTGCCATTCCATTATTCACAATTGATCACATGCATCTTACGACACACGACCAACGAGGAAGAAGACCAATTGGGACATCGACTTTCAGGAACCTGCAGATGTACTTACGACTTGGTGCACATGCAACAATTCGCCAGGACCAACTTGTGCTGTTGGCATGCCTGACGCCATAATATGTCATGGTACCACTACTTATCTTACCCTGTTTAATTAATTAGTTAAATGTAACAGTAGTATTTCCTTTCCTTTCCTATTTAGCTTTGTGAAAACTACTTCTAATGCTGCTGAAGATAGTTCGGATTACGTAGAACCTCGGTGTTAAATTCCTCTTTATTTCTGAATGTTTCACTAACCTATTGCAGTCTAGTGGTAGAGACACTGTGATGTTACAAAATAAAAGTGATGTTGTTATTCAATGGAAAGTTGGAAATTGAGATTTAGCTTACTGTTTTATCAATCGCAATTGGCGTAAGAATCATGGATTGACCATTGTCATAAAATATTGCATTATGAGATGTGAATAGTTTCTACTTGCAGTTTCGCGTGGCTTGAGGCAGTCTCAACTAGCGTGCTATTGATTAACAAATTGCGTTATCGTCTTTCTAATTACTTCATGATCGTAGATACGATCATACCCGGTTGTGAAGTTATTGTTATGACAAAACAATTTTCTAAGGGACCAGAAAGTTCTTAAGGGCGCAAAAACAACTGTAACATCACACAAAAGGGAAATTCAATATTAAAGCTGATGCAAAAAGACGATAAAACAGTTTTCTTTTTATCAATGTCACACACACATTGGACTGCTGATCTCCGTGTCTGTAATCTTAGCAAAATGCATAATTAAAATGAAAATAATACTGAGGAGATGATAGGAATGAGCACTGCTAAATGATTCAGTATTCCCAGAACAAATATTTATTATAAACTAAAACAAATATCGTACCTTGAGCTTAGTACTACAATGACGGTAGATTTTTAAGTCCGTATCATGTCCATTGATCGCTCTTTTATATAGCCATTGTCTTCTTTGAGTCGCTCGTGCGTCGTCACGGCAAGTTATAACAGTTCTTTACACTTCACTCAAGCTTGGACATAACACGTTTTTATACATTTAGTAAAAATTAGATCAGACTGCCACAAATCTGCGTCCGTCTTACTTGAGAAAAACAGTACAATACAAGTCTTTTTAGCGCTCAAGGCTTCATTTGTTCTCCAGCGAACAAAATAGTGAAGGATCGTATATCTATCCGTATTTTTCTGTTTTTATTGCCGCCCAAAGACGTCGAATTACATCATTAGAAAATTCCACCGTCGCTATGCGACGCCTTATTATACATTAATCATTATTTATAAACAAGTATTTGCCTTCTGGCTGAAAGTATTAACTACTCGTATTTGCTGTTTTAATGAAGTCAAAAATAGCGAATATTACAACACGTAGACTTCAATCTTGGATTTGAGGAATCGAATTTTCATGTTTGGAAGGATGGGAAATAGGGTTAAAATTCAACTGCGCAATAATTCCTTCTCTGTGCAGAGCTTGATTTGGCCTGAGCAACAAAATTAGGAACCACTGCAATGATGTCGAGCGATATCGAAGCATTACCAACTCGATAGCAAGCAGCAGACCCTGTACAGCTTATCGACTCACATGGTTTGTCCTAGAAATACTGTAATTCGAAACCAAGAGAGAAAGAGGCGTAGTTCGGCATTTAGAAAAGGCAGAGCTCAGGACACGAGACCACGAGCGGTGGGTTCATTTGCCGAAGAGAGCAGCTACGGAAAAAATGAAAACGTGATTCATCCCCGAAACAAGATACTCTGTGAAATCATTTAAAAGTGGCTCTCCTCCCCTCCTCCGAAAAGAAACAAATAAAAATGAAATGTGGAAGACGGTCATCGACAGAATCATGAGTTGTACCCGACATGTCAACCACGAGGTTGTGTGGTTACACTTGTGGTCAGCAGTTCTCAAATGACAGTGTAGGAGAGACTCTGACAGAAGTTACTCGTCGTCTTAATTGCTTCCATGTGGTCTATTGTTCTTCGTTTCTAGCTGTTATTGTTGTATCAGTGACTCTCAAGTTCAAGTTTTGTAGTGTTTCCTCAGCGTTCAGAGTCAGTATCTTTACATTTATATGGAATGAACCGCTTAAGCATATGAAAGTTTTCGATTCATATTTTCGCTTCAGTTCTTCAAGGCAAAGGACAAGCATTCAGGAGGTTCGGTGTTCAAAGTCTCTTCCTGTTATTTAGATTTGCATTTTCTCTAGATTCCTGGAGTCGAATGAGGCGCATCCTGGCATAATTCGTTTTTTTAAAAAAACACGACTAAAGGGTTAAAAGTATCCGCACACCCCTATGTAATGCGGAAATGACCACAAGACTTCGCCGGCCGCGGTGGCCGTGCGGTTCTACGCGCTGCAGTCCGGAACCGCGGGGCTGCTACGGTCGCAGGTTCGAATCCTGCCTCGGGCATGGATGTGTGTGATGTCCTTATGTTAGTTAGGTTAAAGTCGTTCTAAGTTCTAGGGGACTGATGACCTAAGATGTTAAGTCCCATAGTGCTCATAGCCATTTGAACCATTTTGAACCACAAGACTTCACAGGGGTGGACTCGCCAGTTTAAAAAGAGGCGAGAGTTATTGTGTTGTCGGTAGCGAAGCAGTAACATCAGAATGTGTAGGTCAGGATAGCTGAGTGACTTCGAAAGTTGGCTGGTCGTTGGATGTCACTTGAATAACGCACGGGTATTTCAACCGTACTAAACCTACCCAAGTCGGCGGTTGTTGACGTGAGCGTGAAGCGGAAACGGGAAGGAATAGTCGCAGCCAAACCAAGCACAGCCAGAACTCATGAACTGATAGCCATGGATAGTAGAGCATTGCTGAGAGTGGTTAAAAAAAATGGCATGAAATCAGCGGAAGGAATCACTCATGAATTCTAAAGTGCCACAAGCACTCTAGCTGGCACAGTGACTGTGCATGAAATCAGCGGAAGGAATCACTCATGAATTCTAAAATGCCACAAGCAATCTAGCTGGCACAGTGACTGTGCATGGGGAGTTAAGAGAAATGGGTTAGAAGGTCGAGCGGCTCCTCGTAAGACAAATAGTTTTGTAGTCAGTGCTGGTGTGGTGTAAAGACCGACGCCAATGAACAATCGAAGGCTGAAAACCAGTACAACGGAGAGATGAATCACGCTATACTCTGCTGCAAACCGATGGAAGTGTTTGCGTTCGACGAACGCCTGGAGAAAGTTGCCTGCCGTGATTTGTAGTGCCAACAGTGAAGAACGGAAGAGCTGCTGATGTAGTGTGGAGTAGTTTTCTGCAGTTAGGGAGGTTAGCTTCAGAAAACGATAAATGAGGAAAGCAATGTGTACTGCTTACAGTAAGGGAACAGTCTGGCGACAGCATGACACTGCACCTTGTAGCAAAGCAGCATATGTGAAGCGATGCTTTGAGGGCAATAATATTCTTGAAACGTACTGATGTTCTCGGAGTCCCGATATGAACACAGTGGAATACCTTGTGGATGACTTACAAAGGTTCTAGGCGCTACAGTTTGGAACCGCGCGGCCGCTACGGTCGCAAGTTTGGATCCGGCCTCGGGCATGGATGTGTGTGATGTCCTTAGGTTAGTTAGGTTTAAGTAGGTCTAAGTTCTAGGGGACTGATGACCTCAGATGTTAAGTCCCATAGTGCTCGGAGCCATTTGAACCATTTGACTTAAAACGTCGACTTTCCACCTGACCACCAGATCTCTCGAGGAAAAACTGGCTGCCATTCCTTCACAGACATTCAGACAAAAACAAAAATGGCTCTGAGCACTATGGGACTTAACGTCTGAGGTCATTAGTCCCATAGAACTTAGAACTACTTAAACCTAACCAACCTAAGGAAATCACACACATCCATGCCCGAGGCAGGATCCGAACCTGCGAACGTAGAGCTCTCGCGGTTCCAGACTGTAGCGCCTAGAACCGCTCGGCCACCACGGCCGGCAGACATTAAGACACATCGTTGAAAACATCCGCAGCAGAGTTCAAGTCATCATAAAGGGAGACACACACCATGATAATGTATGCTAATAGGTGTCTGCATATTTTCGATCACACAGTTCATATGAACTCATACTTCGTTAATCGTCGATGTGACGTGGCCTTCAGAGAATGAGGGAGCGGCATTAAGGAACTTTTCCTGTTTCCGCTAGTATTGGAAATGTTACGGGAGACTCTTCAAGATCAGCTAGCTGATTAATAAATAGCGTCTACAGCAACATCGATACTCAGCAAAATACTGAATTCCCCAGCAGACGATCCTTCACAATATAAAACTTGATAGGGTTTCTTCTTGTCCCACACCTCTATGGGGCGTTGAAAAACCGCATGTTGAAATGTCTCAGTGTGCTCTCGTATTAGTCTAATCTCTTTTTCGCGTTAGCTCCATCGTGCAAAGTGTCGAAGACAAAATTAGTGTACTGTAATGCGACATTACGGTCTCCAGTTCAAGAACAGGTTTGATGAAGCAGTAAGTGCTAGTCTATCCTCTGAAAGTCACTTCATCTCTGCACAACTACTGCAGCCTACATTAATTTGTTTCTGCTTCCTTTATTTAAGCCTTTTCACTCTACAAATTCTGTTCTCCACACTTACAGTACCTTGATGTTAAGAAAGTAACCAATAATCGATGCCTCCTTTTAGTGGCGTTGTGCCACAAATTTCTTTTCTCTTCGATTCGGTTCAGTACTCAGTCTAGCCGTTTAAGTTTCCAAATTCCTCTGTAGTACCACATTTCAAAAATTTCTATTCTCTTGTTGTCAGATCTGCTTTTGCCCATACTTCACTTACGTACAAGGCTACAATCCAGAGAAACATCTTCAGAAAATACTTTCTAGCACTTAACTTTATTTTAGATTTTAACAAAAAATTCTCTCTTTTTAGAAATACTTTTCTTACTATAGCCATATTGCTTTGTATACCCTCTCTACTTCGGCCATCTTAGTTATTTTGCTGTCGATGTCTATCAGCTTCACATGATTTTATTCTATTGTATTCCCTTATTCATGTTTAACATTTGTTGATATTCGTCTTACAACCCCTTTTCAAAGCACTATCCATTCCGTTCACTTGCTGTCGCGGTTGTTTGCCATCCGTGACGGAACTACAGTATCATCGGCCGACCACAAAATTTTTATTATTTATGACAGAACTACAATTCTGTTTCGACATTTCTACTTCGGATTTGTTTGAATATAAATAACTGAACAGTGGGACGGTTTGATACGTATTTCAACATATATCTTTGTTGAAACCAGTAATGGAAGAGAAGGCGCAGGAGATGATCACAAGGGATGGCCTAAATAACAATAGATGAGGATGACTGTTGCTAATGTAGGATATAGCACTTGCGCTGAAATAAAGAGTATGTTGGCAAACGAGATATGTCATTTGATCGGCCTTGCGAAAGATGGCCGACGTCGCGCCATATTTTGTGACTGTTCAGCTCGCTTTTCACAGTTCCTTAGAAATGTTTTCATTATGAGTGTGCAGTACTATAACATCGCCTATCTCCCCCCCACCCCCACCCCCACCCCTCCACGGCAGTGACATTCAGGGACATCGCGTGTCGTCTGTTGACTGACTCAAAAGCTGAGAGTCGATTCGCAGACTATTGTAACTAAATACGGTTTTTGATGGCAACAATTTTGTTTTCCCGTTCTGAAATGAAGGCATTAACGCTTGGCATCCGGTTATCATGACGTCGTCCATAATACAACAGAATCGCCAGGAATTTCTTTATTTATCATCATTTAGGCTGTCAATGACGAAACAAGATTTACGTCAATTTCTGCCGCGTAGTACAAAGTTCGTTGTAACTGAGTTTTGTTAATTAACGGTAACTGCATATCTGATGTACAGGAACTTGTCGGAAACGCATGCAGAGCGTGTTCGACGTATTGTGTGGGCTGTCGCCCAGGGATGCGTATCGCATTCCCATTGTCTCCTACTGACCGCTGATATTCTGTGATAAATTGTCGCGCGGGACCCGGTGTCACCCCCCTGTTGTATTTGTATTGTTCACAGCGCACACTTGCAAATATACCGAGCCTAACAGCGGGATGGGGGGGGGGGGGGGGGGGAAGGGTGGCCGAATAACGCTGTTTCTACAACTTTTGTCTGCCTTGTATTCTACTCGATTTTACGTACGTGGCATAGCGATGGCTTTTTTTGGAGTGAGTGTGACATTTCTCTGAAAGACCATGAAAGAGAAACGACCGAAGGCAAAAGACACTATTGCTTGCGCTGGTTCAATAACAATTATGTACCCTCTTTGTGGTATGTGCTGTGGTTAATAATCTATGCCAATAAATATAATAAATTAACGTCCGTCGCTCGTTTTTCTCTCTGTATGTATGTCAAGGTGAATCAGTGGGACTACAGCAGAGATTTTGAAACGGTTTTCACTAATATACTGGCTGACGAGGAAGGTTCGTGTCCGTAATTTTATAATTATAGTAATGATGAGTGTATAATATATGTATGTTTACCTGTTCCGTATTTCACTGGCTCATGGAGCGATGTCTCGTTACAATGATAAGACATGCAAACTTCTCATTTATTGGGAAGGCTGTATTTGTCGGAAAAAGAGTAAACACAGCCGCACCTCCAAAGAGCAACGAAACTTGAGCAGAATCTATACGTCTTATTTGTATCTTTCATTCCTTCTGCTAAGGGTGGGCTGGACCCAGAGCTTAGCTCTTTTCAGCCATAGGTGCTTTATTCCATTTTTATTGTGTCATTAAGTTCATTAATTCATGTCTTGTATATCATATTATCTTCTTCACCCTTCTTGCTTCTTCTTCTTTGCATCCAGACGGGAATGATATTTATCCCGGCATTCGCCTTATAGGTAGGGGAAACCCCTCTCAAACCCCACCCAGGATAATCTGTCTTATGATCTGTTTATCTTGAACTTATATTTATATTCTACTCGTGGTATTTAATTTAATTTTCTATTAGTATTTGCACTTCAGCTTTCGCCAATTTCTTTGTTAATTTCTCTAATACGTTATGCTATGGTATGAGATAGGTATTTATACTGATAACGTGGAAAGTTAAAATGCTTAATTTATTGTTTTAACGTTTTGGTTGTTAGCGTGTCGAAATGAAAACTATTATGTCCTCTCTTGCTGGTAATCTCGATGAACCGCCGATGTAGTGGTAGTATGTTTGCAGAATTATAAATATCATGATTTGTAGTAGGTAGACTTAATCTGGTGGCAATTCGCAGGATTTTCCATTCTGTCCTTCAAACTCTTTCTGTCTGATATTTATTTGACATCCATACCGGTGCATCACATCCGAGAACTGACCTTATAAATACTTTGTAGTCGTAGATTAGTGTTTTGTTGCGCGCTTTTCTTATCTGTCTTCTGATTAACTTCAGAAGGCTTACTCTTCTCCTTGCCTTTGCAACGATACTATCTAAACGACGCTTCCATGATAGACTGGTATCCACTGTAAGACCTAATAATTTGCTTTTTACTGTGGTAGAATTTCTTCTTCCCAGAGTTGTGATTTTATTTTGTCTGTTGTTTATCAATCGTTGGTCATAAAATTTCTATGTCCATTGGTTTTTATATGCCAGGTGCTAATCCATTTTTCTAATTTTGGAAGATATTGTATATTAGTATGATTCAGGTCTTCTGTTCTTTTCTCATGACACCAATAAACTGTGTCATCCGCATAAAGGGCCAAGCCCTCATTCCAATGGGTGGGCTGTGGAATATCGGCTGTATATAAGCTAAATAGCAAAGGTGAAAGAATAGCACCCTGTGGCACACCAGCTTCTGGACGAAAGGTCTAGAAAGTTTATGATCGACTGATACATATGTAGGTCTGTTGTTAATGATCGAGCTGAGAAGTGTAATGAATTGAACTGGAACACCAAAATTAATAAGTTTGTAATATAATCCTTGCCGCCACACCCTGTCGAACGCTTTCTCTATATCGAGATACAACGCTGACGCCCAATCTGTATTATTTAACGCCTTGGTGATGTTACTAATTTTTTTTATGATTGGGTGTATGGTTAAATGTTGCTTTCTAAAGCCCGCTTGTGTATCTAGTATTAGTTTTTGATCTTCTGCAAATTTATGTAGCCGTCTGTTTAATATGGGCTCAAAGCACTTTCCAGTAATTGATTCTAATGTTATGGGTCAATAAGATGTCTGGTGTTTAATGTTTTTCCTGGGTTTTGTATCATGATTACTTTTGCAGTCTTCCACTGCTACGGCATTTACTTTAATTTTAGTGCGTTATTGTAATGGCAATGCACTGATTATTTCCTTCCTTGGAGCTGCTCTGAGATGTAGTCTACTACTTCCATCCATTCCCGGTGCAGTGTTTTTACCAGTATTTCTTGCTGTCTTTTGTGATTTTTTGAATAAGCATTAGTTGTCTTTCATTTAGTCCTTCCGGGGCTATTAGAGTCATTGACATCCCATCTTCTATTTTTTGTTTATGTTTCCTATTGAAGAGAGGATCTTTGGTTATTTTGTGAGTTTCTTCTAAAACATCACTGAAGACTTGCGCTTTTGTTTGACTGCCAGTTTTTATATTTCCGTTGTATTGCAATGGAGGATCTGTTTTTATTATATCGCCTGTGATGAATTGAAAAGTACTCCAGAACTTGTTCAACTGTTTGCGGTCTAGCGATTCGCACATCTTGGCTCAACTTTGCGAACAAAATCCTGCAAGTATCTTGTTCACAAGGAAATTCAGCTTGTAATTAACTTAAATTCGCACCCAGCGTTTGTTTTTCGTCTGCGAGTGAAGGCTAAGCTCAGGAATTTGATACGATTTTCAGTAACAGACAGACTGATTCGTGAGAGAGAGCTATGTATACCATTTACTACAGCTACGCCAGAAAAGTTATGCTGATACTAATATTTAGAGATACCTGTGCGAAGAAGGTACGGGTCGCTAGTAATGCATGTATGCAAAATGTTTTTGGACAGTCCAAGAAAGGAGGGAATCAACTATTCTTGCTATACGGACAAGGAACTAAGATTCATTATTCCACTGCGCTCGAATTAATGATCGCAAGAGCGGGCCCAGAGTCTAAGCTAGACATGCACCAACAGGACTAGGCTGCAGTTCACAATTAAGTGCCTGGCTGAGATTGCATCGAACAATCTTCAAGTTATGACTACCGTTACACTCTAGAAAACCGCGGTATGAACGAACAGCTAAGACTTTTCGTATGAGCTCTGAGCTCTCCCACTTTATTATAATGATCGTTTCTGCCTATTTAGACTACTGGTCCAAAGTTTTTGACCATCCATGATAACAACTATATATTTTATTTCGACGTACAAACTAAACAGACAAACAAAATAAATATTATCCGTCTCTATCATTAAGCACAACTCATATGGTTTAGATTTTAGCCTCTCCGAAGAATCCACCCTCTGCCCTCAGAACAGCTGCACAAACTCTTGGTATCCTGGAGATAAGATTTTCTCGTATTTTTGAAAATACTGCAATCCAACACGCCTGTAAGTTACTCCATAGATCTTCAGTGTTAGGTGACCTCAGTCTTCTGATCTTCCTGTCAAGTTCAACCCACAAGAGTTCAGTGGAGTTTAATCAGGGGATGACTTGGTCAAACCATGTTCTGCAGTTCGCAACTTTTCTCTGTTTTAGTGACATACGCTCTGCGAGGTTTAGCAGCATGTTTGGGATCATTTTGCAACTGCAGAACCAACCGAAGACCAATACGTCTTTTGCCAGATGGAACTCCACTGCGGATCAGTATCCTGGGATATCCTTCCTTCTTTATTCCATTAATTTTCTCTTAATAGCCACTTTATCACCCGCAAAACATTCCCACAACATGGCCGGCCTCGACCACGCTTCACGAATGGTTTCACAAACTGACTCCTCATACATTCTCTTCGAGGTCTACGAACAAACATTCGACGGTGGCTTCGAAATACTTCAAACTTAGATTCATCCATGAATAACACCTAGAACCACTGCTGCACACTCCAGTTTTTATGTTGCTGTGCCCATTGCAACCTCTTCACTTTATTTTTTTCGTAATAAAAGTTTTCGGTCTCTGCGGACCCTTTTAAACCTTGTTCACGAAGACAGCGTTTTGAGAGAGAGATTGTAGCTGCTCCCGTACTACTTACTTCCTCGCGAATTTCAGCTGCAGTACCAGTCCTCTGAAGTTTACTTTGTACACAGATGAACTGATGTTCACGGGGTCTTTCAGATAGCGAAACACTTGCTTTGACATCAGTTTACTTGAACCGCTGCATTGTACATTCTACTGTACGTTCGGCTACGCTAACTTACGTTGCTGTTGTCCTACCGGAATAGCCTTCCTAATGGGCAACTACAATTACAGAATATTTTTCAATTCAGACGTTCTTCTTCCATCCCCTTTGGATGAAATTTGGCATGAACCTGATCCGATAAGCGAACACATAGACGTACACAATATACTGTGCGCCAAAGGGAACTGATTGCTATACAGAAAACGAAGGTATGACGTCTATTATAATGGAACTGTCTTAGATAAAGACACACCATGTTGTTGTGGATACTCATCCAGATACAAATTTCGATGCATCTGGAATTTACAAAGTTACCTGCTGCCAGTGCAACAAGTATTATACAGGCCAAACAGACAAAAATTTATGAACTCGATTTAAAGGACATATAGACTGCTGCAGACCTGACAGATGTAACGAATCAGCAGCAGCAACACAACCAGAGACGCAGGCCTCCCTTTGAAAATCGAAGACAACTTTGAAAATTTGTACAAAATCAGAGAACGTGAAAGAAAGATATCTTGGAAGAAATGTAAATCATCATTCATAATACAAGATGTGGGAATAAAATACTTAATGAGATAACCGATTTCAAAAACTCAAAATTCTTCGGTAGTCTTAAGCCAGTTCTTTTGTGGCGGCGTTCGTAGCGACAAACAATTCGCTGTAGAAACGGCTTACGAAGTCACCGCCACACTTTTAATAGCGGGCCGACCGGTCCGCTGGAACAGTGAACAGAAAGATGAAAACCCAAACACTCTGATTAAATAAAAGTCGGTACTTATCTTTATTAACGAAGATACAGAAACACAGTAGTGAACTCCGTGTCTACAGAAATCTGTCTAGTTCGAGTCGGAGCGGCTAGGTCAGCGTCGGCTGACGACAAACAACAACTCTGCTGCGATGAACACACAACTGACTAGCAAGTACACAATTCGGTGGCGAGTATACAACTGAGCGGCGAATACAGAACTGTCCTAGCGGTCGCGACTCCAGCGCTTAAGAAGCCAGAAGCCAGCGGTGGCGCGCGCAGACTTGCGGCGATTTCCTGTCTCGCTGGCGCTGCTTATGCGGACGGCGTCCGGACTTTGATGCTGCCAACCTTTTTGGCAGCGGGCTCGGGTGGCATTACTGGCTAGGATACAACAAGTTCTAATGCAACAGATTTAAGATGTGCCAATGTAAAAATAAAATAAAATAAATAAATAACTAAACAAAACAAAACTTCTCCCAGACTGTCACTGTCGTCAATAGCGCTGTAAAGTGTGATAATCGATACTCATCCACGGTACAATAACGCCCCATATTATTAAGTGTACAGTTTTTACGTGTACATGTATGTAGTGAAACTCGTTCAGTGAATTACGTCAAAAATTGACAAAATCAATAGTACAAAGTGTAATGCTACGCAACCACTCCGACAGGGTACCAAGGTTGAAAAACGAAGCCTTAGGACGCCAAAACTGTACGTGAACAACTGTCATATAGAGAAATGCATCACACCATTTTCACAACATGATAACTGACGCAAAATTATCTGCACCCCGCAGAGGCTGTAGCGTCGACCATAATAAACATCGAGACACAACAGAAGACATCCCTTCACATCAGTTCCTGGCCAACCACTGCGCCCTCTCCATACAAATACCCCAACAGCCACTCCAACAGCCAACAGTAAACTAAAACTATATGCTTATTTTGTTTAAGACAATTTATTTTTAGTAACAATTTTCTGTATGCATAAACATCTGAGGATGGTAAGAAGGTACTCGAAATGCACTGTGTTATGCTAAATTATAAATAAAATAATTAAAGTGACTGGTAGCAGAAAATACAAACCATTAGTTTCAATAGTTATTCCACTAACTCACGATTCCCAAACGTAGACACAATGGCCGCCATTAATTATAATGTACTTTTTTAAAAAAATTCTTATTTTTAATAAAATG
The DNA here is from genome assembly GCF_023864345.2 of Schistocerca serialis cubense. Lineage (NCBI taxonomy): Eukaryota > Metazoa > Arthropoda > Insecta > Orthoptera > Acrididae > Schistocerca > Schistocerca serialis. Next base: position 420,792,729 of record NC_064645.1, read on the forward strand.
ATATTGATATAATAGCCCCTCGCCGTCATCGCTGAACGGTTGCATAAACATATAAACACCGTAGAATCTTTGTCTATAGCATTTGTCCTATGTGCTGTCATACGGTTATTAACCACTTCTATGATAGATTGCGAGACAATGATAGAATTTAGATGCCTCGAGATACTTCATGCACTTAGCAGTTACACAATACTTTACTTTATGCAGCGTGCCGCCACTGTAACTGAGTGGACAGCGCGCCGGCTTCTCATTCCGGAAGGCCCGGGTTCTATTCCCGGGTGGGCTGGAAATTTTGTCCGCTCAGGGACTCGATGTTTGTGTAGTCTTCATCATCATTATTTCATCCTCATTGACGCACAGGTCCACTCATTAGCGTCACCTGAAAAGGCTTGCACCAGGCGATCCGGTCTACCAGCTGGGAGGTCCTCGGCTCACGACATCTCATTTATTTTAAGCAGCGTCGAGCTCCAGTTGACCCATGGATTCACACTTAAATGTTCTCCAGAACTTAATGGAGCCACCACCATCTTGTTTCCTTCTTCCAGTACAAGTGTCAAGGAAATATACCCCTGGAAGGCGATACTTTCGCACCCTCCCATTGGCACGATGAGAAAGGAATCGTCGTGTATCATACCATGCAACTCTCTGCCACCACACCACTGTCTAGTGCCGATGGTCACGGGCCCATTTCACTCGTTGTTGCCTATGTCGTGGTGTTAACATTAGTACGTGCATGAATCGTTGGCTGTGGAGGCCCATCGTTAGGAGTGTTCAGTACAGTATGCTTTCAGACTAACTTGCACTGCGTCAAGCATTATAGTTTGATGTTAGTTCCGCCACCTTTAGCCATCTGGCCAGTTTTACCAGTCTTTTGAGCCTACGACGTCCGAGATATGTATTGAGGGGTGCCCGCCCGACCCCACGATATCTGATCATAGTTTCACCTTGGTTTCGCCATGTGGTGAACACACTCACCACCGCACTGCTCGAGCCGGCCGCGGTGGTCTAGCGGTTCTAGGCGCTCAGTCCGGAACCGCGCGACTGCTGCGGTTGCAGGTTCGAATCCTGCCTCAGGCATCGATGTTTGTGATGTCCTTAGGTTAGTTAGGTTTAAGTAGTTCTAAGTTCTAGGGGACTGATGACCACAGATGTTAAGTCCCATAGTGCTCAGAGCCATTTGAACCATTTGGACCGCTCTGCTCGAACACGCGACAAGTTGTACACTTTCAGAAATGCTCGGCCGATCCTCTGGACCATCACAATCGGTCCTCGGTCGAACTCAGACGGACTACGCGCCTTCCCAGTTCTACACACGGACAGTACGCTCACTGATAATGCACGCATCCTGCGTATGTCCGACTAGCAGTCATTCCCATCCAGGTGACGCTGCTATCACCTGGACGGGCTTATGTCGATAGCAGTTCGGGTAGTCATAATTTTCTGGCTGATAGGTGTGTATCGCAAATTCTGTTACGTTGCTGGAACTGGTTTCCGTATCTGTATTTTTATTCATCAGCGACATCTCTTATCTCCTGGAAAGTCCTGAATTGTGAAATATAGAAATATAATACAATAATACAATACTAATTCACTGCTATCCAGTCATACGAGAGCAGCTCTTGCCATAGATGAGGGAACGGAGCGCGACGAGATTGTTTTACTTTCAAGAGTCGTTGTTGCGTGATGTAGACGCACGAATTTTGTGAACTGATATTCAGACTAGAGACTTGAACCGAGATAGTATGCTCACTGTGTATACCGAGTAGTTGGACTTTATTAACGGAATTAGGCAACATTGGACTCAACATTCATATAAGTGAACTTCTAGAAAGGAATGGACAAAGTTTCAAAAGACTGTAATACACGTTTAGTCTCGAGTAGGAGACATTGACACGAATACATGAAGAAGATACAATTACGCAGAGGGTTAAAGCTGTCGTAATTCTCACGATACTTGAAACTAACAGAACTGCCAGTGCTAATTAACCGTGTGTACGTGTGGCGTGAGTTTATAAAGTATTTAGCGAAAAGGAACAATAAAATTGTTCATCAAAAGTGGAAATTCAACGCGTCGCCTGCGTCATTCTACGAATATTTGGTAACTGCTCATCAAAAGTTAATGAAAGTGACTATTTAACTCGGAAATAAATTCGTGGACAAGGAAGGTTTGGACATACATAATATTCCGACGCAAGATAATTAAGACATTGTTAAAGAGTATCTGTGGATCTCGCGTCATATAGAGCGCACAATTTTACTTAGCAACGAACAAACAACGACCAATAGAATCTGCAATTGAACGTTTTCCTCGCTTTTGGTGACGTGGACGGTGCCCATGAGGGAAGATTCATCAGTTACTGCACTAAAGTGTTCACCGGGCACATGATAATTCAACTTCAAACCATCAGAGACAATCAGAGTGCGCAGTTCACATTAATGGGGAAACTGTGCGGACTCGCAATCAGACTTTGATCATTACGCGAGGCACGATTTCTTAAGAGCTTTTTCAGATCTTGTCTCTCGTTAACCGACGGAGACATCCGTCATATCGCATCGCGTCTCGACTCCACCGACCGAGCTGTAGCAGTAACAGCTACACCGCGTCGACAACACGAGCACACGGCGGAGAGGGGACGTCACACTATTTACAACAGTCTGCCAACCCTGGGATGACTTCTCGATTCTGCGACTGTGGAAATCATGCGATTTTGAAGCGAAGAATTCGTCGAGCCATGTTCGGAGCCCATTTTCACCTGGAAAAGAAGTTCCTAGAAGGTTGTTTGGTAGAAAGCGGAAAAGTCGAAGGATCAGGTGAATAACGTCGGTTCGGAGCGACTACCCAAACCAAATCCAGTATAGTGTTTTTTTTTTCAGTGTAGCGACTTACGGGTGGGCGTTATTGTGGAGTAGCATCACTTAACGCCGTCGTCCTGGTCTCTGTTATTGGCTGCAAGACGTCTCAGGAGTTGATAATAAACGTCAGCGGTGATGATTACATACCAGAGAAGCAATCTGTAGCTCACCACACCGTCGCTGTTGCACCAGACGCATAACATTTTCTTCCTTGGATGCCTGCTGGGTTTTTTACGGGGAATTGCTGTTTAGTTTGGGCTGAACCATTCATTCATTTCTCTTCCTTATGTTCCAATTTCTCAAAAATGCCTCTGAGCACTATGAGACTTAACTTCTGAGGTCATCAGTCCCCTAGAACTTAGAACTACTTAAACCTAACTAACCTAAGGACATCACACACATCCATGCCCGAGGCAAGATTCGAAACTGCGACCGTAGCGGTCGCGCGGTTCCAGACTGTAGCGCCTAGAACCATTAGGCTACAATTTCTCGTCACCAGTAACGATACAGGATAGGAATGGTCGATGTTGTACACGAGCCAATTGATAACGAGCAAGCAGAGTTGCACAAACGGCCATCCGTGAACCTTCCCTATTCCAAGCAAATGTCGCACGCTGGTGGAATGATCACAGTTCGTCGCATTTGCCAGTTCTAAAGGACGCTGACACGGATCATTATGATTCATGTGGAGTTCTTCCTGAGTGTGGAGAATCACTAATGTCAAAAATATACTATTTAAGACGAAAAAAACCACTATCTTTCCGTGCTCTGTCCAGTAGCATCATTTTCTAGCGTCCGCAAGTCCACTCACTATCTCCAAATGACGAAATGACAGTACGCAAACTCAAATGGCAGTCGCGAACTACAAATAAAAATGACAATCGATAAATAAACACATAGCAACTGAAATATCAACATGCAAGATAAAAACACTATAGAATTATGCACCAACCTAATATTCCTTCTTCTACCGCATTCTTTTGTCACTGCGGTAACGTTGCCAAAATATTCGACGCCAGTGGGGTTGTGCTCTCTAAAGTGTGCGCTTATCTCGCGCGCCGTCCAATTACTCCCCGGCTACATTAACCACTTCTGTTGTACCACACAGCACCACGGTCCTGTGTTGTCCCGTGTATCTAATTAATTCCGTTTATCTCTGATCGCCAGTTTAATGGTTGTGCTAACATCAAATAATTGCTCTTAACTCTCCGTTCTGTGCATCAGTTTCAATATAATATTATAGAGGGATGGATCGCTTTAATCCAACGAATTATTCCAGGTAGCTGCACAATTTCATTGCGGAAAACGTAGTACAGACAGTATTGAATAGTGGTTGAAATACGCCACAGTATTAAACTATAATAGAACTTTCGGTACGGAACACATACGCACACATTAAATATATACTAATAAAAGAGCAGTGAAATCATCCATAAATAGATTGTTTGTGATAGGAACCTATTGTCGAATCCTTTGATGTGCCTCAAATCTCTACTTTATCTGCCGGCCGGGGTGGCCGAGCGGTTCTAGCCGCTACAGTCTGGGACCGCGTGACCGCTACGGTCGCAGGTTCGAATCCTGCCTCGGGCATGGATGTGTGTGATGTCCTTAGGTTAGTTAGGTTTAAGTAGTTCTAAGTTCTAGGGGACTGATGACCTCAGAAGTTAAGTCCCATAGTGCTCAGAGCCATTTTTTTCTACTTTATCGTGTCCGAGCGAGTTTTCAGCCATTATCTCTAATGTTCGTTATATCTTCTGAAACATTCGGCCCTGTATTGGTCGATGACAATAACTCATCGTTTCCTAGACGTAGATCTTTGAGGGTTCACCTCTGATACTACAATGTAATGAGTGTGCCATATTCTGCAGCTCTCCAAAATCGCAGAAAATGTCGCTTTCAGTAGGTAGCTCCCCCCTTGTGCTGTTCAAACTTGTGCAGCCTTGCAAACATGTTACACATTGCATAATCTATTACCATTCTTACATTTTTAATCTTCTTCTTTCCGCTTGCTTCATCATCATACAGGCAAGTGTTTGAATTCATCGACGGCACTTCCTACAAAAATGTTAATACCTTACGATAAACTGATTTACCTCGAGGAATGACATTAGTTATACATACATACATATGGCAGCGTCTAATGCACCTCTCTTGCTGTTGACAATTCTCTGCGATTCGATCCAAGAATTTAGATGAACTATACGTGACTGTGGCTAAATGCATTTTGAACACCAGTTAATTTAAAGTACAAACGAAAATATCGATTTTCTTATATCTGAGAGAACACAAAGTATATTGAAAATTTAAAATCTAAGAATACTTTCTCTTTTCTCGTTGTTGTTGTTGTCTTCATTCCACAGACTGGTTTGATGCAGCTCTCCATCCTACTCTATCCTGTGCAAACTTCTTCATCACCCAATACCTACTGCAACCTACATCCTTCTGAATCTGTTTAGTGTATTCATCTCTTGGTCTTTCCTCGATAGCATATTGAAATCACATCCACTGTATTACATAGTGCGTTAACCTGTCCTTCCGTTTCGCGGCGCTAAACTCACCTTTGTACCTCTGTGCAGTAACAGGATTCTGCCACACGCGAATGACCCAGTAAACCTCAGTATTCTCGTACAGTGAGGTATCTCCCCACACTAGTATCCCATTTCCACAACCTTCCTCCCACACCACTGTCTTCACTTTCCTTTCAGAAGGGTGTCCCGTAGTTTTAATATGACAGCTAAATTTTGGACTCTTCTGTGACGTACAGACTCTCTCTTGTATTGTGGTCTTTTGAATTCAATACAACTCATTGTGCAGTCAAGTTTTTATGCACGCAACTGAGCAGAACACGTAATTCTGGGCGTCTGAAACAAAGGCTTACTGCTCTGACTCTCCGATACAATGTTTGTCTGGTAGAACTACACCTTATACAGCTGTACCCTGTAGAGACGCTGTTAGACTCCATAGCACCTTTCAGGTAGGGTAACGGTGCTTCTGTATAGAGGTTGCACATGGCCGAATGTAGTGACCTAAGACCAATATTTTCTGTTTCCCCAAACCATCGGGAAAAAAACGTGAAATGGTACTGTGGTACACCCCACGTTATTTTCACGTGCTTCAATGAATCCTTGGATTCTATTCAGCAAAACGAGTTTCATAACACAACCTTGAGACTTCAAATCACAATTTTCACTGGCTTCTACTTTCCTCTCAACAGGAATCCTGACACCGCCAAAATAGTGTAACACTCAGAAGACGTGATTGGATTACTATGCTACTTAGTTCATGCACACACCTTCGATAGATACGTAAATGATTAGGGTTGTAGATCACTGTGAGAAGTAGAGTGGACACAAGAGCGCATTGTTATTGCTCGTGTTAGTGTTGTTACCAGGCCTGGTAAAGGCATCTGCAGTATCAGGTGCTGAGTGATCGCACTGAACGATACAGAGAAGCAACGTACTCGTGTGAGACAGCGTTATCGCAACTTGACAGTTTGAAAGGAGAGCGATTGTGGGTCTCCATTTGGCCAGCTGGTCGAATCGCGCCGCATTCAGGTTTGTGGGGCATGCGGATGTGACAGACGCCTGATGGTGGACTGAATGGGGACGTGAAGGAAGACACATTCGTCGTCAAAGCCCCGGCCAACTACATCAGATTAGCAAAAGCAAGGGTAGCCGTCTTGTGCAGTGAGGACATCTCAATCCCCTCACAACTGCACCTGCCATCCAAGAACAACCAGGCCAATGCCTTTGAAAGGGTACAGCCCTCTTCCTTCCCCACCCTTCCCTAATCCAATGGTACCGATGGCCTCGCTGTATGGTCCCCTCCGCCAAATCAACCAACCAACCTAGAACATGTATGGGACCAGCTCGAACGTCAACTCCATGCCAGTTCCAATATCCAGGATGTCAGGGACCACTCGCAGGTGTTGTGGGCCAGCTTGCATCAGGAGAGGCTACAATGACTTTATGGTGCCCTTCCCAACCGAAAGAGTGCGTGAGTCCAGGTCAGAGGGGATGCAACACCATACTGATAAGTGGATCCTCACTACCAAGTTTGTAAATACCACTCGATGTTGTGAGCACTGAAATGAAATTACATACCCTCTCAACCAGTGACGCTTCATTTTGTTTCCACCCACTCTGGGTGCCTCACTTTTTTGTCATTCATTGTAGATATAATTCGCTACTGTCAGCCAGGTGTTCTCATTTCGATACAGATCGCATCATTCCCCATTTTGAAGAGCTCTTGATGCTCAATTATAACATTTATGCAACTTCTTATGTTTCAATTTTTTCCTTATTATGCTTAATTTGGAGGACAACAGTGCATATCAGAGCCGCGAATTAACTACATCTAGATCTACATTTACGTGTACAGGGTAGTCCATTGATAGCGACCGGGCCAAATATCTCACGAAATAAGCATCAAACGAAAAAACTACAAAGAACGAAACTTGTCTAGCTTGAAGGGGGAAACCAGATGGCGCTATGGTTGGCCCTCTAGATGGCGCAGCCATAGGTCAAACGGATATCAACTGCGTATTTTAAAAATAAGAACCCCCACTTTTTATTACATTTTCGTGTAGTACGTTAAGAAATATGAACGTTTTTGTTAGAACACTTTTTTCGCTTTGTGATAGATGGCGCTGTAATAGTCACAAACATATGGCTCACAATTTTACACAAACACGTGGTAACAGGTAGGTTTTTAAAATTAAAATACAGAACGTAGGTACGTTTGAACATTTTATTTCGGTTGTTCTAATGTGATACATGTACCTTTGTGAACTTATCATTTCTGAGGACGCATGCTGTTACAGCGGGATTACCTGTAAATACCACATTAATGCAATAAATGCTCAAAATGATGTCCGCCAACCTCAATGTATTTGGCAATACGTGTAACGACATTCCTCTCAACAGCGAGTAGTTCGCCTTCCGTGATGTTCGCACATGCATTGACAATGCGCTGACGCATGTTTTCAGGCGTTGTCGGTGGACCTCGATATCAAATATCCTTCAACTTTTCCCACAGAAAGAAATCCGGGGACGTCAGATCCGCTGAACATGCTTCGACGACCAATCCACCTGCCGTGAAATGTGCTATTCAATACCCCTTCAACCGCACGCGAGCTATGTGCCGGACATCCATCATGTTGGAAGTACATCGCCATTCTGTCATGGAGTGAAACATCTTGTAGTAACGTCGGTAGAACATTACGTAGGAAATCAGCATACATTGCACCATTTAGATTGCCGTTGATAAAATGGGGGCCAATTATCCTTCCTCCCATAATGCCGCACCATACATTAACCCGTCAAGGTCGCTGATGTTCCACTTGTCGCAGCCGTCGTGGATTTTCTGTTGCCCAATAGTGCATATTATGCGGGTTTACGTTACCGCTGTTGGTGAATGACGCTTCGTCGCTAAATAGAACGCGTGCAAAAAATCTGTCATCGTCCCGTAATTTCTCCTGTGCCCAGTGGCAGAACTGTTCACGACGTTCCAAGTCGTCGCCATGCAATTCCTAGTGCATAGAAATATGGTACGGGTGCAATCGATGTTGATGTAGCATTCTCAACACCGTCGTTTCTGATATTCCGATTCTCGCGCAATTTATCTGCTACTGATGTGCGGATTAGCCGCGACAGCAGCTAAAACACCTACTTGGGTATCATCATTTGTTGCAGGTCGAGGTTGACGTTTCATATGTGGCTGAACATTTCCTGTTTCCTTAAATAACATAACTATCGGTCGAACGGTCCGGACACTTGGAAGATGTCGTCCAGGATACCGAGTCGCATACATAGCACACGACCGTTGGGCATTTTGATCACAATAGCCATACATGAACACGATATCGACCTTTTCCGCAATTGGTAAACAGTCCATTTTAACACGGGAATTGTATCACGAAGCAAAGACCGTCCGCACTGGCGGAATGTTACGTGATATCACGTACTTATACGTTTGTGACTATTACAGCGCCATGTATCACAAAGCGAAAAAAGTGGTCCAACTAAAACATTCATATTTCTTTACGTACTACACGAATATGTAATAAAAATGTGGGTTCCTATTTAAAAAAAACAACGCAGTTGACATCCGTTTGACCTATGGCAGCGCTATGTAGTGGGCCAACCATAGCGTCATCTGGTTTCTCCCTTCAAGCTAGACGAGTTTCGTTTTTGGTAGTTTTTTCGTTTGATGCTTATTTCGTGAGATATTTGGCCCTGTCACTATCAATGGACCGATCTGTATAGCTCGGAAGCCACTGTGTGGTGTAAGGCGCAGTGTGTCCTGTACCACTGTTATTCGTATCCTGCCCCTTTCCAATCCAACAAACAGAGTGAGGGAAACTTGTCTATTCGCCTCCATACGAGACCTATGTTATTTTATCGTCGTAGTCCCTAAGCCAAATTTACATTGACGGCAGTATACCCATTCTACAGTCATCTTCGAATGCTAGTTCTCATAATTTGCACCGCGTCCGTACGAGACCTAACTTATCTTCGTAGTCCTTAAGCGAAATGCATGTTGGCGGCAGGAGAGACGTCCTAGTAATTTGCACCGCCACTGCATTCCACGTTCTTCTTATTAAGCAGTACTCGTACATAAGAGTAAGAAACGAAGTCACTGAGTACCGTAATCGACTACATGAAGATAAAATCTCAAGACAACAAAGCTAAACTAGAAGATCCACCATGTCCTTTCCATCCCCGTGGAAATTTTCAGTACGGGAAGTCATTAACATGCAAATTCCAATGCGACTGTGAACCACCGTGTTAGAAGACCAGATTTTGCTGAAGGAGGAGAAGTTGAGTGACAGCAGATTCCTCAGCTATGTCCATATAACTGTTCCTGTTGCGTCTGCTCGATGAAGAAAAATGGTCTGACTATATCGTCTTTCATCAGCGCACACCACACATTAATCTTTTTGCCGTCACTCACATACTTCGGAAAAATGTGGAGTTTGTCCAAACCCCAGATGCGAGTGCTCCACTCATTAACTTTCCCACTTGCATGGAGCTTACTTTATCCGAGAAAACAACATTTTCTATACAGTTGAGGTTTTCCCCAGTGCAGTCCAGCGCAGTCTCTGCGCTGCAAACAAAACAAAAGAAATCATTTAGACATATATTGATACCAATCTCTTTGAGTTGCTTAACATATCGCAGAATTTCAACAGCAAATTCGTGGCGAAGCTAAAAGTCGTTTCGCTTCAGTGTTTTCACAAATTGAACTTTGCGAGCATACAGGAGAAGCCTTTTTAGGTAGCATCTTGTGAACTGTTGAGGAGGGACTGTCAGCTCCCACGATACTCGGAGAAAAGACTCTGATGGGCTTCTTAGGAAGCACTTCCGATCTCCTCTACCATCTCACCAGATACGTGTTTTAAACCACAACCTTACTGTTCGTTTATACATCCAGTAGCTGGAAGTATGTCATATCAAATCTTAATCGTGTTAATGCCCAGCTGCACGCTTTGCAATTCACGTTTGAAATTTCTGTTGTCAATGGGTGATTTCGTTTGTACATATCACACCACACATTGGGCTCTCTCTTGAGGTGTCTTCATTTCTGGAAATTATTTATTACCCGAAACAAAACAAAAAAATGGAAATTTGTGGTAAGTTCCTATGGGACCAAACTGCTGAGGTCATAGGTCCTTAGGCTTATACATTATTTAATCTAACTTAAACTAATTTACGCTTAGGACAACACACACAACCATGCCTGAGGGAGGACTCTAACCTCCGATGGGGGGAGCAGCGCGAACCGTAGCAAGGCGCCTGAGACCCAGTAGCTACCCCGCGCGACAAACAAAACAAGAAATCATTTAAACATATATGTATACGAAACTTGTTGAGTTGCTTAACATATCCCACAAACCGCAGCTATCCCTGGCTCATATATATTTTTAAAACCGCATTTGGGAATCAAGAAGGTTTCAGGTGGACACATTGTACCCTAATGTAATTAATTTTTTTGGCTCATTCGTTCCTGAATCGAGACAATACAATGAATTACGGTAATGAATATCAAAAAACTGCATACAAACCCTCGGTGCTTGGGCATGGCTTTATTGTTAGAGGTCCGTTCATGTATTTTTAACCGTGTTTCTTCTCTGTGTGGTAAATCTGACTTCGTGGGAGTAAAAGCAGCACCCGAAGACGACGGTTGATGGCGGTGGACGAGTTTTTGCTTAAAAGTACGGAACCTTTTGCCATGGCAAGTCACCCAACAGTCTTACAATGACTTAAGATACAAAATAAAACATACATAGGTCAGTAATAACAGTATATTTTGAAATAAAAACACAGTTTAAAGTACACTTACATTATGCAATTACGAATTGATTGCAATTCGTGAATAAATGAAATAATGTAGTGTTAATGGCGGTGTGCCACATACGTCCGATCTGGACAAGACCTACAAAACAAAAGGTGACTCTTAGTCTAATGATATGACGATCAAAAATCTTGAAACGTTTCCAGCGGCTGCGTACAGTACTTTTACAGCCGTGGACTATATCTATGGCCCAAATTATTTTTTTATTTCGTTACTTATAATTACGTTTTCTGCTAGTAAAAGCTCAGCATGCAAATGTGCCTTTAAACTACTGTAACATGGATATTGCCGATCTTTCCCTGAGGGCTATTCAGTCACGCAGAACATTGAAAAGTTGTTTTACATTTATCAGCATTAATATATTCAGTTGTATTTCTACTCATTAATACAGAAACTTGAATCCGGGGGGATATGGACTTGCGTCGAACAAGGTGTTACTCGAATTAGGAAATTGTAAATTACAGAGAGAAGTTGGTCCATCGCGAGAGGATGATGTGTGTGGGAAGTTAATAAATTGCCGCGGCAGTCATTTAGCGTGTTAGAGCGTTCCGAGCGAACGCCGCGGGTGATCCATCAACACTGGAGCACCGCTTCCGACACTCCGCGGTTCCGTGCCCGTGACGTCACGCCAGCCTGCCCGTTCCGGAAGCGCTGCCCCTGCTGCCTGGATCGATGCCCTCTGTCCGCCCGCTTCCGATATCTGGAGCAGAAGATTGCCATCATATTTGCGTGAGAGGGCTTACATCACCCTCGTGACTGCCCTGTCCGGGCAGAAACACGCTTTCCGCAATATGTGCGAAGACTCCGTCAGCAAACCTAGCCAGGAGATTTCTCCAGACTGCCAAAAGAGATCAGGGTAAACTTTCATCAACCACATATTACAGTCCGAACAGAATATTTGTTTGGTGTGCCTGCCGCCAGCTTTTCTCCTCCCGCCTTCTTTTGTTTGTTTCTGCTCTATCTCTCAACTACCCAAACGTCTTATTCACACTAGTGTGGTCAAACATACAACCGAATGGTGGGTTTACTACAGGATAAACGGAAACTGCAATGTTGATTTAAATTTGCTTTAGATTAAAAAAAAACCAATATGATCACACCACAGTTTTCTGGTTAGATTTTTGTGTTATATTAACAGAATGTAAGGAAGGCCGTAAGGGTTTATATTTCTCGTGGTAACACAGTATTCGGATATAGAAAAATTTTGATTTTGGGCTTATCTGTAATTTTCCTTTTCATTTTGTTATTAAGGGGGGTAAGACGTCAAACGGTCCGATTTGGAGCAGGAGAGGCACCACAGAACATTTTAATTTTCACTGTCTATACTTTTACAAATAAATTCATAAAACTTTGAAAGCATGATCAGTAAGGATTCAGGATTCATACCCATAGCAGTGGAAGCTCAAAAAAGTAACAAAATATATTTTTTACATGTGAAATTTCATCATTTTTCCACTTGCTACTGGCTGCATTTGTTGCTATAGGTACACTTTTCTTCCTGCGTAAGAGAGATTCTTCGATGAATTTTGCACAGCATACAAACTATAGTTACATGTGTATGAAACTCTAGAGTTTATTTAATTTATGAAAAAATGAATGAAATGATACATTTTAAACTTCATGTTTACAAAAAACTCAAATTTTATAGTTAATTATCTCAATTTTTACCACAGTTTTTAATAGATTTGGAAAATTCTAGAGTTTCATACACCTGTAAGTTTTGCTTGTATGCTGTGCAAAATTAATCGAAGAATCTCTCTTACTTAGGAAGAAAAGTGTACCTATAGAAACAAATGCAGCCACTAGTAAGTGAAAAAAGGATGAAATTTCACATGTAAAAAAAAAGGTATTTTGCTACGTTTTTGAGCTTCCACTGCTATGAGTGTGAGTCCTCAATCCTTCCTTCGTGCTGACAAAGTTTTATGAATTTATTTGTAAAAGTATAGACAGTAGAAATTAAAATGTCCCGTGGTGCCTCTGCTGCTCCAAGTCGGGCCGTTTGACGTCCTACTCCCCGTAAGTAGTCATCAAGCACAAGCAGCTCAAGAGCTATGCATAGCTGATTAATTACAGGAAAAAGAAAGTATGCTATGTTTCCCAGTCACCCTTTAGTATTTACAATCAAGCTGATACAGTGATATTGTCTTCAATAGCCCCCTTCATTAATGTTGTAGTCCATAATTTATAAACAGACTAGCGAATCCGGCAATGCTTCGCAATTGTTAAATATGTGTGGGCACTGGATGTACGTCCTAATCTCATCCTCCCCCCTCTCCCTGTATGCCTATCCTCCTTCCACCTCCCTTTGTGCGCCACCTTCTCCTCTTCCTAACTCTCTTGCGGTTGCTTCCTCGCTTCCCGAGCACGGGATCACGGGTTAGATTCCCGGCGGGATCAGGATTTTTCACCTGCCTCTAGGTGACTGGGTGTTTTGTGCTGCACTCATCATTTCATCATCATTCATGAAAGTGGAGAGATTGGAGTAGGTAATGGTTAGGAATTTGTACGGACGCTGACACCGCGCAGTTGAGCGCCCCACAAACCAAGCATCATGATCTTCCTAAATCTATCCATCACCTTCCTTCCGCTCTCTACACATTTATTACCCCACACTCTGTCTATCCTTTTCCACCTCCCGTACCTTATCAGTCCATACACTCCTCCCCCTTCTTTATATTCAATTATTCACCATTCTCAGTCCACTTCTTCCTCCTCCTCTTCTGTTCTTATTGACCTAGATTGGCAACAGAAGTCAAAATAGATGGGTGTACCGGTTGGACTCATTAGCACACTGTATACGTGGGAGACCTTTCCACCTGCTGGATCTGTGGGGATAGTAGCTTCAATGGCCGGCTTGTGTGGCCGAGCGGTTCTAGGTGCTTTAGTCTGGAACCGCGCGACCGCTACGGTCGTAGGTTTGAATCCCGCCTCGGGCATGGATGCGTGTGATGTCTTTAGGTTAGTTAGGTTTAAATAGTTCTAGGTTCTAGGAGACTGATGACCTAAGATGTTAAGTCCCATAGTGCTCAGAGCCATTTGAACCAGTAGCTTTAGTGACAGTATTTCGCGTGGTTTTAATCTACGTACGTGTAGGATTATGAACTGAACAATAAACACAATTTTCCTGTTTTCTGTTAAAATGACTCGAAAAGATTAACATGTTCTTTCTCGCAGCCAGTTCAACAGAAGTGCTTATTGTATAGTTCATAGTTCTCATACGATTGGCCCATCACAGGCGTCTAGTCTCTGACAGTTTCATTTACTTGACAAAAATATAGATGGTATGCGTCGCGTATACGCCAACCGATAATACAATGTCTCAGTGGCGGCATTTTCTCTGCAGATATAAATCAAGAAATGAGGTGAACACACTGAGTCAGCATGCACTGACATCAACTCGATCTGTTGAACGCATTGCAGATGTGATAGTCATCAGTAACACTCTGAAAAATCGTTTTCAGTTATATTCATTTTTTCGCAAAATATGAATATTCAATGCGAAATTTGTTGTTGTTATGAAAACATGCGACAGTAGAACTGTCAAACTGAACGTTACATTTTTTTAATGAAAACACGTGACAGCAAAACTGCCAGGCCGACCGTCACATTTCCTCATTAAGATTTTCAGACGAAACTTCCATCCAAATTTCCTACTTTTCCAGTGGATTTCCCAAAAACCTTCTTTCATAGAAATCTTGTCCTCCCAATTACGAATACAACCAGAAAAAATCAGCCACGTCTGTCGATCCGTTCTTAAGTGATGATCTTTCATACATGCGGCAGTTCATTTTCATTTATATGGATGTACTGTACTTCACGACTACGATCAGAGTCGAGACAGTTTTGATATTGCAGAAAATCTCAAACGCATTTTACTAAGGATGTGTGCGTAAAGCGCCCTAAACATTCTTTTCATCGTAATACTCAATCCAACGAATTGTACCGATTCGATGCAGATCATCATTCCTCACGTCTTTCTACCGTCTTCTTCATTTCCGAGTAGAGCTACAGCCGATATCTTTTATAACTTTATCTATATTCTTCATGCATGATGTTCCTCTAGCTTTTTTCCACTGACACGTTTTTGATTTACGGGCCCCATCACGTGTGAGTAGATGCCCAATAATCTGTACTCTTATTTTACAGTTGTGTTCCATAAACTCTTCTTCTGTCCCACAGCTATAACGGCTTAGTGAATACAAGAACAAAATGTACTTTTGTCCTATGTTTTCCCTGTAACATCTGTATGAATATCTTATAACCTTTTGCATTCAGATGCAGAGAGCCGAAATGAAAATGACAGTTTTTCCTTATTATATCCGTTGTTCCTAATGTAGTGCCGGCCGCGTTGGCCGTGCGGTTCTAGGCGCTGCAGTTCGGAACCGCGGGACCACTACGGTCGCAGGTTCGAATCCTGCCTCGGGCATGGATGTGTGTGATGTCCTTAGGTCAGTTAGGTTTAAGTAGTTCTAAGTTCTAGGGGACTGATGACCTAAGATGTTAAGTCCCATAGTGCTCAGAGCCATTTGAACCATTTGAGCCTAATGTAGTATCTCGGCGACGTACGTCGGGGAGCTATTGTGGTTCGTCAAATGTAGAGATCCGGTTGTTCCCGGACTGGTTGCTAGATAAACTTGTATAGCTCAGCAAGTAATAAAGGAAGTTCATGGTCTGACGTCCTATAAACGATGAGTTCGTAATATATGGACCATAAACTACGATATAGGATGTTTTCTTCTAAAAGAAGCAATTGCGACATACGCCTTAACCGATTTATGAAAACACTGATAAAGGCCACTTAATAAATGATTCTTTCGCTTTCACTGC
This sequence comes from Schistocerca serialis cubense, assembly GCF_023864345.2. NCBI lineage: Eukaryota > Metazoa > Arthropoda > Insecta > Orthoptera > Acrididae > Schistocerca > Schistocerca serialis. Next base: position 420,808,764 of record NC_064645.1, read on the forward strand.
TCTCTATTTTCCGAAGATGGAAACATGATTGATGCATGAATAGAACCGTAAACTCATCGAGTTTGCATAGTGGCCACCAGCTGGCGTTACGAATGCAGTGTCTTGGGAGAAAGGCCAAGTAAGCAAAGAAAGAAATTTTATTTATTGGAATACGAGAGATGTTTATCTTTTACAATAGGGAAGTGTGCATTCGGAAGGAATTGTCGAAAATGACAGCCATGTAATCAGAGTACCGTGCGTTGGTATCGACAATTTTGGAGCACTGTTTGACTTTTCAGATCGACCGAGGGTGCCAGATGTAACAATGCTGTGGCCGAAGGAAAGTTTCCTACGAAGTCCGAACAAATCAATGGTCAGCTCAAGCCAAGAACTTGGGATACCGCAAGAGACTGTGTGTAAGATTTTGCGGTGGCGTTTACATTTCAAACCCCACTGTCTGTGGCTCTGGGCAAGAGCTGAAACGTAAGATTATGCCCGGCGCTTTCAATTTTGCATTACAAAGCGTGAAGATCTTGAGGATAAACATTTCGCCTCCAACTGGTATACAGTGACGAAGCAACCTTCCGTGTACCCAGAAATACAAATGACGATAAATGAGCCAAATTCTCCGAAAGGTTATTTTTTTGCTTTGCAAGGTCACAGACCACCCCGTATAGGCCACTATGCGTCTGTAACAAGACTGTTACGGGTATCCCTCACATTGATATCTTGCAGTCGTGGTTAGTTCCACATCTGACTGCTGAGTATTAAAACTGGATTGGACGCAGCAGTGAATTTGATGTTGCTCTGTTTCCTTGGCCCCCAGGTCGCCTGACCTAACATCATGTGACTTCTTCGTTTGGGGGCGCATTAAAGATCGTGTTTACGTACCCCCAATGCCAAGAACACTTGAATCGCTCTGGTAATATACATAAATGATCTGGCGGAGATGGTCAGCAGCAATTTGTGTATGTATGATGATGCTCTGTTGTGCGGGAAAGTGTCGTCGTTGAGTGACTACAGGAAGATACAAGATGACTGAATTTCTAGTTAGAGTGATGAATGACAGCTTGCTCTAAAAGTAGAAAAAAGTAAGTAAAATCAGACATAATGTTCCAGTTCAGCATTAATAGTGTGCTGCTCATCCACTGATGTCGATTAAATATTTTGGCGTTACGTTGCCAAACGATATGAAATGGAATGCGCACGTAAGGATTGTAGTAAGGAAGGCGAATGGTGGACTTCTGTCTACTGGGAAAATTTTAGGGAAGCCTGGTTCACCTGCAAAGGAGGCCGCATACAGGACACTAGAGCGACCCATTATTGAGTACTGTTAGAGTGTCTGAGATCCACCCCAGGTCGGATTAAAGGAAGACATCGGATTCTAGATTTGTAGCAGCAGGTTCAAACAACGCGTAAGTATTACGGAGATGCTTCGGGAAATGAAATGGGAATCCCAGGAGGGAAGGCGAGAAACACTGCTGAGAAAATTAAAGAACCGGCATTAGACTGCGACGTACCGTCGCCAACGTACGTTTCGCGTACGGACCACAAAGGTACGCTAAGAGAAACTGGGGCCCGTACGGAAGTATATAGATAGTGATTTCTCCCTCGGTCTGTTTGCGAGTGGAATAGGACTGGAAATGCTTAATGGTAGTACGGGGTACCCTCCGTCTCGAACGGTGTGGTGTTTTTTTGCGGAACTTGTATGTAGATGTAGATGTAGAAAACATCAGTGCTGCTGTAATGACCATTGACAAGATGTTGCTGCGTAAGGTATGGAACGAACTGGACCACAGCAAAAAAATGGTTCAAATGGCTCTGAGCACTATGGGACTTAACATCTGAGGTCATGAGTCCCCTAGGATAACTAACCTAAGGACATCACACACATCCATGCCCGAGGGGCATGCCCGACGGGACGGTTAGGAGAGGGTACACACAAAACAAGCTTGTAATCTCGTAAATGCAGTGATGTGAATCAATTCGCACCCACGGCGTGTAAAAGTCTTCTTTAAAAGCTGACCATTGAAAACGATTGTATTTCCATTTCTGTGTTCATAGCATGTAATTGGAAATGATTTATAGAAGACCCACAGTAATGGCTATGTGACAATTAAGATGCCAGATACCGGACGACGTAGGTTACTTTTAGCAAATAAAAAGAACTAAACCTCGACCTAGAATGGAACCTCGATCTTTTGTGTGATAACCCAAAACATTGTCCACTGCACCAACCGCACAGCACTGCTCTCTTTACCGAACAAATACTAATCGTACATGTGATTACAGTGCTGGCAGATCGTCAATATTTAACGTGCATTTACTGCGCGAACTATGTGCTGGACGAAATTTCGTGACAAACGTTTTTGTATTGCCAGTATATATGGAATCGCGCTGCGAAGTCCGAGTGCGCGAATTATAAGGAATCAATTACTTTTCGACGCACTCCAATGCTTATACTATCTGTCGTTTGGAAGACTCTGTATAGTCCACTAAACCGCAGTGCCAGTATGTTCAGCTGGTCCAGGCACTGTACGATTACTTTTTAACGCCCACGCTAAAATATTTCAAAGAACTATTCTTTATTTTTTTTACATATGCGACATTTAAAATCAAAAGAACAAGACTTTAATCATTCGGTGTCTTAATACCAGTGTACACTACTGAGAAAGACGTGCCCAATAGGCTACTCGTAGGGTACTTTGTTTTACCAAGCATATATTTTAGTTTCACTTGTCACTTCCGTACTTATACTTACTTTCCTCCGTCTGATCACAGTAGAAGCAACACGTAAGCTTTGTGCACTGTCCCCTAACGTAATAGGAAGTTAAAAATTAATTATGTAACAGCGTTTAGCCAGCCGGTGTGGCCGAGCGGTTCTAGGCGCTTCAGTATGGTACCGCGCGACCGCTGCAGTCGCAGGTTCGAATCCTGCCTCGATCGTGGATGTGTGTGGTGTTCTTATGTTAGTTAGGTTTAAGTATTTCTAAGTTCTAGGGGACTGATGACCTCAGATGTTAAGTCCCATAGTGCTCAGGGCCATTTGAACCATTTAACAGCGTTTAATTTCATAGTACCATGTGAAATACCTTATAGAATAACATTTTTGGATTACATATGCTTTTTATGATTATCGGAGGCCGTCTTCAAAGGGTTGGAGCTGGATTGTCCAGTGACCAAACAATTCGAGTTTCAATTGTGCTCCGTCGTTAATCATTCTCACAATAGGAAAAGAACTTATTCTCGTCAACTTTGGAGCCATATTACATTAATTTATGCATATTTCACGAATTTTATTAAACTTCCACTATCGAGAGTGAATGAACAAAGACTACAGGTAACAAAATGCATTAGCCTGAAATGTTATTATTATATTTTTAATGTCGATAGGAATAACCATTACCGATTTAAAAAAATAAAAACCTTTTTAACTCAGTAAAGAATTCTTATAAAAGACATTGATGCCGTTTATACGCATAAAGGGCATTCTCATAGTCGTTGAAGTTCGCCTTCTTGACGAGACAAAATACGCAAGCGAAACCTCTAAAGCATTCGCATTTTTCAGTATCGTTTAGCTGGAAGATTGTTCCTTTCAGAAACTTTCTCCATTGAGGGGGCCCCATTTCAAAACCAATACAAACTCACTTTGAGTATTTTCTTTCTGTAAATGAATAATAATATCTATAGAATTCTGTTGCCAGTTCTGAAGGGACAACTTTGGAGAACAGTCGTTTTCATTGAACGTGAAATCGTTATCGATTTGTTCTTAAGAGAATTCAACTGGGATAAAAATGAAACTTGCAGCACTTTTAAAATTAATCACATTTCCAATCACAAAAAAGCAGCTATTCAAATAGAAATGATTCTCACTGGGCGCTGTGTGTAGCACGCAGCTAGGAAGATAAATAGCAGTTCCCACGCAGTGTTTGGGTATAGTTGACGTAAAGTAAGTTCTCCACTAAGTTTATCGTTGTGCGTAAATATGGTGCATTTTATAGAGAGAAAGTCTGTGAATATTCTCCCGTAAACGGCTTTACTATCGCATAAAACGTTAACACTGAAACACGCTGATCTCACTGGCATTGTCAGCCTCATTAAAACTGTTTGTTTCAAAATGTTATCTTTTGTACGAGAACGGCATAAGACTGTTACTTTTGTCCCGTGTGACATGACCAAAACAATGATAACTCTCCGAGGCACACAAATTTATTCCGGGTACCACAGGATCCTGGCCACTGCCCACCACCACCTCGCTCACACATATGGATAACAGTATTAGGTGTGAATTATTGTAGGTCATTTCAGTATAACGGCCACACCACCGCAAGGCTATATTTAATGTTCCTTTCATTACACGCAGTAGTGTATTTGTAGGAGAAACAGACCATAATTTATGAACAATAGGAAACTTTGACTATAGACGACTCAGTCATCTGGTGACACAGTCACGAGATCTATCCTATCATCAGTTTTAACGATAAACGTAGAACCCAGTGCAGAACTATCTTTGATGCAGTTGCATAGCTTGTAGTAGATAATGTAACTGTTCCCTGTCCCGGTGTCTTCTATTTTTTTTTTTAAAAAAAGACATCATAGGCAAGCTTCTTGGCCCGACCTATTACTGCACGCAAATATGTCAAAACCCAAAGTTATCCTTTACTTGAAGCTGCATATGGACGGCCAAGCTGGATAAACTGCAAGTAAGTGTAAATACTATCAGTCTGTCTTTGATGCTTCGCTGTTCGTGAAGAAATCTGCTATCCTCGTATTTTCCATAGCTGACGTGTTGTCTCCATGCGATATTTCTTCGTAGGTCACGGCTTCGATAATTAATATTTTGATAGTGAAATTTGCTGTGCGTTTTGAGTTTGCCACTACAGCCAGTGTAAAAGTGTTCCAAGTCTTTAATGGAAAAGGATAACACCTTATTTATTTGATCATTTTGTTGTCATTCCCTTGAGCCATTATTTCCATTATATGAACTGTGGAGTTGCCATTATGGAAGGAGCATACGCTCGCTATGTTTCAAGAATGGGGAAGGAAATCGGCCGCGTCCTTTTAAGGAAATCAGCCTGGCGTTTGCCTGGAGTGATTTAGCCAGGCATTGAGACCGGGTCTTTCCGTACCAAAAGCAGCTACGCTAAACACTTTGTCTTCTTCCTTTCGGTTTGTATCTTCGTCGATTTTTCGTCTCTGGTTCTGTGTGGATGTCGCATGACATCTTTGAAATTCCATCGATGAGAACCACAGTGCGTGGCCAAAGCCCTGATTAAACACGTTGAGCTACCGTGCCGGCAACAATCTGTCCATCGTGAGAGCCAGTCGAAATAAATAAATATAATGATTGCGGAACTGAGAATACTGTTTCGAACACCACAAACATTAAACATAACTTCATTACTTCCAAGCTCAATTTTTTTAGAGCAAATTAATGTTTCCCAGAACAAGATTATAAATTTTATCGCTAATATTTACTTACATGAAAATGAATAGTCTGTTTAACCATGAGTGGAAGTATTCGCATCACTCTTGGTGGCTGATGACTCAGCCGATAGAGATGAGGAAAGAACTCCGTACACTCGCTTTAAGTTCGCCATCAGATCCTGTGACGTCTTCTCCGAACTCGCCGTCTCCGTGTGCCCGTGGACTCGACGAGTGTGTCAGTTGTCGGCTGCAAGTGGACTCGACTCTAAGGCAGGAGAGTGAGTATACGAGTTCGCAAGTATAACCACGGAGAGGAAGTTTTCCTTTAAACTGTAAATTACTATCCATTTATTTCACACCATCATGATTTCGGCTTTATAGACATTCTCAACTGCAAGTTGAAATATTACAAATCTCCGACATGCCTAACTGACAGAAGCAAGTTATAAGCCACTGTTCGGTTAGCAGTGAATATTTTTCTGTTCATTCATGTATATACATAGATAGAACTTTTTCGAAGACTGTAGTACATTTATTTTAATATCTAATATCTATTCAGAGAGGCCGGCCGAAGTGGCCGTGCGGTTAAAGGCGCTGCAGTCTGGAACCGCAAGACCGCTACGGTCGCAGGTTCGAATCCTGCCTCGGGCATGGATGTTTGTGATGTCCTTAGGTTAGTTAGGTTTAACTAGTTCTAAGTTCTAGGGGACTAATGACCTCAGCAGTTGAGTCCCATAGTGCTCAGAGCCATTTGAACCATTTTTTTCTATTCAGAGAATACATAACAATTACGTTGACGTACACACACATTCGAGTTCTTAACGAGTCTGTAACGCCAATGTAAAAAAAAATGACGTGACGATTCAATACTCTCTCTAAACGGTTATTAATTATTAAAATAAATTATATAAATGGATGATAACCTACACAACTCGCTGTTACTCCACTTTTATATAGATATTGCTTGCTTTCTGTTGCAAGGATGTAACAGTGGCGATGCTTTGTGTGCAGTTTTCGGATGACCTAGCGTCCTTATGACGGAAGTGGAAGAAAAGAGATTACAATTGTGTTCGCATTGAGCGAAATTTGTATGTTCTACGCTTGAAGCATGAACTATAGCGTGAAAGCTATTCCAGATATAACTCCTCCTTTAATGCAACACATGTTCAGTTGTGTACTTTGTTGTTGTTGTTGTGGTCTTCAGTCCTGAGACTGGTTTGATATAATTCTCCATGCTACTCTATCCTGTGCAAGCTTCTTCATCTCCTAGTACCTACTGCAACCTACATCTCTCTGAATCTGCGTAGTGTATTCATCTCTGGGTCTCCCTCTACGATTTTTACCCTCCACGCCGCCCTTCAATACTAAATTGGTGATCCCTTGATGCCTCAGAACATGTCCTACCAACCGATCCCTTCTTCTAGTCAAGTTGTGCCACAAACTTCACTTCTCCCCAATCCTATTCAATACCTCCTCGTTAGTTATGTGATCTACCCATCTAATCTTCAGCATTGTTCTGTAGCACCACATTTCGAAAGCTTGTATTCTGTTCTTGTCCAAACTACTTATCGTCCATGTTTCACTTCCATACATGGCCACACTCCATACAAATACTCTCAGAAATGACCTCCTGACACTTAAATCTGTATTCTATGTTAACAAATTTCTCTTCCTCAAAAACGCTTTCCTTGCCATTGCCAGTCTACATTTTATATCCTCTCTACTTCTACCATCGTCAGTTATTTTGCTCCCCTAATAGCAAAACTCCTTTACTACTTTAAGTGTCTCATTTCCTAATCTAATTACCTCAGCATCACCCGACTTAATTCGACTACATTCCATTATCCTCGTTTTTCTTCTGTTGATATTCATCTTATATCCTCCATTCAAGACACTATACATTCCGATCAACTGCTCTTCCAAGTCTTTTGCTGTCTCTGACAGAATTACAATGTCATCGGCGAACCTCAAAGTTTTTATTACTTCTTCATGGATTTTAATACCTACTCCGAATTTTTCTTTTGTTTCCTTCAGTGCTTGCTCTATATAAAGATTGAATAACATTGGGGATAGGCTAAAACCCTGTCTCACTCCCGTCCCAACCACTGCTTCCCTTTCATGTCCCTCGACTCTTATAACTGCCATCTGGTTTCTGTACAAATTGCAAATAGCCTTTCGCTCCCTGTATTCTACCCCTGCCACCTTCAGAATTTGAAAGAGAGTATTCCAGTACTTTGTATCAGTTAATTTTCGTGTTACACCCGCCACAGTCTCACAAATTACAACTTCGTTAAAAGTCGTCTGATCGCGACAATCGGTCACTTCGCCTTGTCAGTGTGCTACCTTACAGCAGCAAGATACTGTACTCAGCTTCCACCCTACCAGTAAGTCACGGCTAGCCTTACACTCCTGCACGCTTCAGTAAGAGAGAACAATTGGACGACAATGAAGCCACCGCAGCGCCACAGTTCTCAGGCTCGTCATACTCGCGAAACTGCAGCGGCAGAGAAGGAAGCCCATTGGCATGTAACAGCGACGCCTTTATTTGTGTAGAATGCAAAGAAATGGCGCTGCGCACTATGGGACTTAACTTCTGAGGTCATCAGTCTCCTAGAACTTAGAACTATTTAAACCTAATTAATCTAAGGACATCACACACATCCATGCCCGAGGCAGGATTCGAACGTGCGACCGTAGCGGCCGCGCGGTTCCAGACTGTAGCGCATAGCACCGCTCGGCCACTCAGGCCGGCTGTGAAGAATGCAGCCCGAACGTTTGTAAGTTTAATGTAAAACTACTAACGCATGTTTGTATGTGTCTAGTTGGTATCTGAAAAATTGGTAAAACTTATTTTGATATCCGAATACGTAAAACTCAGTGCAGGTCCACATAACTTTCTTAAAACGTAATTTTGAAGGGAAATAAGAGAAACTCACGCCCCACGATGAGAAAGCCAGACTAGCCGGCACATCAAACAATTCGCCTACGAGAAAGTAATCCGACAGCCTATAGAAGGTAGAAAATGGCAATGCTGTAGTCGAGCTGTTATTTGCACTTAGGTCATCCGTGTGAAATACTGTTCAACATGATTCTTGCAGCACGACGCGAATTAACACACTTGGAACAAGGAATGATGGTTGGAGCTAGACGCATGAGATATTCCATTTCGGAAACCCTTAGGGAATTCAGTGTTCAGCGACCCAAAGTATCAAGAGTGTGCCAAGAATACCAAATATCCTCCGGCATTACTTCTCATCACGGACAAGGCAGTGGCAGACGGCCCCACTTAACGACCGATTTCAGCGGCGTTAGCTTGGAGTTGTCAGTGTTAACCGACTGGCTAAACTGCTTGAAATAAGAGTAGACATCAATGTGCCACGTACGACGAACGTATCCGTTAGGGCAGTGTGGCGAAATGTGGCATTAAAGGTCACAGGCGACCGACGCGAGTGTCCTCGCTAACAGCACGACACGGTTTGCAGCGTCTCTCTTGGCTTCATGACCGTGTCGGTAGGACCTCCGACGACTGGAAAACCCTGGCCTGGTCAGATGAGTCACGATTTCCGTTGGTAGGAGTTGATAGCAGGGTTGAGTGTGGCGCAGGTTCCACGATGCCATGGACGCAAGCTCCCAGCAAGGCACTGTGCAATCTAGTGGTGGCTGCATAGTGTAGTGGGCTGCGTTTATATGGAATGAGCTGTTTCCTCTGGTCCAACTCGACCGATCAGTGACTGGAAATGGTTATGTTCGGCTACTCGCATACATTTATCATGTTCCCAAACAACGTTGGAATATTTATGAATGACAATGCGCCGTGTCAGCGGGCAGCAGTTGTCCGCGACTGGTTTGAAGAATGTTGTGGACAAGCCAATCATTTGGCCATCCAGATCACCCGAAATGAATCCCATCGAACACTTACGTGTCATAATCGAGAGCCCATTTCATACACAAAATTGTACATCGACAGCAGTCTTGTAATTATGGACGGCTGTAGAGGCAGCGTGGCTCACTATTCCTGCGGGGGACTTCCAACGACTTGTTGAGTTCACGCCGCGTCGAGTTGTTGCCCGACGCTGGGCATTAGGAGCTCCAACAAAATATTAGAAGAAATCTCGCGGTTTTTGTCACCTCAGTAGTCATACACGTATGATAAAACTGTTTCATCATTCTCAGCTTGTAGTAAAATCCTAACATCATTCATACTACACCTCTGCTTCTACGCATTAGCAGAATGTTTAGAACACGTGAAACAGTATACATTAAATAAGGAAGAGGAGACATTTATCACTGGAAGCAGTACAATTTGTCTTCTAGATAAAGCCAGGAAACAATTTTTTTTGAGAATATTATTGTTAAATATTTTACGTTTCATGTAAGTGAATGAATGAATCAGTGTGTGTGTGTGTGTGTGTGTGTGTGTGTGTGTGTGTGTGTGTGTGTGTGTGTGTGTGTATACGTGCGTGTGTATGTGTGTGTGTACATGGATGCATTTGTGTACGTTCGTGTATTTCAAATGAAATTATGTATGCCACAATCTGTAAAGATTTTTTTTAATGAACGAATAAATCAGCCAGTGACGTACAAGCCAATCATGTAATGTGTTGGTCCATGTTGCGTGACACATTCGCCAAATGGAACAAAAGGACTCCTGGAATAGAGAGATGTTACGTATATGGATATATTTCTATTAAATTAATAGGGAAGTCTCATGATCATTTAGAGAAAGTGAAGGCAAATAAAAAAGAAGTATTTGGAGGAGGTAACTCGTGAAGAGAGTTGTGACTATTAACTACTTAATTCGGCATCTCTGTCCACTACACTATAGTAAACACAAGTTCCAGCTTTCTTGATCTTTGATCTTGCGATATCCTTAAGGCCTTAAGCACCAATATGTCACTAACTTAGACTGAATTATTACAATACAATTGTCCTTCAACTACCAGTATGGCATTTCCCGGCATTTTAGTACAGCAAATCGGCCCGAAAACGCACGTTTTCGAAATATCCTCAATGCGTTCATGCTCTAGAATATCATATATTGGTGGGTTTTATGCTATAAGTCAAAAGTCACCAAATATGTGATTGAACTGCAAGCCACGTAATCCACTATGGCGTTTGTGAAGTTTTGCTTATAAAGTAGATGGCTACATTACTCTACAGGAAGCAAATAACTAACTTTATCATATTCAGTTTTTGACGCTGCGGAATTTTGTGGATCACGAAATTCCACTCTGTTACTTCACAAAACTCAACGAGGTCCTAGCCCGCGAACGCTTTCACGTCCCGCGAGACTAAAGTTTTACACGGAACAGTACGAGGGTCACTGCAAAAGAAATGCGCACTATTTTTTCTAAAAATCAATCTTTTATTCTACATGTTTCAAAGTTTTATTGTGTGTAGATACATCCTGTAGGAACAATATTCTCATTTCTCCTCATAATTTCCATCCCTCTCAACTGCCTTACGTCATCTTGGAACTAGCGCCTGTATACCCGCACAGTAAAATTCTGGACCAATCTGTTGGAGCCACTGTTTGGCAGCGTGCACAAGGGAGTCATCATCTTCAAATCCAGTTCCACGGAGAGTCTTTCAGTTTCCCAAAGAGATGATAGTCACATGGAGCCAGGTCAGGCTGTAACGCGGGTGTTCCAGTGTTGTCCATCCGAGTTTTGTGATCGCTTCTATGGTTTTTTTTGATTGACATGTGCCCGTGCATTGTTGTGCAACAGCAAAATATCTTGATTTTGCCGATGTGGTCGAACACGACTCAGTGGAGCTTGAAGTTTCTTCAGTGTCGTCACATATGTATCAGAATTTCTGGTGGTTCCACTTGGCATGATGTCCACATGCAAGAGTCCTTCGGAATTGAAAAACACTGTAGCAGAAGGTGTGGTTTTGAATTTTTTTCTTGGGTGAATTTGCATGATGCAACCCCACTGATTGCCTCTTCGTCTCTGGTGAAAAGTGATGGAGCCATTCATCTCCACCGTTCTCGCACTGTTAAAAAGTTCGCTGCATACCGTTTTTGTTGTTTCTCTGTGATCCACTGTCAACATCCTGGGAACCCACTTGGCACAAACCTTTTTTAACGCCAACGCTTTCAGTATTCTGCAGACACTTCCTTCCCCTATCCCAACGTAGCGTGACAATTCGTTCACTTTGATGCAGCTGTCAGCAGTCCCCAATTCGTTAACTCTCTGACATTGTCTGGAGTGTGTGCAGCACGAGGCCTGCCGCTGCGACGACAATCCTCAATATTGCCGTGCCCGCTTTCATCACGTAACCTGTTTGCCCACCGACTAACTGTCCTGTGATCAACAGCAGCATCTCCATACACCTTTCTCAACCTCTTGTGGATGTTTCCCACTGTCTCGTTTTCACAGCACAGGAATTCTATGACATCACGTTGCTTCTGACGAACATCAAGTGTAGCAGCCATCTCGAAGACATGCTGTGACGGCGCCACTCACAGGAACAGGTTGAACTAAGTTTGAAAACAAGCGGGAAGGATTTATCTACACACTGCAAAACTTTGACACGTGCAGAATGAAAACTGTATTTTTTCAAAAATAGTGTGCATTTCTTTCGGAGTGACCCTCGTATATTGCACAGTATATTGAACGGGCTTCAGTAATTTTGAAACTCTACAGTCTTCTCCAACATATCGCGCAGACCTACATCACTTATCTCAAACGGTCAATATTACTGCATAAAACTCAGTATTGCGTAAGAAATCTTGAACATGTTAGGATCCCTTTAGGGAAGCAAAAGGCATAGCTGAAATACTGGGTAGTACAGTTGTAAGTAGGCTGTTTAGGTTTTTATATTGGTAACGCGACGTAGTGCTCTGTATGAAAATCACTGGCCGTGCTGTGAGCAGTCTGTGGCTGGTTGGCATTGTTGTAATATTCGCTATTGTAGTGGGCAGTTGGCTGTTAACAGCGCATAGCGTTGCGCAGTTGGAGGTGAGCCGCCAGCAGTGGTGGATGTGGGAAGAGAGATGGCAGAATTTTGAGAGCGGACGATCGGGACGTGTGTCCATCATCCATCAGAAAGAGTAAATTTGTAATACTGGTTATCATGAACTATATATATAACTTTTGAACATTATTAAGGTAAATACATTGTTTGTTCTCCATCAAAATCTTTCATTTTTTAACTATGCCTATCAGTAGTTAGTACCTTCAGTAGTTAGAATCTTTTATTTAGCTGGCAGTAGTGGCGCTCGCTGTATTGCAGTAGTTCGAGTAATGAAGATTTTTGTGAGGTAAGTGATTCATGAAAGGCATACATTATTGTTAGTCAGGTCCATTCTTTTGTAGGGACTATTAAGAGTCAGATTGCGCTGCGCTAAAAATATTGTGTGTCAGTTTAGTGATGATCAGAATAAGTACAGAGAGAAATGTCTGAATACGTTGAGTTTTGCTCAGCAGCTTGAAAATCAAATAACGTAGGGCAGGGCTTCCCAACGTGTGGTCCGCCGACCCCTTAGGGTTATTGAATAAAAATGTGAAAATGAAATTCTTCACAATTTTTTTTTCGTGTCAAAAACATGTGTACTTTTACTTCAGGTCGTATTCCCAAGCAGCCTTTGCGGTTCCTAAGTGAGAACGCATACACAGTTTAGTGCCGGAGAATGCGGCTTCTCTGATCGACTGTTTCGCAACAATACGGGGGTCGTTTGTGCGCCGGCTCGCGGCGGTAGATGCGCTGAAACCTTTTACGCATGCGCGGAGCGAGCTTTGTCGACCAATCACAGCGCTCTCTGGCACGTATGCGGCCCCAGGCGTCATTAAATCGATTTTTGAGCTTCAAGTTGTTTTCATTCATCTCTAAACCAATGAGGGGGATGTCATCGGGAACATGGAACTTGCATTAAGAAGCTTTCAGTTCCCATGGGTTTCGCTCTGAAATTTAAAGTTACTGTGCTCTTGACTGACTAGGGTTCCGCCATGGATTTTCGACTGAAGATGAGGTCCACCAGCTGAAAAGGGTGGGAAGCCCTGACGTAGGGGTTTATCAGCACAGTAATTCATTAATTTGTGTAAGGGGACGTTTCACAGTGACCGGGTGCAGCACGAGACGACGGTCAGTGACTTGCACTGTTGGCCCCCTCGCCTCCTGTTTCAGGTCTCCGCGGACTTTTTTTTATGGCTGCCACTAAAACTGGCGCCCGCTGCCAGTCCGGGCAGCGACAAGTCCCGGAAGATCAAAGTTTCAGTGTCGCGGCGAGTTCCGGCCGCCTCCGCTGGTGTCGCTGTCCTCCGCAGCGCGAATCCTGCGAGAGCGCCGCAGGTCTTAAAATTCGGCCCGCCAGGACCACTGCGGCTGCTGCATCGCTAAGCGGCCCGCGCGCCGCGCGCCGTGACGCCGTCTCGCGTTCCACCCGCCCCGTCGCAGACACTGCCCGCCGCTGCTCGCTTTCCTTCTGTCCGTCTGTCCGTCCTCTCTGACGGCTGCCGCGACCCTCCCAGCCAGGACCTGTCCCCTGAGTTACGGCGACACTGGTCGCGTAATTTAATTCCGCGGCGGAAGTGTGTGCGCCCTGGGGCCCAGTGCCGCCATAAAAAATGTAACGCGTGCGGCAGGTAGAGCACACCGCGGCGCTGGGGCTGCGCCGGTGATTTCTCGCCCGGCTGCGGCAGTAATTCTGCTTACCGGGAATAACGAGTGGCCCTCGCGGCCGGGTCGAGCGCCACGCCCACGCCCGCCTCCACGGCGCTCTTTTATATCTGCAGGTGGCGCGCACTGATTCCTGCCCGGAGCTGTCAGAGCGCAGGGCAGCTTCCTACCTCCACTATTATCAGTCCCTGTTGCTCCATGGTGCACAGCAGATTCACATCACGCCAGCTAACCGAGGTACGTAAAGGGAGATGAAAATGTAAAACTCGTGAGGGACTGGAATGTGATAGTAGGGCAACGAGTAGGAGAAAGGGTTACCGGAGAATACAGGTTTGGTAGTAGAAATGACAGAGGAGACACGCTGAGTTCTCAATAGATTTCAGATAGCAAATAGCGAATACTCTGTTTCAGAATCAGAAGAGAACGAGGTGTATTGGGAAAAGGCCGGCAGATACGGGAAAACGCCTATTACACTACGGGCCATTAAATTTGCTGCACCATGAAGATGACGTGCTCCAGACGCGAAATTTAACCAGCAGGAAGAAGATGCTGTGACATACAAATGATTAGCTTTTCAGAGCATTTGTAAGTTGGCTGTTCAGGTTTTTATGTTGGTAACGTCACGTAGCGCTATGTATGAAAATCAGGGACTGTGCTGTGTGCAGTCTGTGGCTGGTTTGCATTGTTGAAATTTGCTATTGTAGTGTTGGGCAGTTGGATGTGAACAGCGCGTAGCGTTGCGCAGTTGGAGGTGAGCCGCCAGCAGTGGTGGATGTAGGGAGAGAGATGGCGGAGTTTTGAGAGCGGATGATCTGGACGTGTGTCCATCAGAGACAGTAAATTTGTAAGACTGGATGTCATGAACTGCTATATATATTATGACTTTTGAACACCATTAAAGTAAATACATTGTTTGTTCTCTATCAAAATCTTTCATTTGCTAACTATGCCTATCGCTAGTTAGTGACTTCAATAGTTAGAATCGTTTATTTAGCCGATGGCGCTCGCTGTATTACAGTAGTTGGAGTAATGAAGATTGTTATGAGGTAAGTGATTCATGAAAGGTATAGGTTATTGGTAGTCAGTGCCATTCTTTTGTAGGGATTATTGAAAGTCAGATTGCGTTGCGCTAAAAATATTGTGTGTCAGTTTAGTGTTGATCAGAAAAGGTAAAGAGCGAAATGTCTGAGAACGTTCAGTTCTGCTCAGCTGTTTGAAAATCAAATAATGTAAGAGGATTATCAGCACAGTAATTCATTAATTTTTCTAAGGGGACATTTCATACATTCACACAACGTTGGAGCCGGTGCAACATCTACAGCGTGCTGACATGAGGAAAGTTTCCAGCCGATTTCTCACACACAAACAGCAGTTGACCGCCGTTGCCTGGTGAAACGTTGTTGTGTTGCCTCGTCCAAGGGGGAGAAATGCGTACCATCACGTTTCCGACTTTGATAAAGGTCGGATTGCAGCCTATCGCGACTGCGGTTTATCGTATCGCGGCATTGCTGCTCGCATTGGTCGAGATCCAATGACTGTTAGCAGAATGTGGAATCGGTGGGTTCAGGAGGGTAATACGGAACGCCGTGCTGGATCCCAACGGCCTCGTATCGCTAGCAATCGAGATGACAGGCATCTTAACCGCATGGCTGTAACGGATCGTGCAGCCACGTCTCGATCCCTGAGTCAACAGATGGGGACGTTTCCAAGACAACAACCATCTGCACGAACAGTTCGACGACGTTTGCAGCAGCATGGACTATCAGTTCGGAGACCGTCGCTGCGGTTACCCTCGACGCAGGCAGGAGCGCCTCCGATGCTGTACTCAACGACGAATCTGGGTGCACGAATGGCAAAACGTCATTTTTTGGGATGAATCCAGGTTCTGTTTACAGCATCATGATGGTCGCATCAGTGTTTGGCGACATCGCGGTGAACGCGCATTGGAAGCGTGTATTCGTCATCGCCATACTGGCGTATCACCAGTCGTGATGGTATGGGGTGCCATTGGTTACATGTCTCGGTCACCTCTTGTTCGCATTGACGACACTTTGATCAGTGGACGTTACATTTCAGATGTGATACGACCTGTGGCTCTACCCTTCATTCGATCCCTGTGAAACCCTACATTTCAGGAGGATAATGCACGACCGCATGTTTCAGGTCCTATACGGGCCTTTCTGGATACAGAAAATGTTCTACTGCTGCCCTGTCCAGCACATTCTTCAGATCTCTTACCAATTGAAAACGTCTGGTCAATGGTTGCCGAGCAACTGGCTCGTCACGATACGCCAGTCACTACTCTTGATGAACTGTGGTATCGTGTTGAAGCTGCATGGGCAGCTGTACCTCTACACACCATCCAAGCTCTGTTTGATTCAATGCCCAAGCGTATCAAAAACGTTATTACGGCCAGAGATGGTTGTTCTGGGTACTGATTTCTCAGGATGTATGCACCCTAATTGCGTGAAAATGTAATCACATGTCAGTTCTAGTACAATATATTTGTCCAATGAATACCCGTTTATCATCTGCATTTCTTTTGGTGTAGCAATTTTAATGGCCGGTAGTACAGATTACATCATGGTTATTCAAAGATCCCGAAATCATATACTGGATTGTAAGGCTTACCCAGGAGCTGAAACAGACTCAGATCGCTATGTAGAGCGATGAAAAACAGGCTGAAGTGTGGCTAGTCGTTAAGGATCAGTGCACAAGGAAGTGCTATACCGAAGTACTAAGGAATGAAGGCACACACTTGAAGATCTCTAAGGCTATAGGTACAGCGATAAGGAGTAGCTCATTAGGCAGTTCAGTTGAAGAGGAATGGACATCTCTAAAAAGGGTATTCACAGAAGTATGAAAGAAAAACATAGGTACGAATAACTGCGAAAAAACCATGGGTAACAGGAGACATACTTCAGTTGATAGATGAAAGAGGGAAGTAAAAAATTTTCAGGGAACTTTAAGAAGACACAAATACAAGTCACTTAGGAATGAAATAAATAGGAAGTGTGGGGGCGCTAAGACGATTTGGCTGCATGAAAAATATGAAGAAATCGAAAAAAAAAAGATTGTTGGAAGGACTAACTTTGCATAAAGGAAAGTAAAAGTAACCTTCGGTGACGTTAAAAAACTAGGGTGTTAACATTACGAGCGCAACGGGAATTCCACTGTTAATTGCTGAGGAGAGAGCAAATAAGTGGTAAGAATGCATTGAAAACCTCTATGAAGATCTGTATGATGTGATAGAAGAGGAAGCAAGAGTTGATTTAGATGAAATAGGGGATCCAGTATTAGAATCAAAATTTAAAAGAGTTCACAAAGACTTAAGATCAAATAAGCAGAATAGAGAAATAACTTTTCATCAGAAATTCTAATATCTTTTGGGGATGTGGCATCAAAACGACGATTTACGCTCTGTGTAGAATATATGAGTCTAGCGATATACCATGAGACTCTCGGAAAACTATCATCCACACACTTCCGAAGACCACAAGAGTTGACAAGTCCGAGAGTTACCGCACACTCAGCTTAAAAGATCATACATCCAATTTTATGACAAACAAATATACAGATGAATGGAAAAGATAATTGAGGATGTCTTAGACGACGATCAGTCTGGCTTTGGGAAAGATAAAGACACAAGAGAGACAGTTCTGAGTTTTCGGTTGACAATGGGACCAATACTAAAGAAAAATCAGTACTCTTTCATAGAATTTGTTGACCTGGAAAAAGCATTCGACAATGTAAAATGGTGCAAGATGTTCGAAATTCAGAGAAAAATAGGGGAAAGTTATAGAGAAAGTCGGGTAATTTGCAATATGTACAAGAATAAAAAGGGGATTAATAAGAGTGGAAGAACAAGAACGAAATGCTCGGATTAAAAAGGTGTCAGACAGGGGTGTAGTATTTCGTCCCAACTCTTTTTGTCTATATATTGAAGAAGCAATGACGGAAATGAAAGAAAGGTCCAAGGCTGGAAAATTTGGAAATTTGTCATAAGGTCTTATCGGACCAAACTGCTGAGGTCATCGGTCCCTAAGCTTACGCATTACTTAATCTAACTTAAATTAACTTACACTAATAACAACACACACAACCATGCCCGAGGGAGGACTCTTACCTCCGACGGCGGTGAGCCGAGCGGACCATGACAAGGTGCCTTGGACAGCGCGGCTACCCCGCGCGGATTACAAGCGTGGAATTAAAATTCAAGGTGAAAGGATATCAGTGATAAGATTCACTGATGACTTTGCTATCCTCAGTGATAGTGAAGAATGGTTACACGCTCTGCTGAATGGAATGAACAGTGTAATGAGTACAGAATATGGACTGAGAGTAAATCGAAGAAAGACTAAAGTAATGAGAAGTAGCAGAAATGAGCGATAAGGATTGATGAGGTTAAGGACTCCTACCTAGGTAGTGAAATAACCTGTGGCGAACGCAACAAGGAGGACATAAAAGGCAGACTAGCACTAGCAGAAAGGGCATTCCTGGCAAGAGAAGTCTACTGGTATGACACAATGACCTTCATTTGAGGAAGAAATTTCTGAAAATATATGTTTGGATCTCACACTGTATATTATTGAAACATGGACTATGGGAAAACCGGAACAGAAGAGAATCAAAGCATTTGAGATGTGGTGCTACAGCAGATGTTAAAAATTAGGTGCGCTGAGAAGGTAAGGAATGAGGAGGGTGTCCCAGGATCGGCGGGGCAATAATATGGGGAAAACACTGACATGAAGAAGGGACAAATTTGTAGGACATCTGTTAAAACATCAGGGAGTGACTTCCATAATACTAGAGGGAGCTGTAGATGGGGAAAAACTATACAGGAAGACAGAGATTGGAATAAATCCAGCAAATAAGTGGGGACATAGGTTGCAAGTGCTGCTCTCAGATGAAAAAACAGTTGGCACAGGAGAGGAAATCGTCGCGGGCACCACCAAACTAGTCAGAACACTGATGACTCAAAAGGCCCTAAAATGAAACAGCTGCTGTTCTCGATTTGATGTCGTTTACATCCAACAGACGTTCACATCAGTGGCCGATAACTATGAACTGGCTTCTCTAGAATACCGTAAAAGTGATGATGTGTCTGCAACCATCAACTACCAACTCAGATGGGATCGTATTTACGATTGGAGTTCACCCCCTCAGCGTCGGTTAAGCCCTGGAGATTGTGTTCTGAATCACAGAAACTGGCTGCAATATAATAACATCAAAACGGCGGTTGCAAGTGTTGCTTCTTTTACATCTCATGGGCACAGTCAAATAAAATTTATTACAAGACATCGTATTCGCCTTTGACTTTATAAATTAATTAATTCATAATTGAAAATTCAGGCTTTTGTATCATTTTCATGTGGTACTGCAACAGATTTTGCTTCAGCCCATGTCATATTTCAAAATCCTCTAGGATGTATACATTTCATCATCTATTTTCTCTTCATTGTCATTTCATTCACCTCGCTCGATATGGGTTGGTGGTGATCTGTCATAGGATATATGTCACCGCTCTTCAACCATATGGGAGTAGAAGGTTTCAAATATTTTATAAAATTTGACGCAGCGATGGACAAAATGAATGTTGGGCATATTGAAAGGTATAGATTCGGTTGCATAATTTAAAATATAAAAGGCGGATTTATTGGTTGAGTAAGACACTGACACTGATGAAATGGCAAAAGAATGTTTCAAAAAAGATAAAATACAGACGAATGTTAATAAAGTAAAAAGCTGGTGTGTTGACTGATTAAGTTAGAGACAGACATAAGTGAAGTGACGAATGGGAGTAGATTAACACAGAGAGGGATATCCTGGGAACGTAGCAGTTTGGGTAATTTGTAGGAGGGCGTTGGTGTGGGCGGATGTTTGGGCTGATTTGGTTGTTCTGGTGGAAGAGACCAAACAGCGAGGTCATCGGTCTCATTGGATTAGGGAAGGATGGGGAAGGAAGTCGGCAGTGCCCTTTTCAAAGCAACCATCCCAGCATTTGTCTGAAGCGATTTAGGGAAATCACGGAAAACCTATATCAGGATGGTTTTCCGTGATTTCCCTAAATCGCTTCAGGCAAATGCTGGGATGGTTCCTTTAAAAGGGCGGAAGTTTGGACGAGGATTTCTGGAGAGTGAATTGGGATACCGTTGCAGACGAAGCCTTATGGGTGGGTGGAGAGGAGTGCAGAGGAGGGGAACCCAGACCGGGAGACGTGGGGTGGGTTCTGTTTAGATCTGATAGGATGAGAATCGAACAGTCTCTCTGTGTTTGTCGGAACCAAACACACCGGGTCCGCTACCTGGGGCGTGACTTTGGATTGGACGGGCCATAATTTTTGGAGGGAAGCAACGGTATTTCTCATGCCTGGGAAGCGACAGTAGGTGGGCTCTGAGCACTATGGGACTTAACATCTTAGGTCATCAGTCCCCTAGAACTTAGAACTACTTAAACCTAACTAACCTAAGGACTTCACACAACACCCAGCCATCACGAGGCAGAGAACGACAGTAGGTAACTTCCTCTTTGATGGGCGGACAGAAAGGCGAATTTCACGCTCAACCACCCACAGGAGAAACCTGTGACGACCTCTGGCACCACGCCTTTGTCAAGTATATTAGCTCCAGAAATTATCCACACGATGCATTTAGGGACTCAGGATCATTTCCGCGTAAACCAGCTGCCACGTAGGAGGACCTCGTTCTTTGCTATTGATATACCGTGAAAAGCCGTCTGCTGACCTTATGGTACTGCCGATCCGTCCAGACCCTCTGCTTTCTGGCGAGAATCGTATACTTGCCACTCCCAGCAGAGTTTACCAAACTCACACAATTAATTATTGCATAATCACGACAGAGCTGAAACAAAATCGCAAAGCAATATGTGACAGTCACCTCAGAAAATGTATTTGCACATGAGGATACTATGGCACCAGAGTTTTGATCTCATGTCACATTGGCAGATAAAAGATAAACCACTCCTGCAATTGAAGAAAAAAAAAAAAAAAAGGAAATGATTGCTCATTCCGTCTATGACGGAATACATACTAATCTGCATGTAAGTAATTTCGTATGGCATGAGTGGCCGGAAGCCCCTCCAAAGCGATTTTTAGCTGCCTGTTTGCAGGTTCATTCAACTGGACGCTACTTCATCGACTTGAGCGCCTGTAACACTTACCAGTAAATCTACCAGGGAAAAGGGACCTATAGTTTAACGGGGAATCAGAACCACGTGTCGCTGCTAGCATATCTTCAGGTCACAGGGAGGTGAAGGTTAGCTCAAAGGCAGGCTGAGGAATTACGGTGTCTGACCAGATTTCGATCCCGGGACTTTATGGTCTCCCCTCTCTAGGGCTGCACTTTACCAACAAACCAGTCCGCCCCGATAGCTGAGTGGTCAGCGTGGCGGAATGCCACGCGAAGGGGCCTGGGTTCGATTCCCGGCTGTTTCGGAGGTTTTCTCCGTTCAGGGATTGGATGTTGTGCTCTCACCATCATCATCTCATCCCATCGACACGCAAGTCGCCGAAATGGCGTTAACTAAAAATACTTGCAACTGGCGACCGTTCTACCCGACGGGAGGCCCTAGCCCCACGACATTTCATTTCACCAACAAACCACCAAGCACAACTAAACTGGCCACTGAATACGTAACGCAAACATCCCTTTCCTGTCTCATATATGTATATATACCTAATCCATCGCGTGACAAATAGACGCTCGTGATAGATGAAAGAGATAGGTTGCTCCATCTTGCAAAGGAGGATACTATAATTGATATAAGTAAATGTGTCTAACGTAAATTGTAGGATCCAAAAACGTATTTTAAGTCCTTTGGGAGGCTTCAGAAAAAAGAATCATCACGAATCCATGAAATCTCAGCAAGTGAAGACCGTACGGAATTATGGCGTACAGAACCCAATACTTCTAACTAGACGGCGAATCTCTATGGAAACGAAAGTATCATCCTCAGGGAAGTGCAGCGTATCCGCAAGAATTTTCAGTTTTAGAGATACCACATGTAATCAACAGCACTATTAATCTGTTTTCTGCCAGGAACATCTGTAATGTATAAATGCAGGTTGAAGTGACAAATGAAAGTTTATACCAAGGCCGGGATTCGAAACAAGGCTCCTGTTCACTAGGCAAGTCCGCTCCGCTAACCACTGCACCACCCTGGCACAGTGGCTTTTCACAACTGCACGGACTAGCCTAGCACGTCTTCCTCTTCAATCTAAATGCCCAGTCACTCCTCATCCCACATGATATATCCCCTGAACTCGAATAAGCATTTCAGAGGCTTTTCAGCTGTATTGGAATAACACCTCAGCATGGAATAGAACGGGCACTGTGCCTGAAAGGCTGGCGTAGATGCTTCTATCAAATGAAACTGTGTGGTTCCAGAGTTCTTCTCGAGTCTCAAAAATATATGACATATATAAGCAGACTGACGCGAGAAATACGTCTGAAGAGAATCTGCTATGCTGTTTGAGTATAGGGGGAATACCAAGCGGGCTGAGGCGTGAATGGGAATTTGGATTGAGGAGGGAGTCGTGGTAGGGTAGTCCGTGAAACTGTCCAAAGCCACTGTTATGTCTTATACTTCTGTGACAGTGCAACTTTCGTACGAAGAAAAAAATTCCTTTGCAGTTTTTAGGAAGATATAAAGCAGCTGAAATTCCAATAAGCTCGGGTTCTGTTGTAGCTATTTGCTGCAAACAGCATTCGCTCATTTTTTCGCAGAACAGCTCGGGTTCTGTTGTAGCTATTTGCTGCAAACAGCATTCGCTCATTTTTTCGCAGAACATTTGTCACCGAAAGCTCGCAACACCTAAAGCTGCAACTGCACTGTTGATAAGTTTTTCTCGTTGATCTAATGGCACTGTGGGTCACCTAAGCAATACAGAGTAAGTAAGATGTCCGATGTGTACGAAATTCCGATGGTCGATCGTTGGGCACATACATGGTGTAACAGGTTTACTCTCTCTTGCCAGTTAGGTATGGCGAGTTGTTATTTTGCGGACAATATTTGGTTTGCTACATATGCTGATGAGCATTAATCAGGTACTACTGCTAACTCAGTAAGTGCATTTTCGAAATTTAATATTTGGTTACTATGGTCTGTCATTACTAAGCTACTAAACTCCCAAGTATGTGTTAGCTAGAAATGTTTCAGAAAGAGGCTTACGGGGCTATCTTTCCAATTTAATTCCTCTTAACCTTCTGCAGAGGATATTGCTGTGTAGGTATATAAGAAAAGCTTTGGTGAAGTCTAAAGTGTTCAATGTTTCGAATAAGATGAGTAGTATCTGGGAGTGATTCACAGTAACTCATGGAAAAGCAGATGAAAAAGAGTTTACCAAAGGTAACGTAAGTAACCGAAAATATAGGCACAAAGTTACAGTCAGACATGAAGTACTAACTCACCAAACATATTCACATTATCGTCATTTAGTTGAATATGTCAAGCTACAAGTACCTGATAATGTACAAATGGTCTTCGATAGCCCTGTGATGGAAAACTGTTTATAGGCATAATTCTCGTGGATTAGTTGTCACTTAAAATGTTAACATTTCACATATATGAATAAAGGAAACCCACTGACGATGGCACAAAGATGTTGAAATATGTTTGGCTCTACATGAAAGAACAGTATTTTCCACGACTAAAAACACGGCCAGTGCGAGAGCAGCAAATCTAAATGATGAATAAAAGTTTTGTTTTCGTTATCAGTCTGTTGAAAATTAAGACTCTTTCCAGCTGCCACTGTTTGTAGCTCTTTCCGTTACTTCATTCGTGTTTCAGTTTTGCCTCTAAAGTGTTCAATAATCTCTTTGCGTCTGTCAGCTGAGAAACATTAAGAATTTTAATGAAAAGCATTGCAGCGTACTCAGATTTTCTTTGATTATTCCGCAGCGAATAGTCTCAAAGTTCTACACCACAGTAGTCGAACTCCCTTCAAAACTTGCCAATTCGTAACAGACTTCAGACAACGTAGTTAATTAAGAAAGTCCTTGAAACTTGCTTGCTACCCGGCTGTCGGTCCCCTAAAATATTTAGCTTACTTTCACAGCAACCAAAACCATCCACATGATGCACTGTTATTTAGAGTGTAGCGAATGGAGACTAGTTTATTCTCTCACAACACTCTGAAAGATATCCATGTATTAATATTCATTGGCTGTGGGTATACTGGCAGCTATTTGTCGTTACTCCAGATTTTATTTATTTCTAAACTCTGAAATTGTTATTATAGGAGAACAGCAAAAAGGTTCCGTTCAGGGGTGTTGCTTCAATGTATATGCGACATAGCACGACACCGACGTGGGTATACAAGCACCGACATATAGGCAAGGGATTAGTCTGGCATTCGTGTTTTTCCGACATGGGTGCAGTAACTGCGGAAACACGAACTACAGCGAATTTATTACCAAAAGTGTCAAAACAGGTCAAACGGGCTGTTAATTTTTCTAGGCTGCCGCAGGACGAACACCGGAAAACATTCACGAGAGAATGACGAATGTGTTATGGATAGTGCAACTGTCGAAAAACACCGTTGTGGAATGGGGTGCCAAGTTCGTGTGATGAAACTTCCTGGCATATTAAAACTCCAGGAGTGCTAGTTCTGCAAGGTCCGCAGAAGAGCTTCTGTAAAGTTTGGAAGGTAGGAGACGAGGTACTGGCATAACTGAAGCTGTGAGGACGGCTCGTGAGTCGTGCTTAGGTAGCTCAGATGGTAGAGCACTTGCCCGTGAAAGGCAAAGGTTCCGAGTGGGAGTCTCGGTCGGGCACACAGTTTAAAATCTGCCAGGAAGTTTCATATCAGCGCCCACTCCGCTGCAGAGTGAAAATTTCATTCTGGAGTTTCCGTGATGGTACTTCATGGTTACGCACGTCCCCGTATCACAAATGTTGTAGTGCGGAAGTTACGCCAGCACAAGGGGGAGACACAACAGCAACCCCCCTATAGTCTGGATCTCTCCCCATGCGATTATCACGTCGTCGGTCCGTTAAAAAAGACATTGTAGGGTCGACGATTCCTGCCAGACGAGGATGTGCAGTAGGCACTTATGGACTTCTTCACGCAGCAGGACAAGTTGTTTTACCAAACGGTTGTCTCCAACCTGATGCCTCAGTGGGATGATTGTCTGAGTGCTCATGGCGATTTTGCCTGATTGACAGTGGACTGTACGGCCTTTGAACGGAAACTTTTTAATCGCCCCTTATATTTATACTATAAAAACTTTCCAAAACATATACACAAATGTGCCAATATTAAACTGTACAGCGCATCACAGGGAATGTTATTTCGTTCTATGCTTAGTCATATGACGTAGTGTCATTATTTTCTAATGCAATGACATAGGATGTTTTCCATAACTGGGCCACATTAATTACAATTTTAATTAAATGTTTCATAGCTTGTTACGTTTCTGGCACCCTAATATCTTATTTCGAGCCTGTGACAATGGGGAAGTGAAAACTCCTCTAAGTACGATTCACTAGAGCCAAGGGCAGCTTTATTTGGAATTATAATAAAAGCATATAAAACTGTCAGATCAACTAAAAATGCATTTTACACACTACATAGTTGATCTGTTTTCGTAACCGCGACCCAGTGGGCAGTTATATTTGTCACAAATAATCGACGGAACCTTTGTTCCACCAATAGTGAAATAATTTTATCACGCATTCTAAAGAGCTTTGTCCCATATTAGTAGCCCTATCAATACTGTAATCATGCACTGCAAACACCATTCACTATTTTGAAATGACGCATTTTACCATTTTCCTCTCACTTAAGTTCCTTCTGTGCATCGTGGTTTGGCATGAAAAGCTTTTAATATTTATAAACACAAATTCTGTTTCATGTATCATTTTCACACTAACTTTTATGACGTACAAATATGAAACTAATGCCAACGAATAAATGATGTAGTCAAGATGCGCCATCTGTTGATAGTGTTTACCTAACAGGCACAAAAGGCCGTGCCGAACATTCCATTTTAAGTTATGTCCGTGTTAGGTCATCATATCTAGTTCCTGCTGCTTTTTTGTTTAACTTCATGGTTATCCTGACGATTTTTGACGTACTTATAAAATAAATTTCCTTTACTTTACGTCTATGGTTACAAATGTTTTGTCATCAGACTATCGGTTTGTGTCTGCAATTACCATCTTCAGATCCGCAGCAACATATGGGAAAAAGATAAATACACTAGCTGATTGTTCTTCCCTTCCCGGCCCTCTTCGGCGCGCCCCCCGCCCGTCTCTCCACTCCCCCTCTCTTCCACCCTTTCCTCCCTCCCTCCCTCCCTCCCTACCCTATCTCCTTGCGCCTGGTAGATCCTCCGTTTTGTTCATCGTCATCAATGTGCTACGTCAGTGTTGTGTTTGGTGCTGTTCTCCTGTGCGCCGAGAGGTATGATTTTAACTGTGTGCTGGACTTGAACATAGTGTTACTGTCAGTGATTTTTATGTGCTACGCTCTCCGTCGATACTTTTATGCTCCTGTCATACTTCGCCTTGTGTTCATTTAATTGTCCCAGTGTGTGATTTTATGTGTGCGTTACCTTTTTACGGTTTTTGTCTCCATTTTAGAGTCGCCTCTTTTTTTCTATTGTCTTCCATAATCTTTCTCGCTTTTTTATATCCATGCACTCTGTATTTTCTCCATTATGCTATTTTTAAATGTCTTCGATTGCATGTTCTGTCTTTCGGCTGAAGAGCAGCGCATATGCTGCTGCCAGCCCGCCCCGATGGGGAATTGAAATACGGTAAGGGAAAAAAAAAGCTCATGTCTACAGCTTAAAACAGTAAAATAGAGCATAATGAAAAGAACTACTGACATACATGTGCGTCTGTTGGCATACCTGGGCATACCTGTTTTATAAAAACATGTCCTAATGTACTGGAGCCATTGTGGCATCGTCAAATGGTAAACACAAAATCAGCACCAGCATCGTCAAATATATATATATAAATAACAGCATATGCAAGAGTCCCCTTTTCAGCAGCACTACTGTCCAAAAAACCTGCCGTGCAATAGCCACAAAATGTTTGTGTTGCAAGTTCACCAGATGTCGCTATTGCAGGTATACACATGTTCTTTAATGATTAATTGAACAACGTAAAATAAAGAGTGATACAGTTGGTAAAGTCTGCAATGGGCTTACAAGGTGTAAGAGGCATTACAGTAAAAAAAATGGGATGAAATAAAACACGATAAAAGCTAGAGTGTTAAAACGGGGAAGAGTTAAGAGACAGTAATTGACATACGCTCAAGTCACAATATTATAAATAATGACATAAATAATAAACAGATATTAGAGTGCACAGAATATTATAAAAACTACAGAATAAGTAGCTAACCAAGCCACAATGAAAGAAAACAGACTGCCTCGCATAATCAGCACCCTCTGTTAGCATTAAAGCCAGAACGCCGCATAGGCGAGAAGTGGTAAGAGGAACATAACCGCTAGAGGCCCCCTCGTACCCTGCGGCACGCCGTTGCAAGAGAAGAATGATGAAAGTCCGTACAAGCGCAAGAAGTGTATTATGTAACGAGAGAAGGAACAGGGGGGGGGGGGGGGGGAGAAGCGAAACTCAATAAAGGAGGGGGGCGGAAGAGGAATCGAAACTCAATCAAGGAAAAATAAATGAATAAAGTTGTGTTTTATCCAACAAAGCAACGTAGGTAATGAACACGAAGCCTCTCAGCATTTAAGCAGTGTTATGGGTTTTGTTGTTTTAAGACTTATGAATGTCAAGCTCCTTTAACAAATTAACAGCACGGCCTTTTTGCGTCCTGTGGAGAGTAAGCATTCTATTGTCAGTGTTTCATATAGAATGACCAGTGTCGGATAAGTACTGTCTCAAAGCAGTCTTGTTCTGTGGCTGTGTATATTTTTAATCGTTAAGTTAAAAGAGAGGCTCGTTTCACCGATGTTAATAATTGTCACACTTACTGCAATGAATACTTTATACTCCAGAGGCATCAAATTTGTCATACGTCCGTTTTATTTTATGTTTACTCGCAGTTTTAAGGTGTTGTTAAGCTGAAAGCCACATCTGATATCAGATTTCTTTAAAAAATTCTAATTATAGGGACATTTTGCCGTTACATTTCACAGCAATGGCTTTCGTTTCTTCCTTACTGGTTCTATTTTCTGTGTGAGTATGTGTGTGTGTGTGTGTGTGTGTGTGTGTGCCTGATGGTTGTTATACGTTTCTTTAGCCTACTGTAAGGGCGCGTGAAGTCAATTACAGAATAGCCGTTAGCTACTGCAATATGCTCTAATATGCTGAGTCCTTTACGTACTTCGCTTTCAGCCAAAGGTAGACGACGGAGCTGGTGAATCATGGAGATGAAGAAGGTCTTTTTATATCGGGGAGGTTGGCATGAACTGACATTGATGATACTGTATGTACAAGTAAGTTTTCTGAAAAGCTTATGTTTGTTGTCATCTTTCCTAATAGTAAGGCCAAGGTAGTTAATGGAGCTCTCTTTTTTAACTTCAGTGGTAAAAGTTATTTTTGAGTGCATGGTACCTGTTGCTTGGGCAAATGCTTTGACTTCGCTGGGGTCGCCTTCAATCAGTAATAAATTGTCGTCAACGTACCGTTTATAATAAATCGTTTTATCTTAGAGCTGTGGAAACTAGGCAAAACATATCTGCTAAAGAACCACCAAGACCATTACCCATTCCAAGCACGTCTTTTTGATAATATATTTTGTCAATGAAGTTGAAAAAATTGTAAGTTAAGACAAATTCTAGAAATTCAATTAGTTCTATACACTCTGCAGTACTAATCTTGTTATGGGATAGGAGATTACTTCTAATAATGTCAATAGTTCCTTTTACTGGGACATTACTGTTGAGGTTTCTTACATTCAAGGATGCTAATGTCGCATTATTTGGTATATGTATGCCCTAGATAACACAACACGAACACGTATGTCTCTCCGAGCGATCTCTGATTTCCCTCATTTTATTACAATGATCTTTTCTCCCTTTGTAGGTCGGCGTCAAACATATATTTTCGCATTCGGAGGAGAAAGTTGATGCAACCAGTGACTCCTAAAAACCAGCCCTACCAAAACTCAGGAAATAATTATAAGTCGAACCACCAGCAGCGTCCGTCCTAACGACTTTTGCCTTATCGTTTACGACCGTCCTGTCCAGTTAACTAATACACTAAAATCCCTGGGACTATCAAGTCACATCTACTAACCATTCAACAGAAAGCCCATAGTAGAAAAAATTACTAAAACTGCTAAGTAGCCTAACATGGTGATTGCACACTTCCACAACCCTCCAAACCTGTAAAGCTCTGACCCGGCCCATCCTCTGTTATGTCAATGTGGCACGTACTTTGGCTCCTCCCTCCTTTAATCAGGCGCTACAAATCCTCGAGTGGCATGCAGTCAGCCAAGCCTTTCGGATCCGCTTACCTTTCCTCTCCCACATCCTCTAACGGCTTATAAAATTCCCCTGCCTACACTTCCATCTTGAACATCTCCAAATATCCTACGTTACCCGTAAACTCGACATTACCAACCCCCTAATTTACTCGCTGTCCACAGATCCCGGCACTCTGCCGCGCTTCTACCACCATATTCCCCCAACATTACACCTCCGCACCCTCCACATGCTCCCCAACGAAACTGTATTCGCATTCTCTTACGTGACCATAAAATCCGCCTTGATGTATACCCGTCCTACTAGATATAGAACATTCCTACCAACAACCCCTTGTCAGGGCTCCTTTCCCTCCAATCCTTTCCCCCCACTTCCTAAGTCTGGGTTCGGAACCGCATCCCTCTCAACTCTTTCCCCATACCGCCTTCAAACACCCACCCACAAAACCCCCTCCAGTGCGCTACATGTAAATGCTCCATTCCCATGATACCCTCCACTCAACTAGGTATCTAATTTAGCCACTCACCACGTCGGTCTTTCCGTTTTACCTTATGCAACTGCCTATCTGTTTTTATATATTCGTGTGCGACACTCAGTTTCCATTCATCTGCGTCTATATTTTAATTAATCACCAAATTAATGTGTTATATTTTAAATTATGCAACTGACGATCCTTTTTTAAGTGCACATGACGTTAATTTTCGTCAATCGCCATGTCCACCTTTTATTTACGTTTTTAAAGTTTTGTTCTCATGTGGCTGAAGAGCGGTAACTAGTGTTCTCTGGCAGTCCACACCTTGCCCATGAACGGCGGTGGATGGGGGAGGGGGAGGATGAAGTAACAATAAAGAAGAAATGTAAACCATGTAACTTTATATTTATTACTGTATTTTTATCAGGTCATATGAAGATGGGCTGAGCTAATGGCGAATAAGATAAACGAGTCTAAAAATGTTCATGGTAAAAAAAAAAAAAAAAAAAAAAATCCGCTCATTTGTAAAATTCTTTATTCATCGAAATCTTTCAAGAAAGAAGTCGCTATAAACTACCACGGTTTCAGGGTCTTAGCCCTATCATCAGGTGTTTCTGAAATTTAGCACTTGTAGGACGTCATGTCCATGCCCTAACCACTAGTAGCCAAACATATACCGTAAGTGGACATCAAACAACATTCCAAGTTGTTGAAGGTATTTTGCGATGACTTCAACAAATCTCATTTGTTTTTGTCGAAAAACTCGGGCTATTCTGTCGTCTCAATGCATGGAGGCTTGTCGATATCTTAGTTGTTCATTGATTTCTGATCGCGACGAATTGCATGTGGATGTTATGATGAGGGCAGGTCATCCATATTTTCACATGTAGATCTTGACATCTTGAGTGTACTCGTGCATGTGTCTCGCATTTCCTGTGCATGATGAGGGTAAGATTACCATTGTTCCAATGTCGTCAATGTTTCCGTCATTTATGATTACGACTCGAAGATGCATTTATCCTTCCGTGCATAGTTTCTTCTGATTCAGTCTTATGTAAAGTATGCGTTTCGTTTCTATTTTTTATTTCACATCTACCAGCAATTTTTGGAATAAACGGAAAGTGTTGTGAAAGTGATTTTATGTTCCATTGCCTCTGATCATTAAACGGTAACCATAGAACTTCTTGGAAGTGACTTTTTTGTTTGTCTCTAGACATGTTTCAGGTTGGACTTGTTTCATACTGAAATCATATCCGTCCTCTCCGTGCTGAAATATTAATGGATATTGGAGGCTATCATTAGAATGGTGTGTTTCTCCAATACGTTGCACTCCTCCTCTTTTTCCTTGTACAATTCTGTCACGGCTTGTGATTTCATTGTTCTCGATTCCGATGGCGACTTCGTCTATCTGCGGTTTATTAAATCGCCTTTCGTGTTCTCCAGGTGGTCTTTTGTCAGTTGGAATTATAATTTAATAGCTATTAGAAATTGTTCGGTCTAGTGCTTTTTTGAATATGTAAATCAGTTGACTGTATTTGTGTAATATCCTTTGTACATCTTCGATTACTTCTCGTCTCAATCCAGTGATATTTTTGCATCGTTAATCAGTGTCTAGCCGGCCGAAGTGGCCGTGCGGTTAAAGGCGCTGCAGTCTGGAACCGCAAGACCGCTACGGTCGCAGGTTCGAATCCTGCCTCGGGCATGGATGTTTGTGATGTCCTTAGGTTAGTTAGGTTTAACTAGTTCTAAGTTCTAGGGGACTAATGACCTCAGCAGTTGAGTCCCATAGTGCTCAGAGCCATTTGAACCATTTTTTAATCAGTGTCTGTTTCTTCATTTCCGATGAAATACACTTGCAGAAATTTGTGGTCTTTGTTGGGTAGTGGTAGTAATAACCCCATGTTGTGATAAATTTGTCCTTGGATGGAAGAAACATAACCGATTTCGTCTCTGTTAGTAGTGATCGAAGTGACACCGAAAGAAGTCATTTAGAAGCAGGCGTTGCACGCAACAGAATACTGGTGTTTCTCTAGTAAAGTCTCTCGCGTTGCCAAATTTTCAAATGTTTTCCATTTTTACTGATTACGACGTGTTATATTCTTGTCCCTGATCGTAGTTGTTACGTTGTACTGTTTACTTGTCCTCTTCCGCATTTCTCGAAGGGCGACATTTTCGTGGACGGCTTGAGTTGTCAGTCATTTTGTCAAGATTGTGTCGCTATCCTTGAATCTTCAGTCAGTTAATTTCGTTGCTCTTCGGTTTCTCTTCTTCTCACGGTGCTGACTGTCATTCATTGGGAACTGAAACTTGCTTCGCGGTCTTCGCCTGTTTCGTTTTTTCGCTCTTCTTTTTGTTTTCTCGTTTTGCATTAGAACTTCCAAGATCTCCCCCCCTTTTACCTTTGGCCATTGTCTAAAATATAAATCAAATCAACTTTTTACTAACAAATACATTTTGTACACTTTACACATTTTATTTTCGATTTATATTCAGTCACTCTATCACTTTGACTAGTCACACTTCACTGTTGGTCTTTATTCACTCACTGCACTACTTTTTCGGTTCTTCCCTTCGACATCGATAAGAAATTGACGGTCGAACTCACGACGGGTCTTGATCTACACAACTGGCCATTAAAATTGCTACACCTAGAAGAAATGCAGATGATAAACGGGTATTCATTGGACAAATATATTATACTAGAACTGACATGTGATTACATTTTCACGCAATTTGGGTGCATAGATCCTGAGAAATCAGTACCCAGAACAACCACCTCTGGCCGCAATAACTGCCTGGGCATTGAGTCAAACAGAGCTTGGATGGAGCGTACAGGTCCAAGTGCCCATGCAGCTTCAACACGATACCACAGTGCATCAAGAGTAGTGACTGGCGTATTGTGACGAGCCAGTTGCTCGACCACCATTGACCAGACGTTTTCAGTTGGTGAGAGATCTGGAGAATGTGCTGGCCAGGGCTGCAATCGAACATTTTCTGTATCCAGAAAGGCCCGTACAGGACCAGAAACATGCGGTCGTGCATTATCCTGCTGAAATGTAGGGTTTCGCAGGGATCTAATGAAGGGTAGAGCCACGGGTCAAAACACATCTGAAATGTAACATCCACTGTTCAAAGTGCAGTCAATGCGAACAAGAGATGACCGAGACGTGTAACCAATGGTACCCCATACCATCACACCGGATGATACCCCAGTATGGCGATGACGAATACGCGCTTCCGATGTGCGTTCACCGCGGTGTCGCCAAACATGGATGCGACCATCATGATGCTGTAAACAGAACCTGGATTCATCCGAAAAAATGACGTTTTGCTATTCGTGCACCCAGGTTCGTCGTTGAGTACACCATCGCAGGCGCTCCTGTCTGTGATGCAGCGTCAAGGGTAACCGCAGACGTGGTCTCCGAGCTGATAGTCCATGCTGCTGCAAGCGTCGTTGAGCTGTTGGTGCAGATGGTTGTTGTCTTGCAAACGTCCCCATCTGTTGACTCAGGGATCGGGACGTGGCTGCACTATCCGTTACAGCCATGCGGATAAGATGCCTGTCACCTCGACTGCCAGTGATACGAGGCCATTGGGATCCAGCACGGCGTTCCGTATTACCCTCCTGAACCCACCGATTCCATATTCTGCTAACAGTCATTGGTTCAAAATGGTTCAAATGGCTCTGAGCACTGTGCGACTCAACTTCTGAGATCGTTAGTCGCCTAGAACTTAGAACTAGTTAAACCGAACTAACGTAAGGATATCACACACATCCATGCCCGAAGCAGGATTCGAACCTGCGACCGTAGCGGTCTCGCGGTTCCAGACTACAGCGCCTAGAGCCGTAGAGCCGCACGACCACTTCGGCCGGCGAACAGTCATTGGATCTCGACCAACGCGAGGAGCAATGTTGCGATACGATAAACTGCAATCGTGATAGGCTACAATCCGACCTTTATCAAAGTCGGAAACGTTATGGTACACATTTTTCCTCCTTACACGAGGTATCACAACAACGTTTCACCAGGCAACGCCGGTCAACTGCTGTTTGTGTATGCGAAATCGGTTGGAAACTTTCCTCATGTCAGCACGTTGTAGGTGTCGCCACCGGCACCAACCTTGTGTAAATGCTCTGAAAAGCTATTCATTTGCTTTTCTTCTTCCTGTCGGTTAAATTTCGCGTCTGTAGCACGTCATCTTCCAATGGGTAGTCCCAGAAGTGGCTAATCCCAGAATATACCAAAAAGGCTACGAATGACCCACAATGTTTCACAACGTTCCACAATATTCGAGAATGTTCTGTAATGTTCCACAATGATCTGTGATGTTCCAGATGTTCCCAAACATTCTGGAATCTTCCCGAATGTTCTAGACTATTTCCGAACGTTCCAGAACATCCCATATCATTGTGGAACACTCCGGAACGTTTTTGAATGTTGCGGAATGCTTTCAAATGTTCTCGAATACTCTCGAATGTTCTGGAATGTTCTAGAAATTTGTAGAGGGCGAAACTTCCCAGCCCTCGTATCTTCAAAAGCAGACCTTCCGGTAAAAAAGCGAACTTCTTCATGCATGGGGGATAGAGGGCTACCACACCATACAACTCCCTTGATCGTACCGGGACACGTCCCACAGTTATAGCGGCACGCACCTTGTTCTCTTACTTTTATGGTATTATTGAATGGTAAAACCTCGCTTAGAGTAGTTATCAATACATCCTACGCAGAGCATCTGGCATAACAAGTCAATTGAATGTTGGCCGTTGTTCACATTATGGGAAAAATATCCCAATGATGTAAGACTCATCCTTAGTGCGCTGTTTTCGCTGCCGGCCGTGCAGAGGCGGTGGAACTGGAGTACTAGGCTGTTGGTGCTCTCCGTCAGCGCCCGCACCCGAGCCGCTCTTCGTTATTTCGCCCTTCCTCGCCTGCTCCGTCTTTCCGTCATCGCTGCTGCAGCAGCAGCACTCACGTAGAACTAAAATTAGGCACCGTGCCGGTTGCTTATCGAGCAGCGCGCACCATTTCCCAGACGCTTAATTAAATCGGGTTTCAGCGGCTGAATTTATCGCGTCTATTCTTGTGTCGACACGGCGTGTCTACTTTACTCACGGGGCGCATCAACAACACGTTACTCCATGAATTCTTTCGAAGTGACTTACTACAACTCTTGTTCTCTTCCGCCTCGAAGTTTTTGTGTTTTCTCTGTCCGACCTCAATTCTTCTCCAACACTGAGTGGAAAATAAAAAAAGAGCATAATTTATAGGAGCGTTTGACGAAAGACTTCGACGCAATTCGAAGGGAGCAAGGTTTATTGGAATAAGTGCGTGATTCTGTTGCGAAGAAGGGCTGAATGATGTATCAGGATGTGTGGTAATCTTATATAGAATCACCTATAGTGTCTTCTTCTACGATAAAGACAGATGGGGCCGTGAGGATAGATTGGTCGATATTTCACAGTAGGTATGGATTCCGGACATATCGATACTTGAACTTTCCTTCTTGATTTAACCAATACTATACCCGTAGGTACATTTGACTTTTTTGGATCATGTATACAAAGATAATACCTTTTTAGGTTGAGCATAGTATTCTTAGCTAACGCCACTCCTACTACTCTCTTGTTTATATCCTTTTGACCACTTCTGCAAACATTCCATCTTGCCTTCACCAGACTCGTTAAGTGCTGTACGGCGTCCTCACTTGCAGAGCATTCTTGTAAACTGTGAGGCAAGTTACAGTTACTCAGCTGTAAATGGAACAAGGCAGGTAAAAATTCTCTCTATTCAGGTTGTATTATCCCGGATACGACGGCCACCGCTATCAGTATGTGTATCCCGCACCCTTCAAGAAAGCCATGGTATGTGGATTGGACTAAAGTAGACGGCACATTCTGCCACAGAATATATGTCACAGACTTCCCATCTTGACCTTTTGACTCAAGAAAGGAATATTCGTTTCGTGCTATTGCTACCATCATAAGAAAGTCACTATTCGTATCTGGAAATATTAATTACCTACTGTTTCACTATCAACCTCATCATCGCCGACGTTTAAGAGACGACATTGTGCGCATACAGAATGGTATGAAACCGTATGAAAAGCTTGTAAGAGTGTTGCAGTGTCGATTGTGCTGAGAAATAATAAGAGAAAATTCTAGACATTGAACGTTTCCGTGTTATTTAGCGCTGAAGTTAGTTCAAATGGTTCTGAGCACTATGGGACTTAACATTGGAGGTCATGAGTCCCCTAGAACTTAGAACTACTTAAACCTAACTAACCTAGGACATCACACACATCCATGCCCGAGGCAGGATTCGAACCTGCGACCGTAGCGGTCGCGCAGTTCCAGACTGAAGCGGCTAGAACCCCTCGGCCACTCCGGCCGGCGCCCATGTCAGTCAATCAGGCGTTGCGCGCGCAAATTCGACTGACCCACTAGAGCAGGTGTCGCCGAATGTATTCTTTGTTTGGTTTCCTAAAACCGAAGAAGAAAGCTATATAAAAATTGGACATGCGACGGTAGTAAGACAGAACTCGATCTAAAGGCGGAGCAGTCTCGTACGTTATGATCTACGCTATGAAAGCAAGCCTCCGCTGTGTTTTCGAGCGGCTCTAGGCGCTTCAGTCTGGTTAGTTAGGTTCAAGTAGTTCTAAGTTCTAGGGGACTGATGGCCTGAGATGTTAAGTCCCATAGTGCTCAGAGCCATTTGAACCATCTGAATGCAACTGACACTAATTGTATCTAGCAGGCCGCTCGAAACGAACTGAGTGGCTACCTTCAGGGATAATTAACTCAGAAATTTCGCAATCTATCGAACTATTTCACTAACAGTTATTGGTCATTACAACCTACGCTGCAACCCCCTGACAAGCTTTTCAGACTGTTTCTGATCTGGCTGTATAATAGAGAACTTTTCCATAATGAGAGTCTGTGCACTGTGCTCCATAAACCCTTATTCTACTTCTTTTTTGTTAAGTCGTCAGCTGTAACGAATGAGTAATACGCCACTGATTGCTTGTTATGTGCATCAAACGCCAAAAGAAAAAAAATATTATAGAGTAAAGGAGATAACTAACACGGAATAATATGTTCCTCACTCTTAAATCAAATGTTGAAATACGACCATAACAGTCAAGAAAAACCTGTTTTGGAGGAACACTTATTATCTTAAAAATTGAAACAAATTGTTAGTCATTCAAAACGAAACGAAGCAGCAATTGTAAAATGAATATCGCTAAACGCATCTTACGCCATTGACTACGAAAGAAGATTTCGTCCCTATATGATCTCTGAGGTCCCAAAACCGCCGCTAGAGGGGCTTTCGTGTACGGTCACGTGACCACCGAGCAAGCCATTGCACACGTCGACCACCCACTGAAAACAGAGCAATGGAGACTTTAAAAGAAATGCAAAGCAGTGTAGTGCGTTTCCCTACAGCGGAAGGAGCGCGGGGTACGCAAATTCATCGAAGAATGCCCCAAGTGTGCGGGAGAGCAGTGACTTCAGGTGCGATTCAGACGGTCAGTCCGGCCTCTGGGGGAATGGCTGCCGTCGTAACTGACGAGTCTTCAGTAATGACCTACTGGACAATGGTGCTGGTAATGCGGTGTGGCGCTCCACATCGTGGGCAATCGGCCAAACGACATCAGCCCTTCCTTGAATCGATAGTACCACACCTTCAACTTTGCAACGGGCAAGCTGTTCCTTCGTGCACTTGTGACGTTCTATGATGAAATGATGAAATTCCTTTCGTCGCACTCCGATCTCTGTCAGGAAACGAACTCCATCCCTTTGCTCTCCTTTTGAATCCTCCATTTCTCTGTTTTCAGCAAGACTGGGTGCAACGGACGATCGAAGCGTGCACGTTTCCGCGCTGTAGTCTCGTAACTATGGGCCCACGTCCCTCTAGCGGCGAGTCTAGGGCAACAGCGCTCTTACAGGGACCACATGTTCATCCGTAGGCATTGTAATTACGATCCCTTAGCGGTTTTCATTTTACGGTCACCAGCTCGTTTATTTTTGAACGGGCATGAGACATTGCAACGTGCACTTTCTGTAGTATATTTCAAAGCCGAATTTGCAAATACCAAGAAATAATATTTATTTCACCATATCCGTTTGGTTTTTTTCCTATGAAACATCGTCAGCCCTTGCACTTTTGTCCGCTTTCCGCTTTCATCTGTTAAGTGTTTCCTCTGTACACATTTGCCATATATTCGTCCGTTTGGCACTAGTACCTTTGGCCTAGTTTCAATTTGGCTGGCAACAGTACAGGTATCCTGATGTGAAACACACAGACATACGTTAACCCAGGACGACATAAATAAACACTAGCGGTGCAATGTTTTGTCATGTTTTACGTCAGGAAATGGGTAGTACTGCGAGCAAAAACAACATTAAGTTAAAACACTGGTACCATACAAGTAAATACCTGGAAAATATTCGTGCAAGAAACATGTGCAGATGTGAGCGGAAATGAGATAAAAATGCAATTACTGGCGATGTTTTTAATGAACAGAACGAAACGCATGTGGCAAAATTTATAACCCGTGCTAATAGATGCAAAGACGGATTCCGTAATTGTACAGCGACTACCCATAATTGCTCAGACAATTGAATACTTTACTTAACTATTCATGTGCATGGCTGCAGTCCATATATACCAAATCCTTCCCTTTTGTGCTGACGGAGAATTGTGATTTGCAGAGAAGAGAGTGTTCTTGGATCTCCTTGAAGACAGTCTGATATGATCGCCCAAAGAAAAGAAAAAGAAAAAAGAAAAAAATCCACCAGATGTGAATTACCGGAGCTACCGGAGACAGAATTCTGAGAGTACATGCAGAGAATGAAAAATGTCTTGGACCCCACACCCACGTCTCTAGCCAGCATGAATAGGTTGTCGATTGTAGCTTCTAAATTAGTCTGTTTTACTTCTAATAATTATTTTAAGGCTTTGGCTGGTACGAAGATCTTTATAATCCTCTTGCTAGCTTCCTTTCCTTAATTTAGCTTTTGGCTCTTTCACGATGGCAGGCGCACCTGCAGTGTGAACAATCAGTCAAATATAGTACTGTTCCGACGAAAAATTTCCCGATTTTTCATTTCTTTGCCATTTCCTGGCTACTGAAGCCATACAAACATACTCTGGCAATATCGTGCTGGAAATTTTAAGGACGGACATAGAGCAAAATGCATTTTGTACGCAAACATACATATCTCC
This sequence comes from Schistocerca serialis cubense, assembly GCF_023864345.2. Lineage (NCBI taxonomy): Eukaryota > Metazoa > Arthropoda > Insecta > Orthoptera > Acrididae > Schistocerca > Schistocerca serialis. The sequence continues at coordinate 420,847,916 of NC_064645.1, forward strand.
AAAAATATTGCAGCTAAAATTGTAAAACTTGAGATTACTGTGTATAACATAAAGCTTGATACAATGTGCAATTTTTATTTGAAAATGCGCATCGACAAACATTTTATAAGAATTTGAAATTGTAATTATAATTCTCTCTATAATGTACCTTTTCTTGTAAACTAATCAAGCAATAAGACTGAAATTTCACAGTTTACATCTGCATAACAGGCTAATAACACGTGTGTGACAGATTTTTGCTTAAGTTCATAGCTGCACTGAAATTAATTTTTCGGTTTTTTGTTACCCGGAAGTGCCCTACTTTTCTCATATTTTAAAGGAGAACTTTCCTCACACAAAAGATAACGGAAAAGTGCTGCACAGGATTATTTAGCAACTAATTCTTGAGGACTATGCCAAATTTCAAGATGCTAGCTCTTATAATTCCTGAGAAAAAGTCAGTTTATGGCAGTCCACACAGTTTTTATTTCAATTGTTGACGATATTGCTATACCTCTCGTGACTAACGCTGCCCATACCACAATCTTTATTCTCTTCCTTGTCCTCCTAGAGTAATCTCTTCCCCTACATCCTTTGTCTAGGCAATTTTTGCATTTTTCCTTCTACTTCCTGAGCTTTGTCCAGTGACGCTTCATCGATGCTTCTGAGTATCTTCAGTGTAAATGCACCTAGACGGAAGCCTAGTCGCTGCAGGCACTTAATTCTACCTATATTTCCACTACTGAGCACTAGACAGGCATCATATGCATTTATTTTCACAACAATAGCGGACACAAATACTGCTTTCGACAACGCCAATTCTGTCACTGTCATCATACAGCATAATGCCCTTTGATCCGCAGTTACCACATGCACATGAAACATTAATCACATGGGCAAGTATATCTTAGTCAGTTAACCTAAATGCACTGGAAAACTCGTCTTTGTCACTGTACACAATATCATTAGTTCCTTCACTAATTTTCTTCTTCTATGAACTTAGTGACCTTATCGAAAATTGCTCTCCACCCTTAGAATCAGCGTATGTAACACTGTTATTTAAATTTTCTGTACCTTCTACACGTGAAATTCGACATTTACTCACATCTTTAATATAAGTCCACTGTAATGATCCATTTCGAGCAAAACGGGTTGATGTACGCAAAACTAAAAACCGAAAAGTTTGTAGCAGTAACTATTCAAATAAAATCACGTTGTAAACAAAGGAAAAAGCTAAGATAATGTTTCTCACAGCCTTCTAGACTTATCAGCAGTTCGTTTCGATTGTGGGATTGCAGCTTAGAAAGGCGGGGTTAGCAGGCGCAGATGCCCAAATACTGTTTTAAAATGTATTCTTAGCAGTAATTTGATTATGAAACTTCGCGATGTTATTCTTGAAGAATCGGTCTAATTATTTACGCAATAAAAATACGGAATTTTATCGCAATTTTGGCTGCATTTGCCCTTAAAGGCGCGGAACTCACGAATACAGAATAGTTTCATAGGGACGATCAATATGTGCTGAGTCGCAAGACAATCACTTACCCGTTAACTTCCTCAGTCCTCATGTAGCATACATACTACATCCTACTTTTATTTTCTTTTTTGTAGCTCGGAGAATAAACAAATTCCAGTGTCCCTGATTGTACCATTTGCTCTACACCGTCTGCTTCCTGTAAATCGCCTGTTTTTCTTTCTGCATGTTCCCAGCAGGTGGAAAAATCTGCTTGAAAAAAAGTTACTTTCTGTTTGTATTTAATAATTTTTGACCATAATGTGTTAAGAATAGGTTGTAATGTACTCACGTACCTTGCTGTTTTGAATAAACTATTGTTTATTTCATCACAGCTATACAGCGATATATTTTTTCGACGTAACGCTGACACTATATTCGGCAACGATCTATACTTTCACCTTGGGGGGGAGGGGGGGGGCGGTTTTTTTCGTAATTTTACGGTGTCTGAAATTATGTCAGTTATTTTCCCGCATAGATCCTACAAATTTGTCGAATCACACTAATTTTTAAACTTAGTATTTGAGTTTTCATTTGTCCGAGCATAATACACTGACTACCAAGATAATCTCTTCATTCATAAGATATAAGCTCATGATTAAGGAGGTTAACAGATGGACCTATGCTGTTTTAAATTTTATTTGTCCTTTATTACGCAACTCGGTAGAATTTTTCCTTTCTTGTAATTTACTCCGAACTTCCGATTTTGTTTTTTATTTTGCAGTAGAAATCGTATTTAAATTTAGTAAGTACACATCCGGACAGTCAATACCAATAGCTGATCAAAGGGGTAATGTTACCCTCGAAGACGTTTTGGCTAAACAGCTGATTCACGAACCATCATGTACCACGCTCTTACGGAAGGAGAGATTCGTCGACATTGTTTATCACAGACTCACAAAGGCGGTCCATATTACGTACAAGACGGTCCGCATCCCCACTGGAGACTGTAAGATAGTGCCGCAAGCTGTGCAGATGTATGATACCGTTATCTTTAAGCGCTCCCTGGGTAGTGTATGGGCACACCTGTTGCACAAGCAGCGCTATAGAAATATTCTGAAACGAGTGCAGCTAAGGCTGGCCTGATCTTAAAATTGATCTCTTCCTCTCCTCAAGTGTCGATCCCTCATGGCAGGAACCGCTAATAAAGGACCATAGCCCAATTAAAAATTGGCAGCTAAATCACTCTTAATTTCATAGCTATAAAACCTTACTGCTGCCGCAAACTTCTGTCGCTTCTGTAGCCCTTTGGGGAAAGCTGTGTGCTTCATTTTTTTGTGAGTCGCTTAAACTTTGTTCTGTCTGTACTGTAACTGACGTCGCCCAGTGTTTTTGAGAAGGGGACAAGAAACTTTACCGGGCTAGCCTGGGAAATGGTACTTAGGAAAGCTGTTGCATTGAAACAACTGTCACTGTTATGGAATACGAACAACGCTTCTGCTCTAATTAGACTTGCCTTGATGGCTGTAACAGCCCAGCCAGACTGTATTCGGATGTGTACAACACCAGCCACACGTAGAACAGTTCTAAAGCTCACCGGACGCCTTCTAAAGATGAATGTGCAGAAGATTGCGCTCTATCGTCGCTGCATCTGTTGTGGTTGTAAGAAAACAGAGGATACTTTTCAGTAAAAGATATCTGAATTTTGTGTAACGCATGTCATATTTTATTTGGTGCTTTAAATCTTGCCACAACACAGTTAACACACACACAAATTATTGCACACTACAGGTAACATACGCACAAATTATTACACGCCATGTCACTCGTGAATAATATTTTTGACCATAGGTCATAACCATGTAATTAACACCAATATGTTCTAAAAATTTTTCTGGGTAGGGATTTGTGTATTCAGGTAACATGTTGGGAACATCAGCTGTAATAATTGTGTTCCAAACAGAGGAAAAATTGTACATAAATAGTAATTAGGTTAGCATTCAGAGACAGAGTGAAAAGAGTGACAGAAGAAGCGTAATGTTTTGATTATACCAGAGCTGTTGATTTGTTAGGCTTGCATGTGTTACATATTACAACTAAGTAAATGTTGAAATAGTACGTTGCAAAGGAATTAAGGATATTTAGGTAGCTATACTTTTAATAATATAAACAGATATGTGCAATAACATTCTGACATACGATAGAAACTGTTGGTTTTGGATGGATCTGCTGTGTTTTGTGAGTTAGGCAAGTTACCGGTTAATTTGGAAAATGTCAAAGAAACATAAAAATAACTAGATAATTAATAGTAAATTTAAAGGGACGATGGAGATAATCTGTGTATGAGTATGTGTGTGTGTGTGTGTGTGTGTGTGTGTGTGTGTGTGTGTGTGTGTGTGTGTGTGTGTGTGTGTTTGTGTGTTTACGTGTGTGTGTATTCCAGCAATTCAGATATAGACGGTATGATGCTGAATTTTGTGTTACTACCATGGACTTTTGTTTCATGCAAGTGGGTGGTATTGCTGACGTGTGGTATAATTTGTTTTTTAATACTGTCATGTATTCCTTGACTCTCATCTCATATGATCTACCTGTCTGACCTACGTAGAAAAAGTCACAATCCCAAAAGTCACGTAGTTGGTTCCTTGTGTTGTTGTTTTAAGGTAACTTCTGTCCTATCCTCTCGTCATTGGTGAAAGACACGTTTATGCCTTTTCGTTCGAAGGCACTGGCAATCTGGCGTTAAATATTACAAAGTAACACGTCACGGAACACGCATATGTCACATTAATACAAATAAATCCTATTGATGATGCAGGTTTAAGCCTCTGAAAAGTGTAGTGGAAATAAATTATACGGTATCTCGTAACACTAAACTTGTTTTTTTTCAATCGAATGAATTTCAGCAATAAATGTTTTGACAAGTGAACATATTTCTGCCCACAGAACGAACCTTTCGACTGCTCTCGGCTGCGAACTCCACCCGACTCTAACAGCTACCAATATAGGGCTTCCTTATCGTGCATTTCGACCAACACCAGCCAAGGAAAATCCTCGCTACATTCTATGGTAGCGAGGACGCTATTTACAAGTGGATCTTGACGACGTAACTTGTGGTCTAGAGGTCACCAAAATATTCTGTCCATACAGAAGTTCCAGTAACATACCGCACAATATTACGGTTTATTAGGTGCAGTGTGGTAGAAACTTTACACACACATTCATTGTAGGTGGTTCTAGCAGCTCTGTATAGCAGTTTTCACATTAGTACAGTGAACTGCTGTAGTGTACTGTTGGTCGCAAGGTAGTCTACTAACGATAGTCGTTGCCAAAAGGTCCTTTCCCAACCCTATTTTTTTAGGATTTAGTCATCGACCATCATCGAATCCTGGTTAACTCTGGTGAATGGGGAAAAAGAGAACGACATTGTAACAGTTGTACGAAGGTGTGCTGAAAAATATTCCCCCCCGAATTTTTTTATTCTGATCTCAATATAGGCTGAGGTATTACATGTCCTGTATATTACTCCTGTATATTACAGGTGAATGGCCTGAGGACTTTTTGACAACAGTAATGATTCCATTACCGAAAAAACAAGGACCCAATAAATGCAATGAGCACAGGACAATCAGCCTCATTTTACATGCAGCCAAAGTGATGTTAAGAATAATTAATGAGAGACTTAAAACAGTAATGGAGGTAGAATTTTGTCGAAGAGCAGTTTGGCTTAAGACGGCATACGGGCACCAGAGATGCAATAGGGCTGCTACGAATCTTGGGAGAAAGAAAAGGCGTTTGACAATGTGACTTGGGACAAGCTGGGGACTATAATGAGGAAAAAGAGAGTGGAACGGAAAACCAGAATACTTGTAAACTTATTATATCTCAATCAAAAAGCCTCAGTTAAAGAGAGAAGAGAAAGTATAAACTGGATCGGACTAGGAAAAGGAGTAAGACAAGGATGCTGTCTACCCTTTTCAACCTCTGCTTGGAAAACATGATTGACCAATGCTCATTAGATGACAAAGGAGTAGAAATTGGTGGGAGAAGAGCAGTGTGTGGGGGGGTTTGTTGATGACATGGTCCTTCTGGCCACAGGGGAAAAGAATTACAGGATTTTCTAGACACCATTGAAGCTAACGGAAAAATTATGGAATGAAGATTAACACAAAGGAAACAAAAGTATTGGCGCTAGGACGAAATAAAGAAATAAAAATTATGCTAAATGGAGAAATGTTAGAACAGGTGCAAAATTTTAAGTATGTTGGAAGCAGGGTAGAAACCGACTGGAAGTGCAGCACAGAAATTAAAACAAGGACAGCAATGCAAAAGAGGCATTTTATAAGAAAAGGAGAATTTTCGGCAGCAATGTGGACAGAGAACTAAGACTCATAAGATGTTTTGTATGGAGTGGTCTTCTGTGTGGCGCTGAAACATGGAAGAAAGACAGTGAAAGGCTGGAGGCTTTTGAGATGTGGACATGGTGGAGGATGGAAAGAATAAGTTGGATGGACACAGTAAAAATTGAAGAGGTACTGAGAAGAGTGGGAGAGAAAAGACAGTTACTAGATGTAGTAAAATAAAGAAAAAGGAATTGGATTAGGTATATATTAAGAAAGAATGACGGACTGATAAAAACAGTTTTAGAACGTTATGTAGAAGGCAAATGGAATCGAGTAATGAAGGGATTTCAGATACTGGATAACGTGATGGACGGTACAGCATACAGCAGCCTTAAGAAGGAAGCAATGGATCGCAGAAAATGGAGAGGCAAAGGACCTGCTAATGTTACAGAAAACTGATGATGATGATGATAATGATATTACTCGGCCGAATTTTCCCCCTTCGCTGAGGCGAGTTGAAACTTCTGCCTAATTGTAGCCTGTAACATGGCGGTGTGCAACGTACTACGTCGGTGCGTGAGAAACAGCGGGCTGTAATCGAATTATGAATTTGAGAAGTTAGTTCACACGTGGAGTCTCTCTCCTTCAGCATGACAGTACCTACCCATAACACACGAGCGCTCCGACATCTGGAACAAGCCGACTCTTTGGATACAATGACATCGATCATCCTCCATAGAGTCTCCATCCGATTTTCATCTGTTTCCAAAACTTAGAAAACGCCTTCGAGGACTTCACTTTGATAGAGATGAAGCGCAGCAAGCAGAGGAGAGGCTATGACTCCATCAATAAAGTCATAAATTCTACAGTGACGGCATCAACAAACTGGTCTCTCGTTGGGAGAAATGTGTTCGTCGCCAGAGTGAAAGAAATAATTAGACATAAAGACTGAAGACGTAGCATGTTAATTAAGTTAGTTTCATTTATAAAGATTTAAGAGCTATAACATGAAATATGCAGAGGTATTGCTCTTCAGCACGGCCTCGAACTCTGTCGGACTATCAAATAAGTTTTCGCTTGAGTGAAGAAGTTGACGCTTTAAATGCAGGTGTCAGGCTTTACACCTAAGGCGAGGATTAAAAAGGAATGCTTCATCTTCTGCTTCTCTCTTAGGGCTTAACATTGTTGAGAAAGGCAAAGAGTGTAATTAATTACAAGCGTCACGACTTCGCAAGGTGTAAACAGCGCCTTCCTTTGGGTGCGAAAAGCTCGCCATTACTTCCACGGCTCTTTTTACCGCCCTAGCTAACTCTCCAAAGCAGGAGCTGCTTACTTTAAATGCTTGCTCTAAATGAGCACTAATCCCTTGAGTACTCTTTGCATGCACGATTAGAGTGTTCAGCCTATTTTATAATTCTCAGGAAAATAAGACTTCGGGCAGTCTCTGACACTGGACGCACATAGGAAGATTTCCAGTCCGAATTATTTTCCTGAGCAACTTCCTTTTCGACTCACTTTATTTAGAATATGAGCTAATGTTCCTCCCAAACAACAATGCAATAAGGAAAGCACTGATTTTGTATGCCTGTACATCAGCGTATGCATGATTGCAGAATAATATATGTGTAATAAACGTTGGTAACCTACGTTGCTGCTCACAGTATTCTCTTCCATACTTTCTATTCTGTCGCACGGGATCCGTTATATACTTCATTTTATCTTTGTGGCTTCATGTTATTTGTGTCGTTACAGTCATGAGTTAACCCAAGGTGGTAACGACATGTGCACCATTTACCTGAGAATCATGTCTGTTATCGTAACTTCATAGGCGGAGATCGGGAATTAGTTTAGCTTTTGCCTAAACTGGTATGGAAGACCGCCTAAAAATCACTATAAGAGTGTCCAGTGTAGCAGACCAACATTTTCTAACTCGCCACGCGTATTAAAAGCGAGTCTGGTTCACCTTCCTGCCTCGCTACACTAGAGTTGTAAATCTACTGTAGGCTGCCGTAGTTTATCATAATTAAGCGTGGACTAAGACAGTTTTTCTAGTAGCTTTGGTCAAACAAGGACGTAGACGTGTTACCTGTAAGTTGGGTGTGTTGCATACCTATCAGGCGTTATCTCGTAAAGATCGCTTTGTTTACTTATACGATCACTGTGTTACCAGACTCCCAAGAAACCGGAAGCGGTGAACTGTCTAGGAACTAGTTGAGGATGTATACAGGGCCAGGTAATCTATGGATCGTAGTTGTTCTACATAGCTATCCTCTTGTCTGTTACATAAATGTAAACAGCACTTACAACAAAACTGAAATGATCAGTGTGTCTAATTTAAGTTTCATTCGAAAATTGTAGATATTGAACGTAAAGTATATACATATACAGGGTTATTACAAATGATTGAAGCGATTTCACAGCTCTACAATAACTTTATTATTTGAGATATTTTCACAATGCTTTGCACACACATACAAAAACTCAAAAGGTTTTTTTAGGCATTCACAAATGTTCTATATGTGCCCCTTTAGTGATTCGGCAGACATCAAGCCGATAATCAAGTTCCTCCCACACTCGGCGCAGCATGTCCCCATCAATGAGTTCGAAAGCATCGTTGATGCGAGCTCACAGTTCTGGCACGTTTCTGGGTAGAGGAGGTTTAAACACTGAATCTTTCGCATAACTCCACAGAAAGAAATCGCATGGGGTTGTCGGGAGAGCGTGGAGGCCATGACATGAATTGCTGATCATGATCTCCACCACGACCGATCCATCGGTTTTCCAATCTCCCGTTTAAGAAATGCCGAACATCATGATGGAAGTGCGGTGGAGCACCATCCTGTTGAAACACGAAGTCGGCGCTGTCGGTCTAGAGTTGTGGCATGAGCCAATTTCCGCGGGCTACGCGTGAAACTTGCCCGCACGCGTTCAACCGTTTCTTCGCTCACTGCAGGCCGACCCGTTGATTTCCCCTTACAGAGGCATCCAGAATCTTTAAACTGCGCATACCATCGCCGAATGGAGTTAGCAGTTGGTGGATCTTTGTTGAACTTCGTCCTGAAGTGTCGTTGCACTGTTATGACTGACTGATGTGAGTGCATTTCAAGCACGACATACGCTTTCGCGGCTCCTGTCGCCATCTTGTCTCACTGCGCTCTCGAGCGCTCTGGCGGCAGAAACCTGAAGTGCGGCTTCAGCCGAACAAAACTTTATGAGTTTTTCTACGTATCTGTAGTGTGTCGTGACCATATGCCAATGAATGGAGCTACAGTGAATTTATGAAATCGCTTCATTAGGGCAACGGAATGCCTATAAGTGATATGAATTCGGATAAAGTTGGCTCCAAGGCGAGCCATGACTGTTTTAAAACTTGTGAGTACACAGCTCTCATTGAATATTTGGCGCTTTAAGATAGTACACATCTATTCCCAAGACATTGTGATTCTGTGGTGCCTTAATTTCTTGTACAGATCACTTTGAAATACATCTCTATTGATGCGAAACTGGTAACAGCTTTTCAATAAAAGTATTTTGACAGCCAGTGTGGAAGACTGCATTCAATAGTGAGAAAAACGCCTACTGTGTAGTGGGGACTTGCGCCCTACCAAAACTACGGTTCGATAATCTTGATATTCTATAATGGGGTAATCAATAGTAGGATCACGGGTGGTATTAGTAGCAGTGGCAGAGAAAGAAACTTAAATGTACAAGTAAGAGCGAAACTAGAAGCCGACAACTTCTATTTGTTTTGTTTGTTTTGCACAGAATTAGATCCGTAGGTCATTCAGTGTTAGTTCATTGTGTATTTCATTCCATAAAAACTATAAACTGCATTTTATGAGTAAAAAAAATTAGTCGATCTCGTAGGTTCTGCGCTTTGATGTAACCAAAGTAATTACTTCTGATGCAAAAAAGTTAACATGCATAAACACACACACATGCATATATAACAAGCACAACAATATATATATATATATATATATATATATATATATATACTATTGTGCTTGTTATATATGCATAAACAAACACACACACACACACACACACACACACACACACACACACACACATATATATATATATATATATATATATATATATATATATATATATGTGTGTGTGTGTGTGTGTGTGTGTGTGTGTGTGTGTGTGTGTGTTTATGCATGTTAACTTTTTTGCATCAGAAGTAATTACTTTGGTTACATCAAAGCGCAGAACCTACGCGATCAACTAATTTTTATTACTTATAAAATGCATTTTATAGTTTTTATGGAATGAAATACACAATGAACTAACACTGAATGACCTACGGTTCTAATTCTGTGCAAAACAAACAAAACAAATAGAAGTTGTCGGCTTCTAGTTTCGCTCTTACTTGTACATTTAAGTTTCTTTCTCTGCCACTGCTACCAATACCACCCGTGATCCTACTATTTATTACCCCATTATAGAATATCAGGATTATTGAACCGTAGTTTTGGTAGGGCGCAAGTCCCCACTACACAGTAGGCGCTTTTCTCACTATCGAATGCAGTCTTCCACACTGGCTGTCAAAATACTTTTATTGAAAAGCTGTTACCAGTTTCGCATCAATAGAGATGTATTTCAAAGTGATCTGTACAAGAAATTAAGGCACCACAGAATCACAATGTCTTGGGAATAGATGTGTACTATCTTAAAGCGCCAAATATTCAATGAGAGCTGTGTACTCACAAGTTTTAAAACAGTCATGGCTCGCCTTGGAGCCAACTTTATCCGAATTCATATCACTTATAGGCATTCCGTTGCCCTAATAATTTTCATCACTCACTACCGTTTTTAGCCTGCTATCTGTTTCTATCTTGACCATGAAGCAATCACTTTTCCGCGCCATGTCTACTTAAAAAAGCTGGCGATTACACAGCTCTCACGGACTATACGGTGTTTTGTGGTATTAAACATCTGTTCTCAACCTACTGAAATTTTGTAATGTCTTAATCTCTCGAACAGATCACCTGAAGTTGGCATGTCTCTTGAAGCGAAACAGATAGCGACTTATTAACAAAAGCATTTTAACAATAAGTGCGGAAGATTTCATTCACTATGTGGAATTATGACTACGCTTACCCGACCTATAAAGTAATATGCTCGCACTGAGGGGATACGACACACTACGCGAATCAAAATGTGGTGGAGCGCTTTGAAATGTTGTTGAAACGACTCATTGGTTCACACTGGGGCAACAGCAATCCAGCACTGACGCGGTCTTCAGTCGTATTGCTTGGCGCTACACGTGCTGGAGGAAGAGGAGATTAGCGTTTGACGTCTCATCGACAACGAGGTCATTGGAGACGGAGCACAAGCTCGGGATAGGGAAGGATGTGGACGGAAATCGGCCGTGCCCTTTCAAAGGAACCATCCCAGCATTTGCATTAAGCGATTTAGGCAATTTAAATCGGGCCGGTTGGACGCGGGTTTGAACCGTAGTCCTCCCGAAAGTGAGTCCAGTGTGCTAAACATTGCACCACCTAGCTCTGTAACATCTATTCCCGATTGATCCACGAAACTGTATTGGATGAAGCAGTTCTACATCCGTCTCTGTTGTTAGTTCCTTAGTAACACATTTACATTTACTTAAAAACTGAAAAACCATTTCTTTGGGATTCACGCTTAGTCACCGTCACGTAGTCTTTCTCATTCGATTTTGAGGAAATTATTGGGTAAAAAATGATTTTTTTTGCGTTTTACAGCCTGACGACTGTCTGGTTTTACTTTCGGTATTGTACAAGATTATTGTGATATTTTGAACTAGAGTAAAACGCAGCGCTTATTTGGAAAAGTAAAAAATGGTGGTTGCTAGCCATTTTATGTCTGGTGCATTTTAGGTCATACAACGCTGAGTACCAGATGCAGCTAACATACTGAAATAGTTTTTATCGCTGGAAGGAAAGCCATACGTCTTTCCAATCTTGGATGAATACGATACATATGTGGAGCTTCTCCACGGCGAGGCTGACAGCGATATGCCACATGCGAAGCTATTACTGCCTGCTCTGGCTTGTGGCTTGTCGTAATGCTCCTCTGGGAATACGAGTGTGACTCACATGATTGTCAGCGCTGAATGACCTGTAGGGCTGTCCATGAATCAGTAAGAGTACGAGGCGGGTGAAGATCTCTTCTGAACAGCACGTTACAAGGCATCCTCAATAATGTTCATGTCTGAGGAGTATGGTGGCCCGCGGTAGTGTTTAAACTCAGAGTAGTGTTCCTACAGCAACTCTTCAGCAATTCTGGACGTGTGGGGTGTCGCACTGTCTTGCTGGAATTGCCCAAGTTCGTCGGAATACACAGTGGACATGAATGGATGCAGGTGATCAGACACGATGCTTACGTACGTGTCACCTGCCAGAGTCGTGTCTAGACGTATCAGGGGTCCCATGTCACTCCAACTGCACACGTCCCACACCATTACCGAGCCTCCACCAGGTTGAACAGCCCCCTGCTGACATGCAGGGTCCATGGATTCATGAGGTTGTCTCCATACCCGTACATGTCCATTCACTCGATACAATTTGAAACGAGACTCGTCCAACCAGACAACATGTTTCCAGTCATCAACAGTCCTAAGTCGGTGTTGACGGGCCCAGGAGAGGCGTAAAGCTTTGTGTCGTGCAGTTATCAACAGTACACAAGTGGGCCTTCGGCTCCGAAAGAACTTATCGATGATGTTTCATTGAATGATTTGCACGCTGACATTTACTGATTGCCCAGCACTGAATTCTGCAGCAATGTGCGAAAGGGTTGCCCTTCTGTCAAGCTGAACGATTCGCTTCAGTCGTGGTTGGTACCATTCTTGCAGGATCTTTTCCCGGCCTAAGCGATGTCGGAGATTAGATGTTTTACCAGAGTCCCGATATTCAAGGTACACTCGTGAAACGATCGTACACGAAAATCCCCACTTCGTTGCTACTTCGGAGATGCTGTGTCCCATCGCTCGTGCGCCAACTATAGCACCACGTTCAAAGTCATTTAAATCTTGATAACCTGCCATCGTAGCAGCAGCAACCGATCTAACAGCTGTGCCAGACACTTGTCTTAAATAGGCATTACCGACCGCTGAGCCGTATTCAGCCTGTTTTCATATCTCTGTATTTGAACACGCATGCCTATACCAATTTCTTTGGCGCTACAGTGTAAAACCACCGTGTCTGTTTGTGTGTTTATACTCATACACCATAACCTACAAAAATACTACACGTCATCACATTATCACAGGCAGCTTGATCGTGGCGTGGCGCAACATAAATGTCATGTTCCATCAAATTTGGGTAACAGAAATATAAATTTTTGTCTAAAATCGTCCGCTCAGCTTAGAAGTTCGGATGTTTAGTCACCCCAGTGTAGTACCAACACGCTACACCAAAGATCCAATAGATGATGTAACTTGTCTCTCGAAGTTGGAGACAGATGTCGCTTCGGGAGGTTACTTTAGTGCCAGACTAAATCATTGCAGTTATTTCTTTATGAACACGAACTAACAGCGAATTTACTTTGCTATGATATACGGATTTTCTGATTTCGCTTTGTGTATTAATAACGTAATGACAATGCTTTGATTGTTTCGGTAGGTTTCAGTTGAAACGTATTTAGTAATTTCGGTTTGTAATTTGGCTGCCTATTTTTTACATTTCGATTTAGTTTTGTTTACATAAAAAGTGAAAATAAAACGCTCCAGTATTTCTAAATACACCAAAGCTGCTAAAAGACAAAGGACTATACGGCCTCAAGGATCGAATGAAGCGAGACTTGGTGCAGTTCGACAATATCAGACTTTATCTCACTGTTTGCCAACTACTCATGAAAGCGAGGCGCGGCCTAAGTCTGATCGAGAGCGTCATTCATCATCTTGCTCCTCAGAACCCTTCACTCACAGAGACTTAAGGTTATTTTTCTCCGACGTAGTACCACAGAAGCGGAAATTCTGATGGGAAGTGGCAGAGGCGAGAGAGGTTTAATACCCGTATCGCACTAACACCTTCACTTTAAACGTGAACTTACGAGCATACACAAAGCGTTGCTCTCTTCTGTTTTAGTGAAACAAGCAAGCTCTACGTTCGTGCCCCCAGTCATACTACTTCAAACATTGGATAAAAAGAAATTTTGTCAGCCAAAAATAAATTCAATGTGTATGAAGTCTCTTCAGTGGTTTGGTCTGCCTTGTGGCGAGTCCATGTACGATACTTCACCACCCCTTCCAGTCCTGTGCATTCCTCACTGACACTGTCCGTTAGAGGGTACCTTTTTCTTTATCTACCTGCCTTTCCCTTTATAATGCCTCGCATGTATCAGCCATAATCGCCCGGTGGTCTAGCAATAAGGCCAATGCCCGGAAACCGAAAGGCCATGGGATTGATTCTGAGTCGGATCACGGAAATTTTCAGTCTTTCCTTAATCTATCAGCACTCACTGACGTGGACAGTCGCGAGAGACAATACATGTTTTAGATTTAACGTTAAATCGTTGGTTCACTTTCTCCAGTTGAATAATTGGTATACGTCAGGGACACGCAAGTCGCTGAAGTGGCGTCCGGTGGAAAGACGTGCACTCATCCATTGGAATACTCGAAATTATTGTTATCATGACTTCAGCTACTTGATCAAGTAAGTTCTCTCGTTTCAAGATGTGGCCTAAAACCTACATTCTTCCTACTTGTGTAAGAGATTTCTGTCAATTAGTCAGCTGAAGTATAGGACATGATTTATAAATTTATTTCGGATTTTAGGCACGTAATTCGTTGGAATCGATACAATTATTCTTAAAAATCGATGAATATATACTCACTATACAGTATACAGGTTATGCAAACGAGTTATACAAACAGAAAACAGGCAACATTGTCTTTCAAAAGTGTTGTACGTACTTTGGTACCAGCAGCTGCTGCGTGCATCAACAAACTGTAGCCAGCAATTGAACACCTACCTAATGGATATAGCAAAACCTTTCGACTTGATCATGATGTCGGAGAGGTCTGGTGTGGACACCACGTGTCAATGCTCACATTTTGGATCAGTCTTGATACATGGCCCCTCTGCCATCATGCACGGTCGACAGAGATGCTCACAGCTGAGACCGAAGTGGGTGTATCTAACGCGAGACATTTCAGATTTCACTATGAGTGAATTCGAACAAACGAATGTACGTGGCTGTGATAACGGTATCTGCATGTACGCTTCAAGCGTCCAATGGAAATACGTAAGGATGCAATGGTACATGCATTAGATTGGTGGTTTGGTATTCCATTGGTTCTAGAGGACATGATTCCTTAATGGTTCACATGGTAGACAGGAAAAATTTTTCAGCATAGAGGACGTCGATTTTCATTCTCTCTTTTAGATGCATTATGATTACCCACTATCTAAAAGATCATGAGGTACCATTTAGGGGTCTGAAGATGGTCTGGTGTAATACCGAGATTCTTTACAAATACCTGTAAAATA
The DNA here is from genome assembly GCF_023864345.2 of Schistocerca serialis cubense. NCBI lineage: Eukaryota > Metazoa > Arthropoda > Insecta > Orthoptera > Acrididae > Schistocerca > Schistocerca serialis. The sequence goes on from NC_064645.1 coordinate 420,863,170, forward strand.
ATACCTGTAAAAACAGGTATTACTTAAAGACGTAGTAAAATCTCTCATCCCATGACCTACCAGAAGATGGTAGCATTGAGACGCTACGGAAAGCGGTTGAAGGACAGTGAAACCACTAGGAGCCGATCTCATAACAGAACCTGGAGGACGGAGGCTTATCCGCTCTGTAAAGAGAGATGAGAGGTGATCTGTGGCAAATACGACTATATAGTACAATGTTGGTGCCGGCCGTTGTGGCCGAGCTGTTCTAGGCGCTTCAGTCCGGAACCACGCTGCTGCTACGGTCGCAGCATGGATGTGTGAGATATCCTTAAATTAGTTAGGTTTAAGTAGTTGTAAGTCTAGGGGACTGATGACCTCACGTGTTAAGTCCCATAGTGTTCACAGCCATTTGAACCAATACAATGTTGGTGAAAGCTCAATTGTTTCTGAGCACACAATTCAGTGTATTTTTGAACATGAGGCACCACAACGCAAGCGCGGTCCCTAAGGAGCAGTATTATACTAAGGGGAACATACACCCGGACTTTGTGAAACCCATTGTAGTAACCAGTGCCAACTTAAAAGCTGTGCAAGACGTGAAAATTATGACAGACCATCTACATCCTGCCGTATTTAATGCCTTCGAACAAGACTGTTTCGTTGTTAATACTTAGCCTAATGCTTCCATGATGATGTCAATTGTTCTCATCCAAATTATTGTGCACCCTGAAGGGTTATTGTATTCCACGTGCATTCCGTGGCTAAACTGATTCCATTTGCTGACGGCCCGCGCCCGGTAGCTGAATGGTCAGCGCGACAGAACGTCGATCCTAAGGATCCGGGTTCGATTCCCGGCTGGGGCGAAGATTTTCTCCGCTCAGGGACTGGGTGTTGTGTTGTCCTAATCATCATGATCTCATCCAAATCGACGCGCAAGTCACAGAAGTGGCGTCAAATCGAAAGATTTGCACCCGGCGAACGGTCGCCGGCACGGTAACTCAGCGCGTTCGGTCAGAGGGTTAGCTGCCCTCTGTAATAAAAAAAAAAACTGAGTTAATCGATCAACGACGAACTTAAACGGGTGTCTTGCGACGTCCGCACCGAGCAGATACAACGAACAAAAATGAGACTACAAAAAAAAAAAAAAATAAATAAATAAATAAATAAATAAATAAATAAAATAAAAAAAACGGTCTACACGACGGGAGGCCGTAGTCACACGACATTTACATTTTATTTGCTGACGAAGGCTAGTTAGTGCCACTGTAACTGTTGAATTACTTCGAAGCTCTCAGCATTTTCACACGCGTCCTACAGTGACCACATGCAGTAGAAGTGCGTGGTATCTTGCATGACAGTCGTGACAACATTAGCTGAACATACAAATAGGATGTTCCAGGTCACATATCCATCCACGGGCAGCCGGGTGAGCATGGAGAAAGGTGGGCAGGGGTGGACAAATGGCAGACTAGTGGAAGGTCTTGTAGCAGAGCTACAGCATATGAAATCGAAATTCATCCGCAGAGCGCCCATGGGCTAGGGTGACCAAGCACCTCGAGCATATGCAGAATGCGTGCAAAACGGCCATGTGGTGGCATGTCTACACTACCTGAACGTGCCCACGAGTGTGATGAGCTATGAGAAGGCTACCCTTGCCCCATGGGCCAGTGGTGGTATAGCCTTAGTAAATGAATGTAATTTAGTGAAACGGAATCCCAGCAAAATACAACCCAAAAAGGATAACAAATAACTAAATTTTATTTATAATAAATATAGAGAATAGTAGGCAGAATAAGTGATTAAATTTGTGGATGATTTTAGGTATAGTCGATGTGGAACTTAGAACAAAATTTGCTGCTAAAATCTGACACATCTCGCAACAACAACAACTGCTTCAACTCCATGCAACAGTTCATCAGTGACAATGGGTGGCTAAAATTGGTTTGTTGGTCTCTCTGCAGCCCATGACCAATTGTTTTCGATAGATGAGAGACCTGGAGTATGTGATGTTCCCGGCGCAGCGTGACCAGCCTGTGGTCTAACAGTATCTTGTTGGAAAACAATGTCGTAGAAGTCTCGTAGCCAGGGTACAGCCTCCAGCCCTAACGACTCAGAAACTGAAAATCTGCTGTCCACGTTACCAGCTGTGCGAACAAGAGGTAAAAATGCTATATATTTACTTGAACCATGTAAAATCACGTCAGATTATGGGCTACTCAACTAATATGATGATGGCGAATTTAATTTGACGACATTCGTTCTCCACGGAGCCTCTGCGTGGACATGATTCCATCCTGGTGCTGTAAGCAGAACCAGATTTCATCTAAAAAGACAGAAAGATGTCACTCCTTTATCTAGTGTCGTCTTTGGCGCCCATTACTCTGCCGCATCAAGGTAACCTGAAACAATGGTCGTCATGCTGACAATCCGTGACACGCAGTTCATCGTCACATTGTTTGTGTGTATACTTTCTTGCTGCGACCAAGTCCACTTCCTTAGTCGTACTTGTTGTTGTTATGGTCTTCAGTCCTGAGACTGGTCTGATGCAGCTCTCCATGCTACTCTATACTGTGCAAGCTTCTTCATCTCCCAATACGTACTGCAGCCTACATCCTTCTGAATCAGTTTAGTGTATTCATCTCTTGATCTCTCTCTACGATTTTCAACCTCCACGCTGCCCTCCAATACTAAATTGGTGATCCCTTGATGTCTCAGATCATGTCCTACCAACCTATCCCTTCTTCTTGTCAAGTTGTGTTACAAACTCTTCTTCTCCCCAATCCTATTCAATACCTCCTCATTAGTTATGTGATCTACCATTTAATCTTCAGCATTCTTCTGTAGCACAATACTTCAGAAGCTTCTATTCTCTTCTTGTCTAAACTATTTATCGTCCATGTTTCACTTCCATACATGGCTACACTCCATACAAATACTTTCAGAAACGACTTCCTGACACTTAAATCTGTACTCGATGTTAACAAATTTCTCTTCTTCAGAAACGCTTTCCTTGCCATTGCCAGTCTACATTTTATATCCTCTCTACTTCGACCATCATCAGTTATTTTGCTCCCCAAATACCAAAACTCCTTTACTACTCTGAGTATCTAATTTCCTAATCTAATTCCCTCAGCATCACCCGACTTAATTCGACTACATTCCATTAGCCTCGTTTTGCTTTTGTTGATGTTCATCTTATATCCTCAGTTCAAGACACTGTCCATTCCGTTCAACTGCTCTTCCAAGTCCTTTGCTGTCTCTGACAGAATTACAATGTCATCGGCGAGCCTTAAAGTTTTTATTTCTTCTTCATGGATTTTAATACCTACTCCGAATTTTTCTTTTGTTTCCTTTACTGCTTGCTCAATATACAGATTGAATAACATCGGGGAGAGGCTACAACCCTGTCTCACTCCCTTCCCAACCACTGCTTCCCTTTCATGTCCCCCGACTCTTATAACTGCCATCTGGTTTCTGTACAAATTGTAAATAGCCTTTCGCTTCCTGTAGTTTGCCCCTGCAACATTCAGAATTTGAAAGAGAGTATTCCAGTCAACATTGTCAAAAGCTTTCTCCAAGTCTACAGAGGCTAGAAACGTAGGTTTGCCTTTTCTTAATCTAGCTTCTAAGATAAGTCGTAGGGTCAGTATTGCCTCACATGTTCCCACATCTCTTCGGAATCCAAACTGATCTTCCGCGAATTCGGCTTCTACCAGTTTTTCCATTCGTCTGTAAAGAATTCGCGTTAGTATATTTCAGCCGTGACGTATTAAACTGATAGTTCGGTAATTTTCACATCTGTCAACACCTGCTTTCCTTTGGATTGGAATTATTATATTCTTCTTGAAGTCTGAGGGTATTTCGCCTGTCTCATACAATTTGCTCACCAGATGGTAGAGTTTTGTCAAGACTGGCTCTCCAAAGGCTGTCAGTAGTGGAATGCACTCCTGGGGCCTTGTTTCGACTCAGGTTTTTCAGTGCTCTGTCAAACTCTTCACGCAGTATCGTATCTCCCATTTCATCTTCATCTACATCCTCTTCCATGTACATTACATTGTCCTCAAGTACATCGCCCTTGTATAAACCCTCTATGTACTCCTTCCACCGTTCTGCTTTCCCTTCTTTGCTTAGAACTGGGTTTCCATCTGAGCTCTTGATATTCATACAAGTGGTTCTCTTTTCTCCAAAGGTCTCTTTAATTTTCCTGTAGGCAGTATCTATCTTACCCCTAGTGAGATAAACCTCTACATCCTTACATTTGTCCTCTAACCATCCCTGCTTAGCCGTTTTGCACTTCCTGTCGATCTCATTTTTGAGACGTTTGTATTCCTTTTTGCCTGCTTCATTTACTGCATTTTTATATTTTCTCCTTTCGTCAATTAAATTCAGTATTTCTTCTGTCACCCAAGGATTTCTACTAGCCCTCGTCGTTTTACCCACTTGATCGTCTGCTGCCTTCACTACTTCAGCCCTCAAAGCTACCCATTCTTCTTCTACTGTATTTCTTGCCCCCATTCTTGTCAATTGTTCCCTTATGCTCTTCCTGAAACTCTCTACAACCTCTGGTTTAGTCGGTTTATCCAGGCCCCATCTCCTTAAATTCCCACCTTTTTGCAGTTTTTTCAGTTTTAATCTACAGCTCATAACCAATAGATTGTGGTCAGAGTCCACATCTGCTCCTGGAAAGGTCTTACAATTTAAAAACTGGTTCCTAAATCTCTGTCTTACCATTATATAATCTATCTGAAATCTGTGAGTATCTCCAGGTTTCTTCCATGTATACAACCTCAATTTATGATTCTTGAACCGAGTGTTAGCTATGATTAAGTTATGCTCTGTGCAAAATTCTACCGGGCGGCTTCCTCTTTCATTTCTTCTCCCCAATCCATATTCACCTACTACGTTTCCTTCTCTTCCTTTTCCTATTATCGAATTCCAGTCACCCATGACTATTAAATTTTCATCAATTTTGACTATCTGAATAATTTTTTTTATCTCATCATACATTTCTTCAATTTTTTCGTCATCTGCAGAGCTAGTTGGCATATAGACTTGTACTACTGTCGTAGGCGTGGAATTCGTGTCTATCTTGGCCACAATAATGCGTTCACTATGTTGTTTATAGTAGCTTACCCGAACTCCTATTTTTTTATTCTTTATTAAACCTACTCCTGCATTACCCCTATTTGATTTTGTATTTATAACCCTGTATTCACCTGACCAAAAGTCTTGTTCCTCCTGCCACCGAACTTCACTAATTCCCACTGTATCTCACTTTAACCTGTCAATTTCCCTTTTTAAATTTTCTAACCTACCTGCCCGATTAAGGGATCTGACACTCCACGCTCCGATCCATAGAACGCCAGTTTCCTTTCCCCTGATAACGACGTCCTCCTGAGTAGTCCCCGGCCGGAGATCCGAATGGGGGACTATTTTACCTCCGGAATATTTTACCCAAGAGGACGCCATCATCATTTATCCATACAGTAAAGCTGCATGCCCTCGGGAAAAATTACGGTCGTAGTTTCCCCTTGCTTTCAGCCGTTCGCAGTACCAGCACAGCAAGGCCGTTTTGGTTAGTGTTACAATGCCAGATCAGTCAATCATCCAGACTGTTGCCCCTGCAACTACTGAAAAGGCTGCTGCCCCTCTTCAGGAACCATACGTTTGTCGGGCCTCTCAACAGATACCCCTCCGTTGTGGTTGCACCTACGATACGGCTATCTGTATCGCTGAGGCACGCAAGCCTCCCCACCAACGGCAAGGTCTATGGTTCGTGGGGGGGTAGTCGTACTTAATGTGACATATTATGACGTAACATGATGTGACATGACATGGCTGTACAACACTTCAAGGCCAAGTGATCACTGTGTCCTCTCAGGCACTAACTACATAGCACGATTGAGATCCAGCATGGCCAAGAAACTGTCGAACTCCAACACATGCTAAACACATGCTAGAGGACGTTTCTCCTCCTCTCCTGAGGTACTACCCGCACTTCTCACAAAAAACCACATTCATTTGCAAATCTGAATGAGAAACCTGGAGAGTAATTTTGTCGCATATACAGAATATACATTGCGTTACCCTGCCTTCTTTTTACAGCTGCACTGAGATACTAATTTGTTTATCCAAACATGTGTTACACCTTATGCCAGTCTGACGCTTGCTGCATGCCGTCTTAATGCCGTCTAAATCCCTTCTAAATGACTATAGTGCTACATAGATATCCATTTCTGTCTATTTTATTTGTGTATTCAGTATATGGCACCCAACTAACCTTAATATTGGATTAAATATCATTATTTCTAAACACTTAATATTTAATCACTAGCAAACGTCTAGTTCTCATATAAACGGCAATTCACGATTACATGCAATATTTTAATATGTTATTCTGCAAGTAAAACTAAAGAAAAACGTTCATATAAACATCTGTCAGCAAATATTTAGTTGCGTACTGACGGCTAATAAAAGATTTCGCCTGAAATTTAGCAGCTTCGCTAATGTGAAGCCATCGCAAAACTGGACGAGGTTAAAGTAAAGCACGATTTCCATTTATTTTGTTGTTATTGATCTGGTGAATCTAACAAAACGTGTCCCACAAGTGTAACTGCAATAGTTTTCCACAACATCCAGAGAAGCAAAGAAGTAATTTCGTAAAATTTTTAATTTACTAACTACCTGACCCAATTAGATTATAAATTCCAGACCATTTCAGAAAGTTTTCAACACAAGTTGTAGAGAATTTAGTTTTAATAAAATGATGGTAATAACGTTAGCTGTAACTGTAGAATGTGTCAGATAATCTGTTTTTATTAATATCGTAGCACAAGTGAATTCATGGTAAACCGGAGAAAACAAACCTCAGTGTTAAGGAAGTTGTACAGGGTACATACAGTTTCGTAATACATTCACAATAAATGTTCAAAAATGCCTCCACCAAGTTCAGTGCATTTACCTGCATTTGTATGAACAGATGTTGTTGTTCGTTTCAGTTTCAAAGAGTTGTTCTTAATTTTGCCTATTGCATTCATAAAGCGAGCAAGTAATGGCTCGCGTGTGTTGACTTTTTCCTCATAAACTATGACTTTCATCTACCCCCATACAAAAGAACACATGGGTGTTAAATCGGGCGATCGGGGTGGCCACGGACATGTAGCAACATGATCAATCCATTTCTGGGGAAAATGTTCATATAAATGTGTAGTAACGGCGTTGGTGCAATGTAGAAGCAGCCGTCACGTTGAAAATACATTTGCAGTCGCGTAGCAAGTGGAACATCTTCGAGCAATCAGGGCGTTTCACCTTGAAGCAAATGTAAGTAAGTTTCGCCAGTTAGACGTCCTGGGAAAATGAATAGACCAATAAAATGTATGTTGAATATACCACACCACGCATTTATGCTAAATCGCTAAATCTTCCAATGAGGTCCAGTGCTGTTTCATCTTATTCAAGTTAGGTTCAGAATGCCAGGATTTCATTTGAACAGCTTCGGTTGTGGCGAAAGCTGGACTGCTCCATAGGGATCGTTGTGAGCATTGTGCGACCAATCCTTCTAAGCAGTAGTGATTCCGGAGGTTTATATATCACTCCAAGCAGTGAAATGGGTCGAAAGCTGTGCGGAAGGCCTCCAGGTTTAGCTGGCTTTAGGAGAGAAACATCTTGACACGTTTAAGTTCTTGGGAAATGTTTCCCGTCTTTAGTAGTGAGATGAAGTATTTTGCTAACTGTGACTTCATGTATTTGGCAGGCTTCATGAGAAACTCTGGGAGGACGTTATCAGAAGCACAGGCTATACCAGGTTTTGTGTCCTTTATCGTTGCTGCTGTTTCTTTATGGGTGGTGTAGCACAAATATTTAGTGTCGATGGCGGTCGTTGCGTTTCGGTTTTGAGTTCCCGTTTAATAAATGTTGTCGTCACTTGATAATTCGACAACGTGCGAAGCAATTTTTTAGGTGTTATGAGGTTATGTTCTCTAGTGATACTGCTGGTTCCTCCTAATTTTCGAAGCAGGGACCATGCTTTTCTACTGGATACCTTGAAACCCATACTCTGAGTAGTTATCCCCACTGCTCTCGTGCAATACCTACGCTTTGTATTTTATGCGATATTTCTCTGTCACATCCACATTTGAAAATCTTCACATTTCTCGTCCCAGACTGGAATGCTTTCTTGACGATACCCTTGCTTTTTTTGCTATACTTGAAATGTTTCTGCATACCTGTTACAGTTATCAGGAAACGGACGAATCCAATTGAAGCCTGTATCAAGTTCTTCGGAGAAAACATTGCAACAAACTTCTTGTAGGTTCCGCGTGGATCGAGGAGTGGAGATTGTTAACTGGATACATCTGTTGTCTTCTGCTAGAGCTGTACGGTGCTGAATATAAATGTTTAGTGAACAAACATTCAGAGTCATTTCTCACCGGCTGTGACAAAACGCCACTTGTTTTCATGCTGCTGATATGGGGGTACCGCAGTCTTTGGCATCGAAAATACGGGTGGTATTCGGAAAACAAGTTCCGATCGACCACAAAATGGAAACCATTGTGAAAAATCAGAAACGTTTTATTGCAACAGTTAGCTAAAACTTGTAACTACTTATCTACATAGTCGCCCATCCCACTAGACATTTGTCGTAGCCCTGTACAAACTTTCCAATACGCTCGTCGTAGAAGGCACCCGCTAGTGATTTGAGCCAGTTCTCAACGCTGGTCTACAGCTCGCTGTCTGTGCCAGAATGTTGCCTTCATAGCCTGCGGTTCATGTGTACAGAGATGAAACTCAGGTGGAGCCAATTACGGGTTTTATTGCGGATGATCAAACACGTCCCATCGAAAACGGTGCAAGAGAATCTTCATTGTCCTTGCAGAATGCGGCTGACAGTTGTCTTGAAGAAGTAAACGTATCACAGTTACATTATGTGGGCTGCATGTCTTCAGGAGGATTCTCTCACCAGGACCCTATACTTGGCGGGAGACACTATTTTCTAGGCATGTTTACGTGCTCACTGTGTGCTCAAAAATGAAAAGAGCGACGTGTCGTTCTACCCAACACATCTGAACAAATCTTGATCGTATTTTCACAGTATCTTCCCTTTCGCGACAGACCGGAACTTACCTTCCGAATAGTCCTCGTAAAATAGATTCCAGTATTAACGACCAGTTGTTGTTCGCTACACGTAGGGGAGAGTGTTCTTCCTTGAGGATAGTGCACCTAGGGACAATGTTTCCGGATCTCTGTTTCAGTCGAGTAATAGATTTAAGGGTCACATGAAAGAACAATTATTAGAGGTCACCATAAGCAGTTGCCTATATTTTCAACTGCTTTTGTTGTTGTGAGACATGAAGTGCTGTTATGCGCAATATTTCGAAATATTTTGAATTCTACAAATTCTGTATCGTAGCTTTATTAAAGCTGTTTGGAACAAGTTTTTAATTCTTCAGTTACAGAATTTTATTGCAATGAAAAGTCAACATTTTTAAAAACACCTTATTATTATGTAATGTGTGAACGGTAAATCCATACTTCAGCGGTTCTGCACCATCTTATACCTTGAACCGGAAGCAGCTCGTTGACGGTAGAACATGTGGTGTTCACAAATGAATTGAGTTTCTTTCAATCTCCTAATAGTTTTAACTGTCTTGGAAATGAAAGTTTTCATTAGTTTCAAATAGCTTCTACATCAATTTGAGTTTTAGTTGTAACTCGTTTCAGAAAATACTTCTACTTTATTTGGTGTCATTGGTTAACTCTTGGTGTGCTGTAGAAGAATAATGCAACGAGAATATTATTAAATACAGTATTTACAAAATTACAAGATTCCAACGCTTTCAAATTTCAATATAAAATTCGCTCCTACGTGCATGATCTTGTTGTACTTTGAAACATTATTTCACATTTGGATGAAACATCACTTTTCCCACGCAAATGTTGCAATTTCAGAAAAGGACAATAGTACACAAAAAATGAATGCCATCGTTTAAAACTGAAATAAGAAAATATATTAAACTTCTTCTAGAGGCGAAAGTCTGAAAAGTCTAATACAAAAATGAGTCATATAAGTTTTCTGTTACTTCTATTCGCCACCGTAAACGAACTTTTATATAGAGGGCTAACCTTTGGATGAGCTGTTAGATCTTTGATATACACGGTCGTGCAAATAAAAGTGACCTGGAGAACAGAGTTCCAGGATACAAAGAAACACAGCAGTTGAAAGGAAATACGGAACAAACCTGACTATAACAGATGTTGAAAGTGACCACCATTCATCGCTTGGGACTTCTGGGCCCTGGTGCAAGTTGCTGAAGGTAGATCGAAGCTGAACTGCTGGAACTGCTGTAGTCTCATCCGAAATGTTCTGCTGCATTTCTTGAAGCTTGTGAGGGTTGTCGACATACAACTTAGGATCGAGGGCTCCCTACACGAACTAATCGCACACTGACAGATCTGGTGACCTGGGTGGGCAGCTAGGGCCGTAACCAAGCTGACCTCTGCTAACAACTTTGTCCGGCGTGAAGAGTGTGTAAAAGCGCTCCAGAGTTCGGCCGGCTGTGTGGGCAGTTGCTCCATCCTGTTGGAAGTAACTGTAGGTCTTGTCCTCCTCCGTTAATGATGCCACAAATGGTCCGGGTCACTTTTATTTGCCTCACTATCTATGTGGACGCCAATCGGTACACTGTGCACGTAGTCAGCTGCCGAACGGTGAGGTGTCAGTTCGCGTATTGCTATGGACGTGGGATTATAAGTATTGCTGGTTTATGTGAGATCTGCTTAAACAATACACACCAAGGAACATTTGTGTAAAATTCTTAAAGTGCATCTTTTCTGATGGGTGATACAGCAAGTTGCGATCCCGGAAAAATAATACCTAACAGCGTTAAGATGTGTATTTCGAGGTTGGTTACTCTCTTTCAATTTTCATATTTAATTAATAAATCCTTAACATTTTCGATCTACTGATTAACAGTTTTACCCCTGTATGTTTATAACGGTTCCACGGTATACAAGGAATAATAGTTTGATTCAAGTGCTAGCCAATGGACGGAGACTCATGGTACCATGAGAAAAGAGTTAAGACAAACGTGCTTTAGCTATCTAAGCTGTGAGTTATAAATTATAACGAGGGTACTATATTTGGATCGTACTGGTTAGTGTGGTATTACGTGAAGACGTATTTGTACCACTCTCAGGTGTACACTTCGTATACTGATATGAGAATGATACTCTAATACCCTTGCACAACATGGCTACACAGTTTTTTTTTTCTTCGTTGATGTTTGTACCTCACGCTTTAGCCGGTTCGTCGGATGGCGTGCGGCGGGGTGGGTTGAACACTCATTATCCTGCGAACAATGCTATCACTTAAACAATCAGTCAACCTACCTAGATGGGTTACAGGTTATCTGCCCCTTCACTCTGCGATGGTAGATACTGATTTAGCCAACAAAAGCAGCGTTGTCGAAAATTCGACTAAATATCTACTACGCAAAGTCCACATAACTACAGCTCATGGACAGTAGCTGAAAGTTAAACTATCGATCGTTCGGTATTCTTGCATGATTCGTTTGGAAAAAGCCTAAAATTTCCTTTAAGGTGATTTATTGTCTTTAAAACACGGAAAATGGCTATCAAGTCCGTATTTGATATCGCGACATCAGTTATTCAATCTTACTCTCTGTCTCTGTTAAAATTTCACACCCGAAAGCATCCAGAAGATATTTAGTCCGATCCGATGTTTTGAACGTCCTAAACAGTCACTGACCAAGAAATACGTGCGAGACAGCTCATTCAGTCGTTCAGCAAGCTTCTGGTAAAGAAGTGATCGCCATAATGTCTCGTAATCTGCTCCAAATACGCCACGCGGAGTTTACGTACGACATGAAACGTTCAAACGCGAATATCACCTAAAATAAATCTCTCACAAAGCTTAAACTTTCATAAAATACTCAGTACTACAGTCGAATTTGGTCAATGACACGTGAACCGAGTTTCTTCATTTTGGTGCAAATTTGATCAGCGCGGATTATCATACATAGGTGTTTACCAGAAGACGGCTCGTTAGCGAATGTGTCGACTCTTGGAGCTAAGGCACAAACCCCTCTGCAAACGTGCGGGAAATGCTGAATTGCTATTGGCTGGTATATTAAGCAGCCAGTCAGATCATCTCGAGCACTTCTATAATCCCTGCATTTCTAATGTCAGCCAATCAGATTTCCGCAAGTGATTTAGACTAGAAATCTCGCAATTCCGAAACTAAATAAAATTTAATGAATACAGTATGCGATTCTTTTCCACAAAATGAATTACTAACAGATTTGATACTCAACGCCCCATCTGGATGACTTTTTACAAAATCAAGCTCACTCGGACATACGTCACAAGTTCCCCCACTGCACAACAACATTCTCACGCATACATTTACATAATTTTAATAAAATATCGCATTCTCACCTAACGTATGCCCTCCAGTCACTCTCTCAGTCTGTTAAAATCACACAACCAAAACACGACGAAATATAATTTTTAAAAAGACTTTTAATTACGTCAAAATCTGCGGTAATGAAACTAATGAAAAGTCCAGAAAATTAGAGTATATGAACCTATCCTCTTTTATGTAGTTTCAGTTTATACTATATGTGAACACATTACAGTCCCTAACTCAGTTTCACAATGCTAGCACGATTAATATGTATTTTCGGTAAGAAGTTATATTTCCTAAAGTACTGCAGTTTTTTTTTACCATCGTATTGACCAACTAGGATCACGTTAACAGCATCAGTTCCTCTTCTTCCTTTGTTGTTGTTTCCTATTTTTCCAGTATTCCCTCATTTTCTCCCCATGAAGTCTCTTCTTTTTATCTGTCCATGTTGTTCCCGATTTTTTATTTCTTCTGCTTTGAAAGCCTTCCAAATTTAGTATTTTGTTTTTAAAACGGTTTCTTTCTGCTATTTCTGATTCTTTGATGTTGTTTCTTTCAATATCTTTTCTTACTTCTGTAGTCCATGCTATTATCGATTTCTTCTTCCAGAAATGTAGGAGTATTTGTTTTGTTAGTCTATTTCCATCCATTCGGTAGAGATGTCCAAAAAAGGTTAATCTTCGTTCGGCCATTACTTCAGATATTTTCTCTATATTTTTGTAGATCTCCTCATTACTTCTTATTTTCGAACCATCTGCAGTTTTCATTGCACCCTTTATTTTTCTAATAATCCTTCTTTCGAGTATCTCTAATTTGTACATCTTATAGTTCATCGTTAGGCATTCAGATCCATATAAACATTCTGGTCGTACCATTGTGGTGTAGTGTCTTAGTTTTGTTTTTCTAGATATACATTTCTTGTTGTAGATAATTTTGGTCAAACCATATGAAGTTATTGATTTGAAATTTTAACAGTATGAATATGTTATACATAGAATTTGGTATATTGAGTATGAAAAAGATCGATTAATATTTAATAGTACTTCTTCGGATTCATAGAGAGTATGTGTAATGTATTGCACGCAGTAAGTACCCGGCTCATTGTGCACAGTAGCCAGCGTCAGTTGTGCCACAGTGAGAACCAAAATCTGCTCTCTTCCCGACTCCACGGCAAGCTATACTTTCAATGCAAGATGACAACTCGTAATAATTTGCTACGTTACAGGCGTTGTAGGTAGCCAAGTGTAATACATTTCTCTGCAGAACTTTAGGAAGAGATGGGTTAAGTTACATAACATATTAATAACTCAATGGAAATGAATGAAAGTGCAGGAGCATGTTGCGAAAGGCTTGTACAGAAAGCTGGAAGTCGGTTGGCGCTAGGTCGGCGTGACTGTAGTATCGAATGAGGCTTGGCTGGAACACAATGCCGTTGCCGGCCAAGGCGTGCCAAATTTCACGCGAGCCGGGTATGCTAGCCACTGTTCGCCTGTCTTGGCTTTGCTTATTCGTTTCCGGAAGTACTTGCTATAGCTCGAAAGTGCGTTTAATGCTGCACTGGAGCATTCTTAAGTCGGCACAACTCACTTCATTTCGGCAAAATCGTGGTGTCAGCACTTTGTATCCTTTGCTGTTTGTTCATGGTATAGTGGACGGTCGTAGGTCAACGTCTATACAAAATGAGACGAGTATAGGGATCTATCGTCACAAGCCTTTATAACGAATAGAAATGGCGGAAGTCAGGAATGAGAATTTTCTGTATTTGTTACACAGTTGTATGAGCCATGGGAACTGCAAATTTGCTATGAAACAATATTACAGTATCATGCAGAAAAAATTTAAAGATTTAGTTGTCAATGAAAGACCAAGAAATTACAACGATATACAGACGGGTTCGTTGTTCACTACATCAAGAAGCACTTTGTGATGAATTTGCAAGCATCCAGCACATGAAGAAATTGATGGTATGAAAACCAAAATTTCTGAAGTAGAATGTATCATTCCACAACTCGCTATTGTTGAATTTATGGAGGAAAAAGTGGACAGGAACGAAAATTAGAACATCCCGAGTTGACTGCAAGCCTCGCATTTTAAGGGTTTTTGATTGCACGCTGCTCACAGTAAGACACTAAAAAGTACAATACAACTTCTTTCTGATTTGACGTTAACGCATTCAAAAAGAAAATCGCATTACATAAGCGACACATCTGACAAAGACGGACAATTTCACTAAACGTATTGTCATTAAGGAAAACGCCAAGTCTGTATAGTTCATTGTGGCCTTGGAAGAATTAAAAGGATAGCTTCCTCAACGTTTAGGGACACTGTCAATCTTAAATCTGTTTTCGAGCGTTCGCAGTTTCAGTTGAAAGCGCCCCTGTACATGTGCAGATGTTAGTGAGTGAACTGCACGGTAGATACCCTTTTAATGATGGTTTGCACAAGATAATAATTGTATTATGTCTTCAGCGCACCAAAAATAAAAAAAATAATACTGAAAACTTCTTTTGTTTGCGATCTCTTTTGTTGAGAAATGTCAAATATAAAACCAAGTCGTATGCCGTGTTACTACAATGCAATTTAAATGCAGCGCGTTCTCCGTTTCTCCCCGCATATGCTCAGACAGTGTGTTGTGACGTGGCGGTAAGGGAAACGTGCAGCGAGGTTGAGCGCTTTGGCTCTCAAGCCAGGGCATGGCCCACGAGCCAAAATTTTGGCTTCTCTAGTATCTCTTCTCCTATCCTATTACATTCATACAATTACCCAGTTTTAACACATTACAACGCAGCCTATTGGGGAAATAACAGAGTTTTATTATGTCTCTGTGTCCTTCTGTGTCAGAGACACTCGGTTTTAAAATAAAAGTTGTAACTACACATATGTTTCCTGCTCATGAAGTGTGTTGTACATTCTCAGACAGTTGATGCTCCTTAAATTTAATGTAAGTTTTTGCCAAAATTACATAATGACAATTTGCTCACGTAAGATTAAAAATTATGTATTAATATTGTTTTTGTAGTTACAGATAATAACACCATCGTTTAAATATGATTATTTCCATTGTTCTTCATGGTCTCAGACAAAAATTTCCACATAATTCTGAGTTTCTAAGGTAGGTAGCCTGTAGGGCATAAAACAGTATTTTATTAGATTGACTGTCTTTCAGGACAATATTCACTATTTCTTACCATATAAGTTTGTTGCTGACATCATAAATGTTTGATGCTTGTAGAGAATAGAATACAAACACCAACATTAGAATGGTTGTAATTCAAATGCATGTTGTCTGTTAACAATATGTAATGAAATTAACAGATGTAAGCTAAAACTATTATGCCGTAATAGTTTGTGTATGACTGTGAGTAATTATACCTTCATGCAGAATCTAATTTTAGCACAAGAATTTTAATCTGATCTTACAACCAGCAGGTTTGACAACTTGTAACAGATAGTATACGACTAATGCTGTTATGTTTTATATACACTGGTACAGTTTTTGGCAATTTTTATATGTGACTAAGTGCATCTGAAGATTTTACTAGTAATTCCGAAGTACAAAATGAATTAAAAAATTGAAAACCGTCCTTGCAGCCAGAGGGAAATATTTGTACAATTGGAGATCATCACACTGCTGTGGTTTCGCCGTTTACTGTGATGAAAGTCAAAAGATGGATGTAGTTAAGGTGCAGAATTTCACTATGTTTGAAGGATATGCATCGGACAGGGAGTTTCTGGTCGTTTGCACAATAGAAAAAACAAAGCAAAAAAAAAAAAAAATACACATAGAAAGTGGACTTCACTTTTAATCCGATGATAGCATAGGCCGCATAGGGTATAGCAGATGAGCGATTGTGGTTTCAACGTCGTCTGCCAACAGGTAGTGTAGTGGAATAACTATCACAGCCCCATCTGTGTGTTCCCTTTAATAGGGAACACTGCCCGCCCCTAGTAGCTGAGTGGTCAGGGCGACAGAATGTTAATCCTAAGGGCCCGGGTTCGCTTCCCGGCTGGATATGAGATTTTCTCCGCTCAGGGACTAGGTGTTGTGTTGTCCTAATCATCATCATTTCATCCCCATCGAGGCGCAAGTCGCCGAAGTGGCGTCAAGTCGAAAGACTTGCACCCGGCGAACTGTGTACCCGACGGGAGGCCCTAGTCACACGACATTTCTTAATAGGGAATACTGACAGCTAGAAGGATCACTTTCTGGGAGGAGATGGACAGCATATTATTTCCCCTCATATACGTCTCGCACAATAACCATGAAGAGAGAATTTGAGTAATTAGAGCCAATCCATTGGCTAACCAACAGTCATTTCCCCACGCTCTGTTCGTGAGTGGAACAGCATTGGAGCCCTCTGTTAGTGGCAAAAAAAGTACCCTCCACCACACGCCATTAGGTTGCTTGCAGAGCATGTTGTAGATGTGTTGCAAACATGTGAAGCAAGCAGACAACCACGCCATGGAAACGCACTTGTGCTTCACGCAGCCAACTGAATGAACTTGAAAGGCCTTCAGAGTGACGGGGTGGTCCTTTCGGAGAACTGCCAGACGTGTTGGACGTGCTGCGTCAGTTGTGCAACGATGCTGCTACCGGTAGTCACATGAACATTCTCTCACCCACAGATAAGGTTCCGGGTGTCCACACAGCACAGACGCCCGCGAGGGTCGTCGTACTGTAAGGGCGGCAGTGCCAGACCGTACAGCTTCCACAGCACAGATAAGAGGGCCAGACTAGTGAATATGAACCGTTGCGAACCGCTTATTAGCAGTGCGACTACGGGCACGCGCATCCTTAGCCCTGGCCTCGTGGGGTGCATTCATCCAAGACACACTGGCTCCGCCCCCATGCTTTTTGGCCTAGGGTGCGACGAGCTACAACTCTCGTTCATCTTTGGTGTTTCTAGAGACGCAAGCGAGCGCTCGGTACATGTAGAATGTTGTTACATCAGTTCGTTAGCCGTTCTTGCAACAGGAAGGTGATGTGTTGTTTGAACAGGACAATGCTCGCTGACACACTGCCAGTGTAACTCAATGTGCTCTGAAAGGCGTGCAGCAACTTCTCTGGACGTGTCTCCAGTCGAACACGAGTGAAATATGATGGGATGAGAAGTGATTTGTGCGACTCGTCAGACAACACTTGCAGAAGTACGTTAACAAGTCGAGGAAGCGTGGCATAACATATCCCAGGACAGTATTCGACGTCTGTACGATCAGCTGGATGCCATTTTCAGCGCTTGCAAATGCCACCCGTGGATGTTTCTGCATGGGTGCATATCCAGTGCCTCAGAACCGGTTGTGCTATTGTCCTGTAAATGTAATAATTTCATGTACTCAGTATGCACCGTTGCATCAATAAATCTTGAGTGAACTGGAAACCTCTAAAAGCTTACAAGAATTACTGTTGAATAAACTGCAATTTAGATTGTCGTTTATGGAAGCAGATAGCAGGTGAGAATTCTCTATTTTGGTCCCGGCGTATGGGCTGCTAAATTTCACTTCCGACAGCGGGAAAGAATGCATTTTTATTGTGAGAGTTCAATTTTTTGTCATCTGAAGTAGACCGTAAGGTAATATTTTTCGCAAACTCGCAGCTGTGATTAAAATGTTTTTTCGAGTTTTGAAAGGGTCAAAGTTTTCGTAATTCAACAATTTTACGCCATTCTGAGACTCTTAGCTAAAAAACTATTGAAAGCAAAATTCTCAAATTAAACTGAAAATGAAGGTAAGATCATATTTATTTTTGTAATTTAAATGTAGTGTGTGTTTCATCAGGTATATTTTTTCCGAAAAACACAATTTTAAGTGCTATGAAAATTATGTGACATTGTTTAGCATTTAATTTAAAAACAGCACGAGCAAATTTTGTATTGATATATTCAGTAGAGAGCTACAGAAAAAATGAAACGAAAATTCAAACAATGGCAAAATCTATTACTCTTTGCGGGAGTTGTCGATAACCTGCTGTTTGTTTTACGGCAATCCAGCCCAAATATTTACTTTTTAAATTTTCTTTTTCACTTTTCAGATATGGTGCTCCATAGAAGTAAAAACTCAGATCAATGTGCAATAAAAATAGGTTCAAGCCTATGTCAGATAAATCTTTATAGAAACTGTGTTTGTGCGCAACATACGAATGAAAGCTTTTCAAAAAAATATGTTAATTATTATTACGCTTCTGTTTCATAGCTTCACCAACAACAGACGTTCAGTTATTCAGTTTCAGAATGAAAAGTAGTTCACTGAAATCCGTCATAAGGTTATTGAGTTACATGGCAGATAAATTGTCGGTTCGGAAAACAAACCAAACGTCACTGAATTTTAACTCGAATACTAGGAATCCCTCAAGAGATACATTCATGAAAGTTTTACTATTTAAAACAATTTTTATATGTAAAAATTATCAATGATTTAAAAAAAAAACAGGAGGTCGGTTTTCTCATTTTTCGTCCGATTTGAAATGGAATACCTCGTATGTGGCTACTCCATAGGGATGGTAACAGATTGCGACGACGATATTTTTCCTCTAGAGCCTAGATTATCATTGGTTATTTTCCTGTATGATAATTACATCGATGTTATGCTTCAACGATATCTTTTGTAGCATTTGGCATTTGGTTCCAGTAATACGTTCAACCTTCAATTAACGTAATATAGGGCCACGTTTTGTAGATGTTTGGCAGCGAAAAGGGCTTTTGACGTTTTGTTGGGTCTTCCCTTCTCAGTCCGTTTCATCTTTTTCGTATACCCAGGAGACTGTCCGAAAGCGAGTCAGGTTGCTTCCTTAGCACCACCCAGGAGTCATGTGTAGGTGCATTGATGTTAACGCCTATGGACACGAACCAAGATTGTCTCCCAGGATGTAAACCGAACAACGTATATAGGGCCCAATATTTCTGATCCCCCACTGTCACAGATGAAGCTTACTGAAAGACTCAGCTGCATGAGGTAGAAAGACAATGACATGGCGAAATGTGAAACCTCCCGTCATAATTCATCAGCGATATACTTTTAACGCGCGCCCCTGAAATATCTGATATTTACGTTCTGTGGATGGAGAACGGAAATTGCATTCTTGTGCCGCTTCTACGCGGAATTTAAATTAAACGGGGCTAACGTAAATATTTCTGTGACGGAGCCGGTGTCACTGTCCCCAATATGGAGCGCAGTCCAATAAACATTTTATTTTGAACTCGTAGCTCTACGCTGACAGCAAAAAAGGAATGGATTAATTTTATCATTGTGCTGTTTTATCTTCGTTGACCTGGGAGCTTAATATTCTTTTTTTTACGGCGTGCACGTACTGCCTCTGCTCTTAACTCCTCAGCCGAAGTTTTCGTACAAGAAAATCTCGTCGTTATGTGTTTTATGTGCAAGTCCTTAATCGAAATTTATAAAGAATTTATGACAAAACTAGGTAGCTGCGTGCCGCTATTTCCTTCTTTGTCGATTTTTATCACTATATCTTAATTAACTCTCCAGAGGAGGCTTTAATCTATAACTCGATTACCTGCTCGAGTCATATAATTACCCAACTTAATCTAAATTTTGTCACTTTTTCATTATGGGGAAACATGTCGCAACTGCTGATAATTACCGATACTCTATAAATTAATTTTGTCGCTGTCTAACTTCAGCTCTTCCCGTGAATCTTGTCTTTCCAGGAAATTAAGCACCAGCACCTTTACATGACGTCGGCTGAAAAATCAAAGCACCATTATCTCCATTAATCTTTCCAAGGCAAAACTTTGCAATCAAGTAATTCAACTAACTAGCTCTCCAATAGGGCTAATACCGTCCCCTGCGTAATATTTACTTTTTCGTAATCATTAGAGCCAAACAGGACAGCGAGAGTATTACACAGAATCACTTTTAATACCATCTGGAGAGATAGCAGCAACTGTGATATCTCTGTGGACGACGTTTGACATATCTTTGCAGAGTAAAAAAATAATGTCCATTTTCCTTCTTCTATCATATTAGCAGGCCTCTATTGGAAATAAAGGAAGAAAAAAATTTAGTATGGACTGCACGGCACATGATGGAGGCTATAAAGTTATAGTACAGTTATTCCATTCACATCCAGCAAATAAATCAGCACGTATTTCTTTATGTGCTCGAAACAAGTTGATTCAATCATCGTGATCTTTGAATAACAAGTGTGCAGGAAGGATTAGCGTGTCCTGGACTTCTCTGTAAAATGTAGCTGGCAAAATTTCAAGTCTTGTCCTTTCGAAATGCCATTTTAAATTCTTACTTTCTCCTAGTGGAATGTTTAAGTGTGAATTGCACTTGTGTTGTTTTGATCATTAGTTTCGTACGTTTTAGTTCAGTAACACTTTCATTTCTTTGTGTACACCGATAAACATTCCAGCCGAGTAGCTTAAATTAAAGGTTGGCTAATGACAAAGCGAACGGGAGAAAGAAAAACCTTTTGTACTTGGTGGTTGTAGCTTTTTGCCTCATTTAATGACAGCATACGTCTTCTGAGTAGACTACCATTTCACAGCCCTAGGTCAAACCGATTTCCTAACTTTTGTGAGAAGTGGGTTCATGGCACGTTAAGGAGTCACATATGTGGAAGGCGTAACACATTAAGGCAAGAAACAGTTTCAGATACTACTTGCTTGATGGAATCACCCATAAATAAATTAACGAGATCGGCGTTATAAATTGTTAGTAGCAGTAAGGGTATGAAACTACTGAATCCGTTCGAGTTAAATAACACCTGTTTCAGTTACATAAGGTAAGTAATATCCTATTTCTGCCGTTGTCCCAACACATTTTCCCTCGTCTTTGTAATCTGTCTTCGAAACCTGTAAAATGTATTTAATTCACTTTGCTAACCATTTAGCACACTATGCATCATCTAAATATCAATCTGATGGAGACTAAAATCTCTTGTCGTCTTCCCCAGTTTTTACTACAAAATTCGGCAATTGTGTTTTTCGGATCCTACGATTTGCAGTTTTGCAAATGTATATTATAATATAAAACGTTAGTGCCACTTCTCCGCTGTTTGCTCACAACAAATACCGATCGACACGTTTCGTCTTACCTAGTACGGGCAGCAACAGTGCACGACCAAATGTTACTGCACGAACACGTGCCTTTTGCTGTCACAGGATGCCCTTTGCCCGGCCCGCCAGATCATCAGACTTGTAGCGAAAATTTGTGGAATATGGTGGACCGATGGGTGCAGCACTTTGACCCAATACCAACCACCACGGATGAACTTTGGAGCCAGGTGAATACAGCATGGCTGGTTATACCACAGGACGCCTTTCGAGTCTTACACGCGTCGATGCTATCACGCACGAAATAAGTTATCAGAGTCCATGGCGGACCCGGTCCGGCTAGGCATCAGCACCAATGTTGTAACGAATTGATTGAAATCCTTATCATTTCTGCAAAACATACTAATCTACATGTCCTGTGAATGTGAGTGTATTGTTTCTAGTCGTTCGGAGTGTTCTGTTTTTTTTCTGAACATGAGTGTACTTCACTAAGATAGTCCCTCACACATGTTATCTAATACTTGTGTGTCAATAAATATTGGATAAGTCAGGCCAACAGTAAAGCACAGATTCGAAACCACGAATTTCGTATGCCCAGGTATTTAGAACTAAGGTATGACGAACGAATTAAATCATGCAATTAAAAGAAATTACATTTTTCAGTATGTAACATCTAAATTTACTTTAAATGTGATACAATATTAGTTTGCCAACGACATAAATTCTAATTGACAAAGGTTGGCTAGCGTCGGTTTTGTATTTACGACTGATTTTGTGCGTGATACTCATTAGAGAAGTGAATGCCATAGAATCTGAAGCACAACAAGATCTGAATGAATTCCACTATTAATATCAGAGGAGCAAATAACTTTCTTTCCACTTCCAAACTCAAACAAATTACCGTACACACAAACACTACAAATGCCTTCAAACCTTAAGTTTTCGATCATAATTCATATCTGTGTTATGTTTTTTTTTTTTTTCACGACCAGAATATTGTCTCAACGCTTGACGTATTATTAAGCTTCGCCAATGTACCCGTTTTTTTCGGCACGTTTGTCTTGACCATTGTTTTTCCAATTTCAGGTAAGCGTGGCAATGAGCAGCAGTGCCCTCGTGCAGCACGCGAAAGAGTGATCATGGGCGCCGTTGTGGAGCTTTTTCAGTGGCCACACAGATTCAGCAAGAAAAGGTAAAGTTGAAGACCTTATTCTGTTCTTTCTCGGCGGGAGCTCTTCTACAGTGCGATCTTGTCATCACAAATGTCGAAAGAGGAAGAACATCAGACATGTCTTTTAGCATTTCTAAATATACGGACTTACAGATGTACAGGTTATAAGAGATGTTAGGCATCTTTTTATTTATAGAGTTACTTAAGTTTATTTATAGCTTATTTATGACTGTAATGTCATCGACGCCACCATCTACATCTTTACTCCCGTGTAATAACCTCCTCACTCCAGAGCTTATAATCAGTAAATGAAAAGCTTGTAACAGTGGTCAATGTGTTGTTCTGGGACAAAATAAGACTAAAATACGAAATGCAAAAAAAAAAGAAAAAAAACAAAAAAAAAAAAAAAAAAACTGGAGATTATCCTATAAATTAGGTCATACAGCTTATGGGCTACATCAGGACTCAGATATGTTTTTTGTCTTAGTAATGATATGACTGTCGTGAACTCCTGCGATAAATTGTATTCATCAACTTAAAACTGAAATACATAAGTATTTTGATGTAATTAGCACTAAACATTATTTCATTATTATATTTTCCTTCCTTAAGGCCAGAAGCATAATATATATGTGTAATAACAACATGATTATTAGAGTAGATGCACCAAATAACTGTTTATAATAAGTAAACTTTATTTACGACGGACTGTTTCGGTTTTTTCGCCATTTTCAATTACTAGCAATGACAATTTTGGTGAGAACAGTTATGGATGCCATTGTCATTTATATTAAAGTGGCTGTGTTGTACTTACGTCTAGATTGATGTGACATCCATATTACATCGTTAGTGGACTGTTTTATAACTGTCACTGCCTTAATAAGATGGTAAATGACGTGAGGATGTGGAAAACAAAATGTTAATAACAGCGTGACAGCAGTCTGACACATCCACTCATACGACGCTCTATGTTTACAAAGACTGTGCATCTGAACAGCGATATTATTTTATCAACTAAAATTTGTGACGATTGTCTTTCGTTGTTGCATTTGTTACTTCCGAATTACCAATTTTCGTGTTCAAAAGTTGAATAAAGTGTTTGAGATAGTACTTGTGTCTAAATTCTATATGTTAGTTTAATAGTTCTTGTGGGTGTTTTCTCTGGTACGTATACACTCCTGGAAATTGAAATAAGATCACCGTGAATTCATATATAGAGGGCTAACCTTTGGATGAGCTGTTAGATCTTTGATATACACGGTCGTGCAAATAAAAGTGACCTGGAGAACAGAGTTCCAGGATCCAAAGAAACATAGCAGTTGAAAGGAAATACGGAACAAACCTGACTATAACAGATGTTGAAAATGACCACCATTCATCGCTTGGGACTTCTGGGCCCTGGTGCAAGTTGCTGAAGGTAGATCGAAGCTGATCTGCTGGAACTGCTGTAGTCTCATCCGAAATGTTCTGCTGCATTTCTTGAAGCTTGTGAGGGTTGTCGACATACAACTTTGGATTGAGGGCTCCCTACACGAACTAATCGCACACTGACAGATCAGGTGACCTGGGTGGGCAGCTAGGGCCGTAACCAAGCTGAACTCTGCTAACAACTTTGTCCGGTGTGAAGAGTGTGTAAAAGTGCTCCAGAGTTCGGCCGGCTGTGTGGGCATTTGCTCCATCCTGTTGGAAGTAACTGTACGTCTTTTCCTCCTCCGTTAGTGATGCCACAAATGGTCCGGGTCACTTTTATTTGCCTCAATATCTACACTCCTGGAAATTGAAATAAGAACACCGTGAATTCATTGTCCCAGGAAGGGGAAACTTTATTGACACATTCCTGGGGTCAGATACATCACATGATTACACTGACAGAACCACAGGCACATAGACACAGGCAACAGAGCATGCACAATGTCGGCACTAGTACAGTGTATATCCACATTTCGCAGCAATGCAGGCTGCTATTCTCCCATGGAGACGATCGTAGAGATGCTGGATGTAGTCCTGTGGAACGGCTTGCCATGCCATTTCCACCTGGCGCCTCAGTTGGACCAGCGTTCGTGCTGGACGTGCAGACCGCGTGAGACGACGCTTCATCCAGTCCCAAACATGCTCAAAGGGGGACAGATCCGGAGATCTTGCTGGCCAGGGTAGTTGACTTACACCTTCTAAAGCACGTTGGGTGGCACGGGATACATGCGGACGTGCATTGTCCTGTTGGAACAGCAAGTTCCCTTGCCGGTCTAGGAATGGTAGAACGATGGGTTCGATGACGGTTTGGATGTACCGTGCACTATTCAGTGTCCCCTCGACGATCACCAGTGGTGTACGGCCAGTGTTGGAGATCGCTCCCCACACCATGATGCCGGGTGTTGGCCCTGTGTGCCTCGGTCGTATGCAGTCCTGATTGTGGCGCTCACATGCACGGCGCCAAACACGCATACGACCATCATTGGCACCAAGGCAGAAGCGACTCTCATCGCTGAAGACGACACGTCTCCATTCGTCCCTCCATTCACGCCTGTCGCGACACCACTGGAGGCGGGCTGCATGATGTTGGGGCGTGAGCGGAAGACGGCCTAACGGTGTGCGGGACCGTAGCCCAGCTTCATGGAGACGGTTGCGAATGGTCCTCGCCGATACCCCAGGAGCAACAGTGTCCCTAATTTTCTGGGAAGTGGCGGTGCGGTCCCCTACGGCACTGCGTAGGATCCTACGGTCTTGGCGTGCATCCGTGCGTCGCTGCGGTCCGGTCCCAGGTCGACGGGCACGTGCACCTTCCGCCGACCACTGGCGACAACATCGATGTACTGTGGAGACCTCACGCCCCACGTGTTGAGCAATTCGGCGGTACGTCCACCCGGCCTCCCGCATGCCCACTATACGCCCTCGCTGAAAGTCCGTCAACTGCACATACGGTTCACGTCCACGCTGTCGCGGCATGCTACCAGTGTTAAAGACTGCGATGGAGCTCCGTATGCCACGGTAAACTGGCTGACACTGACGGCGGCGGTGCACAAATGCTGCGCAGCTAGCGCCATTCGACGGCCAACACCGCGGTTCCTGGTGTGTCCGCTGTGCCGTGCGTGTGATCATTGCTTGTACAGCCCTCTCACAGTGTCCGGAGCAAGTATGGTGGGTCTGACACACCGGTGTCAATGTGTTCTTTTTTCCATTTCCAGCAGTGTACATTTGTAATTGTTCAAAGACGTTCACTGCAAAATCTTTTAGTATCCTGTGCAGAATCTGTAGATCATTTTAGATCCCAACAGCAGTGTGGTTTAGATTTTTCAAGAGTAGCAAGAAGCTCGACTGATCAGATTCCCTGTCTCTAATGTGTCCTTATATCTCACCTTAAAATTTCTTCCTGTTCGGCCGAAATAAAAGCTATTAGAGCTGCCACATTGATTTTATATATGCCTGGGTTATCATATCTCGATATTCTAGTGCTTACGAAACGTAATTTTATTGAATGGTTGTTATTGGTTCGATAGGCTAGTTAAATATTTGTGGCTTTAAAAAGTGGAGTAATTCTGTTGGAGATTTTATCGAGGTAGACTGCTGATACGTATCTTATTTTCTGAGTCGACATTGTTTCTCGACTGATGCATATCCCGCTATGTATAATGTTATGCTATGGTGTTTTACATTTGTGGTATTATTTTGCGATTATGTTGGGGTCAAAATAATTTATGTAGGCTATATGACGAAGTATGTTAAGCTCTTTTTGAATTGCTGGATTTTCTAAAGGTAGGTTACTTAATCTATTAATCACTGAATGAGAAAATGCTAGCTTATGAGCCATTAGATGACAGGAATTGGTATTTATCATATTGTCAGAAGTGGTATAATTTCTACAGATATCAAATGTGTGGCGATTATTATTTTTGCCTATTATGAGGTTTAGATAGTTAATTGTGTTGCTTTTCTCAGTTTCGATAGTGAATTTAATATTAGGCTGTAGTTGGTCGAGTTTTTCGAGGATATTTTTGATATCTACGTGGCTGCCATCTACCTACATGACGGTATCGTACACGCACCATCAATAGTATGTAATTTGGTTGAGTTAAAGAATTTCTGTTCAAGAGAATTTAGGGAAGAGTCAACTAAAGTGTCTGCTACGCTATTATCCATGGCTACTCATTTCGCTTCGGTAGTGTATAAATTTTGCTGTTAAATTATTATATTTGAAATACAATCTTGAAATTCTTCATCTGAGAGGATCTCAAAAACTAAGTTATACGTTATTACGGCAGGCCAACTAGCATTTATTCATTGCTCCGCTACACTTCATAGTAACGCAGATGAAGGATATTATGTTTCAGCATAGTCACCAAGTCTTTGTAAATAACGGACGGGAACGTTATACATAACGTTCTATTCCTCGAAGACAAAATCCGCTCCTTCGTCACAGTGTCATTCGAGACGAAAATCGCCAGAAATTGGGAGACTACTGCGAATCACTTCCTCGATAGCCCAAATATTGTTGTTTGCGGTCGATGTCGACGTCATTGGCCGCCTTTGCCGATCAGCATAGTCCACGACGATCCGTATTTGGTCAGCTGGCATCATTCCCCCACGTCTTGACGCGAAATTACGTTTAATCCATTTACTGTCAGTCTAATTTCGACGTTTTGCGCACTATAATCATATTTCGGAGTGCGTTTGCAGTTGCCGCGCAGTTTCAGTCCCATCCTGTGATGCACGTGTTATCGGTACCGTTGCAGAACAGTGTCTGCGGGACACCCAGAACACGTGTTCGTCTGACATGCATCACACTTTCTGTGCAATTATCTTAGCGTGGGACTAAACTCATAACTTAGTTTTTCACATTACAACGAATGTGCTCCATTCAAATATTTCTTACAGAATTACAAAAAGCAGTTCCTTTTTCCTGTGAAACAAAGGTATACACTGAAGCGCCAAAGATACTGGACAGGTATGCGTATTCAAATACACAGATACGTAAAGTGGCAGAATACGGTACCGCCGTCAGCAACGCCTATATGAGACAACAAGTGTCTGGCGAACTTCTTAGATCGGTTGGTTACTGCTGCTACAGCCGCAGGTTATCAAGATTTAAGTGAGTTTGAACTTGGTGTTATAGTCGGCGCACGAGCGATGGGACACGGCATCTCCGAGGTAGCGATGAAGTGGGGAATTTCCCATACGACCATTTCACGAATGTACCGTGAAACATCAATTTTCCGACATCACTGTGGTAGGAAAAAGATCGTACAAGAATGGGTCTAACGACAACTGAAGAGAATCGTTCAACGTGGCATAAGCGCAACCCTTCCGCAGATTGCTGCACATTTCAATTCTGGGCCATCAACAAGTATCAGCGTGGGAACTATTTAACGAAACATCATCGATATAGTCTTTCGGAGCCGAAGCCTACATGTTCACCCCTGATGACTGCACGACACAAAGCCTGGGCCCGTTAGCACCGACGTTGGACTGTTGATGTTGCATGTTGCATTGTCGTACGAGGCTCGTTTTAAATTGTATCGAGCGGATGGACGTCTACAGTTATAGAGACAACCTCATGAATCCATAGACCCTGCATGTCGGCAGGGGACCGCTCAAGCTGATGGATACTTTAATGGTATGGGGTGTGTGGAGTGGGAGTGATTTGAGACCCCTCATACGTCTAGATACGAATCTGACAAGTGACTCGTACGTAAGCATCCTGTCTGATCACCATAATCCATTCATGCCCATTGTGCACTCCGACGGACTTGGGAAAATCCAGCAGGACAATGAAACACCCCCAAACGTCCAGAATTGCTACAGAGTGGCTCCAGGAACACCCTTCTGACTTTAAACACTTCCGCTGGCCCCCAAACTCACCAGAAATGTACCTGATTGAACGTATTTGGGGTACCTTGCAACGCGCTGTTCGGAAGAGGTCTCTACCCCGTCGCACTCTTACGGATTTATGGGCAGCCCTTCAGTACTCAATGTGTCAGTTCCCTCCATCACTACCTCAGACATTAGTCGAGTCCTTGCGACGTCGTGTTGCAGCACTTCTGCGTGCTCGCGGAGGCCCTACACGATATTAGGCAGGAGTACTAGTGTCTTTGGGTCTTCAGTGTATCTTGCTGTTAGTGTACAGCATATATGTGAAACCCTTACATGCAGGCAACCCATATCTGAAACGACTTCTCTTATTTTTATTCATGGCGTGGAACATCCATGCTGGCACAGGCTATGACTTTCCAATGCGTTTCCTCATTCGAAATGCATCGTCTTTGTCATGATATTCCACGTCTTTTTCTTCACCCTTTTCATCTTCTTGTATTCTCTCTTCTGAGTGTGAAATTTAGGTCGTGGCCGAATGTGGCTAAATCGAAATAAATGGATCGCCGTATCGTTGTGAGGAAATAATCACTTTATTCGACAGCATTGGGCACATCAGCATGTTACATTCTACTGCAAACGCCTTCTAGTTCAAAGTTACATGGTGCCAGGATCAAGAGGACACAGAACTTCATGAGCTTTACATATGCCATACTAGTAATTATGTATTTGATGATAATTGCTCGTTGATAGTAGTTTATTTTAACGCACTAGGTTCAGGCGTTCGTTCATCATCCGGGGTATCTATAATACAAAAGACATACAAATTACTTTAAATACATTTTTGACAGCATATATAGATTTTTTATGAAAATGTCATTTTTCATGTTATTATAATTTGACTTGCCTTATATGTACAGCTTTTTTAGAGAGTACCAAAGACGATGTTTCGTAATAATAATACAATAATAGGTTTATACGATTTATATATGCATACTACCTTAGCGCCTGCTACTTCGCTCTCGTTGACTGTATGAGCTGAAAAGCTGTTTTCCTTTTGTTGTTTTTCTGTAATCGAGTTTCTATATTGTTCACAAATTGCAACACATTCTAAGCTTTTCATGCTAACTAAGGCCATATCAGCATGGTCTTTTTCGAATATTCTTCTGACCAAAATACGATTCTGGTAGCTGGAGTCCAAAGCTGTTATTAATCATACCTTTTGCGTTCTTTTGGAGATGTTTCTGAAGCAACTTTCGTCCTCTGACAAATGTTTCTTTACCTCTAAGCAAGAAGTGAAATACCAATTCCATAAATTTAGCATAATTTTTTTTTAACGTAACGAAACATTTTCTTAAAAAAAATCCCCTATTGTACTAGCTTAGGGCCGGAGCTTCCAGAAACACTGAAACACGTATTTTTTTAAAATTTCTGACCGAGAAGCCAAATACCAATTGTCACAGATGTAGCGTTAAAATCCTTTAGTAGTTGTTTATTAATTGTTAATTTAAAAAAGCTTTCACCCACTATTTTACCCCTTTAGTGTTCCAAAAATCATAA
This sequence comes from Schistocerca serialis cubense, assembly GCF_023864345.2. Classification (NCBI taxonomy): domain Eukaryota; kingdom Metazoa; phylum Arthropoda; class Insecta; order Orthoptera; family Acrididae; genus Schistocerca; species Schistocerca serialis. The sequence goes on from NC_064645.1 coordinate 420,893,126, forward strand.
AACACATATTTTTTTTTTTTTTTTTTTTTTTTTTTTACGGAGAAGTCAACTACCAGTGTTCACGGATGTAGCCTTAAAATACTTTAGTAGTTCTTTACCAAAGATATAATTTCAAAAATTGCTTTCACCTGCTACCTCACCCTATAGTGTTAAATTTCCAAAAATGTTCATACTCGTATTTCCTTATTTCTAACCGAGAACCCAAATACTAATTTTCGTAGGCCTAGCTTTGAAATTTCCTTAATAGCTACTTTTTCAAAAAATTCTTCGTCTCTTAGGGTTAGAATTTCGAAAAATCCCTACAGTGTAATATCGACATTTTCTCCATATTTCAAGTTTGTATTCTTAGTGGTCAGTCAGTCACTCAGAGGATTGCCTTTTATGTATAGAGATACATGCAATAAGCGTAAAAAGTTTTTTTTTTATGAAGATGCGCAGTTGACAACTGGCAACTGCTGTACATGCATAGATCCATGGAGGTTAATATGCACATTACTTCAAAGTTTTTTGTCTCACGTATCAAATGTGTTTGTTATATAAAGAGCACTACTAAAATTTTCAGCATAAAAGACAAAGCTACAACGAAGACAATCATGCTGATTGATGGCCCCGTGACGGCTAAAGAACATTTGCTTGAAACAATTTCTAATTTGCATTTGGACAAACAGTTATTTAGGGTGGTCAAGATAAATGGGACACGATGTATAGCATAGAAATTCACAGATGCAGTGGGGGTCAGGCTGAAATACATAAAGATAGGCTGTATAACTATAGAGGTTTTAACCACAGGAAGAGCCTCGTCTAGCAGTATCAGACGTTCGTCTCCAGAGCAACAGGAAACTTCAGGTGGAAGTGAGTACGAACCATCTCGAGCCAAACTGTCAGGCCAGTATATTACAAGATATTGCTGACAACTTGCTGGAGAGCATGTATGAAGACTGTTACTGTTGTGGCTTCAACTTCTATAGCAGTGTTATATCCTGCAGAAGTATATCAGAAGTGGTATTAGATTATGTGACGACCAGAACATGAGCTCGAGTGTTTTTGGCTTGTTATATCGATATTTCGTTTCTTTGCTCCTTGGGACTTCAATTGGTGTTCACTCAAACTTCTCTCGTGATAAGACGCGCAGTTTTCAACACCGGTGGCTCATACAGCGGTTTGATGCGTTAATGGATTTATATTGTAAAATTGTAAATACGACACAGACCAAATCTGAAAGGGGGGTCGACAGTTAAGTACAACAGGTAGCAATGGAAGCACTTTTATCACGAACACCGAAGTACAGACAGAGCAGAACTGGTCCTGGACGGATTGCGCAGCTTTTTATAGAAACATCGAGTATTCCGGAATATGCAAGCAGAAAAATAAGACTACTCTACATAACATGTAGCAGAGCTCGCCGCTATATTGTAAGGCATATTCTCGTGCTGTTCACAGCGCTCGCCGCCACGCATTGCCGTTCTGAGCAAAGAAAGATGGAAGTGAAACGAAGGAAGTGTGGCCAACCGAAAAGATAAGAGACTCAGGTGATTATGCTAATAAGTGTTTAGGGTGCTAAACGGTGAGTTCATCAGCGCCCTTGCCTGAAGTAGATAGAGACGATGACGGTGAAAATCTGTCACAAAGTAACAACAAAATTGAAAACCAATTTCTATCTGCACGCAAGTGAGATTTATAAAAGGCCAAACACAAAATTTAGAAGAAACATAGCAGAATTACTGGGTAAAATCAACGATAAAATACCAGTACAGGTACAGGCAAAAAGGAGAGAGACGACTTTGGCCTGGTCACTACTTAGAAATAATGGGTGGCCGAGCATATATGCGGCACATAAAAATTTTGAAGACAATATTTTGGGTAGAAATCCTGGCGTCGCATAAAGTTTTAAAACACGAACCGCACTCGCCTCATTATCAGTTAAAATACGGGGTAGGACGTGTGGGAGACCCAGATTTGCCCTCAGGTCATAATATAAAAAACACTCAGCTAAGATTATCCATTACGGATATTTTAGAATCCGTGACTGTCATCTGAATGTTAATAAGTTACATAAAACTGTAACCAGTCTCCTCTTTCATTAATTATGTTTTATTCCCTGAACCGGTTTCCGGACCTTTCCAGGTTAATCTTCAGATGGTTTCTGGAGGTTTTATTTTTCAGGAGGTTTATTATTTCTAATATAACGTTGGGTGCTGGCTCTGTGACAAGAAGATGGAACACGCTTTAATGTAACGCCATGACTACTGGTTATCTGCCAGTATGGACGTAAATTTAGTTTTTCACTTACCGCGATAATACAGGCGGCTTTTTCTGTTAGTGTCCATCCGTCTGCTTCCATTTTGATGGCCAGTTGGTATATTACTACCTGCACTTTTACACAATCTATATTAATTTACACTCTGGCAGAGTGTGTAAAGGTGTCTGAAGTGATATACCAACTGGTCATCAAACCGGAAGCAGACAGATGGACACTAATGGAAGAAAGCCACCCATACTGCCGCAGTAACTAAAAAAGTAAATTTAGATCCATATCGACAGATAAACAATAGTCATGGCGCTACATTAAAGCGTGTTCCATCTTCTCGTCATAGAGCCAGCACCCAGCTTTATGCAAGAAATAATGACGTAACCTCCAGAAACCATCTGAAGATGAACTTGTAAAGGTTCGAAAACCGGTTCATGGAATAAAGGATAATTATTGACAAAAGTGACTGGTTGCAGTTTTATGTAACTTATTTACACACTCAGTTCAAAACTGGTTCAAATGGCTCTGAGCACTATGGGACTTAACATCGGAGGTCATCAGTTACCTAGAACTTAGAACTACTTAAACCTAACTAACCTAAGGGCAACACACACATCCACGCCCGAGGCAGGATTCGAACCTGCGGTCGTAGCGGTCGAGCGGTTCCAGACTGAAGCATCTAGAACCGCTCGGATACACCGGCCGGCCACACTCAGCTGAAATATGTTACATCGATAGCTGCGTTTCACACCTGTGAAACAGTAAGGGTTCGTTGTGATGTTAGAGAAATCGATGTGTCAATGGGCAATGTCCCACTCTACAAAGTCTTGTTAGGGCTACTTCTACGGGTCGTCGTGGTCGAAAAGGGATAAGCCACGGTCGCACTGAATGTTTCACTGAAAACAGCTGCATTCCACGAAAGCCGTTCCTTAAATTCAGTTTAGTGAACCGCGCCTCGTTCCTTCGTGAGCAACCCATATAGTCCACATACCGGTCGCCCGAAGCTCTGTGCTCTTTCGTTTTGTGTAAGCAGTCCTCTTGCTGCACCAGCGAAACTTGGAGGAAGAGTCCCTCTCCAGCTACAAGTCCAGGGCCAGCAGAAAGCTACTGGTCGCAAGATATGCGGGCGGTCCCTTGGCCACACAGCCGCCTGGCCTGCGAACCTGCCCCGCCTGCGGGACAGCGATAACCGCACAATACGGACAGCCTCCGTCCGGGGGCACCACCACCAGCAGCAGCAGCAGCAGTAGCCAGCCCCTGCAAGGCGGGGATCCGCAGCTGTCGCCCTTTGATCAACTTGGCCCTGCCTCGAGTCTCGGCAGAGCAGCCGCCCCCAGCCGCCCCCAGTCGTATTTCCCCCAGGCGGCCAGAGTCCAAGAAAGACGAGCCGGCCCCCGCGGCGAACGCCCCCGCCAAGTGGCCACATCAAAGTCTGGCTGCCAGCCGCGTGCGACGGCTCACCCTACAGCCCGGCTGCTTTGCTGTGCGATCAGCTCATTTCCTCTGGAAAGTCGGACTGACTGGTCTAATGTTCTCAGATACACGCGGCAAAGTTTTCTTGATGTGGAAACTGGAAGTAGATTCCCACTAAGCAACATTTTCGGGCAGTAACCTATTTAGGAGGAGTAAAAGGAATGAGGATTGGAGTTTTGCTTCCAGACGTCCTCAGAGAATGAGCGCTGGCTCTGTAGGAAACTTCCCTGCAGCGTATCCAGGGAAACCACTGTTAATTTTAAGTGCGATAGAAAAAACCACTTGAAGAGCAATGTCAGTAGCGCAGACTTTACCTGGAGAGGTAATCCGGTGAGGCTTCTGTAGGTGTCGGCTCAGTTTCAGAAAGAATTTATTAAACAACAGAAAAATAATAACAAAACAGAGCTTAATATTAAGAACGGAAGCACTTGTTAATGTTCTGTAAAGTTTATTTGGTGACCATCTTTCTATCGACTTCTCATGCCATCTTCTGTGACCACTGAAATGTCACAAACACAGACGAACATGATGTGCTACTTACACAGATATTATTTGTACAAAAGAAACAAAATGACAACGTATATACATAGGGAAACGTTACAATAACTACATTAACGAAAAAAGAAGATGTTACAATGTTTCTACATTATGTGATCAAAAGTTACCAGACACCTGGCTGAAAAGTACTTACAACTTTGTGGCGCCCTCCATCGGTAATGTTGGAATTCAATATGGTGTTGGCCCACCCTTAGCGTTGATAACAGCTTGCACTCTCGCAGGCATACGGTCATGCGGGTGCTGGAATGTTTCTTGGGGAATGGCAGCCCATTCTTCACGGAGTGCAGCACTGAGCAGAGGTATCAATGCCTGGTACGAAGTCGGCGTTCCAAAACTTCCCAAAGGTCTGTAAGATTCAGATCAGGACTCTGTGCCGGCCAGTCCATTACAGCGATGATACTGTCGTGTAACCACTCCGCCACATGCCGTGCATTATGAACAAGTGCTCGATCGTGTTGAAAGATGCAGTCGCCATCCCCGAAGTGCTCTTCAACAGTGGGAAGCAAAAAGGTGCTTAAAACATCAATGTAAACCTGTGCTGCCATAATTCTACGCAAAAAAACAAGGGGTGCGAGCCCCCTCCGTAAAAAACACTATCACACCATAACACCACCGCCTCCGAATTTTACTGTTGGCATTGCAAACGCTGGCAGATGACGTTCACCCGGCATTCGCCATACCCACACCCTGCCATTGCATCACCACATTGTGTACCGTGATTCGTCACTCCCACACCGTTTTTCCACTGTTCAATCGTCCAATGCTTCACCAAGCGAGGTGTCGTTTGGCATTTACCGGCGTGATGTGTGGCTTATAAGCAGCCACTCGGCCATGAAATACAGATTTTCTCACCTCCCGCCTAACTGTCATAGTAGTTGCAGTGGATGCTGATGCAGTTTGGAATTGCTATCAGATGGTCTGGATAGATGTCTGCCTGTTACACCTTACAACCCTCATCAACAGTCGGCGGTCTCTGTCAGTCAACAGACGAGGTCGGCCTGTACGCTTTTGTGATGTACGTGTCCCTTCACGTTTCCACTTCACTATCACATCAGAAACAGTGGACCTAGGGATGTTTAGGAGAGTGGAAATCTCGCTCACAAACAAGTGACACCCGATCGTCTGACCGCGTTCGAAGTCCGTGATTTCCGCGGAGCGCCCCATTCTGCTTTCTCATGATGTCTAATGACTACTGAGATCGATGATATGGAGTACCTGACAGTAGGTAGCAGCACAATGCACCTATAATGAAAGACGTATGTTTTTTTTTGGGAATCCAGATACTCTTTTATCACATAGAGTATGTGGAGATACATTTAACAAATAAATTTAGTTTTTGCAACAAAAACTTAATTTAACATGGGGAACTCGCAAATTGAGTCTGATCATTTAGTAGTAGGCTGGACATCCGCGTCACGTATTTATTGGTTCAAATGGTTCAAGTGGCTCTGAGCACTATGGGACTTAGCTTCTGAAGTGATCAGTCCCCTAGAACTAACTAACCTAAGGACATCACACACATTCATGCCCGAGGCAGGACTCGAATCTGTGACCGTAGCAGTCGCGCGGTTCCAGACTGTAGCGCCTAGAACCGCTCAGCCACTCCGGCCGGCCCACGTATTTGTTGTTTTCCAGTATTTCCGGTAAGGTCATCTTTCTGCTTTTCGTGGAGGAAGGTGAAATTTCACATTCCACTTCCCATGAATAGTTTCCTGCTAAAAGATGATCGGTAAGGTTCGATTATTTCTTCCTTAATCACCAGCTTCTCTCATATTCACGTAGGCTAATTTCCACAGCGCTGTCTAACTGACGTTTGCAACTGTTTCTATATGCAGCACTCTGTCCCAATGGTTGCAATTTGTCTTTACTGTTCAATAAAAATTTTGATATATTACTGGTATTATAAAGAGAAGGTTTGTAGCTGCGATGCTTTTACTTTTTTGCAAGACCGTCTGAAATCTTGTTAATACATGAAATTTTGCGCCCAGCTTTGTTACTACATTGTAATTTCTGTGGGACAGCATACAGAAGTGGTGAATTTTATTTATCTTTTATTTACGTAGAATGTTATCAATCAAAGTGGAGCTGGAAGCGATTAATTTGATGGTTTGTAGTACTGTTTCAAAGACTGATTCGGATAATGGAACTCGTATCAGGCGGTGCACAGTTGAATGGAAAGCCGCGTATTTGTGTCTGTGTGGATGCTGGGAGCTTCCAGGGATAACGTATCAGTAGCTACTTTTTTCCTGTGAATGCTAAATACCTGTTATCTTGTACTAAATTCATCTTATTTCTCATTATCCGTTAAATGTATCTCCATATAAAAACGTTGTTTAGCCCCTTTTTTAGCTGATGTAATTATTGTAATGTTTTCATATGAAAACACTTCATCAATTTGGATGTTCTGGACAAGTAATGTCTGTATAAGTCAGACATAATTTTTTACCTGTGTTTGCGACATTTAGTTGTCACTTGAAAGATGGCGTGAAAAGCCGAAAGACGGTCTGTGACCAAATAAAATTAATTTTGGAGGACATTAGGAAGTGTTATCCTTTCTATGTTATTATAATTTTTTGCCAGGTACTGACGGAAAATTCTGTTAATGTATAAACAAACTTAATTTACAGCTTGAATTCAGGCTGGAAAAGGGATTGACGGAGGACATCGAAAGGGTGCAAAAAAGGGCAGCCCGTTTTGTATTATCGCGTAATAGGGGAGAGAGTGTGGCAGATATGATACGCGAGTTGGGATGGAAATCATTAAAGCAAAGACGTTTTTCGTCGCGGCGAGATCTATTTACGAAATTTCAGTCACCAACTTTCTCTTCCGAATGCGAAAATATTTTGGTGAGCCCAACCTACATAGGGAGGAATGATCATCAAAATAAAATAAGAGAAATCAGGGCTCGAACAGAAAGGTTTAGGTGTTCGCTTTTCCCGCGCGCTGTTCGGGAGTGGAATGGTAGAGAGATAGTATGATTGTGGTTCGATGAACCCTCTGCCAAGCACTTAAATGTGAATTGCAGAGTAGTCATGTAGATTTTGATGTAAATGCAGAGGAGAGAACTGGCAAGCGGAAGCAGTATACTGAAAGCCTCTACGAGGGGGAAGGATTATATGATGTGACAGAAGAAACAGGAGTCTACGGGGAAGAGATAGGGGATCCAGTATTAAAATATGGATTTAAAGAGCTTTGGAAGACTTAGCATCAAATAAGACAGAAGGGATAGATAACATCCCTTCGGAATTTTTAAAATCATTTGGGGGAAGAGACAATAAAACAAATATTCATGTCGATGTGCAGAATGCTCTAGTCTGGCGATATAGCATCTGACTTTAAGAAAAACATCACCCACACAATTCCGAAGATTACTAGAGCCAAGAAGTGCAACAATTGCTGCACATTAAGCTTAACAGCTCATGCATGGAAGTTCCTGACAGGAATACTATATAGAAGAATGGAAAAGTAAACTGAGGAACTGTGAGATGATGATGAGTCTGGCTTTAGGAAGGACAATTCTGACGTTGAGGCTGATAACAGAAGAAAGACTGAGGAAAAATCAAGATACGTTCGCAGGATTTGTCGACCTGGAGCCGGCCGCTGTGGCCGAGTGGTTCTAGGCGCTTCAGTCCGGAACCACGCGGCTGCTACGATCGCAGGTTCGAATCCTGCGTCGGGCATGGAAGTGTGTGATGTCCTTATGTTAGTTAGGTTTACGTAGGGGACTGATGATCTCAGATGTAAGTTCCATAGTGCTTACAGTAATTTGAACCATTTGTCGACCTGGGAAAAGCGTTCGCTAATGTCAAACTGCGCAAAATGTTCGAAATTCTGAGAAAATTAGGGATAAGCCTTAGGGGAGGACGGGTAACATACGGCGTGCAGAAGAGCCAAGAGGGATCAATAAGAGTGGAAGACCAAGAGCGATGTGCTCGGATTAAAAAGAATGTGGTACAGGAATACAGCCTGTCGCCCCTACTTTCTATTCTGTACAACGAAGAAGCAATGACGGAAATAAAAGACCGTTTCAAGAGTGGAATTAAAATTCAAGGTGAAAGGCAACCAATGATGAGATTCACTGATGACGTTGATGTTCTCAGTGAAATTGAAGAAGACTTACACGATAAGCTGAATGGAATGAACACTCTAATGACTACAGTATATGGATTCAGAATAAATCGGAGAATGGCGAAAGTAATGAAAAGTAACAGATATGGGTACAACGAGAAACTTAACACTGGTCACAAAGTAGATGAAATTAAAAAATCCTGCTACCTAGGCACCAAAATAACCCATGGCGGATGGAGCAAGGAGGACATCAAAATCAGAGTAGCGCTGGCGAGAAGGGCGTTCCTGGCCAAGAGAAGACTGCCAGTATCAACAGATTTCCGAGAATATACGTTTGGAGCACAGCAATGAATGGTAGTGAAACATGGACTATAGGAGAAAAGGAAAAGAAGAGAATCGAAGCATTTCGTATATTTTGCTGGAGTCGAATACTGAAAAGTAGGTGGAATGATAAGGTAAGGAATGGGGGCGTTCTTCTCAGAATCGCCGAGGAAATGTATATATGGGAAACACTGACAAGAATAATGGATAGGATGATAGAAAATCTGTTAAAGACATCACGGAATTAACATCGAGGGTACAAGAGCGAGCAGCAGAATGAAAAACTGTGGTGTAAGACAGTGAGTGGAATACATCATGCAACGTGGGTTGAAGTGCTACTCTGAGATGAAGAGGTTGGCACAGGAGAGGAATTTGTGGTGAGCCGCAACGAATTAGAAGAGTGATACAAAAGTTTTATTCGTGGATCAGGCATTCTTCACTTGTGAGGTTGTTTTGATCTTCTGATGACTTTATTAGTCGATACACGACAGCGTCACCTGCAAACAACCGAAGACGGCTGCTCAGATTGTCTCCCAAATCGTTTATATAGATAAGGAACAGCTGAATTCAGCAAGCTGTCATCTGCGGATGGCATTCTGTGAATAGTTCTATCAGCAACAGGAAGCCAATACGCACTGTGCGCACCATTAATATGACGCGAACTCGCATATCACCCGCGACTGTGGATATCAAGTTCGCTTTTGTATCAAGGTCTGGGCCGGAATATTGGGAAATAGGAATTTGGGTCCCTACTTGATGCTTGACCGCTTGACTGCACGGAGGAATCATGCATTCCACTCAATTTATTTGCCTGACGCACTGGAAGATGTTCCACTTCATGTTCGGCAGGGGTTATGGTTCCAACATGATGGTGCACCTCCAGACTTCGGTATTAGTGTGCCACGGTATTTAGAAAGAACATATCCAGGAAAATGGCTCGGACGTCCAGCGTCATATCATGGCCTCCGTTGTCCCATGCAACATTTGTACCACAAACTTTTCAGCTACTAACATACTTTCGGAGTTAGTATAGGTGGCAATAGTTAGTGACTCACCCTGTATATTTTGATAGTCGCAAAACCATTCATTAAAACCTGTACGCAAACTGTCCGTGTATGTATTGACCTTGGAAAAAATAGGTGTGCTTGAAAACCCAGCGATAGCGGAATCTAACCTCGGTCGGACAACGGATTTTTCAGTCTTCGTTTTTACCTAGCCTTCACCGCTCAAGTATGTGACGAGGCGCCAGAAACAACAAGTGGTTCGGATTCCTTCTTAACTATAGGTCTCGTTTTGCTGGTAGCATGACTCTGGTAGATTAGGGGCACGCAAGTCACCGAAGTGGCGTCCAATAGAAAGAGTTGCACCAGGCCATTGAGCCACTCGAAATTAATACTATTGTTATTATCTATGTACATAATTAAGTTTGTACGAAAGCCTCACAGCGCGATTTCTACTCGCACTTGTCCTGTTCTTGTTTTTAGCGTAATACAGGATTTCTCTGAAACTACGTATCCCAGAGCAATGAAATTCTAACAGTCAGTTGTGTTAGTACATGAGCATGAGGCGAAATTTTTTAAAAATTCTAGCTGTGTTAGTAAAAGGACCATATCACTTTTGGAGGTTACTGTCTGGCTTTACTAAAATTACAGGTTCGAATCCTGCCTCGGGCATGGATGTTTGTGATGTCCTTAGGTTAGTTAGGTTTCAGTAGTTCTAAGTTCTAGGGGACTGATGACCTTAGAAGTTAAGTCCCATAGTGCTCAGAGCCATTTGAACATTTTTGAACTAAAATGACAGGGACAGAAACAGCACAATAAACGCAGTCAAGGTGCTGGCAATAGGGGGTTAAGAACACCATTCTTTTGACTCCCTGAGTGAATCTAATAAAATAAAATCAATGTTGCGAACTGCGCAGGCGTGGAATGAGGGAGGTGTCACGGCGTCTGCTTACATCCAAGTTAGCCTACTTCTACCGAGCCCAAAGCAATTATAGCAATGCAATTTGTGATGTCGTGTGTTCTTAATCTTTATCTTGTTGTTTCTTTTGTTTTCGTGTTACACTGTATAGCACGCACGAGGGAATGTCATTTTTGCTACTAGAATTCATCCACGAGATACACGAAATATCTGAAAGCAAAAATAGTATCAACGTTTTACCGTACCTGACCAAGGAAAATGTCTACGCTATGCCTAAATATGAACGTAAACAGACAAATGATTTTCACTGGAAATTATTTCAACGGTGAAAAACTGAGATTTGTTCTACAAGAAAAAATATGTTCGAGGTTTCTTGCAAAGGAAAAAGTACGAACGTCCCATCACCGATTTGATCCATATTGGTAGAGTGTACACGACACGACATAACTCTCTACCGTTCTCGAGAAAATCGAGTTTGATAATTTTGGGCGTGGTTATATACGTCGTATGCAACGGCCTTGCTGCAGTGTATACACCGGTTCCCGTCAGATCACCGAAGTTAAGCGCTGTCGGGCGTGGCCGGCACTTGGATGGATGACCATCCAGGCTGCCATGCATTGTTGACTTTTTCGAGGTGTACTCAGCCTCGTGATGCCAATTGAGGAGCTACTCGATCGAATAGTAGCGGCTCTGGTCAATGAAACCATCATAACGACCGGGAGAGCGGTGTGCTGATCATACGCCCCTCCTAACCGCATCCTCATCTGAGGATGACACGGCGGTCGGAGGGTCCCGGTGGGCTGCATGTGGTCTGAAGATGGAGTGCTTTATATACGTCGTATGGTCGCTAGGATTCAAGCAGTACACAGCTGAACGAGTAAGCACTTTGCTTCATAAGCACGAGGAGTGTGGAGAGAATTTTTTTTTCCTCATTTCCGCGTAATTCTATCAATACAAATGCATGGTACGTCAGTAAATTACTGATAAACGAGAACCGTTTATGAATGTAAACCAAGTTGGTTTAGTAATACACACATTGAAAAAGCCATGCACATGCAAAACTTCGGCTGTAATAAAAAGTGCTGTAAGTTGCATTAATTATTGTATTCCATATTTCTGTGATCTATATCGTCCTGAGTCATGCAGTGACCCATAGGCTACACTTACATTTTTCGTAAACGTACATACGATAATATACATACAGTGACTATATGGATTTGACTGAAAGATATTGTGTATCTTGTTTTTACTTCCAGTCTCCTCAAGGAATTCTTTTCTCCGTTTTTCTGGAAAAATATTATGAAAATAATAAATATGTAATTAAATATTGATAATATCAGAGTCGTAGCAAATCTGTTGTTAGAATTACTTGGCAATAAAAGAAAAAGAAGGGCTGGTAGGAAGGTTCAATCCAAAGACCTCGAGCTTTAGAAAATAAACCCCTTAGTCGCTCGGCTGCGAATTCCTTAAATACAAGCTACCATGCAAAGTAGAAATAGGTGAGGGGAAGTTCCTACCGTCCCCTTGTTAGCACTTAAAAACAAAATAAAATACAGAGAATAAAGTGGCGTTATCTGCTGCCTTCCAACTATTGTTTGCTGTGTTTGTAGGGGTCATTTTGTCTCGCAAGTAAACATAGATGTATTGTAACCATTGGTCGACACTTTTTCGACTCACTCTTTCGGCAGTTTTCCGTAAAAACTTGTCAAAACATCCACTATGAATAATGTTTTCGTGGCTGTTGTTGGTTGTCCCTAAATTCTTTTAGAATTTTTCGAATTTATCATAAAATGGATGGTTCCTCATAATTTCATTTTCGCTGTTCGACTTTGAAACCGCACAGCAGAAAGCTCACGCAACGCTTGCTATTTGGTCGCCGACATGTAAGCGAAAACGGCCACTCGTGAAAGGCGAGATTCATTACAGGAATAAAACGCCACACGCGCTGTGTCAGACTCAGTTGCCTTAGTCGATTGAGACAAGATCTGGTATTTGCACCCAAATCTTCCTGCTGTCTTCAGTCCCCATACTGGGGCGATTATTAACCGCTGTAGTTCAAAAAATGGCTCTGAGCACTATAGGACTTAACTGCTGAGGTCATCAGTCCCCTAGAACTTAGAACTACTTAAACATAACTAACCTAAGGACATCACATACATCCATGCCCGAGGCAGGATTCGAACCTGCGACCGTAGCAGTAGCGTTGTTCCAGACTGTAGTGTTTAGAACCGTTCGGTCACTCCGGCCGGCAACCGCTGTAGTGAACGGAAACTGAACCGTAGCGCTTGGTTCCGAGCTTACACTCCCCTCAAGCTGAGCTGCAACCTTACCGGATGTACTGTACATTACGAGCTGACGTCACGCGGGAAGCGGCCAAAAGTCAGGCAGCCGGCGCCCCTGGAAGGTCGTTATGGCTGTGGTGGCTACGCGGCCCGGAAATGGAGGATAGCCCAGGCACGTCGCACAGGAAACTAACCTGCTTTAATATGTATGCGGCGCTGCGGGCAGCACAGGCTCTCCATACGCGGAGCGAGGGACCGACAACCGTTTCCCAGCGGAGGAGGCAGTTAACAATGCGTTTCAAGTACAGCGTACGGCAGCGGCTGGAGCACTGCGCTCCACATGTGTTCGTGGCACTGGCGAGTAAAATCTGATGCCTGAGTAAATACGCTTATATCTGTGGCGGATCCTGTATGCAATGACCAACGCGATACGAGAGAAGGTTGACTAAAAGTATGGCAGTAACATTCACATTCGCTTCTTGCTCAGCTCGTGGAGAATGTTGATGTAGGTTACACAACTGTAGTATAAGAAAATGACGCACCACGAAGGACTTAAGCAAATTTTTTTATTCGTACAGGTATTGACGGAAGATATAAAATTGTAAACTTTGGTAGCCGATGGGTGAATGTGTGACGCCGTAGCACAGTTTCGCCATGCAGTTCGCAAGGGCAGTCAACAGGGGACATGTTGATACCAGGGCATACAGTCTTCACTGAATTTTATTCCGTGTACTCAGTTGGACATTAACTATGCTTCTAAGACAGGTGCGTAAATAATATACGCATATGTAAGCAATTGAGAGAGGACATGCAGCTTAGTTCAAAGAAGTCGGCTAGAGTACTCGGCGAATCGCTGGACATTTGAGTAGGAATGATGGAACTACTCGACGGTGCTTGCAGGAATGGGTGAACCGTGGCTGAACACAGCGCCAGGAAGGAAGCTGTCGACCTAGAGAGACGACAGAACGAGAGAACCGAGCAGTTGTCACCGTGACACTCAGATCCCCGGATTAATCATTATCGATCGGATGTGCAACTAGTGTTTCAGTGACCACAAGTACCATTAATAGGTCGCTCACAGAGAGGAGCTTAGCTCATGGCACCCCTTCCGCCGACTACCATTGCCCCCTGTACACCAAACAGCCCGTCTGCAGAGGTGTTGACCACATTCGGCCTGGAATTGCATTGACTGTATGCCTCAGGAGGACATCCAACAACAGTGTCAGTGAGAGCTAAGCCAAAAAAACTGCTTGCATAAGGGCCAGAGGTGGACCAACGCGTTAATAACCTTAAAGAAATCATCAGCTTTTTACGGCACTGTAAACATTTGTTTGTCTGTAATTGTGCATCAGAGGGGAGCTACCGATTTCTGTCCAGTTCAGATAATTCAATAGTAGTGTGTCGATATTTTTTTTTTTAAATTCGTGAGAATAAAGGCCACAGCAATGTGTGCAGGTGAAGTGCAAGGTAATTTGTTGTTGTGTTTTCAGTCCTGAGACTGGTTTGATACAGCTCTCAATGCTACTCTATCCTGTGCAAGCCTCTTCATCTCCCAGTACCTACTGCAGCCTACATCCTTCTGAATCTGCTTAGTGTATTCATCTCCTGGTCTCCCTCTACGATGTTTACCCTCCACGCTGCCCTCCAATGCTAAATTTGTGATCCCTTGATGCCTCAGAACATATCCTACCAACCTATCCCTTCTTCTAGTCAGGGTGTGCCACAAACTTCTCTTCTCCCCAATCCTATTCAATACCTCCTCATTAGTCATGTGATCTACCCATTTAATCTTCAGCATTCTTCTGTAGCATCACATTTCGAAAGCTTCTATTCTCTTTTTGTCCAAACTATTTATCGTCCATGTTTCACTTCCATACGTGGCTACACTCCATACAAATACTTTCAGAAACGACTTCCTGACACTTAAATCTATACTCGATGTTAACGAATTTCCCTTTTTCGGAAACGCTTTCCTTGCCATTGTCAGTTTTCATTTTATATCCTCTCTACTTCTGCCATCATCAGTTATTTTGCTCCCCAAATAGCTAAACTCCTTTACTACTTCAAGTGTCTCATTTCCTAATCTAATTCCCTCAGCATTTAATTCGACTACATTTCATTATCCTCGTTTTCCTTTTGTTGATGTTCATCTTATGTCCTCCTTTCAAGACACTGTCCATTCCTTTCAACTGCTCTTCCAAGTCCTTTCCTGTCTCTGACAGAATTACAATGTCATCCGCGAACCTCAAAGTTTTTATTTCTTCTCCATGAATTTCAATACCTACTCCGAATTTTTCTTATGTTTCCTTTACTGCTTGCTCAATATACAGATTGAATAACATCGAGGAGAAGCTACAACTCTTTCTCACTCCCTTCCCAACCACTGCTTCCCTTTCATGCCCCTAGACTCTTACAACTGCCATCTGGTTTCTGTACAATTCGTAAATAGCCTTTCGCTCTCTGTATTTCGCCCCTGCCACCTTCAGAATTTGAAAGAGAGTATTCCAGTCAACATTGTCAAAAGCTTTCTCTAAGTCAACAAATTCCAGAAATGTTGGTTTGCCTTACCTTAATCTATTTTCTAAGATAAGTCGTAGGGTCGGTATTGCCTCACGTGTTCCAACCTGATCTTCCCCGAGGTCGGCTTCTACCAGTTTTTCCATTCGTCTGTAGATTTCCCGTTAGTATTTTGCAGCTATGACTTATTAAACTGATAGTTCGGTAATTTTCACATCTGTCAACACCTGCCTTCTTTGGGATTGGAATTATTATATTCTTCTTGAAGTCTGAGGGTATTTCGCCTGTCTCATAGATCTTACTCACCAGATGGTAGAGATTTGTCAGGACTGGCTCTCCCAAGGCCGTCAGTAGTTCTAATGGGATGTTGTCTACTGCCGGGGCCTTGTTTCGACTCAGGTCTTTCAGTGCTCTGTCAAACTCTTCACGCAGTATCGTATCTTCCATTTCATCTTCATCTACATCCTCTTCCATTTCCATAATATTGTCCTCAAGGTGATTTAATGGTATTAAATTGTCACCCAATGGCACCACAATTCCTCCCAACGCCACAGCGGACGTGTCACACAGTGGGAAGATCGCCACATCCCCGCTTACTCTCATTTCACCACTTCTCTGTACAATGGACGTCAGAATCGCGACACCCAGCGTTGAAATCGCGCGGTTAGCAGAGACACCACGGATCAGAATTGACACGAAAGGCCTCAGGAGGTGGGATAGAAGTGGTAAATGAAACCACCGTTTCCACTGAGCCGTTAATTCCCACAAATTTCGCGGTCGAAACTAACACTTCGCAGTCCGATCAGCAACAGGACTACGTTCTTAACATTGTCTGACACGTGCAGGCACCCTCCGGACAATTCAACCCTTCTATATGGACACAGTGGACTTCAACCCCATTGAAAGTAATCTGATCTCTTTGTGATGCGACCGAAATTTTTTTCTGGTGCATAGGGTGAATCATTCGAGCAAACGGCAACTTGATCCGAATCAGCAAAAGGATTTTATGCTATTTCAACCCCCCCCCCCTTTCGGGGCCCCCTGTGGCCCAACCACGGGTGGGATTGGGTGGGGGCTGGGGTCGGAGTGGTGGTAGAATTGAAAAATACATGAATCAAACGGCGATTGTTAAACGGCGATTGTTGGGAGTGGTGGTAGAATTGCAAAATACATGAATAAAACGGATTGTTGTAGGCACCTTTGAGCCAAAGTAGTAACTTCTGCATTGCAATGGGAGTCTATAACAGGGTTTCAAAAAAGTGACCCTTTAACTCTGTTGTGTGTTTTATACCGAATAAAATGCCAGCATTAGCTGCACTTTTCTTATTATTTTATAAACCGTGAGTGGTTTCAATATCTAATGCCATTAGCAGTACTGTATGTCAAATGTCCGGCGAGCACAAAGAACTTTTTTTGTCCTCACTGGATGTTTGTCGTATATCACTGGATGATGGACTTCGGGAACAAAACTGTGATTTTTTAAGATTAGATGTGTAACCGGTGCTTTCATTTTATTAAAAAATTATAGTAATCATGTGTTATGTGTAGGTCACTAGGAGCGTAAAAACGCAGGCTTGTGATTATATATCACATACTGAAGATGTAATGAGCTGTAATTTGTTAAGCTTAAGGCTACTGAAAGCCAGCAGTGGAAATCCAAGACAGGAAATGAGAGACACAATGCAGAGAGCACGCAAAAGTGGTAGTTTTTAGATTACCAGAGGGCAACAGTAATGTTAGAGCTTTGCGAAATGCAGACGTTCTGTACAGCTGTTCCAAGGAAGAAGTTTCACTTCAGAGGATAAATTAGTAACTCCATCCCCCGAATAGACACTGTTCTAAGGGGTCGTGGCAGAAGATGGTCACAAAAGACACGCCTTAGCAGAAGCAGTTAGCTTGATACTTGCTCCTCACAACTGCAAAGTCAGTGTACACTGCTCAGAATGCTACATCAGCGGTACCCCTGGACGGGGCCAAATGATGTAACATATGTGGAGCACTGTTGTTGCTGGCCATAAGAGGAAGGTCAGTCACATTTAGCTTTTAGCTGAACGCTGCTACGACCAAACTTGGAGTTTATTACTGTAAAGTTCAGAAACATTCCTGTTTATCAAGTAGGAGAAGGGGAGAATCCAGAATGTGGTTGCTCAGAGGCGCCCTAGAGGTGCAGGGCCACTCGTCTGAGTGGCTCAAGCCTTTAAAGTTCAGATGGATTTATTGGCCGACTATAGCAAGGGAGATATAGTGCGTCGTCACAATTGATGGGATCTTCCGTCTGTGCTTGGAGGAAAGTTGGGGGCAATCATACATCCTCGCTTAACAAGTATTGTTGTGGAATGGTTAGGAATAGAGTCTTTACCAGTGTAAGCTGACATCATTATCAGATAAGCAAACATTTGTCTTGCAGTTCTTCTGTAACGATAGTTACAGAATAAAATTATTGTGTTCTTCCAGTGTGTCTGAAGTGACAGACCAAGGTCCCTGTGTACCCTTTACGAATAAGTTTGAGACTGAAATGGTCAAGGAATCAAGGATTGGGAAGTGTGAGTGGCGAGTGAGCCCACCATTAAAAGAGAAAAAAATCACAGATTTATTTAACATAAAAATTTGTATAATGCACACACTGGTAAAGTGAGCACATTTTATTGTTCAATCAAGCAAATGGAAGTAATTACTAAACTGCCTACAATACAACAAGTACTATTAACATGAAAAAGGTGCCAAGAAAAACATGTGTTAGTGTACCACCCAAATAAATATTTAAAATTGTCACTAATTAAGCCAGCAACTCAACATCAAAATTTATTTAAGACCCCAAAGATGCAAGGGTACAATTTGACATTAGATTATTTAAAAGGCAGCTAGTAGTTGGATCAGAAGTCACTGTTGACAACATAATTAAAAGAAGCTAACAAAAAGATGGTTTAGGATTAAAAAACCTTAAGAAACCAAAGACCAAATTGAAAAATGTAATATCAAAATTTATTTTGCAAATGTCAACAGTTAGAGCACACACTGTACCGTCTCATGGATTGGAATTTGGTGCAAAGAGACTTAAAAAGCGGGAGGTTAAATTTGAACCATACCTTACGCTTATGAAGAACAGCAAGGCCTCGACCTGAAGACTTTGCCTAGAATGTGGCATTTACATTCTACGTCGGTTACAACAGGTTGTCCCACTAGTTTTGCGCGTTTGCAATCAAAGCAGTTAAGTTTTAAAGCTCCAAAACAGAAGAAAACTTTATCACTCATACAACAGCAACTTAAAAGAATGAAATGTCATCTAAGAGAGGAATTAGTCTGGCATCTTTCCTATCACTTAAAATATAAATGAATTTCGCAAATGAGTAATCAGTTAATAGATGATCACTATGGCTGAATCGCACAAATTTAACCGAGTACAAGCTCATGGGGTTAAGAGTCAAGCATCCTTTGACAGATTACTGTCAGGGAGCATAATAGTTACAAACGAAACACACCTAATCTAGCACTCGCAGTGCCACTGTAATTTTGAATTAAAGGAAACATGAAAATTTGTTGCACCCGAACTCCCACAATAACCAAAACAGTAAGTTCACGCTCCTTTGTCTCAGATCAATTATTTCGCAGTACAGCAGACAGGAGCCCACCATTATAAGATAGTAATGCCTGTCGCACAGCCTAGAAGCAGGTACATCTCGATGAAGTATTTTGCGTGGCGGAATTTAAACCTGGATCATCAGCATTGACTGATCCACAACAGATGTGGAGATGGCTTGGAAGAAAAGATGATTTTTACATTTTGAAATTACGTGACGTTGTCAGTGTTGTAGGAGGCGATCTCTAAATGCGAGTGTGGTGTTGTAGATTTTTTCACGAAAACTTTCTATTAGCCAAGACTGCAAGGAAGGGTACATCGATTATTAGTTTCACCCAGTTAAATGGCCTCCTTTAAATCACATAATAGAAAACAGTGTCTACACCGGATACATGGTGATTCAGCTGCCCGTATCGATGGATATTATCCGTCCACAATTCCGTCAAATACTACACGCAACATTTTCGTATTCTTTCGCTTGCTGCATGCAAACTACCATTCCAACGCATAAAACGAACCCGACCTTGTAGTAGAAAATTTACACTACCAGCCGTTAAAATTGCTACACCACGAAGGTGACAGAAGCGAAATTTAAACGACAGGAAGAAAATGCTGTGATATGCAAATAATTAGCTTTTCATAGCATTCACACAAGGTTGGCGCCAGTGGCGACACCTACAATGTGCTGTCATGAGGAAAGTTTCCAACCGATTTTTTCATACACAAACAGCATTTGATCGGCGTTGCCTGGTGAAACGTTGTTGTGATGCCTCGTGTAAGGAGGAGAAATGCGTACCATCACGTTTCCGATTCTGATAAAGGTCGGATTGTGGACTATGGCGATTGCGGTTTATCGTATCGCGACATTGCTGATTGCGTTGGTCGAGATCCAATGACTGTTAGCAGAATACGGAATCGGTGGGTTCAGGAGGGTAATACGGAACGCCGTGCTGGATCCCAACGGCCTCGTATCACTAGCAGTCGAGATGACAGGCATCTTATCCGCATGGCTGTAACGGATCGTGCAGCCACTTCTCGATCCCTGCGTCAACAGATGGAGACGTTTGCAAGACAACAACCATCTGCACGAACAGTTCGGCGACGTTTATAGCAGCATGGACCGTCAGCTCGGAGACCTTGACTGCGGTTACCCTTGACGCTGCATGGTGTACTCAACGACGAACCTGGATGAACGAATGGCAAAACGTTATTTTATCGGATGAATCCAGCTTCTGTTTACAGCATCATGATGGTCGCGTCCGTGTTTGGTGACATCGCGCTGAACGCACATTGGACGCGTGTATTCGTCATTGCTATACTGGCATATGGCCCGGGGTGATGGTATGGGGTACCATTGGTTACACGTCTTGCTCACCTCTTGTTCGCATTGACGGCACTTTGAACAGTGGACGTTACATTTCAGATGTGTTACGACCCGTGGCTCTACATTTCATTCGAACCCTGCGAAACCCTACATTTCAGCAGGGTAATGCACGACCGAATGTTGCAGGTCCGGTACGGGCCTCTCTGGATACAGGAAATGTTCGACTGCTGCCCTGGCCACTGGCCAGCGCATTCTCCAGGCCTCTCACCAACTGAAAATATCTGGTCAATGGTAACCGAGTAACTGGCTCGTCACAATACGCCAGTCGATACTCTTGATTAATTGTGATATCGTGTTGAAGCTGCATGGGCAGCTGTACCTGTACACGCCATCCAAGCTCTGTTTGACTCAGTGCCCAGGCGTATCAAGGCCGTTACGGCCAGAGGTGGTTGTTCTGGGTACTGATTTCTCAGGATCTATGCACCCAAATTGCGTGAAAATGTAATCACTTGTGAGTTCCAGTATGATATATTTGTCCAATGAATACCCGTTTATCATCCGCATTTCTTGTTGGTGTAGCAGTTTTAATGGCCAGTAGTGTAATAGTGTGTGTACTGTGATATGATTTCAACCAAGGGGATGGTTTTCGAATGATTCAAGGAAACGTCAAAATTGAGAATAGCCCGAAATCTGTGACGTCCTCTTCATTTACCTGTAGGACTAACAATTTCCACGAAGCAAGTGGGAGAATATGAAAATCTTGTGCCTGGTCCTCTTCATCTACCCGTAGGACTAATAGTTTCCACGAAGCAAGTGGGAGAACATGAAAATTTTGTGCGAGGTTTTTGAAGGCACTGTGGGTTGCATAAAACCCTTCGTTAGGGGCAGCTGAATCTCTTTCTGTTATGTGGTGTGAAGATGGGCATTTAATTGGCGGGAAATGACTGTGTATTTATACAGCTGGATCAGGGTGAAACGAACGACAACAAGGAAAATGGGAAGCGCATACAGTTCAGTTTCGCTTTTATTCTGGACAGAACGCTCGTCCGGATGGAACCACCAGCGATGCTTCCGAAAGAATAACACAGCAGCGCGAGCCGGAAACAAAACACGGACACTCTTGCGCTCCGTAACTAGATAGTGGCTGCGGTGTCGTTTGCAGGCCGCGCTCAGTTGTAAACGCGGCTCCGCTGGGCGGACACTAATGCCAGCAAAACAACTCAATAAATTTCAGATTACGGATGAAGCGAGCGCCCGGGGTAAGCCGATCCGAAAGCGTCCCCTCGCGGGCCTGTCATAGCCTTTTAATTATCATCCAGCTTCATTAGAACTTAACGACGGCTGTTAATCAAGTCGGCGGATAATCCGCTCAACTCCCGTCCGGTGCCGGTACGCTGTCGCTCCCCGGAACTCCAACTGGACGTGTGACAGCGGCCGACACTCTAGGGTCGCTGCAAAGTGACTGAGTGCTCCAAGCGTCCACTCACCCCTCATTTTTCTGCCGGAGTCTTCCTTTTTCAAAAAAAAAAAAAAAAAATTGTAGCGTCATAGTTAATTTTTTAGGATTCGACTACTGTAGAGGGGTATCGTCTGTGAGTGGCGACAGTATGGGATCCATTATTCACATCTTCTGGCCCCATTATAAACATGGAACATTTTTCTCTCCGCCTTTCATGCTAGAACTGCTGGTTGACAGATATAGTGGGTGGTAGAATGGGGTATCTGAGTTTAGGATGCTGGCAGTCACCACCAACGAGGAATATCAGTAAGGCGGTGAGTGATGGATGGTAGATGTCTTTAGTGTCGGCAATAAAACATCACTGATAAACCACACACTTATTACTCTTCACAACAGTAGTCGTGTTGACGTCGAGCAAGGCAAATGACAGCAGTAAGTTAGCTGTACACAGCTGCTGCGGCAGGCGGTGTGGTCAACACGTGGCTCGGCGATGTCGCGCGGGTGAGGAAACGGTGACGCCAGTGGCAAGCCAAGGCCACTGACACCAGTACTTTAACGTCCCACTGCGGCAGCTCGTTCTGCCTAGAGGTGGCCAAGTAGCCTTGGATGACGCACGGCTTGCCGGGCAGATCACCACAGCAGACATTGCTGCAAGCAGCCACGAGTATTCCTGCCCAAACGATGGCATATGAGTGGTTGCACAACCCTTTACGAGTGCCAGGAACCTCCAAGGTGGAAGTCTGGCAACAGCTAGAGTAGGACCCGAAGTGGTCCAGCGAGTGGAGGGCTCAAAGTTCACAACGTCCGATGTGCCATCAGACATGGGGCTGCAGCTGACAGTGGCCGAATCTCGACAGAGGGCTGGCTGAGCCGCTGAAGTCTGGTAACAGCTGGAGTAGGACCCCAAGTGGTCCAGCGAGTGGAGGGCTCAAAGTTAACAACGTCGAATGTACCATCAGCCGTGGAGCTGCAGCTGACAGTGGCGGAATCTCGCCAGAGGGCTGGCTGATCCGCGGAAGTCTGGCAACAGCTAGAGTATGACCCGAAGTGGTCCAGCGAGCGGAGGGCTCAAAGTTCACAACGTCGGATGTACCATCAGCAGTGGGGCTGTAGCTGGCAGCTGGCAGGGCTGGTTGAGCCATCTAAACTCATAGACATATAAACGAAGGTCCATCCTCAGGACTGGTGGCCAGCGGGCTGGAGTACCTTTGATTAAACAGACCAGTATTTATACAGTATTCGCACATCACATTCCCGTTTTGTTACTACTTCTTGTATTATTACGTAAGTGGTGCAGGAAATTTATGCCAAAACTTATCCACAGCTTAATTAATAAATCACTATTAAAATTATACTACCAATTCAATTAAAATTGCAAGCTACACATGAAAATATGAATATAGCTGAAATAAACATGAACTTAATAAGTATTTCTTCATGTTATTTCTATACCGTGGTGAAACCTGTACGTAATTTTTTTGTGAGTCGAGTTCCATTCCTGACCTCCAGAGCACGATGGCCACTTGGTTATAATATTAAATGTGTAGTAAAACTGTTTTCCAGCAAACGCCAGAGTCCCTGGCACGTATGCACTGAGCGGCAGCGCTGTTTGGGATAGAATTTGGTGTCCCAGTGACAACTACAGCAGGGCGCAGAAGGGAGAACTCGGCAACTTATGAAGTCATACTGTGAGTAGCAGTGAGAAGAGCGCCATCTAAAACAGATAGGGAGCTGCAAGAGGATGCGATAGCATGAGACACTCGGAGCCAGAGTAACCTGATGGCCTGAAAGGGGGTTAGCATTAACTAAAGTGCAAGATTTGTAAGAAAAGCCCAGGATTGTCTCACCACAATTATTTTCGTGATGGGAACGGGAATTCACGAATGTCTATGTGCAGCCGCTATCATTGGCCGAAACGTGAAACCAACCATACAGTGGGAGAGAATTTCTGCTTCCTTCCCCAGTGTATGACAGAAATGTGTGTTACTGGTTACTCACAGCAGATTCTTAAATAAGAGGGAAATTGCTAATATTTTTTTACGAACTTTTCGGTGGATGGAAATTGTAAGATCCACAATGATTGGCTTACATCACAAGGCAGATGCTAAGGGTTTTGTTTTGAGTTTGATTTTTGCTTTTTTGAATTAATTCACCCTTCCAGCTAGTTGAACTCGACATCTGTTTAGGCAAGGGATCTAACTACTTATATGTAATTTTCTGGGACTTTCCTTTAATCTGTTACCTGATTTAGGAGTCATCGGCAGTTTTTGAGGAGGCAGCTATTGTACATCATTATTATCGTTTACTTTCCAATTCTATCCACCTGTCCCAAGATGTTAATGTGTATGTTTAACAGTTCGCTTGAACCACTGTGTACTTAATAACTACTTGTGTTATCTATTCATTGCTTGTAGTCCACGCATTTTAGTAACTAATAGGACATTATGATGAACTTTTGTTTTCCTCCACAGCAAATATCTGTGTGAGATATGATACCCATATGTCATGTGTAACTGGGCTTCCTCTATTGATTCAAGAATCACGTAATTATCTGTTGTGCAACTTTCGCTTAATTGGGGTAGAAGCTTGTAATGGGACATCCTTTTTTAACATAACCTTTTTTTTTTAAAATAGAAATAACCGATACCATTTATCCTATCGAATCTTATATAGGTGAACATTACCTCAGCTGTTTAAGTAAAAAATTTCATATGATTTTGCATACGATGTATTATATTTCAGACTAAAATGTATAAAAAGAAATTGATTTGTTACACTCTGTATGTACAATTAAAATTCTTCTTCTTTTGGAAATACTTAAAATTAAGAAATTTCTGTCATATTTAACATTCATATTATTAATTGCACAATGTATTGCGAATTATTAGATTTATTTCTGGACTCATTTACGAAACAATGATATATTTTAGCGAAGACTCTTCTTTTCTCAAGAAAGTGTGTAGACTCTTTTGCTATGTAAATTCTTTGGAATATTATGAGTCCTGCAGAATGGAAGGAGTAGTAGGCATGCCTCTGATGAATACAGACGAATTTCTAATATTGTCAGCAACAATGTGAATTTATGTTCTGAATTGGAAATTGTAAAGGCTGTGTGATATAGAAGAATTGGATAATATAAAAGAAAATGGTCAGTTATTTAGTCACCTGGAACCCAGTAAGTCTAAATGTCAGTGCAAGAATGTACCCCTAGACGCAAGACTTGGAGCCAACAACAAGAAGAGAAAATTAAGATAAGTAAAGAGTTTTTCTTTTGTATATCGTACGTCTCTCGGAGATTTTGGAAATAATGAAGAGACTAAGAGAAATTTAGTGGTTATGTGTAGAAGGGTAAGATTACAAGCTGAAGCAATGAATTAAGCTTATCCACTTATCGAGCATTAAGTTGACACGCGTATGTCTCAGGGAAAATGTAATTCCATTTCGTTCAATTATTAATATAATGATATGACGTGTTATCTGTTCACTGTGAAGGTCACCAGGTACAGATCTTAACAGTATTGCAGGTGTATGTTTAAAGTTCAACTGTAGTCCCACGTAATTCACGACAAATCTATGTCTCGGAAGTGAAATAGCCAGCCTGTCGCTCCTGTAATGGCTCTGCCATCCTGCTGCGCCACTGATATTTCCAATTCCGCTGCACACTGCAATGTGGTAACCACCTGGCGTTTTTCAGCAGCAGTCCCTCTGCAATAACCTCCCATCAGTTATGGTTCTATCCGCTCATGCCGCTCCCTGTGTTAGCCTTGGCAGATGTCTTAATTTTTACTTAGCTGCATCTGATTAATTACTCGCAGGGCAAAAAAAAAACTATTTCTTGTTGCTTCAGCGACGATGTTGAAACATCGTTACAGGTAGTTACACCATAAATGTTGCAGATTAGGTGAGACATTTATTACTTTTGGCACATTAGTGAAAAGTAATTACACATTAGCGTAACAGTTCACAAGCTAAACATTCATACATGCATGCTTATGATGAAACATTGTCAATAAGTATTTAGAATGTTGCTATGATTTAAAAGTTGAATGTTGTAATGGTACAGTTTCCGTTCGTTTTTCTAGTCTCCAATATAACGTTAATTTCAAATGCGGAAAAGAGTTTAGTAGATCATAAACTGTTGTTGACAGATGGGTGAAGGGCAATAAGTGTAAAAAAATCTTTGGTTAATAATTTTAAAAACTTGTTCTTCAAATTCACGGATGAAGCGCTTACTTAATTAAATCGCCATCTGAAGCTAAGAAAAACTTTCAGTCTTTGTTTTGCCATTCAATGTTCAGTTATTTGATTAATGGCTCACGTAGGGGCCGTAAAATTTTTTATGTACTTGTATGATAAAATTTAGGGCCCCGGTTATGATTTTTACACTGGTAGCGTAATGGTTCCTGAGGATTTTATTTTAAACGCTATGCTGCTGTTGTTCACCCTTGCAAAATTATAAAACTAAATTACACACTACAGTTAATCTTCTGAATCGCTTCTGGGGGAACTTAATGCAAGCTGGATATCCTAATTAGTGAGAAATGTTATTATTATTACTAGCAAATTTTGCAATTGTTCGCAGATGCTAAATACAGGATGTCTATAATTAAAGTTCCAGGTCCAGAACGCTGTAGGAAGAAAACTGCTCACAATGACATCAGAATTGAAAAGCATATTATTGTCGCAGGGGAAAACGTCATGGAAAGAGAAAAACATTAATCGAAAATTAGCGTTGTAAGCGTCATAATATGCACACGAACAGACGCGCGAAATACTGCTGTTCTCATTTGGCGTCCCAGACGCCCAACATGAGTGTCCCCATGAAGATCCGAGAGCTGCTGATAAAAAACTTTTACAAGAAAGGTGACTGTGCACCATTGGCGTTGCAGAATATCCGGACACTCGAAGGTGTGAAAGAAGGCACTGGTCCGACGTATGCTGAGGGTCTGGAGACATTGGTTATAACATGCGAAAAGACAGGTTATTTCGAAGTGCTTTGCTGCAGGGGGAGAAAAGGAGTAGATCGGGCGTCTGTCGAAGATGTGGCCACAGCATTACAGGGGGGTCGCGGGGTGGTGTGCAAATATGCAGCGCACGGGAAATGATCCGTACGTTGGATGTGCCTGCGAGCACCATACATAAAATCGTACTAAGCATCCTGCATTGCAATCCGCATAAAACACTGAACAACAAATTTGAAGTGAAAGTGTGTAAATTGCATGATTTTGAGTTAGTTATGTTTACTTCAGTATAAAATGTTATAAAATCACCATCTTCATAAACACTTTGCTCCAGTTTTTTAAAAAATTAGTCTACAATTTTGTATACAGAACTCAATAAATAAATATGCATTCATGTTCCAAGATTCATCATAACAAATTTTAAGTGAATAATTACTTGAATTATGTTATGTGTTATGCACTGATAAATTTCAGTTCCATTCTGGAGGTACCAAAGTAAAATAATAAGAAAAAATGAAGATAATATTACATGAATGAAAATCTTTTGTAAGTATACTTTGTACCAGAACTATGCAAACAACAAAAGAAAATATATAAATTAACTGGCCACAAACGTATATAAGGATTACAGATGTTGAATATTCGTGTCTACAGTATGTACAACTACCTATTTTGTTCAGAGATAAATTCAGAAGATGACCGTTTTCGCTTGGCTTGAGGTTACCCGGGAACATCCCTTATGACAATCCAGCAGTAATCTGCTAAAATAGTAGGATTCCACTTTTCGCCATACCTTTTCTCAAATGTGACAATATCTTGATGAAATCGCTCCCACTGTTTCATCACTTACTGCACCACAATCGTTCGGGAAGAAGTCAGGATGACTATGTAACAAATGCATTTTCAATGACATGCTACAACCAACTTTTTCATAAGATGACAACATGTTATCTATAATTTCCTTGTAACTTATTGCTCGTTTGTTCCCCAATAATTGTAAACAGACAGTCTTAAAACTCTCCCTTGTATGATTCCATGAAAAGTATGATCTCCAAAAAGCTCTCGAATCTGTGGGCCTACAAAGATACACTGCAAAGAGCTTTGAACGTCCTTTCCCATGCATCCAATTCCTGAGGTTGGTGACACAAGTGTTGCAGATCACGTAGGGAGCCCTGATCACCTATTTTGCACCCAAAATAACAACTGTACGTTTTTTTTATCAATGGAGTTATTTGCTGCTTTTGTGAAGCAGATGTCACCTCTCCACACACACGTAGCAGAATGTGACAGCACTGTTAACACAAACTTGTGGCATTTTTGTTCACTTCAATAACAGTCAACTTGAACAACTGGCAGTTAATTTCGAAACAAATGTAAAAAAATTAATACATGCGTTAATAAAGTCATTGAAGTTGAAGAGGAGGGAGACAAAAAGATCACCAAAATAGGTATCAAAATGTTTATATCCAAAATACAGCACACCTGTAAGACCAGGGATAATCACATCATCCAGTGTTACTAGTTATTATGAATTTGACAAACCATCATAATAATTGATTCTAAACTTAATATAAAACCCCGTATGTAATTATCTCATCGTAATAAAACAGTGTAAAATGAAAACTAGAGCTAATTTTGAATTGTGTTTGTGATATTTGCGATTAGCACTTTAGAATTGATAGGAATTGGCTATTTTCATTCGATTTAGATTTTCATCGTTGCACAGTGAAGTCAACCCATGTTCAGAAGTTGCTTCCTGCTGACCTGTAAGCAAGAGAAACGTTCGCTCTGGAATTTCTTGCTCGCATGGAAGTGGAACAATGAATGACCCTGGAGCATTCTGTGGAGAGGCGAAGGCGATTTCCATCTTCAAGGACGTGCCAATAATCAGAATTCCAGGATATGGGCAATGGGAAATCCGGATGCAGATACTGGTACCACTTCATTTTTTTAAAGGTGACTTTGTGGTGCGGGTTGACTTCATCGTTTATCGTAGGGCCATGGTTTTCGAGATGAGCCTGCAGGTCCGGTTACATGTACCATCACTGGTAAACGTTGTGAGACTCTCTTGTGCGCCAACGTCGTTCCAACCCTTCAACAGCGTGGATGTGTGGGTAGCATCATTTTTGTGGAAGATGGCGCTCTTCCGTACATTTAACAGCCAGTAAAGCAGCTGCTGCAAAGGCATTTTG
Organism: Schistocerca serialis cubense; assembly: GCF_023864345.2. Lineage (NCBI taxonomy): Eukaryota > Metazoa > Arthropoda > Insecta > Orthoptera > Acrididae > Schistocerca > Schistocerca serialis. The sequence continues at coordinate 420,922,026 of NC_064645.1, forward strand.
GAAATGCTAGAAATATCAGCCGTCATTTCCCTACTGCTTGGCCATCCCAATCACCTGACCTCAATCCATTTGGCTCCTGGCTGTATAGTTACCTGGAAGATGTGTTCAGTACTCCAATTACTAACGTAGCTGAAATGAATGCGCCCATTACGCAAAGCACTCTGAATGTGACCCTCGAGACATTCCGACTTGTTGCGGAACATGCTGCTTCTCGATTTCAACTACTGACAAAAAACGGTGAACTGCGTACTGATGACGTCATGCGCCAGTCTCAAGACATCTACAAACTGATGTCATTTGCTTTCTATGCGGTTTTTAGCTCCAGGATAATTAAAACCCAATGTCATTTTGCTTTTTATGTGTCTTTTGACCCCATAGCCATTACAAAGCGATGTCAGTCCGCCTATATGCAGTTTGTTCCTCATGACAATTAAAAACATATGTAGCCCATTCGACGTGGTATTACTTTGCCATGGTGGATGGGCTTATCTAGCTAACAGTGCACTTGTGCATTCATGCACATTAAACAGTACGGATGGTGTAACGTGCAATTCAAACAATAGCCATCGTACTGCGATTATTTTTCATCTGCAGGTGACCCCATTTACGTCAAGACGATTACAGCCCGATCTGTTGATGAACTTTTTTCTTTTCCATGGCGTTTGCCCCTGCGTCAGTAATATGGTGTTCAAATGTTAAGTCATTCTGAGCAGTTGTTCTCTTCCTACTGCATTTTAAAACTGGAACTTTAATTGTGGACTTCCAGTATGTACAGAAATTTATAAACTTCCTAATCCCCTTCTCCACCCTTTCTCTGTTAATTTTCCTCTCCTCCTCTATCTGTCCGGCTCCTCATGCTCGTCTCCTCTCTCTGTCCGTCAAAACCTCTCACTCTCTCTCTGCATCTCCTCCTGTCCTTCCCTTTGTCCATCTTCTCATACACCTTTCTATGCCTATTCCGCCCACCACCCCCTTCTGTATCCATCTACTTCCCTCTCCCACTCTGACCTTCAGTCTTGTTTATTATTATTATCAATTCAGATTCCACAATGGTATTCCAGTGATGATCTCATAAGCCACAAATTTAACTTTTCTGTTTTCTGCGAAAAGCGACTGTGAGGAAGGAAACAATATAGCACATTGTTGTATATCCAGCTTTTACTTAAAAAGTTTAAGTAATGAGGAGGAATATGTATGGAAGAAACAATTTTTACAAAAGTTTAAATGCCATATTATAGTATTAAACATTAATGCGAGTAGGAAACCAAAACCACATTTACTCACAGAAGACCGAAGTAAGCATTTTATTTCACACAGTCGGTTTTAAAAGAAAAGCTAAACACCTTAGTTTAAAGCCATACATAGGCTCTGTCCATGTGAATGATTATTGCGGTGTCCTGTAAGAATTTGAACTAAATTAGCCCAGACCTTTTCGAGATTTTTGTTAACAGCTTTTCCCTGTTATATAGTGTATAATTTATAATACACTTACATATTATATACATATTTAAACATATACAGCCTAAATCCGTCCATCCGAACGTTTATTGGAATAATGTGTAAAAATTTGAAGTTAATCTAAGAAGTTTTCGAGATTTGTGGTAACACTCTATTTTTTACCAGTACAAGTGTTGTAACTGCAATTTTAAAATGCGCAGCAAAGCTTTAAAACACAACATTTTTAAGAAGTCCCTCCCCCCCCCCCCCCCCCCCCCCCCCCCCCCCCGCTTTTACAGGCTCTTGTTCTAGAACCACTTTTTTTTCAAATGAAGCACGGTTTCCCGTAAGTTTTGGTAAACGATTCCCCTGTTATGTTAAATGTGTATTTTTATGTTATAAGATGGCCCACTAGTAGGAATATGAAAACGCACGCGTATTCGGATGCAACGTTGTTACAAAATTTCGAAGAAATCGGGCTGAACTTTAAGATTCAAAACTTTAAGATTTACAACAAACGAACAGTTACATTTTTATTTATATACATGGACGTTAGTAATATTGGATTTGTAAAAAGGAGTGTGAAGAGAAGGACGGAATATCTGTTTAAGTTTATCCATTATGGTTGCTTAAAAACCCGTGGATATTTACTCAATATAAACAGAGAAAACAGCAACCTATCACTTTTTTGAAATAGTAAGCTCTATGTAACCTCACGTCCACAACCTGAAGATGAGCTTGAAAAGTTTCGAAAACCGGTTCGTGGAATATATACCTACTACAAAATATAGACTGATTGCAGTTTTCTGAATTTACGTAACGAAGATAAGGCTTTAATTTTCCATCAACGATGGCGTCATTAGAGATGGACCACAGGTTCAGGCTTGGGAAGGATCGTCGATCCCTTTTCAGATAAACCGTCCGTGCGAGAAGTGCCACAACGAAACAGGTAAATATTTTAGTATGTTGCTATGCTCCCTTCTCTGTATTTGGTATTCTGGAACCGGATAACGCAATTGCGTTCAACGTCGTGAAGACGTTCGTTTTAATTCTGCGGGGGGCCGGCCGCGGTGGTCTCGCGGTTCTAGGCGCGCAGTCCGGAACCGCGCGACTGCTACGGTCGCAGGTTCGAATCCTGCCTCGGGCATGGATGTGTGTGATGTCCTTAGGTTAGTTCGGTTTAAGTAGTTCTAAGTTCTAGGGGACTGATGACCACAGCTGTTAAGTCCCATAGTGCTCAGAGCCAATTCTGCGGGGTGAACTGGAATTCCACCATCAAAATTTCCGATGTTTCTCACGGCTACTTTCTGACTGTTTTGATATGAGAGGCTCATCGTCTCCGAAGACTTCTTGTAGGGCAAACCTTCAGCTAGAGGGCGTCAACGATAAATGTTTACGACCCACCGCTGTGGTGGCGGTGAAATCCGGACGAACAATTTGATATGAAACACCTTTGGTCTACCTAGCCGGGAAACTACCACAAACTGGCCTACAAAAAAAACCTCATATAGAGCTGCTACGTGTCGCACGAGATTCTGAATATCCTGTCGCCTATTATACTACAAGCTTAGGCCGTCAAATTCTGGATTTTTTTTTGTTCCGTTAACAGTAGTAATTTAAACTTTCCCGTGAAGGTAATGAAAGAAAGAAAGTCTTTTGTAAACATTATGTAAAAACAAATTACATTTACAATTCGATCTAAGAGTATCATTCAAAGGCACTGTATCGTGGTAAAGAGGCATAGGAATAAGACGATTTAATGGATTTTCTGACGCTGTTTAAAGAAACAAAAGATTGAGGCAAAATTAATGCAGACGTTAACTCTAAATTTTGTAAGTACTAGAATCAGGTGCGTATCAGTAGTGAAAGTCGATTTTAGCTAGAAAAAGTAGTGTTCTTCAAACTTCAAATTGTAAGATTGCCTAAGCTGATGGCGTAAGAAGGCGAGAGGATTTAGTCTCACGTGGCGCTCATGCGCCGAGTATTACGTGGCATGCCTAGGGCCATTTGGGGTTGTTTCCCGGCATGTCAATTCATAATAAACCCGTATCAAACATTGGAGTCTTGTTGCGTTATTCCGTAGTTTGCGTTGTACGTATTGGTCATTGCATTTTACATGCTATTTTACAGCTGTGGAGATATTCTCACAGAGTAACAAATAGTATATATTACGTTCTTCCATTGCAACGAGCCAACGGAGACCACGTGTCCGTAATTCCAATATACTCAGTAAACAACCGTGAACAAACTTCGAATTTCTCTCTTTGAATTGTTAGTTAACCCTGTACATGTTGTAGTTCGCGTATCATGGAAGTCGACACAGCAGTACTGCCAACGTTATCACTCAACCCTGACTCGTTTCACCTCAGCTCCGAGTAAACCTCTGACAACCTCACGAAGTTGTCCCCACAGGTACAGCAGCCCTACTATTTTCGAAGGATGAGATAGTTCCCAGTTTCTCTTAAACCTGAGACACGTTGGGTGTTGATGACTACGTTTTAGACGCAGTAAGAAGACATCGCTGTGACAATAACTCGCGACATCCTGGCAGTCTATTCAATTTTTGCAGTTTGCAAAACGTAACGGCTTCTTCATAGCTTCCATCCGCAAGCCCCGCAAGCCAGAAATGCTAAGCAAAAGGCTTCCCCTGAAACAGCTCGTAGCATGTTGAAATGCGGACTGTGCAGTCATTTTTATCTTACACTGTAAATGTGCAGACTCTGACGTTTCAGCCGAATTGTATCTGTGGTTCGACGCGGTGAGATTCATATCGAGTACAGTTTCTCTGGGTACAACGGTTCCTAATTTTTACGTTCTCATTTAGAGTGTAGCAAGCGCTTTAATTTCGTTTCTCCCTCTATTTTCTTCGTCCATCTGCTTTGCGGCTCTCCATAGAAATGACGGTGGAATAAATTCGAACTGATGCCGCACTAAACAAATCGGAAAATGTATGTATTTTTATTCTTTTTAGTGAGACTGGTGCGGACTGACCTACATTGTCAAAGAAAAAAGATTCGAAGCGCTTCCTTCAGCAACTCTGGAAACACGTTATAATATCGCAAATTTTTTTAATCACGCTGTTAATGTTATTCCTGACCCTGTTTCGAAGTCCTTTTGTTAACGCAGATGAAATCCACTGCTGGAAGCAATCACCACCAACCTAGCTCACTGTGCAATACGTTTATGTGTAGAAGGATGAAAACTAATATCGGTGATCACGTGAACACCACAAGGCTTTGCTGGAGCGGATTTTGGACGGTCAGCTTAGACAGTCGGTTTATCGTAAACATACCCATACCGAACAATATTTCAACGAACATAGCTCCTATAATCCTCCCTATCCTCCCGAAAGGATAACTGTGTTTAACACTCTTTCACTTTCAGTTGAAGCAAATCGTAAGAGAATCATCGCGGCACCGAATAAAGTTATGTAAGGTGTGAGGCAAATCGAACACCTTCCATGAAAACCCTGACATGATAAGCAAATCCAGTAGTATGTCACATAGCTCCAAATAAATCGTGACATTAAATTTACCAAAGTAATACGAGTAACGAGTGAGCAAATGGAATACCACAGACTAACACAAGAATGCCTAAATGCATGTCATACCTTCCCACCGTGAGACAGACGCAGTTCCGAGGGGAGAAACGAGACCAGAAGCCGAGAGCAGAACCGTGTTAAGCTAAAGGCCCTACGATAAGGGACGGACACTCACGTTGCCAGCTAACCGTTAGGACCACCCCCAGCCCATGTTAAAAGCTAGAGCCCTCCAGAAGATCAGTATAGATCTTACGATAACACAAAAAGGGCCACACCCAGCCGCAAGTTTTAGCGTGAGACTTTTTCGCGTCTCTGTTACGTCAGGACCACGCCCAGCCCATGTTAAAAGATAGAGCCCTCCAGAAGAACAGTATAGATCTTACAACACTAAAAGAACCACACCAGCGGCAAGTTTTAGCGTGAGACTTTTTCGCGTCTCTGTTACGTTGCAAACTTTAAAAACATTGCCCTACCACGAAAAGTATAACGTTTCTCATTGGATAGACAGAATTTTTGTAGGTGGAGCTTAAGGTTACCATTGAGATTGGTCAGATGAAAACACAGCCAGATAGTTTTTTAAACCAATTTCGGTACATTGTAGGCAGGAGAAGTTAGGAGAGAGTTGCTTCCGAGACGGCGAGGTGAGCGGAGCTGTGTTGATCGCCGCCCCCTGACGAACACCGACAAGGTAATGAACGCACACGATGCCGCATAACAGCGCATAAAGCTTCACTCAGAACTGCAGAAGTCTCATCTGTTACACCCCCTTTTTGCGTAATACTAGTATCGATCATCAATTAAAGCTCATGGTGTTCACATTTGCCACTTGAAGTAAAAATCTGAAACGCGATGATTTTTCTGTTATATAGTTATTGAGAAGCCACATCAGCCACTGTAATTTACGACAAGTTAGATAAGTAATTAAAGATAATTGAGGGTCACTGTAGACCATTTTGATAGTTTTCTCTTTTGTGAAACTTAATTTAAACCTAGATTATAGATGTGATATGGCATAGGTCATCCTTCGATCCATTGTAGAACTTGGAAACCCACTCAGGGAATATTCGTTCACATTTTTGTTGAACGCAGTTGGTTTTTACCATCCTGTATTAAAACATTTCCTTTTATCAATAGTGCAATTTATAAACAATGTTTTGTGAGTAGAATAAAATTTCCAATGGTAAACTTAACTGCTTTTTCGACGTTATTTTACCAGCTAACTAAAATTAGGAAAGCCTTGAACCCCTTTCACTAAATTTAGTTAGTATTAAGATTCTTTTACAGGGAGTGCAGTGGAGCTGACGCTGAAACCATTAAGTATTTGGTCATATCATCGCTAGTCTCACTGAACTCTTCTGAATTCTACATGTCATGTGTGGTCTGGCATCTCCTTACCAGCAACAGGTCTCAGGTTCAAACTAGTCAATTCCCTAAAAAACACGCTCAGAGCGTCGTTGCGCGAAAGTGGTAGGGAGACACGATATAGAACAAACAGACACCACGCAGAATGTTAGAGTTATATAGCCTCGATCTAAGTTAAAGGAGTCCCATACTGAGAAATGAGCGCAGGGGAGCAAGTGCAGAAATCACGCAAGGCCGTTCTGTGAAAGGTACAAGTCAAGATGGTTTGCCATTACCTTCCTCCGACCTGTTATATAGTGTCAAGTGTATATATGTTTTGGGTAGATGACTATGATGTGTACTTGCACACTGATCAGCCAGAACATTATGACAGAGTATGTCATAACTGGTATATCCACCTCTGGCACGGATAACAGCTGTGACCATCGTAGCATGGAAGCAGTAAGGCCTTGGTAGGTCCCCAGAGGGAGATGGTACCAGACTCGCACGCACAGGTAACCTAATTCCCGTAAATTCCGGGGAGAGGGCTGATGATCTCTGACGCCATGTTCAATCACCTCCCAATGTGTTCAATCGAGTTCAGATATGGCGAGTTTGGGCGCCAGCACATCAATTGGAACTAGCCACTGTTTTCTCGAACCACTCCATCACAATCCTGTTCTTGTGATATGGCGCACTATCCTGCTGAAAAATGCCACAGCCATCAGGAAACATGATCGTCAAGAAGGGATGTATGTGGTCTGCAACCAGTGTACGATACACCTTGGCCGTCATGGTACCTTGCATGAGCTCCTCTGGACCCATGGATACCAATGTGAATGTTCTCCAGAGCATAATGGAGCCCCCGCCAGCTTGTCTCTGTCCCGCACAACGAGTGTCAAGGAGCTGTATCCCCCTGAAGAATGGATTTCGCGCACTCATATTGGCATGATAAAGAAGGTATCGGGAGTCGTCAGACCGTGCAACGCTGTGCTGCTGCGCCAACGTCCAGTATCGATGGTCACGTGCCCATTTCAGTCGTAAATGCTGATGTCATGGTGTTAACATTGGCACTCACAAGGATCTTCGGTTGCGGAGACTCATCGTTAGGAGTGTTTGGTGCACTGTGTGTTCAGACATGCATGTACTCTGCACATCATTAAATTCTGGTGTTAATTCTGCCACATTTCGCTGCCGGTCCTGTTTTACCAGCCTACCCACCCTACAACGTTCGACATCTGTAATGGGGAGGGGGGGGGGGGAGGGAGGCCGCTCAATCATATGACTTCTGGACGTGGTTTCACCTTGATTTTGCCACGTATTGAAGACACTCACCATACCACTCCTCGAACACGCAACAAGTCGTACATTTTCTGAAATGATCGTTGTGAGCCTCTGGGCCGTCGCAATCTGCCCTCGGTGAAACAGGCACGTCTTCCCCATTCTACATACGGGCAGCCTGGTCATTGATACTGCATGCACTGGGTGTGTGTCTGACTAGCAGTCATTCCTCGCCAGGTGACGATGATATAGCCTGGATGGTTTGACATCGGTAATAAGTCTGTAATCATCATGGTTTGAATGAGCAGTGCACAGTGTCTTAACGGAAATGGATTAAACCCGTATTTTGGAGGCCTAAGGAAATCCGAAATGTATTGAAGGGTAGTAATGGGCTCAAAACCTAAGCAGTTTCACTATTTCGTGCGAATGTGGCAATCATTATACGAGACATTCTGTTCGAATCACTTATCAGCGATACATCGAACAACTGTGGCACATCAAGTGCAAAAATTTAGAAAATTCTGCTCTTGCCAAACACAGACCAACAACTAAGCCCAGAATCCTGTTTTAACAGGCAGAGAGTCAAGTGTAGGTTCAGAGTACTGTAACTCAGTCATTTAAGAAGCTGTGTAAATTACAATTCGTGTCAACATCTCTAATGTAGATACGGTCTCAGCAATCAGCAATGGGTAGAAGTGACCACTTAATGTCAAGAGATTGTACGGGGTTGCTTCTAGGATTATGCATCGTATTAGAAACAAGGACGCCACAGATGACGTTTCATTCTTGGCGCCAATGTAATGTGTGGTCGCAGATAGCACTGCAACATTATTTATAGCTGTGTGGTTACGCTACTTCTTCGAGAGTCCGCTGCTTTCGGGACGAACCTAAGAAATTTGTGTTGTCTGTCTGTCAATAAGTCGTTTTCTTCTAGTGAACTTAAAATGTTCAACGTAATATATGTTTCAAGTTGCTAATGTATATAGTTATAAGTCATATGTGTCTGTAACTCTACGGATTACTCTTGTTTCCGTTGACCAGTACTGGTGCAGCTTTCCAGTCTTTAGGTACTGTAAATAAGCTATTGTGTCGGCTATTGTGTCAGCATTCTCTGTCTAACTGGTATACATCCCGGACCAGAAGACTTGACTTTATAAAGTTATTTAACCTGCTTCACTATACCAAGGATATCTACTCCAGTTGCTGATCTTGGCAGCTGTCTTTGATTCGCATTTTGGGATATTTTCGTCGTCTGGTTTGGTGGAGGAACTTCGGAAAACTGTGTTTAGTAACTCTACCGTAGTGGCACTGTTATCGGTGATCTTATCATCGGTATCACGCAGTACAGATATTGATTGTGTCTTAGTCCGGGCTAAGTTTCAAGCGTCAGTAAAACATAAGACAACACAACCATATGACAAGTTAACTATGAAAACAGCCCTGAAAAGTAGACCTATGAATGCAGGTGCTCATATTTCATCCTAGGACCGATCGAGACTAGCCTCACGCTGCCAGTAGTCCGTTACAGGAATGCTGATGTTTCTAAAAATATCGAGAATCCGATATTACGTACTATACTATATCATTACCGGCCCTCGAAATCTTGAAGGAAGGAGTCTATACATCCATATATTGTCCGCCCCCGGTAGCTGAGTGGTCAGCGCTACAGAATGTCAATCTAAAGGACCCGCGTTGGATTCCCGGCTGCGTCGCAGATTTTTCTCCACTCAGGGACTGGGTGTTGTGTTTTCCTAATCATCATCATTTCATCCCCATCGACGTGCAAGTCGCCGAAGTGGCGTCAAATCGAAAGACTTGCAACCGGCGAACGGTCTACCCGACGGGAGGCTCTAGTCACACGACATTTACGTCTATATATCGACGAAAAAATGTCGACGTACTGATCTATAAAAATATCGGCTGCACATTGTAAATATACTGCCGGTCTTAGAGCTTCACATCAACAAGCTAGCAGCCCGCCTATCCCCCTCAGAGCAAGAACTGAAAGGGATTTTCCGATAGGCCCGTCGTTCGGTTCCGTCACATACCGGATTTGTTGGGAACACCTCATGTCGACTTCCCTCTCTCTTTCATGCTGCCAACGCAAGCTACATAGCAGTTGTAGTGTCAAAATTGCGTACTGCAACTAAACGTTGCAGTTTCTGTTGGTGGCACTGAGCGCCGATTACCTCAGCGGTTCCCTTCACACGTCTCCGTCCCCCGCAAACACCAATTTTGTCTTTTAGACTTTTGATCGTAATTTTCAGCAGCTGTTTTTCCAAGAATGTCGATGTGAAGAAACAGCACTCTATTTGCGTTAAAAATTGTTTTTTAACGCGTCCGGTGCGCTATTTCTTCACATCGGAAATCTTGTTATTCCATTCACATCCCCATCCCCCAGTGCAATCGGACATTTTCTTTTGTGCCACCTATACCTGCTTCACACAGTCAAAGAGAAAGACTGGACGTGATGATGTGTAGTAGCGGATGTCGATATATCGACATTTTACCAACAGCCCTAGTCCAGTACAGCACGCGGAGAGGAGATCCCACCCTCCTGGAAGGCCGGCTGGCGGCCATGTCCCTACACAGCTGCCTGCGTCACATGCGATTCCACTCAGCCCGCCTCGCGGCCTACAAACCCCTGGGTAGCTGACGAGACGCACGCCAGCTGACGCCGCATCGCCTGCTGCCTCCCGCTCGCCGCTCCGGACTCACAAACAAATTAATTCGGGGAGGAACCGTGCAGGCGTGCCAACTTTCACTCGGCTCTCGTTTTCCATTCGGCCGAGCAGCCGTCCGACTGCACCCTCCTCCCCCCCTCCTCCCCCCTCCCCCAATAGTCGGTCGGCAGACTTTCCCCAGGAGAACCGCTGCTCCGGACGGGAGACTTGGAAAGGTACCAAAGCGAACTCGGCTCCAATCTTGCGGGCCCGCCAGGTCGTTACCGTTCATTTATTTCCCCATTAGCGAGTTTGCGTGAAGGAAGACGGAGGTGGTCGCTGCATTCCTGCGCGTCGGGACAATGGCCATTGTCTTAGGGGAGTGTTCACTGATGTACTGTTGTCACTGTTGCTATTTTTCTTCGTTTATTTGTTGCTTTTATCATCATTATCGTCTCCAAATGACCCACTTGAACTGAGAGTCTACTATAATTCTGAAAAAAATTGATTTATTGCATCTCAAATCATACAAAACTCTTTCTAACTGTGCAGAGTTAAGTCTCTGATATTTTATTGTTCTCTCTCTGTGTTGTTTCAAGTTCCACTGCAGTTAATCAGTAGGCAACACAACACGTGCGTACCTTAATGGCAAATGTCTGATGCATTAGTACGTGATGATATATACAGGAGCGCATCAACATAAATTAATCACCACAATTTAGTTACGCATGTACATATTCTCACAAATACGAGGGCCGTTCAGAAAGTAACCTCCGGTTGATTTAAAAAAATACACCAAGTTAAATAAAAATATTTTAATATATACATCTTACAACTACATCTTTGCACTATTTTTCTACATAATCTCCATAGCGATTGAGGCACTTATCGTATCTCTTCACAAGCTTTGAAATTCCTTCTGCATAAAAATCACCCGCTTGTGCCTGGAGCCAGCCTGTGATCGCATCTTTGAGCTCTTCGTCGTCATCAAACCGCTGTGACCCGAGCCATTTCTTCAAATGCATGAAGAGGTGATAATCACTTGGCGCCAGGTCTGGGCTGTAAGGTGGATGGTTGATAACGTCCCACTTGAAGGACTCAAGAAGGGCCGTTGTTCTGCGAGCAGAGTGAGGACGGGCGTTATCGTGCAAAAAAACGATACCGGAAGTCAGCATACCACGGCGTTTGTTCTGTATAGCCCGTCGTAACTTTTTTATTGTTTCACAGTACACGTCTTGATTAATGGTCGTACCACGTTCCATGAATTCAACCAACAACACCCCTTTGGCATCCCAAAACACCGTTGCCATCAGTTTTCTGGCAGAAAAATCTTGCGAGGCTTTTCTTGGTTTGGTAGGCGAATTTGAATGTGCCCACATCTTTGATTGTTCTTTTGTCTCAGGGTTCACGTACTTAATCCAGGTTTCGTCACCGGTCACGATTCTGTTTAACAATGGTTCTCCTTCGTCCTCATAACGTGACAGAAAGTCTAATGCAGAGGCCATTCTTTGAGTTTTGTGGTGGTCGGTAAGAATTTTGGGCACCCATCGTGCACAGAACTTACGGTAACCCAATCTTGCTGTCACTATCTCGTACAAGAGAGTCTTAGAAATCTGTGGAAAACCAGTAGACAACTCCGACATTGAGAAACGTCGATTTTCACGAACTTTTGCATCAACTGTCTGAACGAGTTCGTCAGTCACCAATGATGGTCTACCACTCCTCTCTTCATCATGAACGTTTTCTCGTCCACTTTTAAATAAACGTACCCATTCACGGACAACTCCTTCACTCATAACTCTTGGTCTGTACACGGCACAAAGCTCACGATGAATAGCTGCTGCAGAATATCCTTTGGCTGTAAAAAACCTTATGGCAGCACGCGCTTCACATTTGGCGGGGTTTTCTATTGCAGCACACATTTCAAACTGCCACAAAAACTAAACTAGCGCAGGTACGACGTTCACTCGACCACGGCTTGATGCCGACTGACCTGTTGAGTGCGTGAACGCACAGATGGCGTCGCTACTCCCCCCACAACCCGCACTGTGACCAATCGTAGGTTACTTTCTGAACCGCCCTCGTATATACAAAAAAATTTATTTTTGTCTGCATCATTGTCACAGAACTAAATTAAAATACGAGTACGAGGGTAAGTCCTTAAGAATCTGCAACCAAGTCTTATAATTTATTACAACAAGAGTACAAAAATGTTTTATCACATTCTTCGATCATACTCACCCTGCTTTTCAGTGCAGTGTTCCACCACTGCACAAGCATTCCACTGAAAAAAAAAGTTTTTCGTTACACTGCTTCCTTGACCTATTGATCAGAGCTGAGCTGAGGGCCTGTAAAGCATCGTTATGTGAACCTTCTCCAGTGATGACTCGATTGACAAACGTTTCAACATTGTTGGCATGGCGATGCAGTAGGTGGTGACAGATTTTCAGCACAGTTACGCTGGTGATCTTCATTGAGCTGTTTTTGAACCCATCTCACACATACTATTCAGGATGTTTCCGTAGCAGCGTGCAAAAATTTAAGAGGACGTAGAGGATGCTCCACTGAAGACTTTGAGGTAGGTAACCTGGGCTCGAAGAAGCCATCTTAAGGAGATAATAGGAATAAAATCACATTACTGTTACTTTTTATTTACATTTTTTACTGCAAATACCATCATTGACATAGTGAACGTACCATTTGTACTGTATCTCACAGAATGTGTTGAATCTGAAGGTCATCAACATCAGTGCCAGCATGAAATCGGCGAACAAGATTCTGACCTTCAGTCTGGAACCGCGCGACCACTACAGTTGCAGGTTCGAATCCTTCCTCGGGCATGGATGTGTGTGATGTCCTTAGGTTAGTTAGGTTTAAGTAGTTCTAGGGGGCTGATGACTTCCGCTGTTAAGTCCCATAGTGCTCAGAGCCATATGAACCATTTGAAGATTCTGACGTATCCTGACAAATATCCCTGGAGTGTTTAAAATCACATCACAGGCAGCTCCAATTCTGTGAACTAATTCCAACTCCGTATCCATTGGGGTCTCACAAGCAAGTGACTTTAAATATCCCCATAGAAAATAAACAAGACGATTCAGGTCAGGTGAGCTCACAGGCCGTGGTGTACCGACAGCTCCTTCCAATCCAGCGACTAGGGAATACAGGATAGAGTTGGTTGTGGACATCCACACCGAAGTGAGGCGGTGCCCTTTCATGTTGTATTCACTTCCTCTCACGAACAGCCACGGGTACGTTCTCCAACGACTTAGGCAGAACTCCTTGCGCGAACTTCATGTGCAGGTGGCCATTCAGCTGGCTCGTCGTTCTTATGTCCTTGTAGGAAATAAATAATGTACATGCCAATAAATAGCACAGTACGTCCAAAGTTGTACTCATGTTAGTTGTAAATAAGTTGGAAAACAGTAATGTTAGGCACAGCAGTACACAAGTTTGCTTCCATACCTCCTTGAGCTGGCTTCACCGACCCCAAGTTCGCTACCTCAAATTATTCAGTGGAGCATCCTCAATGTCCTGTTAAATTTCTGCACGCTCTTACGGAAGCACCCTGTATGCAGCTTGTGCCTGTTATGGATGATTTCATATGTACAACCATGACTAATCTGCATATGGTTTGCCACACCATTAACAGTCTTTCATTTGTTATTCAGTATCGAGGCGCGGGCTTGTTCAATATTGGCATCAATTGGGCTGCAGCTGAGTGCACCACTGTTTCATCCACCATGCTCGTTCGGCCACTTCTGAAGTGTGTTGTCCATGGGAAACACTTCACTCTCACAAAACGTAGTACCCATATTGTGATAAAAGACTTTTATCAATCACCGCTCCTGGCACATCTTCAGACGACAGAAAACAGGTTACAGAACAGTGTTCTTTTATAGTGCATACAGAGATTGGGGTGATCATTTTTATATTGTAATAGCGCAAAGAAGACTGATGTCATAACTCTGCAATCAGCCACAGGCAAAGGCAAGGTTCCACCTAGCAGCTGGTGAGCACACAAAGCTGTATAGATAACATACCGACAGTTAGAGTGAAACTCCAGATATTTATTGACTTACCTTTGTGGCTCAAACTACTCATCCCGACCAAGGTCTCAGGGAGCTGTCCCTCTGTGGTCAATCGAATACTTAAACTGGAAATCGACTCCAATACATCCCCAATTGGAATCCTCTCAGCCCAGATACCAGCCTGAAGCGTTGAGAAACAATTTTGTAGCAAAAGAAGCCCTCAGTCAGATTCTGCCAAATTTCCATTCGGATTTAATGCTTACATTTTAACCATTAAACCCAGGGAATATTTCAAGTGGAAAGTATACAGGGCGCTCAGATCTGGACAAATGAACCTTTATTTAGAAAAGCAAATTTATTAAAACAAAATACAAATGAAAATGAAAATCTATTTACATACAAGCAGTGGTATCAATGAAGAGTAACATTGGTCGATGTAACCCGCTTCAACCGCACAGCGCTATCCATATTCACAAATGCCTCGTCTTTTTGGTAACTCTTTCGACTACGCTCCTAACATAATAGTCGAGGTGGTTCCAATCCGGGATATTCGGTGCCAGAACTGCTTTGACCAGAAGTTTTCAAGTCTCTGTATGTCCATCCCTTCATGGATGATTGTGGGACTCGGCTATTCGATAGAGGATGTCAAATTAAACACCTTCCAGCAGTCTAGTTTGCAAAGTTATTTTATTTGGCTATAAGTTTCAGCAATTTACTACGTCATCTTCAGGCTCCTGACCGACGAATAGGAAGATTCCACCTCGGTTCTGATCAAGACAGTGCCCAGAAATACTGGTATTATTAGGCTTCTGCTTGCTATAGCCTGAAGATAGCTTAGTAAATCACCGAAACTGGTAGCCACATAAAATAAGTTTGGAAACTAGATGGTTGAAGGTTGTTTAATTTGACATTGTTATCAGAGAGCCGGTTCTGGACTAAAGGGCTCGTAAGAGGTCGTCCTCTGCATCCCACGCATTGTTCGCTCGATGGCATTCAATACTGACTTCAATGTCCTCAGTAGTTGCTGCGCGTTCTCCGGAATCGGCGCCTGAGACTTTTCGATGACTGCCGCTGTTCGTGACAGGCGTTCCCTCGGATAAGGTTTCCTCAACGGGTTAGCAGAACCTTCCCCAGACTTCTCCGAAGTATTATACTTGGCCGCAATATCTTAAAAATTTGATCTCAGGTACACGAAGAATCGAACTATTTCAGTGGGCGGGAAATTCCAATTGAAATTTGTCCGCATTTAAGAGCCGCAGACTGTATGAATAGACGTCTAATGTGGCAGACCAACTGAAGGAAAACGTACTCTCGAGAACTGACACAACCGATGTTACAAATCTGTGTAAAGGGAGTTGAAATACGATTTTAAGAGCTCAAAAATGCGTAGAGAAACAGGGCTCCTATTTTTAGTGTGTACTGCAATTTTTAAATTATTATTATTGTTGGAATTATTAGAGGTGTTATCTGATTTTGAAAAAAATTATGATTTCCTATGAACGTACGTGCGTATTATTGAAACGGCACTGGTATTAACTTGGGCACACTGTACTACTGTATCCTGCATCTTACCGGCGGTGATGACGTAGAGACGGGTGAAAGACAGGTATGGGGCTTTTTTCTGGCAGCCGTAAAGGCAGCGGCAGCACGGACATTGTTCACACCCGCTGACTGCCGGTCCGGGATGGAGTGAGAAAGCAGGAGGGAAGTGGCGCGCAAACGGCGGGGGAAATAAAGAGCAGAAACAAAGGGCCGAGTGGCGGTATCTGCGCGGCTAATGGCCGGCGAGGCGCTCTGAGTGCCGTCATTATGGGCTGCCAGTGCCCGGCTAACACTAACGACTCACCGCTGCCTGCAGACTAGCAATGCCTGTCCCAGCCTCCCGTGCCAGGGACGTCGTAGAAGGGCGGGGCACCTGCGGCGCTCTCCAGCACATCCGGGAGCGCCGCCTTAAGGTGCGAACCGAGCAGCTCGTGAGCCGACTGCGAGCACGTTGTTCGAAAGTGTGTACGTTCCTCGTGAGCAGCTCGTGAGAGACTGGGCCCGGTTCTTTGGCTGTCAAATTTTTCGGCGAGCACCAAGTGTTGCTAAGACACAGTGGTGGCGACACACTAGCGTGCTCACAATTGGGCACACGGTCGCGAGCAATTTTACTCACAGCATGCTAAGCGGAGGCTCTGCGCATCGGGTTCAGTTCCCCGAGGCCGTTCGTGAGCATGTCGCTCACAAGTGTATAAGGACTTTCACGTCCTAGTGTCTGCCTGCTACAAATGCGACGCGGCCGATATGTCATACATCGCCACTAGTAAGTACTAGAAGAAACATTTCCATATGTGTTCTTATACAATTATCATGCACGCTCCAGCCACAGTAATGTGATCACCGCCAGTGTCGACTTCAGCGCGCAGTAATCACTCAGAGCGTGTGGCAGCACTAGCAGTGGAGGATATACACTCCTGGAAATTGAAATAAGAACACCGTGAATTCATTGTCGCAGGAAGGGGAAACTTTATTGACACATTCCTGGGGTCAGATACATCACATGATCACACTGACAGAACCACAGGCACATAGACACAGGCAACAGAGCATGCACAATGTCGGCACTAGTACAGTGTATATCCACCTTTCGCAGCAATGCAGGCTGCTATTCTCCCATGGAGACGATCGTAGACATGCTGGATGTAGTCCTGCGGAACGGTTTGCCATGCCATTTCCACCTGGCGCCTCAGTTGGACCAGCGTTCGTGCTGGACGTGCAGACCGCGTGAGACGACGCTTCATCCAGTCCCAAACATGCTCAATGGGGGACAGATCCGGAGATCTTGCTGGCCAGGGTAGTTGACTTACACCTTCTAGAGCACGTTGGGTGGCACGGCATACATGCGGACGTGCATTGTCCTGTTGGAACAGCAAGTTCCCTTGCCGGTCTAGGAATGGTAGAACGATGGTTTCGATGACGGTTTGGATGTACCGTGCACTATTCAGTGTACCCTCGACGATCACCAGTGGTGTACGGCCAGTGTAGGAGATCACTCCCCACACCATGATGCCGGGTGTTGGCCCTGTGTGCCTCGGTCGTATGTAGTGCTGATTGTGGCGCTCACCGGCACGGCGCCAAACACGCATACGACCATCATTGGCACCAAGGCAGAAGCGACTCTCATCGCTGAAGACGACACGTCTCCATTCGTCCCTCCATTCACGCCTGTCGCGACACCATTGGAGGCGGGCTGCACGATGTTGGGGCGTGAGCGGAAGACGACCTAACGGTGTGCGGGACCGTAGCCCAGCTTCATGGAGACGGTTGCGAATGGTCCTCGCCGATACCCCAGGAGCAACAGTGTCCCTAATTTGCTGGGAAGTGGCGGTGCGGTCCCCTACGGCACTGCGTAGGATCCTACGGTCTTGGCGTGCATCCGTGCGTCGCTGCGGTCCAGTCCCAGGTCGATGGGCACGTGCACCTTCCGCCGACCACTGGCGACAACATCGATGTACTGTGGAGACCTCACGCCCCACGTGTTGAGCAATTCGGCGGTACGTCCACCCGGCCTCCCGCATGCCCACTATACGCCCTCGCTCAAAGTCCGGCAACTGCACATACGGTTCACGTCCACGCTGTCGCGGCATGCTTCCAGTGTTAAAGACTGCGATGGAGCTCCGTATGCCACGGCAAACTGGCTGACACTGACGGCGGCGGTGCACAAATGCTGCGCAGCTAGCGCCATTCGACGGCCAACACCGCGGTTCCTGGTGTGTCCGCTGTGCCGTGCGTGTGATCATTGCTTGTACAGCCCTCTCGCAGTGTCCGGAGCAAGTATGGTGGGTCTGACACACCGGTGTCAATGTGTTCTTTTTTCCATTTCCAGGAGTGTATAAAGCATGCTGGATGCTGGGGGGGGGGGGGGGGGGGGAGGGTTGGATGCAGACAACAGTGCAGTCTTTGTAATGTGGAGTGATTTTTCTGACATTCACAAGAACATGAACTTTAGATTTCAGGCCAAGGTTGGAAGCATTTCCGTGTCAGATAAGTTTGTAAACTGTTCGCGAAGCAGTGTTAATGCCGTGTATGGCAAAATGCTACATCTAAATCTGGTGCCGAGGCAACTGTGGTGGACCAGAGGTTATGGATGATATGTGTGAATGGCGTCTGCGAAGAAGTGAAGGGGGCAATAGACATGCAAGTACTGAGCAGCTGATTGCTCAGATGAACCAAGAGGCTACCAACAGCGTCTCCTCAACGACCGTTCAGCATATGTTGCTGCGTATGGGCTTTCGCAGCAGGCGCCTGTTTCTTGCACTCATGCTGACTGCTGTTCATTTGGAAGGATGGCTAGAATTTGCCCACAAGTGCAGCAACAGGAGGTCCACTGGGTGGCCTCAGGTGACCTTTCCAGATGAATCACATTTTACGTTCCCTTGTACAGAGATGGTCGTTGGCATGTACGGCATGAAACGTCTGAAAGCAAACACACTGCAAGCGTTTAAAGGTGTGTCCACACTCCGTCCTTGGCCGAGACGCACCAGACTGGACCAGTACACACCTGGATACCAAACCCATTGCTTTCAATACCGGGGTCACACTGGCGGTCGCACTGCATAGGCACCGTTCATAATGTTTATTCACCTCTGTCACTGTACCCCATTCGGCAGCAGCTATCGCTGTCAATGAAAAATAGTCCTTTTTTAAATTAAAAGACAAATTCCTTAACGTTTTAGTGGCGGAACAATTACAAGCATTAGTGATATACCAAAATAATTCCACCTTTGTGTGCTATCATTTAATGGAAAGCTTTCCCTGATATCTTGAACAGGTTATAATACGTTAATATAGTTCGTGTTACATGAACCACTGTGAGTACTGTTCTTGCATAGATCAAGTGTGTGTGTGTGCGTGTGTGTGTGTGTGTGTGTGTGTGTGTATGTATGTATGTGGCACGCCCCCCTCCCCTTCACACACACACACACACACACACACACACACACACACACACACACACACATAAATTTAATTTTTTATGCTTTCATGAATGCTATGCCTGATGGGATACATAAGCGAGGGAAAAGCATCCCAACCAGATGGCAAAGCGTGGTAAAGTGAGGCAGCAGCACATTAGCATAAACTTTTCTCTGTGACATATTGTCGCAAAGGCCTTACTTTAACGGATGTAGAACAACATACATATGAATTTAAGCTGTGTCCACCTGTTTGGAATCAGAGATAGAGCAAAACCCACAATTTTCAGCAATTTTCAGACTATGGAAAGAAGTGCATTTCAGATTGTAGACTCGAATGTAAATTATCACCCTTTGTAATTAGTTTTGTTTCATTTATATTGGACCGATACGCAGATATAATAAATTAGTAAATATTGTGAACCTCAAAATTATTGTTTAAGAGTTGTGGAATATATTTTAAGTTGTATTTGTAAATAAATATTCAAAAAACGAGATTCCGACTTCCTTTGCATATCAGCATTGTGACAAAATTGTTCAGCTTTAACGTTGCATCCTACCTGTCGATGGCTATATTAAAATGGCAAACGCACTTGGTTATGTGATGATGCATATCAATGGATGTTTCAGTTTTCTTCAGTGGTTTCCATGCATCTATCACTACGCCGAATGTGCAACGGACAACCTTTCTAGCTCTGGCATGCGTATTATTCGACACTCTGTTCTCGTTGTTCAAACGTATGCAAGGAAAAGGTCTTAACAGCATCTCTACAAATGGTTAAGTATCATGTTCCAGAATGACATATGGTGCTTCATGCCACATTTCTTGAAGTTCGCCATCGGTAAGCCTCTTCCTCTAAACACATTATTTGAACAACTTTCCATCGGAGTGATTACTGTAGACTCCGACATTTATGACTAAAAGTGTATCACCAACAGTTGCTTGGAGCGTAATTTAATAATATCATTTGTATTTGTAGAAATTGTTGCAGGAATCACTGGATTTGTAAGTATTTTTAGTACAGATATCACATGCAATTTAGGAAATCCTTTCTCCCATGCATTTGACTGTCAGTTTCTGTAAATAAGGAAGCACTCGGCGTTTCTAAAAGAAAAGGGGTGAGTGATTACCATATATCCATTCAGTCTTCTTTCACCACCAATGACACAACTGGATTTATATCGGGTAAGATGATGCTAGAGCATGACAGGATGTCCAAGTGGACAGACAAGTGAGATACAACTTGGTAAACTTGCTACTCGAACATGACGACATGAAAAGCTTTTTAACAGTTTTCATTACTTGTTCTAACAGGTATTTATTTAACCTAGTTTTCATACTTCTCTAGCAGTTGGGAACTAAAAAGCCTATTTCCTTACGCAGTTTTAATACTCTTTTAGTCCGCCTCTGGTAGCTGAGTGGTCAGCGCGACGGAATGTCATACCTAACGGTTCGGGTTCGATTCCCGGTGGAGTCGGAGATTTTCTCCGCTCAGGGACTGGGTGTTGTGTTGTCTTTATCATCATCATTTCATCCCCATCGACATGCAAGTCTCCGAAGTGGCGTCAACTCGAAAGATTTGCACCAGGTGAACGGTCAACCCGACGGGAGGCCCTAGCCACACAGAATTTCCATTTCCATTACTCTTTCAGATAAAACAGCGAAATCTAAATGAAAACACCTTAGAGACAGCTATAGAGAAGAGCTGAAGAAACTTCGTAAGGTGAGATCAGGATATCCAGGAAAAAGATCACGGAAACGCAATTCCACTTGGCCTAGCTTTCACCTCATTCATTTTTAAAAATATGATATTTTAATTCTATAAGCAGAGGAAGTTCATTGTCATCAGAAATACACTCCTGGAAATGGAAAAAAGAACACATTGACACCGGTGTGTCAGACCCACCATACTTGCTCCGGACACTGCGAGAGGGCTGTACAAGCAATGATCACACGCACGGCACAGCGGACACACCAGGAACCGCGGTGTTGGCCGTCGAATGGCGCTAGCTGCGCAGCATTTGTGCACCGTCGCCGTCAGTGTCAGCCAGTTTGCCGTGGCATACGGAGCTCCATCGCAGTCTTTAACACTGGAAGCATGCCGCGACAGCGTGGACGTGAACCGTATGTGCAGTTGCCGGACTTTGAGCGAGGGCGTATAGTGGGCATGCGGGAGGCCGGGTGGACGTACCGCCGAATTGCTCAACACGTGGGGCGTGAGGTCTCCACAGTACATCGATGTTGTCGCCAGTGGTCGGCGGAAGGTGCACGTGCCCATCGACCTGGGACTGGACCGCAGCGACGCACGGATGCACGCCAAGACCGTAGGATCCTACGCAGTGCCGTAGGGGACCGCACCGCCACTTCCCAGCAAATTAGGGACACTGTTGCTCCTGGGG
The DNA here is from genome assembly GCF_023864345.2 of Schistocerca serialis cubense. Taxonomy (NCBI): domain Eukaryota; kingdom Metazoa; phylum Arthropoda; class Insecta; order Orthoptera; family Acrididae; genus Schistocerca; species Schistocerca serialis. The sequence continues at coordinate 420,943,675 of NC_064645.1, forward strand.
TATCGGCTAGGACCATTCGCAACCGTCTCCATGAAGCTGGGCTACGGTCCCGCACACCGTTAGGCCGTCTTCCGCTCACGCCCCAACATCGTGCAGCCCGCCTCCAGTGGTGTCGCGACAGGCGTGAATGGAGGGACGAATGGAGACGTGTCGTCTTCAGCGATGAGAGTCGCTTCTGCCTTGGTGCCAATGATGGTCGTATGCGTGTTTGGCGCCGTGCAGGTGAGTGCCACAATCAGGACTGCATACGACCGAGGCACACAGGGCCAACACCCGGCATCATGGTGTGGGGAGCGATCTCCTACACTGGCCGTATACCACTGGTGATCGTCGAGGGGACACTGAATAGTGCACGGTACATCCAAACCGTCATCGAAACCATCGTTCTACCATTCCTAGACCGGCAAGGGAACTTGCTGTTCCAACAGGACAATGCACGTCCGCATGTATCCCGTGCCACCCAACGTGCTCTAGAAGGTGTAAGCCAACTACCCTGGCCAGCAAGATCTCCGGATCTGTCCCCCATTGAGCATGTTTGGGACTGGATGAAGCGTCGTCTCACGCGGCCTACACGTCCAGCACGAACGCTGGTCCAACTGAGGCGCCAGGTGGAAATGGCATGGCAAGCCGTTCCACAGGACTACATCCAGCATGTCTACGATCGTCTCCATGGGAGAATAGCAGCCTGCATTGCTGCGAAAGGTGGATATACACTGTACTAGTGCCGACATTGTGCATGCTCTGTTGCCTGTGTCTAAGTGCCTGTTGTTCTGTCAGTGTGATCATGTGATGTATCTGACTCCAGGAATGTGTCAATGAAGTTTCCCCTTCCTGGGACAATGAATTCACGGTGTTCTTATTTCAATTTCTAGGAGTGTACAATCCACGAGCCAAGCTGAATTGCTCAATAATTTTCTCCCTTCGATCTCTCTGGACTACATGATGAAGGAGATCAGTTTGAGATATCATCATTAGCTGAAGTTGATGAACGCCCGCAAGGGCTAAGTACAGCATCACTAACAGAAAAGAAGAAAAGTAGTGGGCAAAATTCTGAAGAAGAATTTCTAAGGCCCGAAAAGGACAAATTAGTTGTAATGAAGCCACGCCAAGACATCTCCTATACTAACGATTCTTATCATTTCTTGCTGAGTCTCAGGAGTGCAATAAACTCCCTTCCAGTTCAGAGGCAAATGTTTGCAAAACTTAAAATTCAAGAGCTTGTGTATTACGAAATAGAGGCAGTGAGCCCACTACGAAGTTCTTCGAAAAAGTGAATGGGTACAAATTCAACTTACTCCGTCATTATAAACAACTTTGCTTCTTGGATTATTCTCCTTTGAAAATAGTTCTGTTTCTAAATTTTTGTGTTGAATGTTCTACAGCTGTTACGGAAATCTATTCTTGTCCTTTCTGCAATATGAATAAAAGTTTTTCATGGGAAGCTTTTTAGTTCTTGACGTAAAGAAAAGACTCTCCTAAATGTCAATCGATATCCACGGTGTGAGTCCGCACCCAATACACATTTCTTATGTGCTTCAGAATTCGACTAGTCATTATAATGTGAAAACAAAAGCAATAGGTCCATGAAACCATTACGATGTAAGATGACTATGGTTGGATGGCTGATAAACACTTCTGGGTTTACCTGTGTTATCTTCGACCTCAGCTGCTAAAGAGTGAGGATTCATTACAGTTGGGACCAAGTAAGGGCACAAACAACTACACGGACTCAGAAACATTGACACACCATTCTTCTTTAAACTGGTTTGAACTGCATGAGAATTTAACGCATCAAGTGACAGTAATTCATTTACCTGTGCTGTTTGGGGCAACGTTGAATGGCGTACTTTTATTTCATTTAAAGCAGAAAAATGGAAATGCAAGCATCTTATGAACAAAGAGAACTTGATAATTTTGTCATGGAATGATCGTGACAACGTCCATTGAAATGCAGTTATACTTAGAGTTGCTTCCATTACATTAATTTTCTAAGATGAATAGTAAATAAATTCGTAGCAACTATGAACACTTATTCGAAAGTCTAGACGTGGCAGATCTAAAGCATGAAATTTTGAGCACCTTATGGTACTACACACTGCCAGAAGTATAAAAGCGAATATATCGAAAATGAACATCTTGTGTATTAGTTAAAATGGGACATACAAACAACTATAAATTTAATTATTCTTTCTACCATCTGCTTTTTCCATCTCCAACTAAAAAGGCATTAAGCAGAATATTGGAATCTTACATTATAGTCCAACCACAGCAAAGCCTCATCCTAATATATTCTTGTCTTCTATTTCTAAAGACAAAACGTTCGTTCTTCTAATTGTATGGTGTGGACCACAAATAGTTGTACCCCCATCGCTGACGGGAATATCGGTACATATTTGGATTTTTCTAGACATTGATCTTTAAAATAACAACAGGGACAGATACTAACAAATGGTTCAAATGGCTCTAAGCACTATCGGACTCAACATCTGAGATAATCAGTCTCCTAGACTTAGAACTACTTAAACCTAACTAACCTAAGGACACCACACACATCCACGCCCAAGGCAGGATTCTAACCTGCGACCGTAGCAACGCGGTTCCGGACTGATGCACCTAGAACCGCTCTGCCACAGCGGCCGGCAACAGAAGCTAGTCCAGCACTGATATATCATAATTTATTTTCTATGCTGCAATGTTCGCCACCACGCTAAGCCAAGCTAAACCAGCACGAACTCGGTAGGCTTGTGATGGCGGCATCGACGCCACTAAATAACTTGCATTTAGTTGTGAATGGAGACATCTGTCAGTGTCACAAGCATTTCAAAACCTTTTTTGTTGTTTTAGTTATATTTCATTCGCAATGATGTATGGTCTAAAACGTATCTGAGAGTAAGCTAACGATTGCCCGGCGCGCATTGTGAGTGCAGCCTTGGGGATTGTTTTAGTGGCATTCCTTGGATGATTTCTTCATTCAGGAAGGCACAATGTAATACCTATCTATCTGTTTATCTATCTATCAAGGCATCAATCCTTGGGGACTGTGTCCACTGCTACATGCCGTGTGTTTTTATTTGCATAATGGACTGGAGAAGACTGCAAGCAGGAGAAATGCAATTTCTCAGAGCAGTTAAGGGAAAAACAAGAATGGGCAGAGTAAGGAATGTAGAGATTAGAAGGACCTTAAACAAGGAAGTATGAGACAAGAAATTGAAAAAAAGAGATTAAGATGGTATGGGCATGTTAAGAGGATGCATGGGCAGAGACTCCCCAAAATTATGGAAGAACTAAAGATGGATGGGAAAAGACCTAGAGGGCGCCCAAGTACACGGTGGAAAATGGGAGTGAGATTAAGAATATCTATGGAAAGGAGAGGTGTGACCTGGCAGCAAGTGGAGGAAGTAAAGTGGTGGGAGGACCGAGCCAAATGGAGAGGACTCGTCAGCATCCAGACCCGGAAGTAGCTGGAGTGGGATCCGGATATAGATAGATGCCATTTGCAACATGCCACATAATTCGCACTATACGTACATAGTTCGAGGAGCGTCAGAAGGAGTTTGCCGTACTGGCATCACCAGCAAACTCCCTGGATATAAACTCAAGCAAGAATCTGTGGGACGAAATTGATCAGGCAGTTCGTGCCGTGGATCCTCAACCGAGAAACATAACGCTGCTGGCCACGGCACTTGTCGCAACGTGGCTCCACATCGTTGTCGGTACCTTCCAAAACCTCACTAGCGCTCTTCCTGCACATCAGCGCTGCAGAAGATTGTTATTGGGCTTTTGGAAAGTGGTCACAATAATGTGACAGGACCGGTGTATAATATGCAGAAGAAGATGCAAATGTACAAATATCAGTGGTCTCTATCCCTGCATTGTCTTCTTAGCCACCCAGGTCCCCTCCCCGCCATCTTCCTCAACGACCTATACAACTAGCAGATGAAGAGCGGGAACGGAAGACTGTCCAAACTTCTTCATACAAGGTCACAGAGCGAAGTGGCGCAAACGCACTAGACTCGTATTCTGGGAGGGCCAGATGGATGAAACGCCCGTCCCTTCATTCAATTTAGGTTGGTTTCGCTAAACTGGCGATTGTCGAGATGGTTCCTCTGAATGGTCACAGCTGATTTCCTTAACATAATATCCCAATCCGAACTTGTGTTCATTTCTAAATGACCACTTTCCACCCGAATTGATGCAATGGTAAAATCATAGACTCGTTTGTGGTAGAACGATGGTTGATGCCTCGTCCGTCCATCCTGTGTTAGGTATCGTGTGATTTTAGTGAATCGGTGAAAGAAAATGCCGGGAAGATTGATTTGAAAGGGCCCTGTAGGATTGCTTAGGGCTTGCTGTCCGACTTTAATTACCTCATCGTCACTGGGCAGCGTAAATCTAAACTTCCGTCTTCCTCTGTAATGATGCAGTTGTCAACGGGACGTTTTCAAATGGTTCAAATGGCTCTAAGCACTGTGATACTTAACATCTGAGGTCATCAGTCCCCTAGACTTAGAACTACTTAACCCTAACTAACCTAAGGACATCGCACACATCCATGCTCGAGGCGGGATTCGAACCTGCGACCGTAGCAGCAGCGCGGTTCCAGACTGAAGCGTCTAGAACCGCTCGACCACAGCGGCCGGTTAGACGTTTTCCTTCCTATGTCGTTCATATTAGGCCGAAATTGTGTAATATTACTATAATTGTATTTACAGGAGATAAGTATTGGTGTTTATAAAGGAACCTATTTGACATGATTTGAAAAAAACACTATGTGCATGGTATACTGATCAGGGCACTTAACGCACTGTGTGGCAGTAGCCTGCATAATCCTGAACTGGTATGTGCCTGATTTACGGTAATCGCCAAGCAGCGGTATGCTCCTTCACGCCTGTGTCATCACTCCAACACAGTTAATTGTACCAGCGCGACCTCTGCAAAAAATTAACCGTTCCTTCCGATATCGGAAAAGTTCGGCGGTGGCCTCTGCGCATTTTCGCCGCTACTAGTAGTATGACTGTAAGTACCTTAACGTTGCTATGCTACGTTTCTGTTGGTTTTATTAACAATTCTGCACTCCAAAGTACAAAAGATGTGTCTTAGCTCGATACACATGAGGAATGTAGGACCTGCATAGTGTAAAAACAAACTCGTGATTGTGTATTGGAGAAAAATCAAGTGACTGAAGAAAGTAAGACGTCCGTTTGCATTCTCGGTCAAACTTTCTCCAATGAACAACTGTCTCTTCAGATCTAGGGTACTGATTACTTTGTGGAAACCAAGCCTGTTGTGGACCTTTTCAACATCGAAGGTAGCGTGAGTGTCGCTTGGTTTGCTCCACAATCGCTTTAAATAAACGTGTAGGCACTACGCCATGAGGGGGTCGCAGTTGCATGTGCCTAAACATCACCACCCACCTTGCAGGAAATGTTCTACCATGTGACTTAACAATTTGCCACAGATTAACTACTACCAGGTGCATCCGTTGCATGTAATAACTATGCAGTGCCTGAGACCCGAAGTGGAAAAATTTATTTTTGCTTTGCTTAGTGCGTGAAACATTTCGTTGGTGTCTTACGGACAAATGAACCGATATGCCCAAAAGTCATTGAATGGCGCTACAGAAAACAAAGAAACTATATTAGGACTGAGCGGGGTGCTATTTTGAGCATGTTTCACATTCTTCAGAGTTCCAGTGAAGTATCTCAAGCTCCTTATGCTTCAAATGGCTCTGAGCAGTATGGGTCTTAACATTTAAGGTCATCAGTCCCCTAGAACTTAGAACTACTTAAACCTAACTAACCTAGGTACATCACACACATCCACGCCCGAGGCAGGATTCGAACCTGCGACCGTAGCCGTCGCGTGTTCCAGACTGAAGCGCCTAGAACCGCTCGGCCACACCGACGGCCAAGCTCCTTATGCATGTGTCAGTCTTTCCTACGTGCTGCTGAAGTGTAGAAGCCAAGTACCGGCCCAGTATCTACATTTGTTAGTGGAACTTGCAATCGGCCTTAATGGTAGAGCATCTTTATCGATTTTTGGTAAACCATACAGCCGAGGTGGTAGAGCATCTGTGTTGTGAGGATCCACTGAAAATTTGGCGAGAGAGAAGGCGTCTTGATTAACCGATTCATATTCCAGGTCTGAGACAGAAGCCAACAGGCAACATGTCAACAAGAGCCACGGAGGCCTTAGCGTCAGTGGCCTCCGGTTGAGAACCGTTGCGTTGATAAATATATTTAATTTACTAGACCAGCGAGTTAAATACACGAAAATCATATAAATAAAAACTACATCTCCTTAGTGAAGCAGTTCCATATCAATTATTCTTAGGGAAACTGAAGAATTGTTTTATTCTTTTACGCTTAGATCTACTATTTCTCTTGTTGCCAAAGAATTTCGAGTGCATCATGGATGAAATATGTTGGAGCGTGCGCTGATTTTCCTGAGAACGGTGTCGTAAATCCGTTGCGCCCTCTCCTGAGGTAGTCTGGTCCACAGCTGTTGTAACTGGTCCTTGATATCCTGTATACTGGCGCTCGGACGGAATCCACGTTCGCGCTTGTAGAGGAGCAACGTCGCCTTGAAATATGGCACCAAAATACTGTCGCATGAGAGGTAATACATGAGTAAACAGAATATCCGTGATGTACCGCCGTGCCGTTGGATTTCCTTCAAATAGTAGCTCCCATGACCTGAGGTCATACCCGATGGCTCGCAATACAATAATGCCATGAGTAACACCGCTTTACAACTTCAAAACACTGTAAGAATGGGAGTTCTCCCCAGTTCGTCACCATATTCCACGGATACGGTCATCCAGGGTAGTACAGAACTGCGATTCATCGTTTAACACAGTGGGACGGCATTCATCAGCAATCTATGCTTACCAGTGACGGCACCAACCCAAACGAAGCCGTTTCTGTTGTAGAGTTAACGGTAGCCTATGTATGGGACATGAATTCCCCATCCTGGCTCCTGCCAGTCGCCAACTAATGGTTATACATGATGAAGAATGTTCTTGTGAGTGCATTAATTGTTCTTGGGTGGCAAACCGATATATTACACTGCTGGCCATTAAAATTGCTACACAACGAAGATGACGTGCTACAGACGCGAAATTTAACCGACAGGAAGAACATGCTGTGATATGCAAATTATTAGCTTTTCAGAGCATTCACACAAGGTTGGCGCCGGTGGCGACACCTACAACGTGCTGACATGACGAAAGTTTCCAACCCATTTCTCATACACAAACAGCAGTTGACCGGCTTTGCCTGGTGAAACCTTGTTGTGATGCCTCGTGTCAGGAGGAGAAATGCATACCATCACGTTTCAGGAGGGTAATACGGAACGCCGTGCTGGATCCCAACGACCTCGTATCATTAGCAGTCGAGATGACAACCATCTTATCCTCATGGCTGTAACGGATCATGCAGCCACGTCTCGATCCCTGAGTCAACAGGTGGGGACGTTTGCAAGACAACCATCTGCCCGAACAGTTGGAGGACGCTTGCAGCAGCATGGGCTATCAGCTCGGAGACCATGGCTGCTGTTACCCTTGACGCTGCATCACAAACAGGAGAGCCTGCGGTGGTGTACTCAACGACGAACCAGGGTGCACGAATGGCGAAACGTCATTTTTTCGGATGATCCAGGTTCTTTTTACAGAATCATGATGGTCGCATCCGTGTTTGGCGACATCGCGGTGAACGCACATTGGAAGCGTGTATTCGTCATCGCCATACTGGCGTATCACCCGGCGTGATGGTATGGGGTGCCATTGGTTACACGTCTCAGTCATCTCTCGTTCGCATTGACGGCACTTTCAACAGTGGACGTTACATTTCAGATGTGTTACGACCCGTGGTTTTACCCTTCATTCGATCCCTGCGAAACCCTACATTTCAGCAGGATAATGCATGACCACATGTTGCAGGTCCTGTACGGGCCTTTCTGGATACAGAAAATGTTCGACTGCTGCCCTGGCCAACACACATGTTAGTTCTAGTATAATATATTTGTCGAATTAATATCCGTTTATCATCTGCATTTCTTCTTGGCGTAGCAATTTTAATGGCCAGTAGTGTATTCTAATTATTCTCGTATCAGTGACATACATACTGCACACAGTTATGACTGTATTACTTTTTATCTACAACTTGGCCACTTCCAATCTATTTTCTGTTGGTTGGTCAACTTCTTCTTCCGTGCAGGTGGCTGGAAACAGTCAGTATTGAAGCATATGATGAACAGTCAGGCCTTCTTCGAATTGAGAATCAATATAATCATGATCAGGGTAGCCCTGTCTTGCCAATTTCCGGTCCTGAGACAGGAGCCAACATGCGCTATGCCAACAGGTTCCACGAAAGCCTTAACAGTTTTGTTGGGATGTGATGTAAGTAATGAGTCATTCCTCCATTAGCCCTTACCCTGATCTGCCAATTACAGATCTCACTCTATTCAGGGACTTCAAAGTTATCCATTTCTCATCATGTTCAGAAACTCTTTTCCAGCCAGCTCTACTCAGGGACTTCAGAGTTGTCCATTTCTCGTTATAGCTATGATGTTAAGTTTCAGAAACACTTTTCCAGCCAGCTGAATGTAGTTCGTACGCCTCTACAGTTGTAACCTGAATTCTTCAGCATTGGTTCTAGCTGCTGTCTATGTTCTGAGAAAACTCGTTGGTCTCAGTCGTTATGGGTGCAGTTCTTGAACATACCGAGGATGGCTTATCTCCTGCTCCATTGTCTTTCTGTCCTCATTCGTGGCTATTTCTCTTTGAACCGGTGGTGGTGTTATTTCTGCGAGGTAGTAAAGCCTGACCACCCCAGTGTGACCCGTCCAGTTTCTGTAAAAGAAACGTTTGGCTTGCAGTTCTCGCAGTGCTTCCTGAAAGTAAGAAATCTGTAAAGTGTCACTCCTACATATTTTTGGAGGTTCAGAGTGTTCCAGGCATTTGACTATACTATCACTAATTGGCGACTAAGCTCTCTGTTACTCAAATGGGAAGCCTATGTGAAGAAAAAACAACGTGTTTAGTGTACAATATGGCGATCATCCTTCCTGGTGGTTACATGCAGTCTCCCGGAATGGTGACGACAAGTGTACCTTCCCCCATGTTCCCAAGCAGTCCAACATCGGGCCACTACCACTAAAATCTGGTTATTGCACGATTCGCCCAGCCGACCAAATAAGAACTTACAATGAGGCCCCACCAATCTGAATACTACACGATCCGATCTGCTGGCCAAGTGGAGACTCACATTGAGACCGCTTTCAGACTCTGCCAGGTACTGATATCGCTTTCTCACAGGAGTACGCAGAATCTCCGTGTCCTTCACAATGAACACTCAGCATTTGATGCTGTTCATGCCCTTCATATACATCACCAGGCCTTGTAACATAACTTAACACGAAGGACACGAGCGTACTCGTTGTATTATATCACAGAGAATTGCAACTCTACATCATTCACATATCCACGGATGGTATGAACGCGTACGAAATTACATTGGCATCTCACGACGCAATCTGGGTGCTTCACTTTTTTATCACGCAATGTATGTCAGAAAATGAGTGCCGCGCGGAGTAGCCGCGCGGTCTAGGGCGTCTTGCCACGGTTCGCGTGGCTCCCCCCGTGGGTGATTCGTGTCCTCCATCGGGCACGGCTGTGTGTGTGTTGTCCTTAGCGTAAGTTAGTTCAAGTTAGATTAAGAAATGTGTAAGCCTAGGGACCGATGACCTCAGCAGTTTGGTCCCATAGGAACTCAAAACAATTTTCCAAATTAAAAAAAAAAAGAGTGAATGAAACAGTAGGTGGAGCAAATGACTTGACTGGGCAACGCCAATAATGGAAGATGTTCGCTGCAGTAGTTACGTTGTGATGTAAAAGTTAGCATTGCTTAGGGAACAATGCAGGACAGCGCAAAACTATCGAAAAAGTCAGATTTATAAAAACGGATACCGGTACGTTCTGTATTTACAAGAGATAAACGTTTGTAAAAGCAACTTTGACCCGGTGAATTCAAACCACATTACTAGTTTTCATTTCGATGGAGCAATGAACGATAAAGGACTTATAAAGAACGTCTTTAAACTCATTCTGCCCGAATAACTCCCGTAAACGCCCTGTGAACAGGACAATGTCCGTGTATATTGTTCCTGAGATTTCTGATGAGCTATTCAACACGTCAACTACGCTGATCAAGTCATTCACAAGTCCGACACTTCACCGAAGTGGGTAGTGAAGGACTATTGCTGGGACTGGTCTGCATTACCACCAAAATCTCTCAACAAATACACGTGTGTAATGCGGTACACAGTCTCGCAAGATGACAACCGAAAACATCTGTGCAAGAGTATAGGTACGCATAATAGCAGACAAGGCTATATAACGTACAGATACTGTTGTTATAAACACGCTTCCTGAGTTACATGGACCTGTGCATGCTGTCATACAGAACAAAGAATTTGTATGCTATGCGAGTACAGCTTCGTTTATTTGGGACCGTTGTATCATTGTGTTCGTTTTCCACTTAGCTCCGACATACGAGGGAGGAAGCAGTATGCTTCTAGATCCGTCTTTTAGCTTCAGTTCTCGTAATTTTAGTTATAACCCTCCATGTTTAATGTGAAGTATATCACGCGGCTTGACCAGCGAGTTTTTAACGTTTCTACGTCATGCTTATCCAGGCTTAAAAGCTAAAAAGATACGTGATTAATTGGTTACTCTTTGTAAGAGTATCTTTTCTTTTCTTACCTAACGTAAGCACCGTTCGTCAGTTTGTGGCAAATAGCAGCAAGATTAGATTTTTATTTTTCGATAGTGTTATTCGCAGACGAATCACACTTCATTGCTTTTCGGCTAATGACTCTGAGTTCTTTTCACACTAGTAGATTCTTGTCTTTAAGCCTTACATTGCTGCCGTGAATTTGCCTCGTTATTTCGTGTTATACACTCCTGGAAATGGAAAAAAGAACACATTGACACCGGTGTGTCAGACCCACCATACTTGCTCCGGACACTGCGAGAGGGCTGTACAAGCAATGATCACACGCACGGCACAGCGGACACACCAGGAACCGCGGTGTTGGCCGTCGAATGGCGCTAGCTGCGCAGCATTTGTGCACCGCCGCCGTCAGTGTCAGCCAGTTTGCCGTGGCATACGGAGCTCCATTGCAGTCTTTAACACTGGTAGCATGCCGCGACAGCGTGGACGTGAACCGTATGTGCAGTTGACGGACTATGAGCGAGGGCGTATAGTGGGCATGCGGGAGGCCGGGTGGACGTACCGCCGAATTGCTCAACACGTGGGGCGTGAGGTCTCCACAGTACATCGATGTTGTCGCCAGTGGTCGGCGGAAGGTGCACGTGCCCGTCGACCTGGGACCGGACCGCAGCGACGCACGGATGCACGCCAAGACCGTAGGATCCTACGCAGTGCCGTAGGGGACCGCACCGCCACTTCCCAGCAAATTAGGGACACTGTTGCTCCTGGGGTATCGGCGAGGACCATTCGCAACCGTCTCCATGAAGCTGGGCTACGGTCCCGCACACCGTTAGGCCGTCTTCCGCTCACGCCCCAACATCGTGCAGCCCGCCTCCAGTGGTGTCGCGACAGGCGTGAATGGAGGGACGAATGGAGACGTGTCGTCTTCAGCGATGAGAGTCGCTTCTGCCTTGGTGCCAATGATGGTCGTATGCGTGTTTGGCGCCGTGCAGGTGAGCGCCACAATCAGGACTGCATACGACCGCGGCACACAGGGCCAACACCCGGCATCATGGTGTGGGGAGCGATCTCCTACACTGGCCGTACACCACTGGTGATCGTCGAGGGGACACTGAATAGTGCACGGTACATCCAAACCGTCATCGAACCCATCGTTCTACCATTCCTAGACCGGCAAGGGAACTTGCTGTTCCAACAGGACAATGCACGTCCGCATGTATCCCGTGCCACCCAACGTGCTCTAGAAGGTGTAAGTCAACTACCCTGGCCAGCAAGATCTCCGGATCTGTCCCCCACTGAGCATGTTTGGGACTGGATGAAGCGTCGTCTCACGCGGTCTGCACGTCCAGCACGAACGCTGGTCCAACTGAGGCGGCAGGTGGAAATGGCATGGCAAGCCGTTCCACAGGACTACATCCAGCATCTCTACGATCGTCTCCATGGGAGAATAGCAGCCTGCATTGCTGCGAAAGGTGGATATACACTGTACTAGTGCCGACATTGTGCATGCTCTGTTGCCTGTGTCTATGTGCCTGTGGTTCTGTCAGTGTGATCATGTGATGTATCTGACCCCAGTAATGTGTCAATAAAGTTTCCCCTTTCTGGGACAATGAATTCACGGTGTTCTTATTTCAATTTCCAGGAGTGTATTTCAGTGCTGTATCGTTGAAATATCAGTCAAACATTATGTGCTCTTTTAGCCTCCTCACACGCATAACTCCGTATTTCATCCTTTAGTAGGTAATTTCCAATGTTGGCAGAATGTGCTGATTACCTTTAGGTCTTTTTCGTTTCGCAACAATTTTCTAACAACTTGATCTACTTGTATAGCACAACGTCAACCGCTAACAGTACACCACCGTTGTTACTAGCGCTTCTGAAACATATCCCCAATGATAAAATAGACTGAGGTCTGTTAGCTTAGAAATATGTAATTGTATACTTAGTCCGATATTCTAAAGTGCGTATTTTGTTTATAACACAACGTGAAGAATTTACCGTAAGACCTTTGTTACTAATTTAAAAAACATCTGTTTTGATTTGCAACAAAATAAATGCACTGGTATCCCCTTTCCAACTTGCTGGCTGTGTTGTTGACAGAATTAAGACAACTGAACTACCTGACTTTGTATTAGATGTATTAAATGCATTCTTCTGGTTTAGAGGAGACATTAGACTTTTCCCTTGTACGGAATGCTGCAACTTGCCGATGCAAATGTGAATCCCGCAATACTCACATATTTAGTGGGGTTCATATGATTTCTGATTTCTGTCTCAGTTAATCTGTTAACGCCGTAAGCTCATACATGCAAGAATTCAACGCAGACTCTACTAATTCCAACTCAGCTGTGTATGATCACAAGTCGATATTATTTACAGACTCAGCAGAAACTTGATGATATGTGGTAATTATATTTTTCTTCCTTTTATAACTCGCTGATTTCTTTTTCTGATGGAATTTTATAGCTTTTGAGAAATAAAGTTCAGTGACAGAGATTTACGTACACAGTGAAATGTAACTCAACCGATAATAACATGGGAACAGGTTAAATGTCAATCCGAAAAGGCGTATATTTCCGTTTGAAACTGATGTAATTTCTTCAACATCCTGGTAGGAAAATAGCTCACTGGATTGCCCTCTGACTTCCATGCCTATTAGTTAGTAAATATTTTCCTAGTGCTCGTATCCAGAACAACTAGCTTTAAACTAAAGAAATGATATGTGTCAGCCGGCCGGGGTGGCCAAGCGGTTCTAGGCGCTACAGTCTGGAACGGCGCGACCGCTACTGTCGCAGGTTCGAATCCTGCCTCGGGCATGGATGTGTGTGATGTCCTTAGGTTAGTTACGTTTAAGTAGTTCTGAGTTCTAGGGGACTGATGACCTCAGCAGCTAAGTCCCATAGTGCTCAGAGCCATTTGAATCATTTGATATATGTCACACTCACTTTACATTAGTTTACAGTGTGAATACTGCGAACATATATGTTGTCAGTTTCCAAATTACGAACGAAACCGAAAATTTTTGTTACGACGTTTTTTTCGTAAATACTGCCAAGCCTCAGTGTTTTACTACTTGCAAACGGACGGTATCCGTAACGCTGCCTACATTACGTTCTGGACACAGTGAATGAGGCAAGAATGAGGATCCAGCACAGGCCAATGATTCAACATTCGAAGATTAGATTTTGGCATTTATTACCTAATGATACTTAGTGCTGCCTAACTGCACAGATTTGACTGCGAAAATTAATTTACAGAAAAGTAACAAACCTTACTTAAGTTTGTAATATTTTCTCGTTTTTTTGTGTATTTGGCCTCAGTTATCGTTTACAATATATACCGCATTGTTACATTGGAAATTCAGGTTCATTTATTCTGTGATGGCCCCAAAGCCTTGTCTATGGGAACGGCTACACCTCGCAAAAAAACTGCTGGCGCTTTGGCGCTTATAGTTTCTAAAGAACCACCGCTTCATTGTTGCCGATAGACGTGGGAGGCCGATCTGGGACGCACCATCCATCATCCGCCCAACTGATAGGTCCCGGGCGCCTGTCTCTCTTAAAGCCCACGCCCGCCACCTCCTGACCTCATTGATCAGCTTTCCAAACACACCGGCTTCCATGGCGGGACCTATCCTGTAGCTACCGGCGCTGTTGATCGACGACATGGGCATTGAAGCACTGCGGTGGTGGTTGGTGAAAGTCAAATTATGCTTAAAATTGTGAAATAAGGGACGAGATGACTTCAGTACATTTCCAATAACGTCATTTCGTCGTATATATTGGCCTTCGGTGATGGCAAAGGTTTGCAAAAGAGATGTCTTTGAAGTTGGTAAATGGTAGAGAGTTTGACATATTCATAGGACACAGTAAACTTACTATAAAATGAAGTAACATATTTCCCAATCGGTCGAGGACAAAGAACGCGTAAAATACAGCAGCAGTTGTAACCAAGGACGTTTGTACATATTGAACGTTTTTTAACCGCTGATCCAGAATATCGAGATAAAGGATGTTGTGACTTAGCAAGACAGCCAAGTCACAACGAGAGGAAGCCGAAAGGCACGCGTTAAGCTCACGCAGATTGGCGTGAGGTCTGGAACAGTTAAAAGGAAATGAGAACTTAGAAAATGGACGCAGTTGCTGTAATACTTAACTTTAATCCACATTTGTAGAACATCGCTGTTGATGATACATGCTTCACAATATTAATTATCAAAGCTATGGCGCCTTGCTAGGTCGTAGCAAATGTAGCTGAAGGCTATGCTAACTATCGTCTCGGAATTGAGAGTGTATTTGTCAGTGAACCATTGCTATGAACGTCGGCTGTACAACTGGGGCGAGTGCCAGTGCGTCTCTCTAGACCTGCCGTGTGGTGGCGCTCGGTCTGCTATCACTGACAGTGGCGACACGCGGGTCCAACGTATACTAACGGACCGCGGCCGATTTAAAGGCTACCACCTAGCAAGTGTGGTGTCTGGCGGTGACACCACAAAGGAAATGGAGAATTTTGTAATAAAATTGTCGAATATGTCTTGTTACATTACTTTTATTTATATATGTGTTTATTGGAAATGGTTTTAAAACGTCAAGTGCTCCTACGGATTTGAACCAGTCGTTAAAAGGCGACTGCCCGTTTCGCACGCTGGTTAGTTGGCATTTCACACATTTACCAGTCTTCTCTCTACGATATTGCACTGCCAGTATTATTCCGAATTACGATATAAAGCTAGTTCGGACATGCATGCATGTCTTTTATCTGGTGGATATGTTTATCTTTTCTCGAGTCCATCTGTTGCTGTTTATACTATTTATTCATTTATTCAACTTTATGGCTTTGATTGGACCACTTTAGTCAATTATACAAAGTTGTAAACATGTTGTTATACAGGGATACAATTTGGTTCAACAATAACTTAATATGATATTTAGGTAATATAATTATTAGAGTCTATTCTTATATGAAAGGTGTTTTGCTCTTCTGTCTGCCCAATATTTCTTCATTCTTTCAGATATTTTCCTTCTTTCTTCATCTGAGACCACTCTTCCAGTACTCCTTTTATTGATTTTCATTTTTAGTCTGGTTTGCGGGTCTTGCAGTATTCTGGTTTTCTCTGTCTTGTTTTGTACGTCATCTACTGTAATTTGGAGTACTTTTATATCTTCCATAATTTCTGTGATCGATTTAATGTCGCTCTTGCTATTCCACAATTTTTGTATTATTTTTTACTAATTCTGTTTTCTGGAGTTCTCATCAGATGTCCAAAGAATGAGATTCGTTTGTACCTGATCGTGCTCATGACTGGTTCTATTTTCTTATATACTGTTTCATTTGATACTATTCTCCAATGTCCATTTATTTTATACTGTTTTTTTATGCATGTCCTAATTATTCTTCTTTCTATTTTTAGTATTCTGTCAATTTCTGCTGTATTAGTAGTTTTGAAGATAGTTTCAGCTGCATACGTTATTTCTGGTGGTTTAACGGTTTTATAGTGTTTTAATTTTGCATCTATAGATAGGCTTTTTTTGTTGAATGTAGTTTTGGTAATGTAATTTGCGTAGTTCAGTTTTTTTTATTCTCTTCTGCGATGATGGCTTCTCATTTAGATTGTATGTTATTATTTCGCCTAAATATTTAAATTTATCAACAATTTTGATTTCCTGTTCTCCTATTGTAATTTTGTTTGCAAGTGGTGGATCATTTAGCATAATCTCCGTTTTTTCAAGTGGTGTTCTAAGGCCTACTTTCTCTGCTATTTCTTGTAGTGATTTCACTTGTTGCCTGGCTTCTTGAACGGTGTTGGCTAGGAGAGCAAGATCATCAGCGAATCCCAAGCAGTTTAAGCTAATATCATCTTTTGCACTTCCAGTTCTTATCATCTTTGGATTGTCCTTGTACCATTCTCTCATTATGTACTCCAGTGCACAGCTGAACAGTAATGGTGATAGGCAGTCACCTTGCCATAAGCCTGTTTTTATGAGGAATGGTTCCGAAATTTCTCCTCTAAACTTCACTTTTGATTTGGTGTTGGTTAGAGTGAGTCGTATTATTTTAATTAGTTTTGGATGGAGTCCTAGATTTCTTAACATTTTTAATACCGTAGGTCTGTGGAGACAGTCATATGCCTTCTTAAAATCTACAAATGTTATTGCCAGAGGTTTGTTCCGTTTCTTGTAGTATGCCATAATCAATTTTAAACAAATTATGTGCTCTGCACAGCTTCTCCATGGTCTGAAACCTCCCTGATATTCCCCTAACTCCTGTTCTAATTGCTCCTCGATTCTTTCATATAGGATCTTGGATAGAATTTTGTATGTGCAATCTAGGAGAGAGATTCCTCTGTAGTTGTGTGCGTTGCTCTATCTCCCTTTTTATGTGGTTGGTGGATGATAGCTGTGGTCCAATGTTCGGGGAATCGTTCTGTTACCCAGATTTTTGTTAGAGCCATCTGTAAGGAGGTCTTGACTGTGTTACTTGCAAATTTCCACATTTCAACAAAAATCTGATCTTCTCCACATGTCTTATAATATTTTTGTTCTTTAAGAATTTTTTCTACTTCTTGGAACGTTGGAGGGTCTAGTTTGTTAGGTTTGGTTTTTAATTGGGGTATTTATGTTGATTTGTAAGGGTTCTTTGGGTTCCTAGCAATTCAGAAGTTTGTTAAATGCTTTTGCAATGATTTCTGCATTTTCCTTGTTACTGTGTGTCAGTCTTCTATCTTCATCTTTCAGTATTAGTGTAGGGGCCTCTTATTGTTGTAGTTGTTTCCCAAACATTTTACAGTAGTTCCTGGAGTTGGATTTATGATAATTACCTTCTATAGAGTTCATAATATCTTTATGGAATCCTATCTTGAGTGAATTTTTTTCTTTCAATTTTTAGGTTAATGGCATTTTCTTCAGTTTTATGTGTTTGAAACTTTAGCCATGCTTGGTGTCTATCTTCATGGAATTTGTCACATTCTAATGTACACCATGCATGTTTCCTTCGTGGGTTCAAGGGAGCTAGATTCACTGCCTCTTTTTTTAAGATTAGGCACTAGTTATTCAAGATCATCTGTTAATTTGATGGTTTGTGTTTTTTGTTGGTATTTATTATTTTTAATTACCAAGGTATGGGTCAAACCCCCTTTTTATTTTATTACTTTTTCCGGTCATCTTCTTTAGCAAAGTGAATTTGATTTTAATTTTAACTATATAATGGTCTGAGCCCCTGTCTACTCCTCTCAGTTCTTTAACATTGTGGATGTCCTTATGAAAATGTGTGTCCATGCAGACATGGTCTAGCTGCCACTCCTCCTTCCTCCAGTCTGGATGTTTCCATGTTTTAAGTTTACTTGGCTTCCTCTTAAAGTATGTTGATTTAGATATAAGGTTGTGTTCTCTGCAGAGTTCTACAAGTCTTTGACCGTTTTTGTTCGTAAATTTATGTGGACTCCATTTTCCAATTATATCTTTATGTTTCCTTTCTTTTCCCAACTGAGCATTGAAATCTCCCAATAAGATTTTTACATTATTTTTATTTACTCTGTTCACAGTTTGTTCTAGAATGTCCCAAAATTTATCTACCGCTTCCTTTGTTTTTGTTAGACAGTTTTTCTCATTTGTTGTATAGGTTTTATTTATTGCTTTAAAGCTTAGAGTCGCAGTTCTTGGTGATATTGCTTGGAAATCCGTTACTGAATCTATTATTTTTATGTTTACTAAAAACCCTGTTCCAAACTGGGGACATTGTTTCATTACACTATTATCATTCTGCGTACTGTTTAGTCTTATATTCGAAACTTTGTCAGTCGCTCTGCTCTAGTTTCCTCTCTACACAGTTCCTTCCGGCGCTAGTGAACTGTCACTGGCTGTAGTGGTCTAAGTCTTCATGGTAAGAATGGTGCTCAAAGTGTGCCCATGTGTCCAGCCCAGTTGACAGTTCCAGTTTTACAAACAATGTAACGATATTTGATTTAATCACCTTCGTCGGTGAGGCAAGTATGCACATAAGAGCGCTAATTTCTGAAAGTGACGAAGAGCCTTACTTTAAAACTGAATTAGAAACAGTCTTAAGGGTATAAAATATTGGTTGACATTAGTAATCAGTTTCGGTAAAACTTTGACCATCTTCAAACACGGTAACGGCATAATGGCAGGCGGTGGCGCTGAGCGAAACAATTATCGTGGCTCTACGAACGTCATCTGACAACAAAGAACGGCGGATCTTGTTTTCCATCATATTTTATCAGTCGACGGCTTAACCATGACTCCATTTTTTGGGTTCTTACAAGTATTTACCTAAGCCAACCAGAATGAGGCTTTCATCATGTCCGATGAGAAGAAGCGTATTTAATTTATTTTAATAATCTTGTGAGTTGGTTGATAAACAGATTTTTCCCCTTCCGGTCGAAGTAACCGATCATACAGACATGAAGCCCTTTCATTCCCTTCATTATTATTAATGTCTAAAAGGATCATACCCACGACGCACTGATCATGACTAATACCCTTCAGTCCCTTCCCAGTGCGTACAGTTTATCATTGTACATCTGAGTTGGATGGGGCTATCTGCATATCGAAAGAGTTTACTCGATTCAGATTAAAGGCACAGTATATGTTTAGCCTCATCCCAGCAGCGCCTTGGAAATGTTATATTTAATTTAGAAAAGGTAATTTTCCTGACTTTAAATACTATGTATAGGGAACACTGGCTTCATTGATAGTAGGGAGATCTTTGTAGTGTCAGTCAGTCAAAGATTCGGAAATCTGGTGAGCATGTGATACTTTTTGTTCGTTAAACTGCGTCGCATACAAACTCTCATGTGCGTATTAGGCTTATTCCCTAATACAATTTTACCAACAAGAAATGATGGAACGACTGTTACACATTCGTCGAAGTACATTTTATTTACTAGTTATTGATTTTTTTTCCCTTTTCACATCTGTTATTTTAACAGTCACACTATCATAAGACAGGTCATTCGTTGTAACAACAACCAACCTATTCTTAACTTTGACTACGTTAAGAGTGTAGACGATGTCGTGAATTGGCGTACGCAGACAATAATTATATGGACAATAATTAGTTCATGTTCAGGTTGCTCTACACTACGATAGGTGGACAATTTCAGACTCTTAATCGCGCAACAACTGAGTTACGTAAAGGTTAGTTACCAGCAAAATGTTAAAGTACTACTGTTACATACAGTGGCCAAATTAATTGCGTGGTCGACTAAAAGGAGAACAGCAGTTACATAAACAGTTTGACAGTTGACTTCAGGGACAGAGGGACAGGTTAGCATACTGTCATGATTCTAATGGATGTCAGTATGAATCTCGACGTTTCACACCAACAGCGACAAGGCTAATGTGCCCACCAGTCCCCTAGACTTAGAACTACGAAAACCCAAGTAACCTAAGGACATCACACACATCAATGCCCGAGGCAGGATTCGAACCTGCGACCGTAGCAAAATGTAGTCAAAAATACGTGTTTAAAGCCGGCGGTAAGCATAAAATGTCGTCTGAAATTAAACTGAATGGTTTTTCTGAAAATTATTTTCGACAGTTAATTCGGGAGCCCATTCAAAGTTTAGATAGTTGCGAAAAGATACATAACTTCTTAGCAATAAATACTCCTTGAGCAAAGGGGGAGCATAATGACCGATGCATTGATTAGTGACCACAAGGATCCTGTAGTGATACTAATATCGTAACATCGAAATCTACCAAATATAACCGAAAATACATCTATATAAAAAAGCAGATAAAGTTAGCTGTAGGCGTTTCCATAAAACAGTCTTCACTCCTTCACGTCTGACTATGTGAGCCTAGACCAGATGTGGTTTGAATTCAGAATATGGTATCGACGGCATGAGAGAGATATTTACTAAATAAATTATAAGCCATAGTACTGATCTCCATGGTACAAAAAATAGTCAAAACACTGCTCCATAAGCAGCGAAGAAAGCATGATAAATCTAAAAGAACGCGAAATCCACAGGATTGGCGAAGTTTAACAGAAACTCGAATTTAGCGCGAACTTCAATGCGACATCCATTAAATAGTTTCCACAACTGAACTCTCGGAATCTGGCAGAAAACCCAAAGAGATTCTTCTTACATGTAAAGTATATCAGCGGCAAGATGCAATCAATACCTCCCCTGCGCCATATCAATATTGATATAACTGATGACAGTACCACTAAAGCAGAGTTACTACTTCAGCAAAGAAGACGGAGCAAATATTCCAGAATGCGAATAAAGAACAACTACCAACATGAGGAATTTAGAAGCAGTTTGTATCTCTTACTAAAGACAAGACCTCCGGTCCAGATTGTATACCAGGCAGTTTCTTTCAGAGTACACAGATACAATTGGTCCATACTTAACAATCATATATAATCACTCGCTCGTCGAAGGAGTCGCACTTAAAGTCTGGAAAGTTGTAGAACGAGCACACGAATAACCAATAACGGAAAGAGGAGCAGTCAAATGAATTACACACACGTATCACTTACTTCGACCCACAGTAGGAATTTAGAACATATGCCATGTTCAAAAATTATGCATTACCTCGAAGAAAACTGTCTATTGACAATATTGATAATATCGGTCCTGTGAAACACAACTAGCTCTCTACACTCACGAACTAATGAATACTATCGACAGGAGATCTAAAAATTGATTCCATGTTTATAAATTTCGAGAAGGCTTTTGCCACCGTTCCTCAAAAGATAATTCTAATCAAATTGCGTGCCTATGGAGCATCGCCTCAGTTGTGTGACTAGATTCGTGAGTTCTTATCATGGAGGTTAAGTTTCGTAGTAACTAACGGAAAGTCATCGACTATAACAGAAGTAATACCTGACGTTCCCTAAGGAAGTGTTATAGGCCCTCTGCTATTACGGATTTACATAAACGATGTAGGACGCAATCTAAGGAGCCCTCTTAGATTGTTTACAGAGGACGTTGTTGCTTCCCGTCTTGTAAAGTCACAGAAGATCAAAATCAATTGCAGAATGATTTACACAAGATATCTGTATGGTGCGAAAAGTGACAGTTGACTCTACATAATGAAAACTGTGATGACATCCACCTGAGTATTACAAGAAATCCTAAAAGTTTCGAATACACGATAAATCACACAAATTTAATGGCTGTAACTTCAACGATATACATAGGGATTACAATTACGAGTAACTTAAATTGGAACTATCACATATGTGACGTCGAGGGGAAGTAATCTAATGACTGAGCTTTATTCACAGAAGACTAATAAGATGCAACAGGTCTGGTAAAGAGACTGCTTAGACCACGCTTGTCCGCCCTCTTCCGGAGTACTGCTCTGTGGTGTGAGAACTGCAAATAGCAGGACCTTCTCATGAAATTTCAATCACCAACTTTTTCCTCCGTATGCGAAAATATTTTGTTGGCTCCCACCTACTTAGGATGAAATGATGGTGATAAAATAAGGTAAATCAGAGCTAGTACAGAAAGATTTAGGAGCTTTATTTTTCTTCGCGGACCGTTATAGAGTGCAACGGTGGAGAAAGAGCTTGAAGATTGTTGGATGAACCCTCTGCCGGGTAATTAATTGCGAATTAAAAGGTAATCATGTATATGTAGATGTAGGTTAGTGGAACGAGACACACACACTGCAGACAGGAAACAGAAGAGGACAAGGACAAACGTCCTCGCTGACAACGAGGCGCTAAGTGCTTCCCCACAACCATGACAACAAAACCAACAAATCCTAGACACGAGCTAGGAGAGTAACCATGTGATAAGCAAGGTAGTTATCGAGCAGCCCTGGTACTGCCAAGCTGGATCTGACAAAACGAACCGCGAGCGCTGAACAGACCATCTGTGCACTGTGCGGGTGCATGGAACGCTATTGGCCGCCATATTCACTGTGCGGCCGCAGTGACAACCAGAAGCCCATCTCCTTGGCGGGAATACAACCACCGCGACGCCTGACCCAGAGTCTCTCTTGTGCTGTCCGAGGTTAGTAGGCTATATGCCAGCAGTGGATTTCACTCTCTCCCTTATCTGATTATCATACAATTCAGAAATGACACTGCACTACACGCACACCCGTTTTAGTCATCTACACTTGTCAGATATACTTAACATGCGCGACTCACACTTCGCGAAGGAAAGATACCAATGTGCACGAAGTGTAAGGCAAACCTTTCCAATTAGGCTGGTGAACCTACCACTCTGACACTCCCAACGAAGCATGCCACACAACTTAAATCTACTTTTTACCTGTGCACCTCAGGAGCTTCCAGCTTGTTCATCACTTCATTATCATCAGATGTTAAAGGCCACGCCATCCTTCACTTTCTCTGGCCATTTGCACCATTTGGTTGTTGTTGCTGCAGTACATTCCACTGATAACACATTGTAACACAGATGTTATGAACATGCATCTTGACCTTACCCCCGGAATTTTTCCCTCCAAAATGTTTTCTATTATGTGATTATGTCGAACATCATGTGCAGTTAATTTAGTTTTCTTCTCTGTATCATCCTGATTAAAGTACTTTTCTCTTTAAATATATGATTATAGTTGTAGTCGTAGGTAAAAAGACGAGGGCTAGTAGAAATCCTTGGGTAACAGAAGAAATATTGAATTTAATTGATGAAAGGAGAAAATATAAAAATGCAGTAAATGAAGCAGGCAAAAAGGAATACAAACGTCTCAAAAATGAGATCGACAGGAAGTGCAAAATGGCTAAGCAGGGATGGCTAGAGGACAAATGTAAGGATGTAGAGGCTTATCTCACTAGGGGTAAGATAGATACTGCCTACAGGAAAATTAAAGAGACCTTTGGAGATAAGAGAACGACTTGTATGAATATCAAGAGCTCAGATGGAAACCCAGTTCTAAGCAAAGAAGGGAGAGCAGAAAGGTGGAAAGAGTATATAGAGGGTCTATACAAGGGCGATGTGCTTGAGGACAATATTATGGAAATGGAAGAGGATGTAGATGAAGATGAAATGGGAGATACGATACTGCGTGAAGAGTTTGACACAGCACTGAAAGATCTGAGTCGAAACAAGGCCCCCGGAGTAGACAACATTCCATTGGAACTTCTGACGGCCTTGGGAGAGCCAGTCCTGACAAAACTCTACCATCTGGTGAGCAAGATGTATGAAACAGGCGAAATTCCCTCAGACTTCAAGAAGAATATAATAATTCAAATCCCAAAGAAAGCAGGTGTTGACAGATGTGAAAATTACCGAACTATCAGTTTAATAAGTCACAGCTGCAAAATACAAACACGAATTCTTTACAGACGAATGGAAAAACTAGTAGAAGTCAACCTCGGGGAAGATCAGTTTGGATTCCGTAGAAACACTGGAACACGTGAGGCAATACTGACCTTACGACTTACCTTAGAAGAAAGATTAAGGAAAGGCAAACCTACGTTTCTAGCATTTGTAGACGTAGAGAAAGCTTTTGACAATGTTGACTGGAATACTCTCTTTCAAATTCTAAAGGTGGCAGGGGTAAAATACAGGGAGCGAAAGGCTATTTACAATTTGTACAGAAACCAGATGGCAGTTATAAGAGTCGAGGGGCATGAAAGGGAAGCAGTGGTTGGGAAAGGAGTAAGACAGGGTTGTAGCCTCTCCCCGATGTTGTTCAATCTGTATATTGAGCAAGCAGTAAAGGAAACAAAAGAAAAATTCGGAGTAGGTATTAAAATTCATGGAGAAGAAATAAAAACTTTGAGGTTCGCCGATGACATTGTAATTCTGTCAGAGACAGCTAAGGACTTGGAAGAGCAGTTGAATGGAATGGATAGCGTCTTGAAAGGAGGATATAAGATGAACATCAACAAAAGCAAAACGAGGATAATGGAATGTAGTCGAATTAAGTCGGGTGATGCTGAGGGAATTAGATTAGGAAATGAGACACTTAAAGTAGTAAAGGAGTTTTGCTATTTGGGGAGCAAAATAACTGATGATGGTCGAAGTAGAGAGGATATAAAATGTAGACTGGTAATGGCAAGGAAAGCTTTTCTGAAGAAGAGAAATTTGTTAACATCGAGTATAGATTTAAGTGTCAGGAAGTCATTTCTGAAAGTATTTGTATGGAGTGTAGCCATGTATGGAAGTGAAACATGGACGATAAATAGTTTGGACAAGAAGAGAGTAGAAGCTTTCGAAATGTGGTGCTACAGAAGAACGCTGAAGATTAGATGGGTACATCACATAACTAATGAGGAAGTATTGAACAGGATTGGGGAGAAGAGAAGTTTGTGGCACAACTTGACCAGAAGACGGGATCGGTTGGTAGGACATGTTCTGAGGCATCAAGGGATCACCAATTTAATATTGGAGGGCAGCGTGGAGGGTAAAACTCGTAGAGGGAGACCAAGAGATGAATACACTAAGCAGATTCAGAAGGATGTAGATTGCAGTAGGTACTGGGAGATGAAGAAACTTGCACAGGATAGAGTAGCATGGGGAGCTGCATCAAACCAGTCTCAGGACTGAAGACCACAGCAGCAGCAGCAGTTGATTTCAGTTCAGAATGTTTCTGACTCTGTTCCCCAGACATACGTCTCTACGGTTTCTAATTTTTTCTTTGCTTGTTTCTTCAGAGTCCATCCTTCACAAATATTGCTTAAAATGATACAAAGAAATTTTTCTATTAGTTTCTTTCTTGTTGCTATATTGCAGTGGTCGTCTGCTGGTAAATTATTTACATTTCTGAATGTCTGTTTGTGGCCGAGCGGTTCTAGGCGCTACATTCCGGAACCGCGCGACCGCTACGGTCGCAGGTCCGAATCCTGCCTCTGGCATGGATGTTTGTGCTGTCCTTAGGTTACTTAGGTTTGAGTAGTCCTAAGTTCTAGGGGAATGATGACCTCAGAAGTTAAGTCCCATAGTGCTCTGAGCCATTTGAGCCATTTTGAATGTCTGTTTTAGTCACAAAAATTTTTCATTTATTCCCATTATACTTTCGTTATCATTTGTTATTGTACTAGCCGAGCAACGAAATATATTTACTTGCTTTAGAATTTTGTTTCCCATCTTAATTTTCCCTTATTTGTCTGTTCAGATTATATGCCACCATTATTGTTCAAATGGTTCAAATGGCTCTGAGCACTATGGGACTTAACATCTATGGTCATCAGTCCCCTAGAACTTAGAACTACTTAAACCTAACTAACCTAAGGACATCACACAACACCCAGTCATCACGAGGCAGAGAAAATTCCTGACCCCACCGGGAACCACCATTATTGTAGTATTGTTGGTGTTTATTATAAATTTGTGGTTAACTACTGGAACTATTTCAAGTAGAGTTCGGACGCATACTGAATGCTATCAGCACTGTGGAGCAGGGAGGGGTGTGGGGAATTGGGGAGGGCTAGAACCACATAGCCTCTTTAGGAGCGGAGATGTAGGCAATAAAGTGTTTCATGACCCTGAAAAATAGGCTGTTCTGCATGGCGGGCATGTTGTGTGGATGTGTATGCATATGGCTGCACAAAGAGAGCGGGTGGAGGGGGGAGATGAATAGTGGGAGAAATGAAGGATAAGATGGATAAAAGAAAGATAGAGGAGGAGCTGAACAGACAGAGAGGGAAGAGGAGGCGATGGACAGATAGAGGGGTATGGGGGTGATGGTCAGAGAGAGAAGGAGCAAAGGGATGGGCAGCGAGAGAAAGGGAAGGAGGTGATGGATAGAGAGAGAGGGGAGGAGCCATATTGTGGAGGTGACATCACCATGTGTTTAAGAGGTTACACATGCAGGTGTGGACAAACAGATATTGGGAAGAGGGTGGAGGTGGAGAGGTTGGATAAAGAGAGAGGGACGTAAATGAATAGTCAAAGAGGATGGAGAGATGAACAGAGGAACAGTGGGATTAGAAGGAGAAGGAGGAGTAGGAGGGGGGAGTCACAGGTGGGTGTAGGAGATGAATGGAGAGGACCTGAAGGAGATGAGCAAGGACGGGGGCAAGGATCGGTTGAAGATAGGTTCAGGATGTTGTTGTTGTGGTCTTCAGTCCTGAGACTGGTTTGATGCAGCTCTCCATGCTACTCTATCCTGTGCAAGCTTTTTCATCTCCCAGTACCTACTGCAACCTACATCCTTCTGAATCTGCTTAGTGTATTCATCTCTTGGTCTCCCTCTACGATTTTTACCCTCCACGCTGCCCTCCAATACTAAATTGGTGATCCCTTGATGCCTCAGAACATGTCCTACCAACCGATCCCTTCTTCTGGTCAAGTTGTGCCACAAACTTCTCTTCTCCCCAATCCTATTCAATACTTCCTCATTAGTTATGTGATCTACCCATCTAATCTTCAGCATTCTTCTGTAGCACCACATTTCGAAAGCTTCTATTCTCTTCTTGTCCAAACTATTTATTGTCCATGTTTCACTTCCATACATGGCTACACTCCATACGAATACTTTCAGAAATGACTTCCTGACACTTAAATCAATACTGGATGTTAACAATTTTCTCTTCTTCAGAAACGCTTTCCTTGCCATTGCCAGCCTACATTTTATATCCTCCCTACTTAGACCATCATCAGTTATTTTGCTCCCCAAATAGCAAAACTCCTTTACTACTTTAAGTGCCTCATTTCCTAATCTAATTCCCTCAGCATCACCCGACTTAATTAGACTACATTCCATTATCCTTGTTTTGCTTTTGTTGATGTTCATCTTATATTCTCCTTTCAAGACACTGTCCATTCCATTCAACTGCTCTTCCAAGTCCTTTGCTGTCTCTGACAGAATTACAATGTCATCAGCGAACCTCAAAGTTTTTATTTCTTCTCCATGAATTTTAATACCTACTCCGAATTTTTCTTTTGTTTCCTTTACTGCTTGCTCAATATACAGATTGAACAACATCGGGGAGAGGCTACAATCCTGTCTTACTCCCTTCCCAACCACTGCTTCCCTTTCATGTCCCTCGACTCTTATAACTGCCATCTGGTTTCTGTACAAATTGTAAATAGCCTTTCGCTCCCTGTATTTTACCCCTGCCACCTTTAGAATTTGAAAGAGAGTATTCCAGTCAACATTGTCAAAAGCTTTCTCTACGTCTACAAATGCTAGAAACGTAGGTTTGCCTTTCCTTAATCTTTCTTCTAAGAAAAGTCGTAAGGTCAGTATTGCCTCACGTGTTCCAGTGTTTCTACGGAATCCAAACTGATCTTCCCCGAGGTTGGCTTCTACTAGTTTTTCCATTCGTCTGTAAAGAATTCGTGTTAGTATTTTGCAGCTGTGACTTATTAAGCTGATAGTTCGGTAATTTTCACATCTGTCAACACCTGCTTTCTTTGGGATTGGAATTATTATATTCTTCTTGAAGTCTGAGGGTATTTCGCCTGTTTCATACATCTTGCTCACCAGATGGTAGAGTTTTGTCAGGACTGGGTCTCCCACGGCCGTCAGTAGTTCCAATGGAATATTGTCTACTCCGGGGGCCTTGTTTCGACTCAGGTCTTTCAGTGCTCTGTCAAACTCTTCACGCAGTATCGTATCTCCCATTTCATCTTCATCTACATCCTCTTCCATTTCCATAATATTGTCCTCAAGTACATCGCCCTTGTATAGACCCTCTATATACTCCTTCCACCTTTCTGCTTTCCCTTCTTTGCTTAGAACTGGGTTTCCATCTGAGCTCTTGATATTCTCTCGCAGATGTTGGTAAATTTATCACTTGGTCTTGCCTTAAAAATACTGAGCTGAACTTTTAAAGCTTGGGTTATCAATATCATGCTTCTGTAATTTTAACCATTGCTGCTAGTTCCATACTTAGGTATCGTATTTGTTTTTGTTAACACCATTGTTAGTTGTACAGTGAAGACTACTTGGCTGGCCGGCCGTGGTCAAAGAAATTGTTTCATTCCTAACGTTTCGTCCAGAGATGCGCTGTAATCTTCTGAAGTGTCCATAGTTACAATGAGTGACGCCAGCTTACCGGAAACAGGAGCACCATTGAAGAACGTCAGAGAACCTCTGGACAAAATGTTAGGAATTTGCAGAGTTTCGTGGACCACACCCATACAACCTAGAAGGTTCTCCCACTGTTAAAGTTTCTTTCTCGTCGCAAGCACAGAGAAATTTGAACAATTGATCCTTCGCCTTATCCCCAGCTTAGTTTAAAAACTGCACAGGAATTTAATCTGTACAAGTAACTCTGTTGTTATTAAAGTAGTTATTGTGAATCAGAGATAGAAAATTTCATAAGCAACATACTTTGCACCGTTTCTCCTCGGCGCGCAGCACAGCGAATGAGGATGCCGTGAAGATGGTCTCGCTTGCATTCGACAGGCGGTGTTTGGGCTGCCACGCAATCGCCGCGCGGCTGCGTTTACTGCCTCGGCTCGCTCTGCACTGGCAACCGAACGCACTCGCTGTGACGCCAATTCGATACGCTGCTGGCACAAAGGACGCTGCTGTATCAAATCGCGTTTGGGCGCACCAGAGGGGCGCCTGTAAGAGGAGCCGATTCTCTACGCATCGTGTCGCCTGGGCCACAGGCAAAATGGCGAGCGGCCTGTGGTTCGGGGACGGTGCTACGTGACCCTGCCGCAGTGGGACGAGTTTCACTCAATTACAGCGCGCTGCCGTCGAGATAAATGGAGTTCAGTGCAGCGTTAGTGAACGGTAGTTCGTGCAGTATCCCTTTAGAAATACGTTATACCCCAGCTCCTCTTTACTCAGTTTTAATTTTGGTAGCTACCTGTTTATAGAATGACTTGTGGTGGTTTGTAATTCATTCTCACCCTGCACACCCTGATGCAGAAGTGATATCGGGAGTAGCTTAAGGTAGAAGCGACAGGGCCATTGCTGTTCACATTATACACTGAAGCACCAAAGAAACTGATATAGGCATGCATATCAAATACAGCGATATGTAAACAGGCAACGTCTATATAACACAACAAGTATGTGGCTCAGTTGTTAGATCGGTAACTGCTGCTACAATGGCAGGTTATCATAATTTAAGTGAGTTTAAATGTGTTGTTATAGTCCGCGCACGAGCGATGGGACACATAAGCTCCGAGGTAGCGATGAAGAGGAGATTTTGCCGTACGACCATCTCGCGAGTGTACCGTGAATATCAGGGATCGGGTAAAACATCAAATCTCTAACATCGCTGCGGCCGGAGAAGGATCCTACAAGAACGGTGCCAACGACGACTGAACAGAATCGTTCAACGTGACAGAAGAGCAACCCTTCCGCAAATAGCTGCAGATTTCAATGCTGGGCCATCAACAAGTGTCAGCGGTGCGAACCATTCAATGAAACATCATCGATATGGGATTTGGGAGACAAGGCCCACTCGTGTATCCTTGATGACTGCATGACACAAAGCTTTACTCTTCGCCTGGGCCCGTCAACATCGATATTGGACTGTTGATAACTGGAAACAGTCGTACGAGTCTGGTTTCAAATTGTTTCGTGCGGATGGACGTGTACGGGTGTGGACCCTGCATGTCAGCAAAGGACTGTTAAATTTGGTGGAGGCTCTGTAATGGTGTGGTGGTCTACAGTCAGAGTGATATGTAAGCCCTGATACTATATACGACCCTGAACAGGTGACACGTACGTAAGCGTCCTGAATGATCACCTGCATGCATTGATATCCATTGTGCATTCCTACGGACTTGGGCAATTCCAGCAGGACAATGCGACACTCCACACGTCCAGAATTGCTATAGAGTGGCTCCAGGAACAGTCTTCTGAATTTAAGCACTTCTGCTGGCCACAAATCTCCCCAGACGTGAACGTTATTGAGTATATGTGGGATGCCTTGCACCGTGCTGTTCAGAAGAGATCTCCACCCCTTCAACCTCTTACAGAATTGTTTAAAACCCTGTAGAATTCATGGTGTCAGTTTCATCCAACAGTACTACAGACATTAATCGAGTCCATGCCGTGTCGTGTTGCAGCACTTCTGCGTGCTCGCGGGGCCCTACACGGTATTATGAAGTTGTACCAGTTTCTTTGGCTCTTCAGTGTATACAGGGAGTCTCAAACCTTTTGTGTCAAATTGAAACTGGTGACAGTGGGTCGACAAAGGATTATATTGGGACAGGTATCCAATGGTCGGAAAAGCATATTTATTGTGTTATAGGCGAACACAGCATACACCACATAACAACAATGTAGCTCACAGTAATTGTTTACAGAGACGACTGCTATTGTCAATGTTCCTGCGAGATGTGCTGCCACAGTTGTTGGAGACTACACCCCCTGTGGTCCGCGAAAGGATGTGATTTCAGCACGACAGTGCACCAGCCCACTTCCTTCTTAATTTCCGCGGGCACCTAAACAACACGTATCGTCATCGGTGGAATGGAAAGGGAGGCCCTCCCCACGGCTTGTACGATCGCCGGAATTCAACTCTCTGGACTTATTCCTCTGGGGTTAAGTCAAGTCGTTGGTGTATGACACCCCCGTAGAAGGCCGGCCGAAGTTGTCGAGCGGTTCTAGGCGCTACAGTCTGGAACCGCGCGACCGCTACGGACGTAAGTTCGAATCCTGCCTCGGGCATGGATGTGTGTAATGTGCTTAGGTTAGTTAGGTTTAAGTAGTTCTAAGTTCTAGGGAACTGATGACCTCAGAAGCTAAGTCCCATAGTGCTAAGAGCCATTTGAACCAACCCTCGTAGAACAGGATGAAGACTTTCTTGCTAGGGTTCAAGCTGTCTATCTCGTGTTGGAAAAGTCACCAGGAATCATTGAGAAAAGGCGGCTGAAATTTGTATTACCGTCCATTGTTTTTTCATCTCAGTATAATCGGTAGTGGACCCACTATCACCTGTTTCAATTTTACCCAAAAGGCTTGAGACACCCTGTAGATGCACTGACATTTGTCTTGGTTGTTATCAATGTTTTCATTTTATTAAAAATACACGCTTCAACGCGTTTCGACGATAGCCGTCGTCAAAATCACATTTAAATCTCGATATGCTGTGTTTCGACAGTTCACACGTACCATTACCATGACAGAACATGTGGACTGATGCAGTGTATCGAGATTTAAATGTGATTCTGAAGATGGCTATAGCCTAAACGCGTTGAGGTGTATACTTTTGATAAATAAATCTACTGATAGCGAACAGAGCGGACAGTTCTACAAAATAGTAATAATGATCGGGGCTCGTACAGTAACTTTATTTAATATGTGGACAGAAATGGGAATAGGTAGAGCAAACTTTGTAGTGATGTTTATTAAATAATGGATATTAAAATACAAAACTTTCATTCGATTCATAACTCATTTCCACCATCAGAGTGGAGTTTGACGACAACAGGTGAATTTATGGCGAATTGATTTCGGACGGTTGTCAGTCTTCCTTAGAGTATGTTCATACAGAGACACAAGTAAACAAATATTTCCAACCTTGCACAACCGAAATTCGTCAATCCAGTGCGAATACAAACCTATGACTGACTCATTTACAGTGTCATGTCGTATATCTTTTCCCATAAAACGTTTAGAAACATCTGCTGCCTGTGAAGGTTGCTTCACCGCTTTTTGTGACCATTATTCATGATCTCCATGCATTGACATCAGTTTCGCAATTACTCCTCTGGGTGTGTGATGCTGAGTGACGGGTGAGAGCAGCGTCGCGAATGATTTTTTTATTTTTAAGTGCGTCGAGTAATACAAAAATTTCCACCTGTTCCTCGTTTTTCTATCGCTCAGCACTGGATGCATTCTTCATACACCCACTTTCGATTTAATTTAATACTATGAGGGAAATACTCACTGACTAAAACGTGCTCCGAAATGTGTTGAAAGCTGTTAAATCACTATGCGATAACACTAAAATTTGTGTAAGCGAGAAGTTATAGACTGTAAACCACGGACTAAAGCAAGTGCGGGGTCTCTCACCAATAAATAAACGTAAATTTGTCAACGAAGTTCTAGAAGAATGAAATTCTAAAAACCGGAAGAAAGTAAATTCATTACCAATATTTTATTTGCAGACGAGCAGTTTCTCCTGCAAGATAGTGAAGAAAATGTGTTTCAAATGAATAACTCTTTACAAAACTATCAAATAGCTCTATCTGTAAATAAAGCATAAGTCATAGCAGTGGAATGGAAAGACATAATAAGAGCAAAAGGAGATGTAAACAATAACAGAACACGTAAAATCATTTAAGGGTTTCACGACAGAGGTACCAACATACAAAACTTACTTAGATGTGGTTTAAAATATATAGAAATATAATGCTGTTGGTTCAAATGGCTCTGAGCACGATGCGACTTAACTTCTGAGGTCATCAGTCGCTAGAACTTTGAACTAATTAAACATAACTAACCTAAGGACAACACACACATCCATGCCCGAGGCAGGATTCAAACCTTCGACCGTAGCGGTCGCTCGGTTCCAGACTATAGCGCCTAGAACCGCACGGCCACTCCGGTCGGCAATATAATGCTGTAAATTGTTGTATATGTAGTTATCTTGTTAAAAAACTAGAAAAGCTAACTAAGATTACACAGTGTGGTGGCTAGACCAGCGCTGATGTGTGGTAGTGAAAAGTGGAACTAAAAACTGGATCCTACGACAAAACGATAAATGAAGAATTGAAGCAGCATAGATGAGGTTTCTGAAGTCACTTCTTGGACTAACGCTACGAGAGTGTGGAGTGAAGGTGTCAGACAACAACTAGAAGTAGACACACCAATGATAAAACACATTAGACACACCAAAAAATTTAGGACTATCATCAAAACCCGCCAATTGAGCGCCCGACGTGGCAAGTATTACATTTCAACCAAACTGGAGGACAGGATGCAGGACGCCCAAAGAAGAGATGGAGACGACATTTTGTTGAATTCCCTGGAACGGGTCAGCGCTTACCTCTTTAAATGGAAGAGGAAAAAGAAGAAGAAGAAGAAGACTTAAAGGGGGAAAAAAAAATCTGGTGTAACTGAAACGCTAGGAGGTTTATTTTCTTAATACCCTGTTGTCTGGCGACGTTTGTGTCGAAACGTGCAATGGCAAAAGAACTGGTCGCCTACTGACGTGATACGATCAGTAAGGGTAGTGTTTACCGTTCCCCTGTCGATAGATCTCCGCTGCTAGACACAGCTGCACGAGTTTGTCCGGATGTCGTTTAGCGGTGATGACCATCGTCAAAGCAGCGAGTCCGAGCGAGCACGGTGTAATCGCTGGATGTGAAAGCTGCGCGCGCGGGACTGGCTCCCGCTAATGACCGCCTAACTGCGCTGCAGCTTTTCACAACACCTACGACATTAATTTCGGCATCCAGCACCCTCGCAGAGCTGCAGCAGTTTACAGTTAATTACATCCAGCGCAACTTTTTCTTCGCGCCCGCGCGAATTAATCACCAGTGTTGTCCCAATCATTCGCACTCGTCGAAATCCCTAATGGCCGCACCGACGTGAACACTGCATCAACACAAACCGTGGGCGACGATCATGTTAACGGGCCCACATAATATGGCCGCTGTTTATCAGATACTCGTCAGCGCAGATTACAGCCGCAGATCACTCCAGCGGCGATGGCTGTTTCCGCGTTTCATTTGGTTACACAACTGCAGCTGTTCACAGAAAGCCGACTTACACCAATGAGCCACAATATTATGACCACCTATTTACGATGGTCACTCCAAAAGGAATGCACACTATTTTTTTTTAATCCCTCTTTTATTCTCCATGTTTGAAAGTTTTACAGTGTGTAGATACATCCTTTAAGAACAATATTTTCATTTCTCCACATAATTTGCATCCCTCTCAACTGCCTTACGCCATTTTGGAACCAGCGCCTGTATACCCGCACGGTAAAAGTCTGGACCAACCTGTTGGAGCCACTGTTTGGCAGCGTGCACAAGGGAATCATCATCTTCAAACCTTGTTCCACGAAGAGAGTCTGTCAGTATCCCAAAGAGATGATAGTCACATGGAGCCAGGTCAGGACTGTAAGAAGGATGTTTCAGTGTTGTCCATCCGAGTTTTGTGATCGCTTCCATGGTTTTTTGACTGACATGTGGCCGTGCATTGTCGTGCAACATCAAAACATCCTGTTTTTGCCGATGTGGTCGAACACGACTCAGTCGAGCTTGAAGTTTCTTCAGTGTCGCCACATATGCATAAGAATTTGTGGTGCTTCCACTTGGCATGGTGTCCACAAGCAAGAGTCCTTCAGAATCGAAAAACACCGTAGCCATACCTTTTCCAGTAGAAGATGTGGTTTTGAAATTTTTTTTTCTTCGCTGAATTTGCATGATGCCGCTGCAGTGATTGCCTCTTCGTCTCTGGTGCAAAATGACGGAGCCATGTTTCATCACCTGTCACAATTCTTCCAAGAAATTCATCTCCACCATTCTCGTACTGTTCCAAAAGTTTGCTGCATACCGTTTTTCTTGTTTCTTTGTGAGCCACTGTAAACATCCTGGGAGCCCACCTGGCACAAACCTTTTCTAATGCCAACAATTTCAGTATCCTGCAAACACTTCCTTCCCCTATCCCAACGTAGCCTAACAATTTGTTCACTCTGATGCATCTGTCAGCAGTCACCAATTCGTTAACTCTCTGCACATTGTCTGGAGTGAGTGCAGTACGACGCCTGCCGCTGCGAGGACAATCCTCAATATTTCCGTGCCCGCTTTCATCATGTAACCTGCTTGCCCACTGACTAACTGTACTGCGATCGACAGCAGCATCTCCATACACCTTTTTCAACCTCTTGTGGATGTTTCCCGCTGTCTCGTTTTCACATCACAGGAATTCTATGACAGCAGGTTGCTTCTGACGAACGTCAAGTGCAGCAGCCATCTTGAAGATATGCTGTGACGGCGCCAGTCACGGCAACAGGTTGAACTAAGTTTGAAAACATGCGGGAAGGATGTATCTACACACTGTGAAACCTTCACACATGCAGAATGAAAACTGTATTTTTACAAAAATAGTGTGAATTTCTTTTGGAGTGACCATCGTAATAACTTGATGTTCCACCTTTCAAACACAGTACCACAGCGATTCTGCTTGGCATGGATTCTACAAGTCCTTGATAGGGTTCCAAAATTATGTGGCATCAGATGTCTACCTAGAGGTCAAGCAATTCCCGCAAATTACTGGTGGTGGTTTACGGGCACGCAGCTGGAGCCCCATATGCGTTTCAGTGGTGTAAACTAGGCAGATGTGAGTTCACTATGATGCCCCTTAAACCACTGTAGCTGGAATCTGACCTTGCAAAATGGACGGTTATTCTGCTGGAGAATGTCATCGCCATAGGGGGAAACGTCAAGCATGAAGCGATGCAGGTGGTCCTCAATAATGTTTACATAGTTCACTGCTGTCATGATGCCTTCGATGACCACCACAGATCCTACGGAAGCCCAATTCAATGTACCCTCCAGCATAATTGCCCTCTACGGCCTGCATCTGTGGCGCGGTGTATGCTTCGTGCAGCCATTCACTTGGATGACCAGCCACCTGGTATAACAAATGCGATTCATATGACAAGTGACAGGTTTCTACTGATCCACGGTGAAACATCAGTGATGCTCTGTCCACTGCAATCATAACTGATGATGTCGTTGGGTCAACTCAGGATCACGTAGTGGTCATCAGATGTGGAGCTCCATATTCAACACTGGCTTTTGAACAGTGTGCTCCGAGAGTGCCTGCACAAGCCTTGTACTCTGCCTTGAGATCCACCACAGATCACCACGTACCTGGATGACAATGTTAGTTTACCATCCTTCAACGACTTTCCATAGATCCTCACGACAGCAGTACGGCACAAAGTGACCATTTTCGCCGTTCCTAAGATTCTCATTTTTGTACAATCTTCCCGGGAATTAATTTCACGATTCTCCTGTAACAATGCACTGCAATTTTGCAAACAACAGAAGAAAAAATAAAGTGCCGGAATAGCAATCGAACCCGAGACCTTTAGTGTAAGGGTCCGAGCGCTAACTGCGTAGGCCAAACGGCGGCTCGGTAGTGGACTAAAATTTTATACTCGTAAGATTCCTAAGAAATTTTGGGTCGATTTTTCTCGGGATTTTCCGAGTAGTGCGTCGTAATATTTTAACCACGTGAGGTTTTAGGGGTCCTCTTTCACCACACAAAACTGCGGACAAACCCCGACCCCATGGTCGTGCCGTCTCCTTGTAAGAGAAGATGCTGTCTGAAAAGCGTTGGAATTCGGTTACACTACCATCAAAACAGACGCTGTCACGAAGAAACCTACAGTGTAGTCGCGGTGCAACTAGCTACTGAGCGGAAACTATTTTAATGCTACCCGACATATCATAAACACATTTCTGGCAAAATTTCCATAACTGTCACTAAATTTCAGTAAATTCTTATTTCAAGGGATTAAATTCACTACCTTACCAGACGTGTCGTGATGCAAGTGCTCATTTCTGAAACTCTTACAGCTACTTTCGCCACATTACAGTGGTAAATTATTTATAATTTCATTTGAATTTACAGTACAGTGAAGCATGTAATAAATAACACTTTCGCATCAAAACCAACTACAACATAAGAAACTGAACAGTAAATCCTATTATTGAACAAGATGTTCCTTTCGTAGTTCGTTATAGTTATATTTTTCACAGCTACAAAGTCCTGTTGGTAGAAATAGACAGCTTTGTGCAGTTACCAATCCACGTACACCTTCGTAGCCACTATAACGTTTATTTAAGGAAATCGAAATTCGTCTCCCATCGAATAAGGGGACGGAGGAGGATGTTTGTCTTCTCAACAAAGAGCTGTGGTCCCTTTTCTCCTATTCTTTGCAGGCTTTCTGTAAGCTATCAGGGATTCCACTTTTTCTTAAGAAAACAGCCCAGTGTTTGGAGTCGTCTTATGGCCAAGAAGACGTGCCCATTTCCGGATAACTTGGGTGGGCCGCCATTGTGATCTTGGGAGGGGCGCAGAGCATTAAGGCTTTGCTGCCGTTCTGTGCTTATGAAATGAAAATAAGCGGAATCTTAATCCCAGTCTGTCGTCTCTCTACGTGGCTGCTGAGGAAGAAGATTCTCCTCGGGCACCACAGTGACAGAACTTTTGTTATTCATTGTTAGTTCTACAATACAGGTTTGTAACCTCTTTAGGTTATAACATTTTTCGTTGCATAATATGCAGAGATGACAGGATGCAGCTTCATATTCGTTCTCTATTTCGTATGATGTGTCTAGAGGGATCATTTTACCTCCTGATACATTCCAGTGCAGACCAGCGTCACCTTATGTGCGAATTAGGCCTTACCTGTTACGCTTACTCATAGAGATCAGTCTAAGTCCTTCAGTTTGCTTTTGGGTCTCCCTATATTTCTTCATTATGTCCATTTATATTTCTACCGTTTGTTAATCTATCGTCTTCCATCCTAAGGATGTTCCCTCCCCATTTCCTTCAGTATTATCGTTTTTGTTACATTATTATGTTACTTTTTTGTCTGTCTGTCTGTTTGGTAAAAATATTTCAATTGAATTTCATATAACTTTCTGTTGAGCTAGATACCTGAAATTTTATACACAGCTCAGAACTGGATGACAAAGCAATATTAACTTGCTTGCTTGTTCGTCTGCTCTGTACGGGTTGGGATGGGTTGAAAAAGTTTGGCAACACCTGAGAACTCGGCTGCCCTGCAGGACTGGCGCATTGTGTGTATAGTATTGCAATGCACTTGAGGTGATATGTGAGTGCATGAGATGGATATCGCTTCCCTGTCTGTCTGGTACAGATTTTTCAATTGATATCAAATTAACTTCTCGATGAGCAAGGGTCTTGAAAGCTTAAACGTAGTTCATAAACGGATGACAATGCAATATTAAATCACTTTCTTGTCTGGTGTGTGGCGGAAGCTACTTCGTGTACCACTGTCATGTGCCACTTTACCTGTTCCAGTCACAAATAGTTAGTGGGAAGAGAGTTTGCTGGTAATGCACCAAGTGAGGTCGAATCTATCTAGTTTTCACCTTTGCATTCTTTCTGTAAGATATCCTTCTGTAAGATATCCTTAAAGAGGATGGTTGACTCAGGTGCAGAGAAACTGAAATAAATCCGAAATTTACCGCATGTTACTGTTAGAATCTCATCGAAGTGTTTGAAGCCAACTGAAAAATTTCGCACATAAGAGATTATAAGGCAGAAATGATTATTTAAATAAAATATAATTTTTAATACACAACGCTTTTGAATCGTAATAAGAAGCACAAAATAATATCTCCTACACAAACACAAATTCCTAAGCCTCTACAGATATTACTAAAGATGTGTTATTGTGAATTTTTAATAGCAATGAAAATACTTGTAAGGTCTAAACTGAAAAATGTGGGGCACATGCAGTAGTTAATAGTAAGAGATGAACTATTCATACACCAGTGAGAAATTCACGTTGTAATAAAGAGCTGAATTATTCGTGCATCAATGGTGTACTGCCTGTGCTCTACAACTTTTCGTTTTAAACTGGGAGTGACAGTGCTTTGTAATATCTAAGAAATCTACCTTTCCTTACGTTCCTCTGAAAGGTTCGTCTAACAGTGCCCTTATTGAATAACCTCCATCTAATGTCGGAAAATAAATATCGAATTACGTGTTATATTGCACTGTAATTATTTAAAATTTGTCTGCTTGGTGTTTGTTTCCTTGCTCTACAATATTTGGTTAATTGCAATTTTGGATATATGTTTTTGATTTTTGTCATAACATACTGTACCTTTGTTTGTGTTTGATATCTGCCAATTATAAAAAGACAGGTTCTTGGTAGTAGATATGCTATTCATTGTACATTATTCTCTATCTGGTAACTTTAATTACCTGGTCACTTGCAAATAGCTGCGTCAATATACAGTCCGGATTTTTAAGATTGAGTGAAATGGTAGTTCATTATTCGTTCCATAATGATTACATAAGGCAGTAATTTGGACTTAACCATATGTACATTTTGACACACCTGTCTTGTGATGACAGTAAACTGTTACGAGAGTGCCCAATGGATTTAGGTAGCCTTTGTAAGGATACGCAATAAAGTTATTTCGTTACGCAGTCTGCAGAGTAGTATGATGTAGATATAAACTAACTGGGTGAAAGTGTACGTAGTTAGTGGATAATGGGGTTGAAGGTGTCGTGTTTGCCAATAGAGTAGGATGTACGAAGGTATTCAACCACATCGCAATATATTGTTTTGCTGAAGGTCTAATTTGGGGGGAAAGTAAAGGGATGCCCAAGGCAAGCGGAGTGCACGACGTTCAAACAATTGGAGAGAGTGGTGGAACTCTTGTTGAGTATGCCGGGGAGGAAGTGTTAGAATGGTGACTGAGCAGGTGTTCAGAATACGGTGAAAGGGCACAGGATGGGACGGACCAGGTTTTTCTAACCTCATAAAGATCAGGGGTTGATCCATTTGATAACAAATATTAATTTGTCGCTGCGTGAGAATTTTACTCATAACCTAATTTCAAATACTCGGCGCTGTTAAAATTAGGACCCATATAAGTGTTATCAAATCATTTTTTCTGCAGATCTTATTTCACAGCTGACATATCTTCCCCTATCACATATACAAACATATCATAAATGTAATTCCATTGACACAAGCACAGTCTTTGTGCCAGATTGAAAAGTTTTCACCTCCTAATCGTTGTTGTGACAAGACAATTTTGTTCTATACATTTTGTAATTTTTTTCCTGTATGAGGAACAGGTACTACCATTCCGTTGAGCATTGAAAATCATTGAACGCTGCCCTTCGACAGTTCTGCACGACGCTCCACAGTGGCAACTGAGACGTTCGAGGATCGTCTCTGCCTGTCGCTGTCACAGAAGGCTTGCTGTCAGTGCTGTTTGGCTGGTGTTATCTGTGGCCAAGGCTTTTGACAAGGTGCTCCATTGCAAGGTGTTAACGAAGGTACGAGTATATGGAATAAGTTCACAGGTATGCGAGTGGTTCGAAGACTTCTTAAGTAATAGAACCTGGTATATTGTCCACGACGACGAGTGTTCATCAGAAACGAGGGTATCGTCAGAAGTGCCCCAGAGAAGTGTGATAGGACCGCTGTTGCTCTCTATATACATAAATGAATTGACGGACAGGAAGAGCAGCAATTATCGATTGTTTTCTGATGGTGCCGTGGTGTATAGTAAGATGTTGAAGTTGAGTAACTCTAGGGAGATACAAC
Source organism: Schistocerca serialis cubense (assembly GCF_023864345.2). Lineage (NCBI taxonomy): Eukaryota > Metazoa > Arthropoda > Insecta > Orthoptera > Acrididae > Schistocerca > Schistocerca serialis. The sequence continues at coordinate 420,984,561 of NC_064645.1, forward strand.
ACGACTTGGACAAAATTTCTAGTTTATGTGATGAATGGCGGCTAGCCTTAAATGGGGAAAAATGTAAGTTAATGTGGATAAATAGGAAGATCTAACCTATAATGTTCGGATACAGTCTTAGTAGTGTCCTGTTTGACATAGTCAATTCGTTTAAATATCTGAGCGTAACGTTGCAAAGCGATACCAGACGCAACGAGAACTGTGGTAAGGAAAGCAATTGGAGAATTTTAGGAATGAGTGGTTCACCTGTAAAGGAAACCGCTTGTATGACGCTGGTGCGACCTATCCTCGAGTACTGCTCGAGGGTTTGGGATCCGTACCAGGTCGGATTGAAGGAAGACATCGAACCAATTCAGAGGTGGACTGCTAGATTTGCTACCGGTATGTTTCAACAACACGCCGGTGTTATCGATATGCTTCGGGAACTCAAATGGGAATCCTTGGAGCGAAGGCAACTTTCATTTCGAGAAACATTTTTGAGAAAATTTATAGAAACGACGTTCGAAGCTGATTCTATTGCCGCCTACATACATTGCGCGTAAGGACCACGAAAATAAGATCGGAGAAATTAGGGCGCATACGAAGGCATAAAAACAATAGTTTTTCCCTCGCTCTATTTACTTGTGGAACAGGAATGAAACGACAAGCAGCGGTGCAGGGTTCCCTCCGCCACACACCGTATGGAGGCTTGCGGAGTATATATGTAGGTGTAAATGATGTGGAGCAGCGTCGGCTGGTGCGGAGTCTCGGCAAGCAGTTTGCTTGGCATTGAGAAGTAAACGCACTGTCTGTTGGAGTGGGCCGGCGAGCAGACTGTGTACCGCAGTTTCGGAGGTGCGACCGCTGAGAGACTTGGACAGTACCGAGTTACAGGAAACGAGAGCAGGCTCTCAGTCTGTTTCCCTTTCTCGCTGATGTGTACACGCCCTGGTGGATGCTGTGCATGTCACGCTCCTATAAGGGATGGATGCGGAAGTGACTTGATCATGCTTAGCGTGGTACCCAGTGGTGCTCGCAGCAGAACAAACACCGCCACACCAGTGATCACCGGGGTTGGTTATCATCTGTTCGTAGTTCTTCCCCATACGGTCCGCTTTATTGGTGTACAATGACACAGCAGTGTGACGGGTGCGTAAAGTGTGGTTCCTCAGTATATGAGAGACTTATTGGCAGACGTTATCGTTGATCACTATTAGCATGGGAAAATGGATATGAGAGAATGGCATCGGTGGCTGGGAGGCCCCTATTCGGGGAAGTTCGGCCGCCAAGTGCAAGTTTTGTTTCATTCGACGCCACACTGGGTGACTTGCGCCGCGGTGTTGAGAATAAAATGATGATGAGGACAACACAACACCCAGTCCATTAGCGGAGAAAATCTTCAACTCAGACGGGAATCGAACCAGGGCCCACTTGTCTGGGGGGCGAGCACGTTACCACCGAGCTAAGCAAGCGGACACTATTAGGATGACATCACTTGGCAGCCATTATGACTGATCAGTGTAGCCGGCCGCTGTGGCCGAGCGGTTCTAGGAGCTTCAGTCCGGAACCGCACGACCGCTTCCGTCGCAGGGTCGAATCCTGCCTCGGGCGTGGATGTGTGTGATGTCCTTAGGTTAGTTAGGTTTTAGGTAGTTCTAAGTTCTAGGGGACTGATGACCTCAGATGTTAAGTCCCATAGAGCTCAGAGCCATTTGAGCCGTTTGATCAGTGTATGAGTAACATTGTTTTGGCTGTCATCATGATTAGCTGCGGCGTTGTCCTTTTAATTGTGTCCCCACTGCCATGTTTGTGCCATTCGTTGGGTTGAGTTAATGTTGCCTCCTCGCGTGAGCTTGTGTCCTTGTATTTAAGTGCATTGGTCTCTGATATAAGTGAAGGGTTTGTTTTGAGTACCGAGTTTCTTTCCCGTTCGCCCCCTGTTTTCAAATTACGTTACTCTTGTTTTTTGTTTACATACGCCTGTGGTGATGTCGCTTTTTAAGTTACGGAAAGAACTCTGGCGTTTCACTGAGAGGCTAATTATTGAAGCTTTACACCATCTGATTGATTTTAAATATTTATTGCGCTGCTAGCGCCGAAAAAATGGCTCTGAGCACTATGGGATTCAACTGCTGAGGTCATTAGTCCCCTAGAACTTAGAACTAGTTAAACCTAACTAACCTAAAGACATCACAAACATCCATGCCCGAGGTAGTATTCGAACCTGCGACCGTAGCGGTCTTGCGGTTCCAGACTGCAGCGCCTTTAACCGCACGGCCACTTCGGCCGGCCGCTAGCGCCGAGATGTGAAACTGTTGATCTAAGGTTGCCATCATTTATGCGTAAAATGATTGGCACAATGTCTGTTTATACATTGTCTGTATATTACATTACAATGTTCTTCAGACAAGCATGCATATCTGAAGGACATCGTAATGTGACATACAGACACTGTATAAACACAGACATTGAGCAATTTATTGCCATATATGTCTTTACAGTCTGAAACGACGGTAAGAAACATTTTTATCTCTCTATGTGGGAATCACAGAGTGCGACAGCAGAGCACATGGGAAATATATGAGATATGGAAGTTTGGGTCGGTCCAAGAGGCGTGCACGAACAGCGCAAGTGTTTAAGGTGCCCACTCGGGATGAGGGTGGAATATGGGTTCCAGTCCTGGTCCAGTACAAATTTTCATGCGTCGCTACTAAAAATGTTTGGCTGACGTCAAACAACACCCGCAGTATGCGCATCCATTTTGTAATTGTGAAAAGTGTAGTGCGCCAGTGGCACCAGGGTTATTTCAAGAGTTCAGTGTGTGGCAAGGTAATTGTTTTATAATTGTCATGTATATTTTGGAGATGCTTCTGTCGAAGATATATTTTTAAAAAAATTGTTTGCTTGCAAATGACTTTCGTAATTCTTAAGGAGGAAGTACCATTGGCTGCAAACTTCCTGTTACATTACTTTTAAGTGCTTGCCGTGACATTCTTTATTATATTATCCATCAGCATTCAGTTTTGCTATCACTTTGGTGAACAATTACGTCTTAATAATTCGAATGTGACATAGTATCGTTCCTGAAAGATTACATCTAAATATTTTTATTGTTACCTGTTATAATACGAAATATTTGTTTTCATATTTCCAAAATGAGAAACAGTATGCTGATTGCTTTTCCTGGTGTAGGTGAAACGAAGCAGAAATTATGGTAATTGGGAGCGAATAATTTATTAACGAACTCTTTTTCGATATAAAAAACAAATCAAATTGTAAGTCTCTTTAATTACCGGCCGATGATTATGCTTTACTTCAATAAAGCGAAACGTTTCTGGTGAGAAAAACAGGCACTCTTTTGCAGCTGTAACGGCGGAACAGAAATACCATCATAAATATGTTTTTACGTTGGTTAGTACCTCCACGTACATGTGGCAAGAGCAAACCATTAATGCTTATTTTCCGCTGAGCAGCAGGTCAGGTCTTGAAGCAGTGATATGTGATCGTAAAACTGATAGTTCTATATTGACACGCGTAGTCCACTTACTAGAGCAGTTGCCGTCATCCAGAAATCATCAGGTCGTATGGTTTGTGGCGCGACTGTGAGAAGAGTGTTCGATGCAGCGAAGAAACAACGTAGACACTGATGTGTGTGTATATGAAGGAACCACATATATCAATATCAATGAAATTCACCAACAACCGTGTAACTGAAGATGTTATTTTACTGTATTTTGAAGGTTACTAGTTTCAGCATTTCACTATGCCATCTTCAGGCCCCATATGCATCTATCCAAATAAACGAAAATGTCATGTAGAGCTATAAATATCTGGAACTCGTGAATTCAATCGTTAGACTAATGATACATTTGAAGACTTGATAGTAACTCAAGTCCTCTAATGAAGCACTAGTCTAACGATTGAATTTACGACACCCAGTGATTTATGGCTGTTTACGACACTTTCGTTTTTTGCTGAGAAGCATATGGGACCTGAAGATGGCATACTGAAATACTTAAACTGGTAGCCTTCAAAATAAAATAACATCTTGAGTTACACAGGTATTGGTGAGTTTCATTGGCACTGAAAATTAGTTAACCAGCCGATTTTCTCTGTCCATGATGGGCCAAGAGAGATATAAAAATACACTACTGGCCATTAAAATTGCTACACCAAGAAGAAATGCAGATGATAAACGGATATTCATTGAACAAATATATCATACTAGAACTGACATGTGATTACATTTTCACGCAATTTGGGTGCATAGTTCCCGAGGAATCAGTACCCAGAAAAACCACCTCTGCCCGTAATAACGGCCTTGATATGCCAGATCATTGACTCAAACAGAGCTTGGATGGAGGTACAGCTGCCCATGCAGCTTCAACATGATACCACAGTTCGTCAAGAGTAGTCACTGGCGTATTGTGACGAGCCAGTTCCTCGGCCACCATTGACCAGACGTTTCAAATAGGTGAGAGATCTGGAGAATTTGCTGGCCATGGCAGCAGTCGAACATTTTCTGTATCCAGAAAGGCCCGTATAGGACCTGCAACATGCCGTCGTGCATTATCCTGCTGAAATGTAGGGTTTCGCAGGGATCGAGGGCTCTGAGCACTATGGGACTTAACATCTACGGTCATCAGTCCCCTAGAACTTAGAACTACTTAAACCTAACTAACCTAAGGACAGCACACAACACCCAGCCATCACGAGGCAGAGAAAATCCCTGACCCCGCTGGGAATCGAACCCGGGAACCCGGGCGTGGGAAGCGAGAACGCTACCGCACGACCACGAGATGCGAGCATAGGGGTCGAATGAAGGGTAGAACCACGGGTCGTAACACATATTAAATGTAACGCCCACTGTTCAGAGTGCCGTCAATGCGAGCAAGAGGTGACCGAGACGTGTAACCAATGGCACCCCGTACCATCACGCCGGGTGATACGCCAGTATGGCGATGACGCTTCCAATGTGCGTTCACCGCGATGTCGCCAAACACGGATGAGACCATCATGATGCTGTAAACAGAACCTGGATTCAACTGAAAAAATTACGTTTTCCCATTCGTGCACCCAGGTTCGTCGTTGAGTACACCATCGCAGGCGCACCTGTCTGTGATGCAGCGTCAAGGGTAACCGCAGACATGGTCTCCGAGCTGATAGTCCATGCTGCTGCAAACGTCGTCGAACTGTTCGTGCAGATGGTTGTTGTCTTGCAAACGTCCCCATCTGCTGACCCAGGGATCGAGACGGGGCTGCACGATCCGTTACAGTCGATAAGATGCCTGTGATTTCGACTGCTAGTGATACGAGGCCGTTGGGATCCAGCACGGCGCTCCGATGTACCCTCCTGAACCCACCGATTCTATATTCTGCTAACAGTCATTGGATCACGACCAACGCGAGCAGTAATGTCGCGATAGGATAAACAGCAATCGCGATAGGCTACAATCCGACCCTTATCAAAGTCGGAAACGTGATGGTACGCATTTCTCCTCCTTACACGAGGCATCACAACAACGTTTCACCAGGCAACGTCGGTCAAATGCTGTTAGTGTATGAGAAATCGGTTTGAAAAGTTCCTCATGTCAGCACGTTGTAGGTGTCGCCACCGGCGCCAACCTTCTGTGAATACTCTGAAAAGCTAATCATTTGCATATCTCAGCATCGTCATCGAGTCGGTTAAATTTCGCGTCATCTTCGTGGTGTAGCAATATTAATGGCCAGTAGTGTATCTGTTCTTATGCTTGCTACACCCGGTACATCTAGAGACTGAGCGTGTTGTGATCGTGTATAGCTGATGGCTCTTACAATGGAGCCTAAAGTTCAGATTGTGTTTTTACTAATAAACTAGAACCAACGCTCGTCTCCCTGTCGGCCACGCCCCCTGCCGGCACACAAACCCTCGCCATCCCCGTCTCACCTTACCGTGTTTTCTCCTCGACGCCTGCGCCTCCTGTGCCAGGCCGTAGCGCCGACTTAATTAGTTCCAGGCGGCCGCGTCTCCCAGTTCAATATAGCCGGAAAGAACTTAATTAATATCGTCCTCCCCACATTCGTACGGCACGGGGAGGGACGCAGAAGCGAAAGCAGCGCCGAACGGAAAACACGGTGGCGTCCTTCCTGCTCTTTTTTTTTACCGATCTACGAGCTGGTAAAAACGTTAAAGGCGAGCCAACAGGGGAGCTCCTTTGCGGAGTTTCCGAACCTCGAGTGATTCTGGCACTGTTCCAGTGGCAATCCTCTCCCCGTGGAGGAATGAGAGGAAAGTAGACCGTCTGGGTTATAACAGACTGTTCCCTTGTCAGATTTCTGAGGCCCCATTTTTTCGAGATAACGAAGGATTTTCGGTAGCCCAAGTTGCTGAAGATCAATGTATGCTTTTTAATAGATCTCTTATCTCCATTAAATTGTGAAAAATCACGCTGGTGAAATATGTCACTGTTAAGTCTTTTCTACGTATCCACTTAATTCCTAGTTTCAGTTCAACATTTAATTACATTCATGTCCTTAGTGCCTAGTTGATCGAAGTTTGAGCTTTTGTACGTCACTGGTCTCTTTTAGATACTTTTCTTCCTCTATTCCGAATGGTAGACAAGATTGCTCGATGTCAATCGCTTTGTACAGCCCCGTCCTTCTCAGCCAGTACTAGCCGAGGTGGGAGGTGACTTAAAGAGTCTCCATTAGGAATATTTGGAAGGGCTTTTCCAGATTCAGCTTTTCTCTTACAGCCAAGGGAGAGTTGCCGAAAAACCGCGAGCAAATTACAAATAATTTCTGGGACAGTTGTCGCATCAAAAAGTATACGGGCGCTCTTACCTAGTGTTATGTTCACCACTAGACTTCACGAGACAAATCCATGCTAAATGCGTTCTGAGTGTTACATTTGCTTTTATTTCGGTTTTAACTACTATATGTAGAAGAAATTTAAATCACCTGGTACAATATCCTTTCCCCAAGTTAATTGCAATACTGTACTAATTCTCTCTTGAATGAATGTGTATTGTACTGGGTGACTGAGCAGATAAAAAAATGAAAAAAAGAAACAAGAATATTATGAATGTTTGTGATTTTAATTGCAGGACTTTTCCTAACAAAAGTCTTGTAGATTCTCTGAAAATAATAATAATTGTAATTATTAATTTTATGCCTCCTCATTTGATGGTGGAAAAATTCTTCTTCCGAATATCTATGATGTCGATCCCAGGACTCCACAGCTATGGCGCTCTACGATTTAGTATTGATGGTTCTGTACAACTCAAAGAAAAGCTAGAGGGGAATGAAAATGGCAGCAGATCGTAAATCGTTGTAGCGAGAATAAATCCACGTCCAGGCTACTGAATGTTACATTTGAGAAAAGACGGTAATGTCGCTCGTAGCTAGTTTTGATCCACGTTGTTATAAATTCGATACAGGCTCTTGAAATTGTTTCCGCCACATCATGTAAATCTTGCTAGTACAACTTAAAATAGATAATGTCCAATGTGAAATGCCGGGTTTTAAAAAGAATGAATTCTACCATTTCCTGTTTTGTTGTATTTGACGATGATTATATTCGCCATTTATTCATCAAGATGATCACTTTCGAATTACAATGGTTTTTAATACTTCCACCTTTTCTATATAGACACCAAACATTAAAGTCAGAATTCTGATTGCAGGAGCGAACTATTCCTTTCATACAACAATATATACCTCTCTCTACTCCCCTAGGAGGACAACACAAAACAAACAAAAATTAGAAATGGCATCCAAGTCGGCTAACAAAGCCACAGATATAATGTACAACAGTCTCTTTTTAGCATCGCTGCTGCCACTCGCAGCCACTGTATCTTTCAGTGTCAATATTTTTAGCAACCATATTTTTGTTTATTTCCACAAAAAAAGAACAAAATGATTAATGTAGAAGAAAATACAAGTATAATAACGTACATCATCTCTCTTTCAGGAATACTTGAGAAAAAACTTTCTTTTCATTTAGATGCAATTGTTTAAGATGAATTTATTTTAATTATTTCATTAATTCAACTGAGGAAGCAATTGTTCATTTAATCCAGAAACGATTACGGTTTGATGAAAAATCAAGCATTCAGTTTATTGAAATTTTTCTATCTGTTAATCAAAACAATGCTTTGTACGCTGCGTTCAAGAAAAGCAATTGCTGCGAATCAGATGGAGTTTGTGTGTAAAACAGCTACAAGCTTTGCCGACTTGCTACACGAGCCTCTGCAGCAAAGGTAACTGTCCGCTAACAACTGAGTGTGAAATACTTTCCACTGCTTTTCAGAAAACATCGCTAACGCCTTTTTAATCCACATGCCAACTGCCTCCAACCAAAAAGAAGAACGAAAGTGCTAGTCTTCTCAAATATTTAAATGAGAAGAAAGAAGACACAGTCCACTTTGAAAATTGTTTGGAAGAGTTGTAGAAAGCATCACCACAGGAGACATGTTGATCAAATACCGTGGCTATGACTGTGAAAAAATTTCGCTCACTTCTCATTACAACCAACATTGGAGTTTCCCGAATCGCCACAGAGATAGAAGTGTTAAATGAAGACAGTCAATGCGGCTCTAGTTCGATAACGCTGGATTATAAAGAATTTTACGCTACATCCCTGCTCCCATCAGCACAATCAAGTGCACCACTGACATGCTTACAACACTTCTTAGTGATAACCAAACTTTTCATCCCAGGTCCTATTCTACATAAGTCAAAAGCTATGCATATTGGGAAAGGGTAATTCTGAAGTAGGCTTTGAATTTCTCCTCGCCGTCCACTAAGTGGCTGATCAGCTGTAAGATTAACACAACGTCATAACTTTCGGTTGAAAAACACATTGCTGACCTCTCTTCTGCGCTTCGCCTAAGTCTGAAGCGAAAACTCCTGTTTCCTATTTCTTTATTTTGGCTTTGGGTTACAAGCACCAAACAGCCAACAATGGTTATGAAGTGCCAATCAAGCGTAATGGCAAAAAAAAGAATAGCACAAAATTAAGAAGTCAGCGTACAAACACACATTTAAAGTAAAATAAAGGCTCAATTAGACAAATACCAGACAACCGGTGGCAGTTGTACGAATGACACTGGACCAGAATTATAAACAACAACATACAGCAACATTGTGAAAAATATGCGTATGCGCTTATAGTAAAAGACAAAACATTAAAGGGCAAACGCCGTACATCATGAAATAAGTACAACAATAGCTGAAGAACAAAATGTCAAATAATATCAGATAGCAGTGTAGAAGTGTAGCATACAGACAGACGTACGTAAAATAAAAGAAAAACCCGAGATGACAAACGCAATACAATCAACGGTATGTATAATGGTGCCAGCAGAACAGTGACATAAAATACACACGAGAGTAATAATGAAAATTTAATGTGCAAGTAGAGGTTTGTGCGCAAATTAAAATACAAAACAAAAAAATCCTCTTCTTCGTTTTTCACAGCTATCAGCAAACTCATGTGTTCTCTTTTTTCCTCCAATGCGATACAACAGTGCTTCACAGTATATTATAAAGTTTGGAGGGTAAGTAATCTATGAGGAAGGATCATGAGTCGTACTTATGTAGCTCGGTCTGTCTAGGACTAGCAAATCCAACGGTTCCAACTTAGTGTCTCGGTCCGGCGTACAGCTCTAATCTGCCTTAAAGAGAGTTTCATTGGGTGTGTGAAATCTTATGGGACTTAACTGCTAAGGTCATCAGTCCCTAAGCTTACACACTACTTAACCTAAATTATCCTAAGGACCAACACACACACCCATGCCCGAAGGAGGACTCGAACCTCCGCCGAGACCAGCCGCACAGTCCAGGACTGCAGCACCCCCGACAGCTCGGCTAATCCCGCGCGGCCAGAGGTTCATTATATTCGCAGTTGGGTTAAATTAACTACACGTCGAACTATCTTCCCAGTCAACATTTGTTCCTCCATGAGATGCACAGCGCAGTGGACAACGGCGCTCAGGCTGATGCCGTATACCTTGATTTCAGTAAGGCATTTGACACCGTCCTTCACTGCCGTTTAATGAAAAAATTATGAGCTTACGGAGTATCGGAGCAGACCTACGATTGGATTCAAAACTTTCTTGCAGTTAGAACTCAGCACGTGGCTCTTAACGGAATTAAATCGACAGATGTAAAGGTAACATCCGGAGTACCACAGGGAAGTGTGATAGGATCGTTGCTGTTTACAGTAGATATAAATGATCCAGTAGAAACCGTCGGATACTCTTTAAGGCTATTCGCAGGTGATGCAGTTGTCTATACCAAAATAGCAACGCCAGAAGATAGTAAGAACTTGCAGAACGACCTGAAGAGAATTGACGAATCGTGCAGGCTCTGGCAGTTGATCCTGAACGTAAATAAATGTAGCATACTGCGCATACATAGGAAAAGAAATCCACTGCTGAACAGCTACACCATTGACGACAAACAGCTGGACACAGCGTCTGCCGTAAAATATCTAGGCTTGACTATCCAGAGGGACCTTAAGTGGAGTGGCCATATAAAACAGATAGGATTATAGTGGGAAAATCAGACACCAGACTCAGCTTCATCGGAAGAATCTTAAGGAAATGTAACTCATACACGAAAGAAGTGGCTTATAAGGTGCTTGTTCGCCTGATTCTTGAGTATTGTTCATCTATCTGAGATCCCTATCAGGTAGGACTGATAGTGGAGATAGAGAAAATCCAACGAATAGCGGCGCGTTTCGTCACGGGATCGCTTAGGTGGCGAGAGAGCGTTACGGAGATGCTAAACAAACTCCACTGGCAGATGCTCAAGAGAGGCGTTATGCATCACGGAGAATTTACAATTGAAATATCGGGACAGCGCTTTTCAGAAGTAGTCGGACAAAATATTACTTCCCGCCACATACATCTCGCGTACTGACCACGAGGAGAAAATTCGAGAAATTAGAGCCAATACAGATGCTTACCGACAATCATTCTTCCCACGTATTATTCGCGAGTGGAACAGGGTAGGAGGGATCAGATAGTGGTACCGAAAGTATCCTCCGCCACACACCATTAGGTGCCTTGCGGAGTATGAGGTAGATGTAGATGTAGAAATATTTAATATGTTTGCGATTTACTTTTCTGGGAATACACAAGTGTGTGTCTTATTAAGTATTATGTCCCTGCTGACGCAAAACGCTGTGTTCCGCTGTAGCGGCGAAGAATTGGTGCTTCTAGGAACATCCGGCTTTAGGATAAGGGTCGACATTTTCACTGGAACCTTCTCGAGTACTCACTCTACAGTCCAGGCGTCGTACGCTGCAACTACTAACTTTTCTTGCACTTAAAACAATGTATTGGCAGACAGCCTTCTGTAGATGACAGGGAGCTCAGAAAAGCCGTTGTCATGTAGCTCAGTTCCCAAGCGGAGAACTTCAGTTCAGAGGGGCAGAAGAAACTAGTGGTTAGAAGCGACCGGCGATTCCGTTGGAAAGATGGAAGTTGAATGTGATTTTCAGAAATGTACATCATCACTGAAAGTTTTTGTAAAGACCAAAGTTTTTGATAAGACTGAACTGTGCTTAGTTTTCAGGACGTCTCGTACCCACGTGTATGAAGGCGCTACCTAATCATGCAAATCATCTCAAAATTTATAAAAAATTCATTTTACCTTCCCTTTAGTAGTTAAATTTCATTTTCATGTAATATGGTCATAGGGGGTGGAAATGAGACTATTTAGTCAAATTTTACATTTCGTTCGTTCCCTGAAACTGAACTGGTTTTCATGTATATTGAGTGTATGTTTATTTTTCCAGATTGTGGTTTACTCTAAAAATTTAATATGTTGGAGAAGATCAATTACCTTGCTGAAAGCTGACGGGGATATGTAATAAATTTTCCTCCAAGTTTTATGGTTCTGACGTATTTTATTGCTATCTGTAATAAAGTTAGATAATAATATTTGGCATCCTGTTTCATGACACGTTCACTGGTGCAAATATAAACTCGTCCGAAGAACTTTCACGCCTGATCGATTTCATTGCAGAGAATTGCGGTTAACCTTGATTGATGAGACAGGCCTTTCCGCGATACATGGTCCAACATTTACAAAACAGTCCCCACACGCATTCGAGGAGCAGGTAGCGTGCGAGTAGCGATCGACCATTCGGCTACCATGGGCGAGGGAGCCCAACTCACGAGAAAGGTTGGAGCACTTTCGCGGAGGGGAGAACAAATGTATCATCCTTAACCGAAATGGGACCGCTTCCACAAGATTCTGAAGCGAAATGGCTCGCCGATGGAAGAGAGGGAATTGGTATTGATGCCTACCTTGGACGTTCTTCAGCTCTTCTCACCAACACAGTACGTCAGTCGAACTCAAGGGGGCTTGCTGAATAGTAGCGGCTCCGGATTTCTTGCCTGGAAACGCTAAAGCTTTTTAAATGAAGCAAACTTTATCAACAAACTGTGTCTCTATTCCAGAATGAGATTTTCACTCTGCAGCGGAGTGTGCGCTGATATGAAACTTCAGTCAATGTTAGTCATTTGTGGACGTGGGACAGCGGCTGGTCAAATATTTAACAAAGAAATCCACCAAACAACCGTGCAATTAAGAAGCTATTTTATTTTATTTTCGCTACCAATTTCGGCATTTCATCACGTCATCTTCAGGCCCCATACACATCTCTCGAAAATAACTAGATAATTCACGACATCCAGAAACATATGACTCCAGTATGCCAATATCGACTATTTTTGAGAGGTGCATATGGGGCCTGACCGTGGCAAAATGAATTAGCGAAACTGGTAGAGAAAAAATAAAATGATGTCTTAATTGCACTGCTGTTTTGCGAATTTATTTGAAAAAACTTTATACTTCATGTATACATATTTATTCCTGAACATAGTCACCCTGACGACAAACACATTTCTCTCAACGAGAGACCAGTTCGTTGATACAGTCACTGTAGAATGTTTGACGTTGTTGACGGAGCCACAACTTCACCTCTGCTTGTACCGCTTCATAACTATCAGAGCGAAGTTCTAGAAGGTGTTCTTTAAATTCTGGAAACCGATGAAAACGCGATGGGGCCAAGTGGGGAATGTATGGAGGATGATCGATGACAGTGAACCCAAGGCCTGAGATTCTTGCACAAATCTCAGCGGTCGTATGTGGTCTGGCATTGACATGCTGTAGGAGAGGGAGTCCATGTGTGGACAAAAGCTTCATATTTGTGCTTCGTTTCCTGAGGGGTTTGCAGTACCTTGCAGAGTTTATGGTTGTGCCCTCAGGCATGAATCCCCAGTGATCCACACCTTGATCATCCCAGAACACCGTGATTTTTTCCGCATGCGAAGGTTTTGCTGCTGTTAGGATGCTCTCGAACTTTTTTGTGATCGATGATGGTTTGTGGCGAAGCTCCTATGATGCTCTCTCCTTTTCTGGGTCAAAATGGTGAACTCAGCACCAACAACCCAGTGTTGGAAGTAACTGATGTCGATACAATCATCGCTATACGCAACTTTCATTCTTCTATGGATTTTAATTGGAGGTACATTTTCTGCCGTTAGTAGTAATTAGATGTCTTGGAGTACACACTGACGAACGACATAGCGTCAATGAACACATACGACTAATAACGAACAAATCCGAAAGTATGCTTCACAAACTAGTGACATTAAATTCGACACGATACGGACTACCACTCACACACATAAGAATGTACCACTGCGAGTCGGTATTCAGATTTGTAGCTAGTACATGCACACTTGAACAGGATGACTATTATGCAGGGTCAGAGGAGTGTGCTTGCTACTTAGAGTATCCGAGGCGTTCGGCACCACACCAGTCGATTCGGTGTATGTGGTACCCGAAATCGTTATATCCATCAGATATCGGCCTCAACATACTGGTTGAAGATGTGTAGACCTGAGAGTGTGCTGCAGATCACTGGGCAGCACTTATAAGATTGGCGCCAAATAAAACGTTACCATGTGAACACTTGGCAAAAAGAGTGCGACGAGAGTGATAAGGGTAGTCGAATCAATGCATTTTTCCCCAGTAGCAGGGAGCGGCTGCGGTTGCGCCATGTCAACCCCAACCAGGGCATGGTTCATTTTGTGATTGGACATGGCCCTTACAACACGTAGCTGCAGCGCATGTCTCTTTCAGGAAGCAACCGTTGCACATGTGGTAAAATTGGTTCCCCAGAACACTTCCTTTTCGAATGCATTAGATACAAGTACCTACGTGACAACAGAATACATAACGGAAACAACAATATACGATGCACTGGGAACGCAGATACACGGACACAGCTGAAAGCAATCGCCAACAACATTTCAAAAGCAGAGCATGACATATACAAACAGACTTATAAATACAGAAAGTGATGAGGACGAAGACAGGACGACATAGATAGCTCGATTAGCTGCAGTACTGACGATAATACCAGTGATAGTAACAACACTGACATAACGTAGACACACAACATATGCGTAACATAAAACACGTAACATGCATAAATATCTGCTTGAACGTTAATCTAAAATTATAATTTATATGTTGTTATGAATGAATCTAATTAAAAGTACAAGTAATTAGAAAAGTCCGTGGATGGATACTGTTGTAGAATCCACGTTAAACCTGTACCTAACACCGTTAAGTACTTACCTAAATGAACACATCATTGTAAATGTAAAAATATGAATGTAATAAATTTTTTTAAAAAAAGTAAGAAAGCAAAACTAAACAGCGTAAATACACAACAGAAACAGATCGTACATATTACGCAATTGTGCAAATTTAATGTGTCCACTACTTGAAAAAATTCTAGATTTATTCTACAAAAATGCTTTTTCAAGATTAATAATAGGTTACTGGTGTCTGTTATTTCTCCTACAGCTATGTAGGAAAAGTAAATAACTTTATTACATTATACTGAGACAGAAAATTGTTCCAAAGACATTCAGAATTTATTTACTAAATAATCTAGTAGTAGCAGTAGTTGTTGTCGCTATGCTACCTAAAAAACGTCAACTCACGCAGCACTCTTACCAAACAACACCGACATAGATCAGATCCACATGGCTGAAGAAATTGAGTTTTCACGAAGAGGGATGTTCATGCCGGTAAAGTGAACATGGTGGCGCTGTACCTAAAGGTAGCTTGCTCCCATGCTAGATCCTAGGCTTACGGAAGTGGATTAACTGTAAACGTGCAACACTATTAACGACAACAACAGCTGAAATTAGCATCAAGAAGCTAATGTACACGGGTTTCCAAATTTTCCAACTTCAAAGACGAGAGCAATCACGAGGCCTATATATTGCTATATAAACCAAGTCATCAACAAGAGAGGTGAATCTGTAATAGAATTCAAACTATACTTGCACCAACAAAATGACAAATTATCAGAAAGAACTGGAAAAAGGAACAGTTTGTCCTATGTACCAAGTTTTGCATGGGTAGTTTCAATTGCTAGCATTTTAATGCGATCGAAAATCACGTTAGTCTATTCTTCTTACATTTATCTTTGCCTATTTCTATATTTATTCCCTTCTTCTGGGCTATTCTTCACCATGTTAAACTGTTAACAATTGCTGAATGCTACAGCATATATCCTACTAACTTAACTTTCTTTTTATAGAAAAAGAGTCTTCTAAAGAACTCCAGTCCAATCAGTTCTTTTAGTATCTCTTGGTGTTGTAACTCGTATGTCAGTGCTGCTCTGCAGTAACATTCTTCGAATACTTCCTGTCACTTTATCTACAGTTTTCTCACCACTAATTCATCATAGAACATTGCATTTAAGATGTAAGCATTTCGGTAACTTTTCCACATTTCACCTTTATTTCGTTCCAGTAGGATTATAGTAGCTTTATATACATATATATATAAAACAAAAATATATCCACGCCAACGCTCACCTGCTTTTCGTGTGTCATATGCTTTGGTTATCATGCGTGATCTGACTTCACAAAGAAGACGTATAATTTAAGCTATTGAATATTTTCCGTTCTGTCGCACATCGTCACTTTATTCTTAGCTCCGTCAATAAGTATTCGAAATTAAAATCTCTACAGGAACCTGCTGCCAAATTTCATGCATAGTAGAGGAGGATTTAGTGCATGGATATGCTCCAAATTAACAGAAAAGTTTTGCTACGAGCTTCATCTTAATTAAGAAAAATTTCTTGCGGCAAAAGTTAGTAGAGATTCATGCGTCTGTGAAAAGATATATGCGCGGAGCATGCAACAACTACCACCGTCATACCATAGCAAAAGATCTGGACGAAAACCTGAGAAAATTCTGGTCCCACATAAAATCACTAAGTTGATCTAAGCCATCCGTTCAGTCACTCGTTGTCCAGTCTGGTATGACAGTTGGAGGTAACAAAAAGAAAGCCGGAGTTTTCTATCGCACAGAGTCCCGTATGGGCGTTCTAGTAACAACCATCCATGGCGTAGAGAAACAACTGAAAGAGTTGAAAAGGAACAAATCGCCAAGTCAAGACTGAGTTCCAATTAGATTTTACGGAGATTACTCTACGGGACTGGCTCCTTAATTGGGTTGAATTTGTCGCGAATCTCTCGCTCAGCGCAAAATCCGATGCGACTACAAAAAACTTCAGGTGACTGCTTTATGTAAGAAGGGTAAAAGAACGCACCCACTAAATTACAGACCAACATCCCATATCTGTAAAAATGTAGTCCCCTATTGGCCACTCTCGATCGAGATTTATTTTTATGGTGTGAGTTAAAACATTTTGTTAAGTGATATCGATGGCGTGAGTAGAACAAGTGAAAGTGTTTTATGCAGAAATTTCCCACGGCATATCGGTTGTTTGCTGAAGAATTCTTCACCCCGTACTGAGCTCGAGTATAATAAACTTTCTTGAGACGAGAAGCTTATGTCCCCGAATCAGCACGGTTGTAGAAAGCATCAGTCGTGCGAAATTCAAGTTTGCCGTTCTATTACATGACATATTGCAAACTATGGATGACGGGAAACAGGCAGAATCCATATTTCCAGATTTCCGGAGACCATTTGACGCAGCCTCGCTCGGGACCTTATCGCAGCCACTGGAACAGTTGTCCCCAGACACACAGTCTATAGACGACTATACAGACACAGTTTATTCGTCCGGAGACCTGCAAGGCACAATCCACTGACCCCTGGTCACAGGAGAGCCCGTAAAGCCTGGTGTCAAGAACACAGTACACGGTCACTGGAACAGTGGTCCCCGATTATGTTCACAAACGAGACCAGATATAGTCTCAACAGTGATTATCGCTGGGTTTTCATCTGGTGTGAACCTGGAACCAGATACCAACCCCTTGATAGGGACCTGTATGGAGATCGTGGTTTGATGGTGTGGGGTGGGATTATGATTGGTGCACGAACACCCCCAAATGTCTTTGACAGAGGAACTGTAACAGGTCAGTTGTATCGGAACGTCATTTAGCACCAGTATGTCCGCCTTTTCAGGGGTGATGGATGGTGCTGATGGATGATAACGCACGGCCCCACCGAACTGCCTTCGTGGAGAAGTACCTTGAAACAGAAGATACCTGTGTACGAGATCGTGGTGATCATATCGCATACTGATGTCGGGGTACATGAGCAGGAAACAGTGGCGTTTTGTAGCACATGTGTTTCGGGACGGTTTTCTCAATTTATCACCAATACCGTGTGTTTAACAGATCTGTCTCGTGTGTGTTCCCTATGTGACTATGCTATTAGCACCAGTTTTATGTAGCGCCACGTTGTGTGGCACCACATTCTGCTATTATCCTTAATTTATGAGCATGAGTGTATATTATATTATATAAAAGATGTGGCGAACAACTCGGGCCCCAATCTGTGGTTGCTGATGATGGCGTGATGAGCAGGAAGGTGTCGAAGATGAATTAACGTAGGGTGATACAATATGACTTAGGCAAAATTTGTAATTGTTTTAACCTACGGCAGTTGGCTCCAAGTGTAGTGTAAGTCAGTGATTTTGAGAAAGAAAAACAAATCCGTAATGTTTGATACAGCATTAGTAGTGTCCTGCTTACACAGACAGGACGTTTAAATATCTGGTCGTAATGTTGCAAAGCAATATGGAATGGAGCGAGTATGCGAGTGAAAACTGTTGCATGGACGGCAAATGGTCGACTTCGGTTTATTGGGAGAATTTTAACAGAGTGTGGTTCATCTGTGAAGGGGAGCAAATGTAGGGCGCTAGTGCGACCTACTCCTGAGTGCTGCTGGAGTGTTAGGGATCCGCAGCAGCTCGGGCGGGCTGTTAGATTTGTTACCGGTAGGTTCCAGCAACACGTAAATGTTGCGGAAATGCCTTGGGAACCCAAATATGGATCCCTTGAGGGAACGCCACGTTCTTGTCGAGGAACACTGCTGAGAAAATCTAGAGAAACAGCTTCTGAATCTGACTGCAGAACGATCCTACTGTCGCCAACATCCGTCTAGCCTAATGAACACGAAGTTAAGATACAAGAAACTAGGTCTCATACGGGAGCATATTGATAGTCGTTTTTCTCTCGCTCTATCTGCGAGCGGAACATGAAGGTAAACGACTAGTACTGGTACGGGGTACCCTTCTCCACCCACCGTACGGTGGCTTGCGGAGTATGTTGAAGTAAATACAGATGACACTTATGATAATCTAGTGCAGTGTGACAAGTATGTATTGATTGTGGAAAATTGATCAAGAATATAATTTATCATATCCTCTGTCCTTCAACTACCATAACTGTAATTGAGAGTATATAGTTGTTATGACTCAGTTTAATAAATTCTAACTTAAACAGTGGACTTTCACGGTTGAGTGTACATCGTAATTTTAAGTGTAACACTTCTGTTTTCAGGAAACAATTCCCGTAAGAGTACGCCGTTAATTTCTTGTGTGTGCAAGTTCGTTTCATTTTCGAAGAATAAGATAAAGAAACAAAGAATCATTTTCACATTCACTTTCAGAAATCGTCGTAAATTTCATTTACTGCATTTCTTCGTTGCTCACATAACCAGCGATGCTTATTAAACAGAGATTCAATAAATTCGATGGATCGTTACGATATAAAAGTGCTGGTTACGTAATAAACGGTTTTATCTCACACCGTAAAAGTAAATTTCGATCGAGAGTGGCCAAGACGAGACTACATTTCTACAGATACGCATGGCATTCAGTATTCATTTATTTACTTTATTATTAGATCATAATTACAGTAGAAAACGTGATTTAGCCGGAGATTTCTTACTACGATGGACGGCTGTGAACATCGTAGGTACTGTATTTGATGACACGGATAACTCGCCCCGTGCGAAGTACAGCCTTCAGCACTCGCCATGATTTCGATACGTAAATGTAACAAATAAAAACCAAAACAAGACGTTTCTGTTTATATTAAAAATTACTATAGTGATAAACCCGTTAAATTACTATTTATAGTACCACACATCAGGTAGCATCTCAATTGTTGCTTAGCGACGTAGCGCCGTACAGAAACGTCGCTCTTAACAAATCAGAATTTCTTGAGAAATATGTGCTCTCTGGTCGGTGGCTACTATTTGCTGGACTGTCAAGGATCCAGCTTTCCATTCCACTCACACAGGTTCTATGTTCATAGTTCTTCCAAGAGTTTGAAATCAAATTCCTTCAACAACAATAACTTTGTTAGCACATAATCTGTCCGGCAGCAAAAGGTCTGATGTCGAAGGGTGAGTCGGGAGAGCTCGGTCATCAGTCCCCCAACGAGGGGCTCTAGGGAAATAGCATACAGGAGAGCAGAGAGGGAGCACCATTACTGAATTGAACGGCGGATGGGTACTGATTCTGCCAAACGTCTATTGACTAGGACTCGTAAACTGACACTGCTGTAAAGGCACAAGAGGACGTCGGTGAATAGAGGTGGGATGCCCATGCGGGCTGCCATTGAAAACAGGAAATGGTGGTGCACTTTATCAAAGCGCTATCGAAATCTGTAGCAACGGCCACTGCATGGAGTCTGTAGGTCGCCACCATCACAGTTAAGTGGCAGCATTCTCCTCGGGCAGTCTGCATGTTAACCTGTCCCACAGGCAGCATTGGCTCTATAGAGAGGACATGAGGGAGCATCGTCCGGAGACGGGTCGCTGGCCAACGGGCGAAGGTCTTACAATCTGCTTTGTGTAGGTTGAGCGGTCCGTAGTTCGTGACCGTCAGAACTGCGGGCTGCTTTATGGCCAAAATGATGATGTCCTCAACAAAAGTGGGTAGGACTGCTTGGTCAGATGGCATCATTTCTTGGAACTTAGTCGTCCTTCGCGTTGCCGTCAGTCCCCAGATGGCTTGGTAAAATTCAGTCGGTAAGCCGTCGATGCCAAGCGATCAGTTAACTGCACCCTCATCGACTGCGTCGTCAACTTCACCTCGTGTGACCGCCACTGTTTAAGTATCTGCCTCTGTGTGGGCGAGGGTGCGTGTGACGCAGTGCGAGTTGGAGTCGTCAGCGTCGGCGTTGGCATCTTCTTCCCTGTGAGTATATCGACAGTGTTCGACGGACGCATTAGCGATGTAATTCCGATTGGGCACTTGCAGGTCTTAAGACGTGACCAGAGTTTCGACGAGCTGTCGACGACGCCGTCGTTCGTCGGACACTATATGATGCATGGATGGAAGCTACAATCCCGCCTGATCACGGCGCTGCGTCCATATCACCACACTGTGCAATTTATGGCATTCCAGCGCTATTATACTAGCCTTAGTTCTTTGTCATTCCGACTGGTTGTCTGGGGTTGGCGACTGAGGGCCCAGATCTCGGAGGATAGCATGCAAAAGTTGACAGTGCTGTGAAGCCATTCGGCCAAGTCCTTCCCGTATCCGACCAGTGTCCTCCAGATCACTGGTTTGACGCAGTCCATCCACCATCTCAGCGTCGAGCGGTATCTGGGGTGATGTTGTTCGCCAGTTGCCCATGTCCTGTTGACTTACTGGCGAGATGCAGAGTCGTGTAGATGAGAAGTATTCTGTTTCCACAGCCCACAGCAGTACCATACGGATTTGGGGTGAAGGAGGAACGTGCAGATGTTGGTTGGTTGGTTTAAAGGCGGGAGAAGGGACCAAACTACGAGGTCATCGGTCCCTTTTTCCTAATACAACAATGCCACAAGTGTGGGAATAAAACGGATGAAACATATAACACAAAACGGAGAAAAAGAAAAAGCCAAAGGAACGAGGGGAAGGTGACGAACACTAAAAGGAACAAAAGAGGACAAGAAAAAAAACAGATTACGCTAGAAACAGAAGAGACTAAAATATGAAAGCAGATTACAGTGGCTGGCCAACCACGAAAATAAAAAGGGAAAACCAGCCACGCTCAACACATTAAAACCTCCACCCTAAAAGCACTAGGGTGGAGGACACAGAGGGACAAAAGACACGCGCTAAAACCTACATAGAAGTATAAAACCCACTCTCATGGATAAAACGTAAAGCTAAAGCTGCTGTGGAGGCATTGTCGCCCAACACTGAAGGCAGGGTGCTGGGGAAGGAAAAGTCTGCCGCAGAGCGGCTAAAAGTGGGCAGTCCAGTAAGAGGGGGACAACTGTCATTTGGGAGCCACAGCGACACTCAGGTGGGTGCTCGCGACGGAGTAGGTAAACATGCGTTAGCCACGTACGGCCAATGCGGAGCCGGCATAGGACAACTGATTCCCTGCGAGAGGCCTGCTTGGAAGACTTCCACACATTCATAGTCTTCTTAATGACACGCAGTTTGTTGTGTGTGCTCTTATGCCATTCTGTCTCCCAAAGCTGGAAAACCCTGCGGTGTTAGAAGGAACGCAGGTCAGCTTCGGAGATACCTATCTCTAGAAGTAGTTTCCGCGTCGCCTGTTTGGCCAGCCTGTCGGCTAGTTCGTTGCCCGGGATTACGACGTGTCCTGGAGTCCACACAAACACCACGGAACGGCGGGACTGCTCCAGGACTCCTGAATGGAATCTATCAGATGGTGGCGAGGGTAGTACTGGTCGATATCTTGTAGGCTGCTCAATGAGTCAGTACACAGGAGAAATGAATCGCCAGGGCATGAGCGGTACTCAAGAGCACGAGATATGGCCACCAGCTCTGCAGTGAAAACACTGCAGCCAACTGGCAAGGAGTGCTGCTCAATGTGTCCTCCATGAACATATGTCAAGTCTACGTGACCATCAGCCATTGAGCCGTCGGTGTAACTCGATTCATAGCCCCAGAACACGTCAAGAATCGAGAGGAAGTGACAGCGGAGAGCGACGGGATTAAAGGAGTCCTTAGGGCCATGCAAAAGGTCCAGACGAAGCTGCGGCCGAGGCGTACACCATGTAGGAGTACGTGAAAGGACCTCAAGTAAAGGTGGTAAAGGAAAGGAGAAAAGGGACGGCACGCGAGCCGCAATCGTTAGCCCCGATCTGGGCCGCCGATGCGGGAGATGGACTACCGCGGGTGGGAAAAGGGGTAAGCGCAATTATGAGGTCATCGGCTAGCGTTCAGCATCCTGTATTGCAGATATGCGATTCCATGAGACATATACCCTATGTAGATAGCTTGCAGAACGACTGATAAGAAGGGATGGCTAGAACAGTCACCATCTTGGACTTCCGAGGCACATAGTATGGTGTGGAACCTCATCTTTCGGGAGCAGAACACACTTAAAATCACCTCCTAGCAGACATTGTTTTTATCGCCTCATAATAAAACTGGGCCTACTCATATCGTGGTTTTGCACCCGATGAGGTGTATACGCTAATGAAGCATGTTCTCATGGCAGTGAGTGCCATGCCCCGAGCTAATGGAAGAAAGGTGACATCGGCGACATGAATTCCTTCAGGGACGTACATGGGCACTCCATGGCCAGTGGGATCACGTGCGGAGGTGTGGACAGTACAGCCATTGATATCTGGGAGATTGGCCAAGTGAACTTCCTGCAGGAGAGCTAAATCAATATCAGAAGCTCAGTTAGTCTGCTGCTTTCGCCATTCAGTGGATGTTGTTGGTGTTGATTGTTGATATCCAATAGGGCTCTGGGCCCACTGCTGGAGGCTAATCCAGAGCGGCATCAGGAGAAGGACGTGGGTGTCACAGTGGAACGTATGGTTCAAGTGAGAGACCGATCAGTGGAATGACGCCGACGACGCAGGATCTCGTAACGGTTCCTCGTCCTCGACCTCCTCTTCGTGCTACGCCATGGAGGCGGGCACTGGTGTATCGTCCATTTTCGAAGATGGACTAGTGGTTTCGTGTTGTAGTTTTGACTGTAATACGTCCATTAATGACTTCGGTTCTCTCACGGTGCGTTTGGGGACGGACACAGGCACACTGGTGGAGGTCGCCGACCTCACACCGTCTTCTTCGGCGGTGGCGGATAGTGGGCGTCGTTAGGGTCGACGGCGGCCTCTCCTCTTGTCCGGAGACGTTTCGGCGCCTTCTCTTTTGACCTTTCGGAAAACATTGCTTCCCTATGCGTCCTTCCGTGTCCGACAACGGCAGGGCGTCGCATCTGACCCGGCAAGAAGGCCGCTGTAGGGACAACGAGCGAGTCGGTCTCCACCCTGTTGCCGAAGGTTGTGTCAACAGCGTGGGAGTGGGATCGACGGCTGGGCAAGGCAGCGAGTTGTCGGAGGCGTGCTACGTTGGGGCCTTGCTCAGTTGTGACGTCCTGTCATCGTTGCGAGGTAGCAGGAGAAGCAAGAGCAGCTACGTGGTTCACTGTAGCACCGCAGCTGGCGACGCTAGTGGTCCATCGGAAGTTGCCTAATGTGCCGTTGTAGGTATTCGGATTTAAGGTGCCATTCTTTGCTGCTCCCGGAACATGTCCGAGGCTGGCCTTCATTTATAATTATTTCATGGCACCCGATCTATAGGTAAGCCGGCCTCTGTGGCCGAGTGGTTCTGTGCTCTTCAGTCTGGAACCGCGCGACCGCTACAGTCACAGGTTCGAATTCTACCTTGGGTATGGATGTGTGTGATGTCCCTAGGTTAGTTACGTGTAAGTAGTTCTAAGTTATAGGGGAGTGATGACCTCAGATGTTAAGTTCCATAGTGCTCAGAGCCATTTGAATCATTTGAACCGATCTATAGGTAGGACGCAGCGTAATTTCGAAGATAGATTGTGATCTGTCGGACATCGTTTAGGAAAGGATATGCCCTAAAATGCGCCTATTTCTCTGCAGTATGGCCTGGACTGAGTGCCATATGGTCGGAGTGCCACAACGATTTCCTCTCTTATATTTAAGAACAGCAGTTCGTAATTACCTTTGGTAGTACGCGACATTGCCGTCAGCGTAACGGAGGCGGAGCCCCTGTGAGGTCTCAAGTAGGATGCGTTCGCACGCCGCTTCGTTACTGATTTTAACATAGATCGTCCTGTTCACGATCGACCAGTGTATTCCTGTGTTGTTGGTAGCCGAGATCTTGACCTCAATGCACAGGAAACGCTCCACCTCGAGAGCTTCGGGTCGGGCATATTCGTTGATGGAAATAAATCGTTGTGTAGATTTATGGTAACTGTTCGCTATGTATCGTAGACGGTAAGCCGGCACGTAGGCAACGCCCATCAGAAAGTAAAGAAGGAGCACTCTCACTCCACACACGGAAATATTAGCGTGTCCGCTCTGTTGCCCTGGCAAATGCTGACTGACCAAACCCCGAAACTGTCCGATCTTGCTCGAACAGTCCACGGGTGTAGTGCCTGTCCATAGTGTCCAACGGGCTCAGTGTTTCGGCAATCAGACTGTCGACATCGTCAGGTGCGCTAACGAATTGAGATCCTGACGGCGACCGGCCGTCTTAAATCCCCTCCTCATGCAAGGCGTTCTCTCCGCGGTCCGTGCCCGCGGCCGCGAGTCGGCGCTCGCTGAGACGCTGGCGTCGGCGTCTGTGGTGGCGTCGGTGTAATTGCCTCGTCCGCACTGATCGCCCGATCGGTTGCTTTGCTGAACGTCTTTTTACTTAGACTCAGTGCTGGTTCCCATGCCTTGCTGAGGCTATAGCCGCAATCTCGATTGATGAGTCCGTCCATGGTACGTATTTCGATAGCCTCTCTAACGACTCTGTCCCAGTATTTAGATATCTGTGATAAGACCGTGGAAAGTTGGTAGTTCATTTCGTGATTTTCGGACAAACAGTGCTCTGCGACCGCCGACTTGTTAGGGTACATAAATCGAGTGTGCCTCTGATGTTCTCGTCAACGATTTTCGATATTGCGCACTGTCTGTCCAATATCAGTCTTCCCACACTGACACGGAATCTGGTATATGCCGACCTTCGGCAAACCGAGATCGTCTTTGACACTTACCCACAATGCTGTGTTTTATTGGGTGGGCAAAAGACAGTCTCTACTCGGTGTTTCCTCAATATTCGTCCTATTTTACCCGATAGTGCGCCAGTATGCGATGTATAGGCAGTGGCTATCTCTTCCTCCGTGACTTCTTCCGTCTCCACACGTTGTACCGTAGAGGTGGGGCGGAGAGCGCTTCTGATCTGCCATTCCGAGTATCCGTTTCTCCGGAATACAGTTTTGAGGTGTTCCAGCTCATGAGGCAGACTCTCAATGTCAGAGATGGTGCGCGCCCTGTACTCCAGTGTTTTTAGCAGCCCATTCCTCAGTGAAGGGTGGTGGCAGCTATCAGAATGCAAATACAGGTCGGTGTGCGTTTTCTTCTGTGTACACGTGACCCAGGGTTCCATTCGCTCTTCTTTCGACCATGACGTCCAGAAATGGTAATCTTCCTTTTTCTGCGGTCTCCATAGTGATTTTGATGTCCGGATGTATGGAGTTCAGGTGTGTAAGGAAGTCTAGGAGCTTCCCCCTTCCTTGGGGCCAGATCACGAACATAACGGAGAAAACAAGTAGGTTTCCATTTGGATGTCGCCAAAGCCTCCTCCTCGAAGTATTCCATATAGCAATTTGCGACGGCAGGGGAGAGTGGGCTCCCCATTGCAACTCCGATCTTGGTGTTAACCGACCGCCGCCAAAGATTTAGAAGTCCCGATGACATGTGTTGTGCAGCTTGCACAGCGGAGGAGTGGGCACCATTTTCTTTATTTAGAAAAAAAGATCACAGTGGCCATATTAGGTCACCATCCGACCGTAGTTACGTTACCTACTAACAAATCGCTTGCTGAGCTTGTTATAATAACAAAAAGATGTTGTATAACAAACACTTTAGTATATGTAAGGTGAGGAGATACAGCAGTATCTTTGTGTAAATTATATATACCAATATTTGTCATCTTCATACACTGAAGAAAAAAAATGGCATCGTGAAGAGGGAATTGTGCTGCATAAAGGAAAGTTGGTAGGCGTGTTTCTACATCAGAAAGATGATATATATTTAAATTTCGCTCCATTCACATAACGTTGAAAATCAGGTTTGCTTGAAATCCTGTAACTGTCGTGAGCGTTAGTTAGCTTTGAGATTGGACATGGTGATTCGATGTTAGTGAAGAATGCCGTAAAGGCGCCAAACACGCCTATATCGATACCTCACTGGTTTGAACGCCGCCCTGTAATGGGGCTACTCGAAGCTGCATATTTCTTCTGCGATCCTGAAGAAAGACTTGAGAGGAATGTAGCCACTGTAAACGATAGCTGGCGACAGTAGTCATGAGAACAAATGATTGCAAGAATGCTGGCTTCCGTACGGCCACGTGGCGCAACCGAGAGGTAGAGTATGCCTGTGGCGTAATGTAATGCATCTGCGGCAGAAATTTGACCAGCAGCTGGCATCACTGTGACTCGACGAAGTGTTACAAATGGATTATTTGAAAAACAGATCCGAACCAGACGCCCTGTAACACGCTTTCTCCTGACCCCGAAAGCACCGCCATTTGCGACTTCAATGGTGTTAGGCGAGAGCTCATTGGAAGACACGTGAAAGGCTTTTGTGTTTTCTGATGGAAGCTGGTTCTGCCTCGATGACAGTGATGAGCATGTTCTGGTCAGAAGGCAACGAGCTGCGGGCCTCTAGGCAACCTGTAAGCGTGCTAGATACGCTGGATCTCCACCTGGAATTACAGTATAAGGTGCGATTTCTTATGACATCGAGCGCACTCTCTTGGCTATGCAGCGCATCCTGACTGCAAATTTGTACGTCATTCCTGCGAATTGACCTGTTGTGCTGCCACTCATGAACAGAGTTCTGGAGAGTAACACATTGCCTTGACCTATTCGATCACCAGATCTGTCTCCAGGCGAGCACGTGTGGGACATCATAGGACGACAACTCCAGCGTCATCGGGAAACAGCATTAACCGTCCCTGTACTGAACGAGCAAGTGAAATAGGCATGGGACTTCATCCCACAAACTGACACCCGGCACCTTTACGACATAATGCACCTCCTTTTGCATGCTTCCATTCAACATTCTGGCGGTTACACCGGTTTTGGTTTTTAATGTACCTGCATTTCACAGTTCCACTGGCTTATCTCCCGCTTACATTAACCCGTGATCTTGCAATGTTAATCATTAACGTATGTTACCTATTTAAGCATATTTCCGAAATTTCATTACCCGAAATAAATTATCTTTTGGTGTTGTGATTTTTTTCCTTGAGTGTATATTACTTACTCCCCTTTTTTATGAATTTAAGAGTTGGTTAGTGTCTCTAATGCCATACATTCTACACTCTTTTAGCTGTTTTGGCTATTTTTGCAATGTTGTTAACTCCGGTCTTTAAAACTGTGAACGCACTTCCGACACTTGTGACCGTCGCCAAGTGCTCTAGTGCTATGCTATTGTGATTACTTCGCAGTACGGTGACAAAAGTCACATTGTGTATGAAGTCTTAACTTGCTGGTATGCAGGCATGGCCGTGTTGGCAAGATTATTTTTATTACATACACTTTTTAACATGAAATTTTCTGGCAGATTAAAACTGTGTACTGGACCGAGACTCGAATTCGGGACCTTTGCCTTTCGCGGGCAAATGTCTACCATCTGAGCTACCCAAGCACGAGCCATGCCCCATCCTCACAGCTTTACTTCCGCCAGTACCTCGTCTCCTACTTTCCAACTTCACAGAAGCTCTCAGGCACACAGTTTTAATCTGCCAGGAAGTTTCACATCAGCGCCCACTCCGCTGCAGAGTGAAAATCTCATTCTGGAAACATCTCCCAGGCTTTGGCTAAGCCATGTCTCCGCAATATCCCTTCTTTCAGGCATGCTAGTTCTGCAAGGTTCGCAGGAGAGCTTCTGTATAGTTTGGAATGTAGAAGACGAGGTACTGGTAGAAGTAAAGCTGTGGACGGGGCGTAAGTCGTGCTTGGGTAGCTCAGATGGTAGAGCACTTGCCCGCGAAAGGCAAAGGTACCGAGTTCGAGTCTGAGCCCAGCACACAGTTTTAATCAGCAAGGAAGTTTCATACCAGCGCGCACTCCGCTGCAGAGTGAAAACCTCAACCTGTTAACATGTTCACACTCAGTTCTGTTTATCTACATTACGTTTAACACGTCTACACGAGTGGCCGCACTATATAGTATAATCTTACATAATATAATATACAGTGCACATTGATTTACATTTTTCTGTAATAAAACAGATGTGAAAGTGGTCATCACAGAAGGAAATCGACAGTAAATTGATATATGTTCGTGGTGAAGCACTGGGATTAAGGAGATTTAAAATCAGTATTCCTTAGCTCGCTATGTGTCTTCAATATTCACGGCAGTGAAATTCATCCACGAATACTTTGTTCCTCTATCTATACTCGGTTCATTTTCGATACTTCTGCTTGCACAGGTAACGGGCCTACTCTGTGATAGTAAACATTATAATTTTGACCGTCTGTGAAAAGTTCCAGAAAAATGTGACTCAGTTCTGAGATAAAATAAAAATCATAATAGACTGCATCTAGGTTTATTAATATGTCTACAGGAACGAAAACGGAATTCCTTTGCCATGTATGGTGTGCCACAACGTGCCAAGAGAAAAAATTCTTGTGTACCATCGCTGTTTTGAATGCTTTGCTTGTGCACATTTTTCTGTCACAAAACCATTTTTTCGCTGGAATACCGTTATTATTCTTGTGGCCGAATTCCTTGTCGCCCTCGAGTCTCCTCATCAGGACCACTAAAATTAAATGTAAAGTCTTGCGTCTGGAAGACAGAATATCTGTGGGGTAGCAAAGTTATTTCACCAGAGGAAAAGATAAAAGCGTAATGATCCAATTACTCGTTTTCGTCTGTGCCCGCGGGTGTTTTAAAAGTTCTCCGACTTCCTAATCCAAGACGCTGTCTGCTTCCCTGCGGAAGTTGTCCGAAACTTCCTGCGCGAGACAGAAAGATTTTTACATCTCTAGCTACATCTTTCTCAATACATTTAAAAGCTGGGAAGTGACTGCGGAAATTTCAAACGAGCATGTTTTTCGCCATTTGTTGTGAAGTCGTGGTATCGCGTCTTGCGTCGGATGTTTCCACAGATAACGATCAAACGGACACTACAGCCTTAATTTATTTTCTGTTCATAGAATAAACTATCTGACTAAAATTATACGGACAAACCTGTGTAATGCAGAATCCGCCACTAGATGTCACGTGAGGCAGACATACCAGTATAGAGTGAGGCGTAGAGAGTTGTGTTTTGTCAGTGCAGAAGCAGTGACTGTAAAATAGGCTGGTCAGAAGATATCAGTGACTTCAAACGTGAGCGACACATTAGATGTCATTTGAGCAACAAACCTGTCACATTCGCTCCAATCATTTAAAGCTACCGAAGGCGACTTTTGGTGAAGCAAACGTAAAGTGGAAAAACGATGGTATAATAAAAAAAAAAATAGTTCAAATGGCTCTGAGCACTATGGGACTTAACTTCTGTGGTCATCAGTCCCCTAGAACGTAGAACTACTTAAACCTAAGTAACCTAAGGACATCACACACATCCATGCCCGAGGCAGGATTCGAACCTGCGACCGTAGCAGCCCCGCGGTTCCGGACTGCGCGCCTAGAACCACTAGACCACGCGGCCGGCTGGTATAATCACAGCAAAACACAGGCCAGACAGACCTCCAACACAGAGGGCAGAGACTGTCGAACATTACAGAGGTTGGCTGTAAGTTGTAACACTACAATTAATATTGTTTATAACTTATACTGATTAATCCTGCATAATGCCAAGTGTAATTCTTTATTATGAAATGTCTTTGATCTACTGTAAAGGTGTGGAAAGGTAATGTGACATGTTTGCTCTTTATAAGTTAAGTTCTTTGTATTATTTGGAGGGAAGTGGTTTTTAATTATGGATATGTGTGTTGACTTCTTAATATGTTTAAATAATGAGAAGTAGTTCTCCTGTATAACGGAAGTTAGTTGGCGTGCTAGGAAAAGGTGGATGTGGCGCTCAGTCTGGGTGGCAAGGGAGAGAGCACAGATTCGGTAGCAAGTAACTGACGACTAAACAGCCCTGGTGCCCAGTGAAACTTACAGTACTGTAGA
Source organism: Schistocerca serialis cubense (assembly GCF_023864345.2). Taxonomy (NCBI): domain Eukaryota; kingdom Metazoa; phylum Arthropoda; class Insecta; order Orthoptera; family Acrididae; genus Schistocerca; species Schistocerca serialis. Next base: position 421,014,959 of record NC_064645.1, read on the forward strand.
TGGAGTGGAATGGCCTCTGATTTAATAGGCGGCTGTAAAATTGAGCTCTCGATTTGGGAAAAGATCTAAAAATGATAGTAACAACGCTTAGAAGAGGTAAATAGAATCAATTATTGCCAATGGAAAGACCACCAAGCCGCCACATGCTCGCCACCATGATTGCGCAACCACTTCGTCACACATATGAAAGGTCAGAACTGTATTGCTGTATGAACCAGTAATGTTGTGTTTGGTTCTGTGCAAATATAATACTAATGTTCAAAATGTGTGTGAACAATGTGTCCATCCTATGCACTTATCCAAGTAGGATCATCTCCTTTAAGTGATGAAATCCGAGAGTGCCCTTTGTATAAAAAGTGTTAACGGTTTTACAGTGCATTTTATTGATGTGTGGCAAAGTTATGGCAGTACTCATAGTGTGCAGGGTAAAATTTACTTGTTTTTCATATGTGTAAAATAGTCTATTTATGATTGAGTATTTTCAAACTTAACTAGAAAATGAACTTGAATATCAGTTTAGGAGAGAGTATTACTTAGAAAACAAAAGTGTTCTAAAGTTTGTTGCTTTAAAGTTGTTTTCATAACTATTTGCTTTACGGGAGGTATCAAAACACTTTGTCTTGAGGTTGTTTGAAGTAAAATTTTACTGGAGATTATCTCCGATTTGTAGAGGTTATTGTCAGGGTAAAGAGTGTTAAATTAGTAGAAACTTAATGATCTCAGATGCAAGAGTAACCCAATTCTATCTTAATGCTACATAATTCAGTTTTGTTGCTACAATGAAAGTGATAGTTGGTGGGACCATAGTTCTATGCCATCATAACAAAATGGATACGTCAGATTAGTAGGTTTCTGGCTAACGATTCTTGAAGTGATTAGAGACAAGCACAGGCAGAAAGTTCGTATACTGTGTCTCCTTATTGCTTTTGTATAGTAAGTGTAAGTATTAATTGTACTTGACTATTATCATATGCTATCTGGTCTTATGTGGGTTGTGAAGAGCAAATTTAAGCTATATTAGTTAAAGACAAAAGTAAAGATTAAAATAAACAAGAAAAGGGGTCATTTGCAAATGTTGTGACTGCTTAACTGCTCAAGTGATAACTGTTGGTAACCACTGTGTAATTTGTCCATTGGGTGTGTTCATTGCACTTTACAGAACAGTATTTAATGAAAGTTCGTTTTGAATTAGTAAAAATAGATTATTTATAAATGATGCTTTTACATTATTATACCTAATTAGGTTGGCGACAATATAACTATTTCAATTAACAGTAATCAGTTACTGTTACTTTTTGCAAAATTATTTTCTTCCTGCAAACAACCTACAGCTATTCTTACGAAATGATGGTTCGATGCCAATGTTTCCGGTAAGCTCGGTCAGTTTTCTAAACTCCTCTCAGAGGGTAACATTTACTTCAAGTTTAGGCCATATTTGGCAGGTTTACTACCGCAGTACTGTTATACGTGGCTGCCTTGTGACAGAAATAAACCTTGTCGTCATTAGGTTAAACTGCATACCGGTATAATAAGCAGAGCAGTAGTGCTTTAAAGTGAGCACATGAAATCAGCGTAAGGAGTCACTCGTGGTTTCCAAAATTCTGCTAACAATCCACTTAGCACATTGGCTGCTCTTAGGCAGTTAAAAAGAATTATGTACAATGCTGGAGCAGCACTCCATAAGACTCACATGTCTTTAGTCTGTGCGAAGCGACACTTGAAGTGATCTAATAAGTGATCTCATTGGACTACGGATGGCTGAAAACGAGTCTTTGGTGTCATGAGTACTGGTATGGCCTGTACGTCTGATGGTACGGTTCGGGACTGACGAATGCCTGGAGAATGGTAACGCCCGTCAAGTGTTGTCCCGACGGTGAATCATGGAGACACCGGCGTCTCTAGTTGTAATATGGCGCTCAAGAAAACGCTACACGCGGCAGGATATGAACACATTTTGCACATTATGTACTGCTTACAGTAGAGGGACACTTCGAAAACGATGATTGTTTGCATCAGCTGACAGTACACTCTCTCAAAAAGCAGCAGCTGTGAGGACAGTGACATTCCTGAAATTGACTGCCGTACCCAAAGTCCCACCTGAACTCAAGCAACGTCTTTAAGATGAGTTTGAATGTTGAATTCGTTCCAGACCCCAGCGTGCAATATCTATTCCTTCTGTGGTTTTTTGAGGAAGAACAGGCACCCATTCCACCACACACATTAAGACACCTCACTGAAAGTGCCGTCAGCGGAGTTCTGGCTGTCGTAATGGCGAAAGATGTTCACACCCCATGTTAATGTCCACTAATAGGTGTCCGGATCAGATGGTGAACGGATGGTGTGTGTCCGACTGCGAGAATTTCATACTACCCATATTTTGAGTTATGACTTTGGGGGATTCAGTAATTCATTTCGACTTGGAAATTCTTAGGGGATACTTGCAAGGGTGTGTTACCACATCCTCATGTTGTGTATAAAACGAACTTTTCGGCCAATGTTGTATGTGATCTGAACGAGGATGATGTCTTCATAGCCAGCGGTTTATGTGAGCAGAGATGAAACTCAATTGAGAGTAAGTGCTCACTGTGCAGCCAGAACAAAAATAAATGACTTGAGGCTATCGACTGGTATATTAGAGACACTGCCCAACACATCTGTGCAAAGTTTCATCGGATTTTCACTGTGGTTTCGATTTCGCACCCCATCGGACCTTACTTTCCGAAAAAAATGGTTCAAATGGCTCTGAGCACTATGGGACTTAACACGTGAGGTCATCAGTCCCCTATAACTTAGAACCACTTAAACCTAACTAACCTAAGGACATCACACACATCCATGCCAGAGGCAGGATTCGAACCTGCAACAGCAGCAGTCGCGCGGTTCCAGACCGCTCATCCACGGCGTACGGCCTTACTTTCCGAACAGCGCCCGTTCATACAATAGTTATTAATATTCAACATCTTTATTCTTCATGCCTAGATATTTGCAGTCCTCTGTCGCTAGACGGCTTCGTATTATAGCGTGTAACATGGCACTGTGTAACGTAACAATTTCGATGCTGAGAAACAGCGTGTTGTAATCGAATTTCTAATTCGAACCTTCTTTCACACATGGAGTCTCCTCTACTTCATCAAGACATAGCCAGACGACACATGAGTGCTGCGACATCTGCAACAATTCGACACCTTGGGTTCGTTGTCACCGATCATCCTCCATACAGTCCCGACTTGGTCTCATCTGATTTTCATCTGTTTGCAAAATGGAAAGAACACGTTCGAGCACTTCACTTTGATAGTGACAAAACGCTGCCAGCCGTGATGAAATGATGTCTGTGTCAACAAAGTCAAACACTCTATAGTGACAGTGTCAAAAAACTGGTCTCTCGTATGGAGAAATGTGTTCATCGCCACGATGTTTATCTAAGTTATCTTATAATGTTTATCTAAATTATTTAGTATTTGAATAATGTAGGACATGCTGTTTCTTTGTTCTTGCTATAAACAAATAAAATTAACAGCTATATCATTTCTGCTCGTAAAGACAGGGTAGCAAGGAATTCTAGACACCAAGATAGGTAAATCAGCATGAGCCTTATAAATTCCAGTACATATTGCGATGTGTGTTCACATCAGTGGAGAATGGAACTACTGTTCCAAACATCTGGAAAATAAAGAAAAGCATACATTTAGTGTTGAAGTTAAAGTACTATAGAACGCTTTTGCCATGCTGAAAAGCCACTAGTTGAAAAGTTCCGTTATTTATCTTTTTATGAAGTGGTCTAGAGCGTTAGGCATCATTTGGGATAAGAAACAGAAAGGGTTATGAGCTATACTAAGAAGTACGTCAATGACGTATCTGCAAAAACTGGAGACAATCAAAAGAATTCAGCTAATTAGGAAGCAAAATTCTACAAGAAAATCTAACCAGGGAAAGTGTGACAACTATATTGGTAATGGTGAAAAAATTTGTTCTAGATTAGAGTTTTACTACGATGAAATGCTGACTTGTCGTAGATGAAGTACTTACAATTATATATCGAGAATTCTGCGAAGAACAATTTGATTTTCTTCTAAATATCTTGAGAATTATGGTATTGCCATTATAGTGAAGGACAACTTGAAATCTGAATTGAATGTAGTAAGGTGCACTTGTTTTATTGAGCCTGCAGTTATGAGTTCAGGAAAATTTACCAATTTCCGTTGTGCATTAAGCGAAACCTATATGGCATCTGACACCTTATAAGATTGAGAAACATAAAGTTGTTGAGATGTAGAATAAAACTTTTATCATTATTTTGCGAAAAACTAAATTTTTGCTGACCTTCACAGTCACACTTTAACCGGTATCAACATTTTTTGCAGCTTTGTACATACTACAATAGACGATTTCAGTCTGTTTACTCTCAGCGAGGTTAAACATTGCAAAATTTCAGTACGAAGTTAGAGGTTCATAAGATTATCTATTGACATTAACTTAAATATGAATTAAATAAATTTACACTACACTAAATGCTATTTTTGCCAACAGAGATATTAACTCATGTATAAGTTATGGTTTCCTAAGATTCTACTAGTAGATATTAACTTCAGTGTCTTTAATAATTATTGTTAAATTAGTATTTGCCTACAATGGAGCCACAAAGATCAGATATATTATGCTTACGACATTCAGTGCTGCAAATCAGAGAGTAACACCGCAAAACAGAATTCCAATGTTCCATCGAGTATTTTGATTCAGAAGTACCAGAAAGTCTCAGAAGACGCTGACTGTAATTCAGGAACGCTATCAGAAAGTTACGAACAAATTTAACAGAAATATAGATTACATGCAGCGAGATAAGGATTACTTCTATTTCCGTCATTTTTGGTTGCAATTTGTACCACCTGGTTACCGATCTCTGCATCACGTAACAGGTACCGACTTGGACAAAAAAGCTGCAGATATTTTATGCCACTACATGGATATTTACTTGAATTAAATACAGGGAAATTTTGTATCTTTACTGTTACTAAGCTTTCCTCTTTCACTGAAATCAGATCATCTGCTTTTTGTTTGTGATAATGCATATCTAAATACTAATTTTACCAACTCACTCAATCCACTTTTTGTGCTGTCTGGAAACAGGACAATCGTATCAATGCCGTTAATTACTTTTTATAAAAATTTTCCTGTGTTGTGGCGCCATAGCAAAGAAAACACTTGTCATGAAACAAATGTCAACATTAAATCTATATGTTGCCAAAAAAAAAAAAAAAGTTTGAACCCTAGTCATACTTAAATTCTTTTGAATTTCATATTGCCTGTTTTGGTTTATAAGACTTTCCAGAAACCAAGACAGCTACTTTCCATACATTAAAAATTTGAAATACTATTAAAACAACCAGATCTTAAAAGTGGTGTGATGCATGTGTCTGCTTATCGACCTCGTGTAACACTTGTGTACCTGCGAGACTTCAGCTTCTTCGACCAATTGCCGTAGAAGGTACAATATTATCCATCTCTCATATCAACTCTGCTCTCAGCTGACTCTTCTGGACTTAGAAGGCGCCAGGGAATATGACAGTGGTGGTTGCATACCCAAATACTTACATCTAGCAAGAGGGAGAAAGTTCAGAGAGGGAGAAATGTAGTATAAGTTATTGTACATGTGAACATTCATTTCTTTGCTATCAAATTCATTTCTGGTGTAGGCAAGAAAAAATCCTTGTTTACTCAAGGTTTTCTTTGTTCCTGATAAAAAGTAAGTCACCCGTTCACGCTAGGTATTATCATTATTGGTCTGTTATGAAAGAAAATTACTTAATTACATATATTTTATTAGAAGGACTATAGTGATTCTTGGTAGCATATCAAATTACTTAACTGTGGGCAAATATACAGGCTTGTTCAGCTGCCTCTACCTATGGGGCTTATATAACACACAATGCCTTCAGAAACCATGTGCGTGAGTCTCCTTTTCTCCCGTCCATTACTTCCAAACTGTTAGTCGAACAGAAAAAAATTAACAGGACCTTTTTGTAAGAAATTTAATTTGCTTTAACTTTGTACTACAATGCGTTTCGCTGGAGGCCACGCTTTTCGTGTTCATGAGAAACATGACTGAAGATAAATATCTTTGAAGGTCACTTTTCTTGAGTGATTCGAGAACTACAGCCTTTAACGAAAATGAATCCCAGTATAAAATTTAATTGCATTAAATTTCATACAAAAAGATCCTGTTCATTTTTTCTATAGGACTAACAGTTTGTGTGTAGCGAGGAAAAGAATATGAAAATTTTGCGTGTGATATTTGAAGGTGTTGCGGGTTGCATTAAAACTATAGGTAGTGACAGCCGATTCACCCTGTGATTTATGACTTACCTTCACCTTTCTGTTGTTTTAATTTGTTGATTTGTTCCTCTGTGGTTTCTAGATGCTCACAGCATGGATTTCAAATTGATTGGTCACATTTACACATTTCACAACACATAACGTTTCTTGCTGTGCACTGCACATGATCTTACTTTCATGCTATTAGGGCTAGCTAAAGGATGGTGGGAGCTGTATAAGGTTAAAGCAGAGTGCGCTGTGCGCTATTGGGGTGGGGGTTGGAGGAGAGATGCGTGGTAAAATTCAAAAGAAGAAACTTATCATACCTACTTGATAAACGTAGCTGAAGTAGTAAATGAGGAAGACTGGCTACAGATATGACCAACATGGTATTATACAGTTAAATAGAGTTCAAAATTCAAGTTATTACACGGCGATTATGGTAGTGAGTTGAGGACTGCCAAGTATAAGTAACAAGTTTACCGAAACGTGAGCTGACGGCACCGTGGTTTGAAAGAAATACAATTTGTCATTCTGAGATACAGCTACATGGATTTAGATGGTTTTATCAGAAAAAGTGATACAACCTGAGCTGGAGTAGAAACACCTACATACACATTCTTGCAGTTTTTCATGTCAGTGTATGTTGTGCAAGTGCCTTCACCCTTGCATAACTTCCGCGAAAAACATTCACTTAGACCTGCTTACTGGTTTCAAGCCATAGTCCCTTCTTGTAAGTTTAACACCCCCCCTCCTCCCCCCCTCCACCAATACTTCCTTCCGTTACTAGACTGACAGTTGCTAGACGTCCCATGATTTGTCCCAGTCAACCAATTCCTTCTTTTAGACAACTTGTGCTGCAAGTTACTTTCAATCACTTCGTTTCAGTACCTCTTCATAATTTATTCTATGTACCCACATAATTTTAAACATTCTCCCGTAGCATTACATTTAAAAAGTTTCTGCTCTCTTCCTATCTGCACTGCTCATCGCTCACGTTTCACTTCCGTACAAACAACTGCAGGAAGAACTTCCTAGCAACCACCCTTTTTTTATTTTCGATGATAAAATATTTCTCTTTTACTGGAATGGTTTTCTTGTTATGCCAGTCTGCATTTTATATCCTCCCTACTTTGATCATTTATTTATCTGACCAAATAGCGGAACTCACAGACAACTTTTAGTGTGTTAGTTCCTAAACTAATTCCATCCCCTGATTCAGTTCGAGTCATTTCCATTACATTGTTTTACTTCGGTTGATATTCACTTGGTTTCTATACCAGTAGCAGGTAAATTTCCGCTTTCAGTGATTCACAGCTGCTAATTTCAGAAGTCCGAAGTGTGTGTTCCAGTCAACAATGTTAAAAGCTTTGTCTAAATCTTCAAATGCTGTAAATTAAGGTATTTTTTCAGTCTCTCCTCTAAGATAAGTCGGAGGGTCATGACAGGCCTGCATGGTTTTTTACATTTCATGGACCGAACCTCATCCTGCATGTCATGCCAACAGATTTTTCTATTCATCTGTAAGTAGTTCTTGTCAGTATTTTGTAACCACAATATCTGATGGTTTGGTAATATTTACACCTGTCCTGTGCTTACCCTCTTTGGAATAGAAACTATTACATGCTTCATATTTTAACTAATCTCCTTTGAAATGGAATGTGTGTAAAGTTAGATAAAATAATGACAGATACAGAACAATAAGATTCACCAGTCTGGTAAAATGACTGTTAAACAGGAAGGAGAATCTGAAAGTCTTAGTTTGGTGTAGGCCACCAAGTTTGCTTACGTTTTGCCTTAAGATGCCTAAAGCGCTATGCTGTACACCGTTACAAGACTCATTACGAAAGTATTTGCTGCTATATTAGCTGTGAGAGGATGCTGAAATTTTCAAGACAAATTGTTTGAGCTGAGTAACATAGTTTCGTCTCGTGTGCCGCCTCGCGCAGAACAATTTGTTACCCTGCAGCTCGGGCATCGGAGCGTTATTAACTTGCCCGCAACCGTTAGTTCACCAGGCCCCCACAAGAGGGTGCGATAGCTCGTGTCGCTCACGAGAAGCTGATGCTATCACTTTCGCGAGGTCACCAATTTCCACACTATCTCTCTTTGCAACTGATTCTCCCACCAGCCTATAGGCAAACGCATAACCTCATAATTTCCTTCCAAAAATTTTTCAACTAAAGTTTCGAAAAAAATAATTTGAAACCTGCTTTCTGCCAGGCGTTCTGCCATACTACACGCAGTATACGTGGTGATTTGTAAGCCGATGTGAGTAGAGCACTCAGAAAGCAGTTTTAGCACATTAACTCAATTAACTGTTATGTTTGGTCTGTGATGTCTTCTTGTTCTACCTCATGAGCAGATCACTTGCCGGATATTACGCCAACGGTCTTTCCGTTTAAGAGACTATCAGGAAAGCCTAGTCTGCAGCCGTTTAGCTCATATTTTGCTGTCAGTCTCCTGAGAAGCTTGAATGAGTACGAGAATCAATCGCGCGTCTTTATGGAATTTTTTGTCATCGTGACGGCAAAAATTTGGAGCAGAGGCTAGAAAGAAACAGTTCTGTATAGTAGGAGCACTTATACTGAACAGTACTGTATGATATATGCATTTGCTTTACCTAACAAATTGTTCCACAACTGTTCAATTTGCCTTGTATCTTTTTATGATTTAATCCTTGCAATTGTATATCAAAGTGGTAAAACCACCATCAGCGGCTGACTGGTCACGTCTGCATTGGAATTCCATCTGCCACAGTTTGAGACGTATTATATTTCTAACAAATAAATATGGTACGACACAATCACCAATTGCGTCTCGACTTTTAACCGAAAAAAAATTATATTACTTATAAGTAACACTAGGAATTAAAATAAGCTACCTAGCTTTTTCACATCATTTGAAATAATTCAGGATATCTTACAGAAAGAGTTACTTAAGTAAATGTTCTGGCAAGAATACCCAAAAAAAAAAAATGGTCGCAGTTATGTCAGTTTTAAGAGTCAATGCGAAAAATAATGCACCACAATCATAGACAAAACATAAAGAGTTAGGATATTCAAATAAATTGTAGAAACTATAAAACAGAACCATGAAGCAGGATATGCAGTAGCTGTAAGAATTATTTAAATGGAAAGATTATATGGTTTAAGTAAAAAATCTACAATAATAAATGTGTCTACATAAATATAAAACTAAAACCTATACGACAAACGTAAGATGTAAACGTTTATATGCATATGAATGTATATAAACCGAACAGAGGTACTTAGGACAGGAATTATTCGGAAAATCTAGGGTGCAGTAGACACTAAAGATACGAGAAGTAATGAGCTATACCAAAACTTACAGAAAACATCAGAAGTAATGACAGAGAGAAGTTAAACTTCTGCGGACACCTCTTTTGAATGAATGACAACAGAGTATTTATATAAATGCTGCCGTATTCTGGAGAAAGAATGTAACAATAGCGTAGGTCCCCAAAACAATTAAAAATAACTGGGAACAACAGCATCAGTTAATCGTGTACAACACAAAATCTATTTTAAGAATATAACACTAATTTAGAAGGCTTCCAACGCAGAAAATAGAAGCAATCCGGAAAAATATTAACAGAAGAATGGTAACTACTAAACAAGAAATAAAAAAAGATGAAAGATGAATTCATTGAGTAAAAATGCAATGCTGAACCACTAGACAAGATCTCTAAACAAATGCAACATTGTCTGCAGAGTTCATGCGACCACTTCATTTCATATCTGCACCTCATTTGCAAACGGATATACGTTACTGGACCAAGCAAAATCATCAAAATGGAGTATTTAAAATGGTACAGTAAATTAAGCAACAGCTGTCGCAAACTGTGTCACAACGTATCAGTGAATAACTGTTGTGAGATTCTGGTAGGTGACACGAAGGCACCACTTCAGCATAGCAGCTGTCAGCTACAGTGAAACTGCAGCAACTGCTATGTTATGAGAGGAAGAAAACCCTAGCACCATACCATGCATCCCCTACACCTGTTGCGTAAGTACATCACTGACAATAACTATTGGTTAACGACTCTTGAGACCTGTAAGTGACACACCAAATGTCATTTAGCAGTGTGTGGGGTTTAAACTACTGGTTACGTAAGGTCCAGTTGAGGAATTACTCTACTGTGTGGGCTTCTATTTATTCTAAAAAGAGTTGGTTTAAGAAATATGAGGTATATGAATGATATACAGATAGATAGAGAAAGCGGGAGAGAGAGAGAGAGAGAGAGAGAGAGAGAGAGAGAGAGAGAGAGAGAGAGAGAGAGACGACAACGGTTGACTATAGAAATTTGAATGTTCGTAAAAGTGTCAACACATCTGTATTTCTGTGTCATATTCAGGAACAGAATAAGATGAATTACGAATAATAGTGATACACATTCCCATCCAAAATAAACGATTAAGTGAAAATATCACGTAAGTCAGTTATGAATCAAGAATGAAACTAATTTGCGTAAGTATAACCTCAGTGCAGTAGACCTAGTGGGCGTGTGGATTAAAATGTTACTTCTTTAACGGTTACGTTAATTGGACAACTTGACTTTTAATTCTTATTTCCTACTCCCATTTCCCACTACTGGATTCCAGCTAGCAGCGCCACGTGAGTACTCCCCAGCCTTTGGCTTACAAAATGAAAGTAAGGATAATAGGTTGAGACGGTGATGACAATGTCACGTGACGTTTTTAGCGATTGGCCTTTCCTCCGCCACGAAGACGTTAATGAGGGTAGAACATCTTCTAGGTGAGGAATTTGTGGAACGTACCTGAGAGGATCTTATGTGAAATAGGACTTGGGGTACGTATCGGGAAGGTAACGAATTATCGGGACATAGAGAGCAGGATCTAAGTTGGGATGAAGAGGGCGGTCTTGTGCCTTAATACTGGTAGGGAAAGGCACAACAGGCTACAGTTTATAGTGTAGGTAAATCTCAGGCATTATTTCATGGTCTCGTAGATAGTAAAAATCGGCTTGACTTTTGTGGAACATATGGAAAGACACAACTCTTTACACCAGGTAATGAAGTTATCAAGACAGGACTGCGGAGTACACAGGGATGAATGGAGTGTTGAATGAACTGTAAGGAAGCGGTGTTGTCAGTGTATTGCTGTATAAAACCCTAGAGCCGAGAACTTTGGGGAGACTAGTTGCAAAATTAAGATAACCGCAGGACAGTTGCTTAGTCCACAATCTTTTATTGAGTACACGACCGGTTACTGAATAGTTGAAGTTTCATCATTTGTTGCATAAAATAAAGTCACTTAATCACCTGAGGCCATCCTCACCCCAATTTTGTCATGGATCCAAATGTTCCGTGTCAAAACAGGAAATGAAACAAAAATTCCATAACAGTTAATGATCTTGAAATTCAGGTCAATCCTACCTTTAAGGGAATTTTATTTGGCCTTAAGTTTCAGAAAGGCGACTCAAAAGTTATCTAAGAACAGGAACAGTTGAGTTACAAATTACATTGATGAAATTTGACGTTGGTACTGTGAGAGGTACCAAATGAAAGGTAGATTCCATGGAAAATAAAGCACCAGGATATCCTGATCTGCAATCAGCTTGTGAATATTAAGATGTAGAACCAAAATACAAACTAGAATTAAATCAGCAAATCATGTTGCATACCTGAAACACAGGAAAACAATCGTGGCTTGTGAAAACTTGCATGTACTTAGAATCAGGAAAGTGTGCAAACTAGCCCTGATGGTGGCCGACTTCTCATGCCTCCAATGGTCCATCCCCAAATGCCAAAAAAGGTACTACCTCCTGCCGCACTTCCAACCTTTCAGAAATTCATTGCAGAGGGGACTACTCAAAGCTATTGCCAATGTGACATGCAAGGAAAGAAAACTAAGGGAATGGACAGCAAACTTCCCACTTTTTGTGTACAAGATGCACGTTTTACCATTACGAGCTTGGCACTGGGCTTAAGCGGTGTTACGTTGAGATTGGATAATGTGCACCATGTGCTAGGTGGCTGAACACGTCATTGGATAACGAAAATTTTTAAAGCTAAACAGAACCAACACAGATTCCATGCTAGCTGAGCGGTACTGCGGTCTCCAAGCTTATGAAGTTAACACAGAAAGACAAGACTGTGGTTCTTCGATTACCCTGTGCCCTGAGGGGATGCAAGGCGAACATGGTATTCAGTGTCCAGCACAAGGGTAGGCGCCGCCAGTGTTCACACATAAGCGGATTGGAATGGCGACAGTCTTGCTTCTGGAAAGATTTCTCAACACTCCAGAGTGGTGTGCTTGACCTAATGAGACTCACAGGCTGCCCTCTGCTAACAAAGGAGACTTGAGACCCTACCTGGACGCACCTGAAATGCTAGGACTGCTCAAAGCTTGCTCTCAAAATACATTTTTCCAGTTTCCAAACATGTTATGGCAAAACAGTGGCCAAACAATGAATTAGTATCGCAGGTTGGAACGTGACAGCCGTGTCACAATATCAAGTGTTCAAAATGTACACCTTGACCACTGATGTAAGCTGTAAAGCGATTTCAGCTAGAAGATACTGCATGCTGAATTGTATCTGGTCCTATTATGATCAATACCATGTATTTGGGACTTACCGGTGTTTCCATTCCGACGTCTTCTCATACTGTTACACAAAGAGAAAATTCCAGATGTGTTAGCACATAGGCTGGCTGTTAGTATTCAGCCCTTTTTGTGTTTCGTGAACAAGTGATCTAACTATCTCCAAGTGTTGTGTTAAGATGATACATAATTCTATGTGCTAAATGATTGGCACATCTGTCATGTTCGTATAAACCAAGGTTTTTGATACAAAAGCGATTTATCATTTGATGCCCTACCCTTCCCTTTCGGCGACCCCACCACTGCTCCCCCTATCCTTCACTCCCCTCCACTCCAACTTTCAGGCAGTAGTTATCATTTCTGTGGCTATTGGTAAGACCTCTAAAAGTGTATCTAATTAGAATGATAATGGAAGAGGGATATATTCTCTTTTAAAATAATTACTTCATGAACCTCATTCCGTAACAGACTTAAATTTCTGAACTTTATTCCAGTGCTAACTGCTAAAAGAAGAATTAGCTCAAATCTTGTTTGATGCTGCCTATTCATCAAATATGGGGTGTCTAGGAAACTTGCTTTCTCGGATCGCTAGGCAAACAATTCACACAAATCGTATTAATGAGTTTCATTACGAAAAATAAAAGACAATAATTAACTTTGGGAATTACATAGATGTGTGGAAAGAAAAGGGTGACATCCGAAATAAACAAGCGTCTTCAGTATAACAATTCTAGTGATGTGTCGACAGAAGTGCCGACACAGTGTTATTTGAGGGGGCCGATATGCACGCTATAAGCTCACGCAGAATATCTTGAAGTCTGAAACAGGACGCTCAATTAATGCTATAAAGAAAAGTACGTTGCTTTTGGAATACTTAACTTTAATCCATCCTTGTTGTATACATCGTTCTTGTTGAGACATGTTTTAGACGATAATTATCAATTGCTATGTAAGGCTAATGAGCGATGCTTCGTCAGTGTAGTCGCTAGCAAAGTCGTCCGTACAACTGGGGCGAGTGCTATTCCGTATCTCGAGACCTGCCTTGTGGTGGCGCTCGGTCTGCGATCACACAGTGGCGACACGCGGGTCCGACATGTACTAATGGACCGCGGCCGATTTAAAGCTACCACCTAGCAAGTGTGGTGTCTGGCGGTGACACCACATCTAGTACATGTGAAGTAATGAGCTTTGACTTCTATCCAGGTCGCTGTCTTGACGCTTCTCGTAGGACTGCTGTTCAACTGGCTAAGACCAGTCGGGCGCGGCGCTTATGTCCTCTTCGCATAGAGGCCGCTGCTGTTGCGTTGTCGTCATGGAGAGGGGTCGGTCAGCGTGCAATTGGCTGACGTCTTCTTCACAGCCCTCTCTGGTCCATCGTTGCCAACTGGGGTGCCGGCGCTTGACTTTACGCCGTAACATATCTGTTTGTCGTAATTTACTAAAAGCAGAAAGAACTAGATCTATTGAATAGCTTATAGGTTCAGTAAAAAGGCGCTATTTATTCAGTGGGGCAAACGAAAGAAAACATAAAATTTCATCTTGCAGTCATCACTTTTCCCATTATTTGCGTGACTTAGTCTGTGAAATGTGGGCCAATTCTCTCGATTCGTCCAGTTCAACCGTTACCATAGTGTAGCATAGTTCCGCTTGTTTTTTAGGACTACAAGTTTCGAGAACACAACACCCGAAACTGTTTGCAGCAAACACTTGCACTGGAACTGTACGTACTCGGGAGCCTGTCAGGCGGGGTTGCGCTACCGGTGCCTTCACGATGTCGGAGAGCCAATAAATTCTGCAGCGCCCTGCCAATTAGGGCCAGAGGCAACGAACAGGAGCGGCGCAAAAAGAGGTGTGTCATCCGCTTGTGTGTGTGTGTGTGTGTGTGTGTATGTGGGGGGGGGGGGGGGGGGTGCCTGTTATTCTCTTTCCGCTCTCCGGCGCGCAGTGCTTCTCTGCCAGCGCATAAAGATCCGTATGTCTCGCACGTTCACCGGATATAAAAGCACCCAGCGGTACCCGCAGGAGTGACGTATAACCATGATTTATGGCAGCTGCAGGTCTGGCTGTCGGGCCATATGTACGTTTCTCATGTTGACGGCCGTCTGCTTTTAAGCTTCTAGGTAGTGAAGAGTAGCCTCACGCTTTCGTACTAAGGTCAGAGGGCAACTGTGGGATCCTTTTTATTTTCTTCCAGTACATCGCGCGTGTCACTAAGGTAGTTTGATGGAAGTCTCATCGCTAAAAACTTTTTATAAGCAGAGAACTGTTGAAGTTTCCGTAATGATAAGCTAAATGTTTTGTACCAGATTTTTTTTTGTATCTACGCTAATTTGTAATGTTCAGTGTCATTAAATGCAAATTTTTCGGTAGTCTAGAAGTGTAATTGAAATGGACATAGATAATAGGGTAAAAACAGTTCATGCAGACCGGTTTACCTCGATGAAACTAACGGGCGAGCTGGGGTAGACGTTGAGAAACAGACAGCGCATTCTACAGTACCGCTGTTCAAACGACTTGCAGCCATTCTGTATTACGCTGTCCGTTTTCTCCCTTGCGTCAGCTAATGCCAGGGTGGCTCCTATGACAAGAACGCGACTGACTTTCTTTCCTTTACTTTCCCAGACTAAAGCCGTCTTCATATGGATCGTGAATTCGAACGTCAACGATGAGCGTGCCGAGTTCAGAATTCTGCTGGACGCTCAGAAGCGATGCGGCATATGCATACGTCGAGTGTATCAACGTTGTATACACGATCGCAGTGAGCACCAGTGGCAGTTTTCTGGCTCGCAGGTGACGCAGTTTGTGTATGAAATGGACAGGCGTAAATTACTACGATACTGCTATTAAAATACACATTTTCTTCTATGTCCTTAGGCTAGCCACGTTATTCTGTCTGTAAGATAAGGAGATAAAACTTCAATATCTATGAAGATATTATAAGACAAATAGGAAAGTTCCATATACAGTCAGTATATTACAAACAGTGAGATAAATATTTAGAATAGTTTTACACGTAAGATAAAAATTATTTCACCCTTCTCACTTTTGAGTAAAACCGTGAGATCATTCTTATCTGACAGCTGATTCAGTTTCGTAGCAGAATCTTTAGAACATGTGAAATACAAGTCTAAACAAAAAGTGCAAAATACCTTACTAAAAGTACAGCAAGGTCTCTTGTAGATAAACCCAATAGAACAGAAACCCTCCTGAGAGACAGAGAGAATATGAAGGCTTTAATCACAGATATGTTACTAAGAGACTTTTAATGATAAGAAATCATACGTAGAAAAATGTGTTTTTGATTGATCTTCAACGTGTCTTTGTGTTGAAATGGCGTGTTTCCGTAACAGGTAAGTTACAATTCCAGAATTCTTTTGTCACCAGTATGATTCCTGACATTTTATCACAAAAATGTGTACCAATAAAAGATGGATCTCGGACAGATTAGTTTGCTGGTGCTTTGAAACGGCATACATCTGTAAAACGGAAGTTATAATGTAGGCCACACCAAATTTGGTCTTCAACTAAAACCCAACATGGCATCTCCCAGCTGTTGTGGCGTTCGCTGTGTTATTCAGTGGTTTGGTATTTAACTAATTTGTAAATGAAAATGATAATCTTATTTTATTACATTGAGTAATTACTAAATAAATTTTTTCCCGGCTAAAGAATTGGTCAAGTTGCTAAAGAGCTCCAAGTTAACGTCGTGTTAAAGTGTTGTCTGTAAGTTGTGTAAGTGTCACTAAATCACAGTTCATACAACAGATTCTATACAACTATGGATTATGATGGAAACAGTTATCTTCAGCAAAATGATCATTAAAACCACCGAACATCAGCCGCGCACATCACTGACGTATGTTACCTGAAACAATATTCTTCGCAACTCGTGCGTAATTAATTTCGGCTCCATACATCAGCTAGAAAAGTTTGTTATAACGTTCGTGCTATGAGCAGTGTTTTTTAAGAACCAATCTGATTCGAATCATTTTCATTCAAATGAGTTCGGGACCACCGGTGCACATTTATTTTCACACATTTGTATTACGTTCAGCATTTATGTCTGCAGAGTTGCGAAATTTGAATTTGCCGCTGAGACAATTGATGACATGGCGGCAGACAATTAATACAGACTTTCTATTGTTAGACCAAATAAGTATTTTAACTGCTTATTAAACTTTACAGAAACTCTACTTTCGTATTGTGCACTATTTAGACTTCACCAAGCAAACATTTGATTTGTTTCTAAGGAAAACATAGACAAAAACGCGATACAAATCGCTATCATCAATGGCTGCGCTCCTTGCAGCGGAAAGAAACAATTAACACAGATAATGCTTACTGAGAGAGGAATTACAGTTACAAATAATTATTCACTCATGTTTATAATAATAATGAACTCATTTTTCAAGTAATAATTAACAAATAATTACAATTTCTTAACAGACCTCAGTTTGATATGCGTCTTGCGTGCTGAATCTACAAAAGCCAACAAACAAAGGTAAAAACAAAGGAAGACAAACGCAGATCATAAAAGCACTTTACAATTATCATTGTCTTTGTATGATACACATCGATATGTCCAATTACATCATAAAATATTACATAAATAATTAATATTTATCATCTTTTTTATGTTGAATAGATAATGTTTATAATTGTTAGAGGCATAATTTCATCTCGTTGCACTGTAGCTAAAATTTATCTCGTGGATGTTACACTGTGTACTGAAAAAGAGCTGGCGTGATGTGACGCTGGAAGCGCTCTTCCACCTCACTGCTCTACGTTCAAACGCATGTTTAGAATACCTGCCATGCCTGACATTACTCTACAGCTATGGAAAGACTCCCCAATGTGCTTTAGCGACGGTATGACGTCAGAAACGAAATGGTTCAAATGGCTCTGAGCACTATGATGGGACTTAAATTCTGAGGTCATCAGTCCCCTAGAACTTAGAAGTACTGAAACCTAACTAACCTAAGGACGTCACACACATCCATGCCCGAGGCAGGATTCGAACCTGCGACCGTAGCGGTCGCGCGGTTCCAGACTGTAGCGCCTACAACCGCTCGGCCACATCGGCCGGCGTCAGAAACGAGCACGCTCAACGTTGATCTTAGAATGTGCGGTCCGTGTCACGCAGGCTTAACGACATCGTGATCGACATCACGCCGTTCCCTAGAATTTCTGTTTTCATTGCAACTGTTGTATCCACAGACCCAACCAACCAACCAACTCGCTCACGCGCGCCCTGACATCGCTGGCCACTGTTCGTCGCGGCTATCGGCGACTCAGGGCGTTACCGCCGACGGAAGAGGTCGCTCCATGGCTGAGCTCGGGTCCGCAGCGCCCTCTGCCTTTTGCATATGAGGAGGATCGCTGGCCACGAGACGGACAGTCTGTTGTCGATTGTCTATTGCTAGCCTTTCGTAGAGCTTATAGCGGAGCCATTGCGGTGTGATATTTGCTATTGTATTCGACCAGGCTCAGTTCACGGATTACTCTTGGATATTACTTGGACTTGTATTGCTGCTGCACGTTTCGTCAGAAATAAAGATAAGTTATCTCCTCAATCTAGCTGGCGCAATTCTTGTCATCAATTATTTTTCGGCCAACAGGCATAGCTACATCCTGGTCACTACCCACGCTTTATACAATTTGTGGTGGCTGCCCCAAAAGTACCACCGAGGACCTTGGGTTTGGGAGCCGTCACAAAAGCAACAGTGTAAGTTATGCCATGAAGCGACTTGAGGGCAGCAAATACAGTAACAGAATTCGATTTCGAACGTGCTATGGCTTACTGGAAACGTGGGAGAGTTGGCAGTGTACCAAGAAACTGAACAGAGCTATTATGGTGTAATGGGCTGCAGTGAATTACAGGGTGGGTGGTGGAGGAGCCGTTCTTCTTTTGTGTTAGAACAGTGCTCGGCACTCCAACCTATGGGCTGCAGAGGGGCGGACGACGACAACAGGAATCCGTCTGAGGTGAAGATGGCTGCAGCCCGAGAGACAGAGCTCGGGAGAACCGGCTAGATCAGATAAACGTGCGCGCCCTCGTGCGTGGGCGTAGCCTGTTATCGACCTTCGTGTCGTCATATCGGCGTAGTGGCAGCAGACTCCCTAAAGGTTATGCAGGTTTGTGGAAGCTAGCGTCCTGAGAAGGTGCTGATTGCGCGGTCCCTCCCGCCGGAGGTTCAAATCCTCCCTCGGGCATGGGTGTGTGTGTTGTTCTTAGCATAAGTTTGTATAAGGTAATGTAAGTAGTGTGTAAGTCTAGGGACCGATGACCTCAGCAGTCTGGTCCGTTAGGAAACCACACACCTATTTTGAAGGTGCTGATTGAGAGTGGCACTGTTGGCGAACAGCTGCTGCTAGTACTGCATTCCTGCAGCCCGGGGTAACTGTGCTTAGCGCAGCCAGCAGAGTGTAGGCGGGGACGGCGGCGTGGAGGAAGAGGGGCACAGTGATGCAAAGCCCGTACCTCAGTAACAGGTGGCAGGCTGATGATGGTAGTGACCGTCCAGCAGCTTAGTGGCTATCTGGTTATGGCCAAAGTCTTGAACTTGTTCCGTAGCTCGCTCGGCATTTACGAATACTAACTCATTTGGTGACAGCTTGTTTGGCTCTCTGCCGACGAAGGCATACATCGGCGGATGGCGCGATGCTGCCTTGACAAGTCGTTTCGAGCGCCTTGCCACATGATGAGGTGTTATAGTGGAAGAGTGTGGAAGGTAAGCCTTCCATAGTGCATGGACTAAAATAATCAGTGAGAGCTTACCATAAGCGGAAAATAATACATCCACTAGTGAAGGTGAACCATCACTGTACTCGGCTAGGGATAATGCACAGTAGCTTATTATCCACTAATGAAGATGTACCATCGCTGCTCCTGGGTTATTAACAGTGCGTCCAACAATGGTGCCACGCAGCAGCGTGAATCTACTTGTCTTCAGTTGGTTATGTTATACAGCAGTGTAATTGTGGTAGAGAAAAGTGCAGTTACGGTTTACAGTAGTGCAGCTGTGGTTGACAGTAATGCAGTTACGGTTCACATCAGTGCTGCTATGGTTGAATCAGTGAAGTTCTACGATCATTACAGAGTGGAACGGGGATATCTCAGTTATAATTCTGTCTTCATGGACAGGGAAAAGTACGAATCACTTATTACCAAGGCTAAATCACTCAAACCTGGACGAAAGAGGGATGGCAACGACTACAAGTTTTTGAAGAGGTATGAAGTCCTAGAAGTGAATGGATTAACCAAATTGATACAATCTGTAACTGAAGAAGGCAAGATTAAATATTATGTTTATGGTGAAGAACTGTATGATATTCTGCATGATGCTCATGTAATGACTGACCGGGGTGGATGCGACCGAATGTGGAAATGATGATACGCTTGAAGTCAAAGTTGTGTAATATAAGATACAGAGAAGCCCAAATTTATGTTGTTTACAAAAGCAAAAAAGGTCAGAGAAAGGGAATAGTAGTGAAGCCAATACTGTTCAAGGAGCTAAATTCCTGATGTCAAGTTGATCTCATCGACTTCCAATCACAACCACATGTAGATTACAAATTCGTTATGGTTTATCAGGACCACCTCACTAAATTCGTTGTTCTCAGGGCACTGATGTCCAAAACAGCTACGAGGTATGCGATAACACTGTATTGTAGTCTAACAATGATAGAGAGTTCGTTAACAAAATAATGAGCAGCTTAATTGAACTTTGGACCAATTTTAAGATTGACGCGGTACACCTTGACACACTCAGAGCCAAGGGAGCGTAAGGGGAGCAAATCAAGACAGAAAATATGATAACTTCAAGGATGGGGGAACACAACACCGCGGAGTGGAGCCGTCCATTAATACTTGTGCAGCTAATGAACAATAACGCTGTACATTTTGGAATTAAAAGACCTCCGTACGAAACGATGTTTGGCTTCCCTCCTAAACATGGTTTGTCTTCAAGAAGCTTACCTCCTGAAGCATTGATGAATGTTCACTCTGAGTATGACCTTGAAAATGTAATTGATCAGGTGAGTGTTAGCAGTGAGACAGGGACTGAAACGTTGCAAGATAGTGATCTCAGTAAATGTCCATTGCAAGAGGATAACACACCAACAAGAACAGAGGTTGACTACAGAGAGATAGAAAGACTACTGCCTGATTGATTTAGAGTATTCAACTCGTGGTATTTTCTTGTGGACGTGTCACTACATCCGTATCGCAATAACAAGAACGAAATAGCGCCGAGGTTCTCTTTAAGCATTAGGACGGCCCCGGTCCCTTTCGACCTGACTAAATCATATCCCCCATCCTGTTCATAGCGGTTTTGACTTCTCCATCCATAAAAAAAGCCACTGTATGATATGTGTTGGAAGATGTTTGACATGACTCCCTTCATCCTTCTCCCTCCAACCACCTCCCTCCATCTTAGCCCTCTCCTCCTTCCCTGTTTGGTCGCAGATGATAATCTCAGCATGGCTCGAATGTCTCTTTTTCCGCTCCCCCTGCCCACTAAACGAAGTGCTATTTGGAGAAACTAACATCTTTGTTGAAACGTAGTGAAACGAGCAATCTATGATTTTTGAAATTAAGGTTGTAGACCGTGCACAATATATTTCTTGTAGAGTTTTCTGCTGGAGTTTGTCGAGCTTCCCTTGCCGTGTCTGGGCAAGCCGGTGACGAAGTACTTAACTCACCTTTCGTTATAATTTGTCTCTTCCGTTCTACAAGCCTTGTCTAGCTTACCATGTCTGCAAGTGTACGTTTGCTGGTTCACGTTCCGGTAACAACTGCATTGAGAAGCAAGTCTGTGAACCGACTCCATCTTCAAGAACTTAAGAGCTTAGTTTAAATCATATTTCCCTATCCTTAAACAGCATGCGAACGGTGCCATGTACTTTACTACAACATCTGTTCCATAAGCGTGACCTTAACGTTACTTACCAAAAAGAATATTTACACCTTTGTCTTACCTAAATCTCTAACCCTACCTCTCATTCTCTCTCTCTATTTTATTTCTTGATAGTTGCCACATAATCGTTGTTTTGTTTCATTGCACGTAGTTCGTGGAAACCTCTTCATCCCCGAAGAACTACTGCAAGCTATAAAACGTTGAATTTGCTTCATCCATCTCTTGGTCTTCCTCTAAAATTAAAAAATAAATAATCTGTTATACTACCATAATTGTGATTTGTTTTGTCGGCCTTGGCCTTAACAGAGGCCAAAGTAGGTAATGAGTTTCTCATTAATCGTTTTTAATAGCAACGAGCAATACACATTTCGTGACATCAGTAGGACACTTAACGATCCGATTGTCATAACAATAAATATACAAGCTACAACTGAGTTATGTGTTTTTTCTGTTTGGTACAGGAAGGCAGACGTTTGTGTGAGATATAATTCATGGCTTGATATGATGAGGAGTTCTGTCAGCATACAATTGCAATGCTAAGCCAAGAATCAGGTGACATTCACCGTAAACGAAAACCAAACCCACTTTTGAGACTGCTATATACACTATAAAAATATGGATTGTCTCACGAACAAGCTGTCTGACAGACTGATCAGCAAGAACATTATGACCACCGATATATTTTCGATAACCCGTCCAGGCCATAGCATTATCAGCTGACGAAGAATGACTGCTAGTCAGACACACACGTGGTGCTTGTAGAATCAGTGAGCGTGCTATCCTTGTGTAGAATGGGGAGGGCGGAGTTGCGTTCTGAGTTGGCCGAGGGCAGATTGTGACCTCCCGGAGGTTTGGTACGAGCATTTCGAAAACTGCACGAATTGTCGGGTGTTCGACGAGTGTGTTCAACGACCAAGGTGAAACCTTGTCCAGACAACAAGTGGCAAAACCAAGGTGAAACCTTGTGCAGACGTGGACGGCCACCCCTCATTACAGATGTCGGACGCCGTAGGCGAGGCAAACTGGTAAAACAGGACAGTCAGCAAACTGTGGCGGAACTAACATCAGACATTAAAGCTGCGCAGAGTACAATTGTGTCTGAACACATAGTGCACCGAACACTCCAAACGATGAGCCTCTGTAACCGACTACCCATGCATGTAACAATGTAAACACTAAGACATTGGCATATACGACAAAAATGAGCACTTGGCCATCGGCACTGGACGTTGGCGCAGTGGTAGAGCGTTGCATGAGCTGATGAATCCCTATATCTTCTTCATCATGCCGATGGGATGACTCGAACCCGTCGTCTTCCAAGGGAATAGCTCGTTGGTCCCTGTACTGCCGAACGGATACGAGCTGGCGGCGGCTCCATTATGCTATGGGGAGTATTCACGTGGGCATCAATGGGTCCAGTGGAGCTCGTGCAAGACAGCATGACGGCCAAGGAGTATTGTACACTGGTTGCAGACCACGTACAGCCCTTCATGACGATCATGTTTTCGTATGGCAGTGGCATTTTTAAACAGAATAATTCGCCGTTTCACAAGGCCAGGAGTGTGAAGAACACAGTTGCGAGATCCAATTGACGTGCTGCCCCTCCCCCCTCCCGCCAGATCTCAGCCTGATCGAACACATCTGGGATGCCATTGAAACGTGGCGTCAGAGCTCATCTCCCCCCTCCCAGGTATTTACTACAATTAGGTGACCTGTGTGTGCAGATGTGGTACCAAGTGCCTCCAGCAAACTACCAAGACCTCATTGCTTCCAAGCCACGATGCATCGCCGATGTTATCGGTGCTAAAGGCGGACACACCGGCTATTAGGTATGTGGTCATAATGTTGTGGCTGATAAATGCAGCTACAACAGCAGAGCAGGGGCAGACAGGCTACAAGAGGCCAAGTGTACAAGTGAACGGTTCGTGAGTAACTTATTGGTTTAAAATTATACACCGTGGAGTACCTTCGAGGGACCTCTTCACCTGAGTGCTGGTCGCATTTTGGCGCGTGTTTATTGTTATTATCTTATCAAGTGTCACACATTTCAGAACCTCGGATATTGATACTTACTCTGTAATAATTAAAGGAAGATACTTATGTCATTTAATTTTTGATATAATACTTGGTTTAAAAGTATTAAAACTTTATGGGTAAATTTTACACCTTCATTTACGTTGGGAAAAAGTAAGAAGAGTTATCAATAACTTCAGCTAGATGCTTAATTGTACTTACAAAGTTTCAGCTTATTAGCATTAGCCGTTAATTATCTAATTAAACTCGCAAGATGTAGGGTAAAAGGAAGCGACCATTCCTCAGCTCATAATCCGTTACTTCATTTGAAGCTCCCCTCCACCACTTGATTGTCAAGTTTGAACGTGTTCAGTTCGTTAAAAAGAGCTCTCCTATATGGCTAAAAGTGCTTCCATGAAGAATTCGATGTTTCCTTTGACAGGGGTGTGTGTGTTCTCTCCATCTTATCCGGCGGGGGGGGGGGGGGGGGGGGGGATGACAACGCCAAGCTTAATACCTGCCGATGGATCATTACCAAAGGTTCTACAGCTTTATAGTTGAAAATTACTCTTAACAGAAACTCTTATATCCAGCTTGCATCTTGTGAGCTTTCCAGTCTTCGTCACCACTACCGAGAACATCGACCAACTAAATACGAAATGCGGAATGCAGACGTAAAGGGGAAAACAGCCACTGACAATGCACTTACAGAGGAGTGTACTGAACGCCTACTTGATGAAGAGAATTTTTGTATCAACCTCTGAAATGTGCTGGACACTTTCGGAGAAAAATGGGAACGTTACATTTGCAAGTATGTTTCAGTTAGCATCGATATTTGGAGTACAGATTCTTCGAATAGTCCCTGTGAGACACTGTGGCGGACGTGTGGTCAGCTGTGACGCACTCAGCGATTTTCAACCAGTCACGGCGCTGGCAGTTGAGAGACCATGCCTGCGAGTAGCTTTCAAACGCACACTTGTTCGCTGACGCTGACGATGGTTGAACGTTTAGGCTAGAGTAGGAAGAAGTAAGGAGCGACAGCACGTTGGCAATATTGGTGAGAATGTATCATTTATTTGCGATTATTCGAAGTGCCTGCTCATATGCAAGGTTTCCTATTCATTCGTTCGTTTAGTGTTTGTATCGTGATACCTATACTTGCCATTTTAATGACATTGGGTTTATTTGTGATTTCAGTAACCCTGAAACTGATTATGGATCCAGCATTTTACATGGAACATCATACAGTCAGTTAAGTCACTCTCTCCTCAATATAGCTCATTTTCTGGCTTTCTTGATATTGTATTTAGATCGAAAGTTGTGACTTGTTATCTACTGCGAGGTCGTTGGCCATAACATCATGAAACGACACAAATACAAGTCGTAGTCCAAGAGGAAATCGAAACAACTCCGTCTGGACAATAAACGGATATATAATCACACAAGGCGGCGAGTAAAATGCTGATCCTTTCCTCTGAATTTTCAAATAAATGATCGTGGAGTTTGGCCACTGTACGAAATGAAAACTCCATCACATTGAGAACAACAACTCAGTTATGCGACAGGATATGTTTGTTACTTGTCTGTCACCTAACCCTGAAAAAGTTTTAGAACAATTAAGTGTTCTTAAAATTTAAATGAAGCCTGAGCGTAACAGAGTTTTAGTTGCTCTTTGTCATGGACAAAATTCACATAAAATTGACAGAGAGCGAAGTTCTTTAAAATCTCATCGGAACTTAGGCAAGATAACGATAACACTATGCGGAGATACCATGTTGTATGGAAGACTGTATGCAGAAAAAGCAACAGATTTCCTGTTTTGGGCAGTTTGTTAATTCACAGTTAACGAGTCAAAGAGAGACATGAGACTCTAATCAAATCGGAAGCATAGCTCGAGTGGCAGAACAAGTAACTTGCGAGCTTTTCGGAATATGGATCGTGCTACTGCAATGGAGGCACACTGCTCCAAAATCAGCTAGAGTGCACCGAATAGCACTAGATATTGGCCAGAAGATGCATCGCCGAATCTTCAAAAACCTCAAATGCTAAGTTTCCAAAAGGATTTTGAGTGGAGAGAACGGGTCATTGTTGTTGCCAATATAACACACTAGAATATCTCTTATTTCACGAAAAACCTGAAATGCAGCTGAAAATTCCCACTCTTGGTGTACAAAAAGAGCATTAAGAAACAAAAGGTTGGTACCTACCTGGAGCTGCGTCTCATCGATTTGTAAGCCTCTTCACACCTAATATGGTGTCAGTGGCTGCCTCATTCGATTGGATGCACCAAATTTTGGCCCAAAAGCAACGGAGTTCCTCACGCCTGTTGGGCAGGACCATGATGTCCCATTCTTTCATGTTCATACAGAAAAGGCATAAGTCGTGATCAGTTGTTGTCCGAGGAGGGCAATGACAGCAGAGCAGTCTCTGCCCTCATTGACGACAGGTACCGACTCTACCAAACAAAAGGCACCAAGTGGGTCGTGGCCTCACTTTCGCGAAAATGCTCTGCTCCCTGGGCAGATTGGTCGCTCCAAATTAGATAAATTGACCACGTTCTGACGACAAAGAGGAACTGACACTACACCGGGAGGGCACTGTGCTAGTGAGAAATGTGCGAAGCTTTTTGCCCGGGCACACATGTCCAATGCACTCAATTATATATCAATGAACTAGTGGTAAGGTACTAAAGAGTGACAGTCATGTCCCATGATGTTTCGGGTGACTGATAGTACTTTCAATTCATATGCATTTGTTTTTCGGAAGCCAGTTGGATTGCTTCGCATGTTTGGTTGATTTAGAAAACTATTATACAGTCTTTTTCTCGTACTATAGCATGTTTCTCATTTCAACTTTCCTTGGTCATATATTCAATGTTAATGTAAGTTGTGGTGTGTGCTTTGTCTGCCGTCATTTCGTGGTCATGTACTGCCAGATGCCATCTTTGTCTACCAAAGTCCACCTGCTTAGATGGTGGTAACGTGCCGGCCTCCCATGCAAGCGTGCTCGGGTTAGATTCCCGGCCGGGTTGGAGATTTTCTCCGCTCGGCTACTGGGTGTTGTGTTGTCCTCATCCTCATTTCATCCTCACCACCGGCGCGCAAGTCGCCCAATGTGGCGTCGACTGAAATAAGGCTTGCACTCGGCGGCCGAACTTCCTCGGAAGTGGCCTCCCGGCCAACGATGCCATACGCTCATTTCCATTTTATCTACCAAACTTTTGCACGTGACGAAGCTAAATAAGTATCATACTGTTGCAATAGTTCCCTCTATTTATAGTAATAAAATTCCAGTACTTCGCATGAAATTGATCTGTGAAGGTAGGTCTTAACGAAGGTCGCTAGATGAAGAAATACTTTAGCTGATTCCTTAAAGTGTATATGTTCATGTTTCACAAACTAAATTATAAAGTGTTAAAACACTGTGTCCAGTATTCTATAACAGGCAAGCATTTTCAACTCTTTCGAACTGCACATCATTTATTTGATTTTGAGCCGTATTTATAGCAATTATTCGCTTTTCATGATTGACTAATGCAGTTACAGAGAAGGGCCTCGGTTCCCATTGCACTGTGTTTGGCTACAAGTGAGTCACTAATACACGTTAATAATTTTGACAGGATCTACAACAGAGTTACATATTTATTGTTGTTCAGTTGTTCCTACTGAGTCTACATTCATCAAGCTGCACGATTTAGGTAGATGTGAGATACCCATTTAAATACCTTTTTTATTCTTGAATTAAGATAGTGTTACAAACCTAATTACTTAAATAACGAATTTAATGTTAACAAGACATACTTTCTCCGTATCAGAGCTCAATGGTTCTGTCTGTACTAGTTCAAATGGTTCAAATGGCTCGGAGCGCTATGGGACTTAACTTCTGAGGTCATCAGTCCCATAGAACTTAGAACTACTTAAACCTAACTAACCTAAGGACATCACAAACATCCATGCCCGAGGCAGGATTCGAACCTCCGACCTTAGCGGTCACGCGGTTCCTGACTGTAGTGCCTAGAACCATTCGGCCACCCCGGCCGGCGTCTGTACTAGTAGTTCAGTTACTAAATGCAACATATTCTTTAGGAAGTACATTGTTTGCATCAAAATGAAGGTGTTATAATTCTGCAGCTGCAAACATTAATATTTACATGCATGCGTCAGAAAATTCTTAACTTTTCCTTTATAACTGGACGAAAACAACGCATCATTTTGTTTACTCGTTTTCGATATATTTTCGTTTACCTATATCAGGTCCCTCGTCCATAATGCTGTAATCTGTAACCGACGATATACTCTAAACGTTTATGGAAAGAGTCTGTTATCAACTGGACAGGACATTAAAATGAATTCGAAATGCTCACTGAATTACTGACTGTATCATCCAACGCTAGCAGCAGTTTCGTATTGCCCGTCACTCTTCTCCTCCTCCTCTTCAGCCATCGCTTCATGTCCGACCTGTCACGCTGTCAGGTACACGGCGGACGAGTCCGCTGGAACCGGACACGCTTTCCGACCTCTGGAGCGCCTGCCATCGACCGGCCGCGCGATGTCATGTCGCACAGAGGGATGAGTACAGAGGCAGGGAGGGTGGAAAAATGCCGCCGTGGATTAGCGGCGCCAGGTGACGCAGCGTGGTGACGTCACCAGGTGCAGGCCGCGTCCGTTGCGAACCGCCCGCTGGTCCGCTCCGACCTGCGACATCCAACGCTAATTTGACACGGCGGGCAGCTGCGCTGTCGGCGGGAGCTGCCGCAACTCCATCAGCACACAAACGTGTGTCTACAAAGTTCACTTCGCCGTAATGCAGCTTCAGTTACAAAGCCTGTTAGACTCACGGGTCAGTCCAATATTTAACGCAATCCACTATATGGTATCTGATCAAAAGTGTCCATACACCCCATTTAATGCGAAACTGAACACTGGATGTAATAAGAGGCTCACACGCCAATGGAAAAGGAGCGGGGAATATTCTGTTATCATAAGAGAAGCACAAAGAGCAGAATAGGTCAGTCAGCAGAGCTCAGTTACGTCGAACCGTACTCCTGTCAAACGATTTCACCTGAGTAACAAACCCATCAGAGACATTTCAAACCTTCTAAAGCTGCCCAAGTACACTGTTGGTGTTGTTACTTCGAAGCGGTAACGGAAAGTAACAACCACAGCTGAAACAAAAGCGACTGACCTCATGAACTGACAAACAGCAACAACCTAGCAACTAAGAGGGTGATTGCAAAAAATGGCATGAAATCAGCAGGGGGAATGACTCATGGCTTCGAAAGTGCTTCCAGCATTCCAGGTTGCACATTGTGCGTAATAAGTTAAAAAAAGGGCTACAATGTGTAAGCGTACTGTCATATCGCTGGCTTAGTTGTGGAATATCTTTGCGGGCAGCCGCGTCTGCAGAGTCGAGCATGAGACACGGAACTGTTACGTTGTGTTGTGGGTAGCTGTGCATGTGAGAGGCATTGTTACTATGGAAGTTGAAGTGTTGCTACAAGTGATATTACAGTAAAGTGATGAAATATGAAAGTGATTCAGAGGAAAGTGTGTCAAGACGTAATTAAAAATGAACAGTGCCGCTGATAACGTATTTGTGTATCCTCTCGTTGCCTGTCGCACAGCATCAATCATCCGCGCCGTGTTCGGTCTCTCTGAATGAACTAATATGAGTCAGTAGAAATTAGTTACCATAAAATAGTGCAATCAAGTGCCACTGTCTCGTAACGAGCATGAGAACATGCATTCGGTCATCGCGTTTCCGCAGCATCAACAATCTACCGCGCCGCGACGGTTACGCGCACGCTCGTACAATTGAGAACTGTGAACAGTAAATTAACTTTATGAGCAGTCTTATACTATTACTAGTGTCAAGTAGGACTGGCACCAGATATCTGTATGTGTGGCGAGCCTAAGAACATCCGTATGATCATTCAGCTTCCGCATCATAAACAATCACTCGCGTCGTGTCGGTTACGGGTACACTCGTCCAAGTGATATTGTGGATAGAGAATCATCAATATTGTTAATTGGGATAAACATCTACGACTTAGATTGTCGCCGGCCGCGGTGGTCGTGCGGTTCTAGCGCTGCAGTCCGGAACCGCGGGACTGCTACGGTCGCAGGTTCGAATCCTGCCTCGGGCATGGATGTGTGTGATGTCCTTAGGTTAGTTAGGTTTAAGTAGTTCTAAGTTCTAGGGGACTGATGACCTAAGATGTTAAGTTCCCTAGTGCTCACAGCCATTTGAACCATTTTTGAACTTAGATTGTAAACAGTGCAACCTGTGATTTTCATATCGTCTAAGAATATAGATGTTCATACCAGACGTAGGACAGTGTTGTGCTTAACGTTGAGTGGCTCCCCTAAACCCGCTTGCATGTTTAGATAAATAATTTCAGGCAAGACAGCAGCAATGTGGAGCAGAACAATACGATCGCCGCGGGATTATCAGGTACGTGGTGTGGACCGGGCGCACGATCAAGAAGTGGTCGAAACGACAACCAATTAAGGACCCCCGTCATTTGTACTCCTGGGCGTGTTACAAATGGTCGAGCAGAGCCTCATAGGCCAACCATTTCTGTTGTACATAAAATATATTCGCAGTTAAGAGTATCGGCAACCATCAGCTGTATAATGGAATGACGACGATTAAAATTTTTACCGGACCGGGACGCGAACCCGGATTCCCCGGTTCGTCTTACCGTTAGCTTATCAGAGCACGTACATCCATTATGTACATCCTAGTGCATGAGGGACATTTTACTTGAAAGTTGGTTGCCCAATGTCGGCATATTAACACGATATTGCAGTGCCTGTTTGACTCCAAATTAGGATGCAAAGTTGCTTCAGAGATGCATGCTGTCGTGTCCCACTCACGAGTCCTGATAGGGAGTGGAAGGACTGTAAGAATGCGCATCAACGAACTTACTTGGCAGGAGGTCTTGAGGTCTTGGTCTGCCTTCTGTGGGATTCCTCCACTGAAAAGAGGGCTGTAGGATGAGTTAGAATATGGAACTCAGCTAGGATCTCAGGGTACACTTGATGCAATCATAAACCATTGTACGAGGATATATACACTGGAAGCACCCCTGGCACATCCGTTTTATAAACAGTTCTATATACAAAGTGTACTAACTGCCTTCTTAGTAGTGTAGCTTCTCATAGATCCTTAAGTCTCAATATAGCAGAATCGGGCACGCCAGACTAAGTGTTGACTACATGGAAATGGTTCTAAGTCCCCTCTTGGTTACGCAGCACTGCACTACAACCTCACGGCATTATAACTACAGCTAAGCCATATCTGACCGACTGCCCAGCTGCTCAATCACTGCCATCAATCCCCTAACACTATGGTGGCTAGCCTTTTTATAGGCGGTAGTGCACCTGGAACCACTTGTTTTAGAAGTTTCCAGTACTCTCGAGCATTGCGTGTGTGTCACGCGGCAGCATGTGATACCTACGTGACGAACAGTCCGTACTCCACTATGTTCGCTGTGTCCAAGGGTTGCGGCTTGTAACGGCTCTCGAGCCTCGTGATGCAGCAAAGTCCGCTCTTGTTTGCAGAGTAAACATTACACATAAGCTACGTCTAGTCTCGTCCGCCTCGCTGCTAGCAAGAATTTCCAAGCCTACATCTTACTTGATTTTTAACCCTGTTTTCTATCATTCGCGACAATGAATGTAGGAAGGAGCAGGCCCTGCGGTGGCTACAGCCGTTATGCAATACAGTAAATGTATTTTCAGTTTCAACGAGACAATCGTCAGCTGCATAATGGAATGACAACAACGAAAACTTGTGCTGGACATTGAATCGAACCCGGATATCCCGTTTATCGCGAGCGGTCGCCTTACCATTAGGCTATGCGAGAACGACTGATGACCACATCCTAACTTCCATCTGTCGTCAACAATGTGTTTACAAACTGTACTTGTATATCCATTGCGTATATTCTCGTACAGGGAAGATATTGTATATTACAGTCGCTTGCCTGGTATCGGCGGATAAACACGGCATTGCAGCGCCTGTTTTATTGCAAATTACGATGCGATGTTTCTTCAGACGTGCATGGATGTCCGAAGGAACACTACATCGTAATTTGGAATAACACAGGAACTGCAATACCGTACTCATTTTCGTGGTCAGTGCTAATCAGCTCTTGAGGCGGTGTAAAGTGCGGCCTTACTAGGCAGTGAATGAATGGAAACGAGTCATTTGGAGTGCTGAATCACGTTACATACTCCGATGGAAGGATTTGGGTTTGCGGAATGCCTGGAGAACATTACTTGCCATCAAATGTACTGGTTTTACGGTGTTGGGGTGTTTTTCTTGGTTAGGGTGTGGTCTCCCTATTGAGCATAAGAAAACGCTAAATGCGGATGGCTATGGGCACATTTAACATAATTGTTTACCGTGTACCATAGAACAACAGTTCGGAGACGGTGACTGCATTAGCACGGCAATGCACCCTTTCACAAATCGGAATCGGTGAGTCATTGATTCGCTACAGTAACATTTCCGAAATGTACTGCCCTGCACATTGTCTCGACTTAAACCAAATCCAACACATTTGGGATGAGTTACTACTCTAATTTCGCTCCAGTAATCCAGTAATTTCGCAGCAAACGTTTATCAATCATTTCTGGAAGGAAATCGTTGTTCGATGTTGTATGTCTAAGGATCGCTAGTTCTTCGTTAATTGCGTTTTGTTCCAGTGGATGACTGATTAGTCTGTGAATCATAGAATGGAAAAATGCCTTAATGTTGGTTGGGGGGTGGCAGAAATTATTTTTAATAGCGTTATCAAAGCAAGTGGGCTTACTATAGATGCCAAATTTATGAGCCCCATTCTCGTTCCCTATAGCCAGATCTAAAAATTTAATAGCGTTTAGTTTTTCTGACTCCATGGCGAACTTAATCTTAGTGTGCATACTGTTGAGTTGTGCTAACATATGTGCATGTCACCCACTGATCATCTAAACAGCACTAACGTGACATCCATGTATCAACGGTAGTATTCACTTTTATTAGCTGTGGTGGTAATGCCTTGAAGAACCGACTTTCGAGATGGCTAACACAAATATCAGCAAGTGTAATTGCTATACAACTATCGAATGTTAGAATGTGTGTGAAATCTTATGGGACTTAACTGCTAAGGTCATCAGTCCCTAAGCTTACATGATCTAAACATTGTCTCGAAATTTGGTAGAAAATCCGAAGAAATTCTGGTCGTATGTAAAGTACACAAGCGGCAAGACGCAGTCAATACCTTCGCTGCTCTGTGCCGATGGTACTGTTACCGACGACTGTGCCGCTAAAGCGGAGTTATTGAACGCAGTTTTCCGAAATTCCTTCACCAGGGAAAACGAATGGAATATTCGAGAATTTGAAACACGAACAGCTGCCACCATGAGTTTCTTAGAAGTAGATACCTTAGGGGTTGCGAAGCAACTCAAATCGCTTGATACGGGCAAGTCTTCAGGTCCGGATTATACACCGATTAGGTTCCTTTCAGATTACGCTGATACAATAGCTCCCTACTTAGCAATCAGATACAACCGCTCGCTCGCCGATAGATCTGTACCTACAGATTGGAAAATTGCGCAGGTCGCACCAGTGTTTAAGAAGGGTAGTAGGAGTAATCCATCGAACTACAGACCTATATCATTGACGTCGGTCTGCAGTAGGCTTTTGGAACACATACTGTATTCAAACATTATGAATCACCTCGAAGGAAACGATCTATTGATACGTAATAAGCATGGTTTCAGAAAACATCGTTCTTGTGCAACGCAGCTAGCTCTTTATTCGTACGAAGTAATGGCCGCTAGGGGATCTCAAGTTGATTCCGTATTTCTAGATTTCCGGAAAGCTTTTGACACCGTTCCTCACAAGCGACTTCTAATCAAGCTGCGGGCCTATGGGGTATCATCTCAGTTGTGCGACTGGATTCGTGATTTCCTGTCAGGAAGGTCGCATTTCGTAGTAATAGACGGCAAATCATCGAGTAAAACTGAATTGATATCAGGTGTTCCCCAGGGAAGCGTCCTGGGACCTCTGCTGTTCCTGATCTATATAAATGACCTGGGTGACAATCTGAGCAGTTCTCTTAGGTTGTTCGCAGATGATGCTGTAATTTGCCGTCTAGTAAGGTCATCCGAAGACCAGTATCAGTTGCAAAGCGATTTAGAAAAGATTGCTGTATGGTGTGCCAGGTGGCAGCTGACGCTAAATAACGAAAAGTGTGAGGTGATCCACATGAGTTCCAAAAGAAATCCACTGGAATTCGATTACTCGATAAATAGTACAATTCTCAAGGCTGTCAATTCAACTAAGTACCTGGGTGTAAAAATTACGAACAACTTCAGTTGGAAAGACCACATAGATAATATTGTGGGGAAGGCGAGCAAAGGTTGCGTTTCATTGGCGGGACACTTAGAAGATGCAACAAGTCCACTAAAGAGACAGCTTACACTACACTCGTTCGTCCTCTGTTAGAATATTGCTGCGCGGTGTGGGATCCTTACCAGGTGGGATTGACGGAGGACATCGAAAGGATGCAAAAAAGTGCAGCTCGTTTTGTATTATCACGTAATAGGGGAGAGAGTGTGGCAGATATGATACGCGAATTGTGATGGAAGTCATTAAAGCAAAGACGTTTTTCGTCGCGGCGAGATCTATTTACGAAATTTCAAAAAAAAAAAAAAAAGTGGTTCAAATGGCTCTGAGCACTATGGGACTTAACATCTTAGGTCATCAGTCCCCTAGAACTTAGAACTACTTAAACCTAACTAACCTAAGCACAACACACACCTCCAAGCCCGAGGCAGGATTCGAACATGCGACCGCAGCAGTCACGTGGTTCCGGACTGAAACGCCTAGAACCGCACGGCCACCGCGGCCGGCTACGAAATTTCAGTCACCAACTTTCTCTTCCGAATGCGAAAATATTTTGTTGAGCCCAACCTACATAGGTAGGAATGATCATCAAAATAAAATAGGAGAAATCACAGCTCGAACAGAAAGGTTTAGGAGTTCGTTTTTCCCACGTGCTGTTCGGGAGTGGAATGGTAGAGATATAGTATGATTGTGGTTCGATGGACCCTCTGCCAAGCACTTAAATGTGAATTGAAGAGTAGTCATGTAGATGTAGATGTAGGTGTAGATGTACTTAACCTAAATTATCTAAGGACAAACACACACACCCATGCCCGAGGGAGGACTCAAACCTCCGTCGGGACCAGCCGCACAGTCAATAACTGCAGCGTTTTAGATCGCTCGGCTAATCCCGCGCGACTATACAACTATCCATGGCAATGGCATCTGTATGTGAAAAAATTTCGTCATTGAACTTGAAATAGTTAGAGGAGAGTATTGTACATTATAAGCTAATGATCTCATTAATTTCTTGTAATCTGATTTTCTTGTGTTGCAGAAGATTCTGTTCAATGATTTCAATATTGTCTTGAATCATAAATTGAATAAATAAATTTACTATGTCAAAGGATGCATGAATAGAGATGTCTTCAATTTTGGCTGTTAGTTCAAGTGAATTTTTATCAGTGTAGTTTTCCTAGAAAACGTAATGTTATTTAAGTTGTGTATTTAAATTTCTTGCGAACTTTATAGGCAGGACTGTCTGTATAATTAAAAATTGGACGAACTGGAACACCACTTGCACGGATCTTGGATTGAGCACGTAAGTTAGGGGTGAGAGAGTTCATAACCAAAATACGCTTTACATCCTTTTCAGAAAAAAATAAAATCTCACTTCCGCACTTTGTTTATTGGATCTGTTGTGGATTGGCAAGAGAGCCAACCCACTATGAGAGGAAAGCCGAAAGGCACGCGTTTTAGCTCACGCAGGCTGGCGTGAGGTCTGGAACAGGTCAAGGAAATGAGACTAGCAAAAAAGGACGTAGCTGTGGAATACTTAACTTTAATCCATAATTGGTGAACATCGCTCTTGACGGTACATGTTTTACAGCATCAATAGTAACTGGTAATGGCGCCTTGCTAGTTCGTAGCAAATGACGTAACTGAAGGCTATGCTAACTATCGTCTCGGCAAATGAGAGTGTATTTTGTCAGTGAACCATCGCTAGCAAAGTCGGCTGTACAACTGGGGCGATTGCTAGGAAGTCTCTCTAGACCTACCGTGTGGCGGCGCTCGGTCTGCAATCACTGATAGTGGCGACACGCGGGTCCGACGTATACTACCGGACCGCGGCCGATTTAAAGGCTACCACCTAGCAAGTGCGGTGTCTGGCGGTGACACCACAGGATCATCATTTAACTTTACAATATCATTGGCAGAAGAGATATCGTTCACTTTGCTGACGTAATCGTCTCGACTGATAACGACCAGACTAATCCCTTTATCTGTACTGAGAGCGATAGCATGTTCTCAATTCTTGTTAATTTCGCGAACTGTCTGGTCTTCCTTGCTTGGGGCGGTCGTTATTTTCACTATCTTGGTTTATCTGAACAGCGATAATCTTTATAACTTTAATTGTGGTTCTATTTCGTTATGAGAATAGTAAAAGGGTCATGTCAAAGGCAATTTTAGTTTTGAAAGTTATATACCTAACCATGCTACCTTTCATATTTGGGACTACATTATACTTTAGACAGTTATTTAAAATGTCCATCTGAGTTTTGGTAGAAAGAAAGTCATTCAAATTAGAACCTCTGTCAAAAAATTGAAAATTACATTCATAGTTCGTGCATTGTGGCGCATTTGGTTCCTGTTGGCTCTTCAACCTATTAAATTTCCTAGAATGTCTCAACAGCATTTCTTCGCTACATAATTCTGTATAAGCGTAAACATAATGTCGAACCCGTAAGGAGTGAGTAGTTCTTTTTTTTTTCTTTTTTCTTTTCTTTTTTGATTCATATGTCCTCTGACTGGTTTGATACCACTCGCCATGTATTCCTCTCCTGTGCTAACGTCTTCGTCTTAGAGTAGTACTTGCAACCTACATCCTCAATTATTTGCTGTATGTTTTCCAATCTCTGTCGTCTTCTACAGTTTTTGTCCTCTTTAGTTTCCTCTAGTGTAATGGAAGCTATTCCCTGAAGTCTTATCCTATCGCCCTGTCCCTTCTTCCTCTTGCTAATGTCCCACGCACGAGGTATTGTTTCCTATTTAGTTCGACCTGCTGTCTCGACTTGTCACGTATTTCACATTTAATACCGAGGTATTCTCTACACATTCTGATATATCCAACACCACAGGATTTAGAGCCTGTTTTCACGCGAACATATTCAGGAATCGCTTTTGATTGTAGGCACTCCCTGTTGGAGTGGACACTTACTGTAATGTTAGCCATTTTTTCCTCGTAGACGCTGATACATTCACAGGCTACCCATTACCTTGCTGAGAAATGAATCCAGAACTTCAGTGTAACCGGGTCTCCAGCCCTCGTTGAATTTTTAAATGAAATCATTCCACTTTTACGTATTAAAACATAATTTATTGCGACTTTAATTTCGACACGTTGTCATTTTGAAGCATTCTGAAAACAATTAGCCGTCAAATATAATACACGTAATTATAATTTGACAAACACTTAAAGTGAGCATTTTAAAGCTACCTTCGTGGAATGTTATAAGACACTCAATAATATAAAGCTGTGAAATGCTGTGGAAGGGAAGTTGTATGAAGTGTTGTGAATTAATCAGCTGTTCCATAGACAATATTCGTTACCGATTCCGTGAAATAAAGATGTAAACACTGAAGTTTAAATTTTGTGTAGTAGGCGTGATAACTGGACCACAAAAGCGGCAGAGATGTAAACATAAAAAGAGTGTAAGCTATGGAGTGCAAAGATGGTAATATGGGGGTCGATGAAATGCGGTTTGTTATATGTATGCGTATAAAAGAGAAAAATGTCTCTGAGCACTATGGGACTCAACTGCTGAGGTCATCAGTCCCCTAGAACTTAGAACTAGTTAAACCTAACTAACCTAAGGACATCATAAACATCCATGCCCGAGGCAGGATTCGAACCTGCGACCGTAGCGGTCTTGCGGTTCCAGACTGCAGCGCCTTTAACCGCACGGCCACTTCGGCCGGCTATAAAAGAGAAAAGTGACGGAATTAAGTCAGGAAAAAAAAGAAGGTTCAAATGGCTCTGAGCACTATGGGACTTAACATCTGTGGTCATCAGTCCCCTAGAACTTATAACTACTTAAACCTAACTAACCTAAGGACATCACGCACATCCATGCCCGAGGCTGGATTCGAACCTGCGACCGTAGCAGTCGCGCGGTTCCGGACTGAAGAACCTAGAACCGCTTGGCCACCGCGGCCGGCAATTAAGTTGTGAAACAAAAACGGATTCTACAAGTGATCAGAATATAGATATTAAAAGTAGGTAAAAAGATGAAGTGACTGTCGGGTCAACATATTAAATGAGACAGATATGGCAGATTACAGTTTATTTAATTGATGGGTGATAAAGTGTATGAGTTGGAGCGGGGCAGAGTACTGATGGATAGCGGCTCTTCTATAACGCTCGAGGAGTGTTGACAGTCACTGTAGTGCCTTAGAGTTTTACACTAATGCTTGCCGGAACCCAAACAAAGAAACTGCGAATATTTTACACAGTTCGATGCTACACTCGACTTTCTAGCCTGGAGCTCGTGTTGAAAAATGCTTGTGATTCTGAGTATCCAGTGCGGATCCAGCGCTAGGGGCACTATTTGGTTTCCCCGGCGACGATCCCCTACGTCGCAATACAGCGACGCCACTGTAGCGTGCAGAAAATGCCGCGGCGACAGTCCCGCGGCTATAAAAACACGTTAGTGCTGTCCTGGTCCGCTTCATTTCTCGCGGGTCTCGGCCACGGATATTTTCCGGCCCAGACAGGTAACACGCCCGGCGGTTGCGTGCTCCGCATACGCCTCCGGCGACCATATAACACAGCCCATTCGGGCCTCAGTGGTTCCATAGCGTCACCCCCGTGGGAATCGCACGCATGCATTCACTGCAAGAGGCTCTCTGCGTCGATTTCAATGGCTGTGTCGATTGGCGCACTCGCTCCAGTCGTGCTCGTTTGGCTGAACGATACTGGCCGTAACGCTGCTCAGACTAATCGATTCGAGAGTTCCTCGTTAACGCGAGGAGAGTCTAACGTTGTTCGCTGCTAAATCGGGTGAAGAGAGACTGCAGAAATTATCGGCACTAACCAGCACGCTTTTCTCTTTTACTCCCTCTCGTCATTTTTGCCCCCGATGAATTTGGATTTCTTTCGGAGGAACGATGGGCTGTTCATATTCGGCGATCGGCCATACATTGGAGTTTCCCTGTGAAGAGGTTCGCAAATTTTAAATCATTAGATGTCCACTTATTGTTCAGTAATTGGAAGCAGATCTTTAGACTGGACAACATCCACCTCCTCTGCAGCATCTATGTTTAAATATTCTACAAGGCAATCGATATAGGAAGAGGGGCTTTCCTGACATAGCTGCACTGCATTCACCAAGCACATTTGCTGTCGGACATATAAATCTGGCAGTATGGGAACCTCCTCGCCACTGAACGTTCTTGCTCTTACGAGCGAGCTTCCTTTGACGCATCAACTATACAGCCTTGTCACAGGGGCAAATAGGGATATTTTACAGCTACTTGAATGGAGTATGATGATTTTGGAGCGTGAGACTGCGAACCTGGCAGACCTGTTAAATGTGGTTGCAGTTGTACCCAATGTTTGACTTGTATCTCTCCTTGCCTGCTGCATAATACACGGTGTTTGAGAAGTGATGGTCAATAATTTACACATGGAAAGTACAGGTCAAAAGTAGCTAAAAAGCTCCAATAAATATGGGTCCACAAATCAACCAAGCCGCACGGAATGGCCGCGCGGTCTAGGGCACCATG
The DNA here is from genome assembly GCF_023864345.2 of Schistocerca serialis cubense. Classification (NCBI taxonomy): domain Eukaryota; kingdom Metazoa; phylum Arthropoda; class Insecta; order Orthoptera; family Acrididae; genus Schistocerca; species Schistocerca serialis. The sequence continues at coordinate 421,054,668 of NC_064645.1, forward strand.
TCACAGAGCGTGCGGCCCCTCCCGGCGGAGGTTCGAGTCCTCCCTCGGGCATGGGTGAGTGTATTGTTCTTAGCGTAAGTTAGTTTAAGTAGTGTGTAAGTATAGGGACCGATGACCTCAGAAGTTTGGTCTGTTAGGAATTCACACACATTTGAACATTTTGAATTCAACCACTGTCGAGGTACAACACATTGTCTGTTGCTTTTCATCGGTGTCCAGGAACACGTGACATCTTAAAACGTTAGAGTAGGTGTCAGAAATGTTGTCCATGTATCTAAATGCAACACTGATCTCATCTCTGATATGAGTAGCGAATCTGCTGAGGTAGTCCTGGGGAATTCTGTAAACGCTGGAAGGCTGTTTCATTTCGCAAGCGTAATTCAGTGTTCAGGCATTGATTCAGTGGGACATCGTCATGAACACCTGGAAGTACAGTCCACAGAAACTGCATGTAATGTTGTCCGGTTAGGAAGTCTGCAATATTGAGGGCTTTCACTGGCTGAAGATGATACGGACAGAATACTTGCCGATGTAAAATCCGCCACACACTGCTATGGCTCAGGATACGCTCTTGGTTATGTTATATATTTTATGTTTAATATATCAGCATGAATTTTTCTTTTGTTAGAGCATGATTCTTTCTCTCAGGGATATTATCTTTTCTTATCACTTTTACTTACGTGCACAAGTAAATATGAAATGGGTTCTTGAAGGGCCGCTGTTATTCATGTACCAACTTTAGATTTTGAACGTGATGACTAAAATATAATTGCCGTTAACTGAATTGAATGAAATTTTGTTAATTTCTATTTACTGATTGCAAAGCAAGGCTCGAGAGAATTTCGATTGTTGCCGTGGAGCGGCCTATCTGAACTCATGGAATCTGTATAATTTAAAAAATTAATTTTAACGTAAATTAATTATCTGTTGCAATTTAAAAAGGTTCTTACAACGAAATCTGTCGCATGTACAGTTACTGTTAACACTTTGAAAAATAAATTAATACTTCGGCACGTAACAGCCGACCAGAGACTGAATCGGAAGATGAGCTTCCCGCAGCTCAAATTACTGAAAAAAATGCTTATTAAAAATAATTAACCGCTGCGACCACTTGAGGTGACAACTGTTACAAAGAAATTAATTTTGTGGTAACAATAATTAGTTTATTTTAGCAGAATACCGAATAACTTACATAAAGTATGTGTAGCCGCTCATGGCTGCCTTCCGTATCGCGAAACAAAACAGTGTGAGTACCATAAGAACGTCCTCCTCGGCCGTACAATCGCGTCTCTTAACGATCCTTTTTTATTTTCATGTGTTTTAAATAAAGATGCTACTTTGAAATTATCGCTGGATATCAGTTGTTTCAAGAACATTAACTGTATCTTTTATACTAATTATACGTTAACTACGGTTTCCAAATAATTTTTAGTTCACTCTTAACACTTCACAAAATTGTTACTGTTTACAACCGATAAAAAGTCAATATTTATGTGGCGTCCCGTCGCAGTTAGCAATACTCTTGTTGAAGTATTCGACTGTTCGTGTACAAAGCATAACGCCCTTTCCTCGACATCAGGTGCTATGGGTCTAGGCCGACTTTCTCGTACATAGTGTGAGAACTCCCAGCGGTGGAGGCGCTGATGTAATCGGCTAAATGTACGCCTGTGTGGATGACTGCAAAGAGGAAAAGATTATTCATACAATCGTACACCCTCAAGTGCACTGCCATTCGCTTCGCTATACATGAAGCACAAAAAAATGGTTCAAATGGCTCTGAGCACTACGGGAATTAACTTCTAAGGTCATCAGTCCCCTAGAACTTAGAACTACTTAAACCTAACTAACCTAAGGACATCACACACATCCATGCCCGAGGCAGGATTCGAACCTGCGACCGTAGCGGTAGCGCGGTTCCAGACTGTAGCGCCTAGAACCGCTCGGTCACTCTGGCCGGCCATTAAGCACATTTCAGTGTACTCTTCAGTGGTGTAGGCTCTGTCTTTGGTGAGTTTACGTCCGTAACTGATTGTGAAGCCCGTACGGCACGCTGCGCGGAGGGGGAAAGGGAAGTAGTTGCGCATGCGTAAACAAACCGATAGTCGGTTTGAGATACCAAAGTAAATACCACGGTTTCCAGGGGAGTTTACAGTAGGTTCCCAACTCGAATTAATGTTATACCTCGGCAACGGTTGAGTTACGGACTCATGTTTACTGGAGCTGTTGGCTACTTTTGGCCTGTAGTTTCCATGTGTGAATTATTGACCAACACTTCTGGAACACCCTTTATAGCCGTGATCGGCTACCGTAGTTGATGCTGGTCGACCACCCCCTGTCAACTGTCCAGCAGTACCTGTTGTTTGGAAGACTCCGCATCTACGGAAGCAATGCTGTGAGAAATAACGAATCCTCAGCTACTCTCGTCGCCCTTCTTTCAGTTTCCCGATGGATACACCGCGTGCATGTTCTTCCAAATGTAGTGTCTTACTGCTTGTAATGAACATGATCACAGTGCACCGCAATTGCTCACCGCCTGGCACGCAGACAGCCTTTCCCCTTTCGTTCAGATGCCTCGTGTTGCGCGGACAGCCCCATCTGAGGCTAAGCGCAAGTTGAGACGCGTGTAGCACGTGAGACCCGACACGACGCTACAGCGCGACACGCACGTTCCGCACATGTCGCGCGGGTCGAACGCATATTGAGACGCGTACACATATTTGCACGCGCAGCTTGACGACGCTCTGCGCTCACGGAAACGAAGCGCGGGCACACTGTAATCCTTCTCAAGCAATTTTACAGAAACTACTCAGTAAAAATATTTCATTTTTACCTTGCTTGTGGCGTTATATGTCAGCTTCGTGGCGAAGTGCCCATCATCTCGCTAATGGTCACACTTATTGTGGTATACCTATTTCAGTAAGACTCTACGCAAAATTCGAAAAGCGTACGATGAAAAATAGGGGTCGCTATGATTTTGCGTTTGGTGCTTATTACACCATATGTTGCTGCGTACGAAATTTAGCTAACATGTTCAATTTTTGTTTAGACTTGGGAGGAGGTCTCTGTCTGCCTCCGATCTCGACAAAATGGATCCTATGTAGCGCGATGACTTCCGATCTCACGTCCGCGAGAATGAAATACTCGCAACATCTCTCATATCTCCTAAACCGCTCGAGACATCGATACGAAAGTTTGGCGGAAGATAGCACACAAGGAGAGTATTTTGCCAATGCGTAAACACACGGCACTTTCTTATCTGTGGCGATATATTAGTACTTATAATTCCCGTTTTAGTTTTTCACTCCAGTGACTATTTTTTTAAGAGTTATCGACAGCTTTCGAAACAAGAGTTCCCTACTATGAAAATAAACATGAAATTTTTTCTCTTATGTTACATCAAACCGACACTATGAGTTTTTTCGTAAGCTATTGAGCTCTGTGATTGCCAATTACTTGAAACTTCCTGGCAGATTAAAACTGTGTGCCGGACCGAGACTCGAACTCGGGACCTTTGACTTTCGCGGGCAAATTCTCTACCAACTGAGCTACCCAAGCACGACTCACGCCCCGTCCTCACAGCTTTACTTCTGCCAATTACTTGTTTAATGAGAGACACTGTTTCAGAATTCTGTCGCAATAGCTGCTGTGAGATGAGTCTGTGCAAATCACAATGTGTTTTGACAAAGGAGGTACAATTAAACCTGTCAACAACTCACACAAAAATAAATTGCCAATTCTGTTGGAATTTTGGTTGAATCCCCATAACCACTAGTATTTTTAACACTGGGCGACTGGAATGGAAGCTTACCAGTGGATTTTATTCCTTCTCTTGGTCTGAGCAGTATTAAAACAATGACGAGCGTCCCTTCACGCGGAATTATAGGCACATGCCAGATGCTGGTTACTCACCTACGGCTTGCCAAACTAACTGTGTGATCGTGAATAAGACAGTTGTTACCGAGAAAAATGAACATTTGATCCGTCGCACAACACAGTGGTCAGTGTGCTGTCAGCAGTGGAGGATAATGCGCGCGACAGGATTGCAGAAGCTAGCCATGTGTGCCTTGTGAGCTGGAGTTAGAAAATCATTGTCATGAAAGTAGATCTGCCTTTGTCAGCAGTACATTTCAACAAATTAAGTATATCTAATCACCACACTCTTTGAGGACATTCCTACTTTCGTAATAATACCGACCATTTTTTCATTTGTGTAGCCCGTTGTATAATTGGTTTATTAATGCTGATAATGGGCATACAACAATTGAAATGCTTTTTCTCATCACGGAGAGCAAATAAAAACGTTACTTGTGACTGCTTTTCAACTGTTTCTAGTTTGCAGTGGAAATGTGATGTCCACATGAACATAGTATAATGTCTCTTATTACATTCATATCCAAGAAACGATATTGAAACGTATGTATGATCTTGGACGCTTTTTACCAGAAGCACAAAGGGGTCATATCAGTGGAAATCACGCCTTTTCGATTTTTTGCAACAGATCGTAGAGATACGTCAGCATAACAGGCAGCAAGTTTTTACTTTCCTGCCTTGCTTCTAAATCACGTGATTTTTTAATATTACTTACTTCCTTATTGACTACCCTTACGATGAATCGTCTGTCCCTTCTTATGATCTGAAAACATTGTAGAGGCAGAAAGTACAATCTCAGTAGCTAAAGGCGCACCAGTTACTGAGCTGTGCATTGTTCTTGAGAATAGAAGAAACGAAACAAAAGAACTGTCCAAAAATTCAGTATACCATAAGGCTGTTTTTTTCGGACGGGCAATACTTCCACTGCCCATATGCGCCATGGCGAAGTGAGCATATGGTAGGACTGCCTTCCCGCTCCCAGACTCCCCTCCCGCTTTGCGCGGTCCCATTTGAACCTGCAAAGTTACAAAAACGCGCGCTGCGTCGCGCCACACGCGCTATACGCGTATCAGTTTGTGCCTAGCCTGACACCATAGTGACGCTGACCTCTCACCATGTGGCGTCCAGCTCTCTGTGGACCACTGGGAGACCCCTAGCAATACACTCCCGCACTTTCATTCATTTCTACCATATAGTTTACATGTTATTTTACGTTAGCTATCTCGTAGTTAAGTTCTGAACAGCAGTGTATTGGTTTCATATAAGGCAGAAGCGTAGCGTAGGTTTGTCGGTTCTGAAGGTAACCTCAACCCAGTGGCGCCTGGATCGTAGTTAACTCGGCCCTATTCTATGTACTGTTTGACCTGAGTCTTATTTTTTTACTGCAGTAATTATAAATAATGACCTTTTTCAGCAGTTCCTGATTTATCTTTGTCATTATGTATCACAGCCCTTACACTACAGGAGCATCGTAGAGCCAAAATTTTAGATGCAATACGGCTAACAGCCAAGCCAAAATTTCTGTAAAATAGCAGTCTACCACACTAGCTGTCACGGATTGCATTATCCTGCCCTCTTGTTACGTAAACTCCACTAGTGTGCAGTTTCGACAATTTACCCGACTAGTTACGTCTATTTAGGAATTAAAATCCAAGGAGAAGAAATAAAAACTTTGAGGTTCGCTGATGACATTGTAATTCTGTCAGAGACAGCAAAGGACCTGGAAGAGCAGTTGAACGAAATGGACAGTGTCTTGAAAGGATGATATAAGATGAGCATCAACAAAAGCAAAACGAGGATAATGGAATGTAGTCGAATTAAATCGGGTGATGCTGAGGAATTAGATTAGGAAATGAGACACTTAAAGTAGTAAAGGAGTTTTGCTATTTGGGGAGCAAAATAACTGATGATGGTCGAAGTAGAGAGGTTATAAAATGTAGACTGGCAATGGCAAGGAAAGCGTTTCTGAAGAAGAGAAATTTGTTAACATCGAGTATAGATTTAAGTGTCAGGAAGTCGTTTCTGGAAGTATTTGTATGGAGTGTAGCCATGTATGGAAATGAAACGTGGACGATAAATAGTTTAGACAAGAAGAGAATAGAAGCTTTCGAAATGTGGTGCTAATGAAGAATGCTGAAGATTAGATGGGTAGATCGCATAACTAATGAGGAGGTATTGAATAGAATAGGAGAGAAGAGAAATTTGTGGCACAGCTTGACTAGAAGAAGGGATCGGCTGGTAGGGGCATATTCTGAGGCATCAATGGTTCACGAATTTAGTATTGGAGGGCAGCGTGGAGGGTAAAAATCGTAGAGGGAGACCAAGAGATGAATACACTAAACAGATTCAGACGGATGTAGGTTGCAGTAGGTACTGGGAGATGAAGAAGCTTGCACAGGATAGAGTAGCATGGAGAGCTGCATCAAACCAGTCTCTGGACTGAAGAACATAACAACAACAACAGCCGTTTAGAGCTCACTCTACAGCATCACCCAGCATTGAAAATACTTGGTGCACCATCTAAACATTCATCAAGTCATAGAGTAGTGACAAACGTACGGGTTTGTCGGACGTTACAATTATGGACATGACATTATGTTCCCTAAACAAGATCTAACAAACATTTTAAAAGAGTTAGAGCGTACATATACATCTACTAACGTACACTTCAAACGAATCTGAAATATACAGAAGAAGGTATCTAGCGTGGAATCACATGTTAGGCTTCCACCCAATTCCGCTCGCCTGTCGAGGGCTGTATGAGTGATTTTTCCAATGCCCCTAAATGCGCTGTAATTAGTCTAATATTGCTTTGAATCGCTTAAGGAGCGCTAAACAGTGGGACGAAGTATATCACCACATACCTGACGTAATACTCGTTCTTGAAAGTTTGTTACAAACTTTTAACGGCATAGTTTGCGTCTACATTCAAGAGCTTACCAGTTTAGGCCTTTCAACGTATCCATTACCTTCTCCCTTAAGTCAAACAAACCTGTGGTGCTCCTTTAATTTACATAACCTGTTAGTCCTGTATGGTATGGGTTCCAATCACATCAGCTGTATTATGTGGTGAGTCGCCATGAATATCCTGCCAGCGACCAGAATTCTCCCACCTGCATAAGTTACGACCAAACCTGTGTCCTTGTTCCGTTTCATATTCCCACAAATTACTTCACCCACACAGTTGTGATGAGTTGACTGACTATAGTTGCTAGTGTAGTCACAAGATATTACTTTTCTGCACGTTGTGAAGTGTACAGTTCTACATTTCTGCAAACTCAAGGAAGTAGTCAGTTATTGCATGGTTTTGAAATATTACCGAGACGTGATTATCAACTGGAGTAGCGGCTTCTTTTTCAGATAGTAGTTCAATATAGATAACTATATCACCTTCAAAAGTACGAATTACGATTAACATTGTCTACCGAGTCATTAATACACAATATGACAAGCAAGGGTACCAAGGCACGTCTTGGGATGCGCCTAACGCCATGTCACGGATTGCGCGACCCTTCCCTCCGGAGGTTCGAGTCCTCCCTCGGGCATGAATGTGTGTGTGTGTGTGTGTGTGTGTGTGTGTGTGTGTGTGTGTGTGTGTGTGTCTGTGTGTTATTCTTAGAATAAGTTAGTTTAAGTATTGTGTAAGTCTAGGGACTGATGACCTTAGCAGTTTTGTCTCTTAGGAACTCACACCCATTTGATGTGCCTAAAGCCGGCCGCGGTTGCCGACCGGCTCTAGGCATTTCAGTCCGGAACCGCGTGGTTGCTACAGTCGCAGGTTCGAATCCTGCCTCGGGCCTGGATGTGTGTGATGTCCTTAGGTTAGTTAGATTAAGTAATTCTAAGTTCTAGGGGATTGATGACCTCAGAAGTTAAGTCCAATAGTGCTCAGAGCCATTTGAACCATGCGCCTGAATTTACTTCTGCTTCTTCTCAGTCAACCTTTAATGCAGCGGATGGAACCAAACGTATGGAATTGTCGAAAAACACTTTTTTGACGCGTGATTTTGTACTCAGAGTGCTGCAATTTGTATACAAATTCTGGACGGAACTGTTTACGAGCAACGCCATGAAGAAGCGCTGTTCAGTTGCTGCTGAAATACTTGTTATATTTATGATGCTGCTGCCGCTGTTGATACATGTAGTTTCATATTATAATATCGAACTACACACATTAAAAGTGTCTTGCATCACCCCAGTTCACAGAACTCCTCAAGATAAATGTTTACTGTGGATATTGTGTCACAGACACAATCCCTATGAGTGTTCAGAGCTGTCACTACACCCACCCAAAGATGTAAACAAACATGCATGAGCAGCGCCTATTTGAGGGAGGGGTCCGACAGCCGATCCATTCCAGTCATTCCACCAAGAAGGAGGTACAGGCGCGTGTTGTCTGTAGTTCAACCATGCCTAGACGGTCAATACCGCGGTTAGATCGTGCCCGCATTGTTACTTTGTGCCAGGAAGGCCTCTCAACAAGGGGAGTCTCTAGACGTCTTGGAGTGAACCAAAGCGATGTGATTCGGACAGAGAGATATAAACTGTCGATGACATGCCTCGCTCAGGCCGCCCAAGGGCTACTACTGCAGTCGATGACCGCTGCCTACGGCTTGTGGATCGGAGGAACCCTGACAGCAACGCCACCATGTTGAATGATGCTTTTCGTGCCGCCACAGGACGTCGTGTTACAACTCAAACTGTGCGCAATAGGCTGCATGATGCGCAACTTCATACCCGACGTGCATGGCGAGGTCCATCTTTACAACCACGACACCATGCAGCGCCGTACAGACGGGCCCAACAACATGCTGCATGGACCGCTCAGGACTGGCTTCACATTCTCTTCACCGATAAATGTCGCGTATGCCTTCAGCCACACAATCGTCGGAGACGAGTTTGGAGGCAACCCGGTCAGGCTCAACGTCTTATTCACACTGTCCAGCGAGTGCAGCAAGGTGGAGGTTCCCTGCTGTTTTGGAGTGGCGTTATGTGGGGCTTACGTAATCCGCTGGTGGTCGTGGAAGGCACTGTAACGGCTGTAAGATACGAGAATACCATCCTCTGACCGATAGTGCAACCATATCTGCAGCATATTGGCGAAGCATTCGTCTTCATGGACGACAATTGGCGCCCCCATCGTGCACATCTTGTGAATCACTTTCTTCAGGGTAACGACATCGCTCGACTAGAGTGGCCAGCATGTTCTCCAGACATGAACCCTTTCGAAAATGCCCGGCATAATTGAAAAGGGCTTTGGGAGTGGGACAATGTGGACCAACAATGCCTTGATGAACTAGTGGATAGTATGCCACGACGAATACAGGCATTCATCAATGCAAGAGGGCGTGCTACTGGGTATTAGGGGTACCGGTGTGTACAGCAGTCTGGACCACCCCTTCTTAAGGTCTCCATGTACGGTGGTAGAACATGCAATTTGTGGTTTTCATGAGCAATAAAAAGGGCGGAAATGAAGTTTATGTTGATCTCTATTCCAGTTATCTGTACAGGTTCCGGAGCTCTTCGGAACCGACGTGATGCCAATTTTTTTGGAGGTGTGTAGATTTTTCTGGGACTATTATTTCGGAAAGCACATAGAATTCGATTATGAAAACATTTTTTAAACGATTTGTTTAAGCTGTCTCAATCTACGCACAACAGAAATGAAACTGTATATATCTACTGTAACAGCAGGGAAAATGCGACGGATGTGTTTTAGGAAGGACCAATTCAGTAGTCATTAGATCCGTCATTATGTGCAACTCTCTTAGTGATATACCAGTGACCACACGAGCTACTATTTCAATGGTGTGGCCTCGGCAGGAAGTGGGCAACGTGTGGGCTTTACAGCTGAAGAAATGAAGTGTGCCACATATGTTTATCTCGCAGATGTTTCTTATCAGAGATGCTTTTTCCGATGATATCAATTTCAACATCTGTTTCTGTTTTGAAGTGTTGAATGAGCTAATGTGTAATACAAGTGATCATTTGTTGTATTAACGGAAACAACTTCAAAACCCAAATAGAAATCGTCGACTTCTTGACTTGTCTATGAGGCGGTATAACAAAAAATTAGTATGGCGCCAAGGAAGTCGCGCATTTATCAGTGTGCATATTTACAGCCACACGAGCTCGAAAAACATGTTAATAGATAAAAAACTTTAAAATGATTGCACGTTAAACACACATATTGTACTGAATATTTCCGTCCACGAAGTGATCCTCACTGAAGTTTAAGTATAATAGAGACTATGAGAGCTAGACAAAAATTATTCACCGAATATTTAAGTCGGTACAGTCTCTTTTATTAAAGTGTCAATGGCATAACCATATAGAAAAACTAAACGCTTTGACATAAAACATGGCCGGCGGCCGGTCGTAACAGAGTATAAGCCTGAGTCAGTCCTCGTGTGAGAGATATTAGCAAGGCCACACATATCATACTCTGAGCGTTGAGGTCGTGAGTGTAATGGTAGCACAGCCACAGTGTACTTCACCTTCTGATATTCCTGTAATAACAGTTCAATCCAACAGCATTTTACCGCCTGATATCTTGCACACTGCCTCTGAACGGCACAACCGACTGAGCACTCTTGGACCCATTTGGTGGCAGGCGGTATCGGCTGTCGTGGGAGCGCTGTGCTTCACCCTTGTAGAAAGCACCAGATGCCAAACATCACTTTGGTTAGTATGAAATGTTTCACTCTGGCTTACAGATGTTCGACAAGAAACATATACGATTTTCATTTCATGAAAGATATCAACGGAGGCAGCCAACCACTTTTGCAAGAAACGAGTATAGCTCAAAACTAATTATGTAGTATGTGATCCAACCAGAATATGTCACTACGCAGTTTAAGGTTATGATTAATTCGTTATATCTTATTTCCTTCCTTTTCGAAGCAGTTCTTGATACAATTTTTTGTCAGGAAGTCGTATGTTTTTGTCAAGCCACAGTATCAGTGGTTTAATGTGTTTTACTGTCGTTGTTCCGTTACTTACGGTAAACGTATGTGTTAAGTTGTTAATACCTTGCAGTTCAAGCAATGAACCAATGCAGGCACATTTTGAAGTCCCAGTAGGGACTGATAAAGAACTTTATGCGCATCGAATGTGATTTTAAGACATTTCTGTAAGATTTAAATCAACAAAATTGTCTATTTTAGAAGCTTCCCAGAGTAGAAGAAAGTTGCTGAAGTCGGTGTCAGCAAACTTCTACAGGCGTGCTAATTATTAATACAGAGATTTGGCACCGAGGAACTATAATAGTTACTTCGTAACTACTCGCCTGATATCTCATCCCGGCTCGCAAAGTGAAACAAGTCGAAAAACAGCGTATTAGCTGGAATGAGATTTTCACTCTGCAGCGGAGTTTGCGCTGTTATGAAACTTCCTGGCAGATTAAAACTGTGTGCCAGGCCGAGACTCGAACCCAGGACCTTTGCCTTTCGCGGGAAAATGTTCTACCATCTAAGCTACCCAAGCACGACTGACGGCCCGTCCTCACAGCTTCACTTCTGCCCGTACCTCGTCTCCTACGTTCCAAACCTTCCAAGGTTCGCAGGAGAGCTTCTGTAAAGTTTGGAAGGTAGGAGACGAGGTACTGGCAGAAGTGAAGCTGTGAGGACGGGGCGTGAGTCGTGCTTTGGTAGCTCAGATGGTAGAGCACTTGCCCGCGAAAGGTAAAGGTCCCGAGTTCGAGTCTCAACCTGCACACTGTTTTAATCTGCCAGGAAGTTTCAGCGTATTAGCTCATATCACTGGAGTCAAGTGCCCCATCATGCACGAAAAATATAATGGAACTTACTGCCATTAATAAGTGCTTGAAATTTAAAGGAAGTGTACACTGTTTCAGTATAAGTTTTGTTGACTGAAATCTTTAAGTCGTGTTTTCTCAAGTACCTTCTTTTTGAGTTGTGTCACTGTTCTTGCGGTATGGGTCCTAGGTGACGAACAGACCACAAATTCATATAATTGTCTGTCTAGTCGCATTTCGTCAGAGACGTTTGTATAGTGATGTAAAGCAGGTGCCTATAACCACCACACAACCTAAAGAGTCGAATCTGAGAGAAGACCTAACGTGCAGCGGTTTTCCTGAAGAGTTTCTGTTAGCAGTTTTCTGCTCAAGTAAGTACAACGGAATATGTTAGCCGCGAGTGCACTGGTCTGCACAGTGATTAGAACTGACACCTCACAGAAACCTTGCATCGCTAGAAACGTTAGGTTCTACGTAGCTAACGAGATGCTGCCAACACCATCTCTCTCTCTTTGCGATATTGGTAGCTGAACCTCATAATAAAACGTTAAGCATAAGAACAGTTATCAGTTACATCAACTATGGAATTCTTGGAGTCCAAAACATGAATTCTCAGACTCGATGTCTCGTCTCATACGTGAATTATGTAACATAAGTCACGGGAGCTGAAAGGGAATGCCAAGCGAATTTAGCGGAACAGTCAAGGACCACGTACAGAAGCAAACGCACTATCACAGGATGGCGAAATGTTTGCATTGATGTTGCCGAATCTAAGCTCTGCTAGGGGCAGATGTGTAGCGAGATACTTGTCACGCTCGTCTCATACGGACTCTCAGAGTGGACACGCGAGCGAGTTTGGTTTTTAAGCTGCGTAATTTTCTGCTGTTTTCTATTGCCACTTCTCAGACTATAAATATTTAAGGAACTCGGATTTGTCCTAGAACTCCAGATTTTTTGAAGCTCTCCGCCGTGGAAGGGCACTGTTAACGCTGATGTTACTCGTCTATACACGCCTTCGGCCTGGAAGCTCGTTGGCTGGAGTAGAACTGCCTTGAGTGACGGGTCCCGATTAGAACTGAGCCCATGGGAGCAGCGAAGATGTGTGTAGAGACGCCATGGACAGCGGCGGGATAGCAACCTGACATCACCCGCCATACCGCCCGACAACCAGATGTTATTGTCTGTGGTGCCATTTCATTTCATGGAAGGACCACTTTGGTTGTCATTCGCGGCACCCTTACAGCACAGCGGTATGTCGAAGATATTCTGCACCCCGTTTTGTTGCCCTTCATGACAAGCCACCCTGGGCTTACATTTCAGCAACATAATGGCGTCTTAGACAAACACTAGCTTGGCCAACTAGGTCGCCAGATCTCTCGCCACATGAGAACGAGTGGAGCATTATGGGCAAAATCCTCCAACCAGTTCGGAGCTCTGACGATCTAACGAGCAGTTTGGATAGAATCTGGCGCGATGTCCCTCAGAAGGGCAGCCAACTGCTCTGTCGGTCGAGGCCAAGCCGAATAACTTCTTGAATAAGGGCCAGTGGTGGACCAATGGGTTATTCACTTGCTTAGTTTGTAAAGCTCTTTCTGTTCAATAAATCATACTATTTTTCTGAAATTGTATTTACTTGTTTGTACAGGTACTTCAGATCTGTTGATTTCCGTCCCAATCGGATAATTGCTTTCTATTGTGTCTTGTTTTCTATCTTAGAGTGTCATTTCAGAGCGGATAGCGAAGCAAGTGTTATTAAATTTCCACTCATGCAGCGTATGGCATGTGAAACGCATAGATATATAATTTTCCATAATGATTACGATTTATCCAAAATACAAAAGAATAAGACACTTACATTAAAAGAAGCAAAAAAATCCTTATTTCAGTGGGCTAAAATTCAATCGGAATTTATCCTTGGCCACACATCACGAAACAGTCAGGTATCATTAGTATCCTCGTGAGATATCGTTAGCATCCTTCTTAGTGGACACCACGATGGTGACAGACGAGCTGGTGTGTGTAGCGCAGTGGGATAGTGTGAAAACCTGCCCTCGAGGCGGCACGTGACACATAGTGTAAGAGACCCGCCGGCGTATGTTTTTATCTTCTGTCTACAGCAGGTCGCGCGGGCGAGTGCGTACTCGGAGTTCGACCGGCGTAAACCTCACCGAAGGCATCGTGCCGTGTGTCATAGAGTCCTTCACCGTTAGTCGTCCGCGCCAGAGGCCCGCTCAGTTTTTCCTGTGTTCGTCGCTATGTGGGTGCGGACACTCAGCTTGCCAGCGAGTGCGTTTCTCTCTCCCGTCTGCCCTGATGTACCCGTGACAATCTTATAGTGAAGTGGCTTTGTCACGCCTGTGATGGTGCTGAAACATAAAACACTTTGCACTTCGAAATCGACAGTGTGTACATACAGTCGTGTGTCAGATGTGCAGTTGCACGACTACCACGAGACTGCAGAAGCAAGTTGGTGGGGGTGGAAGCACGAAGAAAAGCAGTGAACTAATTAAAATTGATACCACGTAGTAATCAGTTTTATTGAGGCTTCAGAGTAAGGGAAGATGAAAATTATGTTCATTACACAGAAACTAAATAGTAGATACGGGCAGTGTGTAATTTTGTGGCTTCAGATGTTTGATGTTTTTCATTTCGAGATCCATCCGTATGATGCATACTAACTATCCTATTCATTACTTTCGTAAGGTTTCACACTATTTTGTCCCTAAACAAGTAAAAGTACCTCAATCCATGTTACTGATTGTTCCTTCGAATCCTTCCAGCAGCGTTTTCGTGTGTTGTTGGTAGGTATTCGTAAAGCAGATCACTATTCCTGCTTCCACGATGTTTTGGCTCGAACTCCCCAGAAGGATTAGGAATTGTATTCGAAATCGAATGTCTCAAGTGAAATGTGATTTCCCTAAATCGCTCCAGGCAAATGCTGGGATGGTTCCTTTGAAAGGGCACGGCCGACTTCCTTCCCCATCCTTCCCTAGTCCGATGAGACCGATGACCTCGCAGTTTGGTCTCTTCCCCCAAACAATCCAAATCCAAATCTATCTCAAGTGAAACACACGCTTGATTACACGAAACTGTCATTTGAGTTTTGGTACCTTAGTAATTAAAAGCAAGAACCAATATAATTTATCTTTGGCATAACTCATCAAAAGAACAGCAGAACACAATTATCGAACACATTCTTCCATTTATATTTTTTGCCTAAGGCAAACCGTGATCACACAGTCCCAATCGTGTAGCTATGCGTAGTAGTGTCAGAGCCAGTAGTACAAATTTGGCTGTTGAGTAATATCCTGCGACGCTAATACATCTGTGGTCATGAAGTTAAATCAGCAGAAACTGTGGCAGAGTTCTGCCTGTGTCAACGGTCTCTCGTTGTCGTTCTTCTTTTTTGGAGACTCGTCTTGCCCCGAATATGAGACGCCGAGGTAAACGTGCTTATTCTGCGTGGCGAAACATTCAACAGCCCATTCTTCCAAATTCACTGCTCACAGGCATGTGTACCAAATACTGGTTGGAAAGCTCTTGCGAGTGAACGAGATAATTAATAATACTACCAAAAATTAATAATGAATAGAGGCTATCGCATTATGATTGAAAATAGAAATAAATAAAAGTAAGCTCCCTGTTCAGCTGGCGCAGTGAAAATATTTTCATAACATTTTGTTACTGAATTCATTTGTGGCACTTTGCGGGAAAAAAGAATCAATTGAAGTGATATACATCGACAGTCCAAAGAGATCTAAACCAGCAACAATCCTTGAACTTAGGTCACGAGACGAACATGGCGCCACGGAGAAAATACGACACTGCATCGTTTAGCTCCCTGCCATTTCTCTTGCCGTAGTTGATGCAGGAATGAAAACCAGCTAAAATTTATGATTAGTATGACCTTGAGACGTGGTGCTACAGATCAGTGTTGAAAATTAGGTGGAATGATAACGAAAGGAATCAGGAGGTTCTCCACGAATCGGCGAGGAAAGGAATACATGGAAAGCTCTGCCAAGAAGAAGGAACAGGATGATGGAACATCTGTTCAGACGGCAGGGAATAACGTCCATGGTGCCGGCCAGAGTGGTCGAGCGGTTCTAGGCGCTAGAGTCTGGAACCGCGCGACCGCTGCGGCCGCAGGTTCGAATCCTGCCTCTGGGATGGATGTGTGTGATGTCCTTAGGTTAGTTAGGTTTAAGTAGTTCTAAGTTCTAGGGGACTGATGACCTCATAAGTTAAGTCTCATAGTGCTCAGAGCCATTTGAACCATTTGAACGTCCATGGTACTAGATGGGGCTGTAGAGGGAAAAAACTACAGACAGAGGTTGGGATACGTCCAACAATTAATTTTAGGCCTTTAGCTTGCTGGTGCTATGCTGAGATGTAAAGGTTAGAACAGGAGAGCAATTCGTGGTGGTCCGCATCAAACTAGTCAGAAGACTGATGACAAAAAATGAATTTCCTACTGTCGAAAAAATGCATTTACAGATTCGATGTCGTATAAACGCGATGAACATTCTGATTGGTCACAAACTACATAATTAATTTAGAACCATACCTACGTCTTGCATATTTGTGTAATTCAATACAAACCATATTGAAAATGGTCTTATGCCTCCGTTGCTGTTTAGTATGAAATGCTGATCGTAGATATTTTTTGTTGTGGTTGGCAGGAGAGCCCACCGTGTTACTAGAGGAGGCCGAAATGCACGCGTTTTAGCTCACGCTGGCTGGCGTGAGGTCTGGAACAGGACACGGAAATTAGAATTTAGAAAAACGGACGTAGCTGGTGGAATACTTAACTTTAATCCATTAATGATGAACGTCGCTCTTGACGGTACATGAGTCACAATATCAATAGTAACTGAATATGGCGCGTTGCTAGGTCGTTGCAAATGGCGTAGCTGAAGGCTATGCTAAACTGTCGTCTCGGCAAATGAGAGCGTATTTTGTCAGTGAACCATCGATAGCAAATTCGGTTGTACAACTGGGGCGAGTGCTAGGAAGTCTCTCTAGACCTGCCGTGTGGCGGCGCTCGGTCTGCGATCACTGATAGTGGCGACACGCGGGTCCGACGTATACTAACGGACCGCGGCCGATTTAAAGGCTACCACCTAGCAAGTGTGATGTCTGGCGGTGACACCACATTCCTCCCCCGCAAATCGGTGTACGGTTGTGGTGTTGACGTATGCGACGAGGTGGGGAGCCTAACAACAGGCGAGGCTGTGCCACCCGCACCCTGCTATTCGGACCGCGGGGTAGGAAACGCCCGGAAACCTGCTCCAGGGTGCACGCCAACATGCGGTGTATCCGCCTGTAGAGAGACAGGAGGGGCCGAAGGATCGGCCTCCATCGCGCCGCGGCACGCGACGGTCGAAGACGATATATGGTCCGGAGCGGGCAAGAGGTCCATGACGGAGTACAACTGGTCACGGGAAGCGAGCGGCGGCGCGTGACCCAGGGAGGCGGCTGACGGTTGCAGTGACGCGTCCACTGTGGGCGTCGTCGGCGGGGGAACAGGTGGCGGCGGCGGTGGTGGCGGCGCTTCGCCATGGGGTAAAATGGAAGGCAGCGTCGGTAACACCTGCGGCTGAGGCGAGCCAGTAGATGGGTCCCCAGGGCGCTGACTGGACGGCACCGTCGCTGAAAGCAGACGGGGAGCGGTAGATCCCGTGCGACGACAGAGGCGCAGCTGATTGAGATGCCGGCGCACCTCACCAGAGGCCCCCAAAATCAGATACACAGCGCGTCCGAGGCAGCGAAGATTGCGCCCTTCGAGTCAACGCCGTGAACCTTGGTAGTGGCGATAGTAGACAACGTCGCCTGGGACAAAAGCAGGTGTCTGCCGCTGCACAGGAACCTGATGCGGCGGACGTAGCAAAGACATCAAGGTTCTATGAGGGCTACCGTGGAGCAACTCAGCCGGTGAGCGACCATCTCGGGGCTGAGAGCGATACGAGGACAAAAAGAGCAATAACGCGTCCTCCCGAGAAGGCGACTCTTGTAACTTCAACATCTGTGACTTGAAAGTCCTGGCCAATCGTTCAGCGGCACAGTTTGACTGTGGCGAAAACGGCCCGGACGTCAGATGTTGAATACCATTGGCCTTGCCGATTGACTGAAATTTTGCGGACATGAATTGCGGGCCATTGACGGAAACAATAGTCTGTGGAAGACCTTCAATGCAAAAGATAGTAGATAACGCTTGGATGGTGGCAGATGACGTCGTGGAAGACATCCGGACAACAAAAGAAAAATTACTGAAAGAATGTACCACAACCAACCATCCAGCATTCCAGAATGGACCAGCAAAATGGATGTGTAAGCGTTGCGAAGGGGAAGTGGCTTTTGGCCACGCAAAGAATTTCTGTGGTGGTGCTGATTGTTGTATGGCACACACCATGCAAGAAGAGCACATATTCGTAATCGCGGCATCGATTCCGAAACAAGTACAGTGCTGACGAGCAAGTTGTTTCGTTCTCACTATACCCCAATGTCCTTGGTGGAGGAGCTGTAAGATTGAGGACTGTAACGAACGTGGGACCACGACCCTGGACTGATCATTATCAGAACGCAAGAGCAAAACACCACGTCGAACAAAAAGTCTCTCCTTGTGGGCAAAAAATCGGCGAACCAACGGGTCCCCGATTCGTAACTTTGACAAGGGCCAAGCGTAGCAACAAAACGCAGAACGGTAGCAAGGACAGGGTCAGCAGCTGTGGCTTTAGCTACACGACGAAAATCAATCGGAAACGATTCGACCACGTCATCAGTTTCCGCATCAATGAACATGCAATCAAGTTCGGAGGAATCGAATGCCCTATCCTCAGCAACAGGCAAGTGGGACAACGCATTGGCGTTTCCGTGCTTAGCAGTGGACCCCTACAAGATATCGTAGCGGTACTGCGAGAGGAAAATAGACCAGCGAATGAATTTCTGCACTGTACGTGGAGGTACAGGCTTCTTTGGATGAAAAAGCGATGTCAAAGGTATGTGGTCTGTGATTATGGTAAAGTGACGACCATACAAGAAATCATGAAACTTTGTAACACCAAATACGAGAGCCAATGCTTCTTTCTCGATCTGTGAATAATTTATTTGCGCAGATGAGAGCAATTTGGACGCAAAGGCAATAGGGCGATCGTGCAATTCATCTTTGTGCGCAAGCACAGCACGGATCCCGAAATCCGATGCATACACCATCAACAAAAGGGGCTTCTGGGGATCGAATGGAAAGTAACGCCGATTTCAACTGGCGAAAGGCGCGTTCGCATTCCGTCGTCCAGACGAACGGAACACCTTTACGGCGTAAGCGATGAAGCGGAGCTGAGATGGAGGAGGCATGTGGCACATATCTGTTATAGTAATTTATTTTTCCCAGGACACTCTGTAGCTGCTTCAAATTCTGCGGCGAAGGCAAGTCTTGTATGGCACGAAGGTGCGTGGGACTGGGATGTATGCCTTGGGCATTGAGTACATGTTCCAGGTGTGGCAAGTCATTAGCAAAAAACACACATTTGTCCTTCCGCAAGCGAAGACAATTTTGTCGCAAGACCTGCAATAATGTTCTGAGATTGGCAAAATATTCTTCTTCCGCCTTTCCGGAGATCACAATATCGTCCAGATAATTTGCTGCAGTAGGGTCCGACGCACAAACAGCTTGTAGATATTGCTGAAAAAATGCAGGGGCAGATGCACACCCGAATGGCAGTCGTTTGAATTGATACAGCCCAAGATGCGTGTTAACCACCAAAACGCGCTGGGATTCTTCGTCCACCGGTATTTGCAAGTACACTGTAAGGTGTCAGGCAAATACAATACCCTCCATGAAAACCCTGACATGATAAGCAAATCCAGTAGTATGTCACATAGCTCTGAATAAATCGTGACATTAAATTAACCAAAGTAATACGAGTAACGAGTGGGCAAATGGAATACCACAGACTAACACAAGAATGCCTAAATGCATGTCATACCTTCTCACCGAGAGTCAGACGCAGTTCTGAGGGGAGAAACGAGAACAGAAGCCGAGAGTAGAACCGTGTTAAGCTGGAAGGCCCTACGATAAGGGACGGACACCCACGTCGCCAGCTAACCCCTAGGACCACCCCAGCTGCAAGTTTTAGCGTGAGACTTTTTCGCATCTCTGTTACGTCACGACCACACCCCAGCCCATGTTAACAGCTCGAGCCCTCCAGAAGAACAGTATGGATCTTACGATAACACAAACAGGGCCACCCCAACCACAAGTTTTAGCGTGAGACTTTTTCGCGTCTCTGTTACGTCAGAACCACCCCCCAGCACATGTTAAAAGATGGAGCCCTCCAGAAGAACAGTATAGATATTACGATAACACTAAAAGGACCACACCAGCTGCAAGTTTTAGCGTGAGACTTTTTCGCGTCTCTGTTACGTTGCAAACTTTAAAAACATTGCCCCACCACAAAAAGGATAACGTTTCTCATTGCATAGACAGAAGTTTTGTAAGCGGAGCTTAAGGTTAACATTGAGACCCTGATTGGTCAGATGAAAACACAGCCAGATAGTTTTTTTTACACCCACTTCGGTAAATTGTAGTAAGGAGAAGTTAGGACAGTTGCTTCCGAGACGGCGAGGTGAGTGGAGCTGTGCTGGTCGCCGCCCCTTGACGAACACCAACAAGGTAATGAATGCACATGATGCCGCATAACAGCGCATAAAGTTTCACTCAGAACTGCAGAAGTCTCATCTGTTACACCCCCGTTTTGCGTAATACTAGTGTCGATCGTTAATTAAAGCTCATGGTGTTCACATTTACCACTTGAAGTAAAAATCTGATACGGGATGATTTTTCTGTTATATAGTTATTGAGAAGCCAGATCAGCCACTGTAATTTACGACAAGTTAGATAAGTAATTAAAGATAATTGAGGGTCACTGTAGACCATTTTGATAGTTTTCTCTCTTGTGAAACTTAATTTAAACCTAGATTATAGATGTGATATGGCATAGGTTATCCTTTGATCCATTGTAGAACTTTGAAACCCACTCAGGGAACATTCGTTCACTTTTTTGTTGAACGCAGTTGGGTTTTAGCTTCCTGTATTAAAACATTTCTTTTTATCGATAGTGCAATTTATAAACAATGTTTTGTGAGTAGAATAAAATTTCCAATGGTAAACATAACTGCTTTTTCGACGTTATTTTATCAGCTAACTAAAAATAGGAAAGCTTGAACCCCTTCCACTAAATTTAGTTAGTATTAAGATTCTTTTACTGGGAGTGCAGTGGAGCTGACACTGAAATCATTAAGTATTTGGTTATATCATCGCTAGTCTCACTGAACTCTTCTGAACTCTACATGTCATGTGTGGTCTGGCGTCTCCTTACCAGCAACAGGTCCCAGGTTCATACTAGTCAATTCCCTAAAAAACACACTCAGAGCATCATTGTGCAAAAATGGTAGGGAGACACGATATAGAACATGAGACACCACGCAGAATGTTAGAACGCATCTGCGAGGTCCAACTTCGAAAAATATTTACCCGGGCACAGTTTGTCAAAAAGATCTTCCGGGTGGGGTAAAGGAAAAGTTGCAATCACTAGTTGTGGATTCACTGTTGCCTTGAAGTCCACACAAAGTCTCAATTTTCCCAAAGGTTGTGGCAAAATTACTAAGGGTGATGCCCAGAGAGAAGCATGCAGCCGTTCAATTACACCTTGTGATTCCAAATCATGTAATGTTTTTGCTGCCTCATCACGCAATGCGTGGGGAACATTGCGCGCTCTAAAAAATTTCGGTTGCGCCTTTACTTTCAGTTCCAAATGTCCTTTATATTTCTTAGTGCAACCAAGGCCCGGTGCAAAAATGTCTGCAAATTCTTCACATAGATGAGAAACACTGTCGGAAGGCACGGTCTGGTTCACTGATAGGACCTGATTTACTATAGACAAGTTAAACAACTGAAATAAATCGAAATCAAAGAAGTTCACTGCAGAAGAAGAATGAAGGACGTCAAATGACACAAGTTTTGTTTGTCCTTTGTATGTTGCAAGATGGCTGCACTGTCCTAACTCTGTGATCTCTTGACCTGAATAACTAGTTAACATTTGCGGCATGGAACCGACGTATGCCCAGCAGTTTGTAAGTGTCTTGATTGATCAGTTGAACTGCAGCCCCAGTATCGAGCTGGAATTGTATCACTTTGCTGTTAATATCGAAGTCCACAAAAAGTTTATTGTCCTGCTGACGACAAGAGCGACTGTCTCGTGCTACCTGAACTGACACTGGTATAAAATCACTTGCGACATGATGGGAGTTCCGGCGATGTTGGCGCACACTATTTGTGGGACGAACACAGTCACTGTTAGAGAGAGTGGCACTGGGCGGAATGGAATAAACTACATGAATTTCCATGGGCGAAGTTTCGCAAGCCTGAGTATCCTTCGTTCGATTCCGGCGCGAAGCAAAGGGCCTGTAATGGTCTTGAGCTTCCAATCTGAGCTTTTTCTGGCAAACACTCTGAACATGTTCTTTTTTATTACAATAAAAGCTAATAGCTTGGCGTGACGGGCAATTCTCATGCGAATGTCTAGTAGCGCACTGCGGGCAGGATTTGAGCACTGCATTTGCTAGCCGGCGCGGCACACGTGGCTAAGAGCCTGGCGGCAGTGGCGCGGCCGGGCGCAAAGGGCTGTTTACTGCTCCGTGCAGCTCGCCGGGAGGGCCGGTTAACATGACACACGGCTGGTGAAGTTTCAAATTATTCCTGAGCAAAGTCTATGTGTGTCCTGCCGATCCAATATGACCATCACTTGTTGAAGGGAGGGATTGACTAGTTTCAAAATCTATTCCCTTATACGAACATCAGAAACGTTCTGTGCAATTGCATCACGTACCATAGTATCTGAATAAGGTAGTCCACATTAACACCCAAAAGCACAATCCCTAGTAAGGCCTTGCAAGGTTGCAACCCTCTCCCGATTGGTCTGACCAGCCGTACGTCTTGTACGAAAGAAGGTATACCTTTTCGCAACTACATTGACTGATTCTTTGAAATATGCATCTAATGCAGACAAAATTTCTTCGTAGGACAGAGTTGCTACGTCGTGTCGGGGAAATAATTTGACTATCACATGGTACGTTTGCGTCGACCGATGATAAGAGATAAGGCTGCCGCTCGTAACCTTGAATTCTGTAGGCGGCGAGATGGAATCCAAATTGGCGTGACCACTCCGTCCAGCTTTCCAGTGCAGCATCAAAAGGTCGAAAAGTTGGTGCAACTGCGTGTTGTGGCTACGGGAGCGGTGGAGCGGTTGTTTCGCATCATTTTGCATCGCACGTTGACCCTGGACGAGCTGTCCAAGGGCATCCAGTAAGGCCTGCATCTGCTGATTCTGTAAGCGATAAAACTTGGACAGTACATCAGTACATCTGGAGATTGTGGCAAAGCCATTACACAAGTAAATCAGGGCAATATCGATAAGAACGCGGTTTTCCCTCGTCGCCAATGTTGTGGTTGGCAGAGAGCCCACCGTGTTACTAGAGGAGGCCGAAATGCACGCGTTTTAGCTCACGCAGGCTGGCGTGACGTCTGGAACAGGACACGGAAATTAGAATTTAGAAAAACGGACGTAGCTGGTGGAATACTTAACTTTAATCCATTAATGATGAACGTCGCTCTTGACGGTACATGATTCACAATATCAATAGTAACTGAATATGGTGCCTTGCTAGGTCGTTGCTCAATGACGTAGCTGAAGGCTATGCTAAACTATCGTCTCGGCAAATGAGAGCGTATTTTGTCAGTGAACCATCGCTAGCAAATTCGGTTGTACAACTGGGGCGAGTGCTAGGAAGTCTCTCTAGACCTGCCGTGTGGCGGCGCTCGGTCTGCAATCACTGATAGTGGCGACACGTGGGTCCGACGTATACTAACGGACCACGGCCGATTTAAAGGCTACCACCCAGCAAGTGTGGTTTCTGGCGGTGACACCACATTTTTTAAAGGCTACCACCTAGCAAGTGTGGTGTCTGGCGGTGACACCACATTTTTTTATGAAGCATCATTCAACAACAGTAAATAATACTATCCTATGTGATGGTCGTTAGATGGTGCTATTGACAAACGGCGATGGAGAACATCGCCGCCGCGGATATTGCTGCCGGGTGCCAGCAAATGAGCCACGGAGTGTATCGTCGCATGTGTCATTCAGAGGCAGTTTGCCCAGAAATCTGTTACAGATAGATTATTGGGCGGAAATGTTACTACCGGAATCCGAGAAGGTGAGCTACATGGTAGCTGTGCTACCATTACACTCATGACCTCAACATTCAGAGTATTATCAGCGTGTCCGTGTTATTCGCTCCATGTCGCGATCAGCACGGACTAAAAATTCTGCGGCTGTCGGCTACTGGCCTGGTTTTATGTCAAAGTGTCTTCATAGAGCTAAATACGTGAACATAATTTGGGAGTGGCAAATGAGGAAAATCGGGGAAGATTAGTTTAATTTAAGAACGTTGCAAGACAGTGCTTCAGATTTTTCCCATTGTTTAACTTGTATCCCAGGGGAACATAGACGGTAGTGAAACAGAAGAAAACGGCAAGAGAATAAAAGTAATCCACGTGCTTCAAAGACGGTTTTCTCTTTCTTGCTAAACGTAAATGAAAACTATAAAAAGCAACTGAGTGCAAGTCCAACTTAGCACTGACTCTAGGATAACCATTACCAAGATTGAAGTGTGGGGACGAAAATTACCTGTATGGGAGAAAAATTGTAGGACAGCATCATGTAGGTGCGATTGTGTAAACGCTGTTTATTTTTGTATTTAAAACTGTAAACTAATGTCGTGTTACCACAGGAGTCGAGAGTGTACTATTCGCTGATGACGCAAGCATGGCAAACGCACTAATACCGCTGCTAGAGTAGCTCGTTTGGAACACAGGTAGCTCGTATGTCAAACACCAAGCTTGCTTCTGCCTTCTTGTTGCTGACTCATGTTGCACTGCTTCCGCGGTCTGGAGTTGAGTCAAACTTGGAAAATTACGACCAGTCTATTTGAATGAACACGAATTGTTCCCTTAAACACCCCTGCTCCTGTGTGGTAGCTAATGAAAGGCTTGATAATTGTTTTAGTGAAAGTGCTATGTCAGCTTTTGTTAGGCTAACTGGCCGCTCTCGCTGTCTCCTGTTTACAACTACGCTCTACAAATTACAGAACTCGAGTTTCTAATGTATTTGCTACTTCAGGGCGTAATTGTTCACTGCTGCATGTCCCGTATTGCATTACAGAAAAGCAATGTATATATATTACCAAACTGAAGGCCATCGCTGCCATTTTCCCGTCTGTATGTGAAGATTAATCTCAGGAACTACTGCAGAGATTTTGATAAGGTTGTCATGAAAAGATAGACTGAAACACGAGGAAGGTTTGTGTACGAGGCCTGGCTATAAAATAACTAGACTGATACTGCCGCAGAGTAAGTAAGCATGCACGAAAGGTGAACACTAGTAGCTGTGAAGTGTGAATTCTTCTTGGCCAAATATGGGATTCCTGATGCATGTAGACAGGTCAGTACGACTGTGGCCTTCGTTTGCGTAAAATCTGATATTTTGTTTTGCTGTAATTTTATAAATGTAAAAACAGAGCAACGTAGGTAATCTGCTTCAGTATGATCGTTGGTTGAGTATTCGATCGATTACTGAAACTGTAGGAATTTGCAAATAATGCGTAAGTCAAATTATACTTAACGAATTTAACGTGAGAGAAGTGTGAACGAATCTCGTGCAGAAAATTCTAAAGATCCAAAAATAGAATATCGTGAAAATGTTTATACTGACACTTTGACTACCACTGAAAATGTTCCTAATTTCTTGGAAAGAGTGATAACGTGTGACGCATCTTGACTTTTCACTTATGATCCAGAACTATGCGCTAGCCTATGCATTGGAAGGACCCAGCTTCACCGAGAGCGGAAAAAGCTCAAATGAGCAAATCAAGATTCAAAGCGATGATGAGTTTTTTTTTCTATATGCGTAGAATTGTGTATCTTCGTTGGGTATCCTGTAGGTTAAACTATTAATCAGCCTTACCACCTTGAGGTTCTTGCTCAGCTCTGTGAGAAATCAAGAAACAAAAAACCCGAATTGTTTATCCCAGTGCTAAACCACCCACCTCATTCTCCTGACCTAGCACCATGCGAGTTTTATCTATTCCCGAAGGTTAGCTGTGCATTAAAAGGAACAAGGTTTCAGTCCGATGAAGCAGTGGAATAAAAAACGGCATGCGTCATCAAATATCTCGCAGAGGAAGAATTCCAGACTGTCTCCATCTATGGATAATTCGCATGGATCGATATGGGGATGAGGATGGGAGAATATTGAGGGTGGCAATAACTGAAACTGTATATTTTTGAAATAAAATAATTTACTGCAATAGCCCGTTATTTTTTAGCCACATCTCGTGGATGTTTTATACCGCTACACTACACAGGTTGTCCTACTATAGATACTCAGTGCTATCCGCGCGAAAATGGGGTGGGCAGCCAGTGTAAAAAAGAAACCATAATACAACTTTTGTAGAATGTAGGAATATAGCAATGATACGCGTGGCCAGACCGTCTAACATACGAGACAATATTTCCTGGTGTCTAAATATTGAAAACAAATTAATGTACTTATGTAAATAACACAATTTTTAGATATAAAATGTCTATATGATAGGGAGAGAGAGAGAGAGAGAGAGAGAGACAGACAGACAAAAAGACAGACAGAGAGAGAGAGCTCGCATTATCTCTGTAAATGTGAAGAATTTATAACCAATCTTGGAACATACCACTTACAATAAAGACGTGGGAATAATACAACCATAGCACCCTCTGTTTGTGGGAGTGGGGGTACGAAGGTAGAACTCTTTAAATAATGTGAACCGAACTTCGTAAATATACGACTTACAATCTGGAAAAATGTACTTGCAGTAAGACTCCACTATATTACTGTCGAATACACAGTTTTCGAGAGCTTCTGCGACAACTGATGCCAATCCCAAGAATGGTGATATGTGAAGCATGACCATCAATCGTTTGAAGGACTTTTAAGCAAAATTGGGTACCATGTAGAAAAACAAAGTAAGGTATTGTCGCAAAGGTAACAGCTCATGTGTCATATCGTGGTATCCTGTGTGATTCAGTTTGCTGCGGAAACCATCAGACCGAGGTCTGCTTTATACTGCACAAACTCAATCGACACTCACCTTTATCTTCATATCTGTGCCCTATCGGGCATCAGACGCACCCATCACTCTGCATAACGCATGTAAAGCATAGCAGCAAGTACTTGGGCAACGCCAAGGTCACGACTAGGCTCCCAACATAGAATAAACAATGGTTAATCAATCAAACAATGGTATTATTAAATCTCAGTCAGTCGATATAAATACACCGTGTTTCCCTACGGCAAGATTTTATACAGCTCACTACACCTTCAAGAAACCACGTGCAAGGTTTTCGTATTCTCTCACTTACTACATGCAGTCTATTAGTCTTACAGAAATAATTAACAGGAACTTTTCGTAGGAAATTTAATGCAATTGAATCTTTTGCTGAGATACGTTTTGACCGGCCGAAGTGACCGAGCGGTTCAAGGCGCTTCAGTCTGGAACCGCGCGACCGCTACGCTCGCAGGTTCGAATCCTGCCTCGGGCATGGATGTGTGTGTCGTCCTTAGGTTAGGTAGGTTTAAGTAGTTCTAACTTCTAGGGGACTGATGACCTGAGATATTAAGTCCCATAGAGCTCAGAGCCATTTTTGGATACGTTTCCTCTGGAGGCCGCGGTTTTCAAGTTATTCATGAAAAACGCGTTTAAATGTAACTTTTGTACGTCTTTCTCGAATAATTCTAAAAGTATTACCTGTAACGAAAACGCATAAAAGTACAAAATTTAAGTACCACATAAGTTTCCTATACAAAGGTCCTGTTCATTTTTTCTTTAGTACTGACAGTTTGCATGTAGTGAGCGAGAGAATATGAAAATCATTAAAGGCATTGCAGGTTGCATAAAACCCAGCTGTAGGGGCAGCTCACTCACCGTGTATAGTACATTTACCCAACTAAATTCCCTTATACGCTGTTGCTTTTATAGTATAATATTATGTACACTGGCAAGACTAGGCCATGAATCACACAGTAAAGTTTCTTATGATGGGAGAAGTACTCTGACAAAATTGGTTGGCAAGATTGCATCATTGATCTACCACAACGTATTACGAATCGCAGTCTTGTATTAAACATCTCTGTGGAAATGCTTCAGTGTTGCTACAGCACTGGAGACGACTATTGTTGCCAGTCACGTAACTTAGGTATCACCAGCGTTGTCGGCTCTTATTTAAAGACGACCTTGAAGAAAAAGCAAAGTAAACGAAATGCAACATCTCCCTGAGTTAATGAGATACAAACCTGTGACGCCTCCGTCAGTGGGCTGCTAGCCTTAACGAGCAAACTGTCTAGAGGGAGCAGCGTCGTCTCCTAATCACCGCGCAGTACCGTTATGCCAGCGAAGCAGGTGCTTCTACGCCCCATCCCGTACTTCATGCTTTCAGTAAAATTTATAATGTACTGCGGAACTAAATTCTAATGTGTTTGGGAGGGAGACAACGTCTCTTTACCTATTTATCTTGAACTGAACTAAAACTTAACTCAATAAATATGTTATGCAAGGCTTGAATGAAGGCTTATGATTCGTGAACTCAATGGTGAAAACTGATGTTTTTAGGTGCACAGGCCATGGTACGCCTTTGTACTACCAAGTGAAACTACTTGAATCCAGATACCTTTTCAAGCCTCAAATACCTATATGTCTATATGCAGACTGAAGAGACGAATGAAAATTTGTACCAAGGCCGGGATTCGAACCAGGGCCTCCCTCTCACTGCACAGATGCGCTAATTACTACAACACTCTGACACAGTAGCTTCGCACAACTGCACACACTACCCCATCACGCCATGCCTCATCAATCGAATTCCCATTACGCCTCAGCCCACTTGGTATTCCCATATAGTTTAATTTGATAAAACCACATATGCCTGTATTTCATGCAGGATCCCCCGTTTCGTTCGCTGATGGTGCTATTCTAGTACAGTTGGGGAGCCTCTGCAACGCTGCTCGAGTTTAGGGGTAACGTCAAGTGGGTTCAGGTGTGATTGGATTGAGGAGGGAGGCAAGTTAGAGTAGCCCGTGCAGTGATGCCAAGCCACTGGTGCATGATGGCATAATGGTTAACACGTCTACTTTGTGAATAGAAGATCCGCGCTCGAATCCCGACCTTCGTACAAATGTTCTTCATTCGGCTAATACACATCATTGTAGCACCCTTTGTAAGTAGGCTGTTTAGGTTTTTATATTGGTAACGCCACGTAGCGCTCTGTATGAAAATCACTGGCTGTGCTGTGTGCAGTCTGTGGCTAGTTTGCATTGTTGTCTGCCATTGTAGTCTTGGGCAGCTGGATGTTAACAGCGCGTAGCGTTGCGCAGTTGGAGGTGAGCCGGCAGCAGTGGTGGATGTGGGGAGAGAGATGGCGGAGTTTTGAAATTTGTAAGACTGGATGTCATGAACTGCTATATATATTATGACTATTTAGGTAAATACATCATTTGTTCTCTATCAAAATCTTTCATTTGCTAACTATGCCTATCAGTAGTTAGTGCCTTCTGTAGTTTGAATCTTTTATTTAGCTGGCAGTAGTGGCGCTCGATGTATTGCAGTATTTCGAGTAACCAAGATTTTTGTGAGGTAAGCGATTTGTGAAACGCATAGGTTAATGTTAGTCAGGGCCATTTTTTTTCGTAGGGATTTTTGAAAGTCAGATTACGTTGCGCTAAAAATATTGTGTGTCGGTTTAAGCACAGTCTTGTACAATTTTTCAAAAAGGGGACGTTTCACTTTTTCTGAATGGCGAGTAACGGTCTTTCTTGGCGCCAGCATATTTGTATCCCCCAATTACGAACTGTGTCTTTGCCTCAAAATCATTAGGTTCCATACATATGACTGGTCATTACTTTCTCTTCCTCTAGTAGAGTTCACATGATTTCTGAGGGCCACAACAGTACCTGACATTAAAACTAGCTTTCTCCTTTGAATAAGGGGCGTTGAAAAAGAAACAAACCCGAGTCTGGAATGTCAAACCGGTGACAGGAGGGTAATATCGTGGCTTGAGTGACGAGGTGTGGTTCCGGCCAGAGAGTGGAAGTTCACAGCCCATCGCTTGAGGGCACGCGTGCACGTCACGTGACTATTCAGGGCTAGCAGCAGCATGAATCAATCGTCCAACGCTGCCAATCGCATTGCAAACAGTGACATGGAGGCGTCAAAAGAAGAGCAAAGAGGTGTTGTTCGTTTTCTGACAGCGAAAGGAGTAGGAGGAAAGGACATTCTTCGAGGGATGTCACAAATGTACGACGAACACTGCATGTCCCTTGCAAGGGTCAAGGCGTGACACAAGCGCTTCAGGGAAGGAGGGTTATCATTAGCCGCTGAGGCACAGTCTGGAGCACCACACCGCATTACCGATGACAGTGTCCAGCTGGTGGATGCACTCATTACCCTGGACCGCCGAGTGACAGTGAAACCCATAGCCGCAGTGGTCGGATTGAGGGTCGGAAGTGTTCACGCCATCATGAAGGATCGACTGCGCATGCGTGAAGTGTGGGCCCAGAGGGTGCCCCACAGTCTTAAATCACACCAGGAAGCATGTCGAATGGCCCACTGTCTTGCTCATCTGCAGCGATGTGCTTGGGAAGGCCTTGCGTTCCTGGCACGAGTCATAGTGTCATCAGTACGAACCAGAATCAGAAAGACAAAGTCTCCAGTGGAACCATCCACGGTCACCACAACCAAAAAGCCAATCCCATCCACACGAGTGCAGGAAAGGTTATGCTGACGTTCTCCTTTGACCAAGATGCTCCCCTTCTGATTCACTTCCTGCAGCACGTGACAACTGTGAATGCCCAGTGTTACCCGCAGACCTTGACCACCCTTCGCCAAACAATCAAATCAAAACGACCAGCCAATCTCACCCATGGAGTCATTCTGTTCCACGACACAAATGGCCAACACAGTTGCGGCACTCCTGCAGAAATTCAAATGGGAGTTTCTCGTCAGCCCTCCATACAGTCCGGACCTATCTCCCTGTATTTACCCCATTTTTGGTCCCATTAAAAAGGCTCTGAGGGGCAAGCGATTCACCTCGGACGACGACGTTCAGCTGTACGTGCAGAACTGGTTAACATTGCAACCCTGGAAATTTTATGACACAGCCATTCACCGCCTTGTGTCACAGTGGGACAAGTGTCTCAATAGTCAGGGGTCAGTACTTCTAACATACAAGTACTGGTTTCTGTAATTACGCCTCCGGATCGTTTCTTTTTGAACGCCCCTTATAAATCTTTCGTTTCATTACAGTGGGCAAGGCAGTTCTAGCCGTTATTAGTAGGGGTGGCACAACTGGAACACGTAAACTTTGCGCTGGAAAGACACCGCTGAAACCTAAGAAATGGGGTGTGAGTGCGATCTGTAAAAAATAAAAAAAATAAAATAAAAAAATCCGTTAGAATCACATCTGTAGCTTTCGTGGTTGATGTGCTTTAATTCTGATTCCTGTGTAATATAGGACAACATAACACTTATATACAATTTTCAGTGTCCCATTAGAGGATATTTTGAAAAATATTTTTTTATTCAGTGCACACTGAGTGCACTTAGTGAACTGACAACAATTGACTAAATTTTCGCATTTTGAGAGACTAAAAAGCGATCTGTTTAATTGTTAAAAATCCATTCAGCAGTGAATATCGTATAAAATGGTTCTTTTTAATTTGACTTATTTAAGACAACCGGTTTCAACAGACTATGGTGTCATCTTGAGGTCTTAAGATCTTAAAATGAACATGTTTTAAAACGAAACATTTTAAAACCCGAAGATGACAGCATAGTCTTATTAAACCGGTTGTCTTAAATAAAAGAAATATTATGCGATCTTGGCTGCTGAATAATTGTTATTGTGTTTGACTCATATGACCAAACATCAAAAACAATATCTCTTTACGAGAGCAACATGTCGAAATTGTCGTCTAGCGCCCATTTCGGTTACTTAAATTCAACTGTTTAACAATTTGGTAGGCGATTTAAACTGCCCAAAGAGGGTTCTAGCCAACTATTTGACTTGCTATTTGGGTGACAAGATACTGGTTGTGATGATGATCCACAAGAGCCGAAACCGGTAAGCTGTCAAAAGTCCAATGAATGCCATCAAGACATTTTTGAATTTAAAGGGAACAATTTGTATGCCAGTAAAGATAGAGTGGGCCACTTGTGTAAAGAATTATTAATTGAGGCGTTCTCAGCAAAGCCTTCTGGACGCCGACACCCAGACAAACCGCATTACTCTCTCAAAAATCAGCTCGAGTGTTGCTCTCCATATGTGCTGCGTGTTATAGACCGTGGTCGTTAACAGCACACTCGAATTTCTCACGCACAAAGGCAGGCGTTATTTGCGTGTTCTCCGCTCGCTCGCTCGCTCACACGCACGCACGCACGCACGCACACACACACACACACACACACACACACACAAAACACATTGCAGTAGCTGCGGCACTGTCAGAGAGAATCACGGCAAAGCGGCGGTGGAGCCGCCTGAATTTTGTACGACGTGTTCGGCATTCGGGCCATCGGGTATGTATAGAATACGCTTCCGAGCGAGCCTCTGTTTACCCCGGCTTGCATCTACTAACACGTAGCCGCGCGTGCATTAGGTGATTGCACGGACGCCAGCGCTTGCCGGAGATCTAGAACAATTCTTCATCCGTCGAGTGGGTAGATGAATCTCAAGTACGAGCGAATGCGGCGTTTCATCTGAGCTGAACGGGACCTCTTGTTCCCTGTATGAGGAGTAGAGACCTTCCTTTCCATTCGCAAAAGCTGTCACGGATTGCAATATTAGCGGTACCGTTTACACTAATGTGCAAAGTTAAAGCAACAAACATCTGTTTCAGGGTCCTGTGTCTAATTCACGACGTAATCATAGACACGGCCAACAGATGTCCGTACGATCGTGTTCTGCAGGAAGGCGGCATACCGGTCAACGGACAACCGTACCAACGATGACGTCAGGGCACCTGTCAAAAGGGGAAGCGTTTGCAGGGTAGGCCCACATCCACAATCGCTATGTACACACAGTCACAGACGCCACAATATGGCACAGAGAAGACGCCTACTCTCTCTGCGGTGGATGGCCGTAGGTGGAATGAATGCATGACAGTCGCAAACTGATGTACCCCTATGGCTTGATGTTAATCGTTCTGTTGGTTTTCGGATATGGCGAGAGTTTATGAAGACCGAAACTGTATCCCGAAGACTAGGATAGGGCCGACCACTTGCGGCATCAGAAAGAGAGAACCGTTTTTGACTGTAAGTGCACGACCATATTAGTACGTACGGCAACTGGCATCTGACGTCGCAGAATCCACTGCAAGTATTGTATCGGGGCAAACGGAGTACAGAAAGCTTCGGCGGAGTAATCTTTACTGTTGGAAACCTGCTGTGTGTGTACTTCTGACGCGTCTTCACAGAAGGAATGTCTAGATTGGAGTCGTCAACATGCGACCTGGACGGTCGAACAATGGGGCAGTGACGTTTTTACAGATGAGTCCCCATTTGGTTTAGTGAGTGATTCACGACGGATTCGCATCTGGAGGAACGTGGAACATGATTTCTGGACCTAATAATTGTGGAGAGAGACCGTTATTAAAGAGGATCCCTAATGGTGAGAGCAGGGATTCTGTTGACCAGTCGAACATCTCTTAATGTAATTTTACTGTTGACCTGGAAAGATTTAAGTGCTGTCAGGTATCAGGACGACATCTTGGCAGCTCATGTGCCGTTTTTGCGAGGTGCTGTGAGCACAGACTTCGTATCGCCGGCCGCTGTGGCCGAGCGGTTCGAGGTGCTTCACTCCGGAACCACGCTGCTGCTACGGTCGCAGGTTCGAATCCTACCTTGGGGATTGATGTGTGTGATGTCCTTAGGTTAGTTAGGTTTAAGTAGTCCTAAGTCTAGGGTACTGATGACCTCAGATGTTAAGTCCCATAGTGCTTACAGCCATTTGAACCATTTGAATAGACTTCGTATCGATAAAAAATAATGCTCAACCTCGTAGATGTAGATGTTTTCTTGGAAACGAAAGTACTGCATGAATGGTGTGGCCTGCTCGCTCTTCCGATTTGAATCTAATAGAGTACTTGTGGGGTAAACTAGGGAGACGGTTGGGATCACCTCAGCATCCACTACACACTTCCAACAATTGCGAGCAGTTGTGCAGGAAAAATGAGTACTAATGTCTCAACGTGAGACTGATCACATCATTCACAGTACGTCCCGCCATTGGCAGGTATGCATTGCTGACAGAGGTGGTCACACCCCATACTGAGAACATTCATATTGCAGTTGTTTGTATTCTTTACATTGTCTCTACTTTACTATCACCTTTTTATACTTTTTTGTGACAAAATAAACGCTACCTCGCAAAATTTCTGTTTGTTCCCCTAAATTGGAGTACCAGTGTATTTCGCTCTTACTCGCTGGAGAAACATGTGTATTGTGTATATGTTCTAAAGCTCTCCTCGTTTATGTGCTGCTTCCAAGGTTCTCGGCAGTATTGCCGGATCCAACCGTCGAAGGCCCACGATATTTCTGTGAACAACATATCTGCCATCATCAGGCTATGCTTATTGAATGAAGTATCTACTGCGTGCTGACTGTATTTATAAGTGTCGGTCCAGATTTCGGGCCTCGCCAACCCCGCACTGCGTTCCGTGGAGGTAGTGGTGCTGGGGGCGGGAATTGCGACTGCGATGGTGAAGGTGGGGGGGGGGGGGGGGGGAGGAGGGAGGGACAGTCTCACGAGTAGAAAACAGTGAGTCCCATAACACGATATCCCAGAAACTTCGCTCAATGGAAGAGGTGCCGAAGTAAATAAACATATGTCTCGGCTTATGCGTGGATACTTGACCATTTATGAGGAAACCACTGTAAAAGTTTCAGCTCGCGATAAACTGAGCCCAAATGGTGGCACAGTGTGTAGCGTAGCGCCTCTCACTTCTGCGTCCACTGTTAGAAACCTTAACTTTTTTTAATTTGTCTACATATGTACGTACATGGTTACTACACAACTGTTTCTTATAAAAGTAGGGGATGCAAGGACTTTACTTTAATCGTGAAATTACAACTGTGTTTCACAATAAGTGTCATATATTCATTATATTATATATGTGACTACGGTATTTTCATGGGTTACAAACATTGTAAATACTTATATTTTTATATTTCATTTCCGTATCAGTTCTTAATTCTTGTATTTTACTCATATGTATACTCTCCAGAAAGATTTAGTGCACTGACTTGGATGATACTGATCACAGAAATATTTTTAACGCAGAATTCCACCACGAGAATCAAGCGAAGACAGGTTTACCACAGCGCCAGTTCATGAATCTCTTAACATAGCTGAAGTTTTCACACGTTGGCGACATATTCATATCAAACCACGCATAACGGATCGGCATTCCAAAAGCTGGCGCATGCAGTTGATTATGAATCAGGATACACTAAAAGAATTTCAACGGAAACAATTTCAAATAATTTTTCCATTCTATAATTTTTATTTTTCACTTCATTCACCAGACAGAATTAGCAAACGAATAAGGAGATTGTTATTTCAATATTCGCTGGAAAACATTTCTGTAGTATTCTTCTACGGACATGGGTAGATAAATGAAAAGCACAGTAAAAATAGAAATAAAAGTCGGGTTCGAACAGTCGTTTTCTTCTAAACGGTCGAATACCTACGGATGACCGAGACAAGTGTTCACTTATGTCGAGCCCTCTTCCATTGAGTGACGTTTCTGGGAAATCGCGTTATGCCGCTTGCCATGTTTTCCTCGTCAGTTGAATTCCGCCCCGTCTCTATAGCATATAGCGTTCGGATGTCAAGGTTCTGCTTTGGTGAAGCTTAGCACTGGCTATGATGCCTTGCTCAATTGGAAACTTGTGTCCCTGTTGATTAAATCATCAGTCACACGAATTTAGCTTGCTTATTTGAAAAAGGACTCCCAAAATTTATCGCTGGTAACCAGAACTATCGTTTGCTGGTAATTCATTTTATGCTCATTTTCAACGCAGTTTTCTGCAATTACAGATTTATTTGGCTGCAGTAAATGAGTGTGGCACTGATGTTCAGTACATCGATCTTCAACTTCTCGGTCACTTGTCAAACACAAGCTTTTCCGCATTCATGTCGAACTTGGTACACCCCTTCTTTTTTAAGACCCAGGTCGTGTTTCACTGTTCCTAATTAAGAATGTATTTTGTTTGGCGGGCGGAAAACAGCTGTTTCGTAGTCTTTCCCAGTAGTCTTCCGATTTTTGACAATCCGTTGCCGGCGAACGGTATAAAAGCGGCCTTTTTGTCGTCCTCTTTCGTATTTTCGTCCTCCATGTCGTTCTTGGGGCTCTTGTGTAGCATGGGAAGTCTGTATTTATCGGTTGTTGTATCCATCCTTGCGGGAGATTGATTCCAGACGCAGCAACTCCGCCGTCAGAGTATCTTCACAAATACGTGTTTGGGTCGATGAGTATTTATCTAACTGAATACAGAACCTTATCCTGGAGGCAGATGCTCAGCAGAAACGAAAGTAACATAGAGTGTGTTCAAGGAATCGTAATAGAACATCTAATATTCCAGTACATAAAGACGATTTACGAGGGCATGGTTAAAAGTAATGTCTCCGGACTTTATACGTGAAAATTCCCAAACCTTTTTTAAATAAAAGAAACATTATTAACCTTGTACATCTTTATTCCTCATGTCTACACATTTATATTTCAACATAGTCAATTTGCCGATGAACATACGCTATGTGGTCAAAAGTATCCGAACGCCCGCAAAAAACATACGTTTTTGATATTAGGTGCAGTGTGCCTGCCACCTAGTGCCAGGTACTCCATATCAGCGACCTCAGTAGGCATCATGAGAGAGAAGAATGGGCCCTCCTCAGAACTCATGGACTTGAAACGTGGTCAAGTGATTGGGTGTCACTTGTGTCATACGTCAGTACGCGAGATTTCCACACCCCTAAACATACCTAGGTCCACTGTCTCCAATACCATAGTGAAGTGGAGACGTGAAGGGACACGTACAGTACAAAAGCGTACAGGGCGACAGCGTCTGTTGACTGACAGAAACCGCCAACAACTGAAGAGGGTCGTAATGTGTAATAGGCAGACATTTATCCAAACCATCACACACGAACTCCAAGCTGCATCAGGATTCAGTGCAAGTACTATGACAGTTAGACGGGAGGTGAGAAAAACTAGGATTTCATGGTCCAGCGGTTCCTCATAATTCACACATCACGCCGGTAAATGCGAAACGACGCCTGGCTTGGTGTAAGGAGCGTAAACATTGGACGATTGAACAGTGTAAAAACGTTGTGTGGAGTGACGAATCACGGTACACAGTGTGGCGATCCGATGGCAGGTAGTCGGTATGGCACATGCCCGGTGAACGTCATCTGCCAGCGTGAGTAGTGCCAATAGAAAAATTCGGAGGCGGTGGTGCTGTGGTGTGGTCGTGTTCTTCATGGAGGGGGCTTGCACCCCTTGTTGTTTTCCGTGGCACTATCACAGCACAGGCCTAAATTGATCTCTTAAACACGTTCTTGGTTCCCACTATTGAAGAGAAATTCGGGGATGGTGATTGCATCTTTCAGCACAATCGAGCACACGACAATAACATCCCTGTGATGGACTGGCCTGCACAAAGTCCTGACCTGAACCCTATGGAACAACTTTGGGGTGTTTTGGAACGCCGACTTCGTTACAGGCTTCACGGACCGACATCGATACCTCTCCTCTGTGCAGCACTCCATGAAGAATGGGCTGCCATACCCCCAAGAGACCTTCCAGCACCTGACTGAACGTATGCCTGCGAGAGTGGAAGCTGTTATCAAGCCTAAGTATGGGCCAAAACCACATTGAATACTAGCATCACCGATGGATGGCGAAACGAACTTGTACATCATTTTCAGCCAGGTGTCTGGATGCTTTTGGTCACATAATGTATTTCTCCCAATGATAGACCAATTTGCTGATACCATCAATGAACATATTTCTCCCAGCGATAGACCAGTTTGCTGATACTGTCACTGTAGAATTACTTCTTGCCGCAGCCACAACCTAACCTCTTTTTGCGCCGCTTCATCACTATCAAAGTGAAGTCCTCGAAAGTGGTCATTAAGTTATGGAAATAGATGAAAATCGGAGGGGACAAAGTTGGGACTGTATGGAGCATGATAGGTGGCAGTGAACCCAGGTCTTAAAAAGTCCAGGGTTAGAGATGAGAAAACACTGACGATGTTCCTTTGAGGAACAGTTCAGTTTTACCCATTCATCATTCTTTTCCTACCTTATTGGGTATGCTACATGGAATTTAAATTGATATCCAGAAAAATATCTAGAAGGCACAAGTGTTACTTCTGCATCATAAATTCGTTGATTGCCTTTTGTAGACAAGTTGTCTACTTCGAATTCCTAAGCTGAATACGACCTTAAAAAGTACCACATTAGTCTGCTGATGTGACGGGCCAGTGACTGCAAGCCAGATGCAGGGAGAGAGAGAAGAGAGGCCAGAACTGGCTGAACAGAATTATGGATTAGAAAACCAGTTTATAGCCCAGTGCAGACCGCCACAGCCACCATTAACTTTCGAAAGAAGTTCGTAATCGTAGCAAATACAGTGTCTTTGTTCTCCGATAGTTTTCAGAAAGTAGTATATGCTCGTGTATGCTTCACTAACATGAAATAACTGAAAGTAGCTGAAATCTGCCGATCCAAGTTTAACAGGTATGGGTGTGGAAATTAGCAACACATCAAAGTGTCATACTACCAGTATGGAAATTGAGGATTTATTTCGAAAAATCACGACTTCTGACGCAGAAGCAGAGAAACAGCGTACTTAAAGTAGAAGCTTTGTATCAGCAACGGGGCCAACGACGTAAATATGGCCGGAGATCGTCAAAATTTCCTAAGTGAAAATAAACAAAACCCTTTCCTTTCAAAACATTCCCGACGTAGCACACATCATTGCCTTGAAGATCTTTACAGTCGAAAATGACAGCTTCTTTGATCAGTCACCAACTGGTAAGAGTACCAAGCTTCATGCGTTATTTGAGAAAGAGAATTACTGAGCGAGCACAGGCAGCCACTGACAGACAAGTAAGAAACAAATCTGAAATTCAGTAAATCATTAAACACATATAAATGCACTCAAAATATAAATTTTACACAAATGTGTTTAAAAGCACCTAATAAATAATTTACAAACGGAAGACTTTATCGGAGAGTAAGTTTGCTTAAAATGAAATGTGATTCCTTCGTCATATTACATGGTAAGTAAATAGTAGGTTTATAGGTTGTATTATTAAAGTTGATGCAGCATTACCGTATTAATAACCAAGTTGAAATTTAAAATGATTTGATAAAAAGCTACTTCTGAAAGAGATTTTTTGAGATTAAAAACAAATATATT
The DNA here is from genome assembly GCF_023864345.2 of Schistocerca serialis cubense. Lineage (NCBI taxonomy): Eukaryota > Metazoa > Arthropoda > Insecta > Orthoptera > Acrididae > Schistocerca > Schistocerca serialis. The sequence continues at coordinate 421,093,918 of NC_064645.1, forward strand.
TAGCCCATTCTACGATTTTCTTAAATGGAGAAACACGTGGTCTCCTTTTCTCACTAAGCCAAAATCATGCACAAGTCGTATTTTGTGCAAAGAAATGAAACTATGGGGTACCGCAAAGGAAAAGCCAAACTTTAAAAAGAAGAGCCTCCATAACCGTAATGTTTTAATTTTGGGATGATTGCGGAAATTGCAAGTTTCATGTAAACTTTCTCACACTACAATTAGAAAAACTATTAAAAGTGTTTTCAAATAACTTCCGGGAATTCAGCCAGGTAAAACTTTCAGCGACCGCCGATATTTCGGCGGGAGAACACCCCGCCATTTTAAAGGCAAACTGCAACGGACAGGCGGCGTACATGCAAATTTAATACCTCGGTTCTCGGACCCAAGCAGGAAAGATAACACACACACACACTGAACACTAGTGCCACCAAAGATGGCCAAAGTCAGAGCTATCGATAGTGAGACTATGAATTCGCAGGTGAGGTAGCATTGAGTCTGTCCCTCTGTTTCTTGACAAGGGAGAGAGCCGGATTCCAAACAGAGTTTAAACAGAAGCCTCCATCCCTGTTAACAAGGTTGCTCGCTAATTTAATCTCAACTGCCTCCCGAATCACACTGTCCCAATAGCTGGACGTGCATGCCAATATCTCGGTGTTATTATATAACATGGAGTGACCAGTATCCAAGCAATGTTCGGCAATAGCAGATCTATTTGGCTGCTGTAATCGTGTGTGCCGTTTATGCTCAGTACATCTGTCCTCCACGGTCCTTATAGTTTGACCAATATATGTCATGCCGCAGCTACAAAGGACACGATATACACCCGCCTTACGCAGTCCAAGATCATCCTTAACGGAACTCAAAAGTGCTCTAATTTTAGATGGAGGTCGGAAAACACATTTCACAGCGTATTTCCGTAAAATACGACCGATCTTATTGGACGTGTTTCCTACGTAAGGCAAGAAGGCAGTAGACTTAGGTGTTGACTCAGAATTATCATCAATCACCTGATGTACAGTTGGTCGATAGCGAAGAGCACGTTCAATCTGTCTATCACTGTAACCATTGTGACGAAATGTAACTTCAAGATGGGACAGCTCAGCTGGCAAAGTCTCAGCGTCAGAAACGATATGTGCCCTGTGTACCAAGGTACGAAGTACCCCTTCACGCTGAGCCGAATGGTGACAACTATTAGCTTGTAAGTACAAGTCGGTGTGAGTACGTTTCCTGTAGACTGCATGTCCCAATGATCCATCATCCTTCCTCCTAACCAACACGTCGAGAAAGGGAAGGCAACCATACGCCAGGAGAAACTCAGGTCTCATATTAAAAGTGTGTTCTAGACTTGTTCAAATCGACGAAGAGATAAGAAGATTATTCGTCAGTGTCCTGAAAAATATTTATTTACTACATGTAACTTAATATTTATTTTTAAGTTACATAATTACAAAAACGTTTAACTCGAACAAGTGACTATACAAAAAGAACGAAAGCAGCCGAGGCGGGAATGAGGAACTAATAAACTAGACTGGGGCTGGCCAAAGTGAACTGGGAACGACCGCCGTGAACTGTGGAAGACCGCTCCAGAGAATGAGACCGACCACGACCTAAGTGAACGGTGAACGACCGTGTCTTAAAAGACTTTCCTCGGTCTTTTCGTTCACTTTATTGAAACATTCCTTTGAAAGTGCTCACTTGTGAATGACGCACCTCTGCAGGGTGTTACAAAAAGGTACGGCCAAACTTACAGGAAACATTCCTCACACATAAATAAAGAAAAGATGTTATGTGGACATGTGTCTGGAAACGCTTAATTTCCATTTTAGAGCTCATTTTAGTTTGTTCTTCCACTTACGCTCAATGGAGCATGTTATCATGATTTCATACGGGATACTCTACCTGTGCTGCTAGAACACGTGCCTTTACAAGTACGACACAACATGTGGTTCATGCACGATGGAGCTCCTGGACATCTCAGTCGAAGTGTTCGTACGCTTCTCAACAACAGATTCGATGACCGATGGATTGGTAGAAGCGGACCAATTCCATGTTCTCCACGCTCTCCTGACCTCAACCCTCTCGACTTTCATTTATGGGGGCATTTGAAAGCTCTTGTCTACGCAACCCCGGTACGAAATGTACAGACTCTTCGTGCTCGTATTGTGGACGGCTGTGATACAATACGCCATTCTCCAGGGCTGCATCAGCGCATCAGGGATTTCATGCGACGGAGGGTGGATGCATGTATCCTCGTTAACGGATGACATTTTGAACATTTCCTGTAACAAAGTGTTTGAAGTCACGCTGGTACGTTCTGTTGCTGTGTGTTTCCATTCCATGATTAATGTGATTTGAAGAGAAGTAATAAAATGAGCTCTAACATGGAAAGTAAGCGTTTCCGGACACATGTCCACATAACATATTTTCTTTCTTTGTGTGTGAGGAATGTTTCCTGAAAGTTTGGCCGTACCTTTTTGTAACACCCTGCATATCAGAAGTCGAAGCGCTTGTCTGTAGTCTGGCATTGTCTTAATGAAGGAGAGTGTGCCCCGTGTCTGGACGAACTCTTCTATTTCGAAACCCGATTAGAGTACACAGTTTCTGACGCATTGTCATACTTAAGTTACACACTGCCATGTTACACGCTACAATAAGGCGTTCTGTAGTGGCAAAGGGTTGCAAATATGTAGACAAGCAGAAGAAAGATGCAGAATGTTAATGATTTTTGCTTTCTTTAGAAAGCCTTAAGAGAGTTTTTACGGAAAAAAGTTCGGTGGTATTACTTTTCAGCACATCCTCGTAGAAGTTCAGTTTCCATCGCTCAGTTCTACAAAGAACAGGACAGTCAATCGACAGCTTTGCTACGAAATACCCTACGCCATATACTACACAGAGACTGAGGAGTACAATGCCTGTCATAAATAAGAAAGAGGACCGACGTGGGTTACAGCACACTAGACGCAAAATCGTTCCTGCAACCATAACGTCAAGTCATCATGGCTGGAGATTTTGCTGGCATTATGTTTTATTTTGTTGCCCTTTCATGTAGCCCATATCTTTGTGAAGCGTAATTCATACACTTCAGTTGTTGACTTGTTATGATTTTCACTCACTTATACGCTACTAACATCAGTGTTCGGATATTTGTTTAAATTTATCACACATCTACATACAGGCCTTCAACGTTTTTCGTAATTGATTGGGGATAAAGCCTTAATCATGTTTTCCCAAACGACAGTGCTAATCCTCTGCCATTATTATCAGTGCTAGTCAACTTTCTGGGTTCTATTATTTTTCTACACGGTACAGAGTTAAACGATTGTTCAAATAACAGTACAAAAGACAGCAGCAATTATTCTTCTAACAGGGATCCAGAGGATGTATAAATTATTTGAAGGACTTCATTTTGTGCTTATGGCTCTAAAAGTTTTTATCCTGCTACTGTATATTAGCAGTCACTTCATTGTAAACATACAATACAACGTATCAGAAAGAACAATAGTGCGAACAACAAACTTGTCAATGTGTTAATATCCACCTACTTACAAATATTCGGTACCCTGTCACGGCATAGACGTGAGTTATCAGTAATGGTGTCTTAGTTACATACGTTGCAATTAATATCACAGATTCAACTGCATGTGAGTAAGAACAATGTTAGTCCGCAGCTCGTGGTCGTGCGGTAGCGTTCTCGCTTCCCACGTCCGGGTTCCCGGGTTCGATTCCCGGCGGGGTCAGGGACTTTCTCTGCCTCGTGATGACTGGGTGTTGTGTGACGTCCTTAGGTTAGTTAGGTTTAAGTAGTTCTAAGTTCTAGGGGACTGATGACCATAGATGTTAAGTCCCATAGTGCTCTGAGCCATTTGAACCAAGAACGATGTTACAGCACAAGGACTAGTTATAATGGAGGCAACAGCTGCAATCAGTGACAGAACTGATCTAATGATAAAACTTGTCCAATTCAAATGAAGGCTGATATACAGTGAGGACATACAAAGTGGAGCGAAGTTAACGGCTATCGACATTCGCCCCTCACAGATTAACTTGTCAGTAGTATAGTATTGATGTTCAAAGTATGTACGACGCTGTGATATCGCACTATGATTTACTCTTCGTATACTTCACAATATTATTCTTCGTACTATTCGGGGAAATACTATTTCTTATAAATTAGTGGCGTTCATTTTCATATCAAAAATGAAAATGGAACTCGTTCTGACATACCTAACATTTCACAAAGAATGAAAGAACAATGTATGTCTGTTTGTACATAACCGATTTTTATCCAGAAACTGAAAATCTGTTCTAATACCACAAAATTATGCTCCTTACCGCATTACCGCAAAAGAAGTTATAGTAAGAACTTTCTAAGTGCCATATCAGGAAACTGTCTGGTTCTAAGTACCGACTAGAATGTTTACAAAAACTGGTTTTCTATAAAGCACTGTAAATAACGATATTTACTTACAAAAATAACACTATTACCGATTTCGAATATATAGATTAATTTTGATTCTGATTTTCACGTTTATATTGTATTTGTTATTGCTTTTTAGTTGTTGCCTGTTTTTCCCCAACAACTGATGGAAGCAACAACGTATTTAATACAAACGTGAAAAACAGTACGAAAATCAATCCGTCGGTTCGATATCGGTAACAGCGCTCCTTGCGTAAATAAGTACCATAATTAACAGTGCTTGGTTGTTGTTTTCTTCCTTTGCACTAGTATATTGTATTTTTTACACAGCCAGGGTCTCAAAAATGTCAGGTTTCGCGAATACAGCGAAAAGAAAGTTTTTGTTCCAGAGTCCATTAATAGTGAGGATCTACGTCCTTTTGTGTGATAGTACAAATAGAAAAATACAGCATTAAGCATTCAGTTGGTAGATATGTAGTCAACAAAAGCCACTTATCATATCTTTTAACTTTTGGATATCCTGAGGAAAGCAGATCTTGGCGCATGGGCCATGTCCCATCTACTAACGCATGTTTGAAAGGCTTTCTCCGTGGTATGGCACCTGCAATAAGATTAGGGATATGCAGCAGAGTACCGGAAACAGAGCTGTACTGAAAATTCGTTTTGTGAAAAAAATGGTAGTGTGAAAGTTTTCAATGTGCAGTTTTCTTATTTTCATTGTATTTATAAAATGTATAAATTTCTTAAAGCTATTACCAAAGTTTACTTCTTAGAATGTATCTTCGTGGAGCATTTTATTCTTTTAAATTTCATGCTACCAGATGATTTAATCGGCAACGAAAAGGTGCAAAAATGAAGTTCGGTTGTGCGTTGTAACACATATCGGAAGCACAGACGTTAAAAATTTCACGAAGAAAGGTTCTCCTTCAGCTAGATGTAACACACATTCTTTCTGTGAAGCTGAGGAGAACGATCAGCGAGAAGGAAAGGAAACCACTGCGAGTCCGTGAACAAGGCTGCTGGCACCATCTGTACCGATCGCCCCGGCTGGAATTCCAACCTTTTACGCTATTATGCAAAGTGGTGGCTGATTGAGGAATCTAAATCCCGTTAACACCGAAGTCGTTGTGTTGGCGGGGAACGGGGTTGGAGAGACGGAGGTTGGGGTGAGCGAAGGGAGATACCGCCTCTGCAGCAGAATAAAGGGGAGTGGGAGAGCAGTTAAGCATTGTCTTAATCACAAAGCCTCACTGTAATTGGCAGTGGGCTGGAATACTGACTAAGCAATAAATGCTCAGTAGGATTCCACAGTTGGGAATGCCCTTGACTCTCGATTAAGATTCGCTACGGATTTCAGCTTGTCGTAAATTCCATTCGATTTTCATCGGAATCGGAGATTTGGAACATGAAACACAGAGATACTCTTGAGCAGAGTGGCTGTATACACACATTATGATTCTAAACCTTTATAAATTAACTGTAGGAAGAAAAAGTTAGTTTGTAACAAAACATTCGATGACTCCTGCGACATTCGCTGCAGTGCATAGTTGCTAATACAACTGAACTACCCTACTAAACATCTTTAACTTGTCGAACCTTCAACTTGGATAGATATTTATAACTTCTTTGATGCTCTCAGATGGATGATTTTAAGGTTGAAAGCTCGCGAAATGCAGTGTTTGAGTGCTGGTCTCTGGCAGTCTTGATTTACAACAAATCATGGAGGTAAGTCTAACATACGAAATATAATTATGTTTCATAAATTCTTGTAATAGTTAGGACTTTTCAACCTGTGAATAATGGTGGTTTAAACATAGCATACACGTATGTTTCTGATTGCTGATAGCTGGCGTCAAATTAATCTTTCACTTACGACAATTCGGCTCTATAGATACTGACATACAAAACATGTTTACAAGGAAAATGCCGCGCGGGTTTAGCCGAGCGGTCTAAGGCGCTGCAGTCATGGACGGTGCGGCTGTTCCCGGCGGAGGTTCGAGTTCTCCCTCGGGCATGGGTGTGTGTGTTTGTCCTTAGGATAATTTAGGTTAAGTAGTGTGTAAGGACTGATGACCTTAGCAGTTACGTCCCTTAAGATTTCACACACATTTGATCATTTGAACAAGTAAAATAATCGGTACCAAAGTAAAGTCGATTACCTTGACGATACACTTCCCGGCGGAGATGAAGAAACTTCATTTCTCACGACCATTTGAGGAAGTGGGAAAACTTCGCATCTTTAGTGCATACCTTGAGAAAATCCCCAGAAACTACTATAATTTTCTGTTTAGTGTATTAGGAACTTACTGCTTGAAAACCAACGATGATAAAAGGTCACTCTCGTAAGTGTTTTTTTTGTTTTTTTCTCCAGACTCTATTATGTGTCGGTCACCTTCTTTCTTTGACCTCGAAAGAACCGGTACTATTTAATCACCGTAACAATTTTCTTGCATTATTATGCGAGTGAGCGATACCATCAATTTTGAGTTTGTAAACCAGGTAATAACTTCGTGTTTTCTTCATTTAAGTGTGAAAAAGCGAAAAGCGCGACAATCGAAAGCGTTATTACGGGAGATAATCCAGCGGCAGTTCTGGAGGCACTGACTCGCGTTATTTCACTTTTCAATCTTTCATTCTCTGGAAAAAAGTTGCAGGTGGGTGAATGTAGAACTTTCAAACCATACTCAACCAAATGTGGTTTGGACAAATGTGTTTTAAATCGGGTACATTTGAGATATGTAATTCCGCCATTCGTTTAATTTCCAAGGAAAAACTACAAAGAAGTTTGGTTGGAACAGGAGAGATATTTAATTTTTAATTTTCGTGTACAGTGTGGTAAAAAAAGTCATGGGATAGCACCTAATATAGAGTCGTACTTTCTTTTGCTCGGCGTAATGCAGCAACTGGACGTGACATGGACTCAACAAGTCTTTGTAAGTACCGTGCAGAAATATTGAGCCAGGTCGCCTCTATAGCCGTCCATCATCGCAAAATTGTACAGTGTTTTGTACAGGAACTGACCTCTCGATTATGTCCCACACATGTTCAGTGGGTGTCATGTCGAGCGATCGGGATGGCCAAATTATTCGCTCGAATTGTCCAAATATTCTTCAAATAACCAGAAAAAATTGCTACCTGATGGCACAACCCATTGTCATCCATAAAAATTCCATCGTTGGATGGCTACAAATCGTCCCCGAGTAGCCGGTTCACTTGGACCAGAGAACCTAGACCATTCAATGTAACACAGCCCACACCATTTACGGAGCCACCATCTGCATGCACAATGCCTTGTTGACATCTTGGGTCAATGGCTTCGTGGGGTTTGCGCCACAACAAAGCCCTGCCATCAACTCTTACAAACTGAAATTGGGACTCATATGACCAGGCCACAGTTTTACAGTCGTTTAGGATCCAACCGCTATGGTCACGAGCCCAGGAAAGGCGCTGCAGGCGACATCGCACTCTTAGCAAAGACACTTGCGTTGATCGTCTGCTGCCGTATCCCATTAACGCCAAATTCCGCTCATTCTGCTAAAGGATATATCCTTCGTACATCCCACAGTGATTTCCGCAGTGTTGCTTGTCTGTTAGCGATGAAAACTCTACGCAAACGCCGCTGCTCTCGGTCGTTAAGTGAAGATCGTTAGTCCCTGCGTTTTCTGTGGTGAGAGGGAATGCCTATTATGTGCACACTCTTGACACTGCGGATCTCGGAATATCAAATTCCCTAACAACCAGCAAAATGGAATGTCCCATGCGTCTAGCTCCAACTACCGTTTCGCGTTCAAAGTCTGTTAATTCTCATAGTGCAGCCATAATAGAGCTGGCAACGTTTTCACATGGATCACCTGAGCACAAATGACAACTCCGCAGATGTAATGCGCTTTTGTACCTTGAGCACGCGGTGTTACCGCGATCTGTATCTGTGGCATGTCGCTATCGAATGACTTCTGTCACGACATTATATAAATCCGAAACCTGCCCTGCAGAACCCATATAAGCTTTTGAGACTGTTCCTGGCCACCCTACATATACGCATTTATAAAAAGTGATAAATTAGGATACTGAAGTCAGATATGTAAATAACAAGAAAAAGTTAGTTGGAATTTAAGTATATTGATGATGCTGTGAAACGTCCCCTTATAAAAATTATAAATGACTGTGCTAGTAAACTTGTAAGTAGGCTGTTTAGGTTTTTATGATGGTAACGCTTCGTAGCGCTCTGTATGAAAATCACTGACTGTGCTGTGTGCAGCCAGTGATTTTCACACAGAGCGCTATGTGGCGTTACCATCATAAAAATCTAAGCAGCTTACTTACAGCAGTTTCATTAAATTAAGTGAAATAATCAGCGTAACTGGTCGTTACTGTATCATGCGCCTGCTTGTATCTAGCCCGTACTCCCTGATTTCGAGTTTCCTCTCACAAGGGGACCATCAGACATGTTTAATCACGGGTTTTTATTACTCTAAAGTAAGTTGTAGAGTGACCTGTCCTGAGTACCTGATTTGCTGCTTTTCATGCAACGGCCGCTAGTTTCCCGAGAAAAACTCCGTTAAAGTTTCAATCGTTCTCTTCTATACATGTAACGTTCGTCGTACTTCTACCGACAGAGCGCAGCGCAGCGGGTAGGATTCACGGTTACCACTCTGACTGTATGGGGTTCAGATCCTGACGGTGTACCTTTTTTTTCAATTTCATCGTACAGACCATCATTAAACATTATATGGCATAAAAGACTGTCATTTTCACCGTAGGAGTTTTATTATTAAATCTGTCAGTACAGAAAACTTTTTTGAAATGTGTATCACGTTTGTTATACAACAGATTACAGCACAGCTTTACTTGCTATCGCTTGCCGTGCTTGCTCTCCAAGAACAGAATTGCCGATGGTATTTGTCGAGAAGAATATAAACGATCAGTTTGCTGATAAACCAGAAAACTAAAATTCGTCCGGACAGGCCTTGGAAGGCCCAACGGTACCGACTAACCGCCGTGTCCTCCTCAGCCGATAGGAGTAACTAAATGTGAATATGGAGGGACGGGTAGTCACCACACAGCTGTCCCGGCCCTTATTAGGTTTCGTGGCAGGAGCCGCTACTTTTCAATCAAGTAGCTCCTCAGCTGAAGTCACACAGGCCGCGAGCACCACGCTTGCCAACAGCGCTCGGCAGACTGGAACAGTCACCCATCCAAATGCAAAGCCAAGTCCGATAGCGGATAACTTCGGTGAACTGAAGGGAGCACTCGCTTGCACAGCGGCAAGGCCGTTGCGGTTTTGGTATAACGCTTCTGTAAAATCCGTGTGCCTGCTGAACGGTGACATTCATTAAATGTGAGTGATACGCAATGAATCTGGGCTTCAGTTGCTTCTACGACAAATACAGTCCGGAATTGTATTCTAGTACAGCAAGTGACGCGAGCGATAGCGAGTAAGACGATTTGGTAGCATACTTGGCAACAAACGGAACACACATTTCTAGAAAGTTAGCCGTAATGACTGATTTATCAACGAAATTACTACTGCGAAAATGACTATTTCTGAATAATTTTGTTTGGAATATGCTATTTGATGATATTCTGCACGAAGAAATTTTAAAAAATAAATTCACGGGGAGAATTTGAACCCGCACCTTCAGCATGGTAGCCGCAACCTTAGACATTGCGCTACTCTCGTCTAGTCGAAAGAGTACTAAAGTTATAGGTATGGGACGCGTGCATAAATCTTCAACATCGATTTTCTTGGACTCTAGTGGCCTTCGCAACAAAGGCCATTGGCGAGGTACTTAGGACAGGCCCTCCTACAACACACCTAAGCCTCATCAAAATCCTGGATTAGGTCTGGTGGTCCCCTTGTCATATTTACGTTTATTGGAAAAAGTCAGTTTAAAACTTACGTCTATTGAAGTGTCGATTAACTATTTTAGGCTTGTCCACGAATCTACTGAACTTTATAAACCATTCAGCCACTCGCTGGTAATTTGAGTAACAAATAAATACTACTATTATCAGGTACGACTAGACAGTTCATAATGTTTATCTCAGCGTCAACAACTTCCTACAAATACGAAGGAACTGCAGACTTTACTTGACGTCGTCTTTAAGGGGAGATACAAGACACTTGGTATTGAGCGTCTATACAGGCAAATTTTGGTGACACATGACCGACACGTATATTATTACAGGGTACTCTGGCCCCATAGCTATGTGCTCACTATGCCCCTTAGCACTGATTTGAAATCAAATCGCCCTCCATCGACAATGGGACGGAAACAAATGATAAAATCGGTCAGATAAATACGATGCGCATTCCTATGGTGATGCGAGAACTCGAGATGTGTTAGAGGAGTTGGACCTACACATAATATGTGTACAGGAATTATGTTCTAGAAACAGGGCACTACCCCACATGCCAGTTACAGCACACATCGTGACATCAGGTCAACATCAAATGGTCGCGACTTTGGGGTCAGATAAGGACATAATAATGACAAAGGTACATCAACTCTGTGATGAAATCGCTGTGACATCAGAAATAACGATTTCCTTTAGAAACTCTTACATAACTAATCAAATTTTCAATATAGTCAAGAGATACAACCACTCATAAAAAACATAGAAACAGCAATGCTGGGTCGGCACGACAGACACTTTTTTCTGATGGATGAAAATGTGAGATCTAAACTGTGACATAGCAGAGGAACGGACGAAAGATAGTTCTGCCTTCAGGAAACTATACAAGAACTCAACCTTCATGTCACAAAAAGGTCACTCAGCCCACCTACGGCCCAAAATCGTGCAGGTGCGGCAACAAAAATCGATATCGCCCTCGCAAACTCGTAAGTCAGTGACCACATTGCCAACTGGAAAGTCTGTGATGAACTTACAACATATGATCATAATCTCATTTACTTCACAATTACAAACACAGATAATGACTTAGACGCTAACATCCAGTCCGAGCGACTGTGCAATCTACGGAGGGTTAATTGTAAATTTTTAAGGGCAGAATTCAAGATACAACCATAGCAAGGCAGTGGATTTGATGTTGACGCAAAAGCAGTTGAATTAGTTCGAGCGCTGCGGATGGCCTACGACAAGGCGACCCCAGCATTTGTTAGGATGACAAAAGGGTGTAATATTCACTATACTCCCGAGCCCTGCTGTCCTTAAGCCGTAGAGCAAATCAGGCAAAGAGATACTACCAAAGACCTTTAGGGGAGACAGAACGACAAAGAAGGCTAAGTAGCTATCGACACAAAAACCAACATGAAGAACTACTTCACCAAACAAGAACAGAAAAATGGGAGGCATACATTAAGGATAAATGGTAGCAGATGTTGGGGGTTTTCCCAAAAACAAATCCCAAAGATCCGACGGCACGATGATGACATACTGAAAAACATCAGAGCAGCACCTACTGAGAACGTTTCAGACGATACAACGATGGAAGACACAAGGATCCATAAGCACCTTCGCTCAGCATTACTAGAGCAGCGTGTGAATAACAGTGTTGATTCCATTTGCCCAAGAGGAAGTGAGACTGGCAATAATGAATTAGAGAAGAATAAAGCACCAGGACCTGATATAATAGTGACATGTATGTTGCATGAATTAGTGTCATATGTAACAGTGTTATTAAACCAATATCTTTTGCAGGTTCGGATGCGCAGAATCTGGCAAATTTCGAATATCGTTATACTGTAAAACGGGGTAGACAAAGAACCAAGAGAAACGAAATTTTGCAGGCTGATTTGCTTGGCAAATGCTCTAGCCAAAGTACTGGAAGAGCTTGTGCGCCGTCACGTGAGGAACCACAAAAGAGTTAGTAGGCATGAGCCCCTCCCATTACTGTTTCAGGATAAGGAAATCCACCGAGGATGCGGTCAATCACGTAATGGAGACTGTGAATACCTCAGACGACAAGTACACAATAGCCATAACGATTGATATTCGTCCAGAGTTTGGTAATTTGTGGTGGCCTGCCCTGTTCAAAAGACTGAAAACGATAGACTGTCTAGAGTCTCTCTATAACAGTTTACGAGATCGTTGCACAGGCTGGTACAATTAGAATGTAATGGAAAGAAAATTGTGAAATATATCACCAAAGGCTACCCACCGGTCTTTGTTTGTGGTCCAGAGTTCTAGGATGTTGCCATAGAGCCATTGCAGAACCAACTTCAGAGTTTAACAAACACTAGAAGCTGCAATACCAACGCAAACAATCTGCTGATTAAAGTGTGTGCTAACACAACCGCTAATTAGAAGGAAACATTATAGGTAGTTCCTGAAAGACTAGAAAGGAAACTAAGGTAGCAGCGCGCAAAACAGTCTACATGTTACTAAAGGGAACATTATAAAAAATGAAAAGAGTGTCAGAATAAATTACGAACCTGTGAAGAGAAAAGAAGTATCAAACTTCATTGGAATTAAAATAGAAAACGCAAAGCTTTATTGCACCTGTAGAAATAGATTGCCAAAGAGGTGTTAAAATCCTGAATAAAATAGCAACAATTGGCCACAGAATTTTAGCTGCCACTAAGTGAGATAAGAACGTACCAAAACGCAATCTTACTCGCTCTTGTGGATTATGCGTCGAGCGTTTGGGCTCATAGAGCCGCAAAAGTAAGGACAACGTGGGATATATGGCGAATACAGAAGAGTGTACTCCTTCGCCTAACCGGAGCCTATAGAACAACAGCCGGCCGAAGTGGCCGTTCGGTTCTAGGCGCTGCAGTCTGGAACCGCGAGACCGCTACGATCGCAGGTTCGAATCCTGCCACGGACATGGATGTGTGTGGTGTCCTTAGGTTAGTTAGGTTTAACTAGTTCTAAGTTATAGGGGACTAATGACCTCAGAAGTTGAGTCCCATAGTGCTCAGAGCTATTTGAACCATTTAGCCATAGAACAACATCGACTGAGGTGCTGCTGGTGATTTTAGGCTCGCTACCTCTAGATCTAGCAGTAAGAAAGAGAGGTGCATAATATTGGCTCAAAAAGAGCTAATATGAGAAGATAAAGGAGATAATGCGTAACGAATAAGGAAATAAAAGCATGCATTGATAGAGAATGTCAAGAAATCTGGGACAGTGCAGAAACATGAAGGAGAACCTTTTACTTCCATCCTAATATAAAAGAAAGAACAAGAATGAAATAGTTCCTTCCGACCAAGGTAGCTATAAACGACCCGTCGTGACATAGCCCGGATCCGAGCTACTTCTAAAAATACGACAGCGTACCACAGACAGTTGTGAATGTGAAGCAATCATACCCCGGATCACATATTCTGAGTGTGTGCCGTCAGACAAGATGTTGTAGACCAGGAGAGGAACCAATTCGGAAATGCAGTAGTCTGTAATATAATAAGAAATGAACTCTGGCATAAGCTAAACTCGCTTACTAAGATATGAGATTATAAACTGCAAGCCTACATGGGTGAGAGACAGCCAAAAAGAGGCCCTGCACCATCATAACGAGACACGCCACGGCGAAACACCCACCTGCCACAACCGTCTGGAAGCAGTGACGAGACGAGCCTCAGGGAGGCCCAGGAAGGACAGGTTTCTCCCAGTCTCTACACCTTGGGTGGTACAGCAGCATAGCCGCTGTGAATCCTGAGTTATGCCTCAGCACGCCGGGGCTAACCATCGAGACAAGTGAGAGACCCAGCTGGAATCTAATACCAAGTACAGTAGTCTCGTGTAGTATTGTGTAGTGTATCCCTGTATAGTACAGTGCTGTAACAATGTAGTCGAATATTATGTATCACAAAATTTGTGATTTGCAAATGTCGCATAGTGTAATAGACCGCTGGTGTGTGCCTTCTGGATTCAGGATGAACAGATAACTGTGCGCCAGATGGCCACATGGTAGCGTGCACACCTTTCCTAGTTTTTATTGCATTTTATTTTTGCTTTAATGTAGTGTAAAATTTGGTCTGTTTTTTTATACATGGATAATAAACTAAAATAAAAGGCAAATAAATAAGTAAAATACACTTAGACAATGAACAGAGTGACAATTATTGAACTATATGGGGAAAAAACGTAAATTAGTTACAAACTACGGAGTGAGCATAATTCATTCAACATGTAAATGTGACTACAGATATTCGGGTATAGGTTATGGCGTGTTCGATATGCCTGCCATCATTAGCGATGTTGTGGCGCAGACGAATAGCGAAATTCTGCATGATCCGCTGAAGTGTTGGAACATCGATGCTGTCGGTGACCTCCTAATGGTTGTTTTCCGCTCAGCAATGGTTTTATGGTTATTGCTGCACACATTGCCGTTAATAGCCTCACATAAAGCAGTCGAATGTGTTCAGATCCGGAGAACATGGTGGCCAATCGAGACCCATGCCAGTGGCCTCTGGGTGCCCCAGAGCCAGAATGCGGTCCCAAAAGTGCACGTCTAGGATTTCAATCACTCTCCTGCTTCGATGGGGTGGAGCTCCATCTTGTATTAACCACATCTTGTCGAAATCTGGGACAGTTTTGATAATGGGTATGAAATCATCTTCCAAAACCTTCACGTACCATTTGGTAGTCACCATGCCATCAAGGAATATCGCACCGATTATTCCATGTTTGGACGTTGCACACCACACAGTCACCTATTGTGGGTGAAGAGACTTCTCGATTGCGAAACGCGGATTCTCAGTCCCCCAAAAGCGCCAATTTTGCTTATTTACGAACCCAACTAAATGAAAGTGGGTTTCGTTACTAAACCAAACCACGCACGCACATACTAATTTACATCATGCCCCGCAGCCAACCGTGCAGTTTGAAGCACCTAACCCAAACAGGTCTGAAGTTATGACGATTTTACTCCATATAATCATCATCATCATCATCATCATTTAAGACTGATTATGACTTTCAGTGTTCAGTCTGGAGCATAGCCCTCTTATAAAATTCCTCCATGATCCCCTATTCAGTGCTAACATTGGTGCCTCTTCTGACGTTAAACCTATTACTTCAAAATCATTCTTAACCGAATCCAGGTATCTTCTCCTTGGTCTGCCCCGACTCCTCCTACCCTCTACTGCTGAACCCATGAGTCTCTTGGGTAACCTTGCTTCTCCCATGAGTGTAACATAACCCCACCATCTAAGCCTGTTCGCCCTGACTGCTACATCTATAGAGTTCATACCCAGTTTTCCTTTGATTTCCTCATTGTGGACACCCTCCTGCCATTGTTCCCATCTACTAGTACCTGAAATCATACTAGCTACTTTCATATCCGTAACCTCAACCTTGTTGATAAGGTAACCTGAATCCACCCAGCTTTCGCTCCCATACAACAAAATTGGTCGAAAGATTGAACGGTGCACAGATAACTTAGTCTTGGTACTGACTTCCTTCTTGCAGAAGAGAGTAGATCGTAGCTGAGCGCTCACTGCATTAGCTTTGCTATACATCTCGCTTCCAGTTCTTTCACTATGTTGCCATCCTGCGAGAATATGCATCCTAAGTACTTGAAACCGTCCACGTGTTCTAACTTTGTTCCTCCTATTTGGCACTCAATCCGTTTATATTTCTTTCTCACTGACATTACTTTCGTTTTGGAGATGCTAATCTTCATACCATAGTCCTTACATTTCTGATCTAGCTCTAAAATATTACTTTGGAAACTTTCAATCGAATCTGCCGTCACAACTAAGTCATCTGTATATGCAAGACTGCTTATTTTGTGTTCACATATCTTAATCTCACCCCGCTAGTCTATTGTTTTCAACATATGATCCATAAATAATATGAACAACAGTGGAGACAAGTTGCAGCCTTGTCTTACCCCTGAAACTACTCTGAACCATGAACTCAATTTACCGTCAACTCTAACTGCTGCCTTCATATAGTTCAGTAATTGTGACCTTGTAGAAGAACTGATTTGTGGACACATCTCTTCCTCCGGACTGCAGTAAGCGCTAACCAAGAGAGTAATAGTCACTTAGGATGTATTACTCTCGCCTTCGAAACCGTTAGGAAGTCATATTTACCACTGAAGAAGGGGATGGAATCAAAGCCGATCCAAAATAATAAAATCTTAAAAATAAATTCGGGACATAAGATGCAGCTTTCAGATATTATGAAGTACCCAACATTCTAATACCGTCTCTAAAGACAGGTTTTGTCTCTAAGTTAATCACTGAACCCCCTCGAGATTTAATTGGGTTTGGATGCCGCATTTCGCCGATTTCGCTGCGTGAGCGGTACATCGTTCGACCCACTTCCTTTAAGTGGTCGTCTGCGTTGGTGCAGGCTGTCACGTTCGGCTGTGCACCTGTCCCCCCCCCCCCCACTCTCCCTCTCCCCCGAACACAGCATCTAAGCAACACCTCCTACCCCTTTCCAGACGCGGGAGTTTCATTCTCACCCCCGTGTTCCCCACCCACAGCCTCCAACACCTCGACCAGAACTACTCACACCTTCTCGCCGACACAAGCCCCCCCCTTCGTTCCGACAAATGGACCGTGTGTTGCATAATTCATCGGCACGATTCCAGGTCGAAGCTAACTTAATTTGGGGTCCACCAGCGCGCCGCCGTGCTGCGACGTGCCGAAGCTACACACATACACACTCACACACACACACACACACACACACACACACACACACACACACTGAAAAAAAGAGGAGGCAAGAATTGAGGATTTCTTCAGGACTCCCCCCATCTGTCCTTTCTGCTCCACCGACGACGTTACTAAAAGTCTACTGCTTTTATTTCTACAGTCTTTCTCGGAATCGTTGAATTACTGACTCACAGATGAAGTTCACTTTGCTGTTAAACTGTGGACCAAAATATACTCCGAATGTATGTAGTTCGATTACGAATGACACTTTCATTGGGAACGTTTAAAAAATGGCTCTGAGCATTATGGGACTTAACATCTATCGTCATCAGTCCCCTAGAACTTAGAACTACTTAAACCTAACTAACCTAAGGACAGCACACAACACCCAGTCATCACGAGGCAGAGAAAATCCCCGACCCCAGGGAACGTTGAAACAAAACCGTTTTTGGCAGGGGAATTAGACAGACAACCAGTTGCAATAAATGGTGGTTTCCATTTAAGATTTAGCATGGTTTCACCGGATAAAACCTTCTTTCTCAGAAGGTTAACAAATCGACATACAATGCGATAACATAACTTACAACCAAAACATCAAGTACTAATATTAGGCATGAAAGGGAAAGTACCACCTGAAACAAGTGTAGGCACGTCACAAGCAACATGACATACACCAACATAGGACCAGTAGTACTCACAAACTTTGCATTAGCAAACGGTCAGAATAGCGATCTCCACATGAAACGTGTCAGTATCGCTCGCTACGTCCATATATGAAAGTTAAGGCCATTGTTTTAATGTATGTGCAGCTTGTGTCTCTCTACAAGTTTTCAGTTAAAATGTAACTGTTTCCTACCTACATAATAAAGGGTAAGCCGTCATTAACGTTTTATTTAGCTACCTGTGGGAGCATAAACCGCATGAAATTCTCATCTTCGTGGTCACGGAAGGCCAACAACTTCATTCTAGAAAATTTCTCTTCGTAATCCATTTTTAAAAGTTATTTGAGGTACTCTTTGTTTTCGAACAGAAAAATCTGGTAGATCCAGTGCAGGATTGACGAAATTGCTTCACTTCTTCGTCAAATGCTTTGTCAGTTACAATCACTATATTCCTCTGATAGGCACGGACCGTATACGATGCGAGTCAGGAGGAACGGCACATGCTTTGAGGAGTGATATTATTGGTTATTCTTGACAAAAAACTGCTAATGAACGCATGGCCTTTTCTTAACCGTATCCGGCATACACTTGTTTGATTTAAACAGCACTCAAATGCGAATACAATAAAAGCGACATTAAGCTACGTGAGGAGGCACTTACTATTGATGGTCCAGCTGTTTTATGTAACCAACTTAATGGGATACGGTATCTTGATTTCCTTCAAAATTTAATACCTGAATGCTCGGAGGATATTCCTTGCCGGCCGCGGTGGTCTAGCGGTTCTGGCGCTGCAGTCCGGAACCGCGGGACTGCTACGGTCGCAGGTTCGAATCCTGCCTCGGGCATGGATGTGTGTGATGTCCTTAGGTTAGTTAGGTTTAAGTAGTTCAAGTTCTAAGGGACTTATGACCTAAGATGTTGAGTCCCATAGTGCTCAGAGCCATTTGAACCATTTTTTAGGATATTCCTTTGGCAACACGACTACGTATGTACTTTCAGGACGACGGAGCCTCTGCAGATTCCGTACGGCCAGCGATACATTACCTCACTGAAACGTACCCTAGTCATAGGATCGGTCACTGAATTCTCACCCGATCTTACTACTTAGGATACTGTTTGTGGGGTTGGCTTAAGAGCTAAGTCTGCAGGCGCAGAGTGGTGACGAAGGAGTGTTTTCTCGCTTTTATTTTACACGCGTATGCTCAAGTAAAGCAACGCATGAATGAGATCGGATAAACACAGCAGCTTTCTAAAACAGCTCAAAGTGCATTGCAGTTGATAGTGGACTTTTTGAATATCTACTGTGAGTCAATGTACACAATTAATTACTGGACCACAATGTTTCATTTATCATCATTCGCATTTGTCCTGTTCCGCATTATTTTCAGAATCGCGACAAAAATGAAACACCTACAGCCGTCCTTACGATTTTTTTTTGTCGCTACCAGTTTCGACGCTTCATTGCGTCATCTGCAGGCTGTTTTGATGCGGTACAGGTTCATACGATACCCATGAATAACCCATCAGTTGCAGATAATCTCTCACTAGTCTGCTTTACTTTCTGTCCGATGCTGTTGTCTCCTCTTATTCTCTCTTGGGCGTAGCTGGCAGTGACGCCTTCACAGACATATCTCTTGTTGAAGTTGAGGGCTCTATCTCTATCTCTATCTATCTCTCTCTCTCTCTCACACACACACACACAAACACACACATACATACATACACATATACACCCCAAACTTCAAATTTAGTGGTAACCAACAAGCCGTTGACATTCGCTAATAATCAACCTAGCGAACCGAAGCATCCAGTTTCCTTTGTCACCTACCGTATGCCAAATCAATGTTTCCTATTGTTTCAGGTAAGCTGCGATGAGTGGTCAACTTCACAGCTCACTACGTCACGTTTTCGTGATGGCCTTCATTCCCAATATGGGAATAATTCAGCAACAAGGATTCACGGTAAGCTGACGCCATTCTGTGGCTGCAACACATTTAGTCTAAGTAATGAATGACGATGGCTTTCAGTATGGCGCCCGTAGTTTCCACGACAGGGCGCGTTCTGGTATACCGTGAAATTCTACGTACCTGGACTGTATTTGCCCTTACAATGACGCCACAACAATATTGGAATAACGTAAGGTGTTGATGTTTATCGCGGCAGTTTATGCAACGTGAATTGTATTTCAGTATCACAGAATCGCATATCCCCACTGTTTCTTTTCCGTATTACTTTGAGCATGCGCTGACTGATCATTAAACAAGTAATCTACCTGCTACTACCTGTTCGGGAAGAGCGCTTACTTTTCGCATTTCGAATGGTGATACCACCTGACACATTTTAAATCACTGTCTACATACAGAGGTGCTGTTGTTTTGTGGAGTCAACCAGCCGGCTCATTTAGTTTCCTTAAAAACTGTGATCTATTGGCACTATTCCCTCTGTGAAAGAGCAAACCAAATGTTCTCACCTTCTCTTAGTGATGCATTTTACTCTATCCATTTCTCAATTAGTCACACCAATCTCTTTTCCCCTATCTACACTACAGTCAAGGGTATCCGGACGTATCTATGTAATGAAGGAATGACCACTAGATTTTACGAGAGGCTGACCCACCATTGTAAAAGGAAACAGGCAATACTATGTTGTCAGCAGAGATGCAGTAAGAGCAGAGTGACTTCGAACGTTGTCTAGTGAAGTAACTAATTCACCAGGGGCATTTCCATCCTTCTAAATAACCCAAGTCGACTGTTCGTGTAGTGACTATCAAATGGAAATTGGAGGATGTACCATACATATTAGAAGACCAGGCAGATCTGATACATGATGGAGAGCGACCTCCGAGCATCGCGATGGGTGATTGTACAATTGCATAAAATCGTCGAAAAGAATCACTTTCCAGTTACAGAGCTCTGCAAGTATTCCAGCTAGCATTATTTCTGTGCGTAGAGGGTTAAAAAAAATGGGGTAAATGATCCAGAAGCTCGTCAAAAGCTACAGAGTTCTGCACTCAGTGGTACTGTAAAGTGCAATGCCACTGGACAGTGGATGATTAGAAGCGAGTAATTTCGAGTGATGCATCGAACGATACCCTGCAGCAATCCAGTGGAAGGGTTTCAGTTCAGAAAATGCCGGGAGAAACTCACCTGCCTTAGGTGTAATGCCAACAGTGAAGTACGGAGGTGGTCGTGTCACAGTATTAGGGTGTTAGCCGTGGTTAGGGTGCGGCCCCGTTGCTGCGTTTAAGAAAACGCTAAATGTGGAAGATATGAACACATTTTACAGCATTCTGTACTCCTTGGAGCAGATGAACAGTTCATAGTCGATAATTATATCAGTGCGACAATACACCCTGGCGTAAGGAAGCATCAGCGATGCAACAGTAGGAGAACAATAGCATTCGTGAAACAGATTGACCTATCAACAATCCTGTTCCGTATCCAATGGAACATCTTTCCAATGCATTACAAAGTCCACTTCCCTCCAGACCTCACCATACTACATCACTACCTTGTCTGGTTTCGGGTTTGTGGTAGAACTGTGTGCCATTCATCCGTAGACATTCCGACACCTCATTGGAAATATGCCCAACACATTTCAAACCATCATAATGGCGAAGGTTGACGCACCCAATATTAATGTTCATGATTAGGTGCCTGGATGTGTTTGAGTAAATAGTCTACATTACATGTTTTTTATAACGTTCTACTTCTTCGCATTCCACCTCTTTGTCTCACATCGATTGTTGCTAGTCGTTATAGTTTTAATGCATCTCCTTGTAACTTACCTTTGTAATTGTACTTGTCGTGAATGAATATAAACTCTGATTGTCCTGTTGTGTTTGTCTTATAGTATTTTCCGTACGTTGCATTCTATATTTGATGGACTTTATTAAATGCGTGTCGTAACGAATATGATGTGTGTGGAATTTTTGTTTAAAGGTATGGAGTGTATAGGCTTTATCTCGCCACACTAAATAAACCAATAAGTAAATAAATACAGTGTGCTATATTGTCTTATTGATTAGGCGTAAAAAGGAACGTACTTTTAAAAGCTTTGTTATGAAAAAAGTTTTTTTTCCTTTTTTTTGTGGCGCATCGTGCGTGCACGCTAGCTCACGCTAGCGGGAGTCTCTGTCTCTGTCTCCCCCCCCCCCCTCTCTCTCTCTCTCTCCCCCTCTCTCCCCTTCTCTCTCTCTCTCTCTCTCTCTCTCTCTCTGTGTGTGTGTGTGTGTGTGTGTGTGTGTGTGTGTTTGTGAGAGAGTGAGTGAGTGAGTGAAATTTAGAGGGAGAAAGAGTACAGGAAGCTTTGCTTTCATCGTGTGTAAATTAGACCGCTGACGACCAAAGATATCATGTGAATCAGGGACTTCCGCGAATGCACCCAAAACAGTCTTGTCTACGTGGTTGTGACGTGAATAGCGGTGATCCATATCCTGCTTAGGCATCAGGAAATTCATGTTGAAACCAGTGCAGTTGTGATTCGCACTATATTGCTACCATTCCAACCTCAAAGGGTTTAGACATGGAATTTGTTAATTTCTATATCAATGATCACCTGTAAGGTTGTTACATTCCTTGGTTCATTTTACGCTGTAACCATATAAAAACCTACAGTAAACGCGTCTGATGATGGGCAGTTTTGGCCTTCACTTTATTCATTGTGCGTTAATATTATTCTCACGGTGTTTTACTTCTCTAAAACATTTAGTGCATGTTTATGTATAGGTAGGAGCAAAATCTAGATCGACGGTGACAATGTCAGTGAAGGTCGAACATCAAGTGAATGCACACTCTTTAAATGCTTTATTCCAAAAGCGCAGAGTGGTAATTCCTGCCACTCTAGGGCTAGCAAGGAAATACGATAGGCCACTTCCTACCAACGAAAAAAAAAAAAAAAAAATCTTACATGCTACATACCTTCTCTAAGTACTTCAGGTGCCTTTTCTTTCTTTCTTTTTTAATTTCTGGAGTCTATAGTGTACAACGCTCAGATTTAAGATGGTAAAAGACACACATTTGCTGTCTAAACTTTTCCACATACTCTTAGATGAGGACAGAGCTAACACACAATCGCAGGGAAATGTTTACAAATAAACGGTTTATTAGGGCCTATCAACAATTTTTTATCCGCTTGGTAGATTATACTACTAAAAATGAATGAAGCAATCCACACAAAAAGTTACAAATAAGACTATTGGAAGTTGTGATTTTCGTATTTAACCGCAATAATTAAAAAATTGTGCTGTCGTGGGTTACCACTTCTTTCTCCCGACTCCTTCAATTGTCGGGTCATTAACTATTTCTGCTGTATCTCTTCTAAGGCGTTTTATTGTTTTCCAGGCACCTACTACTTTGGTACCTCACGTACACCTATAGATATTTTGTCCCACATCACATGCTTTGCTCTTGAAATTTCCTTTTTAACACCCCAGTTGCATCTTTCATAGCTCTTCCTACCCTCCTGTGTACCTAATCAATTCTCGTATAGTTGTTGCTTCTCTTCCACAATTTCCTTAATACCAATTGGCCACTATTACGGATCCATATTCTTAGAACTGCCCTTCATTTTCAAGGACTCGCACGCGGCACTGTGAATGCATTCTCTCATCTCATTCTACATTTCTGCTACCGTGGGCTCACTGGTGTCAAATGTTATTTAGTTTACTGCCCAATCTTGTCTTGTATACGGAATTCACAGAATATTGCTGTAAATCCCCCCCTTGAACCATGGACCTTGCCGTTGGTGGGGAGGCTTGCGTGCCTCAGCGATACAGATAGCCGTACCGTAGGTGCAACTACAACGGAGGGGTATCTGTTGAGAGGCCAGACAAACATGTGGTTCCTGAAGAGGGGCAGCAGCCTTTTCAGTAGTTGCAGGGGCAACAGTCTGGATGATTGACTGATCTGGCCCTGTAACGCTAACCAAAACGGCCTTGCTGTGCTGGTACTGCGAAAAGTTGAAAGCAAGGGGAAACTACAGCCGTAATTTTTCCCGAGGGCATGCAGCTTTACTGTATGGTTAATGATGATGGCGTCCTCTTGGGTAAAATATCCCGGAGGTAAAATAGTCCCCCATTCGAATCTCCGGGCGGGGACTACTCAAGAGGACGTCGTTATCAGGAGAAAGAAAACTGGCGTTCTACGGATCGGAGCATGGAATGTCAGATCCGTTAATCGGGCAGGTAGGTTAGAAAATTTAAAAAGGGAAATGGATAGGTTAAAGTTAGATATAGTGGGAATTAATGAAGTTCGGTGGCAGGAGGAACAAGACTTTTGGTCAGGCGAATACAGGGTTATACACACAAAGTCAAATAGGGGTAATGCAGGAGTAGGTTTAATAATGAATAAAAAAAATAAGAGTGCGGGTTAGCTACTACAAACAGCATAGTGAACGCATTATTGTGGCCAAGATAGACACGAAGCCCACGCCTACTACAGTGGTACAAGTTTATATGCCAACTAGCTCTGCAGATGACGAAGAAATTGAAGAAATGTATGATGAAATAAAAGAAATTATTCAGATAGTGAAGGAAGACGAAAATTTAATAGTCATGGGTGACAAGAATTCGGTAGTAGGGAAACGGAGAGAAGGAAACGTAGTAGGTGAATATGGATTGGGGGTAAGAAATGAAACAGGAAGCCGCCTGGTAGAATTTTACACAGAGCACAACTTAATCATAGCTAACACTTGGATCAAGAATCATAAAAGAAGGTTGTATACATTGAAGAATCCTGGAGATACTAGAAGGTATCAGATAGATTATATAATGGTAAGACAGAGATTTAGGAACAAGGTTTTAAATTGTAAAACATTTCCAGGGGCAGATGTGGACCCTGACGACAATCTATTGGTTATGAGCTGTAGATTAAAACTGAAGAAACTGCAAAAAAGTTGGGAATTTAAGGAGATGGGACCTGGATAAACTGACCAAACCAGAGGTTGTACAGAGTTTCAGGGAGAGCATAAGGGAACAATTGACAGGAATGGGGGAAAGAAATACAGTAGAAGAAGAATGGGTAGCTTCGAGGGATGAAGTAGTGAAGGCAGCAGAGTATCAGGTAGGTAAAAAGACGAGGGCTAGTAGAAATCCTTGGGTAACAGAAGAAATAGTGAATTAAATTGATGAAAGAAGAAAATAAAAAATGCAGTAAATGAAGCAGGCAAAAACGAATACAAACGTCTCAAAAATGAGATCGACAGGAAGTGCAAAATGGCTAAGCAGGGATAGCTAGACGAGAAACGTAAGGATGTAGAGGCTTATCTCACTAGGGGTAAGATAGATACTGTCTACAGGAAAATTGAAGAGACCTTTGATGAAAAGAGAACCACTTGTATAAATATCAAGAGCTCAGATGGAAACCCAGTTCTAAGCAAAGAAGGGAAAGCAGGAAGGTGGAAGGAGTATATAGAGAGTCTATACAAGGGCGATGTATTTGAGAACAATATCATGGAAATGGAAGAGGATGTAGATGAAGATGAAATGGGAGAAGAGTCTGACAGAGCACTGAAAGACCTGAGTCGAAACAAGGCCCCGGGAGTAGAAAATATTCCATTAGAACTATTGACGGCCTTGGGACAGCCAGTCGTGACAAAACTCCACCATATGGTGAGCAAGATGTATGAGACAGGGGAAATACCCTCAGACTTCAAGAACAATATAATAATTCCAATCCCAAAGAAAGCATGTGTTGACAGATGTCAAAATTACCAAACTGTCAGCTTAATAAGTCACGGCTGCAAAATACTAACGCGAATTCTTTACAGACGAATGGAAAAACTAGTAGAAGCCGACCTCGGGGAAGATCAGTTTGGATTCCGTAGAAATATTGGAACATGTGAGGCAATACTGACCCTACGACTCATCTTGGAAGCTAGATTAAGGAAAGGCAAACCTACGTTTCTAGCATTTGTAGACTTAGAGAATGCTTTTGACAATGTTGACTGGAATACTCTCTTTCAAAGTCTGAAGGTGGCAGGGGTAAAATACGGGGAACAAAAGGCTATTTACAATTTGTACAGAAACCAAATGACAGTTATAAGAGTTGAGGGGCATGAAAGGGAAGCAGTGGTTGGGAAGGGAGTGAGACAGGTTTGTAGCCTCTCCCCGATGTTGTTCAATCTGTATATTGAGCAAGCAGTAAAGAAAACAAGAGAAAAATTCGGAGTAGGTATTAAAATTCATGGAGAAGAAATAAAAACTTTGAGGTTCGCTGATGACATTGTAATTCTGTCAGAGACAGCAAAGGACTTGGAAGAGCAGTTGAATGGAATGGACAGTGTCTTGAAAGGAGAATATAAGATGAACATCAACAAAAGCAAAACGAGCATAATGGAATGTAGTCCAATTAAGTCGGGAGATGCTGAGGGTAATAGATTAGGAAATGAGACACTTAAAGTAGTAAAGGAGTTTTGCTATTTGGGGAGCAAAATAGCTGCTGATGGTCGAAGTAGAGAGGGTATAAAATGTAGACTGGCAATGGCAAGGAAAGCGTTTCTGAAGAAGAGAAATTTGTTAACATCGAGTATTGAGTTAAGTGTCAGGAAGTCGTTTCTGAAAGTATTTGTATGGAGTGTAGCCATGTATGGAACTGAAGCATGGACGATAAATAGTTTAGACAAGAAGAGAATAGAAGCTTTCGAAATGTGGTGCTACAGAAGAACGCTGAAGATTAGATGGGTAGATCACATAACTAATGAGGAGGTATTGAATAGGATTGGGGAGAGAAGTAGCTTGTGGCACAACTTGACTAGAAGAAGGGATCGATTGGTAGGACACGTTCTGAGACATCAAGGGATCACCAATTTAGCATTGGAGGGCAGCGTGGAGGGTAAAAATCGTAGAGGGAGACCAAGAGATGAATACACCCAGCAGATTCAGAAGGATGTAGGTTGCAGTAGGTACTGGGAGATGAAGAAACTTGCACAGGACAGAGTAGCATGGAGAGCTGCATCAAACCACTCTCAGGACTGAAGATCACAACAACAACAACAACATTGCTGTATATTTCCCAAATTATATGTGGGTACTTCGGATGCATCACTTTCTCTTCGTCTTACCGTGGGTTTTACTTTCCTATAGTTTACAACAAATTTTTGTTTTGACAATAAAAAGGTCTGCCCCACATTCTGCATTTCTATAGACTCTTGTCCCTTGTGTCTCTAGCTCTGAATTTTGCGGTTGTATTTTGTAGTCTATTATGGCTCTCAAATTCGTTTCAGGCTACCATCCAGATATATTTATGTGTTTCTTTGTGTGGAATGCCCATGTTCTGTATGGTGTCACCGCCAGACACCACACTTGCTAGGTGGTAGGTATTAAATCGGCCGCGGTCCGTTAGTATACGTCGGACCCACGTGTCGCCACTATCAGTGATTTGCAGACGGAGCGCCGCCACACGGCAGGTCTAGTCTGGAGAGATTCCCTAGCATTCGCCCCAGTTGTACAGCCGACTTTGCTAGCGATGGTTCACTGTCTACATACGCTCTCATTTGCAGAGACGACAGTTTAGCATAGTCTTCAGCTACGTCATTTGCTACGACCGAGCAAGGGGCCATATTCTTCAAGAATGTATTCTGAACAGATAATATTGTGACTCATGTACCGTCAAGAGCGACGTTCATCATTAATGGATTAAAGTTAAGTATCAAACTAATTACGTCCGCTTTCTGAATTCTAATTCCTTGTCATATTCCAGACCTTACGTTAGTATAGTCCTTCCCTCCTCACGCCAGCCTGCGTGAGCTAAAGCGCGTGCATTTTGGCCTTCTCTAGTAACACGGTGTTGGCTCTTCTGCCAACACAACATTCCGTATCCTTAATGAGTGCGCTCCAAAAAATCAACAAATCTTTATTGCCTTTCAGTTTCCTCCCTACATCATCCCATGACCTCCTCACACGTTTTTTCTCTTTCCTGTAGCCGGCCACTGTGGCCGAGCGGTTCTAGGCTCTTCAGTCCGAAACCGCGCTGCTGCTACTGTCGCAGGTTCTAATCCTGCTTCGGGCATGGATGCGTGTGATGTCCTTAGGTTAGTTAGGTTAAAGTAGTTCTAAGTCTAGGGGACTGATGACCTCAGATGTTAAATCCCATAGTGCTTAGAGCCATTTGAATCTTCCTGTGCGGACATTAAAGTCTCCATAAGGCGTCTCTCTTTCCGTGGATTAATGCCACTTATAGCATCTGTCAAATCTTTATAAAATTCGGCCGGCCTAAGTGGCCGAGCGGTTTCAGGCGCTACAGGCTGGAACAGCACGACCGATACGATCGCAGGTTCGAATCCTGCCTCGGTCATGGATGTGTGTGATGTCCTTAGGTTAGTTAGGTTTAAGTAGTTCTAAGTTCTAGGGGGCTGATGACCTCAGCAGTTGAGTCCCATAACGCTCAGAGCCATTTGAACCATTTTTTATAAAATTCGTCTTTGATTATGTTATCAGCGTCATTAGTATGTGCTAACATACCACCCATTACTATCTCTTATCCACTCTTCTTCAGTCCTAAGGACATTTCTTCACGCTACCCTTCAGTTTCCGATGTACTCTTCCGATGTGCTCTTTCACATTTACTTACTTCGTTATAAAAATTGAAATACTGAAGAACCCTTTTATTATCTTTAGCAATTACTTTTGTCCTGTTCCATCACCAGTGTCTGTTTTCATTCTTTCCAATTTATTGAAAGATCATTTCTTTCGGGTTCAGACTTTGAATGTTTCAAGTTTATCTCCATTTCTTTCAAAACTAGATCAGACAATTTACATTACCTATAAATATTAGCTCCTTTTGTGTAGAACGCACATTTAAACATAATGAGTTTCACTTCCATTTTGACAGTTTTAAAACCTTTCTAAAGCAACTCCAGAGAGGTATTAAAACTTTTCAGTAACAAAAACTGTGGGAGTATTGCGTACAAAATTTTACAGTACATGTATCAGAATTTTGTTGGCTACATTGGACGCCAAAATATATTGTTATTGTATTGACGTGATGCAAAGATATTAATTGTTCACAGTTCCATGTAAAAATTACTTACTTCTGGTACTGTACTTCGATCTGCGGGAGATGCCTCGTTTAACTTTATGACTACCTTCCGCGCTCAAAATCTTTAGTTTTACTTAAGCGCGGCAGCTGTTCCTGTGACAGCTATTGCCCTAACGATAGTTTAGGTATTAAGTGCTCAGAAACCAATCACAGAAAGAAAAATCTGTGGCCAGGTCTGTGCTTTGTTTACAAAAAAGTAAACAAAACTGTAGCATGTATAGCACATATTTGAAGTTGCAACTGATACGAAGAATGTTTTGAAATGTTGGTTTGCCACAGTTTACACTGTAATTTTCATGCACTGATTCCCCTTGATGAGAAAAACGGCACTACGCTCACTCAACGGAATTATCTGTAACGCTGAATTAATGCAACGTCTCCAAAATCGCCCACTTACTACTGTATGTCTAATTCAAGCCAGTCCACTCTTTAGAAAGTTTGGATTAAAAATAACGGCAGGGAGATCCTGCTTCAATAGTCTATGATTTTGTATCACGCAATATTTGACAGTCTAATCCCAAGTACAGATTGTCACAGGTTATACGACAGAATTTGCTCAAAAAGATTCCACTGTGTACAGCAGGATTCTTGTAACATTTGCCTATTAATAATTTAACATTGAGAACCACTAACTTACAGTTTCAGTTAGAAAACTTTACGTTACAGCGGGGTTCTGATTTTGCAGTAATCTACAATTGTGAATGTGTTTTGAAGGAAGAAGATATTACTGTTTTCTGTAGCCGAAAGCAACGCAACGACCTTTCTTGAACGCCTTCTGAATGGCGCATTACATTTAGAGACAGCATCAAAAACCTTGTTTTACAAACAAGCAGGACAAAGGGACGCGTGAGAGGCGTAAGTTGTCTCACGATATACTAAGGTCGTATGTTACGTAATAGAATACTGTTCAGCTGCGTCCTTTTTCCGAGGCCCACGAGAAACACTGGCGACGGGGCATACCTCACAGCACGTCACTCTATAGTTCTTACCAGACCAGGTGCAGCGATCGTCTCCAGCAGCAAGAGAATGACTATTTGAAACCTTTTTATTAATTTGCAGTGGTGCATTTAAATAGACTCAAGCTCTCGGTTACATAATTATGACAACGTTAAGGATTTTTGTTGAGGGAGTTTTCATTGATATACTTATGTTCCGTCTGGCTCCGGAAGTAGCTTAGCGTTCGCAGTGTATGCCGGACAAGGATATTAGTGTGACATGACAAGTTGATGCGGGGTCCGTATCTGACCCCGGCATTCGGTCATTTCGCCTTGTCATACTACTGTAAAACATCAAGTCGTCTGCTAATCTTCCGCACTAGCAGTAAGTCACGACTAGCCTTCCACCCCTGCATGCTTCAGTGAGAGACAACAGGTCGACGAATATGATCCGACTGCGGTGCCGCAGTTCCGAGACTCGTCATACTCGTGAACTACGGAGGGAACGAAGGATGCCCGTTAGCCCTGAAGTATTAACGGCGCCTGATCCCTAAACTATGCAACCCGCAACGTAACATTCCTACTCGCTCCGTCTCTGATCTCTACCGGAAACCCAGATCGTGTGCTATCTTGTGGTTATGCGTAAGTCTTGCTGCGCGATGGCCTTAGTGTGGGATGACATGTGTATCTTATTTTCTGAAGTCTCGACATACTTGAAATGGATAAAGCAATACGTTTCGTCCATACATAATCTGTACAAAGCATATTATCGTTTGAAATTTCTGCTACAAAATCTACATCTGTGCTCAGAAAACCATTGTGACTTGCCAGTGCTACTGTCTTCTCCCGATTGATCCGCGTAAGGAATGCGGGAGGGATGACTCTTTAAAGGCAAGTGTTCGCACTGTAATTATTCTAATTTTATCGTCGCCCGTATGGGTGTGACGGTAAGGTAGCTGTAGTAAATTTCTTGAAACTTCTGATAAATACCGTGATGGATCCTGCTATAAGGCCAAGGCACACTACGTGGCACGTTATTGTCATATCAGATCTGCCAGAATGACAATGAATTATGTTCTTCAATCTCGGACTGTTATAGCGTGATGCTTGAGAAAGTGATCTACGGATGAATGAAACTGCTACTACTGCTGCTACTAAGTCTGCTTCTACTACCACGACTACTACATCTAAGTAGACTTTTGTGAGTGGTTGCCGAGTACCTTAAAGCGTCTTTCACATCACCATTTCCGCCGCTCTCTGCACTGACTCAAACTAAATGTGAAAATTTGTTTTGCTTTCTTTTTGTGCATGCTACATCCCCTGTTAGTTCTAGAAGAACACTCAATAAAAATGGTAACCTTTTCCTTGCATGCAGGTTTATTGTGTTCAGTATTGCAATATGTAGTATTGCTCACTTCACTTTTGGCTACAAAACCCCATTTTTCAATATAACCTCCGTTCAATTAGACGGCCTTACGCTACCTTACTGGGAGGGCCTTTATGCTCACATGGCTCAAATGGCTCTATGCACTATGGGCCGTTACAGCTGAGGTCATCAGTCCCCTAGACTTAGAGCTGCTTGACCCTAACTAACCTAAGGAGATCACACACATCCATGCCCGAGGCAGGATTCGAACCTGCGACCGTAGCAGCAGTCCGGTTCCAGACTGAAGTGCCTAGAACCACTAGGCCACAGCGGCCGGCTATTCCAACTTGGCACCACTCTGCAGGCTGACGCTGGAGCCAACGTCTTGTTGAATCAGTATCCTCCCCATTATCCACGTAAGGTGCATCCTTCATTGTGTCACACTGATGGAAGTTGGAAGGTGCGAGATCCAGGCTATAGGGGCACACATTTTTGAGTACTCCAATTGGTGGACGAGCGTGTCAACACGACCAATACAGACGTCCAGCTGTGCAGCGGGGTGTTTGTGATCCACGTATCACCTCGGATGAGAGTGTCTGCACGTTCTAACTGTGCAGGACTCACAGCTGTGTGCAGTCGGTCGGCTCTGGGGATATCGGACAGGTTGACACGGCCTTGTTGCGATGATGACAAACGTCTCGCCCAACGACTTACCGTGCTTTTGTTGGCAGGTCTCCATAGACATTCTGACAGTGGCTGCGAATATCTGTGATGCTCTGGCCTTCCGACAAAATGACAGCTCTCTGCTTGGATCGAAAGTCGTTTTCAGACGCCATTTTGTACGTGACGTATAGCACCACCACTTATCAAAACTATACGGGCTTAAGCGAAAACAATCCACGATATCCCACAACAGATTCGGCCTTTTCTCAACCAAAATTGGCCGAGAAAAGAGATGTTGCGTAAACTGAAGGCGAAGACAGGAGAAAGCAAAAGAAACGAAAGGAATTAATGATATCAGCTGCATCGGAACATTTTTGCGGAATCAGCAGCGACGAGTGAAAAATGTGTGCCAGAGCGTGACTCGAGCCAGGTACCTTCTGCTTACATGGCAGTTGCGTTAACCACTGCGGCACCCGGACACAGTGTTTGTCGCAAATGCACGGACTATCTCGGCACGATCCGCGGCCAACTTGCATCCCACCTACACACATAACACATACGAAATACATACCACAGCTGCGGATTTCAGGTGGTGTCTGTTCCTTCAAAAATGTCCGAAGGGACGGACAGCATGCATTCATTCATAAAAAGTGTTGCTTTACTTACTGAACGTCCCTCGTCTAAGTTACAGGTCCGACACGTCTAGGCTGTATTCTGTAAGTCACATCAGCGTACTGTACGAGTGACTTTATTTTCATATTATCCTACCAATGAATTGAAGTTTGCCACTCACTTTCCCTACACGTAAGATACAGGGTAACATGTATTTCGCACGTTGTCAAGTGCATGTACCCGGACACTTGTCCTCCCTGTACTTATCGAAAGCATTACGTTTGAAAGCAGACTTGGCTAAGAGCAACTTGAGATATTTGCAGGTTCAACCGCTCTTACACGTCACGAGGTAGCGTTAGTGGATGAGGAATAGCCTAAGTTCCGTGACGCCACAGCAAGGAATTTTACGTTCCACAGCATTCTCTAGTGTGAAAGAGTCAATAAGACAAGTCAGATTTTTGCCTCATTGAGAGGAACGCAGCTAGTCAGATGAAAGATCTCATTCTACACCACAAGTAGGAGTTGGAAGACACCATACTGAATTTCACCATTTTCAGGCAAAGTCCATATTTGGCGGACTTTATAATATAACTTACGTTCTCTGACTGTATGCTGTTTGAAAGGGACATAGTCAGTGGCAAGATTTCTCGTAGTAAACTGATGGGAATATTGGCGCTTAAAATATTTTCGTACCTTGTTTTCGCATTATAACTTGCGTGTTATGGAAGTCTGCTGTTTCAAGCCAACGGTACTTTCAAGGATTATCTTCGAATGGGTGATGGTATCCAAATGACATGGACGAAAACATGTTTTGTTGCGCTCTCTAGCAACCAGTGTCGAGCTCTGAAATGACGGCCATACGCACCACTATCAATGCATAGAAGGGACATAGCTCTTTATTTTCGAATGCGCATACTCTGATATGACGTCATCCGTTCCGGCACTGACACCCCGTACTGACTATTTATCATATAACTTACATTACTCTTTGGGTGCCATCATTTGCCATATAATCTCGCATCAATATCCTGAACCGTTTCTGAAACATTACGATTGTTACGACCCCAAGATTCCGACGTGCATGCAGGAAAATAGTCGAGTCGTTCTTGACCATCCGCTGACTCACAGCACCAGGTCAGAATTTTTCTTTCAGCACTACGTGAAAAGCATTGTGCAGGTATACAGGATGTATCAAAAAGGATGGCGCAAACTTACACGGCTGAAAGTACACGATAATAGAAGCACAAATGTCCCAGTAAACACGAGTCCGCAAACGAGCCGCTTGCGAAATAATCACGACTATATGGTTCCAAGCCGCCACTGACGTCATTGTAGACATCGTCCTAGTTAGTACACATTAATTTGAAATTCAGACTTTACTGTTGGGTTGTACGTCGCAATTAGTTCCCATTTTACTTATGGAGTACTTGTTAAAGGAGGTGTTCGAAGTGTTTACCCTGCATCTGGATGCAATACTGTGCTCGTCTCTGCAGTGAATCTCAAATCATTTCGAAAACCCTTCCTGGATCATTCCGGAATCCTTGACAAACATGTACAGCTGTCTGCTCCAGTTCTTCAGTCATGTTAACGGGTATGCTGTACAATTTGATTCTGAGGTGACCCCAGACACAAAAAGCCAAAGGATTTAGATCAGGTGATCTTGGAGGCCAAGGTACAGGGCCGCGTTGACCTATCCATCTTTGGCCGTATCTGCACGTTACATGCCGTCTCACACAAGCAGCAAAATGTGCCGGAGCTCCATCATGCATGTACCACAAGCTCTGACGTTGCTGAAGGGGAACATCCTCAAGCAATCCTGAAAGATGTCGCCACCGAAAGCTAAGGTACCTCCGTCCATTAAATTGTGATATAAGAATGTGTGGCCCAATGAGTTGATCGCTTAGTACCGCTAACCACACATTCAGCGAGAAACGTTGCTCATGTGGTTACTCATGAACAGCATGTGGTATTATTTCAAACCACACGTGTGTATTATGACAGTTAAACACACCATCGTGTGTGAATTCTGCTTCATCTGTAAATAAAATGTTACATGCGAAACGAGGGTCGACTACAGCATGTTGTTGCGGCCACTGACAAAACATCACTCTAGGAACAAAGTGCGCACCGTTGAGACATAGAACTCGTTGGAGGTGGTAAGGGTACAGTAAACTGCGATGTAAAATTCTCCATACACTATTGTGGCTTAGTACAGGCGCTTGTGTGGCAAATTCTTCCCGTCGAAGTTCCTGGAGAGCGTTGTATTGCTTCCAACACCATATCCTAAACCTCAGGCGCAACGCGAGCAGGCCTACTTCCTGCTCTGCCATGAGCAAAACTTCGTGTTCTCTCAGGTGCTGACGGGCCCTTGTAGGTGTTCGACTTTCAGGGTGTCTTAGAACAGGGTATGTTACTTGGTACAAGCGTGCAGCCTCCCGTGTATTGCCTTTAGCCCTACTGTACATGAAATGCATATCCGCATACTCTTCGTTAGTGTACGGTTCCATTGTAACTACAACACAGCACACGTGGCACTTCTCAGACTCGTAGGATAACCTTTGAGACTGTGTACTGTATTCGTCCTGTACGTTCTGCGTGTATGGTGTAATTCCAGCTCCACCTCTCGGCAATGTTTCGTTGCGTAAACAACGAACATAGTACGGCCTCAAATGCGCAGGGGGGAAACCGGACGATGTCACAAACAACTCCGCCAGTGGCGGCGTGGAATCATACAGTCCTAATTATCTCGCTAGCGGCTTGTTTGCGGACCCGTGTTTACTGGGACATTTGTGTTTCTATTGTCGTGTACTTTCAGCCGTGTAAGTTTGCGCCATCCTTTTTGATACACCCTGTAGAGTATGAATGATTTTCAAGGAGCAGTTGACATATCGGCAGCTCACCCAGTGATCAACACAGTGAAGTTGTAATCGTTATTTAAGAGGATGAAGTTCTAGGTTTAAGCTATTCCTTTATTTTTAATTAATGAGAAATGTTCTTAGCTTGCAAGAAACTGATGGAGGGACTACACATACGCCACAGAAGAGGCATTATCCGGTTTGAAATTGTAATGAAACTATTATTTTATTTATGAACTACAACACATTTTTTAAAAGAAAGTTAATGCAGTGCTTTCCGCGACCGACACCCTCAGAGTTAAGAGAAGCAGAAACTACACTAAACACCTACCTTACCGTGTTAGTTTGCAGAGTATCCATGAAACGTAGATATAAGTGTGTCGCTAAGGATTGTGGGAATAAACCGCTGAAGACGCAAAACTCAGAGAAGACGCACTCTGTAGAAGTGAGGGAGCTGGAACATAACAAAACAAACAACCAAACAAAACTAGAGTCGTACAAAGGTTTTTACTTTACTGAGATCTGTAACAAAAATTTTTTTTCAACGTTTTGCACCAATTTTCTGGAGTGTAACCAGAATATACAAAAAAACAAATGGATTTCTATCCAAGAAGCTAGCTGATGGAGGCACAAAAGGCGAGATCATGGTTGTTGTCCTGTAAGGAGAGGTGGGAGGCCTTAAACGAACAAAAAATAAAAAGCGGTCATGTGCATTGACTGCCAGTTTCTTGGGTCAGGTTATATTCTGGCCACTACCATGATTATATTTTTTATTTTATTTCATTCTATGCTTCGTTAAACTATTAATTATAAAATTTATCCGTTTGACTGCTCTAGATGTGCTCTCTGCATTTCGTGCTGAGAGTGACTTTACTGTCGCTGTAATGCTCCCCTAATGTTAGTACCTGTGCTGAGAGGTGGGTTTCCAGCCGCTGTGAAATACTTGTCATCCCACTCTTAGAAAACTATTCAATGAAAAAATATGATTGTGGACGTGTTGCAAGTTGATATCTTCGGCTGATAAAGGACTGAATTTCTTTTCGGTATTCATCATAGTTGCTCTGCTTCATCAAATTAGTAAACTGCTCTAATTTTTAGAGTTTACAGAGATAAAATCACATTTATAAGGTTTGCGTATTGTTGATTTTAGGCTACACATTACTGCGTATGAAATGTAGACAAGACTTACGAATTTTATGTAAAATTGAGAGCACAGCGATATCTGACATTGTCGTCGAAAATGGTTCAAATGGCTCTGAGCACTATGGGACTCAACTGCTGTGGTCATAAGTCCCCTAGAACTTAGAACTACTTAAACCTAACTAACCTAAGGACAGCACACAACACCCAGCCATCACGAGGCAGAGAAAATCCCTGACCCCGCCGGGAATCGAACCCGGGAACCCGGGCGTGGGAAGCGAGAACGCTACCGCACGACCACGAGATGCGGGCATTGTCGTCGAATTATTGGTGTTTATATCCAGCAGACGGTCATGCACCAACTATATTAATCCCTGTACAGGTAATCATACGGTCATAACAATATTCATATATCAGAAACGGTTCAAGATATTGCAGCGAGGATTTTTGTAAACGGTAGCACGCAAAGAGACACATGTGTTATACGACAAATACTAAGAACTTTTTTATTCACTGAGATATGGGAGCAATTCTTCCGCAACAGTGAGAGTGTCAGTGCAATGTGATGCGTAAGCTCGTCAATAGAGCCTAAGTAGTTTAAAGATTTAAGTATAGAATATGAGGTTTTTTTTTTTTTTTTTTTTTTTTGGCAGTGATCCTTTTAAGACTCCCATGGCCCAGTCTTGAAGCACATAATTTCTTCGGGGTGGGATCGATTGCAGCTGCTACCATTGTTTTCTTTTCCATGTTCCTATATTCCTCGCAAGGCTAAACGATTAATTATGAAATTTATATATATTTAAATAGTTATATAAGTAAAAGTAGTATGTTCTACTTAGTTACAAATACTGCCCTTGTAAGTCAAATGGCTGAAGACCGCCACACTGTAGAACCCTGGTAATTTTTTTTTGCGATCCGCCACTGTGTGTGATGCACCAGTTCGTTTCTAAGCGTGTACCAGCCTCGCTGTAAACCACGTATGGGGTGCTTGACGACGAGGAACACGTCGCGTATGAGGACGCCTATAGGGGGACCAGGCACATCTAGGCAGGCGCCCTGGGCGAAACGGCCCCAGCGCCCGCCTGGTTTGCTGCGGCTGCTGGCCCACCGCGCTCTGCCGCCCCCGCAAGGCGGGTCGGGGCCCGCGGCGCGAATTTGGCAGCCAATCCGGCTCCACTCTGCGCCGCCGCGCCGCGCCGCGGCTGACGTAATTTCCTGACGCAGATGAGGCCGCGCGGCCCGCCTGAAGCTTCTCGATTTCTGCCATTCAGCCGCGCCCGGCAAGGATCCCAAATATCCGAAATTTTGCGGCAATATCCGACCTCGAGCTACGCGTCTCTCGCCCTCGCCCCTTTCACACTCTACCTACATACAGCAGAGCTGTCTGTCTGTGTGCTGTCGTATTGTTTTGTATCACCACAACGGTGTTCACCGATAGCTAGCAAACATTTAGACCCCACGTCACTCTCACTACCGCAAGGCAGAAGTGATACATCATCGCTGACATTTCGTTGAGGCCTTATTGCAACAAATTTATGTACTTCAAGCTTCTTCTCCTGTCAAGTGAGAATCACGATAAACGCAGTTTTAGGCTGGATCGCTGTAGATGTGTTGAAATGTTATCACACCTTTCACAGCTCTAAGTGCAAGTTGAAATAAATTTGGAACAGGTTTCACGCAGAATTTTATACCAAACTAGCTGTCCTCAGGCGCGCGTCGCTGCCCCTTGGTGTAGGTAAATGGAAAACAGAGAAAAGGGAAAGTACACGTGTCTGATATATATGGGAATTTGATATGCGAATTTGTCTCTGTCCATCTCTTCCTCCTCCTCTGTCTGTCCTTCACCTCCCCCACCATCGTCTTTGTTCATCCGCTCCACCCCTTTTACTTCATCTCCTCCTCCGCTCTCTCTGTCCGTCATCTCCTCATTCCTTTCGTCGCCTGCCTTACCCCTCTATCTCCATATCCTCCCTCTTCCGTCTCTCCCCCCACCCCCGTCTGTCTCTCCATCACCTCTTCCCCCTTTTCTATGTCCGTCCTCTCTTGCACCACTCACTTCATCTCTTTCTATCCCTTCTCTTTGTCCATTTGCCCCTTTCCGTTTCCTATATCCGTCTTGTCCCACCCCTCTGTCCATCTCCTCTTTCTCCCATCTGTACGTTTTTGAGCTTTGTATAATGTTATTGCGAATTCAGATTCTGCAGGTAGTTTCATCGTCATAAGCCAATTAACCATAAATACAGGCCGGCCGTGGTGGTTGAAATGGTTCAAATGGCTCTGAGCACTATGGGACTCAACTGCTGAGGTCATTAGTCCCCTAGAACTTAGAACTAGTTAAACCTAACTAACCTAAGGACATCACAAACATCAATGCCCGAGGCAGGATTCGAACCTGCGACCGTAGCGGTCTTACGGTTCCAGGGCCGGGGTGGCCGAGCCGTTCTAGGCGCTACAGTCTGGAACCGAGCGACCGCTACGGTCGCAGGTTTGAATCCTGTCTCGGGCATGGATGAGTGTGATGTCCTTAGGTTAGTTAGGTTTAAGTAGTTCTAAGTTCTAGGGGACTGATGACCACAGCAGTTACGTCCCATAGGGCTCAGAGCCATAAATACAGCTTTCCTGTTTGCTAATGATGTTTCACTATATATCTTCCCGAATGTTGGTTCAGTATTGTGTAAAAAATTGAAGTAAATCGAGTAGGAAATATTCGGACTCTTTTGTAATATCGTTTCCCCTTTACACGAGGGTTGTTCGGGAAGTAAGGAACGATCGGTCGCGAAATGGATACCACAATGAAAATTAAAACTGTTTTCTTTGCACATTTAGTTACACCTTCCAGGTGCTTCTCTACATAGTAGTCGCTCCGACTTAGACATTTGTCGAAGCGTTAGACCAAATTTCC
The DNA here is from genome assembly GCF_023864345.2 of Schistocerca serialis cubense. Taxonomy (NCBI): domain Eukaryota; kingdom Metazoa; phylum Arthropoda; class Insecta; order Orthoptera; family Acrididae; genus Schistocerca; species Schistocerca serialis. The sequence continues at coordinate 421,133,087 of NC_064645.1, forward strand.
AACACCATCGTCATAGAAGGCAGCCCCCTGTGCTTTCAGATAATTCTCTACGCTGGTCTATAGCGCGTAGCCTGCACCCAAGTGTTGTCTTTGTATCCAGCGTTTCATGTGAACAGAGATGATACTCAGGACTAGCCAATTAGGGCTGTTTTGTGGGTGATCGAACACTCCCCATCGAAAAGGCTGCAGGAGTGCCTTCACTGCCCCTGCAGAGTGCGGCTGAGAATTTCCATGAAGAAGGAAGTGCGTGGCAGTTGTGTTAGGTGGGCTGCATTCATTAAGCCGAAGCCTCTCAGCGGGCCCTCGTACTTGGCAGGAGACATCGTTATTGTAGGCACTTTTACTTGCTCACAGTGGGCTCATAACTGAAAAGAGCTCCTTGATGTGATCGACGGGCGTACTAGAGACACTGCACAAAACGGCTGTGAAAAGCCTCATCGGATTTTCACAGTGGTTTACATTTCGCGACCGATCGTTCCTCACTTTCCGAATAGCCCTCGTACATTACATCTTTATTATATGTATTACAAAGAAGATATATAAGAACACGGACGTATTTGGATGAAACGTTGTGTCAAAATTTCGGAACAATCGATCTAGAACGTTCGGAAATTTTAGATTTTGAACAAAAGAAATTTTACATGTTTATTTATACGGATTTCCAGATGTGGAACCCTCGCTATTGCACTATGACTTGTATACTTTAGATAATAGCGTGGTAGACTTTTGACAAACCCTATGAGGTCTTTTTTGTAATGTATTTCTAACTTCCATAAATTAAATTTCACGTATACAACCTGCCTAAACAAAGATCAAATGTGTAATTTTCCTTGTCGGCCCAATTCGAGCAACCCGAACGTGCTTGCCATCAGTTGTAGACATCGGTACAAAATTACAAAACAGTGAGCTGTGGTGGACCTGAAAATGATCACTGTAACTCCAATTGCGATACAGCGTCCTTCAATGATTAGTGAAATATCTTAAGAAAGAGAGTAGGTATATGGGATCACGTACATTTTTCCGGCGTAATGTTTGTCACGCGTAAGCGGCCGGTTTTCATCGTCCTGGCGACACGATATTTCTACTGTCCAACTGGTCACCATCTTCACGTGAGACTGCAGTTCCACAATCACACCGGAACTGAGGTAACATCAGGAGCGGCAGCTCCTTTACATCCCAGAAAGAGACCGGTGCGAAAGGACCACCCTCTGTGAAGCGAAAGTTTGCAGCGTCGCCGACGGTAGAAATTAACAAAAAAGATGCAGCAGGTCGAAAATCTGACCGTTGTGGTTTTATATCTGAGAAAAAGGATGTCACATCTCCCTCAAAGGAAACCCTTTGTCTCTATTAATAATGTTATCGGGTAATCTTATTTTCATTTAATGACACATTTTTTTGGGAGACTGACGGTGTGGCCATGGGTAGTCCTATTTCCCCTGTCGTCGCCAAATCTTTTCATGGAATAATTTGATGATAGTGCATTCAGGACTTTTTATTTTAAAGACGCATGTTGTTGGAGGTAAGTGGATGATATTTTTATCGTTTGGCCCTAGGGAATGGAAACTCTTCATCTGTTTTAGGTCATTTTGACCACCTTCATCCACACATCAAGTTGTCTATGGAAATTGCAAAATGATGGCAAATTACTTTTGTTAGGTGTTTTAGTACGTAAAAACGAAAACAGAAATTTGGGACACAGCGTTTACCGGAAACCTACACATACGGACCTCTACCTCCATGCTACGAGTTGTCACCCACGGCATCAACGCATGGGAGATTTACGTACAATGATCAAGATAGTTTATGCTATTTCGGATTCTGATAATTTGACTCCGTAACTGGATTATCTTAAGGTCGCCTACAGGCAAAGTGGATATACTGATCATCTAAGCAGGATGTGACCAAAAATAAAACAACGGCGTGTGTGTGTGTGTGTGTGTGTGTGCGTCAGAGAGAGAGAGAGAGAGAGAGAGAGAGAGAGAGAGAGAGATGGAATTGTGAGCCCATTCTACTCATATATGGAAAAACGGTAACTGGGTGTCACCAACCACGAGTGCACTTATATTCTAATAGCTCACAAAAAGCAACAAAGTGTGTTAACAAAACGTCAAACACATCGTGTGGGGAATTACTTTGAATTAACATATTTGAAAGTATACTTGAAACACGAGAACTACTCTATAGAGCCAAAGAAACTGGTACACCTGCATAATATCATTTACGGCCCTCTCGAGCACTAAGAAGTGCCGCAACACGACGTGGCATGGACTTGACTAATGTCTGAAGTAGTGCTGGAGGGAACTGACATCATGAATCCTGCAAGGCTGTTCATAAATCCGTGAGAGTACGAGGGAGTTGAGATCTCTTCTCAACAGCACGTTGTAAGGCATTCCATATATGCTCAATTGTGTTCATGTGTGGGGAGTCTGGTGGCCAGCAGAAGCGTCTAAACTCAGAAGAGTAATCCTGGACCCACTCTGTAGCTATTCTGGACATGTCGGGGTGACGCATTGTCCTGCTAGAACAGCCTAAGTCCGTCGGAATCCACAATGGACATGAATGGATGCAGGTATTCAGACAGGATGCTTACTACGTGACAACTGTCAGAGTCGTAATAGAAGTATCAGGTGTTCCATATCACTCCAGCTGCACAAGCCTCACACCATTGGAGAGCCTCCCCTAGCTCTAACACTGCCCTTCTGACACGCAGGGTCCATGGACTCATGAGGTTGTCTCCATACCCGTACACGTCCATCTGCTTGATACAGTTTGAAACGAGACTCGTCTGACCAGGCTAAATGTTTCCAGTCATCACCAGTGGAATGTCAGTGCTGACGGGCCCAGGAAAGGCGTAAAGCTTTGTGTCGTGCAGTTATCAAAGGTACACATGTGAGACTTCGGCTCCGAAAGCCCATATCGATGATTTTTCTTTCAATGTTTCGCACGCCATTTCTTTTTGATGGCCCAGTACTGAAATCTGCTGCAATTTACGGAAGGGCTGCACTTCCGTCACGTTGAACGATTCTCTTCATTCGTCGTTAGTCCCGCTCTTTCACGGTGTATTACCAGCCGCAGCGATGTCGGGGATTTGATGTTATACTAGATTCCTGATATACACGGTACACTCGTGAAATGGTCGTACGGGAAAATTCACACTTCATATCTACCTTGGAGGTGCTGTGTCCCATCGCTCGTGTGGCGACTGTAACACCTCTTTCAAACTCACTTAAATCTTGATAACATGTCATTGTAGCAGCATGCGATCTAACAACTGCGCCAGACACTTGTCTTATGTAGGCGTTGCCGACACCAGTGCCGTATTCTACCTGTTTACATATCTCTGTATTTGAAAATGTATTCCTATCTTTGGCGCTTCAGTGTATGAACGGATCGCGAATGTATGGCGTAGCCAACACCTGCAGGAAGTGCAGCTTTACTCATTTGTACTAAACAGCATTCTGGAGTGTTGAAACAGAGCCATATTCCTCCAGAACGTCTAAACTACACCGAAGTACGACTTCGAAGCAAATGTGTAGCTTAATAGTTCAGAGCATGTCGGTGCAAACGAAGTTGGCGCCCTGGCTCTCAATTTGCTCGCACAGGCCGAAGTTCCTGAACTCACTAACAATGGGAGCCCGCCATAGTTCGCTCTTCCGTACAGCAGAACTTGACACTGTCAAACAAAGGCGAAAATAAATGGACCTCTGTTTCGGCTTAGGTACCGACACTCAAAGTTTTCCAGAAAATTACAGTCGGACTTGCAACGCGACTTCAGCAGTTCATTCGCGCACCATAAGATCAAGTTATATGTTAGCGCACTGGATAAGGGCACATTTTAAAAATTTCTCTCCTCGTGTTGAACTCCACTGTTACGGTTTGTGTTTCTTTGTGTGGAAGCATGTCACACCAATATTTTTGGTGACATCGTGAAGTACAGTGGAATTATTGACAAAAGAAATAAGATTTTATCATTACAAACACTATTTAATCTTAAATAATTAACAGCAACTGCCAACTAAAAATTGAAAAGCGCGTAGTATTTAAATTTTTACATTGATTTATACTTTTACCCTTCAAGACAACCACTACATTCATAAGACCGTCCAAAACATAAAAATGCGGAAGATCACTAGCAACGTGCGATGCCATGGCAGTCACATACTTGCGTGAATGTCATTAGGAAATCAACTTTGCGATCGGTAAAAATATTGCGGTAAACCACGTACATTGAAGCATTTTCTCGAAAGTTGGAGCCTGCAACTGATTATTTATCAAGATGTGCATTTTCACCGCATCGCTTCTACTTGTGATTTCCCTCTACCGTGCGATGAGAGTAAGACACTTCTGTAACCGGCGAATTTAGTTCTTCACGTGTCTCTAAAAGTATACGTCACAGCGTTTACAAAATGGCGTGCACTTGGGCGGAATTGCTGTTAATTAACATGTCGGTATTCGAATGTCATCGACAAGGAGCATATCATACGAAGAGTGATGGTATCGTCCACCCCATGAGTCAGTGATACACAGAAACGGCTTACACTTTACTTAGGGTTGCAATACTTTCTCGAGAAACTGATGACAGATTTCTTTTGTTAGCTTTCCTGAGTTTTTAGCTGTCGGATACACATTCTGAAGTTGTTCCATTACCTATTTTAAGACTCCGGGACCAAATTTGCCACTTACTTGTTTGAGAGAAATGAAAGTGTTAATCCATGTCAATTGTGTTGATAGATATTTTAATAAAATTTTTATTCTTCATTTCTTTTGCCATTAATTTCATAGTACTTCACGATACTGTAAAAATAATTATGTCACATGCATTCGCGACACAAAAGAAACCAAACAAAAAACAAACCATGAGACTAGATTCAAACACAGGGCGCAAAATTTCGAATCTGTACTATCAGCAGTTGGTTTTATGTAGCACCTGAGTAGTCTGATGAAGTCGTGTCGAAATTTTGTCATCACTTTATCGAAAGCTACTGCCTGTTGGCAGCTACCCCATAATAGGTATCCCTTTATTTTCATCCTTCTGTCACCCTGCAAATTTGCCACTGAATCAGAGGGCGAGTCGGCCAGTGTGGCCGAGTGGTTCTAGGCGCTACATACTGTCTGGAACCGCGTGACCGCTACTGTCGCAGGTTCGAATCCTGCCTCCGGCATGGATGTGTGTGATGTCCTTAGGTTAGTTAGGTTTTTAGTAGTTTTAAGTTCTACTGGACTTATGACCTCAGAACTTAAGTCCCATAGTACTCAGAGCCATTTGAACTTTTTCGACTCGCGAGGCACGCCGTACTTCGCAAACAAGTGACCCGCGCTCTTACCGAGCGTATGACATTATGAAACATGGCGTACCTCGTGGCTTCGACGTGCTCTGCATTTAGGTTTCATACTAAGAAGTCGTTAGTATTCTCCTGCCTGTAGAGCTTAACATTCATTTTGCTCGCTTGCGAGACAGCGAATTGAACAAGTCCGGGTAACGCTTCGTGTCGGTGGGTTAACGACCGCTGCTACGGACTACCAGCTGGCCTGGCTGCGTGTGGCTTTTAGGTGGCTTTACGTATTCGTTTACGTAAATGCCTCGTAAAATATGATACGTAAACAGTTGAAAACATTAACACACACAACAAAACTGACACTATTCTGAGTTAGATGTCGCACGCGGCTATCATCCCTTAAGTTAACTGACGACGTACCGAATGGAAGGGAATCTGGCCATACAGATACAATACAATAAATTTGGAATCATTAGCAAGTAGGCATGACAACAGAGACAGAATGAATCCAGAGATACTCTGCTAGGACCGTAACAGTTTGGTGTCAACCATTTAAAAGTGTAACACAAATCCTGTAGAAAAAGCTAATCTTAGAAGAAAGTGCGACGTGGAGCCCCGTTGAGTAAGTTTAAAGAACATGTGATCTTGCTACCGTCTTGTACCTACACCTAATACGTCTGCATGCATGCTCCGCAAGCCACCGAGTGGTGCGTGGCGGAGGGTACCCTGTACCATTACTAGCCATCTCCTTTCCTCTTTCATACGCAGATAGAGCCAGGAACAAAGTACTGTCTATATGCCTTCGCATGGTCCGTAATATCCCTTATATCACCTGCGTGGCCCTTACGCGAAACGTAAGTCGGCGGCAGAGGAACAGTTGTGCGGTCAGTTTCAAATGCCTGAATAGTGTTCCTTGAAAAGATCGTCGCCTTCGCTTTCACTCCAGGGATTCCAGTTTGAGTTCACAAAGCTTCTTCTCAGTTCTTGAGTGTTGTTCGATCCTACCAGTAGCATATCTACATCCCACCTCTAAATTGGTTCGAAGTCTTCTTTTAATCCGAGCTGATGTGGATCCCAAACACTCGAGTAGCAGTCAAGGTCACACCGCAGTTGCGTCCCATAAGCGGTCTCCTTTACAGTTGAACCACATTTTCTTAAAATTTTCCCATCAAACCAAAGTCCACTGTTTACCTTCCCTGCTACAATTCTAACACCTTCGTTCCATTTCATATCGCTTTACACCGTTACACACAGGTATTTAAACTACGTGACATTGCCAAACAGGACACTACTAATGCTGTGTTCGAACATTGTTGAGTTTCTTTCTCCTACTCATCCCCATTAACTTACACTTTTCCACATTTAGAGCTATCTGCCACTTATCATACCTACGGGAAATGCTTAAGTTATTTTGTATCCTCCTATAGTAACACAACGACGACACATTCTCGCACACGACAGCATCAGAAACCTGAGTGAACTCTTCGTCGATGGAATCTGAGACATGTCATGCATCATCCACACAGAACCACCACGACGAAGAAACTGACAAGGGAACCTCCCCATCGCACCTCCCTCAGATTCACTTATACGTTGGCACAGTGGATAGGCCTCGAAAAACCGAACACAAATCAATCGAGAAAACAGGACGAAGTTATGTGGAACTATGAAAAAAATAAGCAAAATATACAAACTGAGTAGTCCATGCGCAAGATAGGCAACATCAAGGATTGTTTGAGCTCTGGAGCACCGTGGTCCCGTGGTTAGCGTGAGCAGCTGCGGAGCGAGAGGTCTGTCATTCAAGTCTTCCCTCGAGTGAAAAGTTTAATTTTTTATTTTCAGACAATTATTATCTGTCCGTCCGTCCGTCCGACGCGAGGTAACTGCGCCGTAGTATGGGGACGCTACACCTAAATAAACATCGAAACACACTACGTTAGTCGACTACAGCGCAAAAACGTTAAAAAAATATGTTTTGACAGAGCACAGGGAAAACTGCGACTGTGAAACTGCTGCATTCATTTGATGCAGCATATGTGACAAACTTACGTTTTCATCACTTTTTTGGGAGTGATTATCACATCCACAAGAAAACCTAAATCGGGAAAGGTAGAAGAATCTTTTTACCCATTCGCCAAGTGTACAAGTTAGGTGTGTCGACAACATATTCCTGTCATGTGACGCACATGCCGTCACCAGTGTCGTATAGTATATATCAGACGTGTTTTCCTGTGAAGGAATCGGTTGACCTATGACCTTGCGATTAAATGTTTTCGGTTCCCATTGGAGAGGCACGTCCTTTCGCCTACTAATCGCACGGTTTTGCGGTGCGGTCGCAAAACACAGACACTAAACTTATTACAGTGAACAGAGACGTCAATGAACGAACGGACATATCATAACTTTGCAAAAATAAAGAAAGTAAACTTTTCACTCGAGGGAAGACTAGAACGAGGACCTCTCGCCCCGCAGCTGCTCACGCTAACCACGGGACCACGACGCTTCTGAGCTCAGATTAACCTTGGTGTTGTCTGTCTTGCGCATGGACTACTCAGTTTGTATATTTTGCTTATTTTTGTCGTAGTTTCACACAACGTCTTCCTGTTTTCTAGACTGATCTGTGTTCAGTTTTTCAAGGCCTATCCACTGAGCCAACTTATAACTAAATCTGAGGGGGGTGCGATGGGGATGTTCCCTTGTGAGCGGAAGAAAGTGGCGAATTGCCAGACTGTACATCCAAATGTCTGTGGTTCGATACCCGGTCAATACCAGATTTTTGTGCGTCATCTATCTCTTGCTTCACCTCTGGAAATCTTTGTTGATGTGAAAAATGCGTGTTAAACCGTGGTTCGAAATCCACGTTAAACGGTATGTTGCCCTACAACTGCCTGTGTCAGTTCGAAGGAAGGCTGTAACATATCAGCTCCAGTAGACCATGCGCGGTAAAACACTGTGGTGTTCAAAAACAGTCTTCGGATCGATGACTGCTTTACATAACTGTATGCTTCCGTGCTAGCCGTAATTTCTCTCATCTTGGTGCTTCTTAAGTGAAATGTACGATAGCGGCAGTACATTCTATTGCCACCGTCGTCTGCAGTCAGTTTCAAATTCCAACTCTCTAAATTTTCTCAACAGTGTTCCGCGGAAAGAAAGTCGTCTTCCCTTCAGGGATTCCCACTTGTGTTCACGAAGCATCTCCGTAATGCTACCAGCCCCCCTGTGAATTGCTTCGATGTCTTACTTTAACACGAACTGGTGGGTTTCCAAAATACTCATGCACTGCTCAAGAACTGGTCGCACTAGAGTTTCACACGCGGTCTCCCTAACAGATCAGGCACAGTTTCCTAAAACTCTGTCAGTAAAGCGAAATCGACCATTCACCTTCCTCAATACAATCCTTACATGGTCGTTTCATTTCATATCTCTTCTCAACATTATGCCTACATATTTCACCTAACAGACTGTGTCAAGTAGTACACTACTAATGTTCAGTTCTAGCATTGTGTGATAGTTTTTCTAGTCATCTGCATTAACTTACATTTTTCTACATTTTGGGCTAGCTGTCGTTCACCACACCAGCTAGAAACTTAGTCATCATCATCTTGTCTTTCTCTGCAGCCACTCCAGACTGACATTTTCCTTACACAGCAGAATCATCATCAGCAATCATGGCAGACTGCTGTTCACCACGTCCCCAGATCATTTATGTACTCGTACATAGAGAATAAGAGCAGCCCTGTCACACTTACTGAGGACGATCCTGACGATACGCCTGTCTCTGATAAACTCACGCCGTCAAGCACAACGTAATGTGTTCTAGCCTTCGAGCCACTTAAATATGTGGGAACATATTCCGTATGCTCGCACCTTAATTAATAGTCAGGTGTGGGGCATCGTGTCAGACTGTTTCCAAAAATTTTGTACGTTACACTACCCTTGTATATCAACAAGTCGTGAAGTAACTAGTGTGTTTATTCTTGACCTGCAGGTAACCGGTTTTATCGTTTGATCTTTTAGACATTCTACGCAAAACCGTTATCTTACAAAAGTTTGAGTTTGCAGCAGAGTTACCAGTTCCTTCACACGATATTTCGACAACTTCCCTTGTTGTCTTCGTCAGCTGTTGAGAGCTGATTTCGTTCCTCGCTGTTCGAACAAACTGTGAGTGGGCCAATCTGAACACTGTTTGGTTGGAGTCCAAACAGGGAGAAACGAAAGCGTACCTCCATTCATGAAGAACACAATGCTAGGCTAGTTGTCGATATGTCATGGAAAGAGAAAACGAAACTCAGTTGCTAACCACAAAATGTTTAAACGCTTTTTATTATTTTTGGCGGAGTTTTATGGTCATCTACGGAATTAGAGGTAACCAATCAGAAGTTTGTACCTTCTGGATTCAAGACATAAACAATGGGACGGTGACGTTGTGGTGAAGCCGAAGTTTCAAATAGCATATACATTCTATCAAAGAACACTTCCACTCATCACAATACAGTTCTCATTATAGTATTTCAGTTCCCTTCAATGTCTTACTATGTACCTTACAATTCTTTCACTTACCGCTTGTACTCTCGACAGTTTAAGTACTTATCTGATAGTTATTCTCTCGTCTGTCAATGTTAATCACTGTCAGTTTTTTTTCCATTCCATTTTCTTTCATTGTTCTCTAACTGAATTAATTGTTCGCAATTTCAGTGCAAAGCCCCTCTTTTCTTCTGATACGTGTATTATTCAGTTCATTCACTAGCTCATAGTTTCGGCCTAAAGGACAGGACATTTGTAGAGCCGTTGCTTACGTGTCTTATTCATATTCTGCAGGAATAATTCAAGTTTTCGTTACTATTATCTTCCGGCTGTCCGTGGCCGCTGACTTACTATTACTTCGGCATTTTGTCCCGCATTTAGCTCGTGTTTCCTTTGCTTCGTTTTGGAGGCAGTTTCAACTTTGGTACTGGCTGCGTTGCAAAAAACCATACGAGTTCAATATGAAAACCACTTCCCCATTTTGTTCCTATTTCCGATGAAACAGCTGGTTAGGCATAATAGGAAATTCCTCCAGGACCGAAAGCAATAGTATTCGTTACGTGTTACAGGAAAATATCCATTTCGGCGGAAAAAATACTGACTGGTATGTTTTTTCGCTCGTATAATACAGCCTGTTAAGTATGGGGGCAGAAATTTTAACCTTCAAGAAGCTGCCCACAAAATATCGTCGCAGTACCACAGAGACACAGCACTTGTCGCAATATCAACAAATAACCTCTGTTCTGCTCTGAAGTAAAGAATAGTCATCTAAAGTATTTGTGGAGTTCCAACGTGAATTCATGCTGTAAATTATTGGAGCTGTTCAGTGAACGAATTTCTATCTCGTCGGCAACATAATGAGTTGTGTAAGACCTTTAGAGTTGAATGAGTTACCAACCACATTGTATTCAGAAGCTCAAACTAAAGTGCTAAGTAATTTCTGTTCCTATTTTCCAGTGAATAGCCACCCAAAAGTTGAGCCTGCGGATACGTAGTACTGCCCACGTGCTTCCTGCTCCAGTGACTAGCTTTCGAACTGGAAATACCTGGCATCTCTAACAGCCCGAAAGGGAACAGTAGGGTTCAGTGCTTTGATTCTCTACCCTCCATTCTTAACGTATTTACTATTAAAACTCGACAATTTATTTCTGAAACTGATTTATTTTTATGATAAAAATATAGAGAAAAGGACTGGGGAAAATTTTTCACGATATTAGTACGTGTAAGTGTGTAGACAGAATCCGGTTGAAACACCTAGATTATTTCGATAGGCAGTTCTAGATGGGAGCATGTATGTTGACTTTAAGATTATTTTGAGCTGAAGTAGTACGAGGGCTGTTCGGAAAGTAAGGTCCGATGGGGTGCGAAATGGAAACCACAGTGACAATCCGATGAAACTCTGGATACATGTGTCGCACAGTGTCTCTAGTGTGCCTGTCGATAGCTTCTCGTATTCTTTTCAGTTCTGAGCGTACAGTAAGCGCGTAAAGACTAGAGAGCAGAGCCTCTCGCCAAGTATGAGGGCCTGGTGAAAGATTTCCCCTGATGTCATACAGCCCACATAACGTAACTACCATGCGTTTTCTTTTAGATGACAATTCTCAGCCGCTCTCTGCAGGGGCAATGAAGAAGCTCCTGCAGCGATTTCGATAGGAAGTATTGATCCACCCACAATACAGCCGGTAATTGGCTCCTCCTGAGTTTCACCTCTGCTCACGTGAACCGCTGGCTATGGAGACAACACCCTGGCACAGTCAACGAACTGAAGACCAGCGTAGAGAATTGGCTGGAGGCGACGACAGTGATGGAAAGTTGGTAGAACGCTTAGAGAAAGTTCTAAGTCAGAGCGAAGACTGTGTAGAGAAGTAGCTGTAGGTTGTAGCTAACTGCTGCAAATAAATTGTTTTTGATTTTCACAATGTTTTCGATCTCCCGACTGATTGGACCCAACTTTCCGTGGAGCCTCTGGTATGATTTTTAGTAATTTAATTGAAAGCTTTGTTGCTTTGGTAAAAATAAAATTGGTTCATTTTGTCGTGACAGAATAAATTACTATTAATCACACCAGATTTGTCGGAGAACAGCAGCAACATGTGTAATTGATCCAGCTTTGAGAAATTCTATTACCTTTTAGCGGAAAATTCGTGCGGTACTCTCCGACGTTAGAAAAGTCGTGGTGTTCCGTTCGGAGCGGGAGGCGGCTGTCTTTTCTCATTCGCGATATCGAAAATTACTAAAAAAATGAACAGAAATTTTTTTTTTCGGAGGAAGATCGCGCGGAGAAAACAGACAGAAGTTACATGAAAGAAACCTAAGGGACCAACTAATTGGATTTGTACGAACATATAAACGGAACTGAAAGAACTTGGAATAAATACTATAACGATGTCGTCACGACAGCCTCCTGTTCCGACAGAACACACGCTGGATCATAAGCTGCATAAATCTTTTAAACAGGAAAGATTATCACAAGTATAATTAATGAAAATAAGGTTGAGAGATTTTCTTTGAAATTAAATAAACTTCAAGGCTTCAAGTATTATATTATGAAACGGAAACTTACATTAACATGGCCACCCAATGTGGCGGTGGAGCGAATTTTTCACGATATACATTCTCGCTTGTTTGTGGCTACATATATTTTTAATCACTTAAACTCTTAACTTTACAATAAAATGATTATATCAGTATGGAGCACAATACTTTTGTGTCCGACTCGCAACACATTCACAGAACAGCTAGACAGCGGCGCGGCTCCCTGCAGAAGTAAAAACTGGCAATTGTTATTTTAAAACATAGTGCATCGTTTTTTTTTTTTTTTTTTTTTTTTTTTTTTTTTTTTTTTTTTTTTACTGATCGATAGCAGCGTATAACAGTTTATAGCTATCGTCATATTCTGCGCTTTTCAGGAGCGCGGCAAAGATATCTGGTTACAACATTCATTGGTATATGTTAGAAGTTCGCACATACTGACGCAAATACAGAAAAAAAACTTTTACATGTTAAAAATCGCAGTGATAAAGGCTGTAATGTCACAATGCCTCCCATGTGAGACATGATGATTCCGGAAGGATCATCAGGACTCACACGTAGTTTCAAGACATTACTGGGTTTTATCATCTGTTTACTTTAGTTCTAACATAAAATTGGAATGAGTTTGTCATCTAGTTATTTTATGCTTTCAGTACAGTTATGAAAACAAATAAAGTCTTTCAGTGTCTTTTGTGCACTTTGACACTTCTCTCAGTTCATTGTAAGGTGTCCTTGCACTGTTATCTTAATTGCTGTTACTGTGAAACAAAATATGACAAAAAAACAATCTTAAGTCTAACACACACAAAGATAAATGAATAATACTCTATATAGAAAACAAAACATGTCAGTAGACAAACATACACAGATACATTTAAATAATTACTTAAACAGTCCTCTAAAATTGTCTGTGACCTGTTTGGTCTCGTAATGTTTTTTTTTTTTATCCGTTTCATTAGATTCTTTTAGAATGTCGTTGTTAATCAGGACGTTTCACTTGACACTACACTGTACACTTTTATTTGTCACGCGCTCACTTAACCGGAGTCTGCAACGTCTATTCTCGTTCGGTGAGCGGCGTCGTCCGAGAGGTCACGACCCTGGGTAGCGTCTTTTTTTGTGTTCGCTCGTGTTGCCTCTCTAGTGTCTCGCATCAAGCGTCATGCCGTTTACATGCAAATAAACAGAAAGAAACCTGTGTTAGGTTCGTGCTATAATGTAGACTTACAGGTAAAGGTTTTATAGGATTCTGGACAGGATTGATAACCTTCCCTTCCAGTTAACGTTTCAGTGCTCAGTAATGCCTTGTCTTTATTTAACTATCTATCGCCAAATATCCGACGTGACTGATTAAACGGAAATTAATTTGAAGCTAAGACTTCTCTTTTTACAGAATAAATAAAGTTTATAATTAAGTTTCACTGTGGTAGCTTTAGCAATGTCTCTTGCGCGTCGGTTGTGTTTCAAATGTTAATTGTTGAGTCCAATTGCAAGCAGGTCCGCGCTGTTGCCGGTTACTAGTCCAGTGCAACACGCGCTCGTGTATGCTCGTATGAAGCTTAACGTGTGTCACTCGCACTCTGCTAAAATGAGAACACGCGGAAAACACACGTCTAGTGTCCTTTCTCCATCGTCGATCGGCGTATCGAAAACTTGGGTAGAAAATACCATCGTCTGTTTCGAGGATTTCACACGACAGTCCCTGCGACCTGCCATGCTGCTTACACACAGGTCAGTGAAGCCAACGTTTTACATATAGTTTGCAAAATGTTTTGCTGTGATCGCTGTCACTACCTGCACTTGCGTGTACACATGTCACTGCACACGTATTTTGTACACTTTATCACTCGCATTTTGTTTAGAACGTCTTAGTGTCTGCAAATTCACATCTCCCATCTCACATTGTGATTTCAAAGTTCACAGTTCAAGTTACTCACAGGTAAATACATTACAAGATTAAACAATGTCCATAAATTACATACATACATACATACATACATTTCTTAAGTTTGCTTACAGTCACAAAATTCTGTTAACCTTTTCAGTCACGCCACGCCGGATTAGCGTATTGAATACCACTACTTGTGCATCAAGGCACGATTATTTCGGTTATTCTCTCTCCCTTTTACAAAGGTAAAAAAATTTTTTTAAACAAATCTTTTAAGCAGCTTGTTATTTCGTTTCTCTTCAAAATTTAGTGTCACTGTTTATGTAGAGCACAGATTGAACAAATTCTGTCTCTACTGGTCGACCATACTCATGCATTTCTCTCCGGAAGATTCATGCTTCATAAAGTTACTGGCTGCAAGTACTACTCGCGGAATGTATTATAATCTCTCAACATTGCTACTCGCGATACGCGATTAGAACAAAACTTTCGCTAACGGATCTCTCCCACAAATTTCGTTTCCACTTCAACCGTCTAAAGAGCACTCAGATGAGCCTGTCAAATTCTAATCCTCACTTTTTTTTTAATGGGATAGGATGGGGAAGTGGAAGAGGAGAGGATCAAATATGAACATAAATACACTATATACATATACAAAATCTAGCACAACTACACTAGGATATTTTTTTTTTTTTTACCTTAGATGCATGACATGCGTCACGGGTGCCTTCAAGTGGCTATTCTTTAATCTAATATCAGATCTTAGTTTTATTATTATAATGTGAGTCATATCTGGTGACAGCTTTCTAGTTTATCACGCTTCCTTCTGGGCGATTGTCGGGCTTGGCTGTGAAATAGCTAATTACTTTAGTGCATCTTACATGTTTAAAGAAGAAACATTTACCATCAGGAATACTTCAGACTTGTCAGTACGACGTATATGTTTCCATGTAGTGGCACTCTCGACTACATGACCTAACAGCTGTTGTAAAACAGAATAAAGGAAATGCTTTGTTGCTTAGCTATTAAATCTTTATGAGGCTTACTGTTCGTAGATGATACTTTGAATCTGAGATTGAATCTCCTGAAAACTATCAAATACTACGTGATACTCTCTCTCTCTGCTATTTACTGCTTTTGACAGTTCAAACACTTGCCTACACAAATCTGTTTAATTCTAAAGATCGCGCTAACAAAAGGTATAGTTCATGGCGGTGTTACAATAACGCACAGTTTACACGCAATAGGCTGTACTCTGTACACTTAAAGACTAACATTCCATCTTGAGGGCTGAAAAAGAAATTGCTTAACCTAATATTTCACATACATATATATTCATTGGAGTTGGAAGGTGGCAATCTGCTACTTCCTTCCGTATCTCCTTTCACCAATAACGGCAATTCTCAATGCCAACAGCCAACTTGGACTGCTTACACCTATGACTAACTTAAAACTAACTGAGAATCTGTCCTCTCAAATGGAATGTGCTTTCTTTTTCGTACGCCATAATAAATCAAATCTTTAATTACCTCCATAGTTTTTCGCCAAAGTGTGAGTACTCGTATTGGTGTGTTTGAATACCGAAGTGTTTCGCAGGTTAAACCTTAGGCTAATGTTCCTTTGCTCGTTACTTTGCCTCGTTATACTTCTTGAAATCCTGGGGGTGATACAATCCTTTAATTCTGCCAGATGCTGGATCCGCTATTAGATAACATCCTGTATGTGGTTTTCTAATTACTACAAATGGTCCGTCGTACAATAGCCTCCATTTCCGATTTCTTTTCAACCACTTCGATGGCTTAAAATGTGTCCGTAAAAGCACCTTTTCATTAATATCATATGTAAGAGCCTTAGATACTTTCTTGTCATAAGACTTCTTGCGTAGATTCGCCTGTACAGCTAAGGATACCAATGCTTGCCTAAGTTTTGCATCTAAATCTAATTCTGGTTCTACAATTTTAGGTATGGGATCTAACCATTCATTTCTTTCCCGATGACTCGTCATTAATTCCGCAGGTGTAAATCCAGTTGAGAAGTGTGGAAGATTGTTGACAATCTGCTCGAATGAAGATACAAAGTCAATCCAACGGGTTTGTCGATTAGGTACGTAGGTTCGAATGAATCTATTGAACTCTTTGAAGATACGTTCGGTGGGATTAGATTGCGGTCTGAAACGAGATATAAGTATTTGTTTGATGCCATGTCTGGCAAGAAAATTGCGCCATTGTCTGCCAGTGAAATTCGATGCATTATCTGATAGAATGGCCTCCGGCTTGCCAAATCGAGGAAAATAGTCTTGTTCGATTCGACGGATGATCGGAAGTGCACTGGATGATTTCACTGCATAAAGTCTCACATGTTTTGTGAAAAGATCCATCAATGCGACTAGGTATTTCACCCCTCCCCTCCCTTGCGGTAGGGGGCCGGCGAGATCAAGGGCCAGAACTTGATTTGGTCTCTCAGTAATAATTGGATTCAGAGGAATTAGGTTCGAATGGTTGAAGGGTTTTGCCTTCTGGCAGATAAGACATGTACTTAACAACTTGTGGATTCGATGGTGCAAGTTTGGTACATAGCAATAGGCAGAAATCTTTCGTTTGCATTTTTCAGGTCCATAGTGACCCCAGGAAAGATGTGTGTACCAGATAAGGTGTTCAACGTATGCGTGTGGTATACACACACACCATCTACCAGAGAGGAGAGAAGTTCGATGGAATAAAACATCGTTGTGTAGTTTATAAAATTTGGACAAGTGGTGATCGGGTTTTGTTAGAAGAAGTTGTTTGATCTTACGCCATTTGGAATCTGTTTCTTGGAGTATGCGCATCTGCTTGCAGAGCTGAAGGAAATACTTTCTATGTAGTGGGTCTTTCATTAGAAGAATTCGGTAGTTAGACATCTGCTCGATAAGTTCACTGGACTCGGGAAGTCCTTGCGGCATGCGCGACAAAGCATCCGCGATAATGTTGTTTTTACCCTTGATGTATACTATTTCGAAATCATACTCTTGCAAGAAGAGACTCCATCGTGTAAGACGAGGATGAAGAAGTTTACACGAGAGCAAGAAACTAAGAGCTTGGTGATCAGAAAAGACCTTAATTTTCCGACCATGGATGTAGTAATTGAACCTTTTAAAAGACCATACAACGGCCAGAGCCTCCAACTCTGTCACCGAGTATGACCTCTCACATTCTGTGAGAACCCTACTTGCAAAGCTGATAACTCTTATCTCTTCTTTTCCATCAATTACTTCTATTTGAAACAAACAAGAACCAAGCCCCTGAAATGAAGCATCTGCCGAAATACAGAATTCTTTATCCATGTCTGGATGGAACAAAATATTGCTGTTAAGAAGTGCTTGTTTAATGCGATCAAAATCTGCCTGACACTCTGGCGTCCAATGCCAGTGAGTATTTTTCTTTAGAAGATCATGCAATGCTTGACTGTTCATCGACTGGTCCGAAATAAACTTTCTGAAAAAGGAAGTCATTCCGAGGAAGCCTTTCAACTGGCGTTTAGAAGAGGGCACAGGAAAGTTTTTAATAGCTGCTAGTTTGTCTGGATCTGGGGTAATTCCCTGTGATGATACAAGATGTCCTAAAAATTTAATCTCGCTTTTACCAAATTTAGACTTATGTAGATTAGCTGTGACTCCATAGTCAACAAACCTCTGGAAAACTTTGCTTATTATGTCTAAATGTTCTTCCCAAGATTTCGTAGCAATCAGTAAGTCATCAACATACGCTGTTACTCGATCCAACAGTTCAGGTCCTAATACATGATCAAGTGCAGCTATGAATACGCCTGAACTCACATTCAAACCAAATGGAACTACTTTGAATTGGTATGATCTACCTGCAAATATAAACGCTGTATATTTTCGAGACTGTGATGTCATCTTGACCTGCCAGTAGCTCGATCTCAAGTCTACCGATGTGAGGAATTTTACTCCATGAAACCTTTGTAATTGTTCATCCATAGCCTCAGGTCGAGTTCTTATTGGAATAATTATTTTATTTATGTTTCTTGCATCCAAAACTATACGTACACTACCATCCTGCTTCAAAACTGGCAATAACGGACTACTGTAAGGTGAGTCTGACGGTTCAATGATCTCCCACTCAAGCATTTTACGTATTTCATTTTTCACAGCCTCGCGCCTTGCATACGGGACAGAGTACGTTGTCTTGCAAAAAGTAGAATGGGGAGCGACCTTCATGTCATATTCGTAGTCACGTATTACTCCAGGTTTCGAAGAAAAGACATGAAGATACCTCATAAGTAAGTGCAGTAAATCTTGCCTTTGTATGTAATCAAGTTCACTTGATTCGCTTACTTTATTCAAAATCTCTTCTCTAGTCGGAAGTCCGTCATCAGTATCAAAATCCGTCCAACTGTTACCCTGTCTTGTCATGTGTGCTTGGTTCGAAAACATTCGCTGTACCAGTCTGCGTACCCTAACTTTGTGCTCAGTGTTGACTCTTTTTACCTTGGCGCGCAACAACTGCAGCGTTACCTCCTGTTCACCTACTCGGATTGTACAGATACCCTTTTCTATATCAATCACTGCCTTATTCTTCCTCAGGAACTCCATTCCTAATAAGCAGGGCACTGACAAATTCTTAACTACTAGAAATACACACATGAAAGAAGTAGAATTAATCCTTATCGGTACCTGAGCTTGCAAATTGACTCGCTGTGATAAAGATCCTACCGCTCCTGTTACTGAACAACCTTGTACTGGTAACGTTAAAATTTTCATCCCTGCAGAAACTTTCTTAAACATACATAGTGATAAAGCATTTACGTTTGCACCAGTATCAATAATAGCATCTATTGGTGTATTGGCTATGTAAATTTTAGTCATTGCTTGTACTTCGTCTTCCCATACGTCATTCAAGTCTGTCTCAATATTTTCCTGCAACAAATCGTCTCTCAAGTCAGTGTCGCGATCATAACGTATTACGTTAAGTCGTTCAAGGTCGAGTTTGCCCCCATTATGTCCCGCAGCATCCCCAAGGAGGCGAAAAGGTGCTGCCTTTAGTTTTCCGCTTTCTTGTGATGCGACTGATTTGATTCTTCTGTCACATCACTTGACCATTCTCGCTGGTTTTTTACCCATTGTGTTTGTTGATTTGTATCAAACCCTTGTTGGTAATGCACTTGATTACCAGGCTGAAAAATCGGTACATTACTTGCCTGCGTAAAATATACCGGTGGATTGTATTGTTTTCTTGGTTTATTGTTATTGTATCTAAAGTCCCGTTGTGGTGGCGTGTACTGTTGTTGTTGCATGAATGGTTGTTGCTGAGGCGTGTATGGCTGTTGTTGCTGGTGTTGTGGCTGCCCATAGGGTTGTGGTGGAGGTAGCTGACCTCCGCAATTTTGATTGTTGCAACGTGTACCCTGGTATTTGTTCCCATTCTCGTAGAAGTTACTACCGTTATTGTTTGATTGGTATGGGGCATTCCCGTAATACTGTTGTTGCGTGTTGTACATTGGATTGTACCGTTGGTTGCCGTAATGCTTGTTTTTGTGTTTACCATTACGGTAACCATTGTTTCGGCCTCTATTGCGGTTATTGTACTGTTTGTTTCCGTATTGTGTTTCGTGTGAACCATTTCCATTACTACCGTTTCCATTCGAATACGTGCCTGCGTTGTTGTTCTTACGGTTAGCATTCGCACGCGCGTCTTCGTGTATAAGATCGAGCGAATCAAGGACGGATAAAAATGCGTCCTGATCTTCCTCTGACACGTTCACTAATTTCTCGCGTATGGAAATGGGTAGTTTTGACTTAAGGATCATAATAACATCTTTTGTTGTTATGGGAGTGTCCCAATATTGTATCTTTCTCAAGTACTTTTCAAAGTACCGGCGAAGTCCGCCACTGTTCGAATGGAAAGGTTCGGCGTTATAGACCTCTTTGCGTAGGCGTTGCTGAACACCTGCGCTCCAAAATTTGCTTAAAAAGTTTTTCTCAAACTCGCTAAATGTTTTGCACTTATCAACCATCTCGGTTCCCCATATAGCACTTTCTCCTTGTATGTATCCGGTAATGAATTGTATTCTCTGTTTGTCATTCCAGGCAGCTGGAAAGACTCCTGAAAAGTTCTTTAGGAAAACGACTGGATGAATATTTCGCTTTTCCGGTTGGAATGGTTGAAAAATTCTGTGTTTCAATACACTCTCCTCTTTCATGAGGGTTGTGAGTGTCAATTGTTCAGTGTTGTTGTTGTGTGAATCGTTAAATTCATTTTTCAGTCGCGGAATGTACTGTGGTGTGTTGTGTTGTTGTGTTGTCTGGTATTGATGTTCATCTGGCTCAGAAGGTAGTGAGTGTTTCCCGTCGCTCTGGTTATCATACTGTAGTGTTTGAATTTGCTGTTTCAGGTCGGATATCTCATCTGTTACTTGCTTCCGCCATTCCGGCAAATCCTGGGTAAACACTCGTCTAATTTGGCCTAGTTCAGTACAAACAGTGTCTCCTGAACTGCCGGGTGCAGATAATATGTCTAAGGTTGCGGATTTAACAACATCTTTCAAGTCACGTGTAACCTTCTCCTCAACTAGCTTCTCTTGTACATCAATCCATTCTTTGTAATGTTCGGTAAGTGCTTTAGTGTGCGAAGCAACACTACTGTTAACTCTTTCGTCAATAGTTCGGTCCGAAATGTCATTCGCCATTGCACTTACTTTTGATTCTACAGTGGCTACCGCTGTCGCTAACTCGTCTACCTGTCGTGCAACTGTTTTATACACAAGTTTTACCGAATCGGTTTCTTTGCGACACGCTTCGATTTGAGTTGTGAGATTCTGACCGATGTTCTCAATTTTGTTATTCAGAGTGCTTATCTGGCTTGTCAAAGTGGTTACTTGCTCCGTGACGTCACCCTTAACCGAATCTATCTGTGCCGTGACGTCACCCTTAACCGAATCTATCTGTGCCGTGACGTCACCCTTAACCGAATCTATCTGTGCCGTGACGTCACCCTTAACCGAATCTATCTGTGCCGTGACGTCACCCTTAACCGAATCTATCTGTGCCGTGACGTCACCCTTAACCGAATCTATCTGTGCTGTGAGAGAGCCTACTTGTGTAGTGAGGGTACCTACTTTCGCATCAATGATGGTATTTACGTCATTCCTAACTGAGTCAATCTGTGTTGTCATATCCGTTTTCAGCTCTGATAAAAACTTGTCTCTGTCTTTCTCACGTTGTTCGCGATCACGTTCGCGCTGTTCCCTCTCCTTTCTGTCTAGTATCAATTCCTGTAACATTTTGACAATGTCAACTGATACCGTTATCGGGGAGGTGGGTGTTTCCTGCTGAGTGTCGTCCACGTTAGCTACCTCTTGTCTGTCGTCTGTCCTGGCCGTCGTTCCGCGTGAGCGGAGTCGGTAATGTTTGTTAACAGTGCCGTCGCTTTCGTCTGCAGAGTTCGCGCTCGATTGTCCGTCCGCCATAATGAAATTCAACTATTGCCAACTTAAAATGGGTACTGCCAACTGAAATTCTGATTGTCAATTATTCTTGCCGCGCAAGTTAAAGTCGCGGCGCGTTCGTCAAATGTCTAATGTTACGTGGGTAATAACTGACACACGTCTGTAGCAAAAAGACAAGATGGAGTCAACGCCGTTGAAACAATTGATTGCCAACGCTGTTACACAGAAAAGACTGAAATGGCATCCATCTTGAACTTACACGAGAATACTAACTACAGTATAAAACAAATAGGCCAAGCAAAAGGTTACAGAAAATGTTCAAATATTTACGTAGAAAAAAAAAATGGTTTTTTACGTTAAGCTACAGAAAGGATAGAGTGAGGTCGAATTTGAAGGTCAATGAGCTACTCTTTAGACAGAACTATGGCAAACGAAAATTTGGTACTCACTCGGCGTTGTCTTCAAAACTGCAAATCTGCGTCTTATTAAATCCCAAGATATTTGTGTAAATACCGCGTCCTTCAAGATTGCGTATATTTATTGCTCATCCGTAATTTTATGCAGCATTGGGTTCCAAAGAGCGATACATGAAATAAGACAATCATATATTAGTACCGTGACACTTTCAATATTTTAGTCAGGTCCCTGTTCGGGCGCCAGATCTGGTATGATTTTTAGTAATTTAATTGAAAGCTTTGTTGCTTTGGTAAAAATAAAATTGGTTCATTTTGTCGTGACAGAATAAATTACTATTAATCACACCAGATTTGTCGGAGAACAGCAGCAACATGTGTAATTGATCCAGCTTTGAGAAATTCTATTACCTTTTAGCGGAAAATTCGTGCGGTACTCTCCGACGTTAGAAAAGTCGTGGTGTTCCGTTCGGAGCGGGAGGCGGCTGTCTTTTCTCGTTCGCGATATCGAAAATTACTAAAAAAATGAACAGAAATTTTTTTTTTCGGAGGAAGATCGCGCGGAGAAAACAGACAGAAGTTACATGAAAGAAACCTAAGGGACCAACTAATTGGATTTGTACGAACATATAAACGGAACTGAAAGAACTTGGAATAAATACTATAACGATGTCGTCACGACAGCCTCCTGTTCCGACAGAACACACGCTGGATCATAAGCTGCATAAATCTTTTAAACAGGAAAGATTATCACAAGTATAATTAATGAAAATAAGGTTGAGAGATTTTCTTTGAAATTAAATAAACTTCAAGGCTTCAAGTATTATATTATGAAACGGAAACTTACATTAACATGGCCACCCAATGTGGCGGTGGAGCGAATTTTTCACGATATACATTCTCGCTTGTTTGTGGCTACATATATTTTTAATCACTTAAACTCTTAACTTTACAATAAAATGATTATATCAGTATGGAGCACAATACTTTTGTGTCCGACTCGCAACACATTCACAGAACAGCTAGACAGCGGCGCGGCTCCCTGCAAAAGTAAAAACTGGCAATTGTTATTTTAAAACATAGTGCATCGTTTTTTTTTTTTTTTTTTTTTTTTTGTACTGATCGATAGCAGCGTATAACAGTTTATAGCTATCGTCATATTCTGCGCTTTTCAGGAGCGCGGCAAAGATATCTGGTTACAACATTCATTGGTATATGTTAGAAGTTCGCACATACTGACGCAAATACAGAAAAAAAACTTTTACATGTTAAAAATCGCAGTGATAAAGGCTGTAATGTCACAAGCCCTCGTGTTTAGGCTTCACAACATACTGTATTAGAAAACAGATAAGTTAAAATATTATTCTGAAGCAGTGTGTGTAATGATTTCTCTCCTTTCATTACATGTTACAATACAGTGCTCCGAAATCACGTTAGAGAGAACTGAGCTCAATTATAATATAGCGAATCAGAAAAATACCATAATCGCTTATCTAACTAACTTACAGCTTATAACGTTACACAAAGAACGTTATGTAATCAGAAAAATAAAGACAATGGAGTGGAAAAATAAATAAGGCAATGTAAAACTAATGCGAAAGCATTAACATATTTAAATATCGTTTAGTTTCACCTTGTTAAATACAGAAAGGATTTCAAGTTGACCTTTCAGTACAGATTTTTTCTTCATATAACTCGTGTTCTACAACGTGGCCATATGGAAATCTCTCTCTCTCTCTCTCCCTCCCTCCCTCCCCCATCCTCCCACTCCCTCCAAGCCAAGCGAGGTAGCGCAGTAGTTAAGACATTGGACTCGTCATCTACAGGACGAAGGTTCAAATCCCTGTACGGCTGTATAGATTTAGGCTTCCCAAGGATTTCCTAAATCGCTTCAAGGAAATGACGGATAGTCCCTTTGAAAGGGCACTGTGGATTTCCTTCTCCGACCTTCCTCTCTAATTTGAGCTCGTGCTCCATCTCTGATGACATCTTTGCGGACGGTAAGTTAAACACTTATATTCCTTTCTTTTCTTTCTTTCCATATAGTGCAACATACGAGGAGTATCCGGAAAGTAAGGTACGATTGGTAGCGAAAGGGAGTGTCACAGTTAAAATAAAAATATTTTATTTGCAACAGTTTGTTATATCTTCCAGCTACATAGTCACAGCCCCGATTTAGACATGAAGCTTTCTAATACTCTCGTCACAGAAGGCAGCCGCTCGTGCTTTACGCCACATCTCTGCGCTGGTCAGCAGCTCGTTGTCTGTGCCAACATACTGTTTTCATAGCCAGCTGTCCATGTGAGCAGAGATGAACGTCAAAAGGAGCCAAATCCGGGCTTAATGGTGGGTAATCTAACACTTCCTACCGAAGACGCTGCAGGGGCGTCCTTATTGCAGCTGCAGTGTGCTGCCGATAATTGTCATGAAGAAGGAAATACAAGACAGGTACGTTATGTGGGGTTGCGTGAAATCAGGCGCAACCTCGCAGTGTGCACCCATATTGGTGAGAGATATTACTGCTGTAGGCAACTTTACGCGCTCACGCGTGCTCATAACTGAACAGAGCGACGTGAAGCGATCGACAGGCATTCTAGAGCCACCGCGAAACACTTTTGAGCAAAGCTTCATTGGATTTTCACTGTAGTTTTCCATTTCGCAACCTATAGAAACTTACATTTCGAATAGTCCCCGTATAAGGGCAATAAATGAAAACGACAGAGATGTATAGAAGTAATTGCTATAACTGTTAATACTTTTATTCCGCTGTGAGTCAAGACAACCAATATCAACACAGAAAACTGCTTGAGGTGGCCTACAGACAACAGGTTATATTCAGGCGTGAAACTCTTCATGCGAAGCAAATCGACGGCTACGAATGTCTTTATTCAGGGCTCCAAAAACATGAAAAGTGCAAAGGAAGATATTGGGACTGTATGGAGAATTTGTAAGGGCATCCCAGCGAAATTTCCGCAACATAATTGAAACAATCTGCCAACAACATGTCCACCCACCCACTTGTCGTCAAGGTTGTTTCAACTACACTGCAGAAATTTTACTAGGAAACCCTTACACATCCTCTATAGTCTCGATCTCTCCCCATGATTTCTGTATTTTTGGAGCCCTGAATAAAGACATTAGTGGCTATCGATTTGCTTCGAATGAAGAGTTGCTGGGTACAATCACTGTTTCGTAGGCAATAGCAAACATTTTTCCATAATGACATCGATCGTATTATCTCACAGTGCAATAAATGTATTAAGAGTTATGGCAGTTAATTTTGGAATAATTAACAGTTCACATAAAATTTTACACCTAGCTCGTTTTAATTTGACTGCACCTTATAGCTCCAATCAAATACAAACCAGTTAATTACCCTCAAAACTGAACTGAAATTCGATACTCAGACAACCTACACGTTATTAAAAATGACAAATCTATAGCATTCCAAAAGCAAAGGGTCATGTAGTGTTAATCTCCCAGCAAGGAGAACGCAGGCTGTAAATTCGTGGGTAAGGTACCCATATATTAGGTGCAGCAGTGGTTGATGAAACTGTAGTCACCATTGCTCAGGGTCACTCCATTTACTCAGTTGGCCAAAGGCTCATTATTAAATCAAAAACGATCAATCTTTTTTCCTGGAAATGTAAACGGAAATAAGAGACTGAGCTCTGGAAGTTGCTTCAGTAATAAGTACATATTTTCGACAAGATTAGATTGTATTTTGATTGTCCAAAAGTCACTCAAGATATCCACGCCGCCCGTAGTTACTAGTAACTCTTGGTCTTAAGTGTACTTCGCTGCGAATACCGTGATTCGTTGTTCCGCTCGTAATAGTGTGGAAGGTAAACATAACGAGCTCTACTGTATACGAATAGTTGCAGCGACAAGGTCCTACTCCTTTGTGTTTGTAAGGAATTTTCCCCCTCTCTCCTTCCCCCACTTTTCCTCCTCCCCTCTCGCTCTCTCCCTGCTCTCACTCCAATAACTGAAATACTGCAGATTATAAATAATTTGTTCTAATGGACAGAGTCGATACGTGACGCAATATGAATGTGTATACATATTTAATATATCTCTTACTATTTCGGGTCTGTGCCTTTGTCCGTGATAAGCCGTACGAGGGAGAGGTCCAAACATTAAAAGACAATGCAAGTATTATATATGGCCAGACCCTGACTGTCCAGTTTTTCTGTACATATCGATTCTGTCGGTTAAGGGCATAAATGGTATTATTTGGAAAGAACGGAGTTCTGTTACGTCGTCCAATAGAAACAAATTATATTTCATCTTGCTACACCGCTTGTTTCCTGAGTCCACCAGCCGATTTCCCTCCAATTCTAGATTATTTCCGTAGTCGATATCTCGCTTGTAAGGCTTGTAATGGCCTTGTAATATCACTTCAAAGAGAAGGCTAATAGGTGCTCTATCAAAGTTGAACAAACTATTGACTTTAAATCTTACACGGGGCGATATTAACGCACTATGTCTTTATATATTTGTCAGACACAGTTTTCTTAGAATTAAACTGAAAACATCCTCAATTCGATGCTTCCGTCTAAAGATTCGAGAGCAAGGCTAATTTCGGAGTTAAAAATTGCGTCCTCTCACTGCTCACCCAATGTGGATTCGGCCTTGCACCACTATCTGCTTTCCTGATATACCGTCTTAGAAAGAAGATGAAAGAAGTAAACAAACGGTAATGGTACGTACTCGAATTTAATCAGCCGATACAGAAGGAATTAGGAAATGGGATGCAAGAAGAAGTAGATTAACTTTGCTATTTCTGTAGAAAAATAGCAATGGCTGAATTAAAAATGGTATAAAATTTATACAGGTAACAGCAAGAAAACGATTTCCAAAAAACCGAAATCTGTTCATATCTTAGATAAATTGAAGTCTTACGAAATTTTTTCTGAAAGTATTGGTCTGGAATGTGGCTACATACAGAAGTGAAACGTGGACATTTTAATCATGTTGCCTTCAGAATTTCAGAGAGTATCAGCATAATAACAACACAAGAATTTTGTCTATTTTGATACTGGTGAGACATGCCAGTATCTGTCAGGTATGCAGAGAACTTTGATTTACTTTGGAGTTTAGGTATTCCTTCGAGGCACATGTAGCGTTTCGCCTGAGGAAATTCTACGGGAAGTCCCCCCTCAGTTTTGTCTGAATAAGCTGTGTATTTGTCACAGAGGCTAGGCGGCCGTCAATAGGCAGGTGCTCCACCCCAACCCGGTGGACGTCCGGCGTAACGATTGGTCCACGCCTCGCCGTGGCTCGCCGCAGCGGTGGTAGCGGTCGGGTCCACTTTGAATTATTAACCTGCTCGTTACGGGCGCGCGAACCGTTTGGAAGTTTCGCGGCAAGATGAATGGCTGCTGCTGCAGGTAATTAATCGAGCGAGGAATCCGCCGCCTAGCCGTGTTCCACTGTCACGGCCGAATGACAGCGTCCTGTGCAACGGGGGTCTGAGGCCATTGCTGCAAACGTATCGCACGTGCGCCTGGTACACCTTCAGTAGAATAGGTCCCTCCACCAGTGTTCCCCCACTTTAGCGAAGCCATTTCGGTCTCATTTAACGGCATCCGCATGCCGTTTAATGTCCACTATATTCTCGGTATCATTCGCCTCACAGTGGACATTCCCTTAGTTTGGAATTCTACACTGCCCGATAAAAACAGTGTAGAAGCCAGAAGATGTGGTCCGATGTCGGTGTAACTTTGCACACTTACACATCGGCGGGGCGTATGCTGATCGTAGTTCCCATTCCTAGTGACAGGTGCAACGACCATCCCTGGTGCGTTAATGTTCTTCCTGCATAGTGTTATTACCAGTTCTGATAGGGTATTTAAGGCTTGAAGTGTCGAGTGATCACTGCGAAGGAGACGGAGATTTCGCGTACTTGTATGAGACAGCAGCTGCCAGAATTAGAAAAAGACCTCATGGGTGTCTGCATTGCTGGTAGAATCCACAGCATTTGGATGTGACAGTGACCCGATGTTGGACCACATGGGACCATGAGTGGAGGTATAATCGTCGTCAGGATGGCGGTCGAGCGCGATTGATCCCTGCCATATTGTGCTGAAAGTACATTGTAACCTCTTCACATCTGCCCCTACTCCCTGGAATATTCTGTGTCATCGTCCACCATTGGCGGAGACGAGTAACATTGATAGTTGGGAATTAGTGTAAATTAGTGTACCATCCGTAGGCTGCCGTTAACAATCCAACACAACGGTAGCGTCTGGAGTGGTGCTATGACCTGGAATTAATGAATGGCGTCACATTGTTTTCAGCGACGAATATCTGTCGTGGCGTACGCCAGATGACAATCAGCGAGTATGGCGGCTAACTGAAGACAGGATCCATTCTCCCAATGTTTAGAAGAGGTACAGTGCTGTTCCTCCTGGTGTCGTGCTGTGGGGAGCCACCAGGTACGACTTCGAGTCTCTGCTTGTGCTAAGCATCTCTAATGGCACAATGTTACGTCACAGATATTCTGCGTACTCGTGTCTTAGCTGTCATCGTTGTGCCAATTTTCAGCAGAAAAATGCATATTCACACACGGCACTACTCTCTATGAACTGCAGTTGGATACTGACGTACTTCTACGGTCAGCAAGACCACCAGATCGTTCACCGATAGAAAATGGGTGGAATCAGTTCGGACGTCAAATCCGTCCCAGTATCATTATCCAAGATACCAACGTCCAGGTACAACAGAGCAGGTGTGGACCAACTTGACTGAGAGGAAGATACAACGGCTTTATGTATCCATTCCCAGCAGAATCACTGCATGCATCTGGGCGGAGGGAGTGTAACGCCGTACGGATAAATGGGTTCGGTTTTCTACTCAACGAAATAACATCATCATACACTCTCAACCCGTGAAGTTTCCTTTCATTTCCTCCTTCCCTTCTGAATCCTTCACTTTTGTCAGGCAGTGTATTTAGGCTGTGGTCCCACTTACGAGATTAGACGATATTTTCGACTACCAAACGACAGACTTACACTTTGTTCTTAGTACTGGAAAAGAGGTTTTCATGCTGTGGTAAATGAAACGGACTTCTCTTAGGCACTTAAAAACAACTGCACAGTACTTTGAGCCTGAGGTTTCATACTCCACATAAGTGGCCAGAAGAGAGATTGTTCATCAGAACCCCTTCAGTAGCACACCCTTAAGGCTGAAGTTTTGTATTATTTCTCATAGAGCCGGCCGCGGTGGACGAGCGGTTCTAGGCGCTTCAGTCCGGAACCGCGTGACTGCTACGGTAGCAGGTTCGAATCCTGCCTCGGGCATGGATGTGTGTGATGTCCTTAGGTTAGTTAGTTTTAAGTAGTTCCAAGTTCTAGGGGACTGGTGACCTCAGAGGTTAAGTCTCATGGTGCTCAGAGCCATTTGAAGCATTTCTAAAAATGTCACCTACTAAGAGTCGTTTGCGAAAACCAACTATTTTGTCGTATACTGACACGATACATATAATATCCTTCTTATTAACAACACCACTTAAGTGCTTGTGAATAATACCATCTACTAACAAGCGTCTGCGAAGAACATTTTTTACATACTCTTTTCGTACTCAGTAGGCCCTGCTGAAACACCACTGTGAAACTTCGTCACGTTAATGAAACGGTCCTAATATGAGTTACTATCTTTCACAAAAATTCCAAAAACGTGTCCACAAAATAAAGAACGCACAGACAACCAACTAAACATACTGCATCATCGCGAGGAAAATAAAATATACGCTAACCTCATTTACGAAACGAAGGAAATAAAAATTATAATTCATAATAGTTATCTAAATTTCGCTCTTGGTTCGCCGTCTTCGTTTCTCATGCTTCCTCACGCCGTTACCAATACTAGCACGTTGCACAGAAAGCGCCGGCACTGCACCTGCACTCTAACCCCTCTCTGGCACGTAGGTCACCATCAACCAACACTTCCTGATATCCTCACTCACTCTATAATACAGCCCCCCCCCCCTTCCCCCCGGGGATGACTCTAATTTAACTCGATGTACTTTTGCACTGTCTAGTCGTGTTTTCCTCATGCCGTGCCGGCTCACAACCAACGACGCAAACATTTTCTATACATCTTTTATAGAATTCTACTGAGGTAGATAGTAGCTTTACCGATCATTAACTCTGATACTGTTTACTGCTGCGGCAGCGTCACTTACCGGCTGAAGAGCACTGCGCCTTTAGCGAGCGCGACGTTCGATCCCTGACAAGCGTACGGACGTAGGCTAAGCGTTTCTGTGGATACGCCTGCCAACTAGAATCAATTGTTGATAATGCACATTCACTTGTTTTAACAACTTTCTCTTTCAGCCACAGGCTGGACGAATCCGCTACAGATACAGGTGCGCAAGGCTCAAAGCGATGGACGCCGTTCAGAAGCCGAGATTGATAGCAACAAATATGAGGCGTCCAATGAGGATATTCAACCATCCATCCGAAACCGGTGACAATGTTGTCGGCGTCCCTTCCCTCCACCACCTCCCGCCTCCACACAGCGGGCTTTGTCGGCGTGACACATCCAAATGTTGATTGCAGTAAGGTTGCGACCTTTTTTCTGAAAAGAGAACAGACTTTAAAATGGCCGAGACAGTTCACTCTCGCGCAATTTGCTCCCAAATTAAACGACTTAACGGACTGATGACTACAAGGAAGTTGCACATGACGCAAGCACCTGAAACTCACGACTGTGTGCGACCGAATCAGCATCTTCAGTTGGAGCTTTCACAACTGCTACATATAAACTTTGCAATCCGAGTACGGTGCATGGTGGAGGAGTCTTCGTCCTATTCTCTTTACTTACGCAGGGAGGAAAAATTATTGTGCTTCCGTAGTTGGAGGATTCTTCGTCCTATTCTCTTTACTTACGCAGGGAGGAAAAATTATTGTGCTTCAGTAGGTGGAGGATTCTTCGTGCTATTCTCTTTCACTTACACGAGCAGAAATTACTACGCTTCAGCACGTATCCTACCACCTCTTAGACCGAGCGAGGTTCAATCCCGCGTCCGGCCATCCTGATTTTGGTTTTCCGTGATTTCCCTAAAATCGCTCCAGGCAAATGCCGGGATGGTTTCTTTGAAAGGGCACGGCCGACTTCCTTCCCCATCCTTCCCTAATCCGATGAGACCGATGACCTCGCTGTTTGGTCTCTTCCACCAAACAACCCAACCCAACCCTACCCCCTCTTATATGGTTCGATCGTGGCAGCAGAACTGTTGTTCAGTATTCTTGCAAAATCAGTGCTGTAGGTTTTTACAATATGGTTCGGCAAGAAGAACGTCAGTGTTCCTAAGACTCCCGAGTAAGTATTCCGTGCCACTTCTTTCGGTACTACGCTCAGGTCTCGTTGGTCAGGAAACCAGAAGAAGTGATGGGGTTTCAAGGTTATGACTTCCTCACCAGCTCCGACTTTGTAGTTGCTGTAAATGCAATGATACATTGTGATCTGTGCGCCTCCTCCTATCGATACCTGATGATAGTCATTGCATCATGATGATCATTGCCGCAGGCGGGTAGGAGGCAAGCGAAGGACGGTCTAAAATTGGCAGAGGGTTGCTGATGCACATACACTGGCGATTTCATGTGCACAGCAGGACTGTGTTGAACATGGCGAGGCTTCATTTGTTAATCCTAGCCGGTGCGTCTTATTCTGTGAGACAGCCGTTTTGATTGTACTGTCCCTGGCCATGCATTAGCGATATTAGAAGTATTTCTGTTGAACACTGTTTTAATTGACATTTCTCGTAGTGTAACCAGTTTCTGGTTAGTTTCCCGAAGTCTATCAAAGTAAACTACGAGCGAACTAGGCACTCACGCTATGTAAACTGACGATATTTGTGCCTTCGGATTAACAGGTCAAAAATGGCTCTGAGCACTATGGGACTCAACTGCTGAGGTCATTAGTCCCCTAGAACTTAGAACTAGTTAAACCTAACTAACCTAAGGACATCACAAACAGCCATGCCCGAGGCAGGATTCGAACCTGCAAACCGTAGCGGTCTGGCGGTTCCAGACTGCAGCGCCTTTAACCGCACGGCCACTTCGGCCGGCTGATTAACAGGTCCAGTGTACTGTCAAACACAGCTTGACTAATAATTTTTCTTGGCGCATATTTCGTGTTTTAATGTCGATTGAGTAGTTATATTTCTCATGTATTCAAGTGTACGTCATGTGTTTAATTTTCCCTCTGTATTTTATAGTCAAGTGGCCCATTGGTGCTACTGGTTTTTGTAACTTCTGTGGTACAAACACACACACACACACATATATATATATATATATATATATATATATATATATATATATATATATATATATATGAATTTGGCCAGCTATGGACCGCATACAACTTAAGACTTACGGTGTTTCTTTTTCTTCCGTTCTTCCAGTACTTCTTCATTTTCTCTCCAATTGCTCGTCTCTGGTCATCTGCTCACACTCTATTGGGTCGAGGTTTTGGCTCGTCTTCTTCATAGTTTGCGGTTTGTATCAGTAGCCTGAAATGATTCCTGTCACATATTATTTCTTCTGTAACACCTATTCTGTTGGCATCTTTCTTTAGTGCTTCTATCCATCCTACAGTTTTTTTCAGCTTACTAACGTAATTAAAAATTTTCTTTCTAATCCGTATTTCTTCCATTCTTTTTAAATGTCCATAAAATTTTAGCCGCCTCTTCCTCATTGTATCTGTGAACTTTTCTGTATTTTTGTATAAGTCTTCATTTCTCCTTTTAATCCACCTATTTTTCTTGTTTTTCTCAGGACCTAGAATTTTGCTTAGTATTTTTCCCTCTCTTTTTTATGTTCTCTTAATTCGCCTACCTTATTCAATGTTAGGCACTCTGATCCATACCTTGCTTGTGTCCTAATAACTGAATTATAATGTTAAACTTCACTTGTATGGATATTGATTTCTTCTTGTAGTAGTTTTGTGTTAATTTATATGCAAACTCTAACTTTTTTATTCTTTCTTTATTTGTTGTGTTATGCAGTCAATTGGCTTGGATCCACTCCTCCAGGTATTTGAATCTATCAACTCTCTTAATTTTTCCATACTTTGTTTTCATAAACTTTTCTGTATTATGTTTGTGTTCTATATACTCAGTATTTTCATCTGATACTTTTAGCCCAGTCTTTTCAGCAATCTCGTGTAACAGATGAAGCATAACTGTTGTGTCTGTTCGGTTTTCAGTTATCAATGCCATATCATCCACAAAGGTTTAACATTTCACTTCAAATTTGTTCTTTCCTTGGCCCATGCTTATACCCTTCGTGCCTCTGTTTTTTTTATTATGCTTTCCCATGTTTTTAATATTTGATCTAAAACCAAGTTAAAGAGAATTGTGGACAGTCCGTCTCCTTGTCGAACTCCTGTTTTGATTTTGAATGGTTCAGAAATTTCGCCTTGAAACTTAATTCTCGATGTTGTATCTGTTAGCCTTTGTTCAACAAGTCTTCTGGTGTTTTCATTTATCCCTGATTCATAAAGTATCTGGAATAGTGTTTGCCAGTCAATTGAGTCGTAGGCCTTATTGAAGTCTTATGGACACAACCGAGCTTGTTGGTTTGTTAACTGGGTGCCCTCGCTAGAGGGGAACTAATTATGAATTTTTATTTCTTTTGGAAGCGGCCGGTCTATAAGCCTTGCCAGTAACCAAGTATTTAAATTTGTAGTTGAGATGTGTTACTTTATCCTGTTATCGTTTTCAAAACTATTTTGATAAGAGCATATGCTTAGCTCAAGCTGTTACTTTACTAGCGAAGATCGTTAAAATAATTTTTAATTATTTTAAGTCCCTGATTGGTTCAGAGTGCTTTATTTAAACTGTATTAAATTAACTGAAATACGTATTTTAAAAGTATGTGCCAAATTTCATTTGTATGAAAACCTCACTCACCTGGAGCCCAGTACCTATCGCTGTTCTGCTCCATGCAGCTTCTACCTAAGTACTCATCCTTCATGATATTAACGTGTATATGTCAGATACGTCATTCCAGATGACACAGGACGCTGTCGCTCTCCTACAGAGACGGCAAGAAGAGATGCTGTTCTGTTGTGCATCTAAGACATGACCGTGTAACGCACTTCATTGAACTAAGAAAAACTGCTCTTGAAGCAACGTCAAAAATGTAATAACCTTAATAACCGTAGAGCAGCCATGGCATCGGCGAAACACATGAATAAGTCCAAACAGAAATGGAGTTCAGTTAATAAACAGTTCGACAGAAGTAGCCATAGTAAGAACGAATTCCTTGTGCCATGTGAATAGAATTTAACTGTAGTGAACAGACTGGAGCTTCAGCTTTTTTGTGGTGCTAGAAACAGTAACATTTCTGCTCTTCAACCAGATGATTTAAAAACACATAGACACACGTTTAAGAATTTTAAAATACAGTAAAACTGATTTCCTTTCCTTATTGTAAAAACTCATATTAAGATAATTTGGGTGGTACAACAGCGGTTTAGATGGTGATGGTGACTGTGATGGTGATGGCAATGGTAATGGCAATGTGATAGGGATAAGGACGGTGATGATGATAATGATGATGCTAATTCTGTCAAGTTATTCAATGTCAGCACCTAGTAAATGCTTTATAGACAGGAAGGTACTTTAGATGGATGATGGGCATTAGAGGAATATACATACACGAGCGTCACCTTGTGTGGCTGTGAGGTAGATGGATGACACCGGGGTGCGAAGCGGTGGTAAAGTGGAGGTTGGAAAAGGAAGGAGCGAGCGTGACTCAGCAGGCAGGGAAGGAGATTGGAGATTTGATGTGAGCAACGGATGCACGTACCAGGTATATAGTTGGTAAGATGGTTAAGATTTCTGAGTCAGAATGGGCGAGACTATACAAGTTTCTGTGGGTTAGATTATCGAGGAGGGGAGTGAAAGTGGACGTGCTGATATGGACATGCCAGCAGCCTAGGATTTATGAGGACTGTGGAGACAGTGGAGTTCTGATTTCCGAGTTTGTGGGATCTATAGTCAGAGCAATTATGCTAGTTCCATTCTGCTACTAGAGGAAGTGCCTCGGAGGGCGCGAGATGTACGTATATGGTAAATAAGGTGGAGTGATAGGCGTTCAAGGATTTCTGAGGCATGGTGAAATTTTGTGTGTCTGGAGGCCAAGGTGAGAACTGGTCGGACAAGGCTTTTGCAGATGAGGAAGACAGCTAAAGGATGTAATCCAAATGTAAGACTATAAGTAGTGATAACAATTATTTTAGTTTGTTGTCACTTTTGGCTGGATGGCTTGGACTGTTAATCCAGTATATGTTACTCCGTTAGTGAGACGGATGGGATGGTCAGGTTTGTTGAGGTGGACATCAGAGAGACGGAAGCTACAGGAAGTACTTCCTTTGGTTAATTCAGAGGTACCAGAGGTTATCGCAGAAAGTAAAGCTGAGATGGATATACGGAGACCCCTGAGAAACTTGGATGGTTGGATACAGAGCGAGAAAAGGAGAGTTGGCCGTGTTTGTGCGACAGTGTTGTTCGGGTGGTGACGTCGTTTGACAAAACGTTTCTCGATACGACGTCGAGCGTGACGCTTAGAGAGGCTCTGTGATAGTACCTGCATCAACACTATCCATATTGGTGATAGCGGAAACCGAAGCAGCAGATAGAGGGGCAGAATCTTTGCTGAATATTGCCATGTCCCCTCGGAGACTACTCTAACGCAGAAAGTGAAGTACGAGTGGTACAAATAGTGGGAAGTTGTAACACACACAATTCTGTGCTCAAGTGCTAAAAGCAATCACTGGCCTGTTTTATTTATTTGACGTCCTGTATTGTATAGGACAAGTGGCCACAAATGAAGCTGACGGACTGGCGCTTTTCCTTCCTTTCTCATAAGAGGGTCGAAGTAGTTACCGACTCCCTTCGTGTAGGACACTAGTAAATGTCAAAAGCACATTTCCTCTGGTAAGAAGACCCACCGAAATCTAGAGCCGGTGCGGTAGCTCTCACGGTGCGCTGTACTAACCAACTTTAATTTAATGAGTTTCATGCGCTGATAAGCTCAAGAACCTGGCCTACCGATTTTTGACGTTGGTACCACGAGTGTAACAAAACTGCGAATCTCCTGTACTGTAAGTTTCTAGGCGTGGCATTTACTCGTAAGAAGTATATAAATTTTCGTTTTATAAACCAAACGTCTGTTTCTTGTTGCTGTCTGTCCTGATTTATGTTCCAGATGCGTTTCGCCTTTTGGATTAAGACGTTTCGAGGGGATGTTATATTGAGTGATACAGTTCTGTTATTACATGCGGTACTTATACATTAAGAAACAGTTCACAGCTGTTCGTGTTTCCGACCGAAACCTGTGTTTCCTGCCATGTGGACATGAGCTAGAGGTCTCACTGTCGATTCCCTTACAAAAAACACCATTTTATGTCGCAATCGTCTAGTTTCTTAATGTTGCTAGTGGTATTCTACACAAGTTAGTTTACGAAATATGAAAGCAACAAAAAGATCTGCATCAAGACATCATACTGTCTACGTAGCTCTGCATATAATTAGGATCACTGTGCCCCCAGACGCTACTCTGGCTTCTGTTGAACAGTTGCCTTGCAGTACAGCGTACTGTATTGTCTTAGTCTAAACATCTTCCGGCCAAACACGTACTTGATAAGACATCTATGTGACAGAATCTTGGACATCAATTTAAAATATAGTACAGTGACACACACCATTCGAGAGCCCAAGTAAACGGAATCTATCCATACACTTTATCTACTATTTTCAAGATACAATCCTTGAATAACTCGAGCTGTATTTGCCTGCCGCTGTGGCCGAGCTGTTCTAGGCGCTTCAGTCTGGAACC
This sequence comes from Schistocerca serialis cubense, assembly GCF_023864345.2. Lineage (NCBI taxonomy): Eukaryota > Metazoa > Arthropoda > Insecta > Orthoptera > Acrididae > Schistocerca > Schistocerca serialis. The sequence continues at coordinate 421,170,021 of NC_064645.1, forward strand.
ACGCGACCGCTAGGGTCACAGGTTCGAATCCTGCCTCGGACATGGATGCCCTTAGGTTAATTATGTTTAAGTGGTTCTAAGTTCTAGGGGACTAATGACCTCAGATGTTAAGTCCCATAGTGGTAAGAGCCATTTGAACTACTTTTTCTTAGAGCTATATTTCAGATGAATGAATTTTCAATTCAGTGTTTCGCTAGAAAAAGTAATCCGCGAGTGTTTCAGCTTAACATATACTCTAGAACCCTACAACATAGAGACCTTAACAATATCGATATGTAATCGGTGCATGTTTTCTTCGAATCGTTTTGTAAACAGGAGTGGCTAGTAATGTTTCCCTATTACGTGGGACAATCCCTGCACGAGTGATTTTCAATAAATATGAAACAGGAAATCAAGTATCTCCGTAGCGTTTTTAACACAAAATCCGTTCAGTCTGTGGCGTTTGTATTTTTTGACTGATGACTGGGTATTTAATTTATTCCATGTTTGTTTGTATTGTTGATTCTAGCACAAATAAAGAAAACCAGGACTAACGAGGATTAGATGTTAAATCCCTACTTCCCGTAGAAGTCATGAAAGACACAAAAATAGTTCGTCTGAAACGGTTACAGGAAAGGAAGCAGCTTTGGCCATTTTAAGCAGACATTCCGCTGCTGACCGGAGCTAGTATATGGAAAAACTGATCTGTATCCAGAACATGTAATTGAATCACGTTCATTGCGAGAACGAATCCATTGTACAGGTCATTGAGCCTCCTTAAGCCTAGCCGATAGTCATCTTATATGCAGTAAATTCTGATTGGTTGGTAAATGAGCTGCAAGGATTTATACTACATCCAGAAACAAGAGATACCCTCTGACGTCAAAACGAGATATCTTCATCTCCATGAATTTCAGGCGTCTGACAGACGCAGGTAAATCTGCCACGAACACATATAGTTGCTGTTGTGACTTAGCAAGACAGCCAAGTCACAACGAGAGGAAGGCGAAAGGCACGCGTACGCTCACGCAGATTGGCGTGAGGTCTGGAACAGTTAAAAGGAAATGAGAACTTAGAAAATGGACGCAGTTGCTGTAATACTTAACTTTAATCCACATTTGTAGAACATCGCTCTTGATGATACATGCTTCACAATATTAATTATCAAAGCTATGGCGCCTTGCTAGGTCGTAGCCAATGACTTAGACGAGGCTATTCTAACTATCTTCTCGGCAAATGAGAGCGTATTTGTCAGTGTGGCTTCGCTAGCAAAGTCTGCTGTACAACTGGGGCGAGTGCTAGTAAGTCTCTCTAGACCTGCAGTGTGGTGGCGCTCGGTCTGCTATCACTGACAGTGGCGACACGCGGGTCCGCCGTATACTAACGGACCGCGGCCGATTTAAAGGCTACCACCTAGCAAGTGTGGTGTCTGGCGGTGACACCACAGTTGAGAATATTCCCCCATTGTGATAATTATGGCAAATATCATTGACTTCTTTACTGGACTCTTATGTTCCAGCCACCAACTCATTCGTCACGAGAATAGGTTAAAGTCAAACGATAAGAAATCTGGTTCACGCGGTGCAAATTTCTACAGTTAATTCACCAAAAACATTAATTGACGAGGGATATTTGTGGGTAGGTACACCTTCCTAATTGCTCTGTTTTGAAAGACTTCTTTATGTCACGTATTTTCCTATCTAGTTGTTCCAGAAGTGTTCGCCAGTTAAGGTTTTTGCCCTGACTTGGCACAATGACAGAAACAAAAATCTAAAACACAAGAAGGAGTTGTGTTAGCCAAACAGAAGTCGGTAGTAGTGTTTCTACATCGGAAAAATTACGTCTACTCTCATTCCCCGCCAGTCGTATAAGAGTGGCGATTGTAGCGCCACCACGAGGATGCAAATCACGTTTGTTTTAAATACTTCTTCTGAAGCATGTGAACATCAGTTACCTTTGAGATTGGCCGTACTGAATTGATGTTAATCAAGAATGCCTTTTAAGAAGACGAAGACGCCTTTATCAACAACTCACTGGGTTTGATCTAGGTCCTGTAATAGGGCTCCGAGAAGCTAGGTGTTCCTTCTACGTTACCGTAAAAAGGACTTCGCAGGAACATAGCCACTGTACATGATTGCTGTCAGAGATGGCCACGGAAAGGTACGGTCGCAAGAAGACCGGGCCCTGAATCGCCAAGTGGCATTACCGTGAGGGAAGACCGTCGTGTTCGGAGTATGTATGTGATTCGTCGTACTGCGTTTGCAGCAGCAATTCGAGCAGCAGTCGGCACCGCCGATTCAGAACGCACTGTTGCAAACCGGTTACTACAAGAACAGCTACTAGCCAGACGTCCTGTAGCGCTCATTCCACTGACCCCAGACCACTGCCGTTTGCAACTTCGGAGGTGTCAAGCGAGTGTCCATTGGAGGACGCAGTGGAGGTTTGTTACGTTATTTGATGAAACCCGGTTACGCCTCGGTGCCAGTGACGGTTGTGTGTATGTTGGTGAGGAGGAGGCCAGGTGTGCGCCTGTAAACAACCTGCCTTGGGCCTAGACGCACACACACTTTTGAACACGTTTTCTATAAACTGACTTGAGTAGCTAGCTCGGCAGCTAACATGAAATGAAAATACAAGGGTTGTCCAGAAAGTAAGTTCCGATCGGTAGCTAAATGGAAACCACAGTGAAAATCAGAAACATTTCAACTGCAAGAGTTAGCTACACTTTCCAGATACTTCTCTACATAGTCGCCGTTCCGACTTAAACATTTGTCGGAGCGTTATACCAAATTTCCAACATCATCGTCATAGAAGGCAGCCGCCTGTGCTTTCCGATAATTCTCTACGTTGGTCTATGGCTCGTAGCCTACGCCGAAGTGTTGTCTTCGTATCCAGCGTTTCATGTGAACAGAGATGATACTCAGGACGAGCCAATCAGGGCTGTGTTGTGGATGATCTAACACTTCCGATCGAAAAGGCTGCGAGTGCGGCTGAGAATTGCCATGAAGAAGGAAGTGCGTGGCAGTTGTGTTAGGTGGGCTGCATTCATTAAGGCGAAGCTTCTCAGCGGACCTTCCTGCTTGGCGGGAGACATCATTGTTCTGGGCACCTTTACTCGCTCACAGTGGACTCACAATTTAAAATAGCGTCTTGATGTGACGGTCATACTAGAGACACTACGCTTCACATCTGTGCAAAGCTTTATCGGGTTTTCACTGTGGTGTCCATTTCCCGACGGATCGGAACTTACTTTCTGGACAGCCCTCCTATTTTAGACCTAAAAGCTAGAAATAGGCCGGACCTTATCGACAATGTCAGTATAGAAACTGGGATTAGCGAGCATCGTGTCATTTAGCAACTATGATTACGAAAGTTAATAAATAAGTCAAGAACGCTAGGAAAATGTTTCGGCTGCATAGAGCAGATAAGTAATTATTTGCAACTCACTTAGACAGTGAACTGGTATCAGTTACAGTAAGATAGATCTAGAGGAATGATGTTCCTAGTTTAAGCAGACTGTAAAGCGTGGTCTGGAGAGTTATGTCCCTAGAAAGTGGATAAATAGTGGAAAAAACCACCATGGTTTAATAGCAATATTCGGCGAATGCTGTGGAAGCAGAGGCTGTTGCAGTCTCGCTTCAAAAGGGGACACACAGATGACGACTAACGAAGGTTAGTAGAGATTCAAGCGTCTGTGAAAAGATGTATGCACGGAAGCATACAATTAGTACCACCGTCACCCCATATCAAAAGATCTAACAGAGACCCCGAGAAAATTCTGGTATTACATAAAATCACCTAAGCGTGTCTAAGGCTTCCATTCAGTCCCTTGTTGGCCAGTCTGCAAAAACGAAAGCCGAAGTTGTAAATTTCACGTTCAAGAAATCGTTCACACAGGAGAATCGCACAAAGATACCGTCTTTTGACCATCGGACAGACTCCCATATGGACGACATAGTAATAAGCATGCTTGGCGTAGAAAAACAACTGAAAGAATAGAATGCAAATAAATCACCAGGTACCAATGAAATCCCAGTTCCATTTTACAAAGAGTACTCCGTGGCATTGGCCGCTTCCCCAGCTTACATTTATCATGAATCCTCCGCCCAGCACAAAGCCGCAAACGACTAGTATTTCTAGATTTTCGGAAAGCATTTGACAAGGTGCCCCAATGCGGGCTGTTAACGAAGGAATAACCATATGGAAGACTTCACAGATATGTGAATGTCTCAAAAATTTCTTAAATAATAGAACGCAGTATGTTGTCCTCGACGGCTAGTGTTCATCAGAGACAAGGGTATCGTCAGGAGTGCTCCATGTAACTGTGATAGTAGCGCTGTGGTTCTCCATGTACATAAACGATTTGGTGGACAGGGTGGGCAGCTATCAACGGTTGTTTGCTGATGACACCGTGGTGTATGGTACGGTGTGACTGTTGAAAGATACAGGACGACGTAGACAATATTTCCAGTTGGTGTGATGAATTGCAGCTAGCCCTAAATGTGGAAAAATGTTAGTTAATGGGAATGAGTAGGAAGATCAAACGTGTAATGTTTCAATGCAGTATTACTAATGTCCTGCTTGACATGGTCAAGTCGTTTAAGTATCTGAGCCTAACGTTGGAAAGTGACATAAAGGGCAACGAACATGTGAGAACTGTGACAGGGAAGGTGAATGGTCGACTTGGGGAAATTTTAGAGACGAGTGGTTCACCTGTAAAGGAAACCGCATATAGGAGGCTGGTGCGGCCTATTCTTGAGTACTGCTCGTGTGTTTGGGATCCGTACCAGGTCGGATTGAAGGAAGACATCGAAGCGATTCAGAGGCGGACTGCTAGATTCGCTAACGGTACGTTCGGACAACACGTAAGTGTTACAGAGATGATTCGCGAGCTCAAATGGGAAACCTTGGAGGAATGCGACATTCTTTTCGAGAAACGCTACTGAGAAAATTTAGAGAAACGGCTTCTGAGGCTCATTGCCCAACGATTCTAGTGCCGCCAACATACATTGCGCGTAAGCAATACGAAGATAATATGCGAGACATTAGGGCTCGTAAGAAGGCGTAGAGACAGTCTCTCCCCTCGCTCTATTTGCGAGTGGAACAGGACAGGAAATGATAAGTAATGGTACGGAGTATCCTCCACTACGCCCCGTACGGTGGCTTGCGGAGTACTTATGTAGATGTAGCTGTAGATGTAGACCTACACCTGGCGTTATGGTCTGAAGTGCACTGTCGTGGTTGTCCCCTTGCACCCTACCTGCAAATTTGTACGACATTCTCGTGATTCGTCCTGTTGTGCTGCAATTAATAAACAGCATACTAAGGGTAGTTTTCCAATAGGATAACGAATGCCCATTTACCACTGTTGTAAAGCAACATGCTTTACATGGTGTCGACATGTTGCCTCGGCTTGTTCGACTACCAGCTCAGTCACCACTCGAGTACGTATGGGACATCATTAGACGGCAACTACAGCACCGATCGTAGCCAGCATTATCCGTCGTTGTATTCTCCAACCTAGTGTAACACGCACGGAACTCTATACCAAAAATTAACATCCAGCACCTGTATGACACAGCGAACGCACGTTTGAATGCCTACATGCAACGTTATGGCGGTTGGACCGGTAATTAATGTACCAGCATTTCATATATGCAATGGCTTTTCTGGCTATTACATTAACCTGCTACTTTGCAACATTAATCAATTAAGTATGATAACTAGACAAATGTATTCCTGAAATTTCATGAATCTGTATTAATTATTTCTTGGTTTTAGGATCTTTTGCTGACAGTGTATTAAAAAAGAAGAAACGGTTCTTCACCTCAGAAGACAGTGGCTACAAACCTTCGAAAAAATTAGATCGACGTCATCTTTTTGAGAGTACGGCTACCCTTCTACCCACAGTTTCGTCGATGTTCCTTTCCTGACACGAAGTGACGGAATTATGTAGTAAATGATCGTGTCGGTTCAAAAATGGATCATATGGCTCTAAACACTACAGGACTTAACATCTGAGATCGTCAGTCCCCTAGATTTAGAACTACTTGAACGTAACTTACCTAAGGACATCACACAAATCCATGCCCTAGGCAGGATTCGAACCTGCGACTGTAGCAGCAGCGCAGTTCCGGACTGAAGCGCCTAGGTCCTCTCGGCCACAACGGCCGGTGATCGTGCCGGTGGCGCAGTGGTTAAGACAATGGATTCTCATTCGGGTGTACTTTATGCATCCTACATTGGCAACACTCTCAACCGAATTTTCTTCTTAGTACATACTCTATACCACTGTGTTATATGTTTTCTCCCGGCATATTTTATTTATGACAACCATGAAAACATGTTACCTATGCATATTTATTTTCTGTCGCCCCTACTGGCATGTGATTTTCGGTATATCAACACCGTAACATATATAAAACTGTGCGATCTGTAGTTTTACTGGGATTTGTTCGATTTGTATGTTTATTTCAAACCTTCTTAATTCCAACGCAAAAGAGCCAACGTCTCCGATGAATGTTTTAACAGAAGTATTCTAGTATCCTCCTTTCCTTTTTCCATCGTCTACTGTTTTTCAACATTTTGTTGTACGTCGAATGAAAGATCTAAGGAGATACGTAGTTGAAACGAGGATTAGTTTTGCCTGTTTCTTTCACTTTCTGTATTTCAGCCTTCCTCAGGTGTCTCATTTGAAGATCATCGTGTTCTTTCCTCCCATTTTACTCTAATTTATGTTCCTTGCGCTTAAATTTGACCGGGTTAGTGTCGCTAAAACATCTACTTTCTTTAATTTTCACCAAATTTGTTATTTATATCGCCTTTAGAGATGTGCTGTTGTATGTTCCATTTAAATATACAGTTAATCTCACATCAGTGTTGTTAACTCTGGATTGAAAGAAAATCTTACAGTATATTCAGATTGTTGATTTGATCCCTATTTCCTCTTTCTTTCTTTTCTTAAGATTCATTCCTGTAAGATTTTTCTGATGTGTTTCAAACTTTTATTTAATGTTGTTCTCATTTTACAGCGCTTTATTTTATGAAACACAAGCGTTTATAAAATCTTACATATTTCCAGTTTTGTGCGCATGCTCGATATGTGAACGAGAACGGTCTGAAAAGTTGTAATTCCAAAGAGTGTTAGACCTTTTAATCGTATTTCCCGGAAAGTATTGCAGTGCTGATGTACGCGAGTCAGACCTAATCAGGGGTAATATGTACTTTGTTTTCTTTCCGGCAGTAGCGAATACCACTTGTCTGAAACAGCTGGAAGGGCTGAGTTTGAAATTACAGATCAGCTCTGCACCGTTAATTTCGTATACTGCTGCCTACCTCTGAAACTTCGTGAACTAACCCACAATAATGGACAGAATAACCATTATCTCTGCTCGCAACGCTCGTATATTCAGCTTAAGACCCGTAAACTCTCGGGTGACAATGGCTGCAGATACGCGTTCGTGTCGTACAACAGGGCGAAAGCAAAAAGCAGCCTCGCTGTCGTGGTGAGACCCAGCTTGGAACCCTTGCTTCGTTTCGTCCGCCATCTCCATCCGTAATACGGCGAACTCGCGGAATTTACGCTAACGACTGCCGGAGCCACACGCGGCCGGCTCCTGGTAACACAGCAAGTTTGACGACGTGCTAAGTAATTGGCTAGCAGCGGCGGCGGCGGCGGCGGCGGCGCCCCAGCGATGACGGTACCCCAGGGGGGCCTCCCGCCGGAGTAATTTCTGGTTAGCGCGGAGCCACTAATTATTTGGAAACAACTGAACGCCGCTCACGTGTACGCCTGAGCTCACTTGTCATAAGAAGGTACTATGTAGGTGACTGCGACTGAATTCCATCACGATTTTTCTGGTTTACGGAGAGGACGTTAAGAAGAGGAGGACGATTGCAGCAAGCATTATGTTCAAAGAAAAGAAATAGAATCTGTTTTCGTGTCAACGAACTAGAAAGTATGCAAGATCTAAACTGGAGAGAATGGAGTGGGTGGAGGGTAGGCGAGGGAGCTGTCGTTAGTTTCACGGAGAATCCTGAAATAGTTTTAATATTTCACGACTTCATGACTCTGTGTACACTTTCCAGTAATCGGCGTGTGGCTGGTACTTCTTGAGACGGTGTAAGATGATGAGATTAATTGAAAATATGATAACTATGAAATAAAAAAACGTATAAGTCGTCCATGGTAGACTGTAATGCGATGTTTACTTGATCGTGCTATTAACTAATTTCGGTTAGTCGTCATTGTCAAGCACCTTGGTATCATCTCCTCCCGAAGACAGTTCTTATACAATCGTATACCTTTGTTCAACCAATTACAGAATCCCATACCGTACTATACAAAGAATAACTATGAAACTGGCTGTCAGCTTGACTTCTTCCCCTAATGAGCTGGCGATGTTAAAACTCAGTGCAGTTCTACTGTCGTCCATACGGCGGACGGCATCAGACTCCATCACCTCTAGCTGACGTTTCAGTATTCCGATTGATAATAAAAAGAGACAAGAAAGAGACAGAAAGGAAAAATGAAGATATCTGGTAAAATGTTGCACATGATATCCAAGAAGAATACCGGTTAGCGTAGAAAAATTAAACCACGAAACTGCCGAGAATTGCTGCAGATCAAGACACAATTAAACATGGAACCTATTACGGACTTTCTAATGGATATTTTAACCACACAATTAATAGATAGTGCACCGAAAGATTCTTGAAATACTAATAGTCATGGGAATTGAGAAGATCGGCCCAGGCATAGGCAGTTCAGATTGCTATTCCGGAACCTTGATGTGTTCCTTGCACTTTGGTTCACGCGCTGGCACCGTCATTATTACCGATCAGCACGTACCCAATGTTTACTGGCCATACTGTAAAGAGTCGCGCGATTAATATAGCATGCAAGGGTCGTGTACACCCGTGCATGATGGCGGCAACTCACTAGCTGATGGCGTCCCTCGTCCCTTTCATGTACGAAGAGCCAAGGAAACTCGTATACCTGTGAAGACAGTGGCTGCGGCCCGTAGGCTGAAAGACCTGGAATAGCGAGTGTATACGAAAACGGCATGTGCCGTGTATCCCTCCACCGCTGGTGAAAAAGGACTGAATTTCAAACTAACGGCAACCTTTTTCTTCCCAGGATACACCATATTGTAAAAATTTTCTATTAATTAAATTAATCTCTTTATGAACCAGGAGTCCTGTGATTAGGCGGGACTACAGTGGTCCCTCATTGCTGATAAAAATTCATTTGATATGATTTATTCAGAATCTAATTAAAATGACTTTATAACTAGTGGGCCAGTTCGACCGTGACCTATATCAATCGACTCGTTACTTGGAAACAAAGCTGAATCTGTAATCAAAGGTATTAATTAAATTTTATTTGGCCCCGCTTCCCTTGCCGGAGAGCTAGAACAGGAGCTGTCATACTTCCAAAGGCTTTGTGGCTAAGTAGCACAATATATCAGCGCTACAAGTGTCCGCTACACATAATGCTCCTACAAGTATCCATTACATGTGCTCCTACAAGTGTCCATTACATATCCTGCTCCTACAAGTGTCCTCTACATATCTTGCTGCTGTAAGTGTCCATTGCATATCTTGGTCTTACAAGTGTCCATTACATATCTTGACTTCCTTCGAACTGATACTGAACCGATATGTCTGTTTCCGAAGACTTTTTTTCCTAGGGTTGAGACAGCAACAGTCCTCCCTCACCATATGTTGACAATTTCCTTGTCAACGAAGCTTCCTAGCGACAGTCTTTTGGCAGCAGTGTGTCCATCCCACACTGTGGGATCACTCTTGTGAGCCTAGTGTTTCCATTTGTTGTTACTTCGCTTACTCTCCACTGACGATGGGGCGTCAGAAAGTCAATGAGAAATTGTCACATCATTGTCATGTAGCTTTTATTGAATGGTATACTGCATTTCAATGTGACACAGATACATTACGCCATTTTTCAACTTAGTCGCCAAATTTCTGCAAACAACAGTCAGAACATTCTACAGTCGTTCAAATCCTCGACGAAAGAAATCCATTCCTTAGTCACTCAGGCATTGGGGAACCGCTGTGTGAACGACGTCGTCATTGTAAAATCTCTTTCACATTTTCTTCGAGCTAGCTGATAATTTTGGGAATCGCAAGGTGCAAGATCAGCACTGTAGGTGGATGACTCCAATCCTCCTACTCAAACCGCTGAGTACAAGCAAAGCCTCTATTGTGCACGCAGTGCGGGTTGTCTCATTTATCTGCGTGAGAACAATGCTTATGCATAATTCTGCATCCCCCTTCTGCGCTATTGTGTTGTGCAGCGATATCAGTGTTGCACGTTGTGAATCGGCATTGATGGATGTGCTCGTCACTCTAAACTCTGTGTAAAGGTTCACAGTCGAATAAAATGATGACTGTGACCTCCCTGCAGATGGAGCGACTTTAAATTTCTTCCGTGGAGGGGTGAAGGCGTGTGTCCATTCCATTGAGCTCCCTTTGTTGCAGGAGTGCAATGATGGACACAAGTCACATCGTCCCTAATGACACAACTTACGAAATCACTGGCTTACACGGAGTAATGTTCAGAGAAGTCCAGAAATGACACAGATCTTACAATTCTGCGGGCGAATGATACTAATCCCGCAACGCAGTGCGAGCACAGTTACCGATACTGCAGGCTACATCGGACGATGTAGTGACCCCTGCCTATTGTGACGCGCATCTGTTGAGCAATGGCTGCAACAGTCAGAGAGTGGATCTTTTGTGTCATCATGTTGTCACTGTAGGCTTGTACCATGGGAAGCCAGGAGACGATATTGTTTGCTGGCTGGTAACGTCCTTCTATAACACAATTGCACGCATATATTAAAAGAGTTCTTTATTAACACAAACAGGAAGCTACATAAGATAGTCCAGGTGTTGTGGTATAAGCTCTCCATAACAGTCCACGTTAGCCCCACGTTAGCCCCAGCTACGTACACTACCCTGGTCACTGGGTACTGACTGACTCTGAGCTACAGGCTGAGCCAACTGCGACAACGACTCCCACTAAGCTGCGACTGATGACTTGACTCGTTGACGCACTGGATGACTGACAGGGTCCGACTGCCCCTCCTGACCGCGGCGACGGTCTAAGTACTGGCGGCCGAGAGGACTCTGGATGCGCGTTTCTTGCGAGTCTGTTTTTGGCCTCTCTCCTCCCAGGCACGTTGCCTGCGCCTACTATCGATCTTCTTGCAACCTCTTTGCCGCTGGCGGCAGCTTACGTAATCCCAGTATCTATTTCTCGATTACCTGGACATTGTCTGTGCTTGATGTCGATGACCTTCCTTCACGATCAGCCACGTCCGTGTGGCCGTCGTCGAATTATGGGCACAGTTTCATCACAGCTGGACGCGACATTGCATTTGGTAGCTATACCGACAGAATTTAGTGGTGAATCTGTGCGCAGTAAACGTTTTGCCGACAAGAAACGTACAGTTCCGCGCACTTCAACTTTGGAGAACATTTCCAGCTGCCGTGCCACTTCGTTACTACACTGCGAAGACCGATGGCCCTGTCATCTGTACCATAGTGTAACTGTATCTGCAGGAAACCTGCAACATACAGTTCTCCAGCCAAAGCACCACTCTTGCTGAGCAATAGACTAAGCCAGCAACGATATGAGTACCTTATTTTCTGAAGTTCTTGCATGTGATATGGGCGTTTTTCTTAAATTAAAATTAAAAAGCAACCGGCTTCCCTTATAAATGCTATTTATTAAGATCAAATAGAGTCCTACTGCTGTCGAACAGACAGGTTCATCTTTTGCCGGTTGATCATATTTAAAATGTCATTAGTCTTTAGCGTTATGTTATCTAATTGTGTTGAAGGTTCCTTGAGATGACAGTTCCATTGAAAACCCAATTACAGTTTCAGTGACAGATGGTACCATGTCTTTTACTATATCTGATTTACAAAATAATATAGAAACTTGACATTTTAACTAAAAGTGGGAAGAACATCGACGAAAACGTTTAACTTTTCAAATAAGAAGTAAAATGATTTCCTACGTCAAATTCATTGCTGTAAGCGGTTACTTTGAGTAAACATTGATTTTCAATCATCCAATGACTATATTTTATCAAAACTAGACATGATTGTCTCAATGGGAATTCCGCGATCGTTCATTAAATAAAATATGGCGTTTCAGTCTTCAAACAAATCGTCCTATCACGTCTGGTGGCATCCATGTTCAGATAACCGAATATCTCCTACACACCGACCGTGGTCTGACTCTCAAAGAAGTCGCAGAAGATGTTGGGGTGTAAATTGTTTCGCTTCATGAAATTTTAACTGAAAACTGGTGGTGCATCCACTTTTAGCAAGCTTTAGTTCCTTGTTTGGTGGTAGAAAGGGAGAGGGAACTCTGAGCGAGGGTAGAAGTGGAATTCATTGAAGACTGTAATGACGATGAAACGTCCATGCAGAGGAACGTCTTAGGAGATGTACAACATATCAGTTTACCACTCATCACCTCATACAGTTGGGCTTAGTGTTGTAGTTGTAAAATCGCGTACCTAGAAACCGAGAAGTCACGGGGTCGAATCACGGTCGGACCACGGAAACTGTCAGTCTGCCTTTCATCCAGTCTTCACTTCTCAACTACGTGAGGAGTCGGCAGCAATGACACATGGTTGAAATTCCACGTTAAACTGTAAGTCCTTCTTCCCTGGTTGGGTAGATGGTATACACCCAAGTTGCCGAATTGACTTCCGGTCGAAAGACTTGCACCTGCCCACTGAGCCACGCAAAATTATCATCACCCAGTAAGATGGCCAAAAGGGTATGAGTGAATCCATGTCCGATAGGTTTCTGCCTCAATAACCGACAGAGGATGAACAGAAATATGGAAACACCTAAAACACAACACATTACCATATAGAACACGATATATGACATCAGATGCCATTCAAAACAGTTCCCAATCGTCTCGAGGAGACTAAATACAAGTTCTGTATGGTTTTCAAGGATATATTGTACCATTCTTACCGCAAAATGGTGGCACGTTCAGGTAAAGATTATGGAAGTGAACAGCGATCAACCACCAAAGTAGGGCACAAAGGCTCCATAAAACTGAGACGTCGTGAGTGCTGTGGCCAGGGGAGATGTGACAACTCGTCCTCGTGCTCACAAAACCAGTCCTGGACGATGCGAGTTGTGTGAACAGGGTCCTTTTTATATTGGAATAGACATATAAACCATGAACAAATATGGTATGGACTTGATCAGCCACAATGTTCACATAGTCCTTGACGGTAATGCGACCTTACAGAGTAGCCAAACTGCCCATGGAATATCACGATATGGCTGCCCGAATTATCACATAGGGTAAATCAGGGTGATATGGTGAACAAAAAATCTGGGCCTCGTAGAAGACAAGAAATTTTTTGTTGAAACAAAATAAAAACACTCTCCTTTCACAAAATACATAAGGAACGCATTAACAGTACCACATCCTCTTTAAGGCACTACAAAAGTTAAAAAAATACTCATATTTATCAATTTCACCGTTTCACCCATATACATGGGTGAAAGGGCGAATGCCCTTTGGGTGAAATGGTGAACTTACTTCCCCTGCTTTTTGCCACATACGTCACACATAGATTCATATTTTGAACAGTCTTCATGCAGCCAACGTTGGCAGCTAATACATTTGATCCAATCCACATCCTTTTTAGTGCAACTGAACAGCTCATTGCACCTTACACAACAACACTCTTCATCATCCGCGTCGTAATCATCGTCTTGCAATTAAATATCCAACGACGAGTCGGATTCGGTGTCAGTTGTAGACGTTTTTCGTTTCTTAGGCTGCTTCTTTTTGATAATTCCTTTGGTAGTCTCTTTGGTTTCGGTTTTTCCTTTGGTTACGGTTTTTCCTTTGGTTACAGTTTTTCCTTTGATTATGGTTTCTCCTTTGGTCCTCTTTTTAGCATTTGCTCTACTCTTCACTGATTCATTTTGTCGTTTTCTGTGTCGCAGGTTGTCGATGTTTTCTGGAGAAGTCGAAACCTCAGTTAAAACTCTGGACTTCTTCCTTGCAGATGCAACTTTATCTAGGTTAGGCATCGGCGAAATATGGTCCAAGAGTTTACCAGGGGTTATTTGAGATTCTTCTGTTGCCACTGTAGAGGTCACATGTGTTGCTTCTGATGAAGAATGCATGTTTTCCTGTGGATTTTCCGCCCGTTGCTAACAGTCCAGTTGTGGTGAAGTCCCTGATCGTTATCTACGGCTTCAGTTGCTTCTTCCGAGGGATTAGGTATCTCCTGCCAGTGCGAACAACTTGGTTGAGGTGAAGTAGGTCTGTTTTCATGTCGTTCGCTGTTTTCCTGACGTTGATCAGAAGCTGGTGTTAAAAACGCGTATTCGGGGATGACATCAGGGCTAAATGGGATGATTCGTGTGCTTCTGGACCCTGATCTTGCATTCTCTGTCGTCGCTGCTCGTACCTACGCCTTTGTAAGCAGTCCTCCGAACACTAGTCTGGAAAATTTTCTATTTGGATTCATTTTAATGTACGAATTGCAAGCATTGTAATAATAGGATTTTAGAGCTTTAAAAAATGCTCTGTCTAACGGCTGCAGATAGTGTGTGGTGGGCTTGGTAGACAGAGAAAAATTATGTTTTTTCTTCTGCAAACTCTAATCTATCCACGCTGCTGCAATGAGGGCTACGTCCATCCAAAATAAGCACGACTGTTCACTCAGGCTTCTTCGGTGCAAAATGGTTCCTTAGCCACAGACAAAAAATATCAGTTGTGACTTTTGTGACATGAAAATCGTGCAACCCTGCGACATACCGTCCTTCTACGCGGCCTTTTAATTTTTTCCCTTCAAAACACAAGCTGGGGGTAAAAACATGCCCTCTCCATTGCAGCAAGCGATTACAGATATGGTTTCACCCTTCTCACCGGATGTTATCGCTGGAACGCTCTTAGACTCCTTTGCTGCCAACACGTGGTCTATTATTCATCTGAAGTCCGGACTCATCCACGTTGAATATATTTCCCGGCTTATCAAGGAGGTTATGCTCTACCATGATTTTCTGCAGCAATGAAAAATAGTCTGAAACGTTTTTCATACTTAAACCCCTTGACTGTGCTTGTGGAACTCCTTCCGATTTGCGGACTGAGAGTCCCGGATTTCTTTTTAAGAATAAATGTAGCCAGTGTCCATTCTAGTAATTTTCTTTTCTCGCTTAAATTTTTGATGTTGGTTATATTTCTCAGCTAGTTTATATGCCATGGTACGTGCTTCTGTCCTTGTCGGTGCAAATCCGAAGTTTTGTAATTTTATGATATGTTTTATCAACTTTTTCTCACATTCTTGTGTTAGTACAGGCGGTCCACCCAAAGGTTTTTTCGTAAAGCACCCGTTTGCTAATCGTCTCTTCAGCGTTGACCATGGAACGTGAAACTCCTTTGAGGCTTTATTCAGGTTCACTCCATTTTACACCGCTTTTACGGCATCGTTAAGTTGCTCCTCTGTCCAATCAGCACTGCAGGATCCTTTTTGTCTTTTGTAAAATGTAGGCATCTTTGCATGGAAGAATGGCGGTAATTAGAACATTTACTTTTTTAATCACTGACAAACCAAACTGTACTCCCAAAAATATAAAAACTAATTTTTAAGTTAACGATTGTATTGAGACGTCGGATAAAACAGAATATAAGTCGCGCGTGGTATAGGAGACGCTAACATCTCATGACTTGTCAAAAACCCTGGTTGGGATGTACCTAAATAAAAGCTTTACACATAAGAGTAGTTCAAATGGTTCAAATGGCTCTGAGCACTATGGGACTTAACATCTATGGTCATCAGTCCCCTAGAACTTAGAACTACTTAAACCTAACTAACCTAAGGACATCACACAACACCCAGTCATCACGAGGAAGAGAAAATCCCTAACACCGCCGGGAATCGAACCCGGGAACCCGGGCGCGGGAAGCGAGAACGCTACCTCACGACCACGAACTGCGGACATATAAGAGAAGTCCTTCACCGTATCACCCCTACCCGAGTTCACCATTTCTCCCGTTTGCTATGGGTGAAACGGTGAATAGCACGGCAAGAAGGTCAAAACACTAGACGCAACGATTTCTAGGTTATGCAGTACATAAGCAGTATAAGAAGGCAGAATATATCAAAAAATACCCCGCGGACTACGCTACCTGAAGTGACATCTACAAATGCATGCAGCATATAAAAATTATTTAGCATCGAAAACAGTTTTGTAAAAAGTACTTACGGTTTTTAAAACGTAAGTGCACACTGCACAGATGATCAGAGACTGTTGGCATGCAGACTTACAGAGACATCTGTTTAACCAGTAAAGAATGAAGTGGGATTTTCTCTGCCTCGTGATGACTGGGTGTTGTGTGATGTCCTTAGGTTAGTTAGGTTTAAGTAGTTGCAAGTTCTAGGGGACTGATGACCTCAGATGTTGTGTCTCATAGTGCTCAGAGCCATTTTTGATGGAGTGTTTAGAAACTCCTTCTCTCCGTGTAAGACACTTGCTTATGGAGTTCGCTTTGAGTAGTTTTGGTGCTGACAGGAATCGCAAGTGCGATATTCTGTTCTTCAGTGACTTTTTCAACTGTCGTCACCTCGTTTCTCGTCACAGGTATCTTCAGCTACCGTCCGTCATATTCACTCAGTACACCCTTTCGTCCGCGCTGAGACAGCGGATGACGTTTTTGTCTTGAAACACAAAACATTTCAGCTAACTTGGTTACGAAATCATCCATCATGCTAGCGTCAACAATTTATACACCTTCGAATTCACTTATCTCTTACAAAATGAGCTCATCAGCTACACAGAACATTGTTTTTTTTCCACTACTGGAACTAGCAACGTATTTAAGACAGTACGCAGTAATGGCCTATTACAACAGCGCAACTTGCTTGGCTTACTCGTGGTGTTATCATATTTCTGTCCAGTCCCTGTGTGTGTCTATATTCGTCACTTGTCTGCGTTCCTCCAGGAGGGTGTCGCGCTGAGAATATTTGGCGGCGTGTTGTGCGATGACTGAATGTGACTGGCAAATGCAGTCTCCCCGTCCTAGATCACGTTCAGTTGATTGGCTGAGTATTGGACGCAACCCGGTGTCGACGAGCGACGAGACATAAACTTTGTGACTATTTCGGGGAATAATTACGAAGACACAGTGTGCAGGGAGGAAACCATGAACATCAACCCATCCTTTCTTAACAGCGAGAATAGAAACATTATGTACGTATATTGTCAGTAATACTGTAACACAGTTCTGTACTATATGAAATTTGTTCTCATTTCTTCAGCTAAATGATATATTTCTTTACTTATTGATTTAGCGAATGGTATGGTACATAATATAATTAAGTGCATACATGTAATCTACAATACATGAATTAAAAATGGAAGTAAGAATACCAGGTTATATATATATATATATATATATATATATATATATATATATATATATATATGTATACACTCCTGGAAATTGAAATAAGAACACCGTGAATTCATTGTCCCAGGAAGGGGAAACTTTATTGACACATTCCTGGGGTCAGATACATCACATGATCACACTGACAGAACCACAGGCACATAGACACAGGCAACAGAGCATGCACAATGTCGGCACTAGTACAGTGTATATCCACCTTTCGCAGCAATGCAGGCTGCTATTCTCCCATGGAGACGATCGTAGAGATGCTGGATGTAGTCCTGTGGAACGGCTTGCCATGCCATTTCCACCTGGCGCCTCAGTTGGACCAGCGTTCGTGCTGGACGTGCAGACCGCGTGAGACGACGCTTCATCCAGTCCCAAACATGGTCAATGGGGGACAGATCCGGAGATCTTGCTGGCCAGGGTAGTTGACTTACACCTTCTAGAGCACGTTGGGTGGCACGGGATACATGCGGACGTGCATTGTCCTGTTGGAACAGCAAGTTCCCTTGCCGGTCTAGGAATGGTAGAACGATGGGTTCGATGACGGTTTGGATGTACCGTGCACTATTCAGTGTCCCCTCGACGATCACCAGTGGTGTACGGACAGTGTAGGAGATCGCTCCCCACACCATGATGCCGGGTTTTGGCCCTGTGTGCCTCGGTCGTATGCAGTCCTGATTGTGGCGCTCACCTGCACGGCGCCAAACACGCATACGACCATCATTGGCACCAAGGCTGAAGCGACTCTCATCGCTGAAGACGACACGTCTCCATTCGTCCCTCCATTCACGCCTGTCGCGACAGCACTGGAGGCGGGCTGCACGATGTTGGGGCGTGAGCGGAAGACGGCCTAACGGTGTGCGGGACCGTAGCCCAGCTTCATGGAGACGGTTGCGAATGGTCCTCGCCGATACCCCAGGAGCAACAGTGTCCCTAAATTTGCTGGGAAGTGGCGGTGCGGTCTCCTACGGCACTGCGTAGGATCCTACGGTCTTGGCGTGCATCCGTGCGTCGCTGCGGTCCGGTCCCAGGTCGACGGGCACGTGCACCTTCCGCCGACCACTGGCGACAACATCGATGTACTGTGGAGACCTCACGCCCCACGTGTTGAGCAATTCGGCGGTACGTCCACCCGGCCTCCCGCATGCCCACTATACGCCCTCGCTCAAAGTCCGTCAACTGCACATATGGTTCACGTCCACGCTGTCGCGGCATGGTACCAGTGTTACAGACTGCGATGGAGCTCCGTATGCCACGGCAAACTGGCTGACACTGACGGCGGCGGTGCACAAATGCTGCGCAGCTAGCGCCATTCGACGGCCAACACCGCGGTTCCTGGTGTGTCCGCTGTGCCGTGCGTGTGATCATTGCTTGTACAGCCCTCTCGCAGTGTCCGGAGCAAGTATGGTGGGTCTGACACACCGGTGTCAATGTGTTTTTTCCATTTCCAGGAGTATATATATATATATTCACAAACTGTACGTGAAACAACTATAGCCGAATTCGCAGCGCTTGTCAGTGAAGGCTGTCGAGGCGCTCTCCTCAACTATATCATTTAAGGTTTGCATATCAGCGCTACAGCCGCACTTTGGAAAAATTCTTTATCCCCATCTGTATAGCAAGTGAACGCGTAGTCAGTTTATTCTTTCTGTATTTAGAGTATCCCAGATTTTTAAGGCTTGTCGAATCCTCGTGGTGTCTTAGAGAGCCAAAGCACATTTTGGAAGATGTGGGTCCCTGTTTTGTCCACTCCTCTATCCAGCGATCACTTCGGCTGAATCCATTTTCATCCAGAATCGTTGCACAGCTTAGAGGTGGACTTCTAGAGCGCTGTCAGGTTCTTTCACTGTCAAGGACGTAACGAAGTGCATACGATGACAAATGTGATGCGGTGTAATAAACTAACCTTCTAATGTTTTTACTGGTGTATTTTGGTTCTTTGATCCTGTAACTGCCCACTTTTCTTTACACAGGACAAGTCCGGATGAGTTTTATGCTAAAGAAAAAAGTGGTTCAACTCTCCCGGACTTACCCTATCCAAATTTATGACTTAGCCCCTCAGACTTAAATAAATATTTGTGTACATTTATGCTCAGTATTATACAGACACCCCTCCTACATTGCACTAAATAGATAACCAAATACGCAGTTAGGTTTTCAACGTTTCAACGTTTAAGTATTGACACAGACACGATTGAATCTAGAAGAGAGATTCAAATACTTTATTCTATCTTGTAAGAGGTCGTAATGGGAGATGCTTATCGTGTTAATTAGATGTACGCACAGTGGTGTCGTTTATACGATGTAATCAAATCATTGTCCTTCAAAATAATCGTCAAGAAATCCATTATCTATGAAATGAAACAGGATTCACAGTTAAGTCAGTTTATTACGTTAAAATGTATGGTTTGACAACCGTTGGCAATGATACTCTAATGCCTTGGCACCAGTTCACAAGGTATCTGGAATGTGATTCAAATAAACGCACGTAAAGATGAAAGAATTACATTCACGAAAGTCGTACCATGATTGGCGAAGGGTTAGTGCTTAAAAATTGAAAGCGCGATAGAAGGATTTACGTTTGCGTTCCAGAGTTGAAATCAAATTGAACCTATAGCTACAGAAAGGTATTCAAAGTGAAGCTCGAAATTACTGAATCGCTGTAAAAATTGACCGATTTTTCCCAATAGCTCGTCCCTCTGTTGTGGCCATATCTCTCCGTATTAATCTGCTGGCGGAGGCTGAAGTGGGTACGAAATCAGTCATCGTTTTCGTACCAACTACTTGCAGCTGCGCATAAGTCCAAGTAATCTGGAAAAATGCCTAAGTCGACAGCTTATCAAGTCTGCTCAAAGAGATGACTAGCTGCAGAGAGACTTAGCTATGGAGAGGCATGGCATGGCTGACGAGTAATTCTGTGCCGTCTGCTTCCTACACGGGAGACTCCTGTCTCTGCGTCTTCCCGTTGTCATGTAACTTTGACTGGCTGAACGATAGATATTCCGAGTGCCAACTAGTTTAAAGTTGTCTTAAAAGGCGCTGGTCTCATTCTCTTACTCTGATTATAGGCAGTTAATCAGCACAAGCAGCCTAACCTTGCTGCTGAAAAACTGTGTTCTGCTGTCTTTGTGTCTCTGCCTGTAGCCAGTGATGATAGACGTCTGTAAGCACAGCCATGTTTCTCACCTCTAAATTAATTATGTTACTAGATCATAGCAGTTTTCAGATAGCTTCAAAGATTTTGTGTTCAGAGCCTGACCTCGGTGGTGGTGTCCCATTACTTCAAAGGCATCATAAACAGTGTTGTTACACACTGCACCCTCAGAAGTTTTCTGCAGCGGTGCGTGTATTTCTAAGAAGTCCTTCTTTCTAGCATTCTGTCCACAAAAGCGTTTTTCCGGGTCTCTGTCAAAAACGACACGTACTCCCCTACCACAAACAGCTCGTTAAAACCAGGCTCCAGTGTCCCAGCACTGCGAGAGATACGATCTGCTTTGTGACATTGAGGGTCTCGCGCTGAGGGTCTTCTTCCTCAAAGTCCAAACGCCTGACGTTCTGCTTGTGCAGGTGTCTGAGTCTCTTCCGGGAATTCTATTGGGGCAGTCCCCCTGTCAGCTATTATGACATGGTGCGCGTCCACTCGCTCACTGCCTGGTGCATGATGCTTTCGTAGTGGCTTCGTATTTATTTGAACATGTAGTTCAATAAGAAAATGTAAACGTAATCTACTTTAGTTAAGTACGGGAAGTCACTTACATTATTTATCTGTGGGGATTAATTTTTCCGATTTGCTTTATGTTTAATGCTAGTTTTATGTCAGTTGCGGGACGGTTTGGGTAAAGCAGTTACATCACAGTATAAATGTCAATAGATACTTCTAATTTTTAGTTCCGTAGCCACAGAGCGACTGCCTATTCAGTTCTGTTATTACTAAACTTTTGTGCCAAACATCACATGTTTGTCCTCTATTATTTAGTTTCATGTTGGGGGCAATCGCAGCTGAAGTAATCCATGCTTCTGAAATAAACCCTTTCAGCTAGATGTGAACTTTTACAGGAACACGACGGGCCTCATGACGTCGGATCACATCTTCAGGTGTACATCCATAAGATAGGAGACGTATAATCGACATTATTTTATAAAACACCAGGTACCTGTCATGATAATCTATGCTCTAGGGCAATAAGTATGAAATGCTCCATCCCTTATCTGGGCTTAAATGTTCTACTAACGTTCTGATATTTCATATTGATATTGTAGGGCGTAGATTAATAAGTTAGGTACCTGTTTTTCTCATAATCTCGATTGTACGTTTCCTATCTTGTAGATGTACACCTGAAGCTACGATATAACATCACGAAACTGGTCGTGTTCCCTTAAAATTTCATATACAGCTGAAAGAGGTTTATTTCTGAAACATGAACAGTATCATTCAACCTGCCCCTCAAATCTCGCACCCTGTGACTTTCACCTATTACATAATTTGATATGTGTGCTGAAAAGAACCGTTTCGACATCATTAACGAAGTTAAGGAGAATTCGTAAAGAGCATTTAAGGACATCCAAAGAGAATTTAACGTAGAGACAAACACCCACATTTCATGTGTTATTTGGTTTATTATTAGTAGTATCGCTCTGACCACGAGAGCATCTTCAAAGGTTAACCACCCAATGGCCACATGTCAGCAGGTCAGAAGTACTCTCAGCAGCGTTATGAAACAATAAGTTTGACTCTGAAAACCCCGGTTGGTTGCTCTCTCTCAGCACAGGATGCAGTACAATGGGTTAAATAGCAGCAGGAACTCGACTTTCGTGGAATGCGTAGGGCTCAAGTAAATGGTAAGTACATTCTTTATTTAGCAAGATGCTCGTTCAGTGCTTGGAGGGGAGTTGCCACAAGAGTGTTGTAAGTTGGATGTGGTACGTTTGCTGGTTCAAACTATAGCTCTGAGCATTTGATGTGTTACCATCTCTGAGTACGTGGATATGCTTTCGTTGGCACACCCTAACTGGTAATAAACAAGCAAATAATATGCTATCCGTGAAGATCTGCCTGTGGATTAATACGTAAGGGCCACTGTGATCCCTTGGAGACGGCACCTGCATTTACTAAATTACAAAATAAGTTTACCACGAACGCGTGGGTGAGCGGAAACACCGCTGGAACAAGCGTTTCTATAGAGAATTGAGACTACTGTGTTTGTAGGAGATAAAGCTCCAATATCTGAAAAGAGAATTAAAATGGCATTACAAATGTCTATTATTTTTGAGTAGACCCCGTAATATCACCAGTATCCATCCTCATCAGCCATTTTACAGGCCAGAAAGATTTTCCTTAATGGACACATTAACAATTATGTCGATTCCTACACTCATTCAGGAACGCTGAATTACACAGTGAAAAAATTAGCACTTTATCGAAGGATATTCGCCAAAATTTGATGATAAAAATTATTCGCAATCAACTTACCGTTATATGTTGTTGACAGCTAGACTACTGTCCAAAAATATCGTGTTCCACAGAAACACAAGCCCTTACACCACCGCCCGCACTTATTAAAACAAGTGAATTTTCAGACGCTGGAACACAATGAATACGAACTTCCAACATGCTGGCACAGTTATGGTTTAGCAGCCTCTGTTAACCAGTACAAAGAAAAACCAGCCAAAGTCAAGAATTTCACTTTTTTTTATTCACTCGATGACTACTTTCGGGCCGGGATCCATTTTAAAATCATCCTACAGGGCAGAAAATCAAATTTACGCTCATATTCAATACAGGTATTACCAAATTTTTAAGCACACTCCAAAAATACAGAACATGTCATTTCAAAGCTTACGCAAGACAGTCAAAAAAGATTTCTCCGAAAAATGTAACAACCATGTCAATAATGTGCAAAGGAACCGTTATAGCGCATACAGATAACTGGCAGTCCACTGCTTTAGCTGCCGCAAGGAAAGCTCGGGAAGGATCCGCCCTATCAGTATATAGGAAACATTTTGTATTTATCAAAATGTTTTGCAACCATCAAAAATACAACGATTAATACGATAACCGAACAAGTCAACAATAAAATTAATGCTTCTGAAATCTTTACCAAAAGCAGTCAAATACTTAAAATCACTGAACGGTAAAACATAGCATCACCACAAAAGGCCCGAGTTACACAGTTTTACGCCATGTCGGCACGTACAAACCATGAAATGTGAACGAAAACACTAGCATTAAAAGGAACCATAAGAATAGGAGATTAGAAAATCTCCATTATTTCCAGTCTTTTAAAAGAATAAAAACTTCATGATAACAAACTTTACAAAATATGTGAAGATGAAAAAACTTTTTATAACGTGTCACGGGTAAAAACAGACATTAAACCACAAAACTGTCGTTCACAAAGCACCAAAAATGTATTTGCAATCCTCATGGAAGACATATCATAAACACAGTCAAGGGTGTAGCGTCCCAATTTGGTTGTAGGGGGAGGAAGGAGATGAGGTAGTGTGGGAGGAAGGACGGAGGGCTGGGAAATGGGGAGGGGGGAGGGGGATGGAGCGTGAAGATGAAGCAGCACAAAAAGGGGGTAGGGTGATCAAGTGGGCAACATGTCAAGAACATAAGTAATATATCATCAAAAGTAATAAAAGGAAATGACTGCAATTGGACTGGAAACGACTGATCGTTATTTTTATAATAAAAGAAATTGGAAGTACCATATTCAACAGAGAAATCGTAAACGTAAGTGAATAAAAAGAAATTAAAGTTCATGGCAGATTAAAACAGTGTGCATTACCGAGACTCGAACTCGGTAGAGCACTGTTAGAGCACTTGCCCGCGGAAGGCAATGGTCCCGAGTTCAAGTCTCGATTCGGCACACAGTTTTAATCTGCCAGGAAGTTGCATATCAGCGCACACTCCGCTGCAGAGTGAAAATCTCATTCTAAAAAGAAATGAACTTGGCAACTAGGGTGGTTTTTCGTTGTACTGACAATGAGTACGTCACAGACCACACTCTTTCTACTCCCCTCCAACCCCTCTCTCCATCTAAGAACGATCAGTTTAGAGCACTGCAACATACTTCTAGGGAGAACTGCGTACGCATCCAAAAAAAAAATTCTTCTTCGAGGAAATACGTAAATTCTGAAGCACCAGCTTTGGCAGCGAATAAGGAGAAAGCCCAAGCGCAAAACTGACGTACCAACATTTATGTACAAACACTCTTCTTTAAGTAATTGCCCTCGTACATTGACCGAATGTGCCAGCATTTCAGGTCCAGTTCTCATGAGTAGGTATAAAATTGAGTCTAATGACCTCTAACGAACGTAATCATCTTTCTACAACATACTAAGGAAGCATGCCTTCCACTGATTAATTACAACCTGGGAGTTCGTAAGAGGCTACG
This sequence comes from Schistocerca serialis cubense, assembly GCF_023864345.2. NCBI lineage: Eukaryota > Metazoa > Arthropoda > Insecta > Orthoptera > Acrididae > Schistocerca > Schistocerca serialis. The sequence continues at coordinate 421,194,876 of NC_064645.1, forward strand.
ACCCTTGTTTTACACCCGGAAATATTACGTCTTTATATCAAATATCACATTTAATAATAAAAGCAATCTGAGTAAGATAATTCAAGTTTCGAAGCCACAGGGCCTATCTCAAAATTAAACGGATTAAAAAAAATGTTTGGTAACCAGAGTTAACCAAGACAAAACTCTAATTATAATTCTAAATTTAGATTTCATGCATCTACTGATTGTATATGCAAATATATTTTGTCTTATAGACCCAATTTTTGATGGGGGGAAATGGTTTCGCCATTTGTGGCCTACACTACCGAATAACCTGAGAATCCCTGCTCTTGTGTGACAACAAAAATTGTCACGATGTTTTTGTCTCCAGGCTCGATGACTCCGTCTTCACTATCAGCAGCTCGTGGCCTTGTGATTAGCTCTCAAATGGCTCTGAGCACTATGGGACTCAACTTCTGAGGTCATTAGTCCCCTAGAACTTAGAACTAGTTAAACCTAACTAACCTAAGGACATCACACACATCCATGCCAGAGGCAGTATTAGAACCTGCGACCGTAGCGGTCTCGCGGTTCCAGACTGCAGCGCCTAGAACCGCACGGCCACTTCGGCCGGCTTGTGATTAGCATTGGTGGCTCTCGATCATGGGGCCCCGGGCTCGATGTCCATCCGGCTCGATGATTTTCTTTCCTCGGGATTGGATACGTGTGTGTATGTTGTCTTCATCGTAATTTCACCACCGTCGATCCGTGAGTCGCTGATTTGACGTCACATAAAGAAAAAAAAGAAAGAAAGAAAGAAACTTGCGCCAGGTAGCCAAAATTCCCCGTAAGCGAACTCCCGGCCAAAAAATACCATACGCACATTTAATATTAGTCTCCAGTAGGACAGATACTTACTTGAGTGACTGAAATTCATACTTGGTACACAATGCGGAAAAAAAGTAATTAATGTAGAGTAATTATATTTCAGAAATACGTGTGTCTAATTAACATATTTCAGTGATTCACACTGCAACGTCACTGGTTAATGTGAGCGCGAGATAATCCATTGCAAATGTGAAATACTGGTACATTAATAACAGGTAAAACCTCCAGACTGTCGAATGCAAGCATACAAACATATATACATTTATACTAAGATGGTATCTGTTCTTTCCGACATGTCCGAAAGAACAGATACCATCGGCGACCATACAGCTCGTTACAGATGAAAATGTGTGTCCCGACCGTGACTCGAACCCGGGATCTCCTGCTTACATGGCAGACGCTCTATCCATCGGAGCCACCGAGGACACAGAGGATAGCGCGACTGCAGGGCTTTATCTCTGGCACGCCTCCCGCGAAACCCACATTATCAACGTATTGTCCCGCACTACATTCGTAGTGCCCCCGCCCATTATACTCATTACTCCCGGGTTCGAGTCCCGGTCGGAGCACACATTTTCATCTGTCCCAGTTGACGTATGTCAACGCCTGTAAACACCTAAGGGTGTTCATTTCTTTGTAATATATACATTTATTTGTGAAGGTGCCGGATGTCAGTTTGTGGACAGAGATCGATACTTGATCAACTTCTTCGGCCAATACAGGGAGGGTTAGTGCCGTTTGTGGGTGACGTTGGAGTTGTTGCTCGACGATGTCCCAATATGTGCTCGACTGGAGACAGATATGGTGACCGAGCAGGCCAGGGCAACTTGCCCACAGTCTGTAAGGACATGTTGGGTTTTAACAGCGGTTTATGGCCGATCGTTATCCTGTTGGAAAACACCTCTTGGAACGCTGTTCATTAATGACAGCGTAACAAGTTTTATCAGCAGATTTGCTATCGGCGTGCGTGGGGTAACGACGAAAGTGCTCCTGCTGTTATACGAAATCGCACTGCAGACAGTAGCTCCAGGTGTAAATCAAGTGTATCAAGCACACAGTGAGGTTCGTTGCAGGCCCTCAACTGCTCATGCTTCTAACGAAAATTTGGCCATCACTGGCACCAAGGCAGAACCAGCTTTCATCAAAAAACTCAAGATACCTCCACCCTGCCCTCCACTGAGTTCCCGCTTGACGTCACTGGAGTCGCAAACGGCGATAGTTGGGGGAAAGTGGAATGCACGCGACAGAGCTTCTGGGTCGGAGCCGCTTTTGAAGTAACCAGTTTGTAACAGTTCGTTGCGTCACTGTGATGCCAACTGCTGCTCACATTGCAGCTTCGGTTGCAATATGAAGCGTTGGAGTCATTCGCCGAACAATACGGTCTTCAATGTCGGCAGTGCCACGTAGCTGTCCAGTGTCTTCTTGCAACGGCATATCGTCGTGACCACCAATTGCTGCCAGCAATCATGTACAGTGGCTACATTCCTGGCAAGTCTTGATGTACAGTCACAGAAGGAAGATTCAGGTTTTCGTAGCCGTACTACATGACTTCGTTCAAACTCAGTGAGTTTTTGGTAATGGCATCTTTGTCGCCTTTGTGATGTCCTTAGGTTAGTTAGGTTTAAGTAGTTCTAAGTTCTAGGGGACTGATGACCTCAGGTGTTAAGTCCCATAGCGCTCAGAGCCATTTCAGCCAGTACCAGTTGATATCTAAGTCCTCATTTATTTGCTGTACGTATCCCAATCTCTGTCTTCGCTTACAGTTTTTGCTCTCTACAGCTCCCACTAGTGCCACGGAAGTTATTTCTTGATGTCTTAACAGGTCATCCAGCCCCTTCTTCTTGTCTGTGTTTTACCATATATTACTTTCCTCGCAGATTCTGCGGAGAACCTACTAATTGCTCACCTTTCATGGCCATCTAATTTTCAACAATTTCTGTAGCACCACACTTCAAAGGCTTCGATACTCTTCTGATCTGGTTCTCCCGCAATCCATGTCTCATTGCCGCACAGTGCTGTGCTCCGAGCTTACATCCTCAGAAAAGTTCTTCCCCAACACGTATTTTTGACACCACTAGACCTGTCTTGACATGGAATGCCATTTTTGCCAGTTGTTAGTCTCCTTTTTATGTCCTCCTTGCCTAGTCCATCATGGCTTATTTTTCTGCCTAGGTAGTAGAACGCCTTACCTTGATCTACATCGTGATCACCGATTATGAAGTTAATATCGCGCTCCTTTCAGCTACTTCTCATTACATTCGTCTTTCTCCGATTTACTCTCAATCAACATTCTGTACTCATTAGGCTCTTCATTCCAATCAACACATCCTGTAACCCTTCCTCGCCCGCATCTCGTGGTCGTGCGGTAGCGTTCTCGCTTCCCACGCCCGGGTTCCCGGGTTCGATTCCCGGCGGGGTCAGGGATTTTCTCTGCCTCGTGATGGCTGGGTGTTGTGTGCTGTCCTTAAGTTAGTTAGGTTTAAGTAGTTCTAAGTTCTAGGGCACTGATGACCATAGATGTTAAGTCACATAGTGCTCAGAGCCATTTGAACCATTTTTGAACTCTTCCTCACCTTAACTGATGTTAGCAATTTTTACGCTGATTACTTTTTACCTTTTACTTTATGCTCAATCTTGAAACTTTTACTTCCGTCGTTACTTCTTCAACACGTTGATTGAAGAACAGAGGCGAAAGACTGCATCCCTGTATTATACCCTTTTTAATCTGTGCACTACGTTCTTGGTCTTCCGCGCTTACTATTCCCTCTTGGTTCTTATACATATTATACACTAAAAAGCCAAAGAAACTGGTGCACCAGCCTTATGTCGTATAGGGTGCCCCCCCCCCCCCCCCCCCTCGAGCACGCGAGCACGCAGAAGTGCCGAAACACGACGTGGCATGAACTGAACTAATGTCTGAAGCAGTACTTCAGTACATCGACAACATGAATCCTGCAAGGCTGTCCATAAATCCGTAGCGGTACGTGGGGTGAACAGCACATTGCAAGTAATCCCGGATATGCTCAATAATATTCGTGTCTTGGGAGTTTAATGGCCAGCGGAAGTGTTTAAGCCCAGAAGGTTCCTAAGCCACTCTGTAGTAATTCTGGACGTAACGGGTGTCGCATTGTGCTGTTGGAATTGCCCAAGTCCGTCGGAATACACAATGGACAAGAATGGATTAAGGTGATAAGACACCGTGCTTACGTACGTCTCACGTGTCAGAGTCGTATCTAAACGTATGAGCGGCTCCATACCACTCCAAATGTCCACGGCCCACACTATTACAGAGACTCAAGTGTTGACATGCAGGGTCCACGGATTTATGAGGGTCTCTCTATACCCGTACACGTCCATCCGTTCGATACAATTTGAAACGAGACTCGTCCGATCAGGTAACATGTTTCCAGTCATCAAAAGTCCAATAACCGCCCAGGCGAGGCGTAAAGCTTTGTGTCGTAGTCATCATGGGTACACGAGTGGGCCTTCAGCCCCGAAAGTCCATATCGATGATGTTTCATTGAGTGGTACGCACGCTGACGCTGTAGATGGCCCAGCATTGAAATCTGCAGCAATTTGCAGAAGGGTTGCACTTCTGTCAGTCGTCGTTGGTCCCGTTCTTGCACGATATTTTTCCGGCAGTAGCGACGTCGGAAATTTGATATTTCACTGAATGAGATTTTCACTCTGTAACGGTTTGTGCACTGAGGACGGGGCGTGAGTCGTGCTTGGATATCTCAGATGGTGGAGCACGTGCCCACGAAAGGCAAAGACACCGAGTTCGAGTCACGGTCCGGAACACAGTTTTAATCTGCCAGGAAGTTTCATATCAGCGCACACTCCGCTGCAGAGCGAAAATCTCATTCTGCAAACATCCCCCAGGCTCTGGCTAAGCCATGTCTCCGCAATATCCTTTCTTTCAGGAGTGCTAGCTCTGCAAGATTCGAAGGAGAGCTTCTGTAAAGTTTGGAAGGTAGGAGACGAGGTACTGGCAGAAGTGAAACTGTGAGGACGGGGTGTGAGTCTTGATTAGATAGGTCAGATGGTGGAGCACTTGCCCACGAAAGGCAAAGGTCCCGATGTCGAGTCTCGGTCCAGCACACAATTTTAATCTGCCAGGAAGTTTGATATTTTACTGATTTCCTGATACTCACTGTGCACTCGTGAAATGGTCGCACGGGAAAATGCCAAATTGATCGCTACCTCGGCGATGCTGTGTCCCATCGCTCGTTCAAACCCACTTGATGGCCCGCCGCTGTGCCAGCAGCAACCACTCCGACAACTGCTCCAGACACTTGTCTTCTACAGGCGTTGCCGTATTCTGGCTGTTTGTATATCTCTGTATTCGAATACGCCTGCCTATATCGGTGCCGTTGCCGCTTCAGTGTATATTACCCGCGTTTTTCTATAACCTACCCAGATTTTTCTCGGGATTTCGACCATCTTGCACCATTTGACACTGTCGAACGCTTTTTCCAGGTTGACAAATCCTATGAAGGTGTCTTTATTTTTCTTCAGTCTCACTTTCACTATCAAACTCAGCGTTTGAACTACCTCTCTGGTGTCCTTACCCTTTCTAAAGGCACAGAAATTACAAATCTTTGATCCTGACAAGTGTTTCTCGTAGCACGCGCGCACAAATATGCGTCATGGAAAGCGTTATTGCCCAACTAATGGCGTTTGTGCAGGGCACACTCCGAGGCGGATCTACAGAGGAAGGGGTAGCTCAAACATACTATTGCAGGCCAGGCATAATGAACTCGAACGTTACATTCTTAGCCGTCTCGACTGCAGTCTCGCAGACCTCCGGTTGGAGAACTGGCACGGAAAGAGTGTTCCTCTCCATGAGACTGCACCTGCAGAGGCGCGTGGGCGGGTGGTCGAGGCTAAGCGAGATACACTGCCCCGGCTCCGGTTGCTCGGGGGCTAATGGGATTCGCCTGTAGCAGAGTCGACTGCTCTCAGAAGCTCCAGGCAGACCCAGGGCTAAATACTGTCTGCTGCCACGTAATCTGGACCTCTGCTTGAACCAAGGAAAAAACAGGTCGCTCTTAATTACAATGTCGACATTCTTACATACTGTTGATAACTCTGCATTCTATGATCTTGATAATGTAAGTCGAATACATCGGCGCGTCACAATAATGCACGGTACAAGAATGTTACAAAAAGCTGCAAGCGAAAATTCTGTTTCTCAGAGGTCATTTTTCGGGTTCTGTTGATCACGGAGGTAAGGGGTCAAGTGTTTTGGATAGTCCTTCGCATGGCGATGATTTGCATACCAATCGCAAGAACGGGTATACTGCAGTACAGGATCAAAATTCAAATATTACACACTTCCTTTAGGCCAGAAAAATTAAGCAAATCAGTTGGTTCTTTTGCATTAGACGAGGACTAGGATGGATCATCGGCGGTTTATGAAACCACCATTTCTTCATAATAGGTTCCCGAAAAACAATGAGTTTTCGGTCCGAAAAGTACGTATGATGCGGATGGTCGTTCCTGCTATTTTTGTTAATAGCAGATGGTCGAAGTATTTCGATATGTTGTGCATAGGATACTATCGGCGAATTTTGAAACAATTCTCTGTATCAGTATCCATTACCGAGATCTAGAGGTTCAAAGTTCCCACACTTATGCACGTAATATCTGGTACGAGGCGCAAATGGAGTTTTAATGACATAGTGGACACATGGCAAAGGTTATAGGTTCATGAAAAGGTTTCTGAGGTCACCAGACTATGTTATGGGCCGGAATATTTTCACCAGTAAAACATAGTGATATACTATCCGTGAATAATTGGCACATCACGCACTTCCCCCGTATGTGATTTTCCGACACCAAAAATTACTAAATAAGTTCAATTGTTTATTGGATTATACAACTATTATCGTAATTTATGAAGGGATCCGCTGAAATTGCACGCCGTTAACTAAGTCACAAGAAAGGGGTGGTAGTCATCAGTGGACATTACTGTGTCAAGAAGCATTCGAGAAACTCAAGGAGATATTAATATCAGATCCCGTGTTATTATGCCCTGACTTTAAATAGAAACTATTGTTGAGTTATGGCTCCCACAATGCTTTTGGATGTATTCTGTCAGAGTCTTGACGATAAAGAACATCCGGTGGCATATGCCTCCAGACAATAAAATAAGGCTGTAACTGACCATTCGACAATTGAAAAAGATTTGTTAGCGGTTATTTTTGGAACCTCTTATTTTCGTTGCTATTTGTACTGTCGGTAATTCAAAATGATTACAGACCACACGAGTTCAAAATTTTTTTTAGGGCTGAAAGATTCAAGACGTCGATTAATGAGATGGTTATTAAAATTAAGTGAGTTTGACTATAAATTTCGTAAAGCAGAAGTTAAACATATGGTTGCTGATACCCTAAACAGCAAGACAGTAGCTTTACACGTAGTAGTGTAAGCCATTCAGATTGGAGAAAGCCGCAGTCAGCTTACAGTTGTGTCAGTTGTTTCGAATGCAACCTCATTTTGAAATTAAAAAAGGCTTACTATGCTGATTTACAAAGTGCAGGCCTTGCTTTGTAGTTTCTGCTGTGCTGAGAGTGGGAGTATTACATCAAGCGCATGATCATACATTATCAGCTCACAGAGGGACAAGAATAACTAATAGATGTATAGATAAAAGATTATGGCGGAAATTGCGTCGCAGTGATTTAGAACAGTATGTAAGAAACTGCATTCCCTGCGCACAAAGAGCAGATTGGAAGCATAGGAAAACTCAGTTATAGAGACAACCCGAAACCGAAAAACCATTTTTAATGCTAGGATTGATTGTCTTGGGACCTTTTAATAGACAACAAGCAGCTAAAACATATGTTCTCATGATGTTAGATTATTTTCTGCTGCATTTAGTTATGGTAACCGTCCCTATTGAGGAGGCGACTACAATAGCACAGGCAATGGTAAACTACTGGTTACCAGTTCTAGAGACCAGGAAACTAACTTTGATCGAAAATAGTGAAACATCTTTGTAACGTATTAATTTTCAGTTAATGACGTATTAGCCCATTCTATCCTCAAACAAATGGGCAGACAGAACGACTTCACCCCACTTTATCCAAAATGATAAGACATTATGTAAACGCACAACATTCAGATTAGGATGTATATTACGTTTTGTCACCAGTGCGCATAAGTCAACAGTTCATACTGGAAACGGCCTCTAGCCATACAAGGTAATATGTGGGCGAAAAATGACGTCACCTTTTCATTTAGTTCATGTAGTTGATCCACAGGGTGAACGAGTGAAAAATTTTCTGAAGAAATTGAGAGAAATTTGCTGTAGAGTGAAGTGGGTCAGCACAAAGCATTTGGAAAAGCATAAATGTATTGAACAATGGATGAGTAAGCTGCTACAATATAGAATAGGACAGTGGGTATTAAAAGCTAATTCCTATGCTCCAAAGGACTAAATGTAAATGTTTTTAAAGATACGTTCTGGACCTTACCAAGTTATCGAAATGACTTCGCCAGTCAGTGTGAAAGTATAGTAACCAACTAGAGCATATATAGTTCATGCACGCAGAGTTAAGCCGTTTGGAGGTGAGGCTGATATACTGCCACAGATTCCTTCAACCACTGCGGAAAAATAATTGCCAAGGGGAAGGAACATCAGATAAACATAACTTATGCACTTAGGTCTAGCGATTAACGTAAACTTCATATGAAATGCGCATGTGGTACCTGTTAGTTTCTTGGGTTAGTCTTAATTTTCTTTGCTTATCGTGTTCTGAGCTTACTTACTTGGTATAAGGGAGGAAGGGGAATGACAGTACTTCCCTTTCTTTCAAGTGTCGTGCCAAGATGTGATCTGGAAAACTTTTTCTGAACATAGTAGTACTATTGCAGAGGAGATGTGATACGGTATCATCCTCTGCAGACTGCCGTTTTATTTGCTAGGCCATTGGATTTCCTACCAACGACTGAGAGATGGAGAGTCGCATTTACATTCAATATTCGAGACATATTGAATGACGAGGGAAGGCTACACGATAGGTTTGCAGTGCTACAAAGACAAGCATCGAAGAAAGGATTACCGGGAGGGATGCGGAATGAGTATCAGTAATTAATATTCTCGCATGTGAAACTGAAGACTCAGTTGCAACAGTTAACAGAAAGAGTACCACAAATATTAATACTTAAAAATATAAGGCTGGTTTGACGCGGAACGGAAAGTATTGGTAACTGTGTTTGTAACAGCGGATGATGACGATGTCAGAGCTTTGAAGAGCACAGTTGGAAATGTATATGACTTAGTAGAAGATACAAAGGCAAAAGTAGGTTGACACACAACAAGCATAGAAAAAATGGATTACTCATTGTTAGTAAAACAGTATGGAAGTTAACAACAGAAATAGAACAATATGCGCGAAATGCCAGGAATGTCTTAAATAGTGTTCTAGAGAAAATAGAAACCTCGTTAAGCATACTAGATGAGAAAGTGTTAAAAGCTACGTTGTTAAGAACCTTTTAAGATAATAATACTTTGTGAACTTGGATCTCTGTTCATTTCCCAGATGTATTCCATTTAATTGGGTAGGGATGTATAGTGTAACAATGGTATTATGCGTTTATTCTCACTACTGGAAGTTGTGTTTTAATGTGCAATCCAGCAGACTGATTAGATGATACAGGGGTTGAGGATGTCGAAATTCCACCACGCTATTCATAGGTAATTGAGTGCAACGTTATTAAATTTTCATGGCATTATAAAATCACGAAGACACTTTCTAAAGGGAATACAACATGTCGTGCCTATAACCAGTAACAATACTGCTTTATTTTTATCCCGTATCTGATATAAGAGTGGGTACTGATCAAACTACGAGGGTTAACTGAAAAGAAATGCCTCTATCTTCGTAACTCTTCAACAGTTGGCAGCAATGGTGTGCAGCTGGCAATGGCTTGTTCCGTAGCTTCTTCTCTACAGCTTCAGTTGGCGGGAAGCCTTAGCATTGAACGATTGTGTTGTTACAATCTAAAATATCGAACCCTGCGCAGACATTCGGTCAATGCGATTTAAGCAACGTGCAGTCATTGAATTCATGACAGTAGAAGGTGTCACCCCAAAGGAGATTTATCAGAGAATGAAAGCAGTTTATTGAAGTTCAAAGATGTTGAGACGGCAACATCTGACCTGCGTGACAAACAAAGAGTTGGACGTCCTGGGACAACAACCACCGAGTTTCACAAGCAAAATATTGACAGATTTATTGAGGACGATCGTGTTATCACTCAGAGAGAGATTGCAAGCACACTCGGCATTTCACAAGACCGTGTGGGTCACATTATTGCTTTACTTGGCTATCGGAAGATCTGTGCACGACGGGTACCACGGATGCTGACTCGTGAAATGAAAGTGCGCAGACTTGAAATTTACCGGAAACTCCTCTCGCGTCACTTCCATCTGTTCCCGATAGTGAAAGACGATGTGCGGGGACATCATTGTGCTTCTGATGAAGACGTTGAGAGAGCTGTGAGACTGTGGTTGTGGAAACAGAGTGACGACTTCTTCCATGATGGCTTCAGAAAATTTGTTCATCGTTGGCAGAAATGTATCCAGCTGTCTGATGACTATGTGGAAAAGTGAATATTGGTAATTAAAGAACACATTCTAAGGATTATTTCTGCGTTTTATTTATTAAAATATCCCCATCCAAACCCAGTTAACGAAAGTGGAGGCATTACTTTTCATTCAACCCTCGTAGATTGTCCCGACCAAGAACAGGTACATCGCGGATGGGTCATGAAGTGCCATCGTAGAATTCGAAATGGGGCCGAGAACACTCCAACAGCCGGCCGAAGTGGCCGCGCGGTTCTGGCGCTGCAGTCTGGAACCGCGAGACCGCTACGGTCGCAGGTTCGAATCCTGCCACGGGCATGGATGTGTGTGATGTCCTTAGGTTAGTTAGGTTTAAGTAGTTCTAAGTTCTAGGGGACTAATGACCTCAGCAGTTGAGTCCCATAGTGCTCAGAGCCATTTGAACAAATTTGAACACTCCAACAGCCAGCGCGAAATCACGTGGTGCTGGGTAACGGCCGTACTGCTCGCCGGAAACCCGCCGGAGCTTCAGGTCGCTGACATCGTCTCCTTGGCGTGCAATTACTGAAATGACTTGACGGATGTCAGATAGATTATAGTATGCAATTGAATGAGCAACAGCCGAGGCTGGTGCCTAAGAACGGCGACTTGTAAGCATTGTGGATAATTGGTTGACCTCTAATAATTTTTTACTAGCGTCGAAGACACGTCACTGATTGCCAACAGCTATCCTTACTTCACAGAGAGGTGTCTCTGTTCGGCCCCTACGTACTATCATGAAACTTTAACTAACTTTGTTTTCTAGAACCTGCTTTATGGGGAACTATTACATGAATTCTCGAACTTCGCCAGCAGTTTGTAAATCGATGACGAATGCAGGCTCAGAATGTACTGTGAGGGGACGACTACAGTTTATTACTGAAATCTCAGCTTCTACGATGGACTTGATTGCTATCAACGTAATTCAAGCGTTTTCTAGAATGTATTTAACGCTGAAAAGTGTGTTTGTGTGTCATTCTATGCAGGCGTGTGTGTGTGTGTGTGTGTGTGTGTGTGTGTGTGTGTGTGTTTGCGTGCGTGTGTGTATGTAACTCAAATGAAGCAATATGCGACAGACAGCATTTAACTTGATAGAGTTATGCGATGCACTTGGTAACCTATGTGCACGTGCCTCCATGCCAATTTTTTGATAACAACTTAGCTTCGTCCATCAGCAATCTCCAATATAAAACTCACCTGAAGATCGTTGCTTGGTTGTCAGCCAAAATATCGTGGCCGACGTCGCCCAGATGCGATCTGCAAAAATCTTGAAGCATGAAGCTGAAAGCAAGCCATATTTTTAAACTGAACGTGAGTATTGATATAAGATTATGGATCTGGTTTCTGCCCTGTAATACACCACAATGCACCGATCATGAGCCATTACAAACGCAGTCCAGCTACACATATGATGTTCTGTAGATGTCAAAACTTCACGTAGTGCAACGAAAAGGGTAGAGGTCATAAAGATATGACATAGCTGATCAGAACATTGTGAATCAGAACACTGACTACAAACATCATACTATACTGTCTCTAAGTGTTATAAATTGTGCCTTATACGTTCAATTTGTGCAGGACGAATGTGCTGGTGATTTGTAGTGCAAACCGTCCAACAACCGGAAAACTGAGTGTTTGCGTGGTGGAAAAAAGTTTCGATGACAGAGTCTCTGGCACCACGTGTCTGGAAGTGCTGCATTAATGTCACCGTATTGAAGTGCTGAAAAGCTCTTACGGAAGATAACTGCAAATGCTGCTGATGTACTTATCGTAGACCCTAAGCAAATTGTAATTCAGATGAGTGGAGCACATTGTATTGAGCGCATGTTAAGTATTCTCTTGTTGAGGTGTGGCAAACGTGGTGGACACTTTGAACAAAGGGAAAGGTCCAAGACAAAATATTCACGAAACCCAAACGCGTAATAACTGTAGTAAAATGTTCCGTGAAAAACATAGATACGAGTATAGTCATATAGCAAATTGAAAAGTCTGATATCACCTTGGAATACTATCATACAAATACAGGGTGATTCTGTAATGATGTTACAAACTTTCATGTGTAGTGGAGAAGGGTAAATGCATCAGTTTGAGGTGAGGCTTCCTGGTCTGGAAACGACGAAGTCGAAATTTGTAAGCGAAAATCTTTCTGATATCTCTGGCAATGGAGTAGCTAACATTTTAGGTTAGGGACAATTTATTTCTGGCCGTGGTCACGTGTTCCGCTAGCTGTTAGTGGCTCTCTTACACTTGGGAGGCCGTGAGCAATGTCCACAGAGAAAGATCCGACCGTCAAGCAAATATTATAGGTTTTAATTAATGGTAACACCCTAGGTTGGTTCTGTGATGCTCTGAAACCTGTCGGACAGTTATTAAATTCTCATTCCAAGTGAAGGGGATTCTTACTTTACAAATATGTTAATGAATTGCGGATATCCACAACATCAATACCCATGTAAACAAAAAAACAAGAAAATACAACCTAGTAAACTTAGGCTCTAAAATTCATACCTTAAGAGCTATGAGCACTTGTTCACCTTCGCTACTGCGAAACACATCTTTTCTCGTGAACAAGTGCCCATCAAGGAACCACCCTACACGTTCAAAAATAAAGTTACACACTTCTGAAACGTGCTCTCTCGAGTGAGAGATACTGTAAGTCGCTTTAGTCTACGGATGGTTAAGAAAGAAACGGAGACCGATTATGAGGCGTTCTGATGGCACCACAAGTGAGTACAGTGGCGTTATGTTTTTCACAGTAAGTTACAAGCCAAAACGTTACTCGAAAAGGAATACGTTTCTACGTAATCTCAACATACTCGAGACTTACAACCACATGAATGCAAACCGAAAGCTGACCACTTTCTACAGTCTCAGCAGATTGCTGGAAGTTGTTGGTCAGAACCACCCATATCAAATGCACACGACAAGTGTTTACATCACGTCTGCTCTGTGCGCTGCCAGAGAAGAGAGTGCTTTGTTCTTACACAGCGCGAAGCAGCTAACTGAAATAATTACTGAATAAGAAATGAATTTTTAAATCCGAGTAAAGAGTATAAAATATTTTCTCCCGGCCCATACAGATTTCTAAGCCCAAACATATAGACCTGAAAACTTGTGATACTGAATTTTGTATAGCTGTGGAAATACACGTAAGAAATAAGACGAAAGACGCGTATAGCATGAAATAGATAATAGGAAAGAGGTGCGCTATTCATGCGGAAGTTAGTAATTTAAGTAATAATAAGCTGTTGTTCGTGCATCAGTTGCTTGTGCCCCACGTTCTTTTGTTTTATTTCTTACGAGTACCTTTATACCTATAAAAATTCACAACGGCAAATTTCAAGGTTATCCACATGGGGTTACAAATCTTTATCGGGCTAGGAGAAATTATTTTATACTTGTTAGCTTAATTTAAGAATGCAGTTCATTAAAAATACATTTTTATTTAAATAATTATTTTCTGCATTTGAGTATTGAGAGTGTGAAATTTTACAGTTGACTTCAAATAGTTTGACAAGATTACAACAGAGACATGTGGAAAATTTCAGTTTTATTTCGGTTTCTCTTCAGCTGACTCAACCGAAATTTAGCTTCCTTTCATGTATATCACGCGAAAAGACAGTGGAGGTAAAAATTAGAGAATTCTGGCTTACACGGAAGCTTACAACAATCGTTCTTCCTGCGAACCATTCATGGCTGGACACTTGTAGAGTGGAAATGATAGAGGTACATAAAGTATCCGGCGCTACAAAGCAGACAAAAGACCGAGAAAGCAATTCATTGTTGTCAAGTTCTCAACTATGTTACAAATTTCAAGACTCTAGCTTATTGGGAAATGACAATGGTGAAGAAAGTACCCTCCACTACACACCAGAAAGGAAATCTAGTTTTCCAAGTATTTAGCACCTCAGAGAGTTACTTTACAATCAATTGCAAAATTTGTACCAGATGCATAGACCGATAAGAAGGCAATATCCATCTCCTCTTTCCCCACACATTACTCTGCTTGAATACCACCTGCCAGACATGGAGATACTACCTGCACAACATTCTGGTCCTGCAGGACAGACGATGTATAAGGCATTGCCAAACTCCTCTGTTCCTCTCCCAAGCCTCACTGACCATACCAGCTAGAAAATGAGTTAACATGACATCGTCGTCCGTTTCTAAGCTATATTAAAAGTTACAAGTCACCAGTTAAGAGTGTGTTAGTTTAAAGTCGGTTGCAAAATTTGTACTGAACAGACAAACAGACAAGAAAGAGACTTAAAAAAAGTGGTGAAAAACGCGCCAAGGTGTCTAATTGGCCAGCACTAATCAAAGCTTTATCATCTGTCTAAGAATTGAAACTTCCTGGTAGATTAAAACTGTGCGCCGGACCGAGACTCGAACTCGGGACCTTTGCCATTCTGAGGCAAGTGCTCTACCAACTGAGCTACCCAAGCACGACTCACGCCCCGCCCTCACAGCTTTACTTCTGCCAGTACCTCGTCTCCTACCTTCCAAACTTTACAGAAGATCTCCTGCGAATCTTGCAGAACTAGCACTCCAGAAAGAAAGGATATTGCGGAGACATGGCTTAGCCACAGCCTGGGGGTTGTTTCTAGAATGAAATTTTCACTCTACAGCGGAGTGTGCGCTGATATTAAACTTCCTGGCAGATCAAAACTGTATGCCGGACCGAGACTCGTACTCGGGACCTTTGCCTAACGCGGGCAAGTGCTCTACCAACTGAGCTACCCAAGCACGACTCACGTCCCGTCCTCACAGCTTTACTTCTGCCAGTACCTCGTCTCCTACCTAAGGAGAATTACCTGCTCATCCGTGTTACAAAGATGTATGTATATCATCAGCAGACCAACTCGGTTAGTGACAGATCGATTGTCAGTTGTCAAGTGGCATTCGTGACATTTTTGTGCGCAAATATGAAAGATGCTCGCATTACTGTGGCCATCTTTTAAAAGTTTTGGTCCGTGTGCTGTCAGCAATCACCCACTGGCAGTTATTCCCTTACCTAATATTCTATCTTTATAACTCTTTTCTAAGACCACCTATAAAATAAGAAGTACAGGCCTTCAGTCGTTGGTTACAGAAAATAGTGTAGCTATACTCTCTGGAAGAGTCCGTGCAGAGCCGGATGACACCGGTACGTCGGCAGCGCGCCTCTAGCGGCAGCAGGTCATCAGGCGGCCACAATTACACTGATGGCTGCTGGCGGCGCCGGCGCGGCTATTAATTACGGCGACGCTGGATGTGGACGCCGGAGACGATTACGCGCGCGCTCGCGCATGCACTCCTGGCGGAACGCAGCTGGGCGCGGCGGACGCGGCGTCACGTTTCACGGTAGAGAGCGCCGCTCTCGCTTTGCGGCGTCGCCGGCGCCGCCGCACGCAGAGGACAAACGACGCCGCGCACAGGCGACGCCACGGCTGCCATTGCCGAGCGCTGCCTTTGAGGGCGCGCCGCAGGTGCAGCTGCTCGCACGGCACTCGCTGCTGTGGCCCCAAATACGCAGTTAGCAGTAGTGGTGAGAGATACTCTGTGACAATGGGAATCCCGCACGTTCTCGTGGAAGACATGTACGATCACATTTTATTAGAGCTGTAAAGCTACTGTAAGCTACTGACTACCGTAAGCAATCGTAGACTGCTACAGTTTTTCTAGCTGCTTTGGTTAGTGAATGTCGTACCTGCAATACCTGGATGTCGGGTGTGTTGCATATCTACTGGGCGTTACCTCATAACGATTGCTTTCTTTACATACACATTCAGTGTCTTACTGATTTCTCCAGAAACTGGATATGGCGATACGTCTTGAAACTCAGTTGGGATATACAGAGAGCCATGTAATATATGGATAATTTTACTGTATATAATTATCCTCCTCTCTGCCACATACGAATAAACAGTATTTGTAGCAAAACTGGAACTGTCGAGGTTTCATTCAAGGTTTAATCGTTGTTGATTTGTAATGTGAAACACAGTGATTTTGTAGTAAACATAAGGAAAACAATAAAGATTTATCACACAGTTCTAGAAAACGCAATTTCCTCAACAAAAAGGTAAAATAAAAAACGATGAAACAAAAATATATGAAACATCGCTTCTTTTCTTTGTCAAACTTATATAAAACAGGTTTCTGTTATTCATAAAGAACTTATGCACTTATGAGTAATAAACTCTTACCTTTGATCATGATGAGGAACGTTCTACTGAGTACAAATTAACACAAAAAATGTTGTATCTTTTTGTACCTGTAAACTGTACTTGTACCAACAGCATGACTAATCACCCTGGTTACATGGAAACGCCAAAGTAACTTAACTGACTAATTGTTATTACTCATCGAATGCCATTTATATTTTGTGAGGATATAAAATACACCATGGATTAACCATGGATTAACACTGCATGACGTTGCGGTTGTATTTCCCTGCAAAACAAACAACCAAACACAAAAAACAATAAAAAGAAGTCGCCGACGCCCATTTTCTCTCTTACATCTTCATTTGTGTCTCTTTCCCTACCAATTCTACCAATACTTCGGATAACCATGCCATCTACTGCATTGTTTATGTAATGTACCAAAATTACTGAACTGTAGCACTGATAGAGTGGGACACTATATTTTGTCTTCCTTTTTATTCTTCTTCTCCTTCTTCACTTCATGTTTTAGTCTGCAAAACTTCTTGCGGGTAAACTGTTACCCTGATCCAAAAAATTAGTTTTAGCCACATACACCTTCAAAATCCAATCTATAATCAGTGCACAAAACTTCAGAGAATAAAGAAATTGATTTATGGTCCTAGGTACGGATCCTACAGTGCAGGATTTAAATGAAATTTTTTTGGTATGAATACAGGTGTTAACAAAAAATATTTGCATTAAGACAGTATTTTTTTATATTAAGAACGTAATCAATCAGGTCGGATCCTGAAATAACGTGATATGTCATACAAACTCTTTTTGTGAACTCTAAGTAGTTGATTTAGTGGTTTCCAGTGGGACTTGAACCTACAAGAAACATGCCACACTGGATGTAAAAGAAAAGATACAGTTGGAGGTGAAGGTATTCGAAAGGAACTGAAAATTCGCCCTATGAAAGGAAAAATCCAAAAATCTTTAAACAAAACGTGTAAAGAGATCCTGACCGACTGAGAAAGTGATGTGAATTGTGACAGACCACATTCAGTCAAGTGGGGGAATTGTAGAAGACGAATAAGATCTTTTATTTGTTTATGTAGGTTATACGTTTACTATCTTCTCTTGCAGACATTTCCACTCTTTTTAGAACACTAATTTTTGTAGCCTGTATTCTACTTCCTTGCTGTGTTGTTCTCACCCATACTTCACTTCCATAAATAGGTGTTGTTGCTGGTATGGCTTTGTAAAAGCTGGGTATCTTTCTTCGCTTTATATTGCAGCTCTTTTATCGTGTTTGCAAGTATGTAAGTAAGTGTATTTAATTTTTAGTATACTTCATGGTTATACGCATGCATGATGTCGGATTCTATAGTTTTAAATTGTCCAACTTGCTCCAAGATTTTATTATTCAAGACTACTTTTTTCATGTTTGTTGTATGTCCTGAAATACAGTAACTTCCGTTTTAATTTACAGACAATTCTATTATAAGCCTATCTGCTGCAACTTATAGGCTACTATCAGAATGTCAGCTTCATTCGTTGCCGTGCATTGAGGATTGGACGATGTAAAAATACTCGTTTTTAATTTAACATTTTCCACTTAGTGATCGCTTCATCCCGATATATATTGAAGAGAGTCTTGGAAGTACATAATCCTAATACCCCACAGCTTGTGTACGTGACTATCAATACATTCGCATATTCACAACAATTTAGGTGTTTTTGTATAGCATCTTACTACTATTTATGAGATGAGTTACTTCGTTCAGACATTATATTCCATACCATTTTTCTGTTCGCATTATCAAATACCTTTTCAGAATCTAGAAAAGTAAAATGGGTTTTTCTACTGTGTTCTCATCACTTTTCTATAAATTTTTGTAATGTGAAAACATTGTTGATAATTGATCGTCCCTTCCTAAACCTGACTGTTCTCCAGATATCAGATTCCCAAATATCTTTTAGTCTTGTATTCAAAATTTTTGCTTATTATTATAGGCTGAATCAAGGAGGCACATCCCTCTGTAGATATTACATTTACTTGCATCATTTTTTTTAAAGAGGTATTACTTCGGCTTTTAGCCAGTCTTTTGATACCTTGCTATCTTTCCATCGTTTATTAAATATGTGGAGAAGCTTTAGATACGTCCGGATCTAGAGGTGGAAGAGGGCAAACTGGGGCAATTTCAGAGGACGCCAAATTCATATTTTTGAAGAAAAAAGCCTTGTTTCAGAAAGCGCCAAGCTTCCAGCTCACTTTGGTCTATCTGTTATTTATATGATTTTGAAACGCATCCCTGTTGATTATGAACATTTTTGAATACATTCTAAGTCGATTTCTGAACGAATCATAAGTTTAGTTTTGAATGCGTGCGTGGTATAGGCCTACGTGGTCGCGTATACAAACGGTGATCCAATACTGTCAAATGTTTTTTATTCGAGTCTTTGAGTTGCAATAATGACTTTGTGGACGATGCGGCCTATTTTACACCTTATGTTAGATCTATATGACAACGCTACGCTGATAATATTTATATGTTTTAACGATGCCATTATGGCCGTATCACTTTAGGACATGGTGTAAAAAAGATCTGAGGATGGTCATTATGGACTGAAACCGGTCTTCACCTAAAGAATTCATATTGTGATCGAAGACTGGAATAAAAAACATTCTACGTGATTTTTCTTCCAGTGGATTCCCCGTCACATCTAGAAATAAAAACTTTTCGCGATGAGAAAAGGGGACGGGGCTACACGAGCAGAGCCGAATACACCCGAAATGGTGAGTGCCAATCGCTGTTTGTTCATGTGTTTGACTGAGTGTGCCAATGATCAGCGTTGATATAATTATTTGCGAAATCAATTGATTCAGAATACCAGAATGAAAATAAATGTCTAACAGGCACAACAGGTAAGAAAGATGACGTATTGTCTTCTCGGTGTATCCAAGAGACTGAAATTTTGTCAGAAATTTTTTGCCATATCGCTACACAGCTAAGAGCCATATTACAGTCTCCGGTTAGCAGCCACTTAAGTCTAATTCTCGGAATAGCGCGGAAGACGTAATAACGGTTAACCGGAGAATAAGTTTTGACAATGGCAGAAACAGATACAGAATTAATGATAAGATTGTTTGGTAGATCGAGGAAGAGAAGGAAAGGGGGGAATCACCCAAATTTTATGGAAGAATACAACGATTCCAAACTTATATAAAAAATTTCGTTCTACTACTTTTCGATCTCATGGTAGAGAAACTGGAGCGTAAAATGAAACGTGAAACTATTTCCTAACAGAAAACGTTTTGCTTGTAGTAGGCGTAATAGGCGTCTGATATTGGGACTTCGTGTCGTGTAATTTTTGTAAATGAGATAGATGAAAACGACTATTTGCGCTAAAACAGTCTCTCTTATTTGGCGTGTGCATCAATTACTGCAATACTAGAAAGACCTGTACCGTTTTATTTAGCAGACAAAACAGACGTAATAAAAACGAGAAACCACACCAGTCTTGACTTCTATTCATATTAACAGATTTTCCAGTATTAGTTTACAACATTTCAATTTTTCATGTGGCAAAACGTTTGACGAACTTTGATGACGTAATAGATTCTTTCGGTTAGAGAGAAAAAATGTTGGGACCTAAGGATTGAAGAAATGTGTATTGACTTGTTTGTTTCCTGTCCTTACTGCTTTTATGTCTCTTGTATTCAATCTTATATCACACAAAAGAGAAAGTTATTAACTAATAAATAAAGAGTGCATATCTTATACAGATTTGTTATTCTCTCGCTCACGAATAATCCCACCAGTATTCATTGTTTTTTTTAAGAGGGGTAGGATGTCTGGGCTGCCAATGTCAAGTTTTTGCCCCGGTTCCGAAATATCGTGGATGCGGGGCCGACTTTAGTCATGGTAATAACAATCAATGTCTGGATAACAAGCCCGGACGATATTGTTCTTATCAAACTAACTCCTTAGTATAAGTAAATTGTTCTCATCATGATACGTTGTATAGTAAAGCGAGAGACATAATTTCGACTGTGACTCTGAAATTAATTCATCTCACGTATTTCAGGTTAGTTGTCTGAACCAAGGAAGTCCTTGGTGGCTGACGAAGCAGAACCGCAGCTCACTGCACCTTGTGTCGTACAGGCGTCTGTGTGGACTTTCGTGATTGACTGTGCCGCCCGCCACGCATAAATCGCTTGGTGATACCTGAAGATGCAGCTTTAGTCTTCTGAAACCAGTCGTGCAACAAAGAGATACAGAGTGACAATTATTGAACTACATGAAAAAAGAAAACATAACTTAGATTGAAACTATGGCGAGCACACACTTAATTCAACACGTAAACGTCACTACAGATGTTCGGACTTAAGTATGACTCGTCTGATCTGCCTGCCATCATTGGCGATGATGTGGCGCAGACGAGCAGCGAAATTTTGCATGACCCGCTGATGTGTCGGAACATCGATGCTGTCGATGACCTCCTCAGTGGCTGTTTTCAGATCAGCAATGGTTTTGGGGTTATTGCTGTACGCGTAGCCCCACAAAAAAGAGTCGCATGGGTTCATATCTGGAGAATATGGCGGCCAATTGAGGCCAATGCCAGTGGCCTCTAGGTACCGTAAAGCCAGAACGCGGTCCCCAAAGTGCTCCTTGAGGACATCAAACATTCTCCTGCTTCCATGGGGTCGAGTTCCGTCTAGTATTAACAACATCTTGTCGAAATCAGAATCAATTTGGATAATAGGTATGAAATCACCTTCCAAAACCTTCTCGTGCCTTTTGGTAGTCACTGTGCCATCAAGAAATATCGCAACCGATTATTCCGTAACTGGCCATTGCACACCACAAAGGCGCCCGTCGAGGGTGAAGAGACTTCTCCATCGCGAAATGAGGATTCTCAGTCCCCCAAATGCTCCAGTTTTGCTTATTGACAAACCCATCCAAATGAAAGTGAAATTTGTCGCTAAACCAAACCATATTCACATCAAAATTTTGTTCGTCAGTTCTGTGGACAACAGCGTTTGCTAAACATAACAGCTGTTCTACGGCCCTGCGGCTTAAAGGCTGATGGGTTTGAATTTCTCATGGGAAGAGATATAAGTCTGCAAGAACAATTTGTCGGAGTGTCTCCCAGTTGATTCCTACCTGTTGTGCAGCTCGTTTGATCGATTTTCGAGGGCCAGTTTGAAAAATAACGCGTGTCTTCTCGATCTCAGGCGTTTTCATCGTTTTTGGACGACCGACATTGCCACCACTGTCATCACGAATACTACCCGTTCTCCCAAACTTGTGAGTCAAATTCTTGATTGTTATGACACTAGCATCAGTTGTCTTCAGCTTGAACTCTGTCGTCAAGTTCCTTTGAGCCGCAGTTGGGCTGTTACTGCTCGCATATTTAGCTTCACAAGCGCTTTAACGTGGAATTTTCACGTGCAAATGGCCGACAACAACCAGACGCGTGGCCATTGGCATACTAATTCCCATCATGCCCCGCAGCTAGACGCGCAGTTTGAACGTCCTAATGGAAACCGTTCAGAAATTATGACGATTTTATTCCACATAGATTAATAATTGGCATCCTATACATGATTTGCAACTATAGCGGATGTTTAAATCATTCAACAAGATCCGCAGTTTCGGATGTTCTAGAAATCAGATTTAATGTCCCAATACAGTTATCACGGCAAATACTCTGCCACGAGCAAGAGAATTACACATTGAGCCTATTTCGCGGAACTTTACACGACTTATTCTTTTAACTGAACCAAGAAGTGATACCAAACAGTGACTGCATTTATTTTACCAACGATGTGTCTTACATTCTACTGCCATATTTACTCTTAAAATTTAATTTTGACAGTACCCACCGGCCTAGCCGAGGTCGCTAACGAAGGCTTACACGATGGCACTCGACTTGACAGTAGGTCGATTCGAATCCTGGTGATAGACGAAATTTTTGCTGCCAGTATTTGGGCGTTAAAGGGAGGAGAGGTTGTGGCCTAATATTATTGATCACCAGCC
This sequence comes from Schistocerca serialis cubense, assembly GCF_023864345.2. Classification (NCBI taxonomy): domain Eukaryota; kingdom Metazoa; phylum Arthropoda; class Insecta; order Orthoptera; family Acrididae; genus Schistocerca; species Schistocerca serialis. Next base: position 421,217,510 of record NC_064645.1, read on the forward strand.
TTTGGACCAGTATCCTGGACTAATTCTAATCCTCTCCACTGTGTCGAAGTGAGGGCTTGTGATACTGTTGATGCTGACATGTCAGCCTGATGGGCGGCCACCTTGGCTCAAGTCAGCAGGAGTAAGCTACGTGCTGGTGCTGAGTTTCGTCCTCTGCGTCCTCCCATCATCATTACATCATCGTCGTCACACGACACAAAAAGTAACACTACGCTACTCACACATCCATTACACTCAACTACGCTCTACAAATACGCATATGTCACAACTCTGACATATCCCTAAGGAAAGGGGCGTTAGTGCGCGGAGGAAGAAAGGCCCTTCCCGACAAATGACTGAACTTACCTTGTAGGATATCCACGCCAACAAAACCACACGATATTTAGATTTTTAATTTGGTAATTCCACAAGAAAATGAAATTGGAGAGTAAATTCAGTGACATCTTCGTAAAATGTTACAGTACTCTGTAATCGAAGAAGAATACGTTTCCTTAAAGACAAAAGTAGTAATCTCTAACCACTTTTATGACACAGAGAGTCATTTAATTATTTTATCCTATAGCAAATGAACGTTACCTTTACACACTATTTGTTGTACATGGCACTGTTACTGCCAGTGGTGCCAGCGCTAATTCAGGAAGAATTCTGCGTGTCTTCTTCTTTATAAACACTCCAACTGATCTACCGCAACATCCGAACCCGCCAAAATAAAAGCATAATATATTTATCTAGGGAAATTAGATCAAAATTCGTTTGACGGCTGCCTAAGGGACTGCCTCCATTACCATGAAAGTGCAGACGACAAGTGGCTTAAATTCAAGAAATAGTATCAACAACAGTGGAGACGTTTATACCAAATAAATAAAAGACAAAGCTGACCCACCGTAGCACACAAAACAGGTCGGAATACTGCTACAGAGGCCACGAGAAAAGCATGCCAAATTAAAAAGAATGAAAAATCCTCAAGACTGGCCAATTTTTACAGAACCTCGAAATACAGCAGGAAATCCAGTGCGAGATGTTTTTAGTAGTTTCTACAAAGAAACTCTGTCTCGAAAGCTGACAAGAAATTCAAAGAGATTATGTTCGAATGTGAAGTACGCCAGCGACAAGACATAACCAATACCTTTGCTGCGAAATAGCGATGTAAGTGTTAGGCATGCCAGTGGCACTAAAGCAGAGTTACTAAGCACGATTTTCGTGATTCCTTAACCAAATAAAACGGAGAAAATATCCAAGAATTCGAATCTAGGACAGCTGCCAGCATGACTACTCAGAAGTAGATATCTCTTGCGTAGAAATGCAGCTTAAATCAAGAAAGAAGGCAAGTCCTCCGGTTTTGATTGTATACAGAGTTATTATATCTTCATATTCTGAAAGGAATCTGATTATCACATTCCTTTCAGACTATGCCGGTATAATAGTTCTTTACTTAACAATCAAGTACAATTTACGAAAGATCAATACCTCACGACTGGAAAGTTGTGCAGGTCACACCAATACTCAAGAAAGGCAGAAGAGGTAGTCCGCTGAATTACAGACCCACAACACTGATGTCAATTTGCAGTAGGATTTCGAACACATAGGCTGTTATGAATCGCCACGAGGAAAATCATTTGTTGACACATAGTCAGCATGGATTCAGAAAATGTAGTTCTTGTGAAACACAGCTAGCACTTTATTCTCACGAAGTAATGAGTTCTACGGACAGGAAATCTCAAATTGATTCCACGTTTCTAGATTTCCAAAAGGTATTTATACCGTCATTCACAAGCGGATTCTTATAAACTTGCATGCCTACGGAGTAGTCCGTCAGTTGTGCGATTAGATTCATTATTTCCTGTCAGGAAGGTCATAGATTGTGGTAACTGTCGCACATACATCAAATAAACCAGAAGTGAAATCGGGTGTTCCCCAGGAAAGTGTTATACCCCATGTGCTGCTTGTAATCAATATAAACGGTTTACGAGACAGTCTAAGCAGCCCTCTTAGATTGTTTACAGATGATGATGTGCGATCTATTCATCAGAAGATCAAAACCAGTTGGAATATACCTAAGACATGATGGCTGTATGGCGCAAAAGTGGCAATTGTCTCTGACGAAAGAAAAGTGTGTGTTCGTCCATATGAATTGGAAAAGAAATCTGGTAAACATTCGATTACGCAATAAATCGGACAAATCTGGAGGCTGTCAAATGAACTAAATGCTTAGGAAATAAAATTTCGAACATCTTAAATTGTTACGACAACATAGATAATGTTGCGCGGAAATCAAAGCAAAGACTGCTTTTTTCTGGCTGAACATTTTAGAAACATTCAATTCGATTAGTATTATCACTAAACAGGAGAGAGCGTGTCACGAGCTTATCAATCATTAAAACAAAGCCGGTATTCGTTGCGGCGAGATCTATCCACTAAATTTCAATCACCAACGTATTTTTTTGACACCAACCTAAATGGAGAGAAATGATCATTGTAATAAAATAAGAGAAATGAGTGCTCGTTTTTATCACGTATTATTAGTGAGAATAACGGTATGGACACAACGTGTAAGTCGTTCGCTGAACCCACTGCCTAGGACATAAGAGTGAACTGCATAGTGATCATGTAGATGTACATGTTAGTTGTCAAATAACATTGGACATGAATTGGTTTCATTGACGTTATTGATAACTCCAATGAATCATAGGTACGTGGAAAGATGTAAGGGAGATAGTAACGGAAAATGATTGAAGAAACGAAATATTTCCCTTATACTAATACCGTGTTAAATAAATTCCTCATAGAAGTGCAGGTTCACGTTTATCTACACAGCTTGTCTGTTGAGAAGTACTGTTATCAGAATATTGAAATGACGCTGTACTGGTTCCTCTCCTTCTTTGATCAAGTGGTAAAAGATATCATTCTTAAATTTTACAGTTGAAGTTAATCGAAATAGAGGTCATTAGCAAGTCTAAATTTTGTCACTGTTACCAAGTTTTAAAACACATTGTGCACTAATCAATAAATGTGGGCTTATCTCAGTTGAGCACAGAGGTCAGCTACTGACCACCGTCCTTCATCTGATGGACCAAGCGCGGTAGTGTAGTGGTTAGTGTACTGGACTCGTATTCGGGAGGGCGACGTTTTAGATCAAAATGGTTCAAATGGCTCTAAGCACTATGGGACTTAACATCTGAGGTCATCAGTCCCCTAGACTTAGAAACTACTTAAACCGAACTAGACTAAGAACATCACATACATCCATGCCCGAGGCAGGATTCGAACCTGCGACCGTAGCATCAGTGCGGTTCCGGACTGAAGTGCCTAGAACCGCTCAGCCACAACGGTCGGCACGTTTCATATCCGCGTCCAGCCAATCATACTTAGGTTTTCCGTGATTTTTCCTAAATAGCTCCAGAGAAGGGGCGGAATGTTGCTCTGAAAGTGCACGGCCTTGAAAAATCCGAGATTGGTGCCCTAATCACCTCGATGTCGAGGGGACGTTAAACCCTAATTTTACTTCCTTCCTTACCCTTACGCACAAGTGTCTGCGCTTGTGTGATTCTGGAGTGCTACCGTTGCACAGAGCTTTGGCGAGAGCGACGCCTACAGTTTCCTGTCCTCACTTCATGTGCAAGCAGGAGATGCATGTGAGGTTTTCTGGTGTCGAAACAAAGCTGAAGACTGCTGAGGGCATTGGTCAGCTTACAGTTGCACGTAATCACTCAATGTGCACACTTCTTCTCACGTGCAACCAAGGTTTGCTGAGGGCAGCAGTCGGCTAATGACTACCTTTATGACGTTTGACACAAACATCCACTGTTTTCTCCAACATGTAATTCTTCCGCTTCAGGTTACGAATGCTTACGATTACATATACAATCCACAGCTATGACATTACCTCGTCAGAGAGTGCAGCGAGATATTCATTCACGCAAGATTCAAAGCAGTGCATTGGCAATAGCTGATATATGACCAAGTTGCCGTAAGTCGTGCTGTAACTACCATAACGTAAACATGCATCGATGGTTAGCGTGCAGCTGAATGTAATTTATTATTGCCATCTAATAAGATCAAAATAGCACAAAACTCCGTAACAAACAAGGTTTATATTTTGGTATGCACAAATATAATCAAAGTAGTACAAAACTCACTAACTATCACAGCTGCATTATCACTTTATTAAACAACTATAGTACCCATATTTATATAAAAATATATATTTTTGTAATATAATAGATGCTGTATTACACATGACACCATAGTTGGATTTAACATATTGGTTTATGACACCATGATTTTCCATGTATCTGTGTAGCTAACGTCGGGCTATAGCTGAGGATGATTTATTTCTGATCGAAACTGGTTTTTTGGTATAGTTACGGTACGACTGTGTGAAAACCAAGATTTTTCTAAAAATGTCTGAAAGCTGTAAGTCATCGACTCTTCAAAATAATAAACATGATTTGCATGGTGTTGTGACAGACTTGTATTTTCTCCTCAAAATTTACCCATGAGCCATATCATCCATTCATACGATAAATACAATATGGCTTCTTGAGTGACATCGGCTAAATGTGTGGATAAGGTTGACACTCGCTTGATGTGTCGCATGTGATGCATGAAGGTTCGAGATGTAAATCGTGAGTGATGTAACATACAGACATACGTATTGCATACTCTGAAAGAGTCTTCACAAATAAAGCAACTGCCATTAGCGTAGGATGCAATAGACAAAATGAGGCATGGAAATCGATGTCCACACTGTGGGTGTGGTGAACAATCAATAGCTCTCATTATTATTACACTATGCAAATCGAAACAGATGATAAATCGTAACTATGTGTATAAATTAATAAATACTTCCATACTAATAGAAACCCAACACATTGTTGAAATATTTCTGATATTTGATTTTTCTATGCATAGTGGCGTAAATCTCTTTCTCAGTTGTTATTCATAACAACCCATTTCACGTTTTGCTTTGAGACGGTTGTGTTATTGTACCTTCTAGAGAAAGCTTTCAATATCACTATGGAGAGACGGTAATACGCGATGTTGAATATTTTCATCATATAGCCCAAGGTTTAATTCACGTAGTTATATTCATAATCTTATAATTTCTTTCGTATTTTTTCTGTTTTTTAACCGATATTATGTAACTTACGTTATAACCAGGTATTTAACATTTCATTTACCCAAAGTAGGTACGTCCATTTAGAAGAATATAGCGTAATAGGCCTCTTTGTATAAAAAATAATACCTTACTGACGAGTAAAACGATTAATTCGTATTGCTTGAACAAGTGGACGAATGCATATGATCTCATCACCGTGTGTGGCTCTGATACATTTATTATTCATGTTGAACAGCCCAGGACTAAATCATTCTTTGCCTGCTGTAGTTCTGTTCATTTCTCGCACTAGCAAAAAAATATTACTATGGAACTAACATCTCACAAGAAAACACAATTACTTATTTCTCCAAACACACTTCAGCATAGTCTATCCCATTTTCTATGGTTACCTGTGTAACCTCCCCTCAAAAATGTAAGAAAATATAATTAAATGTAAATGGACATCGTGCTAAGTGTAACCTCCCTGTGAAAATACTAAAGTGAAAAGAGTTGAATAATATTGCAAATAGTGCCAAATGTTAGCTTCCCACAGTAATAAAAGTCAATGATAATAAAAATGTGCAAAAATGTTAAGTCCCCACAAAATTAACGTTAAGATCAACCTGATAAATTTTATAGGGGCAGCTGCGCTGACCTTAGGCCCTGTGCAATAATTAATCTGACAAATTGATTCTGGGAGGAAAAACATAGGAAATATTGTTTCAATTGTAATGATCCTTTTCTTAAAAAAGATTGCTTTGAAAACAAAATTATTATTCGGGCATTTCTTGAAAAAATTAATTACAATTAACATACATTACATTACCAGATGCGCGCTATGTTGCTTCATTACCTTATTTAACAATATACCTTGTCCCAAACCTTGACCAGACACCCATGTCGACCCCCGCCGACTCCTCACACACAACTCCGACTCGCAACTGAGTCCAACACGCAACAGCTAACTCGCAACTGAACTCTCGCGCAGTCAAGCGCAGACTAGCAACGATAAACAACTCTCTGGTCAGAGATTCTGTCATGCCTCGCCGTCGCTGCTACTGAATACATACGTGTTTCATAACCCTCCACTGGGAGGGCAAAAATTTGGCAGCGATGGTGAGTCATTTGGACTTGCCATGAGCAACAAATTTTTTCTTAACTAATTAACTTTACAATCACAGAATATACAGATGTAGAACATGAAGTAAATATGGTGCACATGCACCGAGTACAAAACATATTAGACAATAACAAAATGTGAGTACAAAACATATGAACAAATGACATAAGTGAACACGCACTGAAAAACTCTTTAGCATTTTTACAACCAATAAACATAATGGCAAAAAATCATGTTGACAAGTGACATAAGTGCACTTGCGCTGCAGTTCAGAGCATATCAGCAAATCAAAATGTACATACAATGAGTAGTAATCATGTTAGAAAATAACAAAAGTGCACACGCACTGAAATTCAGAATATTTCAGCAAATCGAAAAAATGTATAGGCCATGAATATAAATCATGTTAGCAAAAATGATTTTCACTATGTTACAAGAAGTAGGATAGGAAAGGGAAGGATTGCATCATGGTTGTAGCACTTTAGGTTGCATGCAGCTGCACTGAAAGTCCATATCTTTCCACAGAAGTACAACACCAAGTGAGACAATCTGAAGTTCTTTTCCCAGAAGTATTTATCAGCGTAGCCAAGACACTGAAATGTCGTTGTAATATTCCATGTTATCATTTTGGCAGTACATCAGATACACCAAACAGTGGGACCATAATAACGTCTCCATCACTCACGGTGGTGGACAGCATGTCGTGTCAACACCACGCTCTTACAAGGCACACCAACGTAGAATTAGTGCAAAAACCAAATATAGTGCTCCATGATCAAGAGGATATACAGGACAAATGGATATTTCAGTAATTCAGGGTAGTTAGGTCAGAAGGTGAAGGACATTATGTCACATACTAGTCTTCAGTGGGAATTACATTAGTAGTTTGCGGCATTCATAGCCCAGTTATTGAACATTTCTGTACCATGTATGTAGTATTACAGAAAAATGTTCATTAATTGTTTTACAGACGACATTGGCACTCATTACAAATCATCAGAAGTCATTACTTAAAACAGGAGGTAGTCAATATTACAGAATAATGTTGAAAATTAATCATTGGTCAACCCAATACAGTAATCAGTAGCATTCATTTCCCAGTTACAAAGCATAATTAGTAGCATTCATTTCCTAGTTACAAACCATTATTAATTAATCATTGGTCATTTCAATACAGTAATCAGTAGCATTCAGTATTCAAGTGACATATTATTCATAGCTGATCAGCATTACTCAGAACTCTCTTAAACTGGTATCACTATTTGGGACTGGTAATACATTTTTTGTTAGCAATGCATTCCTTTGGGTGATTATAGGGGAAAGAAGAAAAAATTTACTTTTGGGTTGTTGCTGTAAATGAAAATGTGTAACGTCATTCGTCATGAGTCCGCTGTTGCAAGATTATGAAACCAGTAGAGTATATGTAATCACATTCATAAATGACATAGATTTAATGAACAACTGCTTATAGCACATTAATTTCATAAATAATTTCTCCTGCAAAAATATACAAAAAAGGGATTATTAAGCTGAAAGAAGAAATGCATTTTATGCTGAAAGGTAGTGAACTTCGAATTAATAGGTAGTGAAATGTGTATAAAAATGTGTTCCATAGCTGTCCTTTCCAAAACCTTCAGTCATTACACTATGCAATATAACACCTGCTGTCAAAGCAAACTGCAACAAATACTTAAATAACTACATAGCATAAATACGTAACTTCCACATTATCCTCATCTGTAAAGAAAAAACTTCATTATCCATCACTTCATTATCATAACTCCATTATTATCATCACCTGTAAAGAAAAACTTCATTATCCACAGTAGCATATTCTTCATCATTATTCATCAGCATTATTATCATCTGCAAAAAAATCATTTCATTACTCATTACACAGCTATTCATTCTCTCTAGCATATTTCATCACTAAAACTAAGATGTGTAGTTCTCTCTGACAGCCTTCATCAATCGTCTTGTATTCAGAAAGAAAAAATTAGTTAAGACTGCTATTCTACGATGTGTATAGTATATTCTTGTTAATGCTTGTTAATCCTGATCCATTTACTCTTCCTCACGAGGTTTGCATCTTCTTTCGATCATTCCGAAGGTGAAATTCCCATTTCTGTTTAATTTATTTCTTTCACGCATCATTTCTTTCTGAAATTGATGAACAGAGATTAATGTCTTGCATTTAAATCATATACTCATTAAATAATGACTGGTTTATGGTAACATAATTAAGCATACAGCATAACATGACAGAAAACGTAATATGTGAAAAACTTATATAGTGTTCAGAGGCAAAAATGTACTCAGTGTATCACAATGTAACAGTAAAGTAGTCACGATGTTGAGATATCATAAGGCAAAATGTCAAAGTCAACTGGTGTTTGCTATATCTTAACCATTTCATAGTGCATACAAACAAAACATGAAACAATCGTATATACATAAGAAAGACAAAAAATGTGACGTTCGTTGTGTTCAGCTTGTATGTTGTGTAGTTAATAGAGGCGAGAGTTAAAGACTTTAATGGAGAGAAAATTTAATAAAATTAAAATGTCACTAAATAACATTGCATAATTATTTATAAGATACGTAAGTTTCTCTGGAAAAATGTGCACAGTCTGATATGTAACGACAAGAAGAGCGACCTGCTAACCTTACCTTGCCGAGCACTTGCCAAGAAAAAATACGATAATCATCAGTAATTAGTCATGTGAATATAATATCATAAGTGATCATAAAAATAAGTAAATGGCATCATAGTATGTTAAATCATAAAGTGTCTTCATCAATAAAGGGTTTAATATTGGAGACATGGTGGTTGCCTTTACTTTTTCTGGTTCTCAGAGTTTCGACGCGTACAACATTGGGGTGAGGAATGCTGCGAATCCGATATGGACCTGCGTATAGAAGTTCAAATTTACTGCACTTACCTTTTATTCTGCTGGATAAATAGTGTGTATGTACTAATATCTTCTGTCCAATGTGAAAGTCACGGCGTGTACAAACCTGTTTTTGCTGTCTGTTTTTGCGCTCTGCGGCACGTTTGATGTTGTTCAGCGCAATGTCAATTATGTCATGGTGTCGTAGTCGACGAGATGTAGGAAAGTTTACTAATTCTGTAATTTTGTTAGGTGGTTCAACATTTTTCAGTATAACAGACGGAGAGAGCATAGTGGATTCATTTGGTATGGAATTAATTACATCTTGTAATGAGAATATGTGTGTGTCCCAATCAATATGTCTTTTGTGGCAGTATATTCTACACAGTTTACCAATTTCTTTCATTAATCGTTCACAAGGGTTCGAAGAAGCATGGTACCTGGATATATAGATCAGAGAAATGTTTCTAGTTCGTAACATACGTGACCAGATAGCAGAACGAAATTGTGATCCATTGCCAGAAATTGCTTTCAACACATGCCCTACATGAAATAGAAAATGCTTTACAAATGCTTTCGAAACGGTTGTAGCAGTAGCTTTCCGTAACAAATTTTGAAGTGAGTTCAACAGCGACAAAGATGTAGCAGAAACCGGTATTAGTTCTCGGAATTGGACCAAAAATGTCTACAGCGGCCATATGTCTCAATTTAACAGGTACAATTGGATGTAATGGAGGAATATGTGAAGTTGTGTCTGACTTAGCTTTCTGGCAGATTTTACATGACGCTAAAATCGTCGTATACGTTTCTCCATGTTGGTAAAATAACAGTTCTGTCTCAGTATAAGAAAACACTTTCTAGCTCCGTAATGTGCACAACTTAAATGAGTATACCATATTAATTTGTTAACCAGTTCGTCAGGAATGCATAATAACCAATTGTTGCTGTCAGGATGAGAGCGGCGAAACAGAATGTCATTGCGTACGGTGTAATGGTTTCTAATCGTAACATTATTCTTATCTTGCCAAAGGTGTTTAATTTCTTTCCACACGTTGTCTTTATTTTGCTCTTTTGCTATGTCCTGTAATGACGACGAAATAAAATTTTCAAATGCAACTTGTTGAATGTACATGACGCTGAAATTTGCTTTGCAGAAGTTGGCTGCGATGTCTTGCTGATTGTTGCTGAGAGAACGAGATAGTGCATCTCCTATAACATTTTGTGTGCCGGGAATGTGAACAATTGTGAAATTAAATTCCTGTAAATAAAGCTGCCATCTGCTTAATCTATCGTGTGTGAATTTAGCTGAAAATAAAAATTGTATCGCTCTGTGCTCTGTGTATACGGTGGTATGTCTGCCATAAAGAAAGTGCCTAAATCTCGTAAAAGCCCATACAACACGTAATGTTTCTAGTTCTGTAACGGAATAATTTCGTTCAGCAGGTGACAGAATGCGACTTGCAAATGCGATGTTTTTAATTACTGTAGAACCATCTTCCTCAATTTCCTAGAAAATATGTACGCCTAAAGCGGTGTTGGAACTGTCGGTGCCAATGGAAAAATTTCTGGTAAGATCTGGGTGCGATAAAAGTGGTGCATTCAACAAAGCATGTTTCAGGTTCATAAATTCAGAATGTGCTTGCTTATCCCAAGACCAAATAGTGTTTTTACCTGTCAATAAGCATAATCTAGGTGTGTCTAAAGCAGAGTGATGAATAAATTTACGAAAAAAGTTAATTAAGCCCAAAAAGCTGCGTAGTTGCTTCTTCTTTGTAGGAACAGTAATGTCACGTAGAGCTTGAAGTTTTTCCGAATCAGGCGCAATGCTTTCTGCTGAAATTACTTGTCCAAGAAATTTTATAGAAGTTTTACCAAAATGCGATTTACTGAGGTTAACTGTGAGTCCTTGAGCATGAAAAGTTTGTAACAGTTGTTCTAGAATCAGATTGTGTTCAGTCCAGTTAGCTTCTGCAATAAGAATGTCGTCTACGTACGTCGTGATTCTGTCTTTAAGTTCTGTCGGAAGTATTGTGTTTAAACCGCGAATAAAAGCTGCTGAAGAAATAGTTAAGCCGAACGGTAATTTACAAAATTGATAACAGTCACCAAAACAGAGAAATGCTGTATACTTTCTGCAATTCTGATGGAGCTGAATTTGCCAAAATCCCGATTTCAGATCAAATGTAGAATAAATAGCAGTAACGTGAAATTTCTGTAGAAGTTCCTCTAATGTCTGTGGTCGATCTGTTTCATTAATAATTATGTCATTGATGTGACGCGAATCAAGTACGAGGCGAAGTGAGCCATCTTTTTTCTTAACAATATGTAGCGGTTCAATAATTCCTTGGTCAAGCATAGCTTGCAATTCTTTTCTAACTTGTTCTCTGTGGATATATGGAATGGGATAATGCTTTGCTTTAAATGTGTCGTGTTGTTTGACTTGAAATTCATACATAAAACCGGACATAGTACCAGGAACATTGTCAAAAACTGGAGCTTGCTGTAAAAGAATTTTGTGAATTTTGTGTAGTTGCGTGCGTTCGTTGTCTGTATTTGCACTGCTCTGTTTAACTTTATCAGAAATCATCTGCGTTACGTCGTAGTCAGCTTCGTCTGGAGTGTTATAGTTATGTACATACGTATCCGTGAACAAAGTGGAATTACAGTCTATGTTACGTGATATGGAAATGACCTCTGTGCGATTAATTGTTTGCTCTTCCGCAGATAGTGAGTGCTGAAATTCTAAAGCCAATTGTACATTTTCATCCTTCAACATTAAATAGGAATTTTGAAAGTCAATAATGGCATCGTGTTGTACCAGAAAATTCGTACATAAAATAATGTCTGTCGTCAATAACGGAATAGTCCAAAAATTTGAGTGAAATGTGTGACCTGCAATGCAAAATGATAAATGTGTCTGTAATTTAACGTCTACTCCTTTACTCGATACTGCTCCTTTTACTTTCGTTTTGCCTAATGGTAATGTAGGATAGGTATTCTCTTTGTTACACTCGTTGAAAGTTTCTTCATTTATAACTGACATAGGTGATCCGGAATCGATTACTGCTGAAAATTTCGATGAACCAATTTTAATTTCGATGACAGGATGTGAAATGGTTTTCTGAACAACAGGTCTTTCCTGTAAAAGGGTGTCTCGGATGTCGTCAAAAGTAATAACATTTTCGCGAACAACTTTCTGCGTGTCTAAAGTAGTGCTTGTGTTACTGGAAGATGCGACCTGTACAGTATCTAGTCAGATTCTATCTGACGTGTTATTATTTTCTGGAGGATGTTGTGGCATTTCGATTATTTGAACTGTTCTGTTATTTCTTCCAGACGTATTACGCTCTGGATGATACCTACTGTCGGGTTCATTCATGAGAATATGTTGTTGCTGATCATTTTGCTGCTGGTAAGACCGACTGTTATTATACATACGCTGATAATTGTGCTCATTGTTTTTACGTCTGTCGTAATGGTCATTCCTATACGGTGCATTGCGATAGGAATTGAAATACTGTGTTTTCTGTACGTAGTTGTTCCTTGCTGCCGTGCGTTACTATTTGTTGTACCAGGGACTATACGTCCACGCGGCGAAACATTAAAGTTAGGTTGACCTTGTGCATTAAATTGTTGGTGAGGTATGCTAACCTGCTGGTTTTGTTGCTGTTGTTGTGAAAAACCTCTATTGTTACTAAAATTTGGTTCTTCTTGCTGATAATTTTCTCGATACTGATAATCAAAATTTTGTCTGCTATTAAAGTTCTGGTGGTTGTCGTTCCTAAAGCGTCTGTTACCTTTGCTATTGAAATTACGTGGTTGACCGTAATTACTGTAAGTTTGTTGGCCTTGGTTGTTATATGAAAAATTTTTGTTTACGAAGGAATAATCTGATTGCTGTACTTCCAAAAGCTGTGACAGACCCCTGAATGCCGAGATATTTTCTTTTTGCTGACCTGTTAAAAGTGACACTCTTAATGACCGTGGTAATTTAGAGATACATAATTGAATGAGTGCAGATTCACTATATGGCTCACTTAAATACTGGTTTTGTTGGACCTTATGCTCAAAAAATTGCGTCACACTGGGAAAATTGGAGTTCTCATAATTTGGCAAACTAATTAGTTGATCTTTAATTCCGCGCTGTGTCGTCTTCGTCCAATATTCTGACAGAAAAGCATTCTGAAACTCTTCTACCGAGTAACATTGTCTCGCGATCGGTCTCATACGAGTTGCCGGTTCGCCTTCCAAAAAACTGCAAATAAATTCAAGTTTGTGTGTTACGGGCAAAGTCGGTGGAAAAGCAAAGCTAAATTGTTGTATCCAATCCAGTGGGTGAATCTGTGTTCTGTCATTTTCAAACACTTTAAATTTTCCCACTGACAGAAAATGTTTGTAATCAAAATTATCGTCTCTGTATGATGGAACAGGTTCAGGATTGTAAGAGAATCTATTTGTCTGTGTCTGTTCGGAATCTAAGTCCCGTACTCTCTGTATATTACCCAAATCATACGCGCTGCGTGAGTCTGAAAAATATTCGTAAAGTGGCGTCTGCTGTGATGTGTTATTAACTGAAATATTTTTTATCTCTGTCACCTCTTTCTGTAAACTTGACAATTTTCTACGCAATGTGTTATTAGATGAATCGATCTCATTGATTGTCTGTTGTAGATTTTGAAATTCAGGTGTTTGATTAAATGAAACCGGTGAGGTATCGTCTGATTTGCTGTCATTATTACTTTCAATAACGTCAATACGACTGTCCAATTCATCATATTTTTCAGTCAGTATTTTTACCTGATCATTGGTTTTAGTGTCAGAGGCATTCATCTGTTTTTGCATTTTACGTGTGGTTTCGTTCAGTTTTTTAACGTCAGCTTTGATGTCATCGGAATCCTGTGTTAGTTCTAATTGTTCGAGTCTGTCGGTCACTGTTTGAATATCTACTGTGTGTGTATCTGTTTTTGATTTAAGATCAGAAATTTCATCACGTAATTCTGTGTTCGACTGTTTGATGGTATTAATTTCATCGGACACTGCAGCAATATTGCTGTCCACCTATGTTTTTGCCTTCGCGAACAATTTACGTTTGTCTTCTTGTCTCTGAGCTGTGATTGTTTTCATTACTTGTCGTTTTATTTTATTTTGATACTGCATAAATTTTCGGAAACGCGTATCACTGTTTTGTATGTGGTGATTAAAACGTTCGTCAATCTGAGTGTTCTGTTGGTCGAATTTCGCGTGTATCTTTGCATCCATTGCGCGCGAAAGTTCTGCTGTCATTAGTTTTAACTCGTCGCGTAATTGTGTAGCCTTTTCAGAGCATTGTTTACCGATTGTACTAATTTCGTCTCTGAGTGATTCTGTTGCAGCTGTTTGCATGTCCCTTAATTCTTGAGCAACAGACCTAATTTCTTCGCTACTTTTTCTTGAACAAGCCTCAATTTCCTCGCGTAACTGTTCCTTAGTGTCATGACACTGCGCAGCAACGGCTCTAATCTGTTCACTAAGCTGTCTGGAATTGTTGTCTAATTTTTCATTTAACTGTCTGGAATTGTTGTCTAATTTTTCATTTAACTGTCTGGAATTGTTGTCTAATTTTTCATTTAACTGTCTGGAATTGTTGTCTAATTTTTCATTTAACTGTCTGGAATTGTTGTCTAATTTTTCATTGAGCTGTTGTATGAGATTTTCGTTATTTTCATTAAGCTGTTGTTTGAGATCTTCTTTAAATTGTTTGTTATTTTCACTAAATTGTTGATGTAGCAACCTTGCCATAATTTGTTCAAAGTCAATATATTTCTATTCTCCGTGGTGTTTAGTGGTGTACCTGCAATTGTCACATTTTGTGTGACCATTTGGTCATTCTGTAACTCACAAAAAGGTTTGCTTATCGGATGTGCACTGTGCGTCACTACCTTGGAATTAAATAGATCTGTCATGTTTTGAGTATCCTGTTCACTTTCATTAGAAAAATTTTTCTGTTCGTCGCGTAAATCCTGCAAATCGGATGTGTTAATCTGGGCAGCGCTCATTACAACAGAACGCCCCGCGTCATCGATTGTCGTCAAATCAACAGAGGACATAACCGAGTTCGTTTGTTCATCATTAAGACAAAAATCATCATTAGTGGTTGGAACGCACTGATTGTCAGTGAACACAGAATTGTCATCATTACACTGCGTGTCACAAGTACTATCAGTGAAGTTGTTTAAGTCGGTAATTTCATTCATTATACTTCGCGATGCACTATTCACAGTCTTTCGCGGCATTTTTACAATAGTCACAATTATTCACAAAAGAAATAAGCACAATGCAAAAAGCAACAAACACAAATACAACAGAGAGCCACGAATTGCCGATGATCTGTGGAAAGAAAGTCATAAAATTAGAAAAAGCGTTGCGCCAAATGCTAATTATATTTAAGTAAATAAGAGCAGATATCTGACTACTTCTCAGAAGATTCTCAAAGAAATACGATCCTGGACCGGATGTCGCCAAGTGTAACCTCCCCGCAAAAATGTAAGAAAATGTAATTAAATGTAAATGGACATCGTGCTAAGTGTAACCTCCCCGTGGAAATACTAAAGTGAAAAGAATTGAATAATGTTGCAAATAGTGCCAAATGTTAGCTTCCCACAGTAATAAAAGTCAATGATAGTAAAAATGTGCAAAAATGTTAAGTCCCCACAAAATTAACGTTAAGATCAACCTGATAAATTTTATAAGGGCAGCTGCGGTCTCTGGCCAAGGTTCGGGACAAGGTATATTGTTAAATAAGGTAATGAAGCAGCATTGCGCACATCTGATACTGTAATGCATGTTAACTGTGGCCGGCCGGTGTGGCCGTGCGGTTCTAAGCGCGTCAGTTTGGAACCACGTGACCGCTACGGCCGCAGGTTCGAATCCTGCCTCGGGCATGGATGTGTGTGATGTCCTTAGGTTGGTTGGGTTTAAGTAGTTCTAAGTTCTAGGGGACTGATGACCTCAGTAGTTAAGTCCCATAGTGCTCAGAGCCATTTTTTTGTTAACTGTAATTAATTTGTTCAAGAAATGCCCTAATAATAATTTTGTTTTCAAAGCAATCTTTTTTAGGAAAAGAATCATTACAATTGAAACAATATTTCCTATGCTCTTCCTCCCAGAATCAATTTGTCAGATTAATTATTGCACAGGGCCTAAGGTCAGCGCAGCTGCCCTTATAAAATTTATCAGGTTGATCTTAACGTTAATTTTGACGACAATCGATGACGCGGGGCGTTCTGTTGTAATGAGCGCTGCCCAGATTAACAAACCCGGTTTGCAGGATTTACGTGACGAACAGAAAAATTTTTATAATGAAAGTGAACAGGATACTCAAAACACGACAGATCCTCACACACAACTCCGACTCGCAACTGAGTCCAACTCGCAACTGCTAACTCGCAACTGAACTCTCGCGCAGTCAAGCGCAGACTAGCAACGATATATACCTCATCCTGAATCGTGACCAGAGACCCAAGTCGACGCCCGCCGACTCCTCACACGACTACCGTCTCACGCGCGCTACTAGCACTGACCAGAGACCCATGTCGACCCCCGCCGACTCCTCACACACAACTCCGACTCGCAACTGAGTCCAACACGCAACAGCTAACTCGCAACTGAACTCCCGCGCAGTCAAGCGCAGACTAGCAACGATAAACAACTCTCTGGTCAGAGATTCTGTCATGCCTCGCCGTCGCTGCTACTGAATACATACGTGTTTCACCTGTTTGTTGCTACAAAAACAGAGGACCTAGTGATACTTATAGAAAAAAAGTATAAATACGTATGGATGACATTTCTTGATAGTGAGGTCGTCTGCTCGGTAAGATTTTACTTCTCCACATTCCAATAACACTTCTTTGCATTCAAATACCAGAGTACGTAAATGTTACTGTTATTTCCGCTTTGCTTTCTTAATCTCCTCATGCACTTCTTTCATCATATGCTCGTAATTTCTGTCAAAGCTACTTAACTTGTGCATTATTTAGTTATGTAGTATTTAGTTGGTTGTAATTCCACCATTTCTTACTTTACTTTAATGCCAATATAACCTGGTCTTGGTTAAAGACAGTTTGCTCTCAGAAATTTCTCTTTGAAATTTATGTTGTACACGGCATACTTCTTGAAGGCTACCAGCATTCATTCTGTGGATACTATTTCTTGAAATGTTGTTTCTTCGCTCGCTCTCTTACTTAACGTGTTAACGATAGCATCATAATTATTCCTACATGTATCTAGTTTTAAATCTGTATATTTATCACTCTTTATTCAGTTTAATATATGAAGCAGCATTTTCAAGAATCGTGCTGTCTTTAATGTTTTTTGTTTGTACCGAATCATTGCTTCATTGTTAGTTTTAAAGCTCCCAATATCGATTCAGTTGTTGAGATGTGTTGGAAGTGTTCTTTTACTTACAGCCTTGACACGTTCTCTGCGTAAAATGAAAATATTGGCTTTTGTTGGTAATCATATTCGAGTGAAGGCTACGATGTTCACAGAACAGAATGTTATTTATGTAGGTATTAAAAGCAGGGTCATACTGGATATCACTCTAGTATACATTAACTTACAATAAATTCATTATATTATGTTCTCAACACATAAAACAGTTAGTGTGTGTCTTTATGTGAAAACCGTATTGTTACCTTTTTTGTCTGTCGGAGAGTACCTGTAAATATTTTGTGACATTCATTTGCCCCTAACAGCACATGTATTTTCACTTACATCGCAATAATATACGAGAAAAGTATTGTTTCCTTTCTCCTCTCTCTGAGTCAGATTGTAATTATTTTGTCACAATTATGTACATTTAATAAGAGTATTGCGAAGATAAAAGGAAGCATTTAGCTTGTCACATGACAGGGCAGAGTTTATTGCCCCAGAGGATTCAGAATTGTGGCAGGAAATGCTCTGCGAACCAGCACACTCACGCTTGTTTGCGGAGGATATTTCGAAGCGCAACAAGCCAAAACGCTGGGCAAAGCGTTATTCCTCCGACACAAACAAGCAGAGTTGTTTATTTGCACGGACCGCCCCTACCCTGCCTGTGACGTACGCCCGAACAACGGCCGACCTGATTTCTGCTCAGCTGGAGGCCGAAGTCACGGACCCGTAACGTCGCAGGGATCGCATCACAGACCTGCTTCCGCGTTCTGAAGCTACGACCCGGCATTTGGTGTCACTTTATCACCAACCGCCAGGGATTAAGATTAGACGTTGTTGTCACCTTATATTTTTCGTTGTGGTAGCCATGACGAGATGTTAAAGTTGCAGCTCCGTATTAAAAGTAAAGTTTGTTAAACACACAGAGATAAAAACTGAGCTCCGTGTACTCGCTTTGAACTCACCAGCTGGTCCTACTGACGTCTTCTCTAATCCTGCCATCACAGTATATTTAGAAACTAGATTCGCAGGTATCCTCCGCTGTCCACTTAACTTAAAATTCGTCATTCGGGTCATTTGTCGGGTGCACGTGGAGAATACCAGCTCTGAAAGCATAGCGAGTAAATGGGTTAGCAACCATAGCAGACCACTAGCGACATTGCCGCTACGTAGGCAACCGTTGGGCGTGACGATTGTTACAAAGGGTCCTACCAATTACATGAGTGATCGGGGCAGTTAATGTTGTCCATGTATACCTGTGCAAATATGTTATTGTTAATATACAGATACATAATGCATTTGTTTGTTTGTATTTGTATGTATGAACGCTTGTGTTTCTTTATATATCTGTATAAGTACATATGTCTATGGATGAATAGATGTACAGGGTGTTCAAAATTCAGTTTCAAACATTGTGGAAAGAGAACACTTGCTCAGAATGACGTCAGATTTGATCAGCATATTATTGGAACAGGGGGAAACGTGATGGAATCAAAAAATTTAACTAAAGTCATATCAGTAGAAGGTGTAAGCCGCTTAACGTAAGTCCAGTCGGCTCCAAATGACAGATAAGTCGTAATAGGATGGCTGTGGTTTGAGCATATTAGACCACCAACACTGTTCAAGATGTAATACTGAACAACTCATCAGTCAACAGTTCACCCTCTGTTAGACAATTCCATCCACGATGGCAAGGGCGTACCACATCGGATGGTTAAAACTGGTTTTTAATTGTGCTGGGGCCAAATACAGCATGAAAAGCAAAATGACATTGGTTTTTAATTGTCCTGGGGCCTAAAGTCGCATAAAAAGCCAAAATGACTTTGGTATCAAATTGTTGTGAAACATTTTTAATACGCTGTCCACCGTTTTCTGCCACAAGTTGAAATCGAGAAACAGCTTGTTCCACAATAGATCGGAGTGTCTCTGAAGTCACGTTCAGAATGCGTTTCGCTATGCGCGCTTTCAATTCAGCTACGTTCGTAATTCGAACACTGAACACAACATAGTTCAAATAACCTCACAGCCAAAAGTCACACGGAATAAAATCAGATTATTAGGGCTGCTAAACTGTTGGCAAATGACGACTAGTAGTTCTAGCATTTCCAAAACTCCTCTGCAGCAGCTGCTTCACTGGTTGATGAGCGTCATCTTTCATAGAAATGATCCTACCCACACATCCACGCGGCTGATGTTACGGAATGACGCTGGTAGGCAAAAAACTTTCATAGCATTTATCACTTAGGTACAGATAACAGGATCTGCAGGATTCGTCTCCTCGAAACGATACGGCTCTACGGCAAATGTTGCCACCAACCAGCACCACACAGACAACTTCAGAAAATTAAGTGGTAGCGTTCTGCGTATTGACATACGCTCTAACATTCTGCTTGGTGTCTGTTGTTCTATGTCGTGTCTCCCTACCACTTTCGCGCAACGACGCTCTGAGCGTGTTTTTTTAGGGAATTGACGAGTTTGAACCTGGGACCTGTTGCTGGTAAGGAGACGCCAGACCACACATGACATGTAGAGTTCAGAAGAGTTCAGTGAGACTAGCGATGAGATAACCAAATACTTAATGGTTTCAGCGTCAGCTCCACTGCACACACTGTAAATAATCTTAATACTAACTAAATTTAGTGGAAGGGGTTCAAGGCTTTCCTATTTTTAGTTAGCTGGTAAAATAACGTCGAAAAAGCAGTTAAGTTTACCATTGGAAATTTTATTCTACTCACAAAACATTGTTTATAAATTGCACTATTGATAAAAGGAAATGTTTTAATACAGGATGATAAAAACCAACTGCGTTCAACAAAAATGTGAACGAATATTTCCTGAATGGGTTTCCAAGTTCTACAATGGATCGAAGGATGACCTATGCCATATCACATCTATAATCTAGGTTTAAGTTAAGTTTCACAAAAGAGAAACTATCAAAGTGGTCTGCAGCGACCCTCAATTATCTTTAATTACTTATCTAACTTGTCGTAAATTACAGTGGCTGATGTGGCTTCTCAATAACTATATAACAGAACAATCATTGCGTTTCAGATTTTAACTTATGTAGCAAATGTGAATACCATGAGCTTTAACTGACGATCGACACTAGTATTACGCAAAACGGGGGTGTAACAGATCAGACTTCTGTAGTTCTGAGTGAAGCCTTATGCGCTCAAAAATGTGGCATCGCATGCGTTCATTACCTTGTCGGTGTTCGTCAGGGGGCGGCGGTCGGCGCAGCTCCATCCAGCTCGCCGTCTCGGAAGCAACTCCCTCCTAACTTCTCGTTACTACAATTTACTGAAGTTGGTTTAAAAAAAAACTATCTGGCTGTGTTTTCATCTGACCAATCAGGGTCTCAATGTTAACCTTAAGCTCCACCTACAAAAATTCTGTCTATCCAATGAGAAACGTTATACTTTTCGTGGTGGGGCAATGTAACAGAGATGCGAAAAAGTCTCACGCTAAAACTTGCGGCTGGTGTGGCCCTGTTAGTGTTATCGTAAGACCTATACTGTTTTTCTGGAGGGCTCTAGCTTTTAACATGGGCTGGGGGGTGGTCCTGTTGGTTAGCTGGCAACGTGGGTGTCCGTTCCTTATCGTGGGGCCTTCTAGCATAACACAGTTCTGCTCTCGGCTTCTGTTCTCTTCTCTCCCCTCGGAACTGCGTCTGTCTCACGGTGGGAAGGTATGACATGCATTTAGGCATTCTTGTGTTAGTCTGTGGTATTCCATTTGCTCACTCGTTACTCGTATTACTTTGGTTAATTTAATGTCAGGATTTATTCGGAGCTATGTGACATATTGCCGGATTTGCTTATCATGTCGGGGTTTTCATGGAAGGTGTTGGATTTGCCTGACACCTTACAACGCTATGTGATCAAAAGTATCCGGACACCCGCAAAGACATACGTTTCTCATATTAGGTGCACTGTGTTCCCAGCTACCGCCACGTATTCCATATCAGCGACCTCAGTAGTATTAGGCATCGTGAGAGAACAGAATGGGGCGATCCGCGGAACTCACGGACTTCGAACGTGGTCACGTGATTGGGTGTCACTTGTGTCATACGTCCATACGTGAGATTTCCACATTCCTAAACATCCCTAGGTCCACTGTTTCCGATGTGATAGTGAAGTCGAAACGTGAAGGGACACGTACAGCACAAAAGGGTGCAGACCGTCCTCGTCTGTTGACTGACAGAGACCGCCACAGTTGAAGAGGGTCATAAGGTGTAATAGGCAGACATTTATCCAGACCATCACAGAGGAATTCCAAACTGCATCAGGATCCACTGTAAGTGCTATGGCACTTAGGACGGAGGTGAGAAAACTTGTATTCCATGTTCGAGTGGCTGCTCATAAGCCACACATCACGCCGTTAATGCCTAACGACGCCTCGCTTGGTGTAGGGAGCATAAATATTGGATAACTGAACAGTGAACAACGTCGTGTGGAGTGACGAATCACGGTACACAAAGTGGCGATCCTATGGCGAGGTGTGAGTAAGGCGAATGCCTGCTGAACGTCCTCTGCCAGCGTGTGTCGTGCCAACATTTAAATTCTGAGGCGGTGATGTTATGGAGTGGTCGTGTTTTTCATGGAGAGGGCTTCAATACCTGGTTTTTTTTGGGGTGACACTATCACAGAACAGGCTACAGTGATGTTTTAAGCACCTTCTTGCTTCCCACTGTTGAAGAGCTATTCGGGGATGGCGATTGCAGCTTTCAATACGATCGAGCACAGCCTATGGCCGAGTGGTTACACAACAATAACATCCCCTGTGATGGATTAGCCTGCACAGAGTCCTGACCTGAATCCTATAGAACACCTTTGGGATGTGTTGGAACGCCGACTTCGTGCCAGGCCTCACCAACCGACATCGGTACCTCACCTCAGTGCAGCACTCCGTGAAGAATGGTCCGCCATTCCCCAAGAAACCTTCCAGCACCTGACTGAACGTATGCCTGCGAGAGTGGAAGCTATGGGTGGACCAACACCATATTGAATTCCAGCATTACCGATGGACGTCACCACGAATTTGTAAGTCATTTTCAGCTAGGTGTCCGGATACTTTTCATCTCATAGTGTGTCTTTGGAGACGTAAACTGGCTTCGTCTGTACACAGAATGTTCCACGGCCATTCATTGTCCGCTTTTTTGCGAACAAGAAATTCCAGGACTAGCGTTTACCTTGTTGAGAGGCCAGGAGGAGGTGACTGCTGAACATAGGTGATTCTGTAAGGGTAACAATGCAGAAAGTTTTGTAGAAGTTTAAACGTCGTGCTCGCAGGTAAGTTCAATGTTCGGACAATTACACATGTCCTGCCTATTTACACACCACCGCATGATCCCTCCTGCAGTGCTATGACCACATTTTCGATAAATGTCATATCAACTTCTTTCCTCCCTCTGACATACGGCATATCCAGACCCTTGGCAGACATCGGAGTAATGCCTCTTTCCATACCTATGAGAGTCGGGAACTTCTGCAGGACTACTGGCGCACAGTCACCTTTCTGGTTAAAGAGATCTGCGAGCAGCACGCCAACCTGAATGGAGACAGTTATGTTGGGCACCTCTAACACTGACTGAGGATCAGCCGTGTGTCTTGCTCCTGTAGGTGTGCTTATTCTGAGGCTTACAGCGCCATTTATTTGTCAAGAAATTTTTTTTATTCCATGACATTCCAACCTGCGTTAATAATACAACATTCAAATTAGACTTCATTCTGAGCAGTGGTTCTCTAGTAGTGGTTCTCTTTCAATTATGTTGACAGACACACACCTTGGACATGTTAACGAGTCTGTGATGATGGTACAAGGAAGCAGGGCATCAGAATGGTGACTAAATGGTGACTAATTATTAAAATAATTTTAGTCTTTGCAAATGTTACAGAAGTGAGTCTTAGGCCACACAACTCACTGCTAGCCCACAAACACACGTAGTCATTTCCAAAAGAGTACACCATTAGGGCACTTTTTGGTCACAGGGACATAACAGTAATAATGCACTGTGCCAGATTCTTTGAGCGAGCACTTATTTTTTCTCATGGTTGAGGAGGAAGAAGCAAGAATAGAATAATTTTAGTTATTCTGTACAAATTTCGTATGTTTTTATTCTGAAACATGTACTGCAGAATCGTACTTTTCCCAAACATCTCTCTTACTCTAACGGACCACATTTGGAATTGTATACACTCCATCACTTAACACTCGTGTTGCCCTCTCCACAGTCTCAAAAAACAACGGCTTGGTTACAGGCCATCTTATCTTGAGAATCGATCATTTAGCCCTGCCAGTACTACTTTACAATAGCATAATCGTTCGGTCAACTACCGTCCTAAGTCGCAGATAGTCTCAGCTTTGAACTCTTAAGGGGGGAAGCGACTATTACACCATCTTTCTCACAATCGACATACCCACGAAACTCCAGCGGGAAAGCAGTAAATCGGTACAGCACTGAAATAACGGCAAAGTCTTGATTTTTAATGTATGTGAAACCTCAACGTAAGACTCCCGATCGCTCCATATCTAATATCTACTAACCAACTACATGACTAAAATGTTGCTACTACGGAAAGCTAAAATGAATCTGTGAATCAAAATTAAGCAGCGAAATTATCGTCTAAGCTACCATTTTTCTGTAAATTTACATTAGCTGCAATTAATGTTGGTAACCATAAAACTCACGTACCTGCTCGTAAGCATCAATACTTTTTGTTTCGTTTAGCGTATCTACTTACAGAACAAAACAAACAATTAATCACTAGATACCCACAGCGATCATAGTATTTCAACCACGTAATTATCGCTCACGTCGTTGTAGTACAGCAATGAAAACAATTTACAAGAATATGAATAACAGCAAATTGACACACGTACTCTGACCGCAAGGGTTGCTGAATATGATGGAGGGCTGTTGTTACCACTATTAACCGACCACTCACCTGTCCCATTCCGATGACCACTATGTGAAATATATTGTTACATAAATCTACTCAGCATGATTTGATGAGTCCCATAAAACAGCATAAAGTGAGATACACAGGTGAATACGGTCACATCCTAGGAAAAGTTTAAATCTAATTCCTTTCCCTTAGCTGCAGTGTGATTTGAACACACTCTATATGATTAGATAAGGCCTATTCTGTTTTCATCACTTTGTAAGGGACAGACAGTCTGCAGTTGGTTTATGTCATGTCAGCAACACCACATAGTCACGTGTTTGTTTCTTCTAAAAATTAGAGCCATTCAATTCTGGGTTGTTATTAAACGTGACTGCCTTTACGGCATTAAGTTATTTCATTCCTTATTTGCTGCCTTCTGGTGAGTAAAGCCAGCGAGAATAATAAAATTTGTAGTACAATATCTGTTATTAGAAAGTACTCAATTTTTTCATATTGTTAATGGCCTGAACGGTGGTATAAGGGAGCAGCTTCTTAGCGATTTCGGATCACTTTCCGTATCGTTTTGTCCTTAGTAATTATTATTCCTAAGCATATTATATGTTTAAAAATCATTTTTGGATATTTGTACCATTTTGAGGTCTACATAACAAACGTCTTCTTGTGTTATACCTATGTGAAATAACACAGGGCCATTAAAAAAGAGGTCCTTGCAATGAATTTCATCGCATTGTTGATAAAAACACCAAGACGAAAACTTTTCATTACAGTGCAGAGATCAAATATTAACTAATAATAGTCCTTGGAAAAGTGTCAGATGATGTGTGCAACAGAATTTTTGTCTCAATTGCACTTGATGAATACGAATAAAAGAAAATACTGTTGTACCAGTTCTTCAAAATTAAAAGTATCCCAGAGATTATTAGATGTTTGATGAAAACTTATTACAGGTACCCATTTTTCATAAAATATTTTTAAGTAATTGTTATTTTTGGGTTGAGTTATAATATTTCATTTATAAATATACTGTTGTCTTTAAAGGCCTACTTCCTGTCGGTTTAACCCCTTAAAAGCATTAAAAAGGGGTAAGAGTGCCACGAAGAGACAAGTAGGGAAAATCATAAAAAACTTATAAATATTGCAGTGTGTGGAAAACAAAAATTGCTGTTAGTTATAGCTACCTATATAATAGGTCCATTCAATGTCTTGGATACAAATACTAAATGAATTATTGTAGGTATGTTATTACGAAAACCCTCAAAAACTGTCCCACAAGATAGGGTTGATAAAATTGTAGCGTTACTCTAGATGGAATTATAATATATGGTATTCACAAATGATGTGCTGTTAATTGTGTGCTGTTAATTGCAAGTGTCTTGGCACCAAACTCATAGTCTTCCTTTCTATTTCTCTATCACCAGTTTCATGTGTTGCTCCGATATAATGTCATCCAGCAGCAATACCTTCAGATATTTACTTATTGTAGTAGCAGTACTTTAGTAGCAGGCTACTATCGTCTCCTCACTATTTTTGGTCGCTATCTTGCAAGTATCCGCATTTAAAATTTTGCATGTGGTGAGTCAAGCTTCCTCAAGACCTATACACAGTTTCCAACTGCAGTACTTGTTTTATTGTGTTAGGAAATTAACATAAGTGTATACCTATTTTGCAGTAGAATATTGAAAATCATAGTTTCGTTGTTCCTGGAAGCTGTTAGATAAAAAACCTGCAACTGGACTATGAACAGTGAACAGGGATATCGATTTAGTAATACAGGCTATTTTCATGTCATCTGTGGCTCTCGTCTAAACTAAATTTTCCTAGTTTTTGGTGGCAGTCAGGTCGTCGATGTGTCTGTAGCTCGTAGTCTAGTGGCTAGCGTTGCGATCTCTGGATCACGGGGTCCTGGGTTCGATTCCCGGACAGATTTGGGGATTTTTCCTTGCCCGGGGACTGGGTGTTTTCTCGTCAATTCATCACCATTCGTAGAAATGGCCGGATTGGACTGTGTAAGGATTGGGACTTTGTATGGGCACTGATGACCGCGCAGTTGAGCGCCCCGCAAACCAAACATCACATTGTGGACTAGTAGTAGTACTCGGTCCGGAGGAAAGTTGCTCAGGCAGAGTCAGAGAAAATGGCTGCAGTAAACAAAAGGCGTTCCACGACGATGCTGCAGTAAATTGTAGAGCAGGAGCATCGAATAAAGCTGTTCTAGAAGTGGAAATGGCCGGTGGCGAACATTCATTCCCGGAAAAGGAAAAAAAAAAAAAAAAGGAAGATGTTGGCAAGGCCGGGGCTGCTGCTGAGAACGGTTCAGAATTTTTTTGCCACCGTTAATTAAGTGCTACTCCCGGGAGACGTGACTCCTGACAAAGTTCCCGCTATCCCCACGCGCGGCTAGTGTGCTCCAGGGCTCGGCCTGGCGCACTGCGGCGTGTATTTTGCGAACGAGCTGATTGGATCAGAGGCGCCGAGCGCCCTGTACGGCTGACGCAGCTTGTTAGGAGGCCGACAAACTGATTAGAGGCCGCGGTTCTGGTCCCGGAGCAGCCGCAGGGGCTGCGAAAGCCAGGCGTCTCCACCAGCACCCAAGCCACCTGCAGCCGCCGCCATTCCGTGGAATCACTGAAGCTTCCATTTCGCCCCTCTTAACTCTCTGGAATGTCAACAAAGCCCTAAGAAATATGTTATTTTCTCTGGTTCTGAGCTGTGTTCAATATTCGAGATGAAACATTGGCGTTACTAACTAAAATATATGTTCACTTCAAAACATTTATACACTCCTCAGCGCTCATCTAAGAGCGAATGATCAACACAGGTGCAAATAATCTTTTCTGAAAGCAACACTGGAGTGAACCTGCAGCTGAAAATGTTCCAAATGTTACAACACAAAGTGGTTCTTGACGTTAATACACCACCTTCAACGGAAAGAGAAATGAAATTCTCAATTTCAGAATGGACAACAATATTTCACTACTCTTTTTACCTAGGGACTAGGATGCCAGTCTTCATCAGTTAAAGGAGTAATGCACCCAGTTGTCAGTTAATTTACATGCCATACCATATAACACACTACTAGCCATAAGTGTTACTGAACATTCTACAGCAATACATCTGTCACACTGTCTGTAAACTTGCTGATCAACTGAATGGCTTACATATGTAATTGACATATTTAGATATAAACGTTGATCATATGCAAACCCGCCAGGGTAGCCGAGAGCGCTAACGCGCTGCTTCCTGGACTCGGGTAGGCGCGCCGGACACGGATCGAATTCCACCGGCGGATTAACGACGAGGGCTGGTGTGCTGGCCAGCCTGGTTGTGGTTTTTAGGCGGTTTTCCACATCTCTGTAGGTGAATACTAGGCTGGTCCCCACGTTCCGTCTCAGTTTCACGCATCGGAGGATTTGAAACACGTTCGCACTATTTCACGATTTACACTAGATGCAGATTGCTGGGGTACACTGATTCCATCCCTGGGGGTATGGGGTGGCGGCAGAAAGGGCGTCTGGCCACCCCTACAACTAATCTTGCCAAATCCTTTGCAACCATGCTGACCCTGCGACCGCTGCGGGACTATGGCGTAAGTGAAATAAAGAAAGAAAGTTGACCATGTGCAACTAAAACTGATCTCAATTTTAAAAAAACACATGCAAGCGAGATGTACAATAAATGTGGGTCATAGCAGAACCGATGCAAAAAGTTTTCAGGTCGATGCCTAGATTAACAAACAGAGAGAAATGTTTATGGTTAATTCCACCATTGCATCATATATATATTTTTAAATGTGATCTTGTTTCTTTGTTTGGAAAATACAGTTTATTTAAGTTTGTTGGTGTGAGTGAATGACAATACACTGAAAAAAATCACAAACATTTAGTTCACAAAATATTCCTAAATAAAAACCAGAGCCAACAACAGTGTTTCAGCTAGAATTAAAAAATACTTAGAACAACATAAAAACGCACTGAAGATCTTAGAAAAAGGAAACTACATGCAGGTTACTCCAGCTGTACTCACCCTGCAGCACAAAACAAAAATTCAACACAGGAATTCCCACCTGACCCATGGGAGTCTCCATAAAAATCTGCACTAAATTTATGAGGACATATATTAAGATTACCACAAGAAGATTACAAAATACAAGAAGACAGAACTGTAATAAATCCCTGTAGCTAATAGATACATTAAATATATAAAAATTCCTGGGTCAGCAACAATTCTTCAATATAGAAAGCAAATTTTCCAACAGAACAGTATCGGATACACTACATGTAATAGAACAAAATCTTAAAGTCAACAGCCTACTCCTTGATGAACTTATCAATGAAACACCCAAATTATACAACTAACAACAAACTATTCCCAATTCTACAATGAATTTGGTTTACAAGAGAATGGATTGGATATTGGTTCCCCAGTTGCAGGTGCATTAGCAGATTCTTTTTGAATACTTCAGTAAGTACTGCTGAACAGATTCGTTCCACGAAAATATTTGCAAGATTGTACTACATATTGTGCTGGATTAGATACATGGATAACTTCCTCTTATTAATGATAAAGAGTCAACAAAGTTCTATCAGCTGCATACTGACATTAAAAAAATTAATGAAATAGTTAAAATTACAACAGAAAGATAATATGACAACAAATGAAAGTTTTAGGTACAACAATTATGTAACAAAATGACAAACATGTTAATCAGTGGCAACTTTTGTTGATTGTAGCAGATATAGATTTCTGTCACTGAGTGACCACATTCAGTTCTAGCAGTAATATGGGAAAAGATTAGAATGTAATCACATACACGTGAACACCAGAATAAAGTAATTGTATAAATATACATAGAAGTGGGTATTACACACCAGCAGATACAGTTAATGTGTCACAGCTGTTGTGTGGGATAGACCCTCTTGGACTATATACGACAAGAGTTCAAATTGCACTGAGGCCTTTTTTAACTGCTGTTGTTAAATTTTGTAGAAATCAATGGATGTGAAATGTTTCGAGATACATTTATACACGATTGACTTTTCTGATGCAATATGAATAGCTATTATGTACATATCAGTTCCTACCGAAACAAAGTAGTTCACATTAATACTACTGTGATTGTAAAGAATTTCCACTACCGTAACATTACTCATTGTCTTAGTC
Source organism: Schistocerca serialis cubense (assembly GCF_023864345.2). NCBI lineage: Eukaryota > Metazoa > Arthropoda > Insecta > Orthoptera > Acrididae > Schistocerca > Schistocerca serialis. Next base: position 421,247,096 of record NC_064645.1, read on the forward strand.
GCTTCTGTTATATATACACAAAAATGTATTTTTTTAAATTAGCCACTTGTGTGATAATATAAATAATCAATTGTATGTATACAGTGCATTACTTTAACGTGACGCAAGTATAGCCATGAATGATGTACATTGAGGCCAGCTGTGAGATATCTGTAAACAGCAGCCTCAGTCCAACCTGTAATCTTGACATGTATAGTCTAAGAAGGACTATGACAAATAACAGCCTAATTTCTTCTGCTGGTATGTACCACCAATTTATATGTAAATTTATGCAATTGTACCCAAGTCTCTGTGGACAATATTCGAGGCCACCGAGAGCTTCTTTGGAATGGAACAAAGTACAACTAGTTTTACAGCCACGAACAGATAAGCCTGATGCTTGGGATAGTGGCATGCCCTGTAGACTGTGTGTATGCTTGCTCGCTGTTGCGTTTAATATGTTATTCGGAGCGGTATGTCGGGTGTCGGTTGGATCAGTGGAGACTGCCCTCTGTGGAAGTTATTTCGGTTTGTTGCTTGGGCACCTACTTGTAATTCGATTTGTATCGTTAGGTAGAATCCTGTGTCCACTGTAACAGAGGGTCTGTTTTCTGTGAGCTAATTCTAATGTACTGAATACGAGGGAGACAGGTGGGTTTGCTCAACCGACTGTAGTCACTGATCGGGGGGGTGTTGATTTATCTTCGTTCTTCCTGGTAATTGTGGTGAGCGTTCCATGATAGTCCCATCCGTTCTGGTTTAAGTCAACTTCCTGGTTATCCATTGTCGTTTGTAAAGCCCTTTTTGCGGAACTTTGATGTCATTTTAGTGCGAATTTGTGACAAAGTGGAGGCGCAGAGGTTTCTTCCTGGGTTTGGCCGCGCAAACTGGCGTCACATAAATTAATCAATACATAACATGATTTCAGCTTATAGCTCACTTTTTCCAAATTTTATGCAGAGTCTTTTGACGTTGTAATTTTCTATAAAATTGTTAACTAGTAGTTTATATGTTAGAGGATACGTGATACACATGTGGTTTATACTGTATGTGCCACTAAGAGAGTCTTGAATAAAAGAAATGGCCAATCCTAAGTTGATTGCTCTCTCTCTTGACTGTACAAAAGTGGTTGGCTAACAAAACCGAATGTTCTTCACAAACAAAAGAAAGAATTATGACCCTTCAAGAGCACTTCGTCTGCACGACCAACTGATTGTGTTTTGTGTAAGCTTTTCATCAGCCTGTTTACTTGGATTTGTTTGTTTTTCCGAATTACATACGAAATGCTTTACTTGCCAGTGGATACCAGATTTTAACTACCTGTTAATAGTTTCTGTATTTGCTAAAGCTTAAATTAGGAGTATGCTGTTGAACGCCACAATATTGATTTCATTAAACATCTTGTTAAGACTTGGATTGACTGTCAAGATTTCAGAAAATTTTTCTTAAGATTCTGTTCGTACAGTTATTATCATACATTAGCCAATTTTAGAGCTAGAGCTTTTGTAAATTCTGTCACCAGTTATCTTGGTTCCAGAGGAAAAAATCAATAGTAAATAAAATTCTGAATTGTCTTTGCTGAGATTTTTTGCATCTTTCTGAAATAACAATATAGTGGCTAATTTTCCATTAAATTTGTTAACATTATAGTCCGGAATCCTACCACTCAACACCAGCTTCCTGCTGCATTTCAAAAATGTTGTATAAAAGGTTGAAACACAATTGTCTTGACACTAATACGTGTCGAATTTTCATACATGAGGGAGGAAGGCCTTGTAACTTATCACCAGACGAGAGGAAACGCTGGTTTTGGTATGACGGACGAGCAACTATGTTCTACGTACCAGGTTGTTCATATAAAATTTTGGCGTTCATGGTTTATCGAGCGATATTACGAAGTAAATGTTTCCAGTATGTCAGTATCCACACAGTAATGTCGAAAGAACAATTTTCAGTTACACCGTTTAAAAGAATGCAACACAATTCTACTAGGTAAGGACAAAGCGTTGACACATTTGAAGTTCTATATAAATTGATAGAATGGAAAAATGACTCCCAATATAGGTTTAGTTACCGTACCAGCATTCTTTTAAAGTTCACGCCTGTTACAGTTGTTCCAGTGTACTGTGATTATGATGCGTTATTATTAGTGGCGTGATGGTATATTTTCATCCCACCAACAGTGAGCATAAGGGATGCAGAAGAAGACATGGAAATTTCTAAATTCATGGCTTTTCTGCCATGCTTGGGAAGCCTATCGTCGAAAGTAGGACTGGTCCTCAAAAAACACAAACTGAAAGTGATTTTTCGCCCTCTACCAAAGACAGCAACACTCCTGGGTTCCGTTAAAGATGATCCGGTGCTTCAGAAGCCTAGGGTTTACAAGGTCCTTTGTCAGTGAGGCTCTTCATACATCGTAGAGACGAGACGTACAGTGCATGAGCGATGCACAGGGCACCGCGGCTGCACCCGGCTCTTACAGCCTAGAAAATCGGCAGTGGCACAGCAAGCTATTGACAGTGGACACTCCACAGTGTGCGATAACGTCAAAATTTTATCCTCGACTTCGCCTTTCTGGAACTCTGTAGTGAAAGTAGCAACTGATATTCGATTGGCGACGAATTTAATTAATAGAGGTAGCCGCTTCAGCTCGGACAATTCACAAAATCAGGCACTTTCGGCAATAAACTCACAAAGACGTCCCAATGGAGCAGCTCGCAGTGACACATTGACATCGCCGTGTGGATCGATGGGCAGGCACAGATCTAATTTATTGTTAATGTATAGGTAGTACCTCTCTGCTCCCCACCCCCCCCCCCCCTTTCCCGTCCCCCAACAACGTGTCTTGCGCCTCGTGTATCTGTGGTAGTATGCACAGTGGAGCGATCCACAGGTTTAAAGGACGGATCAAGTGATGCAGCGTCAGTCACCTTGGCTCACTCTGAAGATGGCTGGACGATAAGCAGCCGAAACATTAGACGAAGAAGTGAAATTTATGAGGCTGCACCACCGAAATTTTGTTGAACAATTATAGCGCTGCGATAATATGATAATGCACATCAGTAAGAGAGCTCCATAAGCAGAGAATTACAGCGTGAGCTGGTACACCAAAACCCCTCATCAATGATGCCAATGCGCATACGTGAAAACGTGGTGACAAAGCCATAAAACCTGCACCATGTAGCAACGGAAGAAAGTATTTTGTAGGACGCTATTCCAAAGTTATGGCCGAGTTTAAGCCCAAAGAGAGAGACACAGATGGGGTTCGGGGATATTTGAGCAGCCATTTCGTGGTATTCCGTGAGTCCACAGCCACTCTACAAGTTCACATTACTGCCACGGAATATGCGCCCATTTTGGCTCATCTGAACCATCTCATCGGATAATATTTGTTCCTCAATACTAATGTTATGTTCCCAGGAAACTGAGAGCCAGTTTACGCAGCTATCATCGACTATAACTGACTTTGGAGTAGGGGACTGAATTACGAATCCTTCCTAGGCACCACGGTCACCAGATCTCAATATTATTGAACCTTTAAGGTCTACTTTGGAGAAAAGAATGGGTGATCGCTATCCACCTCCATCACCGTTTATTGCACCTCCTATTATTTAGCAGGAAAAATGATACAAGATTCCCTTGAAAATCATACAGGGTTCGTATTTATTCAAAAGGCATGATAATGCTTTGCGATTTTGGTTCCCATTTTTTTGTTAATCCCCTGAATCTATCATCAATACGAACAAGTGATCGCGTTTTGAATTCTGTAAATATTCTTCATCGTCCTTTCAGAAGAACTAAACTGGTACACGGTCCTTAAAAATTGGTTATATGCTATTTGAAAGCAGCATATATCATGTGGCTAACTTGGCGTTCTGAAACAAAAACTAGAATGAAATGCCGTTGTAGTGTTCAAAATGAATAATTGGGAGGCTTTAAATGAAAATGAGTGAAAGCCCGAAGGTGACAGTGGTGCGTAGGAAATAAAATAATTTGACTGCCTGCTGAAATTATTCAAGTAATTTTTTCACGTTCACAAAGTCCAACTAACATTGTCGTGCAACTAATTTTGATGAGATTCTTACTGAAAGATCCACATAGAATTCAACTTTTTTTCTTAACAGACTTCCACAACAGCTTTAACTACATGCAAAACGTTCCCATATTATACGTCGTTAACAATAAAATCCAAGATTTGAGCCTAAAATGTAAAAGTATCGACGACTTGATACGACTAATATCAGTTTAAGCAAAAAGAAACTTCATTACATAAATGACTCTTTTGTGCAACTACTCCAATGCGCAAAATAAGATGAACTGCTATAAGTACGGCATTTTCCTGCTACTATGTTCACAGGATAACTAAAAAATACCAGCGAGGTCGCTACAGACATTACACTCTGAAGTAGAAACAAAATATAGATTGTGTTGTGTGCGTCGATGCGTTGAGTCCAGTAGTAGCATATGACATTTTATGCTTCTCCAAAGTCCCCCTTAGCGCTCCAGTTAATCGGATCAGCAGTTTGCCTCCTTTCTGCGTCTGACGTCGTACTAAATGTGCATTAGCACGTTCTATTGTCAAATCCACCCACGCTCTATACACGATGGAAATTTCAAAAAGCAGCAGAATATTAAACGTGATAACGTGTTAGATGGTGCATAAAAAGTTATATTCCACTATGAGATTTGCGGAAAGCATTTGTAGTTTGATTTTATGCCACATTTTGTAAAGGAAAAGAGCACTGTATGTCCCACATTCTCAGTTTCCCGTTGAATTCCTTTTGCTTAAGACTGTTCTCCGCAGTTTCAAAATCCAATAAACTTTGCGTATTCCCCCTTTTCCTGTAAATGGAAATAAGATGGACCGGCTTATTTGTGCCTTTCTGGCTTTAAGAAACCAATTTTTCCAGAACGACCAGTATATCTGTAATATAAAACAGACTGCTGTTCATTGGGATATTAATTTCTGTCTTTGCTTTAGTCCGACACGCCTAGGGGGCCATACATAGCGGTAATTGTGACAAGGAAATGTGTTATATACCATGAAATACTAGAAATACTAAATAATTATTTGTATCTGCTACTATTGCGACATCATTAGACACTGCGTGTAATTCTCCATCAACTTTGTTATTGTTATTTATCTGGTACTACAGTTAGAAGAGGATGCTTCTTTTCAGTTTTAAAGCGTACGAAGTTGATTCGCAGTGTGGAATGTAGCGACGAGCAGTATTAGTTCAATCGCTGTGAACTATTAGAAATTACGTTATTGACGGGTGAGAAAATTTTACTCTGGTCGCGCTGGAAAGTGCTGCTTGCACCTGTGTCTACCAGCAAAAGCTCTAGTATCTTGCGTACGAGATTTCTTGTAATCCCGGCCTATTGAGCATTTCTATACGTATTGCTTCCAGCTTAGAACACAATACGTTACTTAAATTTGAAGGTTCCAAAGCCAAATAACTGTGAATTAAATAGTTATGTTCGATTTCAAAGATTGCACTAATAATATGCAAGACGACTGGTTTAAAAATTACAATTAGCTATACTAAGAGAAGCGGTTCCTTTACGTACATTTCACTATTTTTATCTAGTATCTTTCGTTTCAATTGACTTTAAGATTCGACATTATTAGAACGCTTCACCTGCAGTGTAATGACGAAGAAAATGTTGGTAGGAGAATAATACAATTTTCTTTTAAAGTAGTACATTGCAGGACCTTTGTCAGGTATTTTTACGTGTATTGCTCTAGTAATAATTCAGTTGGTATTGGTTACAAACCCCGTTACTCTTCTTATCGATTTTAAACTAAATTTGTCCTGTCCCAACAGAAAAATACTAAAACTTCATCTAGTCTACTTTTTTGCCACCCCTTCGAGGCAATACCGACGCAATTAGGTTCTAGACTCCACTTTCGGAGTCTCAGTGGTATAGAAGCCATCTTTATCGTTCCTTATGCTATCTGATGGCATCATTAATGCACCGTCTTCCTAAATAATGCCCTATAGATTACTAAATATAGTAATCATTCAATATTGTATTTACTAAAAGCATTGGATCTAGGTCACTTCCTTTCCGATACACACATTTATTTAAAATAACAATGATGACATTTTTAAAGTAATAGGTAGGTTAAATATCAAAGAATAAATGTTCTCAAGGTTAGTTTTCCCACCTCCTCGAATTAAGCTAGTGGTGTTGGGGAGATTGGGGGAATACCGATGTATCTCTCAATACTGATAACATCGTGAGTGGACGGTAGTGCTGCAGCATATAAGCAGGGTGCAGAGGCTATGAGCTTTTGTAAATGATAGTCTTATTAGGGGCTAAAGGGTAAAAGGTAAAAATCCTCTTTAGAGATAAACTATTGTAAATGATAGTCTTATTAGGGGCTAAAAGGTAAAAGGTAAAAATCCTCTTTAGAGAGATGTTTTCACGCCTGAGCAAGAACAAGAACTAGTTATTCACGAGACTATCATGGGACAATTATTATTTAATGGCATTTCACTGGTTGATTTGGGCAAAGTGTCTATGAGCAGGCAGATAAACTAAGCCTTCAGTCTCAAAAAATTAAAAGAATGGATCGAGAAGATTTGGTTTCTGGTTTTAAAATGAAAAGTCCTCAAGTAAGATTAAGAAAACCGACAACAACAAATGTCAATAGATTATATCTTCCAATGAATCTGAAGTTGATTTGTTTTCTTTGCTAACTTGAACTTCATTGTCGGAAAACATTCTGTGCATTCATTTTGATACATGTTAAGATAATAAAGTGTATTACTTTCTTAGATCAGGAACTTTATTATCAGTATTTCATACTGTTGGTATTAAATTTTAAGGGTGTCGGTATTATCTAGGTTCTTGGGGCAATACCGATAGGTTACAGACTTGTGAAAAAGTTTATATAGCTCCCAAGGTATTCAACATTTTTCGATTTTGTACGTAACGCTCTTTGGTTACACAGAGTGCCATCAATTTTTCCATCGTTGTGACAGATTCCTAGTGTGGCTGGAAATGTGAGGTGGCATCCTCGACATTGCCTTAATAGTTTTCACACAATCTATTTTCACTTATAGATGTGCCTATTGTGGCGTGCGTTATTGCTGATGTACTTACTCAACATGCAATAATATTTCAAATGTAATTGCTAAAAAACACATCATAATATTGTGACGTCTCGTTTTCTCTCGGTTCGATGGTGATGGTTGTCCCAGTCGAGATGCCGTGGAGCGGCGTCCGTGGATCACGACAACGACAATCTGTAGCTATTGTAAAAACAAACTCCTCGAGCGGTTTGGTTATTTTTCAGATACTGTCTCTCAAAACTGATATCAACGTCTCGATGGGGCAGCACGCCGGTGTGTGTGCGCCGCACTTGCTTGTAATTAAAGCAATAGTGTTCGATGTCTACCCATCTTCTCCACTTATAAATATAGCGACTACACCATTCGATAACGTGATGACTGCTTTGATCTGAAACGATAACCTAAATTCCTTTGGGTGTTCGCGACAGACTTTTCAGTTTACGCCAACTTTTTGACTGTTGTTCTTATGCCCGGTTTGAGAATGGGTACTCAAACGTTGAAAATATAATGTCTTGAATCATCAGTCCATCACACAAGCCGATGTCACATGATGACTTTTGCGAGGATATTGAGTTGTTAATTATTATTCCGTCATCAAGGCGTCACTACGTCACGTATTCAACAAATACACGACGTAATTCCAGAGATAACATATCCTTGTGCAATGTTCAGAATGCGTCGTATTTAGGTGTAAACTTATTGCTGTTTACAGCTAAATTGTCACTAAATCGCTTTCCACTTTTATGTTATCCGAAAAATCAGTTCATGCCACAAATGCACTTTAAATGTCCATTAAATGATGCAGGTGACACGAGGAATTCAAATTGAATTAAAGTTTATTGTTCTTCGCAATTATTTGTCCATACACTGAGCACACGCACCGATTTTTCATTCAGGGAATTGCGTCTGTTAGCAATTCTGACTTTGACGATAGTTTCTGACAACACGGTGCAGTTATAAGTTCTTCGCGATTGCATTTATCTGTTGCCTACTCAAGTCTAATAATTGAGTTTATATCGACGATCAGTCACTTTCTGTGTACTTTGATGCTCGTGACTATTAAGTATCACGAAGGCTAAGTCCCATCACAAATCAGCAAACACACGAGTTATTTTTCTGTCACATATATCAACTATCTCGTTATCTGTCTAAACGGTAAAGATTAGTTTACTTCAGTCAGACTTCTGATTAGTACTTCCAACCGAGAACTTTTAATCTTCAGACCGGTTTTAAAACAATCTATTAGCGCTTAATATGCGTACTTCAATTGCAAGAGTACAACACAAAAGTGAACATCTCCATTGCCGAGTTCTTTGTAGTCACAGCGAACGTACAGCTCGATGCGGCTACAAATCTCTTCTAGGATAAATGTTATCTTTGGTCAATTTATGGTCTGGGCTTTAAGCTCCGTAAATAATATATTTTTTTAAATTATTGCTTTAAAGTTTCTGTTTCGTATCATATGGTATTCTTTCATTGATTCATCGCTTTATGATAAGCATTAGTATTTACACAACAGTCTTGTTCATCAAATTGTAAAGAGTGTAAGTTTTGTTGTCAGTAGCTGTCATCATTGTCAGGATTTCTGACTTTTCTATTTCTTCTTGCAACAAAAGGGTGTTCATTATGGGTTCTATAATTGAGGTGTTACAATATTCGTAAACACTTCTTTTTAAATACACAAATGATTTGGCATACCAAACGAAACGGTAGTCATGAAGCTTATCATCTCCGAATAATCAAGTTACGACCATTAATCTTGTTGATTGTGTTAATCATTTTCTACATATTTATTCTTCAATGTGACATCAACGAAGGATTACTTGGAGACCCTGATTGTAGAAGTCTTTAGTTTTGCTCTTCAGGAATGTTCCTCTTCGAAAATCTACTGGTTTCTATTACGTAATTGCCTGCCAAGCAATAGTTTCCTCGTCCAAAGAAAGAGGAAGAAACCACTAGTGGCACTTTTAGGAGAACAGAGGAGGTGAGACAACCTTTGATCGCCCTGTAGCGCACCAACTATATTTGATCATAATTCCACAAAGAAACAGGAACGTAGCAGCACCAGCTGAGGCAAGTGCAGGTGCTGTGCTTTACGTCCTGGCACGTTAAGCGCTGTTGACAATTTTCTATTTGCTTTCCGGCAAAGGGTGGATGGGTGGGGACGGGTGGTGGAGCCAAGTTCCAGATCACCAGACTGTGCGCGAATGCCGTGTATTAAATTCCAAAGATTTCTGTGGTGCCTCACAGAGTGACACTATTCATGGACTGATGTTGATCTCTCCATTCACTGGGGCGTTAAACTCGGCTCCTTTTTCTGCTCTCCAAATGGAGTAAACTATGTGCTGAAACTGGGTTTCATCCTCTCCCTTCGCTCGTAACCATACAACCCAAAAATGACACCACACCACACACATAGGCTCATGACAGTCATCTACACGTATCAGACACATCTAACACAAATATCTCACACTTTGCCAAGGAAAGGTACCAGAGAGAGCGAAGGGTAGGAAAAACCCTTCATACTATTCCGAATCTGCCCCTTGTGGTCTCCCAGAACATCACGCCATATGACTCTGCTTTACCAGGTTACCTCGTGTAAACACAGAACTCAAAGTCCTAGCGGGTGTCCATTGGTTGGGATACTTGGTGTGTAAATTTCGTGTGGGCAGTGCTCTTACCATTGAGCTGTCCAGGCACAAATGATGACGCTCTGTTCACAGATTTATTTCTGCCACTACATCTGCCAAACTTCACAGAAGTTCTCGAGCATACCTTTCGCGTTCAATAATCCTAAAAGAATGGACGGAAATTACCCAGCCGCAGCATAGGAACTGTTTACAGAACGCATCACTCACTCTGCTGTGGAGTATGCATTGTCTTGAAAGTTCCTGCGTGCCGGACTGAGGTTGAAACCCGGAATCTTATCACTCGTGGATAATTCTCTTACCAGTTGAGAGCTATTGTCTCAGTAAGGGTTTTGTACGAGCGTTGCTCACGGAAACAAGTATTCCCGGTTGAAGTGCCAATCGGGTTATATTTTTAACCATAATTAGGTAACATACAGGGGACAGGCAAAATAATGTGAACAGTGGTAGTTATTGGATATTTGTGTTTGACTTTCAACAACAAAGGTACAACACTGTCGCGTTGGACTGTACGTATTCATTACGGACTAGGCATCAGTGCAGGTTATTTACAGGTGGTGCAGACTTCTAATTTGCATTCAGAGGCCGAGGTGGACGTACAATGAAAGACCTAACAGAGTTAGAAAGAGGGCAGATTGTTTGGGGGGGGGGGGGGGGTAGGGCGAGAAGCTGGACCTAAAAGAGTTCCAAAGAGGGCAAATTGTTGGGGGCCCGATTAGCTGGAGCATCAACAACCAAGACAGCCAACTTATTGAACTTTCCAAGAGTAACTATTTCAACAGTCATGATAGTCTACACAAAATATGGAAAGACATCATCGTGATAACCTAATAGTGGGTGCAAATCAAAACTAAATGACAGAGATCGTCGTACGCTACACGAATTGTGTCGAAACAACACCAAACTGCGGCTGCTAAAGTAAATGTAGAGCTCAGTAGCCATTTTAGAGATCCCGTATCTATCGACAATGCCCACCTATAAAGCGAATATTCATGGACGAGTTGCTATACCTAAACCATTAGTGACGACAACTAACGCTAAGAAGCGTAAAACATAATGTCAGGAGTATAAATCCTGGATGGCTGATGAGTGGAAACACATCAATGGCCCAACAAGTCAACGTTATCGTTATTCCCAACATCGAGCCAGGCATACGACTGGAGAACGCCAAACGAAGCCTACAATCTTGATTGATTGATTCCACCAGTTAAGGGGAGTTGGAATGCCCTATCTCGCCAATGTTAAATTTGCTAACTTTGTGTACCTTTTTCTTTGGAACTATTATCTTCAGAACTTTGAAATTCTGGCAGAGGTTTTCAGCATATATTGTGAGCCCACTGAACTAGAACCAATGTTTTCTTTTTGTTGGTATAGTATTTATGAATTTTTTACCATTAAGCCATTTTTTATTGGAAAAAGTATAACATAAACTTCCCTAGTTCAGAGAATAAGCCAGTTCTTGTCATGATTCTAGTTCAGTGGCCTCTTTGAACTGTTTTGCAGCATTTCTGAAAATTTGAATGTTGTTGGTTGAGTGGTTTATGAGATAAAGGTACATGTAACACTAAAAATGTCAAATGCCAGAAAATGCGATTAAAGTAATTTATTATGAAAATTCACAAATACCTTTTATTCTATTATCAAAAGTGTCCAGCAGAGTAATCAGGGTCATCTTCTAGTTCTTCTTCTTCACCTAGAAGCTTTCTTCTCCTTGCTGCCCTTGCTTTTTTTGTATTAAATTCAGCTGCATACTGAGCCTTCCTTACTCGCACGCTGTCCAGAAGCTGAAGACCTCTGATGGTGTTGATACCAGGAGCAATGCCGAGCCTTGCCATGACCTTTAGCCTACCCATATGACCATCATTGAATGAAATAACAGCATCACTGACTCCCCATTTCAATGTTTTTATCCCAACAAATACATTCTTAGGTACACGAGTCCAAATGAGGTTGTTGAACGACTCGTTTTGATTCTGGGTACAACCATGAAGACATTTTCGCAGAAGATCAGGATGCCCCAAGTCTCTATATATTGGTTTAATTACTTCCATAACAGCCAATGGAATATAATTTTTATGGTGATAAGGATCCCCAGTAGCTTGAGATTTTCTATAATTGCACCATGACTGAGGACCATCTGGACAAGCAAAATGTTGAGGATTATCATCAGTTGATGATCGATGTAAATATGTGGCCCATACAGCTTGTCTCATTTCCTGCAAATTATTTGCATTATTTCTTATTGCCATACCATAGTATTGTTGTAATTCATTTATAATTTTATCTGACAGGCGACCTCTAATGGTTTTACCATCTGACAAAATTTTGTCCTTCAGATTCTGTTTCAGTTTCCTTAGACGAGTGCCCATTCGTTTCTGAACATGACCGACACATTCTAGTTTAGTTATTGTCTTATTGACATATGGCATGGATTCTGTAACACTTTTGTATGCCTTGGAGTCCCCATCTCCAAGGAATTTTGTGTAAAATACTCCCCGTTCTTTTTCTGATCTGCTAAACATTTTCACAGCAGCGGCAGCCTCCATGCCTCCACTCGTACCTTCATAATTCTTGCTACATATGTGAGCTGCTTCTATCTTACCAGATGCACAATGGTAACAATGTTTAGTGAGCACTTCATAGTCCAAAACTTTACCGCTGTCCACACTAGTAACAGTAGCAACAGCATTTTTGGATGTGTGACCCCTTTTCTGCCAGGTTCCATCAAAAGCAACAGGGATATCTGGGTTTCCTTCATTTATATATTTTGCTTCACTGGCAGCAGCTTTCATTGATAAATCTGCTACAGACTGAACAGCATCTCCTATCACTTCAGTGTAATTGTCAATTTTAGCAGGTGGAGGTGGAAGATTCATTATGGCACAAAATGTTTGAGCAGCAGTATGTCCTTTACCAATTGCTCTCATTGCATACATTAGCCTGATATTACTCTCAAACAAATTGCTACTGCATGTTTTAGAGCTCCAAAAACAGGTCTCATTTTCACAACTGGCACAAACTATAGCAATTTTGCAGGAAAGTCCTATAGATTTTGTTATGTTCATATCAAAAGAACCTCCACAAAGATTACAACACAAACATTTCTTCATAAACTCAGTAAAAACAGGAAAGTCGACTAAAACATATTGTTCATTAGAAGCTTCATCTGTAATTTCACTTGCACAGTTTGATAACTTCTTTTTTGATGCACTGGTGGGCGTGTCTCCTTCACACATCTCAGCTGTACAAACGTCAGAACTTTCACCAGCATCAACAGGTGCTGAAGCAGAATCACTTGAACAAACGTTATTTGTAAATCTATTACCGCGAAACTTTCGCTTTTTAAATAATGATGCACTCCTAGGCATCGTAGAAACTACGCACTCACCACTGAAAGTCAAAACAAGACAGATAACAAACTCCAAATGAGCGACAAACTAAACTCGAGGCTCAAAACAAACACTCACAGATCAAAAACTGAACAATAAACACAGCTAGTCGTAAAAACAATGGTACCTATGGAAGGATCAAAGATTCTACAACTGAAGAGTGAAATCCACAGCCTTCTATATGTAATGTTTTCGGAAATGCGAAGATTTAAATGTGTACAAATCACAAGATGGGTAACTTTGCTGGGCGCACATGTAATTTTGAAAAATTAAATAAAAATACTTCCAATTGGAATTTCTTAACAAATTTTGCACCATTTTAAGCAGAAAATTTCAAATTAAGTTATAAGGTTAAAAACTGAAAATGTGAATTTTTTCCATTTTCCGGCATTCCAACTCCCCTTAAGCATGGAGGTGTGAGTGCTATGGTGTGGGCAGCTATATAATGATACCATCATTACTCTCAAAGGTCTTATACAGGCAGTGATTATGTGAACATTGTAGGTGATCAAACAGTGGAAAATCCAGAACTGAATGTAACAATATAATGAAAAGGAAAGTTGGCACTCACTATAGAGGGGAGATGCCAGGTCGCATAAAGGCACAACAAAAAGACTGGAGGCCTATGTGACATTTTGTTGTGCCTATCTGTGACTCAGCATCTCCACCTTTAGGTGATCAGGTGCACCCCATGATTCAAATGTTGTTCCCAATAATGATGCCATATTTCAGGACGATAATACACCTATTCACATAAGCAGAACAGTACAGTCGTGGTATGAGGAGCATGTAACTGAACTGCAGTGTCTTCCCTGGCCAGCACAGTCCCCAAACTTGAACATAATCGAACCCTAGTGGACCGCATTGGAGTGCAGATTCCGGAGCAGATTTCCGTCTCTCTTGTCACTACAGAAGTTAGAAGAGGTTCTGATCGAAGAGTGGTATAACAGTCCACTGGAGGCTATATAATCATTATATGCCAGTATTCCAAGAAGAATTGCAGCTGTATTACGGCAAAATGGGAGCTAACCCTTATCAATGAACCATTCCCAAATGAGTACAGATGTTCCCATTATTTTGCCTATCCCCTGTAGCATGGAGACAGCGATTTGTACACTAGAATGTTGTAGATTAAAACATTTATTAGGCGAAGATAATAGTGTAGAAAACAATGACTACTAGTTTCTACCGCTTAAACAGTATCTCAGATCAGGATACAAACATGTAGTGTCTAAATTAAGAGACTAGGTGAGACACTATGTCATTATAGGGTTAACATCTATAAGGAAATGTCAACTTACAGTCCTATTTATAGTACACGTATTTTCTTGATTCAGACACCGCATGTTTGCACCATTGCCGTATAAACGCTTGAGACTAGTAATAACTATTTTCTACAATGCGATACTGGGAAAATAAAGGCTTTAATAAAATCTATAATATTCAAACAATTTGTGATGTTCTGAAGTTTAAGGACACTCCAATCCATAGCGAAAAATTCGTTCTGGGAAGTCCTAGTGTGTCGTTAAGGCATTATCCTCCGCATTCTCTCTTCCGTAGGTAGCAATTATGTAAGGTATTTTCACCATCCTCGTGAATTTTGAAAGTAGGTAAATGATACTGAAAGTTTCAAGTCCTGGATCGACGTGTGATTAGTGCCGTAAAGTACTTGGTAGGAAGGTTACGAGAGACAGGCATGGTTACAGATCAAGTGCCTGTTATTGCCAGTTTTGATATGTTAGTTAGTCATGTAACATTAAGGGGCAAACTGAGCTTTTGTAGAAAATTATTCTACATCCAAGTTGAGGCAGTTGTCACAGTAAATACACAACCTCGTCGTTTGACATATAAAGTTAAGAACTGTACCTTGGAGTTTCTCGTCTGTGATACAAGTTTAATATATATTAGAATACAGGCATTCATGGCCTCTTATTGGTATTATTTATTTATGTGCTTTACGCCGTCGTTCAAGGCATTATTCTTTGACTAGAGTTTCGTCTTCCAGTGCTGGAAGCGTCATCAGAGGTTTTAACGGCTCAGAAAGCAGCTACAGCTATCATTCTCGATTGTAACGTTTTTGAATTCCAGTAGAATATTCCTTCATAGGTCCATGACGATGTTGTGCCTTGAAAAACTTTTTTCACATTTGGCAACAGCTTACTATTTCGGAGTAATTTCTGCAGCAATCTCTGCTTTCTTAGTCGTTGAATCCGCCGATGATCTGTCTAGCAATTGAAAACCACATGCTAGCGATGGATTACTCTTTGGGACACAGATTAATGCCCACAGAATAAATACCAGCAATACAACATATTTTATGAAACTTCCTGGTAGATTAAAACTGTGTGCCCGACCGAGACTCGAACTCGGGACCTTTTGCCTTTCGCGGGCAAGTGCTCTACCAACTGAGCTACCGAAGCACGACTCACGCCCGGTACTCACAGCTTTACTTCTGCCAGTACCTCGTCTCCTACCTTCCAAACTTTACAGAAGCTTCTGTAAAGTTTGGAAGGTAGGAGACGAGGTACTGGCAGAAGTAAAGCTGTGAGTACCGGGCGTGAGTCGTGCTTCGGTAGCTCAGTTGGTAGAGCACTTGCCCGCGAAAGGCAAAGGTCCCGAGTTCGAGTCTCGGTCGGGCACACAGTTTTAATCTGCCAGGAAGTTTCATATCAGCGCACACTCCGCTGCAGAGTGAAAATCTCATTCTGGGAACATATTTTATGATTGCATTTTGAAACGATAGCAGTCACTTCTTGTGTGAAGCAGTCTTGTTTTGAAATTACAGAAATTATTCCGAAATAGTAAAGTGTTTCAAAATGTGAGAAAAATGTTCCAGGGTGCATGTATCTCTGAAGAATTATAGTAATGAATGGTTCAAATGGCTCTGAGCACTATGGGACTTAACATCTGTGGTCATCAGTCCCCTAGAACTTAGAACTACTTAAACCTAACTAACCTAAGGACATCACACACATCCATACCCTAGGCAGTATTCGAACATGTGACCGTAGCAGTCGCGCGGTTGCGGACTGAGCTCCTAGAACCGCTCGGCCACCGCGGCCGGCTATGGTACTGAAACTTGCAATCGTTTCAGTTGAGAAAATCTTGTAAATACTGTATTTATTAGTGTATCTTTTACATTATTACTATACTACTATACTATAGTATACTACAGTGATCAGTAAGTGAAATAAAATTAAGCATCAGTATTAACAACAACCAGTTACTAGTCAAATTCATTTTGAAAAAGAAGCTACATTAATTTTCATATTCAATTTGAATGAATTTAGATGTTAGTGAAACTCAGTTAATTTGGAAGTAACACACGTTCCATCGTAAAAATTCATCTACTTCAAGATAAAAGATGCTGCACAATTAGCGAAGTATGGTTCACCTATCCACACTTCAACTACTTTTCAAAATATACAGGTTTTCATTCACCATAAAACATACAATACCCCAAAACTAGCTTTAATATTTCATACAGTACTTAAATATGTAGAACTAGCACAAAACACGAACTCATTTCTCTCAACTGCAAAAACTGTAGAAGATGCTACAATATACTTTAATGTGCATTGCTTTATGTGACTATAAAATCATTCACTAGATTTAAGAGCCGACAGTGGAACTTGTTCTTACATACACTGTCCTCCAGGTGCAACACTCTCCCACAACACATAGCACTAAGACGAACGGCATTATAACACATCGTCCGCACCGCTCAAAAGAGGAAAAGAGACCCAAAGACGTGCTCGGTCTGCGACGCGCTCGCACTGGCAGTATTCACGTACGTGACTGACAGCGGCTTTATCGCAGAAAGTCGACAAGAGTTTGCAGGGCGGTAAACACGCCGGGGCCCTTTCCAAATACGGCTTGTAAATGACGTACACGTCCCTTCCATCTGCCCGTGGCACCCTCTCCGGCCGGGATAAAAGCTCTCTCTCGGCCGGCACTTTTCGATCCGTGAATGCGTCGGACCCGATCCTCTGTTGACCGGCAGCGGCGGCGGCGGCGGCGGCGGCGCTCTGCTGGAGGACTGCGTGCTCGTGACAAAGGGCCGGATCGAGTGTTTGTCGCGATGACCCAGGTCGAGCGGGCAGCTCCACGCCGGTCGATACTCGTTGAGTCGAGGGTGACAGGCGCCGCGCACGGCAGGCTAACCTGCCAGGGGCAGCCGCCGCGTCACCCGCCTCCCCTGACCCCTAGGCCACCCGCGATGCGATGCCCGAAGGGAATCCGCCCTACACAGCAGTCCAATCCAGCGAAGAAATATAGTAGCCGCTCTCTGGGACATTATGACCTTATGATCTCGCTACTTCACTCTATATACACTGCGTAACTTCGGACAAAGACAGAAGAATCTGGTGCTCTGTTTCAGGATTCTGTAGCCTAATTTAAATACTTTTCCCTTAACAGCAGTCAGCTTTCAAGTTGCGACAAAGTATCAACCATATCATAGCAAATTAGAGTTTTGCGCGGTTTCCTTAAGAGATACTTCCACACTCACAATACAGAAAGCAAACATAGAGCGTTTTTTGAGGCAATTGATAATGATGCAAAAGAAAGATTAATAACGGTGTCCATATTACAGCTATCATGAGTCGTTAATTGTACATATACTACCAGGTGATGAAAAAGTCAGTATAAATTTGAAAACTTAATAAACTACGCGATAATGTAGATAGAGACGTAAAAATTGACACACATGCTTGGAATGGAATGGGGTTTTATTCGAATAAAGAAAACACCCCATATTGCTAGACGCGTGAAAGATCTCTTGCGCCCGTCGTTTGGTGATGATCGTGTGCTCAGCCGCCACTTTCGTCATGCTTGGCCTCCCAGGTCCCCAGACCTCAGTCCGTGCGATTATTGGCTTTGGGGTTACCTGAAGTCACAAGTGTATCGTGAACGATCGTCATCTCTACGGATGCACAAAGACAACATCCGACGCCAATGCCTCATCATAACTCCGGACATGCTTTACAGTGTGTTCACAACATTATTCCTCGACTGCAGCTATTGTTGAGGAATGATGGTGGACATATTGAGCATATCCTGTAAAGAACATCATCTTTGCTTTGCCTTACTTTGTTATGCTAACTATTGCTATTCTGATCAGACGAAGCGCCATCTGTCGGACATTTTTTGAACGTTTGTATTTTTTTGTTTCTAATAAAACCCCATGTCATTCCAAGCATGTGTGTATATTTGTACCTCTCTATATACATTATTCCGTGATTTATTCAGTTTTCAAATTTATACTGCCTCTTTGATCACCCAGTATTTAGTTGGGAGCAAGGCTTGCATTGAAAACTTCCTGGTAGCTTAAAGTTATATGACGAACCAGAACCCGAAACTCGAACCTTTGGAGTTGAGGTACTGGTAGATGTAAAGCTGTCGGTCATCCTGGATGGCCAAGACTTTAGAGCGCTTACCCGTGAAAGGCGGAAGTATCAGTTTTGGGTAGCGGTCCGGCAGAATGTTTCAAATATCCAGGAAGTTTCAAATAATGAACTGATCAAGACCCAAGAATGATAACGTGAAGTCAAGAGCCGAGTATCCGCCGATGAGCATATTATCCTCAGTATCTAAATCCTTGTACTATACTGTTCATGCACAGCTGTCTGACTACCTCAGACGTCTAACATCGGCATAGATATCAATCATACTTCCATGAACTCAAAGTACAACAACTGAGTCAATCATAGTGACTGACGACATCGACTATGCCATGCACAAGCGTGAAGTGACCATTTTAACAATGATCGTTTTTAGTGGGACTTTAGAGGTTTCTTTTGGAAACGATATGTTTGTATTCTGCGAACAGTACTACGCTCCGATCTCTGGCTGCCTGAAAAACATATTATTTATTTCCTGTGTTAGGTACTGAAAACCCGAGAAGTGAAGACCCTAAATAAAATCTTTATTTGGACTGATTACTAGTTTCGGCCTTTGTTTTACGACCATCATTCACTTACACAGGCCACGAATGACAAAACGTTGTTTTTGATTATGACTTCTTTGGATGCTGTCATTTTAAGAATTAAATTATTCGTTCTAAGATTATCCACCATAAACCTCGATGCAACTCATCATACTGTTATAAATTTTATTCCACATATCATCAGTCAGGTCATTCCATACCGCACTGACCTCTCTCACAGCAGCGAACAGACTTTTACTAACCTATACTACGAGACTCTACAACTCTCCCACCAGCCGCATACAACAATGTCGACCCACATTCTTCTATTGTTAGACAAAAGATCTGCCATATGTAGCACAGCACTCAACAGAGATGCATACAATCTCATAATCGAAACTCGCACAACTCAACATGTGAGGATACTGAAATCACACGGTACCGTTGGAAGTACCATCTGCCTTCACAGTACTTAGCAGAAAATGGACGTATGTGTGGATGCTGCTGGTCATAGCGTCAAAACTCTTTTGTGAAAGATCTGTTTCTTATAATACACGACGCACCACGAAGGAATTATCTTATTGGGACAGAAATCGGTAGATGTCATGTGCGTGTACAGACAAACAAATGACTGAAGCTCAGAAGTATTGAATGATTTATTCAAGAGAAAGACATTCGCAATTTGAGCAAGTGAATAATGCGTTGGCTTACCTCTGGCTCATTCGGCTTGGCACTGTCTGATGGAATTGTGGGATGTCCTCTTGATGGTTACCGCACCAAATTTTGTCCAGTTGGCAAGTTTGTTGGAGGATCCCGTTCATAATTCAGCAAACGGTCTCTTTTGTGTGAAGATCCAGTGGTCTTGCTGTCCAATGTAAGGTTTGGCCAGCAGTATAAATTTGCCCCCTGTGCGGGCGGGCATTATCTTGCTGAAACTTAAGCATAGGATGGCTTTCCATGTAGGGCAGCTATGGGACTGTACTGTAAGAATGCTGCGGATGACAACCAAAGGGTCCTGCTATGAAATGAAATGGCAGCCCAGACAATAACTCCTCATTGTCGGGTATATAGCGGGTGGCAGTCAAGTTGTTGCCCCACCACTGTCCAGGGCGTTTCCTGCCACATTTTCGCTAGTCATCGGTCTCAAATCGAAGTGAGACTCACTGCTGCTGCAGACAATAAGAGTCCCGTTTGAATGTGCCCGACACCAGTACAAACGGGATTTTGGTTGTACAGACGTCAATGGTAGCCGGTGCAAGGGTCGCTGTGATCTCAGCCCCCTTTCTGTGAGCAGTGTATTAATGGTCGTTGTGCTCACTGAAGCCAACGTTTCACGTCGGATACATGATAATGATAAATCTGGCTCTGAGTGGCTCTTTGACGATTGCTCAGTCCTCACGTTCTGTCGTCTCTGTAGGTCGACCACTTCCTTCATGATGCTGTGTTCAGTCGTGGTTCATCCATTCCGACCAACTTCGTCGAATAGTGGCATCGCCCTCATTCAAATGTCGAGCTAATTGGCGATTCCTTCATCCATTTTCGAGCCCAACTACACTCCCTCTCTCGAATGCTGATATGTAGGCATATTATTCGCACTCCAATCTGTGACTCATATTTACTGTCCAACCGAGTACTTGGAACAAAACTTCGTAAGACTTATGTCCTGGTATTGACATGTCTCCTGGTCACTATCCTTGCCAGCTGCAAGTTAAAATGGCGCCATTGCAGCACACATTCATCCATAGGCCGCCAAAGTTTACAGTTTTGCATGTTACGTCGATACCTGTATCGTTGAAATGGCTCCGAGCACTATGCGACTTAACTTCTGAGGTCAGCAATAGCCTAGAACTAATTAAACCTAACAAACCTAAGGACATCACACACATCCATGCCCGAGGCATGATTCGAACCTGCGACCGCAGCGGTCGCTCGGTTCCAGACTGTTGCGCCTAGAACCGCACGGCCACTCCGGCCGGTGATACGTGTATGAATATAAATTTGTGACTTATAACTCCTTCGTGGCGTGCCGCTTTTTTTTTTGTCTTAAAATGTATAATCCATTTACCTTGAGCCTTACCAATACAACTGTGGAATGACATTGTTCTCCCGTCATACCTGCAGTTAGGTCCATTACCACTCGTAGCGTGAAAAGCTTTCACTGTTACGCCTAGCCACCAACGGGCATGTTACCGCGGCGCTACTACATCTCGCACTACCTGACAGGCCCTTTGTGTCTGCTGAATCTGCTCTCCCATCTCCCGCGCCGGTCTGCAAATGATTTATTAACGCCCAGCTCGGCGCATTGACACAACGTATCTCGCGGGTAACATCGCTCGCGCGTCGCCGGTCCATTAATTCCATAGACACGGAACCTGTTCTTCAATCGACTGACCAGACGCAGCAGACGCCCACGCGACGCGTGAAGGACGCACCTGAAATATACGTAATGAGCTCGATGCGACTGCCTGTCACAGAGGCGGCATTTAGCGCTCCAGGTGGGTAACTGTGCGTGCCGCAGCGGCGAGCGCAGCTCGGTGGGCGCGGACCGGCGTCCGCACAAAACCGCGGTTATCTGCGGGTAGCTGCGGGCGCCCGCCGAAGGCCCGCGCGGAGCGGAGCCGAGCGGAGCACAGCTCAGCCGAGCTGTGTGCGGGAGGTGGCTGCCGCGGCAGATATTACGGGCATTATCCGGCCTGCCTTTCTCCCGGCCCATTCTGTTTCAGCCTTCCTTTGTCGACAAAGCACAAAAACGGAGGGGATGGTGAAGAGCAGGGAGGGTTGGGGGATGTCCTGTCAGAGCTCCCAATGCAAGTACCGCCATTTTATCAGTGGGCCGCCGAATTCATTACCTCTTCCGGTGTGGTAGCCTAATGCGAATTAATTCCATCAATTTATCTTGCCTAGTGGCCACGTACTGAGCGACAGTCTTTGACAAAAATTGCTTTCTCACGTCTTTTTGTATTTTTTTAATCTTTCCTCATCTCCCTTAATGCTCCCTTTGCATTATTCTCGGGAATTAATGACTCCTTGTTCCTAAAACTTGCCTTTTCCCATTCTTCCATTTCTTTTTGTCATTATCTTCTCGAAGAAGCAGAAGCCTTAACATAACACAGTTCCACCTGAGTTCTAGCCGTAATGGGAAAGAAAGACGAATACGGTGTTTAGGCGCCTCAGTCTCGAACCGCACGACCGGTACGGTCGCAGGTTCGGATCCTTCCTCCGGCATGGATGTGTGTGATGTCCTTAGTTAGGTTTAAGTAGTTCTAAGTTCTAGGGGACTGATGACCACTGCAGTTGAGCCCCATAGTGCTCAGGGCCATTTTTTGCAAGCCTTCGTATAGAGCTCTTCATACATACTCCACAACTAACCGTAGGCTGCATGACGGAGAGCACCTTCTACAACTGCTAGTCATTCGCTTTCGTGTTTCACTTGCAGATGAGGCGAGGGAAACACCTCTGTATATACGGCTAAATACGAGAACTAATTTATCTCGACTTTACTGTCCTTACAAGGAATGTACGTCGATATCAACAGAATCATTCTGTAGTCATCTGCAAATGCCAGTTCTCAAATTGTTTTAATTGAGTTTCGAGCAAAGAACGACGCCTCCCCTCCAGGGTTTCCCATTTTGCGAAGCGTCTCCGTTATACTAGAGGGCTGGTCGAACCTACCGATAGCAACTGTAGCAGCCTGTCTTTGAATTTCTTCAGTGGATTCCTAAAATCCGACCTGGTGGGGATCTAAACACTCGAGTAGTTGCCAAGAAATTGTCGCACTAGTGGTCTACATGCAATCTCTTGTACAAATGAGCTGCAGTTCCCGAAAACTCTGCCGGCCTTGGTGGCCGAGTGGTTCTAGGCGCTACAGTCTGGAACCGCGCGACCACTACGGTCGCAGGTTCGAATCCTGCCTCGGGCATGAATGTGTGTGATGTCCTTAGGTTAGTTAGGTTTAAGTAGTTCTAAGTTCTAGGGGACTGATGACCTCAGCAGTTAAGTCAGATAGTGCTCACAGCCATTTGAATGATTTGAACATAAGCTCTCCCAATAACTCGAAGCCTACCATTCTCCTTCCCAATCACCGACCTTGCTCGGTCGTTCCATTTCATATTGCTTTGCAACGTTCCGATAGACATTTAAGCGCCCTGATTGTCGCAAGCACCACATCACAAATATTGTATTCGAAAATTTCAGAATTGGAGATGGAAATGCCGTGTGGTTAGGGCCTCCCGTCCGAAGGACCAGTCGCCTGGTGCAAGTCTTTCGAGCTGACGCCACTTGGGCGACTTGAGTGTCGATGGGGATGAAATGATGATGATAAGGACAACACAACTCCCAGTCCCTGAAAGGATAAAATCTCCGACCCAGCCGGGAGTCGAACCGAGCCGTTATGTATGACATTCCATCGCGCTGACCACTCAGCTACCAGATGCGGACATTTCAGAATTGTTTACCCAATTCATGTGCAGTACTTACGTTCTTTCACGCAAAACCCTCATTCATCACATCAAATAGCAATTATGCCTCAGTCGACCACTACCCTCAAAGTCACAAAACAAAGTCACTTTCATGTACACTAGAGCGTCATCTGCAATCAGTTGACTCTGCTGATTACTCAGTCGATCAGATCATTTATACTGAGCGATCAAAAGTATCAGGACACCTGGCTGACAGCGACCTACAAATTCGTGGTGTCCTCTATCCCTAATGCTGACATTCAGTATGGTGTTGGCCAACACTTAGCTTTGATAACAGCTTCCACTTTCGCAGACAAACGTTCAGTCAGAGGGAAAAATGGTTGCCTATATGCCTCCGTATGAGCCCTAATCTATCTTATCTTTGTGGTCTTTCCGCGAAATGTAAGTTGGCGGCGGTAAAATTGCACTGCAGTCAGCCTCAAATGCTAGTTTTCTAAATTTCCTCAGTAGCGATTCACGAAAAGAATGCCTCCTTTCCTCTAGAGAGTCCCACCTGAGTTCCTGAAGCATTACCGTAACACTCGCGTGATGATGAAACCTACCATGAACAAATCTAGCAGCCCGCCTCTGAATTGTTTCTATGTCCTCCCTCAATCCGATCTGATTGTTGTTGTTGTTGTTGTTGTGGTCTACAGTCCTGAGACTGGTTTGATGCAGCTCTCCATGCTAATCTATCCAGTGGGAGCTGCTTCATCTCCCAGTTCCTACTGCAACCTACATCCTTCTGAATCTGATTAGTGTATTCATCTCTTGGTCTCCCTCTACGATTTTTACCCTCCACGCTGCCCTCCAATACTAAATTGGTGATCCCTTGATGCCTCAGGACATGTCCTACCAACCGATGCCTTCTTCTAGTCAAGTTGTGCCACAAACTTCTCTTCTCTCCAATCCTATTCGCCGGCCGCGGTGGTCTCGCGGTTAAGGCGCTCAGTCCGGAACCGCGCGACTGCTACGGTCGCAGGTTCGAATCCTGCCTCGGGCATGGATGTGTGTGATGTCCTTAGGTTAGTTAGGTTTAAGTAGTTCTAAGTTCTAGGGGACTGATGACCACAGAAGTTAAGTCCCATAGTGCTCAGAGCCATTTGAACCATTTGAACCAATCCTATTCAATACTTCCTCATTAGTTATGTGATCTACCCATCTAATCTTCAGTGTTCTTCTGTAGCACCACATTTCAAAAGCTTCTATTCTCTTCTTGTCCTAGCTATTTATCGTCCATGTTTCACTTCCATACATGGCTACACTCCATACAAATACTTTCAGAAACGACTTCCTGACACTTAAATCTATACTAGATCTTAACAAATTTCTCTTCTGCAGAAATGCTTTCCTCGCCATTGCCAGTCTACATTTTATATCCTCTCTACTTCGAACATCATCAGTTATTTTGCTCCCCAAATAGCAAAACTTCTTTACTACTTTAAGTGTCTCATTTCCTAATCTAATTCCCTCAGCATCACCCGACTTAATTCGACTACATTCCATTATCCTCGTTTTGTTTTTGTTGATGTTCATCTTATACCCTCCTTTCAAGACACTATCCATTCCATTCAACTGTTCTTCCAAGTCCTTTGCTGTCTCTGACAGAATTACAATGTCATCGGCGAACCACAAAGTTTTTATTTCTTCTCCATGGATTTTAATACCTACTCCGAATTTTTCTTTTGTTTCCTTCACTGTTTGCTCAATATACAGACTGAATAACATCGGGGAGAGACTACAACCCTGTCTCACTCCCTTCCCAACCAGTGCTTCCCTTTCATGTCCTTCGACTCTTATAACTGCCATCTGGTTTCCGTACAAATTGTAAATAGCCTTTCGCTCCCTGTATTTTACCCATGCCACCTTTAGAATTTGAAAGAGAGTATTCCAGTCAACATTGTCAAAAGCTTTCTCTAAGTCTACAAATGCTAGAAACGTAGGTTTGCCTTTCCTTAATCTAGCTTCTAAGATAAGTCGTAGGGTCAGTATTGCCTCACGTGTTCCAACATTTCTACGGAATCAAAACTGATCTTCCACGAGGACGGCTTCTACTAGTTTTTCCATTCGTCTGTAAAAAATCCGCGTTAGTATTTTGCAGCTGTGACTTATTAAACTGATAGTTCGGTAATTTTCGCATTTGTCAACACCTGCTTTCTTTGGGATTGGAATTATTATATTCTTCTTGAAGTCTGAGAGTATTTCGCCTGTTTCATACATCTTGCTCACCAGATGGTAGAGTTTTGTCAGGACTGGCTCTCCCAAGGCTGTCAGTAGTTCTAATGGAATGTTGTCTACTCCCAGGGCCTTGTTTCGACTCAGGTCTTTCAGTTCTCTGGCGGACCCTTCATGCAGTAGTATATCTCCCATTTCATCTTCATCTACATCCTCTTCCATTTCCATAATTTTGTCCTCAAGTACATCGCCCTTGCATAGACCCGCTATATACTCCTTCCACCTTTCTGCTTTCCCTTCCTTGCTTAGAACTGGGTTTCCACCTGAGCTTTTGATATTCATACAGTTGGTTCTCTTTTCTCTGAAGATCTCTTTGATTTTCCTGTAGGCTATATCTATCTTACCCCTCGTGAGATAAGCCTCTACATCCTTACATTTGTCCTCTACCCATCCCTGGTTAGCCATTTTGCACTTCCTGTCGATCTCATTTTTGAGACGTTTGTATTCCTTTTTGCCTGCTTCATTTACTGCATTTTTATATTTTCTCCTTTCATCAATTAAATTCAGTATATCTTCTGTTACCCAAGAATTTCTACCAGCCCTCATCTTTTTATCTACTTGATCCACTGCTACCTTCACTACTTCATCCCTCAAAGCTACCCATTCTTCTTCTACTGTATTTCTTTCCCCCATTCCTGTCAATTGTTCCCTTATTTTCTCCCTGAGACTCTTGACAACCTCTGGTTCTTTCAGTTTATCCAGGTCACATCTCCTTAAATTCCCGCCTTTTTGCCGTTTCTTCAGTTTTAATCTACAGGTCATAACGAATAGATTGGGGTCAGAATCCAAATCTGCCCCTGGAAATGTCTTACAATTTAAAACCTGGTTCCTAAATCTCTGTCTTACCATTATATAATCTATCTGAAACCTCCAGGCTTCTTCCATGTATACAACCTTCTTTTATGATTCTTGAACGAAGTGTTAGCTATGATTAAGTTGTGCTCGGTGCAAAATTCTACCAGGCGGCTTCCTCTTTCATTTCTTACCCCAAATCCATATTCACCTACTACGTTTCCTTCTCTCCCTTTTCCTACTGCCGAATTCCAGTCACCCATGACTATTAAATTTTCGTCTCCCTTCACAATCTGAATAATGTCTTTTATTTCATCATACAGTTCTTCAATTTCTTCGTCATCTGCAGAGCTAGTTGGCATATAAACTTGTAATACTGTAGTAGGCGTGGGCTTCGTATCTATCTTGGCCACAATAATGCGTTCACTATGCTGTTTGTAGGAGCTTACCTGCAATCCTGTTTTACTATTCATAATTCAACCTATTCCCGCATTACCCCTATTTGATTTTGTGTTTAAAACCCAGTACTCACCTGACCAGAAATCTTGTTCCTCCTTCCACCGAACTTCACTAATTCCCACTATATCGAACAGTAACGTATCCATTTCCCTTTTTAAATTTTCTAACCTACCTGCCCGATTAGGGGATCTGACATTCCACGCTCCGATCCGTAGAACGCCAGTTTTCTTTCTCCTAATAACGACATCCTCTTGAGTAGTCCCCGCCCGGAGATCCCAATGGGGGACCATTTTACCTGCGGAATATTTTACCCAAGAGGACCCAATCATCATTTAACTATACAGTAAAGCTGCATGCCCTTGGGAAAAATTACGGCCGTAATTTCCCCTTGCTTTCAGCCGTTCGCAGTACCAGAATAGCAAAGCCATTTTGGTTAATGTTACAAGGCCAGATCAGTCAATTATCCAGACTGTTGCCCTTGCAACTACTGAAAAGCTGCTGCCCCTCTTCAGGAACCACACGTTTGTCTGGCCTCTCAACAGATACCCCTACGTTGTGGTTGCACTTACGTTACGGCTATCTGTATCGCTCAGGCACGCAAGCCTCCCGACCAACGGCAAGGTCCATGGTTCATAGGGATCCCAAACGCTCGAGCAGTACTCAAAAACAGGTCGTATTAGTGTTTTATAAGCGGTCTCCTTTACAGATGAACCACATCTTCCCAAAATTATAACAATGAACCGAAGACGACTATCTGCCTTCCCCACAACTGCCATTACATGCTTGTCCCACTTCATATCACTCTGCAATGTTACGCCCAAATATTGAATCGACATGACTGTGTCATGCGCTACACTGCTGATGGAGTATTCAAAAATTACGGGATTCTTGTTCCTATTTATCTGCATTAATTTACATTTAGTTATATTTAGAGTTAGCTGCCATTCATTACGGCAATCACAAAACCTGTCCAAGTCTTCTTGTATCCTCCTACAGTCACTTAACGACGACACGTTCCCGTACACCACAGCATCATCAGAAAACAGCCGCACATTGCTATCCACCCTATCCAAAAGATCATTCATGTAGATAGAAAACAACAGCGGACATACCACACTTGCCTGGCGCACTCCAGATGATACCCTCACCTCCGATGAACACTCATCATTGAGGACAACGTACTGGGTTGTATTGTTTAAGAAGTCTTCGATCCACTCACAGTCATGGGAACCAACGCATATGCTCGTACCTTAGTTAGGAGTCTGCAGTGGGGCACTGAGTCAAACGCTTTCCGGAAGTCAAATGGCATCCGTCTGATACCCTCCATCCATGGTTCGCTAGATATCATGTGAAATAAGGGCGAGTTGCGTTTCGCAGGAGCGATGCTTTCTAAAGTCGTGCTCATGCATGGACATCAACTGCTCTGTCGCAAGGAAATTCATTATATTCGAACTCAGAATATGTTCGAGAATCCAGCAACAAACCGATGTTAAGGATATTGGTCTAATTTTGAGGAGCCCTCCTTCTACCCTTCTTATATACAGGCGTCACCTGCGCATTTTTCCGGTCACATATAGGAAGTACCCGTGGTCTAGGGGTAGCGTCTTTGATTCATAATCAAAGACGTCTTCGGTCCCGGGTTCGATCCCCGCCACTGCCTAAATTTTGATAAATAACCAGCATTGGCGGCTGAAGACTTCCGGCATAAGAAGTCAGCCTCATTCTGCCGACGGCCTTGTCAAAGGGGGCGGAGGAGCGGATAGAGGTTCAGGGCACTCTCTTGTCCTAGGGGTGGGAAATTGCCCCTATAGGCGGAAGAACCAGCAATGATCAACGACATGAGGATGCAGAAGGCAATGGAAACCACTGCATTAAAGACACGTAACGTGTATCCACAGGACATGTGGCCTGTAATTGAAGAAGTGTCTCTCCATTGGCAAAAGATTCCGGAATAGTCCCCCATTCGGATCTCCGGGAGGGGACTGACAAGGGGGAGGTTATCATGAGAAAAAGATTGAATAATCAACGAAAGGATAACGTTCTACGAGTCGGGGCGTGGAATGTCAGAAGCTTGAACGTGGTAGGGAAACTAGAAAATCAGAAAAGGGAAATGCAAAGGCTCAATCTAGATATAGTAGGGGTCAGTGAACTGAAGTGGAAGGAAGACAAGGATTTCTGGTCAGATGAGTATCGGGTAATATCAACAGCAGCAGAAAATGGTATAACAGGTGTAGGATTCGTTATGAATAGGAAGGTAGGGCAGAGGGTGTGTTACTGTGAACAGTTCAGTGGCCGGGTTGTTCTAATCAGAATCGACAGCAGACCAACACCGACAACGATAGTTCAGGTATACATGCCGACGTCGCAAGCTGAAGATGAACAGATAGAGAAAGTGTATGAGGATATTGAAAGGGTTATGCAATATGTAAGGGGGGACGAAAATCTAATAGTCATGGGTGACTGGAATGCAGTTGTAGGGGAAGGAGTAGAATAAAGGTTACAGGAGCATATGGGCTTGGGACAAGGAATGAAAGAGGAGAAAGACTGAGTTCTGTAACAAGTTTCAGCTAGTAACAGCGAATACCCTGTTCAAGAATCACAAGAGGAGGAGGTATACTTGGAAAAGGCCGGGAGATACGAGAAGATTTCAATTAGATTACATCATGGTCAGATAGAGATTCCGAAATCAGATACTGGACTGTAAGGCGTTCCCAGGAGCAGATATAGACTCAGATCACAATATAGTTGTGATGAAGAGTAGGCTGAAGTTCCAGACATTAGTCAGGAAGAATCAATACGCAAAGAAGTGGGATACAGAAGTACTAAGGAATGACGAGATACGTTTGAAGTTCGCTAACGCTTTAGATACATCATGGTCAGCAATAAGGAATAGTGCAGTAGGCAGTACAGTTGAAGAGGAATGGACATCTCTAAAAAGGGCCATCACAGAAGTTGGGAAGGAAAGCATAGGTACAAAGAAGGTAGCTGCAAATTAACCATGGGTAACAGAAGATATACTTCAGTTGACTGATGAAAGGAGTAAGTACAAACATGTTCCGGGAAAATCAGGAATACAGAAATACAAGTCGCTGAGGAATGAAATAAATAGGAAGTGCAGGGAAGCTAAGACGAAATGGCTGCAGGAAAAATGTGAAGACATCGAGAAAGATATGATTGTCGGAAGGACAGACTCAGCATACAGGAAAGTCAAAACAACCTTTGGTGACATTAAAAGCAACGGTGGTAACATTAAGAGTCCAACGGGAATTCCACTGTTAAATGCAGAGGAGAGAGCAGATTGGTGGAAAGAATACATTGAAAGCCTCTATGAGCGTGAAGATTTGTCTGATGTGATAGAAGAAGAAACAGGAGTCAATTTAAAAGAGATAGGGGATCCAGTATTAGAATCGGAACTTAAAAGAGCTTTGGAGGAATTACGGTCAAATAAGGCAGATGGGTTAGATAACATTCCATCAGAATTTCTAAAATCATTGGGGGAAGTGGCAACAAAACGACTATTCACGTTGGTGTGTAGAATATATGAGTCTGGCGACATACCATCTGACTTTCGGAAAAGCATCATCCACACAATTCCGAAGACGGCAAGAGCTGACAAGTGCGAGAATTATCGCACAATCAGCTTAACAGCTCATGCATCGAAGCTGCTTACAAGAATAATATATAGAAGAATGGAAAAGAAAATTGAGAATGCGCTAGGTGACGATCAGTTTGGCTTTAGGAAAAGTAAAGGGACGAGAGAGGCAATTCTGACGTTACGGCTAATAAAGGAAGCAAGGCTAAAGAAAAATCAAGACACTTTCATAGGATTTGTCGACCTGGAAAAAGCGTTCGACAATATAAAATGGTGCAAGCTGTTCGAGATTCTGAAAAAAGTAGGGGTAAGCTATAGGGAGAGACGGGTCATATACAATATGTACAACAACCAAGAGGGAATAATAAGAGTGGACGATCAAGAACGAAGTGCTCGTATTAAGAAGGGTGTAAGACAAGGCTGTAGCCTTTCGCCTCTACTCTTCAATCTGTACATCGAGGAAGCAATGATGTAAATAAAAGAAAGGTTCAGGAGTGGAATTAAAATACAAGGTGAAAGGATATGAATGATACGATTCGCTGATGACATTGCTATCCTGAGTGAAAGTGAAGAAGAATTAAATGATTGCTGAACGGAATGAACAGTCTAATGAGTACACAGTATGGTTTGAGAGTAAATCGGAGAAAGACGAAGGTAATGAGAAGTAGTAGAAATGAGAACAGCGAGAAACTTAACATCAGGATTGATGGTCACGAAGTCAATGAAGTTAAGGAATTCTGCTACCTAGGCAGTAAAATAACCAATGACGGACGGAGCAAGGAGGACATCAAAAGCAGTCTCGCTATGGCAGAAAAGGCATTTCTGGCCAAGAGAAGTCTACTAATATCAAATACCGGCCTTAATTTGAGGAAGAAATTTCTGAGAATGTACGTCTGGAGTACAGCATTGTATGGTGGTGAAACATGGACTGTGGGAAAACCGGAACAGAAGAGAATCGCAGCATTTAAGATGTGGTGCTATAGACGAATGTTGAAAATTAGGTGGGCTGATAAGGTAAGGAACGAGGAGGTTCTACGCAGAATCGGAGAGGAAAGGAATATGTGGAAAACACTGATAAGGAGAAGGGACAGGATGACAGGACATCTGATAAGACATGAGGGAATGACTTCCATGCTACTAGAGGGAGCTGTAGAGGGCAAAAACTGTAGAGGAAAACAGAGATTGGAATACGTCAAGCAAATAATTGAGGACGTAGGTTGCAAGTGCTACTCTGAGATGGAAAGGAATTCTTGGCGGGCCGCATCAAACCAGTCAGTAGACTGATGACAAAAAAAAAAAAACGCAGTCATTTTTCCCTCGTTCTGTTTGGGAGTGGAACAGGGAGAGAAGATGCTAGTTGTGGTACGAGGTACTCTCCGCAACGCACCGTATGGTGCGGAGTATGTACGTAGATGTAGATGTAGAATAGGTGCTTGGTCGCCATCCTCGAATTGCTCTTTAACACTGTGAAGCAAGAAGGTGCTTAAAACGTTAATGTAGGCCTGTGCTGTGATAGTACCACGCAAAACAACAAGGGGTGCAAGCCCCCTTCATGCAAAACACGACCACCACCGACCCCAAATTTTACCTGTGGGCACTACACACGCTGGCAGATGACGTTCAGCGGGCATTCGCCATACGGACACCGGTTCGCCACATTGTGTATCGTGATTCGTCACTCCACACGACGTTTTTATGTTTTTCCACTGTTCAGTTTCCAATGTTTACGCTCCGTACACCAAGGGAGGCGTCCATTGATGTCTGGCTTTTGAGCAGCCGCTCGGCCACGAAATATAAGTTTTCTCATCACCTGCCTAACTGTCATGGTGGATAATGATGCAGTTTGGAATTCCTGTGTGACGGTCCGGATACATGTCTGCCTATTACACATTACGACCCTCTTCAACTGCCGCCGGTCTCAGTCAGTCAACAGACGCGGTCGGCCTGTACGCTTTTGTGTTGTACGTGTCCCTCCACGTTTCCACTTCACTATCACATCGGAAACAGTGGACCTAGGGATGTTTAACAGTGTGGAAATCTCGCGTACAGACGAACGCGACACAACTAGCACCCAGTCACCTGACCACGTTCGAAGGCAGTGAGTTCCGTGGAGCGCTCCATCTGCTCTCTCACTATGTCTAATCACTACGGAGTTCGCTGATATCGATTACCAGGCAGTAGGTGGCAGCACAATGCACGTAATATGAAAAACGTATGTTTTTGGGGGTGTCTGGATACTTTTGATCACATAGTCTATGTATATAGAGAACAAGAGCGGTCCTGAATGAGATTTTCACTCTGCAGCGGAGTGTGCGCTGATATGAAACTTCCTCGCAGATTAAAACTGTGTGCCGGATCGAGACTCGAACTCGGGACCTTTGCCTTTCGTGGGAAAGTCCTCAACCAACTGAGCTGGGTAGCTCAGTTGGTAGAGCACTTGCCCGCGAAAGGCAAAGGTCTTTCTTCATTCAATCTCCTTCTTCTCGTGTCCTCTTGTTTCGCTTTTTTCTTCTTCCTCTTAAGCTTCAGACTATTTTGTATAACCGTTACCAAAATATTCATTGACAAATTTCTTTTATTACTAGTAGCTGCTAAGTAGTTGTGTGTAGACGAGAGTTGTGTAACATTTGATGCGTGGTATGACACAAGGTCTCATCTGCTGTGGCGTAAGATTTAGCTCATGAAATACTAAACTTCATCATTCGGAATCTACTAGTGATCCATTAGTCTTCCTGTCTCTTGTTTATGTCCATAGGAAGTCTTTGGAATGCTTAGCGTGTGCATTTATCTTCACTTGTGTCTCTTGATGGAGGAAGTGTTATCTGATAGTATACCATATGCCATTTTAGCCTCAAGGCTGTTTCTTTGTCGATAGTTTATTCAGTTCGTTTATTTATTACAACAGTTTTTTGGATGATTCACATAGGTTACGGTTGTCATTTTCGCAGCAGCCCTCAACCGCTAGTATCACTCTTCTTTACGTGAAGAAACCACGACATTCATGTCACCATCGCAGACAAAGTAAACGACATGTGTCTAGACAACTAACTGTAATGCGACAGTACCTAAGTGACTGAGCAATTTCAGAGTACAATACTTTTTGCCTTTCTGTCTTAAAGTGGTAGCACATACTTCAAGAGTATACAAGTCAATAGCACTAATGCGTAGGGATTGATAATTTACTTCTTAGAATAATCAGATCTAGCATTAATACCTCATACTTTGCCTCCACCTGTCCCTTGAATCAGTTCTGCAGGTAACACTATAAAATTAAGTTGTTGCTAAGCAGCGTGATTGTGAAATCACAGCACCAGTAAGTTCGATATGCCTTTACTGATTGAATTACAGTGTTCCAACACCTTCAACAGACATATTACCTCCCTTAGCATTCAAGTAATCTCCAGAACATTTTTTTGCAAAAAAAATATAATCTACAGATCTTAATAAAGGGAGTACGACCCTGTTGAGGTCTAGTTAGGCTCTTAGTATTCACTTAGCACCAAACCGCACTGAAAAATAAACGTAATAACGTATGCACAGCAAGTAAATTTTCCTGGTGTCTACCTTGCAGCCTGTGCCGATTTAATAAGGCAGTCATTATTATTAACAAAGTGGGTCTCGAGAACAGTCTTCGCTTCATTCCGTTACTGTCCGGACTCTCATATATGCGGGGCAGGCAGTCCTTCACTGTAGTGCTCTCCCACGCCCCTTCAGCTGCTGGTGTAAACATCATGTGCTTAACGTCCACAGTCTCCTGGCGCCATGAGTGGGCATATTTGCTAACGACATTTATCTCCCATCATCATCATCATCATCATCATCATCATCATCATCAGTGTTCTGCGTAAAGGCAGGTTTTCACATGGTAGTTCTCCAGGCTGTCCGGTCTTCTGCCAGCCTCTTCAGGTCCGCATAATTTCCTCTTTCCCTTATGTCGCCCATCATCTTGTATCTCCTTCTTCATCACAGTCTTCTCCCACAAACCAATCCTTCCAAAGCATCTTCTAGCAATGTGCAATATGTCAAATCAAACTGAACCCTGATTTTCTACTAAATAAAACAATAAAACAAACACAGCCGGTTAGGCAGGAGAAATCGCAAGGTGTCTGCTACATACATACTAGGTCCTTAACATCTTAAACACCAACGCTCGTTTTCATTTATTTGTGCAGCCCCCTCTACACTGCACAGTGATGCTCTAACTCTTTGGTTCCAACTAAGCCGTTGTTCCAAACCTCATTTCGGGAAGTTCTCAGAACCCTTGCTTAGTAAACAATAGAAAGGATATTCTGCGTCACCTCAGAGCGAAGTATCTTTGCACAGTGGTATATTTTCCTTTTTTATGCGACGCCACCCGATTAACCATCAGCGAAATCGTCAGAATAGCTTAGAGTTTCGTAAATGTTTCCCACTCACGTGATGACATAGTCAAATATATGTGCAGCCATAGCATTTTACCAAGTAAAGTTCCTAAAAACCGCTAAGAAAACCAAGGGTGTTTGCATAAAAGCTACAGTTGCTTTAAAACGCAGCTGTAATGTTTTGTTGTGGACTTATTTCAATAATACGTATGAGAATTTATATGACATCCAAATAAAGAAAAGTGGGTATGTATTTCACGAGTTCGTAATAATCCTTTGGAATGTGGTTTAATGCTTCATTATTAATCCGTAGTTGGAAGCATATTGGTATCAAACGAATTTTCTGATTTCACAGCGCTAAAAAATTCAACAAATCAAATGTGATACAAACAGGTTCCGTTTATTTAGACACACCCAGGCACACCGATCTTGTGATACATACTTATACGTGACAAAATTCATCCTTCAAACTCTCTTGAAAAGATGTATAGAACACACGCAATAACATGAACGAGAATTTTCACTTGCGTCGGCAGTAGCCGTTAACTACTGTCAGCTCAGCCAGAAAAACTTTACGGGCGTGACGGTCGTTTGATCACATATGCATAGAACGCGTCGACGCGACGGCAACTTCTACTTGGCCGTTCTGACTGAGCTTGTAGTCATTTCCCTTTCAGATGAATTAGAGCCAAGCCTGAATTATAAGCGGGAGCCATGTGGGGAGGTGAGGCTACCTAGTGGGGTGCCTTCTGCCGTGCGAAGTGTTTGGCGCAAAAGTTGGGCAGCCCAGTGACAGACGTTTCGGCGATAAACCATACGCCACGCTAGCGACTGAGATTTTGCCCAGTAATACGTTGACAAACTTTGTGTGTCCCATGTTTGTGTTTAGAACCTCTTTTCTTCGTACAATATCTGTTCAATTAATTTTTAACATATTTTATAGTGCCATATTTGAAATGGTTTCTATTTTTATTTTTCACTCGTTTTATGAATATACGTACAGATTAATTCACTAAATTTATGACACAATGTTTTTTTCTTCAATAGCGTGTTTTTAAAGACTAGAAAATTTTGTAAATTGTTATGGGAGAGAAAATTTTTTGAAAATAATTAAAGAAATTAAGACTTATATAATTCTCCTGGTGACATAAAGATCATACAGGTGGGCGAAGTATTGGCGTGTGAATGCAACAAAGCAATCAGACCAAATGAACTGGAACACGCCTATGGCATTACTGACTAGGAGAGCCCATCTGGGGCATTCGACCGCCTGGTGTAAGTCTTTTTATTTGACGACACTTCGGTGGCTTTCTTGTCAATCATGATGAAACGACGATGAGGACAATACACACACACACACACACACACACACACACACACAGACCCGAAAGGAGAAAATTCTTAACCCGGTCGGGAATCGAATCCGGAACCTCGTGTCGAGTGTCAGCAGAGCTAACCACAGGACCATGAGCTACTGACAGTCATCCCTGCGTTTGCCTCAAGTGGTTTATGGAAACTACGAGGATCGTACAGCAACACACCACCTAGATAACACCAACGTTTGACTATAACAACTGTCCGGATACTCTGGTGAGTAAAAACATTATGACCACTTGCTTAATAATTTTTTTTTGTCTTTGGAACGAAATACATCACTCATTCTGGGTATCTGGGTTCCGGCAGTTTGTTGGTAGGTTTGTGGAGGTTTTTGGCATTGGAACAGGTAATTTGTGTAATAACGCGCCGCTGACTTGCGTACTGGGTGGTTTCACCCGATAGTAACCCAGATGTATTCTATAGGATTTAAACCAGGGTAATCTGGTTGCAGAGACATCAACGTGAGTGCACTATAATGATCCTCGAACTACTGTAGCACGGTTCTGGCTCCGAGACACGGGAGACACGGTCATTTATACCGCTGATAGATGACATCGGTGTCGGGGAAGACGTCACACATGAAGGGATGCAGGTGGTTCGCAGCTGTCAGCGTGTCTTCGATTACCACCACAAGTCCCATGAAAGTGCAAGAGAACAATGTTGCTCCCCCCAGCCTACGTCAGTGGCGGGCTACACGTTTTCAGCCACCGTTCATCTAGATGAAAGCGTTTATGGAGGTGACCATTGACCTTGCGTAACGGAGGTGCGATCCACCCGAAGAGCCGACGAGTTTCCGCTGATCGACGGTCAAGTCTCGATGGTGCCGTGTCCACTGCAACGTAACTGACGATGTCGTGGGTGAACACGTGACTCCGGAGCTCCATGTTCAGCAATGTACGACGAACGGTGTGCTTCGAAACATTTGTGCTTTCACCAGCATTGTGCTGTTTCGGCAGAGATGCCACATATCATCATCTATCCTATTTTACAAAAGTAATAGTTCAAATGGCTCTAAACACTATGGGACTCAACATCTGAGGTCATCAGTCACCTAGACTTAGAACTATTTAAACCTAACTAGCCTAAAGACATCACACACATCACGATTCCGGACTGAAGGGCCTATAACCGCTCGGCCACAGCGGCCGACCTATTTTACAGAGTAGGCAAACCTCAGAACCCCATGTTATCTGAAGAGTCGTGGATGCCCTACCATTTAGAGGCTCCGCTAATGTCACTGCCCTTCTGCCTCTTTCCGTAGATGCTCACGACAGTAGCACGTGACCATGTGGAAATGTGGAAAATCTTCTATTGGACAGACTTAACTAACCGTGCAAGAACGTTGCGTCGAACACGATCGTCATACACGCCTGGGGCAACCTGATAAATCAGTGGTAGTGGAGCATTGCCCGGGCATGGGGCATCGCACGTTTTACGAAAAGACCGAAATTATATTCCCATCGGCATCTTTCTGGAACTGTGTTGTTAAGGAGGCCATACTTACCGGTACGGTGGACAATCTCATCAACAGGGATGTTTTTCAATTACTCATCACCTGGAATCCAAGCACTGGCTGCCATTAAATCAAAGCAGGGAAAAGAAGAATTTCCGATTCATGACTCGACGCAAAGCACTGCTGAGATTTCATTCTGTTTCAACCGCAGATGCGTCCGACAGCAGAGCTATTGTCCACAGCATACGCGCGGAAGACCTTTCTGCGGCTCCCAGCAAGAGGCACTAGGAAGCGCCGCTTTTCTCCAACTGCGGGCGTCTTCCACCGCGCGTGTATTGTCTGCTCTTTTCCTGTTAAGTTTCGATGCCGCCATGCGATTATCATCCGGCGCGTCTTTGCAGTAGTGACAGTAGCAACTACCACTACCTGAAGATGTCGAGCAGTTGCATCGATGAAACATTGTGGGATTGCACAATACAATCCGGAGGCAAACCCGAGAAGTGTATTTGGAACAAATTCGTCCTGAAAGCCTGAAGGGTCACGTGAATAGATCTGTTTATTGGCAGTGACTGCAGATACGATATATAACGTTACTTCCACAACATAACTAGTAAATGTCATAATTGCTCATAGCTTTGAGGCAGAACATGTATATTGGTTACCAGTCTCTAAATTAATCTGGTTATAAATTGTTTCAATGACAAATAAACCTATAAACATTGCTATTGCTCATTGTGATCAACTGAAGTAAGACTCACTGTGGGTGGAAATTATGTATTGCAGGATATTGCAAAAACAATTAATAAATTTGTTGCATTTTTGTGTACAAATGATCAGCTCTTACACGTGAAAGAATCGTCTATGAGAGGAAAATATTTGAAGACAGTAAAGCAAAGATGAACTGAAAAATGACGGACCAGACAACGTTTAATATTTAGATAACACTACATCGGATTTAATATTACAGTTTCTGCATTTCCGCTCATGCGCAAGAGGAAAAGGATACATAGCAGTCAGATAGGTAAGTATCAGTCATAAGAGTATACTGTGTTATTGTGACACGTTTCATAGGCTAATAACATCATCTTCCGTTTATTTCTCGTGCGTGCTCATGATATTTTTGCTGTGAATCTAATAAGCTGATATAAGATGGACGCTATATCTGAACTAAAGGAAATCTAATTTTATATGAATAGCTCCAAAATTTCGAGATGCAGGGACTGTTTTCACTAACTCATGTGAAGAGCAGCCACAAAATACGCCGCACAGTCAGTCGTCTAAGTGTGGGTGGAAATATCTAAAAATTACTTTAGTGATAAGCGATAGTAAACACAGAAAATTTCAGGTAGTTGTTTCACGGTGGTCGAGCAGTTCTGGGGGCTTCAATCCGGAACCATTCTGCTGCTACGGTCGCAGGTTCGAATACTGCCTCGGGAATGGAAGTGTGTGATGTCCTTAGGTTAGTTAGTCTTCGTACATCCATATTTAAATTGGATGAAGGTGGGACACTGCTGGTATATTTTTTATAAAAAATGAAACTCCTCACCGGCGGAAGTGGCCGTGCGGTTAAAGGCGCTGCAGTCTGGAACCGCAAGACCGCTACGGTCGCAGGTTCGAATCCTGCCTTGGGCATGGACGTTTGTGATGTCCTTAGGTTAGTTCGGTTTAACTAGTTCTAAGTTCTAGGGGACTAATGACCTCAGCAGTTGAGTCCCATAGTGCTCAGAGCCATTTGAACCATTTGAAACTCCTCAAGCAGTACGTAAGATTTTATATTTATTCAGCTACTAGTTTCGAGGTTGCGTCAACGCCACCTTCAGGCCCGTACACTTTGATGAAATCAGTTGTGTGTGGCTGAGTACTAGAAGTCCGCGGTGAGACCAATACGTGTTCCACATGGTTAGTTATATTTAAGCAGGTCTATGTCTAGGGGACTGATGTCCTTAGATGTTAAGCCCCATTAATTCTTAGAGCCATCTGAAACATTTGCTTCTCGTTTGATTTCAGTAGCCGGAAGATTTCAACTATGTAACTTTAGACACATGAACCTCACGTTGAAGTATCTCTAAAATACTAGTGTGTACGTCTAATTAAAAAGATATAAAGCATTCAAACGCTTAATACCAATAACCTATTACAGATATGTGTTGCAGCTGTTTCACTGTAAACCTATAAAGTACTTATCTATTGCCACACAGCGACGTATTTTCAGTCTCATAATACTCAACTATTTAACACAGGCCATGTTTAACTACGTGGCAACAATGTACCCAAAACTGGGAGAATTTATTTTACTGAATAAACTAACAGCTTTTCTATCAATTATTAATCAGCAGACTCGTATGTAATCGTGTTATCGTCCATCAGTTATAAATTGAACGTATACTGAAACGATACGATTCGTTTTCACAGTTGCGTGGTAGCAGTTTACAGACTGACAAAGTCGGACTATAGAGAGCTGTCGCGAGTGCTGTAACGCGCGCTCTGATGTAGTGTACCGCCCTGTCCACGCAGTGAGTGTTTAGCAGGCAGCAAACAGTGATTCAAACTCGGGGCCGATACGAGCCGGCTGGCCGTTACACGAGCCGTTACCGTTTACCGAAACGTTCGTGGCTCATTTTCACGAGTCCTCCGTATAATCGTGACTTATTGAATAATTACACGAGGACAGTGCCCCGTAATGACGGCCGCTTGTCGACAAGGGCTGCCCGGGACCAAGTGTGCGCACCTCGGCTGCGTACTAGGCGCCTGTGTGTATGTGTGTGTGTTTATGTGTGTGTGCGTGTCAGGGACCACCCACAGCTGAGTACATAGTTGCCGTGATGGCTTCCTGCTAGATACTTACTATCTTAGTAGCGAACTAGCTCGTATGTGAACTCAGAAGGAAAAATATTACTCCCGTAAAGGAATTTAGATGATATAGATGCAACTGGCACTTGTGGATCATGTGACCGTCCATCTACAACGTAACTCATGGCTACGAAATTATTTGTATGTGCCAGACCTTTATATGTGATCAGAGCAGTACATTTATCTCACATACAGTAGTAACTTGACAGAATTGCAAATAGGAACACGTTTGGATGTCCCATGGCATACAGTGAAGTTACCCAGTTGTATAAGTACCACAGCGGACTGCCCAACGTGTTCACAAAGATCGGAGTACGATTCGCAGCCGTATGAAACAGCGGAAGAAATGTGGTTGTAAAAAGATCCTAACTGACAGGGGCCGGAGGCGAGTGTCATTTCGTTCAAGTTTAAATTGGTTTCAGATCGACAGCAAGTGCTGCTGTCAGTGAATTTACATCCCAGCCAGCTCCCGACTGAACATTACGAACGGGACTGGATGCTTAGAGTCAGGTTCTTCGCACAGTCCACTCCCCGCAGCTGCACGTACAGCAATTGTCCAAACAATACATGTTACTTAAGAACAAGAGAATTAAAACCGCATTGAAGACGAACAACAGAGTGCTGTAGAAGATGAAGCATAAGATTAGCACAGGGGAAAGCTGGATGGGGAAGCCTGAAGTTTACGAAATAAATTGCCAGGATTGAGAAATGAAGTACGTGAGACAAACGTGAAGAAATTTTTAATTATGGTATAAAGAGATTACTAATGAGGAGTAAGGGCCATCGGAATTAGCGATGGCCCTCAAGAATGTGCAGTGTTCTGTAAGTAACAACACAGACAGCGTGATGGTCATTACAGTGTGGGCATAAAGGGCAGTTACTGTCAAATTTAGAGAACTCTGTATTTAATACACATTCCTACATAGGTGTAGTACTGATTTTTTAAAGAATTTTCTAGGATCTGGCACGTAACGTTCAAACAACTTACAATAGACAGTAGCATCGGTGGGGGCTGTAATACACTCCTGGAAATGGAAAAAAGAACACATTGACACCGGTGTGTCAGACCCACCATACTTGCTCCGGACACTGCGAGAGGGCTGTGCAAGAAATGATCACACGCACGGCACAGCGGACACACCAGGAACCGCGGTGTTGGCGGTCGAATGGCGCTAGCTGCGCAGCATTTGTGCACCGCCGCCGTCAGTGTCAGCCAGTTTGCCGTGGCATACGGAGCTCCATCGCAGTCTTTAACACTGATAGCATGCCGCGACAGCGTGGACGTGAACCGTATGTGCAGTTGACGGACTTTGAGAGAGGGCGTATAGTGGGCATGCGGGAGGCCGGGTGGACGTACCGCCGAATTGCTCAACACGTGGGGCGTGAGGTCTCCACAGTACATCGATGTTGTCGCCAGTGGTCGGCGGAAGGTGCACGTGCCCGTCGACCTGGGACCGGACCGCAGCGACGCACGGATGCACGCCAAGACCGTAGGATCCTACGCAGTGCCGTAGGGGACCGCACCGCCACTTCCCAGCAAATCAGGGACACTGTTGCTCCTGGGGTATCGGCGAGGACCATTCGCAACCGTCTCCATGAAGCTGGGCTACGATCCCGCACACCGTTAGGCCGTCTTCCGCTCACGCCCCAACATCGTGCAGCCCGCCTCCAGTGGTGTCGCAACAGGCGTGAATGGAGGGACGAATGGAGACGTGTCGTCTTCAGCGATGAGAGTCGCTTCTGCCTTGGTGCCAATGATGGTCGTATGCGTGTTTGGCGCCGTGCAAGTGAGCGCCACAATCAGGACTGCAAACGACCGAGGCACACAGGGCCAACACCCTGCATCATGGTGTGGGGAGCGATCTCCTACACTGGCCGTACACCACTGGTGATCGTCGAGGGGACACTGAATAGTGCACGGTACACCCAAACCGTCATCGAACCCATCGTTCTACCATTCCTAGACAGGCAAGGGAACTTGCTGTTCCAACAGGACAATGCACGTCCGCATGTATCCCGTGCCACCCA
Organism: Schistocerca serialis cubense; assembly: GCF_023864345.2. Lineage (NCBI taxonomy): Eukaryota > Metazoa > Arthropoda > Insecta > Orthoptera > Acrididae > Schistocerca > Schistocerca serialis. The sequence goes on from NC_064645.1 coordinate 421,289,724, forward strand.
ACGTGCTCTAGAAGGTGTAAGTCAACTACCCTGTCCAGCAAGATCTCCGGATCTGTCCCCCATTGAGCATGTTTGGGACTGGATGAAGCGTCGTCTCACGCGGTCTGCACGTCCAGCACGAACGCTGGTCCAACTGAGGCGCCAGGTGGAAATGGCATGGCAAGCCGTTCCACAGGACTACATCCAGCATCTCTACGATCGTCTCCATGGGAGAATAGCAGCCTGCATTGCTGCGAAAGGTGGATATACACTGTACTAGTGCCGACATTGTGCATGCTCTGTTGCCTGTGTCTATGTGCCTGTGGTTCTGTCAGTGTGATCATGTGATGTATCTGACCCCAGGAATGTGTCAATAAAGTTTCCCCTTCCTGGGACAATGAATTCACGGTGTTCTTATTTCAATTTCCAGGAGTGTATATTCATTATGGGATAGTATTATCTTTGGTAGCTGAAGGAGCTGCCTTTAGTTTATAACTGAGTCTTGCGAGAGTACGATGCGCCTGTACGAGACGTTCAATGAAGAACTTTTTCTTGACAATGTATGTTTCCTTCTGGCTTTCTGATTTTGACAGTGGCTAATGAAGCAGAAACTTTTTAGGCTTTTTATACTACATGACATTATCTGTATTAACATAGCTGCCAGTATGTGTAGTAATCCGATGTACTGTTTTGTTTCCTTTTATATAGCCCGGAAACACATTGCTGTAAATAATGACGCGTTCGACAATGGTGCCTAACAGTGCCAGTATTGATTCTTGATTCGGACGAGGGCTTCACAACACAGAAACTGGGCAGTAATGACTCTAGGCTTGCCATGTCGTTCAATGAGTCGTAGTTTTGCCTCTTTTCGAATGATGCAAGGCTTCCAGTGCTCCAAATTGGCCCAGTGAGAGAATTAACTCACGATATATGCAGAGGACAAATGTAAGGATGTAGAGGCCTATCTCACTGGGGTAAGATAGATACCGCCTACAGGAAAATTAAAGAGACCTTTGGAGATAAGAGAACGACTTGTATGAATATCAAGAGCTCAGATGGAAACCCAGTTCTAAGCAAAGAAGGGAAAGCAGAAAGGTGGAAGGAGTATATAGAGGGTCTATACAAGGGCGATGTACTTGAGGACAATATTATGGAAATGGAAGAGGATGTAGATGAAGATGAAATGGGAGATACGATACTGCGTGAAGAGTTTGACAGAGCACTGAAGGACCTGAGTCGAAACAAGGCCCCCGGAGTAGACAATATTCCATTGGAACTACTGACGGCCGTGGGAGAGCCAGTCCTGACAAAACTCTACCATCTGGTGAGCAAGATGTATGAAACAGGCGAAATACCCTCAGACTTCAAGAAGAATATAATAATTCCAATCCCGAAGAAAGCAGGTGTTGACAGATGTGAAAATTACCGAACTATCAGCTTAATAAGTCACAGCTGCAAAATACTAACACGAATTCTTTACAGACGAATGGAAAAACTAGTAGAAGCCAACCTCGGGGAAGATCAGTTTGGATTCCGTAGAAACACTGGAACACGTGAGGCAATACTGACCTTACGACTTATCTTAGAAGAAAGATTAAGGAAAGGCAAACCTACGTTTCTAGCATTTGTAGACTTAGAGAAAGCTTTTGACAATGTTGACTGGAATACTCTCTTTCAAATTCTAAAGGTGGCAGGGGTAAAATACAGGGAGCAAAAGGCTATTTACAATTTGTACAGAAACCAGATGGCAGTTATAAGAGTCGAGGGACATGAAAGGGAAGCAGTGGTTGGGAAGGGAGTAAGACAGGGTTGTAGCCTCTCCCCGATGTTGTTCAATCTGTATATTGAGCAAGCAGTAAAGGAAACAAAAGAAAAATTCGGGGTAGGTATTAAAATTCATGGAGAAGAAATAAAAACTTTGAGGTTCGCCGATGACATTGTAATTCTGTCAGAGACAGCAAAGGACTTGGAAGAGCAGTTGAATGGAATGGACAGTGTCTTGAAAGGAGGATATAAGATGAACATCAACAAAAGCAAAACGAGAGTAATGGAATGTAGTCTAATTAAGTCGGGTGATGCTGAGGGAATTAGATTAGGAAATGAGACACTTAAAGTAGTAAAGGAGTTTCGCTATTTGGGGAGCAAAATAACTGATGATGGTCGAAGTAGAGAGGATATAAAATGTAGGCTGGCAATGGCAAGGAAAGCGTTTCTGAAGAAGAGGAATTTGTTAACATCCAGTATAGATTTAAGTGTCAGGAAGTCGTTTCTGAAAGTATTTGTATGGAGTGTAGCCATGTATGGAAGTGAAACATGGACGATAACCAGTTTGGACAAGAAGAGAATAGAAGCTTTCGAAATGTGGTGCTACAGAAGAATGCTGAAGATTAGATGGGTAGATCACATAACTAATGAGGAAGTATTGAATAGGATTGGGGAGAAGAGAAGTTTGTGGCACAACTTGACGAGAAGAAGGGATCGGTTGGTAGGACGTGTTCTGAGGCATCAAGGGATCACCAATTTAGTATTGGAGTGCAGCGTGGAGGGTAAAAATCGTAGAGGGAGACCAAGAGATGAATACACTAAGCAGATTCAGAAGGATGTAGGTTGCAGTAGGTACTGGGAGATGAAAAAGCTTGCACAGGATAGAGTAGCATGGAGAGCTGCATCAAACCAGTCTCAGGACTGAAGACCACAACAACAACAACAACATATGCAGAGTGTAGTTCGAGCGAGAGATGGTTCTGTTAAGTCTTGGGCGTACCGTGACTTGAGGCCACTAATTCGGATTCTCGTGAAAGCAGGTTCAGTAATTTTATTTCAACATTCTCGGCCACCAAGTGCAGCCCTTTGATCATCATAGTCATAATGAATGTGATGTGGATGCTCCAGTCTTCCAGTGTGATAAGAGCCATGTTTGTAGACCAGAACGCATACGTTCCTGGTTTGACGGACTCTCAGACTTCCTATCGGTCGTCTCGCAGTTTGATAGTCCCAAAGTGTCGAATCATACGTGAATTGCTTCAGCTGATTGCGGGATACTTGCAGAAACTTACAGGCTCTCGTCCTCAGCGGACTGGAAGTTCCCGCGGCCTCATGGAACTCGAACGATGAAGGCCTCTAATATATGGAACGCCCTGTAAGTTTTTTAAACACGTTAAATGACAAAAAGTAAAGACTATTTTTCTCGAAATATCCACCGTCTGAATCCCCATATGCAAATAAACTACTTTACTGCCATTTAATTTATTCAAGTCTATTTACCCTAACCTTTCTAACTTATTTAACTGTTATTACAACGTCTTCAGGAGCCCAGTTGTCTTAACTTTCCCTAGGCATTTTTCCCCTTTACTTGTCTTTTCAGTTACCTATTTCTTGGCGATGTAGTAGAGGTCCTACAAAAGTATTCCTTCTTCTGGCAATGGGTTACTACAGACATCTCTACTCATCTTGTATTTTTAGACCTTTTTAGCATTTCGTGGGTTATCTACTTATTTAATTTTGTAACATTTTATTAATGCTTCACGGATAAAATTCTTCCATGACCCACCTATCCCTTCTATGAAATATGTGCTCCAGACATACACTTGCAGTGAGTTGTAGCTCAGTTTTATTTCAATATTTAATATCAGTATGTCATTAATGAAGATATTTCTCCTTACCCGAATCATGTTCTTATGTCTTCCCTACTTCGACAATCTTCGTAATAATCTTTATCCTTTGATCGAAGTATCCCCCGATTTCTGCAAGTACGTCATTCCCACTTATCATGTGAAGTCAGTTGTTTTCCCTTCCTACGACGCTTCATGACTTCCTTCATCTTTATCCACTTCTGCGCTCTAATTACGCTGTCTACTACGTTGAGCAGATCTGAGCCTTCCTTTTAACGCTGCTGAAAGGGTTAAATCGATTTTTTAATTCTATCTGTTCCTTTCCAACTTTTATACTTTTCTCAAATTTCCGATCTCGTCTTTTACTACTTTTCCTACACATGATAACTGTTTTACATTCGTAGAATGAAATTTGGAATGAAAAAGACCAGATATATATTCAATCTATTTTTATACTCAGATATTAATCTATATATGTGGTTATTGTAATGTTTAATTACAGTCTGGGTATGGGTAATACAATCTCTTATATCCACAATAAATGTCATCAGAAACTGGCCCTTTTACCTGGTCTAGCTTTGAAATTTCGAGCACATATACGATTTAAAAGTGTATGTGTATAGAAAGTAGCACCCGTTTTTGGCAGAAGTATTTTCAGTGCTAAGGAACTCATGAACATGTCTCGTAAAGAGAAACCAAATACAGAGTGTCTAGAGTAAAACGCGATGATTTCAGACTGGTAATATAAAACAATGCCTTTTTACCTAACTTAAGTGATCTCCAGTATTTTGTCGAAGTTCTTATTTCATCTCGAACACCACAGGAACTTTGTCACTGAATATAAGAAACTTGTCACTTAATACTTTACTTCCTGCCAAGTATGAAGTTGATCGCTGTTAGCAACATTAGGATTTCACTTATGTGTGAGAATTAACTGCTCCCGGGTGCCTAACATTTCCATTATCAACATTAACACAACAACAATAAAGGAGAGGCCAGTACAATTCATTATACACCCACATCGACAAGCCTCGTGCCTCGGTAGTGTGTTTACATTTTGTGGCGTGCACTGCAGCTGTAGCGGATACAAGCTAAGTACTGACAAACTGATTAGTGCTCTTTAATACAGTTATTAAATTTAATAGATTTCAGCGGTGTTACGAGCCCTTTGTGGCGAAATAACGACTTAATAAACTTTTGTAATCGTTCGCTCGCTGTGTTTTATAGATTTTTCAGTGTGTTTAAGTCGTTAGTAAATTTCGTGCTTCAGTTTTCAACTGACGTTTATTATTCTTTATAGTGAAATATTTCTATAAAATTTTCATTTAGTGTTTTAACTTCGCTTAGTGTTTCAGTGGTCGTTTTAATTTTTTGGCTTTAGCTAATAATTTTGTGAAGATTTGCTGGTATTGGTATCGGCTGTGTTGTAGTAGTATTAATACAAGTAGCTGCTTTCTTAGTAGCCAGAGAATTTCGAGACCATTATTGTTAGTTCTTAAATAGTTCTACTGGTGTAACTAACTTTGGTAACGAAGACGTATAGTTTTTTTCAGTAACTGTAAAATTTTTACCATGAGTGAAAAGTGTGGGCTCTGTCGTAGGTTTGTGAGTAGTGGATTACGGTGTGGGATTTGTTCAAAGTAGTTTCATTGAGGGGAATGCAGTGGGGAAGCCAGTTGTCATTTTAGGGAGATCCTCTCCTGGGAATGTAGAATATGTAGTAGAAACAAGTTAATAGAGGAACAGGAGCGTAAGATCTGTGCCCTTCAGGTGCAGTTACAATGCGCAAAGGAGGAACTAGATAGGTTGAGGAGGGTGAAGGGTGGTGGGGAATGGGAACTGGCAATTGGCAAGAAGGTAGCTAGGAAGAGGAGATATTCAGACAGTTTTACTTTGCATACATGCAATAGATACGACCAACTGTCAGAGTTGAGTGGAGTGGAGCCTCGTGTAGCCATAGATGTAGGTAACTTGTAGCAGTCCTCAGCAATTAGGAGGCCTAGGTTAGTAGCAAAGTCTAGCAGAAAGAAGGTTCTGCTGCTAGGTAGTTCCCACGGTAGAGGTGTGGGCCAGCAGTAGCAGGAAGTGTTGGGGAATGAGTACCAGGTCACCAGCATTGTGAAGCCTAGTGCAGGATTGGTTCAGGCGACTGAAAGCATAGGGGAGTTATGTAAGAATTTTACGAAAGAGGATCAGGTAGTGATAGTGGGTGGAGCAGGGAACATTCTCGATAGGGACGGGGAATATGATGTCAGTGGTGACTTGGTTAAGATAGCTACTCAAACTGGTGGCACTAATGTGCATTTCGTGCAACTGTTTCAGCGTCATGATCGGCCTCACGTTAATGCGGCTCTTAGGCGCGTTAATGTGGGGCTTGGGAGGGCACTGATGGCGGAGGGCATAGATCACATCTCAGTGGTGCCAGTTGGGTCTATCAGTAGATGGTGTTTCACTAGGCATGGCCTGCACCTCAATAGAAATGGGAAGGGGAGGCTGGCTAAGATTATAGGTGACAGTGTAGTGGGTGGTGGTGGTGGTAGCGGTATCACTCATGGAAAAATTACTGTAGTAGTTGGTGTTAGAGCTGCACCTTTTTTAGACTGAAGTCAGCTGGTAGGTATACCTGCTTAAAGGAAGTGCCTCTAAGGGCTCACCTCCAGAGGATGTTTCCAAGCAGAGAAGGAATTAGCATATTTCATCAAAATATAAGAGGAATTTGAGATAAAGTTAGTGAACTGCTAATAGATGTGAACTCTGAAATTATTGGTAAACCAGAGCGCCACTTAAATTATTTGATAATTCCGAGGCTTCCTTTACCAGGCTACAGATTAGCTGGCTGTTTCTCAAGGAGTTCCTTGCGGGGTGGGGGAGTGGCTCTGTATGTAAAAAACAGTATTTCATTTGAGTCCATAGACGTATCACGACACTGCACTGAACAGATATTTGAAAGTTGTGCAGCATTAGTTGAATTTACTGAAACTAAACTTCTAATTGCTGTTGTTTATAGGTCTCATAACTCCGACATCAGAGCATTTTTGCTTAAGCTAGAGAGGGTTCTTGATTCACTTTGTAGGAAGTACCAGAAAGTAGTTATATGTGGTGTCTTCAATATTAATTTTGTACATGATTGTGCAAGAAAAAGGATGTTGGTAGATCTCCTAAATTCATATGATCTGATGAAACTGTGTTTTTTCCAGCTAGGGTGCAGGGGAACAGTAGCACAGTCATAGACAATATTTTTATTCATTCTTCATTACTAGACGGGCATTGTGTTAGTAAAAGGGTGAACAGCCTTTCAGACGACGATGCACAAATTTTAACACTAAAAGGTTTTTGTACTCAAACCAATGTCGTATTTAATTACAAACTACGTAGGAAAGTTAATCCAACAGCAATAGAGAGTATTTCAAAACTTGTCAAGGAACAAGAGTGGCAAGATGTTTATAGTGCCGATAATATAGATGATAAATACAATGCTTTCCATAACACATTTCTCATGCTTTTTGAGAGCTGCTTTCCATTAGAACATTCTAAACGGGGTACTAGCAGTAATGGACAGCCCGGTTGGCTGTCTAGTGGGATAAGGATATCATGTCGAACAAAGCAGGAACTATATCAAAATGTTAGAAGTAGTCACAATCAAGCTACGGTAGCCCATTACAAACAGTATTGTAAGGTGCTTAAAAATATTATTAGCAAGGCAAAAAGTATGTGGTATGCAAATTGATCATATAAAGTCAGTTCGCAGTAATAATATTTCTGTTACTGATAAATCATATATATGTACAGTATTTAACAACCATTTTCTGAGCATTGCTGGTGAATTAAATAAAAATTTAGTTTCTACAGGAGATCATATACATTTCTTAGCAAATGCCTTTCCGAGATTGACGTCTGAAATACTTCTCTGTGATACAGACAAGAGGGAGATTGAGTCAATAGTTAAATCACTGAAGACTAAGGACTCTCATGGTTATGATGGAGTGTCTAGTAAAATATTAAAGTACTGTGCTGCACATATTAGCTATGTATTTAGCCATGTTTGCATGTTTTCCTTTAGGAATGCTCAGTTTCCTGAGCGATTATAGTTCTCAGTAGTAAAGCCGCTTTATAAAAAGAGAGAAAGGAATAATGTAGATAATTTTAGACCTATTTCTATGCCATCAGTGTTTGCAAAAGTTATCGAAAAGGCTGTGTACGTAAGGTTAATTGATCATTTTATATCACACGATTTGCTATCAAATGTACAGTTCGGCTTTAGAAGTCGTTTGACAACTGAAAATGCTATATTCTCTTTTCTCTGTGAGGTACTGGATGGGCTAAACAAAAATGTTCGAATGCTTGGCGTATTTTTTGATTTAACAAAGGCATTTGACTGTGTTGATCTCACAATATTGCTCCAGAAGTTGGATCATTACGGAATAAGAGGAGTAGCTCACAATTGGTTCACCTCTTACTTCAGCAACAGGCAGCAAAAGGTCATTATTCACAATGTTGATTACGGCTGTGATGTGGGATCTGAGTGGGATACTGTCTAGTGGGGGTTGCCCCAGGGATCAGTGTTGGGGCCACTCCTGTTCCTATTTATATAAATGATATGCCCTCTAGTATTATGAGTAACTCTAAAATATTTCTGTTTGCTGATGACACTAGCTTGGTAGTCAAGGATGTTGTGTGCAACATTGACTCGGTTTCAAGTAGTGCAGTACATGAACTCAGTTCATGGCTTGTAGAAAATAAACTGACGTTAAATCACAGTAAGACTCAGTTTTTACAGTTTCTAACACACAATTCAACAAAACGTGACGTTTTAATCTCACAGAACGGGCATATGATTTGTGAAACTGAACAGTTCAAATTCCTAGGTGTTCAGATAGATAGTAAGCTGTCGTGGAAAGCCCACGTTCAGGATATTGTTCAAAGACTTAATACTGCCATGTTCACTATTCGAACGGTATCGAAAGTGAATGATACTTCGACACGTAAATTAGTCTACTTTACTTATTTTCATTCACTTACGTCATATGGTATTATGATTTGGTGTAACTCTTCCCATTGTAGAAGGATATTTTTGGCTCAGAGACGGGCGGTTCGGGCAATAAGTGCTGTGAGTTCACGAACCTCTTGTCGACCTCTGTTCACGAGTCTGGGTATTTTGACATTGGCCTCTCAATATGTATATTCCTTATTGTCGCTTCTTGTTACCAATATTAGTTTATTTCCAACTATAAGCAGCTTTCACTCGTTTAATACGCGGCTAAAATCAAACCTCCATTTGGATCGGACTTCCTTAACTCTTGTGCAAAAAGGTGTGCAGTATACTGCTGCATCCATTTTCAATAAGCTGCAACTCGAATTCAAAAATCTTAGCAGTAATCCACGTGCTTTCAAATCGAAACTGAAGAGTTTCCTTATGGGTCACTCCTTCTATTCTGTCGAGGAATTCCTTGAAAAATTAAGCTGATTCTCATTGTATTGCTGATAGCGTTTGCTTAAACTTATGGACTGATTTTCTTTCAGGTTCATGAACATTTATTTTTATCTGTTATTACTTTTATGTTGTAAGTTCATGTAGTGACACGTTCCATGACCTTGGAGATTTGCCCCTCAATTTGGTGCTACGGAACTTGACATGTAAATAAATAAATAAATAAATAAAGTGAATGGAAGTAAGTCTGCTGTGGCTTTAAAAACAATGTATCCCACCATTCACATGTAAACAACAGAAAACCCTCAGAGTGGTCGAGTGAGAATTTACACTCCAAACGTTCTACTTTTCCGGAAGACGATAATAGGGTCTAGAAGATAGCCCAATGTGAGAAGTTGTAGCGAAAAATTGTCGAAACACGCAAATCATGTATTATCCGTAACATTGAGGCTCCTTTCATACTACTTTAAGTACATAAACAATGCAAACATTAAGAGTGATAACGGTGTTCACTTATCGCTGATGCTTCTGACAGAGAAAATACGCGTATACAACGTTTTTTGTTAATTTGTTACAGTACTTGATATATTAATAACATACACTGATGAGCCGAATATTATGACCACCGCGCATTATGACACTAAAGACCGCCTGGTGGCGTTGTGCGGACGTGACGCGGTAAGCAAAATGTATCGACTGAGTGGAGACGATTGGGGAATCATTCTAGCGACCACACTATCCACAAATGGAATAATCGAGTGACATACATGACTTTGAAAGAGCACAGATTGTTACGGCTAAGCGTTTGGGAATGGGCATCTCGAAACCGCGATGCTGGTCAGCTGAACGTGTCCTTCTTCCGTGAGATTGAATGGAAAGTAATGGAAGGACAGCGAAACGTCCAGGAGGCGACAAGGTATAATGGCCTCTATTTCTCATCATAAAACGTGAAGGTACAGGGGTAGCCCGCTTAATAAAGCAGGGCTGGTGGCCGACTATTGGAGATCTGGCTACAAAGTATCGGTTGTCTCAAGAAGAACGCCGGATTTGAAAAGCCCATTATTTTTATTTACACTCCTGGAAATTGAAATAAGAACACCGTGAATTCATTGTCCCAGGAAGGGGAAACTTTATTGACACATTCCTGGGCTCAGATACATCACATGATCACACTGACAGAACCACAGGCACATAGACACAGGCAACAAAGCATGCACAATGTCGGCACTAGTACAGTGTATATCCACCTTTCGCAGCAATGCAGGCTGCTATTCTCCCATGGAGACGATCGTAGAGATGCTGGATGTAGTCCTGTGGAACGGCTTGCCATGCCATTTCCACCTGGCGCCTCAGTTGGACCAGCGTTCGTGCTGGACGTGCAGACCGCGTGAGACGACGCTTCATCCAGTCCCAAACATGCTCAATGGGGGACAGATCCGGACATCTTGCTGGCCAGGGTAGTTGACTTACACCTTCTAGAGCACGTTGGCTGGCACGGGATACATGCGGACGTGCATTGTCCTGTTGGAACAGCAAGTTCCCTTGCCGGTCTAGGAATGGTAGAACGATGGGTTCGATGACGGTTTGGATGTACCGTGCACTATTCAGTGTCCCCTCGACGATCACCAGTGGTGTACGGCCAGTGTAGGAGATCGCTCCCCACACCATGATGCCGGGTGTTCGCCCTGTGTGCCTCGGTCATATGCAGTCCTGATCGTGGCGCTCACCTGCACGGCGCCAAACACGCATACGACCATCATTGGCACCAAGGCAGAAGCGACTCTCATCGCTGAAGACGACACGTCCCATTCGTCCCTCCATTCACGCCTGTCGCGACACCACTGGAGGCGGGCTGCATGATGTTGGGGCGTGAGCGGAAGACGGCCTATCGGTGTGCGGGACCGTAGCCCAGCTTCATGGAGACGGTTGCGAATGGTCCTCGCCGATACCCCAGGAGCAACAGTGTCCCTAATTTGCTGGGAAGTGGCGGTGCGGTCCCCTACGGCACTGCGTAGGATCCTACGGTCTTGGCGTGCATCCGTGCGTCGCTGCGGTCCGGTCCCAGGTCGACGGGCACGTGCACCTTCCGCCGACCACTGGCGACAACATCGATGTACTGTGGAGACCTCACGCCCCACGTGTTGAGCAATTCGGCGGTACGTCCACCCGGCCTCCCGCATGCCCACTATACGCCCTCGCTCAAAGTCCGTCAACTGCACATACGGTTCACGTCCACGCTGTCGCGGCATGCTACCAGAGTTAAAGACTGCGATGGAGCTCCGTATGCCACGGCAAACTGGCTGACACTGACGGCGGCGGTGCACAAATGCTGCGCAGCTAGCGTCATTCGACGGCCAACACCGCGGTTCCTGGTGTGTCCGCTGTGCCGTGCGTGTGATCATTGCTTGTACAGCCCTCTTGCAGTGTCCGGAGCAAGTATGGTGGGTCTGACACACCGGTGTCAATGTGTTCTTTTTTCCATTTCCAGGAGTGTATTATTGTTGGCCACATTGTGTATGTCTTTTGTAGTCAGTGATATTTGAATTGATGTCTTATTTTCTGGATCAGTGTTTGTGGAGTATCGGTATGGAAAGATACGGAGTAGTGAGTACTGACTGTGAAAACTTTCTAAAAGAATGGTGGAAGTTTCACGGAAACTACTCGGAAACTCCGTACTATTCTTAGACACAACACTCCAAATTATTACTCTTCGTAAGTTGATCTAGAAGAAACTGTTCAATACTCGACATCAAAAGTCCTGGACACCCTCAAAGCGGTCAGAGTGGGATAAAAGTTGTTGCTGTGCGTGATTCTGTAACTACGTGTCCGGGAAAATTATGTCACGGTCGTGGCCAAGAAATGCGCATGTGACCAGCAACAATACACAGAATCTTAATAAAAGATTTGTACTTACATCCATACAGTTTTCAGTTAACACAGCTACTTTAACCAGTGGATCAGGGAAAGCAATGGCATTTTGTGAATTGGATCTCTGAAAAGGAACGAAAGAGCCATGGTTTCATTTCCTAGAATGAAGCTCACTTCATTTTAAACGGCTTTATGAAAAAGTATAATTCCCGAGTATAGGGATCAAAGCACCTAAGGGTAACTCACGAAAATACATGTATCCTCAGAAAATTACTGTATGGTGTGGATTTGGAGTAAGGACTTAAGCGATCCGTAATTTTTTTAAGGCGCACAAGGAAGGGCTGTCACGGTCAATGGTGTTCGTTATCGTAAGAGGCTTACAGATTTTCTTTGGCCCCGTTTCGATCAAACGAACATAAAAAATTTGTGGTTACAACAATACTGCACAACTTGTTGCACTTCAGCAGACATCAGGTGAAAAATTCCTGGACAGATTAATCTCGTTACGAGGAGACCATAGCTCCCAATCTCGGTTTTCTGGCCTTAGAGCATGTTACTTTTTCCTATGCTGGTTCGATAACTCACAAATTTACCTAAACAAACCCCGTAATCTGTTGGAACTCAGACAAGAACTTCGACGAGTTTGATGGAGAAATGTATGAGCGGGTAACGGGTAATTTCATTGATCAAGCAATTGCATTTAGGGCTAGTAGGATTTGGGATGTCATGTCCCTGATAACGTGTTTCACGCTTAAGCGTCAACCTCTCCTGAAGAGAAATTTGTGTTTTGTTTCCTTCTTTCAGATAAGCGAATTCGATTTATAGTAGCCTCAATACTGGTGTTCTCTTTGAGACACCCTCTAAAATGCTGCTGCAGACAAAAAGGTTTCGGAGTTCACCTTTCGGCACATATTGTTGAACATTGGGTTCCGAAGCGGACGACACCTGTGTGTTGGCATGTTACCCAACGACGTTGTCAATTACGATTTAGTGGACAAGAGATGATTGAGAGTGAAGCGGAGATCAGTAGAGATGTGTCGCCTGATCGGACAAATCAAGTTTCATTTTACAACAGATAAATGGTAGTATGATGGTCTTGTCCGGATATGCCGATATCCAAGCGATAGCTGTTCGTAACAGGCACCGCACCGTGAACACAGGCCGGCAAGGGCAGTATTACGTTACGGAGAACGTTCACTGGGTTTCTACGGAAACTGCGGTGGTAATAGCATCGTGATAGCTGAGGCTCTCTTTCTGTAGGTGCCTACTCGACGGATGTCGGCGATCCACATAGCGAGCTCTGGACATGACTTTGTAGCATGGAAAGTTTCTTCTGACGTGCAGTTACACCACCTCCGAATGTACTGCATCCACAAGTTCCTTCGTCTCCCAATAGATCTTTTCCCTCGCATTTTACCTTCATTGACTAGTTGTATTAACTGGTGTATTCCGCCTCTTATTATGTGTCCTAAATATTGTTTTCTCCTTTGCTTAATAGTCAACAATAGTTCCTTTTCCTCTTACATCCCGTAAGGAATTCTTCGTTTGAAATTTTCAGCACCCACTGTATGCATAACAGACGGCGATACAGATACATTGCAAATGTGTGAATTTCTATCTCCAGATATTGGTCAGCGGTCCATGTTTCGCATCCGTAGAAATAAATAGAGAACAAATAGCAACTAATCGTTCGTCTTCACAGTTCCCGAACAAGATTCGATCTTATGAAAAGATGCTAATAAATTGTCTCCTGGCCTCTTCTAATCTAGACATGATTTCTTTCTGTCCTTCACACTTCTCATTCATCACAGTGTCCACGTGCCACATGAAGGATATTTGTTCAATCGTATTTGCTTCTTTTGACAACGTTGCTTTGCTTCTTTTCTCAGACAAGGCTACAACTTTGGTCACAGAACTGTTGACTAACAGTACGAACTCTTCCTACGCTGGAATAAGTTGTTTATCGTGCGTTGAAGGCAGGTAGATAATTTGCTATGAGAACAGTGTCATCTGTGTATCTAATATTGTTCATTATCTTCCAATTCATAATGACCCCGTTACTTTATTTCGCCTATTTGTTGCGAACCGCCTGCATCGTCTCAAACTTGATTTCCTCCACGACTGCTATGGAATCGTTCAGCGCGAAAACTATCCGTGTCACAAAGCCACACTCTTGCTGCAATGAATTGAGCTGCATGGCAGTGAACTCACGTTTTTGGCTTTTCCATCATGACCGCCTTATGTAAATCTGACAAAGTACTTGAGGGACGCTATGGAGCGACAGCTCCTCCGCTGCCACAAAACACATGTTTTTTAATTTAGGGATACCTGTACGTAGACTCTTGGTACCACCTACCTATGGAAACTTGTCGGATCCATGCCACGCAGAATCTCGGACGAGGCAGGCTGTTAAGGAAGTGCTCGTAATGTTTTAGCTGGTACTGTATATCGATAAATGGCGTATTTTATTCTTATATTGCGAAAACAGAGCAGTTTTCAGAACAGACATCACACTCCAGCACAGTAACGTCTTCTTCCTGGTTACTGCGACGCTTCTCCACCGTAGCAGATAAGTAAAGGTGTAAACTCAATGCTATGTGCAAATCACATACACATCGCTCGTGTCTTACACATAAACGTCCAACTGAATTGGCTAAGTAAACGATAAATACCATCTCAGTAATATTAAGAGCTAAAGATTGTCGCTTATTTTGCTATCTCTATTGTACATGCACTTCATAAAACGAACCAGTTGCTTCGCAAAAATAAATGTGATGAGAGTTAGGAAAAAAAACGGTAAATTTCTGATGTTAACATTGTGGGACGGAAATCTAACTATTGGTCATACATCACGACAGGAAACTTGAAGGGCGGGTGACAAATGAAATCGGCGATAATCTCAGAGAATGATATCAGAGAAAATGGTAATAGACGAGGAGTATGTCAGCTTGACTGCTTAGAAATACTTTGTCAGCGAAAACTTATTGCCGAACTGATCCTGCCAAATTGACTGAAGAGCAGAATGCAGCACCCATAGGCCGAAATGCATCAGGAAAACTGCTGTTCTGAATTAAAAACAGAAATACTCTATGTGGAATGGTCTTAATCGTCTTACCACGTCTTTTTAAATCCGCAGTCAATACGTTGATCACTATTTAGCTCCAAACGTGGTGGAATTCTCTAAAAAATCGTAACACTAGGTAGAACTGTCAACGCTGATATCTACGAGCCGGGAATCGTTCTTGCTACGCATCCAGTACGTTTAGCCAGTACCGAGCAGGGGTGGCCAGTGGTGGCTGTAGTATGAAAACAGCCTACCTCCACTTGCTTTCCTCGTCCTCAACTACATGTGTACCTTGCTTAACATTTTATAAAGCATTCCGTAGCTGGACCAAACCACGATCGGGTAAAAATGCTAAAAATCATAAAAAAACAGTTTAGCTCGCCATTTCACACACTTATTTGTTAGCAACCGGTTTCTGCCCCTTCTTCAGGCCATCTTGAGGTTTTTCCCCGCGATTATGGCTGCTGGCGGCGACAGAAGGAGCCAGATCCGCAGGATGTCACTGCTCCTTGTGCCATCCTTACTTCTACGGATCGCGCTCGGTTTGCTGCTACCAGCAGACATAATCGCGGGGAAAAGTCAAGATGGTCTGAGGAAAGGGCGGAAACCGGTTGATAACGAATAAAAACCTGAAAACGCGATCGAGACTGTTTTTCTTTGATTTTTACTCTGCCTAAGTAGAACGTAGAAAGTATAGACGAACCACATCGATCCTCCAATCGCTTCCAAAACAGATCTTTGATGAAAATTTCCATTGACGTTGCGTCCATTCCGAAAAGAGTACAGTTTCCAATACATTATAGGCAAATAAAGTTATTTTCTTTGTATGTCTTCTTCTTTTAGGGATATTGTTATCAATATTTCGACTAACTACTCACAAAGAAGTCGATTCAACTGGTAATTTCGGATGTAGATGCAAATCAGTTGAGACTCTGGACTATAATTCGCAGAGAACTTGTGCTAAAACATCTATTCACATTTTTCTCCGGGTTTGGTTCCTCCTGCTTTCCACAAATCATTAGAAGGCCACTGCTGATCTCTTGCTCAATGCTTCTCAAATGTGCTTACTTCTCAGGGTCTACCGACATCGCTGATGACGAGACATAAATCTATAACATCGGTCTGTCTTAAACTCACGAGTAGTGACCGTAATTAAAATGATGGGAAGCCGAATGTAGGACTCATCTTCTGTACGACAATCGTCCCGAAACTGTCGGAGAGTATACAGAAGACGTTCACTGGCTTCAAGCAGGAGATACACGACCGGTAGGTCAATTGCATCTCACAGAGTCCTTGCTCGTTAATTTGGAGCTGAATGTGTAGGACTTCTCATTCATTGTGTCAGTAAATTAATTCTGCTGCGTGTCACAGGGTCCTTGCTGGTTGGCGGGTACTCCTTTCCTTTAGTTTGGTGTTTACAAGGACGGAACGAGGTGGGGCATGGCTATAATGTATTTCCCAACACCCTTCTCCACGTCCCGATGTACGAATGCTGGCGGAACGGAGGATGGGGAACGAGAGTTCTTGCTGAGCGAGCAGCGAATCTCATTAAATATTAATGTCCTTGGTTCGCTTTTAGCGGCTGGGTGGCGTGCCGGGTCTCGGCTGGTACACAAACAACGCGCTCCCAACTTAACGGCAAAACTCCAAGCGCACAACTCCCAAGTTTCGGCTGCGCTGGCATGCGGGCCTCCAAACACGCCCACCCCACTAAGTCAGTGTTTCACAAGCCAACGCCCTCGCCCGTGATGCGAACGGCATCAGCCGCCAATAGTCCTCACACGAGTAACTAAACTGATGAAGCTGCTGCTAAGCCATCTGTATTAAGTAAGCATTGAAAATAATAAATCTGAAAGTAGCAAACGTACGACGATACAGATTCTGCATTTCGTTTAATGAAAAAATTTTGAAGGACACAGAAACTATGAAGGATACCAACGTATAAAAATACAAACGATGTCCCACGTATAGCCTACGTTTGTCTCAAAACTACCAGATATGAATATTGTCTAATTTTTTTTACACAGTGTCTGTAGTGTTTCACGTGAATGATGAGATAATTCCTGCCTTAAAATTCATGGCCATCAACTAGTTTCCTGGATTATATATCTTGCCCGTCTAGAGGAGATCTGTAAAAAAAATGGAAACATTCAAGATCGATAATGAAGTATCTATTTTGATGACCAATTTCCTAAGATTATCTACCCATCCTCGAATCTGCAAGGACCCAATTAGACTCACGCGGTAATGATTCTACAAAAGATGTAACCAAATACAGTTGGCATGTCCGTACGTATGGACAAGTTACATACCTCCAACTCAACATTTCATAAATCTCTGTCAACTGTGCTTTATATTGTATCACATCACAAATGAATGTGTAAGGATCGTGGAACACACAGTATGTTGGCATGTCATAATTTAAATAAATGTATGTACAAAACATAATGATGCATCTGGACGTGGGTATCACATCTTATATTTACTGGGCATAATGCGAATTCTACAAAACATTTTACCTGAATGATTTTAATAACTTATTAAAATTTTCACTTTGTCTATGATGTTAATCTCTACAATTAATCCCCTTATCGGCGTCTGTCCCCCGACTAAAATTAAACCTAAACATCAAATAACACAGTACAGTGTTCTTATGTAACAGTTAGCACAAAATTATAAATGCATACTATTCCGTCAAGAATGGAATTTAAGTAATCAACAGATTTCTCTCTGAATATTCCGTTGCACACAAAACCTTGGAAATGAGATATATATTTCGACGTATGTTACTTAGTATGAAAAATTATTAGCTTGACTGCTCACTATATTGCGTCGTGTAACGGTTGTGTGTTCCAGCTACATGTCATTACGACTGTTTTAAGAGCGACTTTCAATATAGCAATAGTTTTATAAAATTGTCCGGTCAGTACCACTGACGTCCCTGATTTGATTGGGCTTCGGAAAAGAATGACAACTATTCTGAGAGCCTTTTTAATTATTATATCAACAACTTCTTGTTACTGTACAGGTTTCTTAATTACTACGGTAGCAATTACTTGTATAGTATAATTATGACTTGACTTATGTAAAACCAAATTATAAATTTCACTATTTTAGTCATATCTGACCAGCTTAGGATGAGTGTCCTGTTTACTTGCATTGTAGTCTGTATTCAAATGTCGTATGAACATGAACACCCGCAGCCGGGACATTAATCTCGTGTTTTGTATACACTGTTATTTTCATTACAGCTTGCCGACTTCTAGTGTATTCAACGATCTTTACACATGCATTTCTGATATCACATAATACAAAGCGCAGATGTCGGAGACTATATGACTTGCAAAGCTGAAGGTAAGTAACTTTTCCCTGAATATGGATATCCCAACTGTAACTTGTTACAACTTTTGTAAAATTATTACCCTGTCCACCTGGTTCCGCCCTTGCAAATCCGAAGATGGTAAAGCACTCTTAACGAAACCGGTCATCTGAATAAGTACGTCACTAGCGATTTTGGCTATCTGGAGTCTTTCCAGAGTTTGTAGCTTCTTAGACTTTGTCCATCTAATATGCAGTTCCAAATCTGAGAAGTGTTAGTTCAGTTTACGTTGAAGAACACTGAAATCAGAGGGAACTTCGAGAAGTACACTACACGTTGTGATCACAGGCCAAGCAACTTTTATTCAGTGCTGCACTACAATCCAACGCAACACGATTGCATGACACTAATTTTCAACGTAATCACCAAGTCTCTATAAATAACATTCTAAACGTCCTGCTAATCATTCAGTTGCTCGACGATAGAAATTCTTTCCTTGGACAGGCTGCCACACGAGAACCGCTGCTTGAGCGTCTTGTCGTCTGTCGTCCATTGGATGGCCTTAACTCCCGATGAGAATCGCCCACATCTCTGAGGCCTTCATCAAATTACTGCCACGATTTGACTACTGTTGGACGAGACACTGCGTTTGAACCTACACCGACAGAATTTCACTTGGGACTTGTGTGTAATTAGGACTTTTTGCCGACGAGTGTAGTGTTGCCCCGAGTACTTCAACCTTGGAGTACACACTGTGACGCACATATTAACTGGACCACAACTGAACTGTTTCTGCAAGAAATCCAGAATGTGAACTTTCTTGTTACCATGCGTCAGTCTTGCTGCGCAATGATCTAAGCGTGGGACTACAGTAACGTAATTTTTGAAGTCTCCTCGTTATGGCCCACTAACCTTCTCTGCAGAAACCGAAAATGTTAGGCAGTGCCTCTTTTTCCATGCGACTGTAATTCAGATGAGTGTTGTTAGTGTCTTAGACGCGTGTGCTGTTGGTTGCACTGTGCCGTGGCAGTGTGTGGATACCAAGATCGACACCAAATCAATGGCCGAAAAGGCAGTAGGAAGCGAACCTTAATGCTGCAAGTAACACGAACGCAACTCAGTAACAATGGACAGTGCAACATGAATCTTACCCAACGACGGAGACTGCAGAATATTTTCGACTCAAATCCAGGTCCAGAAAATCGATGCACGAGCTGCGATCGACCCGCTTGGCTAACCTCCTAATGCCACGTGTGTGCCGTGATCCATTAAGTCGATGTCACCAAATGTGGAACAATGCACCGTGAAAATAATATCACGTAGTCTGGAGTCAGGTCTCTAGACAGGCCAAATGTTAGAGAGAGGCAGAGAGACAAAGAAAGAAAGAGAGAGAGAGAGAGAGAGAGAGAGAGAGAGTGGAGACATGGACGGGACTGGAGAAGGACCTATCAAGATGATAAAATTTATTCCTATTTTATTTTAAGTTGAAATTTATATTTTAATCGATAGTTCAATGAACACAGTTACGTTGTTTGTATCTCGCGAGTGGTTTTGCTGGTTTATATTTTCAGAAAAATGAACGAAAAGGATGATTGGTGAGTTGACCCTTCGTAATAAGCTTGAACTGAAGGGGTGAACTCTGATCGCCCATTGACGTAATTCAATGAATTACAAAAAAAAAATTAGAAAAAGGAAATGTCACACCCCATTGGAATAATGATCAACGAACAGTACTCGTATTTCAAGGGAGCTGGGTTCGATAAGCAATTTGGTCATAATGGAATAAGGAACTTCCTGGCAGATTAAAACTGTCTGTCGGGCCGAGACTCGAACTCGAGACCTTTGCCTTTCGCAGGCAAGTGCTCTAGCATCTGAGCTTAGCTCAAATTGTAGAGCACTGCCCGCGAATGGCAAAGCTCCCGAGTTGGAGTCTCGGTCCGGCACACAGTTTTAATCTGCTGTGAAGTTTCATGTCAGCGCACACTCCGCTGCAGAGTGAAAATCTCATTCCGGAAAGATCCCCCAGGCTGTGGATAAGCCATGCCTCAACAATATCCGTTCTTCCAGGATTGATAGTTCTGCAAGTTTTGCAGGAGAGCTTCCGTGAAGTTTGGAAAGTAGGTAACGAGGTACTGGCGGAAGTGAAGCTGTTCTGGTAGTCATGTGTAACGACTGATGAGGGGACAGCGAAGTAGAAGGACGCAAAGGAGTAAAAGAGCTTTTGTTTCGATATGAGCAAAGATTCTGTTCTTTTAACAAGTTTGTTACACATTTTCGTTTTCAGTAAAATATGATAATCGCAACATCCGAGTCCAGTAACGATAGTTGCTCTACTATTTGCATAGCTCAGTGCTTAAATTTATTATTATAGTATCTTAAATTTTAGTACTCCTTTCAGCACACTAATTCCAATACTGTATACTGTAGAAAAGTCAGTCGTGGTAATCGTGTTGAATACAGTGAATTTTTCTGAACTGTTTACACTGTTGATCAAAATATCTTCCACAATCATTTTCGTGTTACTTGAAACTATATTTGAAAGAAGAAGCCTTTATTACTAGCTAATTCCTTGTTGTCCTAGGTTATTTCAGAGGCGTTGCATGTTTCATTATGATGCCACATCCATCCACTTAAGACTAGTTAGTTACGTTACTAGTTAATAAAGCGGAGAAAGCGTTTTCGATGTCAGCCTTAAACGGTACGAACATGAAGGAAGAAAGAGCTCATGTCCTGAAAGACGGGAACTTTCCCTTAAGAACGTTTAACATTCAAGAAGTTTGTACGTGACCAGCTTTTAACTGAACTCGAATACTGTCTTGTAACATACAACAGGGCTGTTAATTATCAGAAGCCAAACAGATGGTGAAAATATTATTTTATGTCTTATCTCTAGAGTTCTTTGCGTGTTTGAAAAGAAAATAAACAGACGAATGACCTTTCTGCTGTCCAAAAATTAAGGTATCCTCTTCAAATACTCTCCCTTCGTATGTAGACAAGGTGGGAAAACAAGATATGGGACTGTTCAAAATAACTGTCATCCATTTGTTTCCGTCTCGCTGAATGTGAGGCGGCCTGTGTACGATACGTGATTGATGATCGTTGCTAAGCGTGTAGGTGAATTTATCCTCGTGCCGAATTTTTCATTGTGAATTACTGTCGTACTTGTGGCCAGCAACGCATCTTCCTGTGTGCGTTTCGGATGTTGGCGTTGCGTTTTCGATTTGTCAGCCGCTTGTCGCGCTTTCGGGGACTGGAAGCGTTGCCTGTTGTAGTCAACAGCGGCGGCGATAAATCTCGGCAGGTTACGTCCGTGACGTATCTGGCGGCCAACGCTGTTTGTCTCCCGCTCGCTGTTCCGGTACGTAATAGTTTCCCACAGCCGGAGGGGAGTTCCCGTGTCTTGGCGATCGTGACTGTTATTCAGCTCCAAATATTAATGTTTCTGACAGTAAACTAACCAGAATGCCATAAGTGGTACTGAAAGTTAGGAACGAAAGTGCTCGTGTTCTCGAACGGTAACCGTTTAATACGTGTCCAAATTGTTCGACAAAAGCTACTCTACGTATGTTTTTGGAATAATATTCGATATTTGTGTGCTATACGTGAAAGGAGAAAGACGCAGCACAATCTAATGGAGCAATAAATGATTGTAGAGAAGACACAGATCGAGCAAGATGTTTCCACATATTCTTGGTGAGGTGCTGTAACTCGGCAGGTACAGTGAAATCGATACAGCTGCAAAACCAATAATTTGTCAGAACTTAAAATATTATAAGTTCGAAAGGTGACACAAACCCCGTGTAACTGATACGAAGACCCAGTCTTTTGACTATAACACTATAATAGTTCTTTCATAATTGCCGAATTATACAATATCATTTAAAAACCTTAAGAAATAAAGGTTACAATAACAGTTAAACTACCACGATGATCGATTTGGCTTGAGGCATAAACTGAAGGCTAAAATTCATGACACGAGCCCATTATAGAGATGCTACTTAACGTTTTCCTTGTTCTTCCCTACAGTAACAATATGGTCCATTGAAAATAGCAGATATTTAACTATATTTACAGAGATGGTGGTACAATCGGGAGCAAAATAAAATGCGTAACTGTTTTCAAAATGAGTTCCATGAAAGAATTTAGCTAAAATGGTTCAAATGGCTCTAAGAACTATGGGACTTAACATCTGAGGTCATCAGTCCCCTAGACTTAGAACTACTTAAACCTAACTAACCTAAGGACATCACACACATCCATGCCCGAGGCAGGATTCGAATCTGCGACCGTAACAAGAATTTTAGTTACCTTGCGTTAGAGATTTTCAATTTTTAACTTTGAATAACAACTACTCTGTTACTGCTCTACTGCTTTTTATTTATTTCGAACTAATTTTCGGAACCAACTGACTAGCGTTTGAAAAGGACGCGGGTTCTTAGGTAACCAAACATTACAGGTGAAGATTCAGTCACTTGCATAGAGGGTTCTATGTAAAAACCTGTTTGTTGAACAACATAAATGAAAAGTACTCAGTTCAACAGTATCTTAGAAAAAAAGGATCCATCTAACATTTAATATGGTGTAGTTTACTTATTTATTGTGCCTAACATTTCCCAGTGTGTAGAAAGTTATTTCGCCGCGCGGGAATAGCCGAGCGGTCTAAGGCGCTGCGGTCATGGACTGTGCGGCTGGTTCCGGCGGAGGTTCGATTCCTCCCTCGGGCATGTGTGTGTGTGTGTTTGTCCTTAGGATACTTTAGGTTAAGTAGTGTGTAAGCTTAGGCACAGATGACCCATGCAGTCAAGTCCCATAAGACTTCACACACGATTTTAGAGAGTAATTCAACATTAAGAAACAAGTTTGACACACAACACTCTATGGAAGTGACCGTATCTCCACCTTTCATGTTTCGTTACATAAGAACCAGCGTCCTTTCCAGACGCTAGTCAGTTGTTTCCCGAAGATGGCCTAATAAGCCGAAAACTTTTTCGAAATAAACAAAAATCAGTAGAACAAAAACAGTGTACTTGTTATTAAACCTTAAACATGGAATTGTTTTAAAAGAAATGTAGGAAGAATCCATAAATAGGAGTTTTTTATATTTATTTACAAATGTCCGTCTTAATCGGACATTGGAACACAATTAACAATAACCGATTTCGCTTACTGTCGGCACCGGATCATCAGCAGCATTTTCATACAAGTTGCATTTGATATAATTTTGTACATTCAGGTAGAGCACTCTTAATGATCTGATGAAGGGAACAAGCCAAAACCGGTCCTGGTGAATTGTGTTACAATGTGCCCCTGAAACGGATATTTATGAACAACCAGGGGACCTCTACGAAACTTTCGCACTTCTATAGTTTTAAATATTGACAGTATTGAGAATATTTAAAAATGAACTGAGCGACCCAAAAACTATAAAAACGCCAAATCTAAAAGAACGCAAAATCCCAAGATTGGCGATATTTTACAGGAGATAGAAATTTAGTGCAGACTTCAATGCGAGATGCTTACAAGTAATTTCTATAACGAAACTTTGTCTCGAAACCTGTCAGAAAATCGAATGAGATTCTGGTAGTATAAAAAGTACGCTAGATGCAGCAGCAGAAATACTGCTAAAGGAGAGTTGCTAAACACAGCCTTCTTAAATTTCTTTACCAAAGAAGACGAAGTAAATATTCCGTCATTTGAGTCAAGAACAGCTGCCAACCTGCCAAACTGGGTAACTTAGAAGTCGATATCCTTGGAGCTATGAAGCAACTTAAACCACTTAATAAAAGCAAGTTATCTGGTCCAGACTGTATACCAGTTAAGTTTCTTTCAGAGTACTCTGATGCAATAGCTCCATACTTATCGATCATATACAATCGCTCGTTCGACCTCAGCCGGCCTATGTGGCCGAGCGATTCTAGGCGCTTCAGTCTGGAACCACGCGAGCGCTACGGTCGCAGGTTCGAATCCTGCCTCGGGCATGGATGTGTGTGATGTCCTTAGATTAGTTAGGTTTAAGTAGTTCTAAGTTCTATGGGACTGATGATCTCAGCAGTTAAGTCCCATAGCGCTCAGAGCCTTTTTGAGCCATTCGACAAAAGATCCGTATCAAGAGACTGGAAAGTTGAACACGTCACACCAATATTCATGAAAGGCAATAGGAGTAATCCACTAAATTACAGGCCCATATCATTAACGGCCATTCGCTGCAGGATTTTGGAACATATAATGCGCTCAAACATCGTGAGTTACCTTGAAGAGAACAGTCTATTGACACACAGTCAATACGATTTAGAAAACATCGTTCTTGTGAAACACACCTAACCCTTTTCTTACACGAAGTACTAGGTGCGATCGAAAAAGGCTTCCAAATTGATTCCGTGTTTATAGATTTCCCGAAGGCTTTTGACACTGTATTTCACAATCGGCTTGTAGTGAAATTGCATGCTTATGGAGTGTCGTCTCATGCCAGAGAGGTCACAGTCCGTAGTAACTGACGGAAAGTCACCGAGTAAAACAGAACTGGCTTCTGGCGTTCCCCAAGGTAGTGTTATGGGCCCTCTGCTGTTCACTATCTATATAAACGATTTAGCAGAAAATTTGAGCAGCCTTCTTCGGTTATTTGCAGATGATGCTGTCGTTTACCGTCTAGCAACGTCATCAGAAGATCAAAACAAACTGAAAAACGAATTAGAAGATATCTGTTTGGTTCGAAAATTGGAAATCGATTTTAAATAATTAAAAGTGTGAGGTCATCCAAATGAATGCTAAAGGAATCTTTTAAGCTGTGGTTACGCGATGAATCAATCAAATCTAAATGCTGTAAATTCAACAAAATATCCAGGAATTACAATTACGAACAACTTAAATTGGAAAGAACCCACAGAAAATATTGTGGAGAAAACTACCCAAAGACTGCGATTTTTTGGTAGAACTCTTATAAGACAAAAAAAAAACTACTAAAGACTCTGGCTATACTACGCTTGTCCGTCCTGCGCGGTGTGGGATCCTTACCAGATAGGATTAGCGGAGTACATCGAGGAAGTTCACAGAAGAGCAGCACGTTTTCTGTTATCGAGAAACAGGGGAGAGAATGCCACAGACGTGATAAAGGATTTGGGATGGATATCCTTTAATCAAAGGCGTTTCTGGTTGCGGCACATCTTCTCACGAAATTTCAATCACCAACTTACTCCTGTGATTGGGAAAACATTTTGTTGACGCGGACCTACATGAGGATAAACGATCATCATATTAAAATAAGCGAATCAGAACTCGCGCCGAAAGTTGTAGGTGCTCGTTTCCTCCGCGCGTTGTTCGGGGGACGAATAATAGAGAAGTATTGTGAAGGTGGTCCAATGAACCCTCTGCCTGGCACTTAAGTGTGATTTGTAGAGTATCCTTGTAGTTGCAGATGTATATGTAGACGAATTTATGATACCCCCTTGTATATATACTTCTATGGACCCAAAGATGTATTTTGCATTCGGAATGTTTCTCCCGACTTGTACTACGTGCATATAACCTATAACTATGTCCGCAGCTCGTGGTCTTGTGGTAGCGTTCTCGCTTCCCGCGCTCGGGGTCCCGGCGGGTTCGATTCCCGGTCAGGGATTTTCTCTGCCTCGTGATGACTGGGTGTTGTGTGTTCTTCATCATCATTTCATCATCACTGACGCGCAAAGTCGCCGAAGTGGCGTCACCTAAAAAGAACTTGCAATACGGCGGCCGAACTTCCCCGCATGGGGCCTCCCGGGCAACAATGCCATACGATCATCATCGTCATCACCTATAACCATAACTCGACAAAGATTGCCAGTTACAGCAAGCACTTTACGGCATAATAGCAATTGGATAACAGCATCTCAAAGTCACTGTGATAAATATGTTTGTCGTTCCGGAACGTATATTTGTTTAGAAAAGTCAGCTTGATCAATGGGCAGAGATAATAGACTGCTGCAGTTGTCACGGTTATTATCTATGATAAAGTTGTATCCAAATTATCTAGTTAATAATTACTTCGATGCTCGGAATCTATGACGCCGTTTTGCCTGAGATGCTTAAAATTATCTTTCACTTTAAAAATTTCCACGAATAGTAAGTTTTAGCGCAAAATCAGTATGTAATGTCTGAATCCGGTTGAAAGATTTTTCTAAGGATACCTCATTCTTCCATGTACGATTAGTGCGTGTAGACAAAAAAGGATGTTGACTTGAGAAATAATATATAGTGAAGCGCCAAAGAAACTGGTATATCACGGAAGCGCCAAAGAAAGTGATATACGGAAGCGTGTACCAATACAGAGATATGTAAACAGAAGGAATAGGCGCTGCGGTCGGAAACGCCTACATAACACAACAAGTGTCTGGTGCAGTTGTTAGATCGGTTACTGCTACTAAAATAGCAAGTTGTCAAAATTTAAGTGAGGTTGAACGTGATGTTACAGTCGGCGCACGAGCCAAGGGACACAGCATCTCCGAGGTAGCGATGCAGTGAGTTTTCCGGTACGACCATTTCACGAGTGTGCCGTGAATGTCAGGAATCCAGTAAAACATCAAATCTCCGACATCGCTGCGACCGGAAAAAGATCCTGCAAGAATGAGAACAGCGACGACTGAAGAGAATAGTTCAACGTGACAGAAGAGTAACCCTTCTGAAAATTGCTGCAGATGAATGCTGGGCCATCAACAGGTGTCAGCGTGAGAATCGTTCAAAGAGCCATCATTGATACGGGCTTTCGGAGCCGAAAGTCTACTCGTGTACCCTTGGCGACTGCACGACTCAAAGCTTTACGCCTCGCCTAGGCCCGTTAACACCGATATTGGACTGTTGATGACTGAAAACATGTTGCCTGGTCGGACGAGTCTCGTTCCAAATTGTGTCGAGCGGATGGACGTGTACGCGTATGGAGACAACCTCACGAATGCATGGGACATGTATGTCAGTAGGGGTCTGTTCAAGCTGGTGGAGGTCCTGTAATGGTGTGGGGCGTGTGCAGTTGAAGTGATATGGGACCCTTGATACGTCTAGGTACGACTCTTGCAGACGACACGTACGTGAGCATCTTCTGCGTTTCCTGCAACCATTCATGTCCATTGTCCATTCCGATGAACCTGGGCAATTCCTGAAGGACAAAGTGACACCCCACAGCTCCAGAATTACTACAGAGTGGCTCTAGGAACACTATTCTGAGTTTAAACACTTCCGCCGGCCACCCAAGGTCCCGGAAATGAACAATATCGAGCATATCTGGGCCGGCTTTTTGGCCGAGTGGTTCTAGGCGCTTCAGTCTGGAACAGTGCAACCGCTACGGTCACAGGTTCGAATCCTGCCTCGGATATGGTTGTGTGTGATGTCCTTAGGTTTGTTAGATTTAAGTAGTTCTAAGTTCTGGGGGACTGATGACCTCAGATTTTAAGTCCCACAGTGCTCAGAGCCATTGGAACCATATTGAAACGTGCAGTTCAGAAGAGATTTCCACCCCGTCGTACTCTTACGAATTTGTGGACAGCCCTGCAGGATTCATTGCGTCAGTTCCCTCCAGCATTACTTCAGACATTAGTCGAGTCCATGCCAAGTCGTGTCGCAGCGCTTCTGCGTGAGTGTGGGGGCCCTACACGATATTACGCAGGTGTACCAGTTTCTTTGGCTCTTCAGTGTAAAGAATGTGCCAAACATGAACGTATATTCATCTCATTTCTAGACACTATTTCTCCAATTGATTGTTTTCTATACTGTCCCAACCATGCACCTCTTCGATCAGGAACAGAGGTTTTTTATACTGTCCCAACCTTGCACCTCTTCGATCAGGAGCAGAGATGAGTTATGTGTTTACAGTTTTTGCAGTTAAAACTTCTTGCTCTTCGAAGTGGACCTCGATTTCGGACGATTTTCTGTAAGAGGTGATGTTCTTATCGCCTAAGTGACTAGTCACAGTTGAGAACCCAACTTTAGAGTTTTAAATCTAGCCTTACCGCTCTCCTCCATCGCATATTCTACAGTAGTTATCCTGAAAGTATTTTTGAACTAGAACTGAAGAGGAAAGGATAAGGTGAAAAATGACATGGCCTGAATCAATTGTCTGCTAATACAGTAGAGTGTTCTGCAACATCCTAAAAACACAGAACTAAAATGTAGATCGAATATCGAATCTGGAGCCCTGTCTTTGATGCTCTATGTCCTTATAAAATGATCCATTACAGCTTGTCTCACTGCCCATTTACATCAGAAGAACGTCTGTAAAATTTGGTAATTATGTGAGAAGTAGTCATGGTTAGAATCTTTTATCATGGGCGTTTCTCGATTTTGGAAACCTTAATTGCTAAGTGCATTACTGAGATTCCAGTATCAGTTTAGTATGAGAGACCATAATATATATCTAGCTGACACTTGGTATTTTCAAGGAGAACTAGGGTTGGATATTCGAACTAGCGTTCCTTAATATAATCGCTCATCGATAACCACAAAGTAAAGTGTTAATTACACTGCCAGACGAACATTTTATTTCAGTCATTACAATACTGAGTAAAATTTACAAAGAAATTGGTGGTATTAGCCTATTTATCAGCGTGACGTGGCCCCCACTCTTTCCTGGATGAATACGCTGAATCGTCTGTGAATGGTGTCATGAAGCCTTTGTATCCTCTCCAGAGGCAGTCTGCCCCACAACTTGTGTTTCATAGGCTGGATACTGGCGGTGGGAAGAAATTGACTCCCAAGGCGACCCCACATATCGTCTGTCGAGGATAGATGTGGGAGTCTTGCTGGCCACAGAAGTAACCTCAGTATCACGCACACAGTTCCTAGAGACGTGTGCCATGTGTAGACGAGCATTGTCCTGTTGAAAACTAGCAGCAGGATGCTTTCGCATGAGAGGTAACTCAAGAGGACGACGGATGTCCGTGACGTATCGTTGTGCCCTGTGCACTATACGGCGATCCTGGCTTGTAGGGTCCATAGCCCATTAGCAGGCTCTGCTACCCTGGACACTCCTTACCCGAGCCTCTTATGATGCGAAGATCTGGCGGTCACCGTCAAGCACTGATTTCCCACCAGCTGCTACTGAGTGGAGAGTCTACAGTGTTAAGCATGGAGCACATTTCGATTAAGCGGTTTTTGATTTCAAAAATTTCGGTTTTTCTTAATCTTCTCTAGCAAAGAAAGCAATCTGCTTCAACACAACTGGTAAGAAATATTCACGTATAAGCGCAGTAATAGGTGTTGCATCACGTCCCCCACTGTGCCTACAAGAACATATTGCTTTTTCCAGTTCTGGCACTATACAGATTTTGAACTGTTTCCTTACGCCATAAGTTTGCAAGTACGACGAGGATGCTTGCCACAAAATCCGACACCGTTCTTAACAAATTCACCAAGGGCACTGACGGATAACGCGTGCTGCTTCCTAGGCTGTCACGAAAGTACGTCAAAACCATTAATGCAGACCAATGCGAATTAGTTGACCTCAGATGTCTGAAGGCTGAACAAGATATTCGTTCAGCACTTTCATTACGACATATCCACCGACAAAGGCCTACGATGAAATCTTAATAGTATTAAGCTGTGTATATGAAAATTTATTTATTCCAGTTACTATTAAAAAGTGATTTACTTACCGAAAACTAAAATTCAACTTATCTAAGCAGGTAATATTAGATTATTTTATTACTGATAGTGGCATAAGACAATAACTATTACACACACAAAGATTTATGTTCCTTTTTGTACGAAGCAGCTAGTATGTTGACAATATGGGCAGGCAACTGTGCTTTCTCATTGTTTTCCCCTTCATGTGGGGTGGTAGTAGCTTTGTGAGCGAATTTTTCCATACTAAAACTGCTATTCTGTCCACGTCTTTGTCGCTACATGAAGGTACCGAAAGAAACAAGTTTTCAAAGTTCTGTTCATAATGAATGTCTTTTTCAGCCGTTTTACATTATTCTGATGTTAGTGACTGCATTCTTTATGATACTCTTTATTTTCATACTACGTAAGTCGCTCAGCTGCATGCTCATGTTACATTCCTCGCTCTTTAGTTTTTGTAGTCTCCATGATTTAGTTTTTTGTGGCCCTAGTTCTGCTTGAAACCCAGCTCCCATGAATTCATTTAAAGGTGCATATTATAACAACTCCACCCCAACAGAACAAACAGTCCTGTCACAGGAAAAGCCACGTGTAACACTACTGCTCTGCTTGTTATACCGGCATGCAGTTTACCTACTGACGACAAGGTTTATTTCTGTCACAAGGCAGCCACGTCCAACACTATTGCGGTAGTAAATTTGCCAAATATGGCCTAAACTTGCAGTAAATGTTACCCTCTGAGAGGAGTTTAGAAAACTGACCGAGTTTGCCTAACGGAAAATTGGTATCGAAATTAAATTTCGTAAGACTAGCTGTAGCTAACAGAAAGAAAATAACTTTGCAAAAAGTAACAGATACTCATTACTGTTAAATGAAATAGTTATACGGTCGCCAGCGTAATTGGACATAATAATATAGAATCATTATTTATAAAGAACCTATTTTTACTAATTCAAAACGAACTTTCATTAAATACTGTGCTGTGAAGTGCAATGAACACACCCAAATGGGAAAATTACACAGTGGTTAGCAGCAGTTGTCACTTTAGCAGTTAAGCAGTCACATGATTGGCAAATGAGCCCTTTTTCTTGTTTACTTTCATCATTACTTTTGCCTTTAACTAATATAGCTTAAACTTGCCCTTCACAACCCACATCGACCAGTTAGTACATGAGTTAGCACATTATAATAGTCAAGTACAATTAATATACACGTTTACTATACAAAAGCAGTAAGGGGACACAGTACACAAACTTTCTACCTTCTCTTCTCAATAATCACTTCAAGAATCATTAACCAGAAACCTACTAATCTGACTTATCCTCTTTATTATGATTGAAAAGAAGTGTGGTCTCACAAACTACCAGTTTCATTGTAACAACCAAAACTATACGGCATTATCTAGTATTAAGGTAGAATTGGGTTACTCTTTCATTTGAGACGATTAATTTTGTACTATTTTAACACTCTTTACCCTGACAAAACCTCTTCAAAATCAGAGATAATCTCCAGTAAACTTTTACTCCAAACAACCTCAAGACAAAGTGTCTTATGATGCCACTTGTGAAACTAGTAGTTTTTGGAAACAACTTTAAAGCAACAAACATTAGAACACTTTTGTTTTCCAAGTAATACTCTTTCCTAAACTGACATCCAAGTTCATTTTCTAGTTAATTTTCGAAATACTCAAACATAAATAGTCTCTTTTATATGTATGAAAAAGCAAGTAAATTTTACCCTGTACCTTAAGAGTACTGGCATAACTTTGCCACACATCAATAAAATGCACTGTAAAACTGTTAATGTTTTTTTATGCAAAGGACACTCTCGGATTTCATCACTTTAAGGAAAGGATCCTACTTGGATAAGTTCTTAGGAAGGACATATTGTTCAAACATATTTTGAACATTAGGATTATATTTTCACAGAACTAAACACAAGATTACTGGTTCATATAGTCATACAGTTCTGACCTTTCGTATGTGTGACGAAGTGGTTGCTCAATCGTGGTGTCGAGCATTTTGCGGCTAGGTGGTCTTTCCATTGGCAGTAATTAGCTCTATTTACCTCTTCTTGGCGTTGTTAATATCATTTTTAGAGCTTTTCCCAAATCGAGAGCACCATTTTACAGCCGCGTATTAAATCCGAGGCCATTCCATTCCAATTGCAATCATGTAAGTCTCACTCAGCGCCTGCGCTGTTTATTCATCAGTTACTTGTTACCGACTGCCTACTGACTCTCTCGCTTGTCGCCCAGACTGCGCACCACATCCACCTATTCCTAGCGCGCCAACGCACTTCCGTTGCAGAGGGAACTGCTTTGGGTTTCTCTTTATACAATACAAAGTCCCTATGTAGGAACCAGCTATTACATAGTTGCCGGAAACATATATTAAAAAATCTCTTTATTTAAACATATTAAGAAGTTGAGATAAATATACATAATTAAATACCACTTTCCTCCAAATAATAAAAAGAACTTAACTTGCAAAGGGTAAACATGCAACACTACCTTTCCACTTCTTTACAGTAGATCAAAGACATTTCATAATAAAGAATATATACTTGACATTATGTAGGATTAATCAGTACATGTTATAAAAAATATTGATTGTAATGTTACACTTTGTGCGGTCTTATTGTGTAGAGCTTGTACTTCTCTTACGTTTACGACATACCGGACTATTGGGAGGTGGAACCCCAATGCCAGTAACAGATGAACATGTCGCGAGTAAATTGCTTACAGGCAGGTGAGTGGTAATCACGACAGCACGTAGCTAGTTAAATGGTTCAAATGGCTCTGAGCACTATGGGACTTAACATCTGTGGTCATCAGTCCCCTAGAACTTATAACTACTTAAGCCTAATTAACCTAAGGACATCACACACATTCATGCCCGAGGCAGGATTCGAACCTGCGACCGTAGCAGTCGCGCGGTTCCGGACTGAGCGCCTAGAACCGCTAGACCACCGCGGCCGGCCGTCGCTAGTTAATCTACTCTGGCCGTGGTATTCAGTATTAGGGTTTCCGAGGTAAACAGTGTCTAGGGTGGGTACTGAATATCGCGCTGAAGCGACGTTTCCTCCATAATCCACATTCACAATTATGTGTTGAACAGACGTCACGTCACATATACAGAACCATACGGTAAGCAAGATCGCCACCGACATGAGTATATGGCATCTGCAGTCTATTACGACCAGTACTGAAGGAAGACAAACAAATCGCATGGGTCTTAGAAGCATGGGTCTTAGAAGCCGATTACCGACTCTTGTCACAGTGTGTTCACACGAATTTTGGCGCACTAATTGTACTCTGTTGTCATTTCTTCCCATGCGTATATTATTTTCTAGCTGACGAATAGGAACTTAAGAAGTACTAGCATACGATAATTTTAGAATGCTACGTACCTATTTCATTTGATTTATAATGTTTCATCTTTGATCGTTTCAGGATCTACGAGTTTGTAGCGATGATTCACCACCTGTATTGCAACATGAGCTATCGCCAGAATCTGTCTGCAGTGTCTCATGAAGTTAGCACGCTCAACGCTTGTGATGGTAGTCCTACAGTGGTCTCTCCCTTTTGTTCATAAACAGTTCTGGGGAGAGAATCCGCAGTTGATTTCACTCGGTCATCTCCCTTGTCGTAAGGAACGGGTCAGTGCAGTTGTCGAGACTCTGCAGTCGCAGTCTGTCCCAGGAGTTGGTAAACTGAGCGATGGACCTTAACAGCATGGGGTGGCTTGCACACCTTAGCGATACAGACAGCCGTATACAGTAGGGGCAACCACCTCTGTGGAGAGGCCAAAGAAACGCATGGTCCCTGAAGGGGGCAGCAGTCTTTTCATTAGTTGTAGTGGCAACTGTTTGCGACACTGGCTATTCTGGTCCTATTTGTAAAATTGAAACTTTCTTGCGCGGAAATGTCACAGTTAATAAAATATTCGGAGCCTTATGGCATGGTCGAATGGATTTCACATCTAAAGCCAACATTTCCTACCCACCTGTGGAGGACATCTTTAAAGAGTATCTTAGCTTCCCCGAGTGTCAGATTCACACCCTGGCTCAATACTGACTGCAGGAAACTTCCGTGTACGCGTACTGCCGCGCAGTGGTTAGCTATCACACGTTTTGATTACCGGAGCGCCATTGGCCGTTGTCGACTGCCGTCGTCCGCTGCTCCATGGTAGAAGACTGGAGCACACCTGCTTCAGAACCTCAGTCCGGAAGTCATTCACTTTCACGCCCTCCTCCTTCCTACTGAAATTCCTGCGGTGTTTTACAATCTCTATAGCCTTCCTGTATAATCTTTATTGGTATCCGTTGGTGGCTGCCATTAATAGAGTCCTATCAAAATATATGGTGGTCTCCTGGCTGCAAGCAAATACCCATTACAGCTGATCTGTCAGTCTCCTCCCTTCTGCATTTGCCTTGTACTTTTATAGTCGTTTTGTGGCCGATAGTTTTTGTAGCACCATTGTACACTTCTCCGTAGCTACCCGGAATCCTACAAATTCCTGCTTTTACCAGCAGCTGGCTAGCATTCTTGGCCAATTTTAGGTGATTTGGCATCTACCGCGGGGGTTTGTAGATTACAGGGATGTTTCGTTGTTTTAAAGATTTTTCCTATGCCAGCGGTAACGTCCTCACTGAAAGACAACAAAACTATCAATTTCACATGCGCTTGTGCACCTCTATCACTTCTGCTCGATTGTCTTAACGCTCTTTTTGCCGCAACGCACGAATAATCATTCTTGAGCAATTCACTGTGAGATGTTTTAATTCTGCGTCCATCAGATCTGGTTCGCAGATGTTCCTTGCTCTGTCCGCCAACGTTTCTATGGTGCCTCGCTTTTGCTGTATGTGATGATTCCTATCATGGTGTAGGTAACTTTCTGTATGTGTGTGTGTGTGTGTGTGTGTGTGTGTGTGTGTTTGTGCGCGTGTGTGTGTGTGTGTGTGTGTGAGGACTATACCTTTTTTTTGTCGAGGTAAACTTCTCAACAGGGTTAATCCAAAGATTCAGTTTACCCTGAAGGAAGAGGCAAGCGAAGGTTAAATTTTCCTCTATAACGTGCTAGTTTTCGAAAAAGATGATAGGTTAAGCCACACTGTTTACGGGAAACTCAAGCACACAGACCGTTGCCTGCGCAGGAATTCGAATCGTCACCTGCACCAAAAGCGACGCAGCATAACAACATTGGAGGACAGAGCAAGAAACATTTGCGAACCAGAGCTGCTTGACGCAGAAGTAAAATATTTTATCAATGCATTGCTCAAGAATTGTTATTCGTCCTGTGATGTAAAAAAGACCGTTAAGATCACCGTGCAGAAACCAGGGAGACGCGCAAGTGTCTGTGATATTGAAGGTTTGCTTTCAAATGTGTGTGAATTGCTAAGGGACCAAACTGCTTAGGTCATCGGTCCTTAGACTTACGCACTACTTAAACTAACTTATGCTAAGAACAATACACACATCCATGCCCGATGGAGGACTCGAACCTCCGGCGGGAGAGGCCGCACAGCCCGTGACATAACGCCTCAAACCGCGCGGCCACTCCGGGCGGCTCAATTGAAAATTTTCCTGCCTTTCATTAAGTACGATACTGACCGCATAGGAAAAAACGGAACACCGCGGTATCTACAAAACCCCGCGGAGGGTCAAAGATCACCTAAAATTGGTCAAGGATGCGCGCCAAGTTCTCCACAAAGCAGGGATTTATAGGATTCCGTGTATTTGTGTGATGTTTGCGTGGGTACAAGAAAAATAACTCTCAAAAAACAGCTAGAAGAGTACGAGGGCAATTTTAGAAGGGGGAATGACAGATCAGCTGTTGCAGATTTGTATGCAGCCAGGAGACCACGTCATTGACTTTGCTAGGACCGATGTCCTGGCACTCACAAATGGATGCCATGCAAGGATATGCTGAGGGGTATAGAGACTACAAAACACGTATTTCAGTAGGAAGGAGAATGGCGTGAAATCCAGTGACATGATACCGGTGCTGAAGAAGATGTGTACCTGTGGTCTACCATGGGATGACAGCAACAGCCGCCGACAACGGCCAGTTGCGTTCGGATATTCAGAACACGTGTAGTCACCCTATTACGAAGTATCACGGAATATTGCTGCAGTCAGTAGCGAGGTAGAGTGTGAATCGGACACTCAAAAGAAGCAGCGATCCTCCTTGAAAGTGATCTCCGCAGATGGGGAAATCCATTAGACCACAACATAACAAAAAAAAATGGCTCTGAGCACTATGGGACTCAACATCTTAGGTCATAAGTCCCCTATAACTTAGAACTGCTTAAACCGAACTAACCTAAGGACATCACACACACCCATGCCCGAGGCAGGATTCGAACCTGCGACCGTAGCAGTCCCGCGGTTCCGGACTGCAGCGCCAGAACCGCTAGACCACCGCGGCCGGCCCACAGCATAACAGTCCGGAACATTTTATTAATTATGATCTGGTCCCGTAAAATTAGGCAACAAGGCCCTGCCTGCTTTTGCTGTGAACGGCTGATGGCAACTACGACCGTTATTTTTTTCTGAGGTCATGTGACTTAATGATGACGGTATCCTCTTGTATAAAATACTCCGGATGTAAATTAGTCCTCCAATGACGTCTTTGTCAAGAAAAAGAAAGCTGGCATCCAGTAGGATGGAGCATGCAGTTTTAGATTCCTTAATTGCGATGGTAGGCTAGAGAATTTTAAAAGAGAATGCTTAGCTTGAAGTTAGGTGTAGTGAAATTTAGTGAGGCGCACTGCCAGGATGGACAAGACTTCTGGTCAGAACAGTAGAGGGGTATCAACACAATGTCAAATATGAGTAACGCGAAATTGGGCCTCCATGGATACGAAAATAGGACTGTGGGTAAGCTTTTGTGAACACGGCTTTCAAGGGAAACTAAAACGGAAATGTATAAAATCCAACGAGTGTTTCTAAACGGACTTCAGACATGATCAAGGAGATGGAGAAGAAGCTCGTTCTTGTTGTTGCTGTTGTCTTGGTCTTCAGATCGAAGCTGCTTTGATGCAGCTCTCCACGCTACTCTGTGTAAAACTTGAAATACATCTGTTAGTTTTTCATTTTCTATTAATTGTTCTTACTTTGATTACAAATGTGTTCAAGAATATGAAAGAGTAACAAAAATAACAGTACTGAGACGTAGATGTGGGTGTTAGGCAGGTAAAGTGTTCCTTCGCTCCGACTGTTAATGTGAACCGTTGATGCGATTTTGTAGTTTGCGTCAGATCGGTTGATATTTATAGCTTTCACGATGGTTTTTCAATTGATTAACTGCGCATTGTTAATTTTACCTCATGTGCTGAATTTGTCTATGTGTGCTCAATTCCACTTGATTCGGTGGAGTTGTATGACTTTTTTTTACTATGGGGTTGATGGAGTGCTTCATACTCAAGGATTTTCATCGGAGTTTGTACCTCAGTTTATACTAATTCGCGTTTTATATTTTTGTCCAGTGCTACATTTTTCTTTGCTATGACCATGCGGTTGTGTAAATGGGGTTGTTCAAAGTTTATAGCTAGTCCAATCCTTTTAATTCAGCTTTCCAAACAGTCAAAATTATTCTTTTTGAGAGTGCTATCCCCTCCAGTAAATTTTGTTCGAGTAATTTCAAAATTAATCACGGTTTCTTTGTTGGCTGCGGTCACATAGTGGTGAACAGTGGTTCACAGTCACTCATGTCTCCTTTCAAGCTCCGTCACCACTTCTTGCTTTTAAGATCAAATATCCTTGCATTGACTAACTTCTTGGCATTCTATTTGTGTTCTATTTCATGAATTTCCTTAGGTATCTTTGCGAATCCGGAACACGTGGAGCATTCTCGCAGAAAAACATTTTCATAATTCCTACCGTGGATATGGAGATTACTCGCGCGAATTTGCAAGCGATTTAATGTACGGTGTGATTTTGCTATTTTGTTACGGCGGAGGAGGAAGTGATTGCTCATTACAGAGCCAATAGCATGCTATTTGCCGCTTTTTGGATACCTGTACTGCGTTCAAAGCATGGTCGATGCAATTATTTCTGCGCTATAGTGCAAGTAGATTCGAGGGTGCCCAATTTAGGCAATGATTTCGTTCTTTCTCTCTTATCCCGCGGGACCCACTCATAAGTGTTCCAAAATCTGTTTCACGCAACTTTAATAATCATTTATCTGTAGTTATGTTATTTGAGTATAAGGTTCATGTATGTATAATTTCTATGTGTTCTATGTGTGCTAGAACAGTGACAAACAAAATGGCTAATTAATCAGAACTTTACTATTATCAAATCTGTAGTTGGACATTCCTTCACCTGATATTAACTAATTTTACAAAACTGGCACCCATTACTGAATTAAGAGAACCTCTTCCATTTTTAATCTCTTGCACAAACTTAAATTTTAATTGATGTATTTGAATGTGCCGGGAGTGTTCTGGACGCTGGGAAGTCTAGTACGCATGAGACATTAAAGACATCAAGTTTCGTCAACTCATGCGCAGTCTCTTGCAAAACTCTTCATCTCCGCTTAGTCATCTCAGTCTACGTTCATCTTTATCTGTTTACTGTAGTGCAACCGTGGTCTCCCTCAATAACTGTTGCCCCCCCCCTCCCCCTCGCGCAGACTTCCCTATTTACCGACACGATTACTTCTTGACGCCTCAGGATATCTCTTATCAGTGGACCATTTCTCTTAGATAACTTGTGGTGTAAATTTTGTTTCTTTCCATTACGATTCAGTATGTCTTCGTTAGTTAAATGGCATATAACCATCTGTTATAGGCATTTTTCTGAGTGGCCAGAATTCTTCTCGTCTGAACTGTGTAACGTCTCCGTCGGAAACCTTTCATGTAGTTTTTCTCGGATTAAATGTTATTTTTAAATAATGTTGGCAGTTCGAATTATCGGTGCGTTTCGTGGCCCAACCGGTGAGAAAACTGAGCCAATGGTCATGCTTATCTAATGATAAATTAACTGAACGATGCAGACAAACTGTGTTCTGTATCTCTGTAACGTATTCATATAGGCAAATTTAAATTCCATGCAAGCTCTCGATACTGTATACGTTATTCGTATTTTGTGCTTTCACATTTCCGTTCTTTCCTTACCGTTTTGGGGAAATAGTATTTGAATGTGCATGTCTGTTTAGTATTTCAGTAGTAGTTAGTAGCGTGGCACTTCAGTGTCTACTGTAGAAACAGGGTGGCGAACTTAGTGGGTTCATGTAAAGCAAAGAGGTGTATGCTCTCTAATTGGTCTTTAGACTCCCTTAGGTTCGTGGCGATAGTGACCCCAGTGGTCTGCTCCACCTACCGGGAGATTCGTTGGGGGAGCATCAAAAACATTTGGCTGATAGTGGTTTGTGAGCCTGCATCCTATTAAGAGCAAGACTAGGGATTCCGTCTTAGTGAGAGAGCTAGTGGTAGTTTCAGAAATATATTTAATGGTTTATTCAGGCTTAACTAAGTTTTTCTGAATTACCTTGTCTTACGAGAGCTTGTGGTGTGGAAACGTTTTCCACCGCGATATGCCAAGCTTTTGATACACTGGTTTCCATTAAGTGACAATGTGCTGGTGAATGTACTCGTGTGAAAATATAGTTTTCATTTCTTATCGTAAATTCATTTCCGTTTCAGTTTTATGAGTAACTTCATTTTGCATGGCACAACTTGTAGTCTTAAATTCATTGTGTGTGCTATCAATACTATCCGGTTCTATGTGAGCTAGTGTGATAGTAAATATTCAGTGTCATCAAATGTTTTCGTGTGGTTTCATTGAGTTTGATTTTCCAGTACTTGCTTCACTCATGTAGGCCACGTGCACAGGCGAGTCCGTTGCGCACTCTGTTCATCATAATTACCGTTTGCTACTTTCCTTAGCAATGCATTTGGAGAATTTATCAATTAATTCATCTTATGAACACTCAGAAAGTTAGCGAGCGTTTCATTTTATTAAATCTCGCACTCGCGTGATTGTGTTGCTAGCAGACATGCTTGGTGTGTGTGTAATACGTGCCATTTTATTTTACTGCAATGTTAATATATTGGAAGGCACGAACCTCGTGGTCTTCAGTGTGAGCTTAGGGTGCGTGTGAGTTTATCCTATCCTTACCGCATTTTGCATGAATTATATTCAAATCCAACATACTGTTCGTTAGAATGATACCAATAGGTAAGTACAGGTAACAGTAACTTTCAGCTAATTCATCTTCTTATACAGTGTCTGAAATTGTTTCTTACTGTGACTGGAGTCGAAACCTTTTCATGTTTCTAAGTGATAATTTAGGAGAGTGTGTCGGGGTTTTTCTTCCTATTACCTTTCACTTGATAACAATATAACTTCATGAAGGAACTAATTTTCATTGATTAGCTGATGAAAGCAATTAGGGATATATAATTAAAGTGGATCAAATCAGTAATTAATTCATATTTAATAATTAAATTTTCCGAATTTATTTGGGAGTGGAGGGGGGGCAGTGAACCTAAATAATTAATTAAATGCTGAACGCTGAACGAGCTCAGCAGATCTCAGTGTTTCCCAATATATATTTCCTTTCCCGGTGTACTCCGGTGTCACACGTGCTATTTAACTATCGCTGTCGTTTCAGTTTCTCACGAGGGATATACTCTCAGAAAAACTTTTTTCTTGCTTCTGTACGTGTGCATTTCTTAACCTCCTTACTACGGCCATTGTTATTTTACTGCACAAATAGGTAAGCAAGCCCACCTCCGAGGAAGCGTATGACATTACATTATCAAGTCGGCAGGCAGATACATGGACATATTAAGGTGGAAGATAAGCGGAAACGAATCAAAAATTGAAAGCTTGAGGAAATGAGTAGAGCACAGGACACAACAACCATTAACTTGGTGTGAACATGTAATACTACGAGAAGAAGAAACTGTAAAAGAAGAGTTGGCACGTATAGAAAAAGTGCAAGACAAACACGGCAGTAGATAACTTCAGAGAAGACTCTGCTAAGTTAGTAATAGAAAGAGAAGAAGAAGAAGTAGTAGAAGAAGAAGAAACTACACTACACTCAGAGGAATGTATTGAGGAGGCTCACTGATGAGCTTACGAACTGAGGTTTGAGTGAAGATGGTAATTTGACAGTAAGTGGCTTCCTTAAATCTCGTCAGGCAAATGGTTGGATGGTCATTTTCAATCAGCTGTTCCAGATTTCCACCCCATTATTCTTCAGTACATGTAATGTTCCATCTCTGTCGACGAGAGATAAACTTCTTCCCTTCTTCACTCTCAGTCGCCAACAATACGAACCTAATACCACAATCAGTACGCGTCGGTATGTTAATCTATGCTACACAGTTTGACTTGAAACACAACTCTCATACTCCGTGCTGTAATAACGATCACATATGAAGAACGAAAACCTTCCTAACTAGTCGAAAGTTTCACCTCACCGTTCCCTCTCGTCCCACCATCAGAAATGACATAATATTTTAATTGATTTCCAACAAATTTTATATTTTCCTACACGGAGCAATGCGTTCATATATACAGCGTACTGCGTATTAGCAGCTAGCTCGCAACTAGTTGAGATCTACTGATCGTAGCCTGTTACAGCGGTTTTTCCAAAAGTATTACCACCACTGAAAATTAGTCTCGAAGCACAGAAAAAGGGTAGAAGTGCATCCCGTTTGTTCCGTGCCAGCAGCGTGCGATAAAGCTGCATATAGTGGCATATTTATTTTGGATCAGTAAAAAATTTAAGCGTCTATGGCAAATTCTATTACCTATACCGACCGCTTGCCCACAGCGCTCGCTCTGCTATTAGCAACTTGTAGAAAATTACACATTTGTGTATTTTCACAGGGATTGGACGTTGATACAAAAAGCAACATGAGCGTTATAATAAACCCGAAGTGAAATAAAGCCGCAACTGTTTATATAGCGCATTATTGTTTCTATTCCTTTTTCTCTGACGGCCTTTTAAAACAGAAACTCTGCAATATTAGCCATTGGCACACGTGTGTGACCCCGCGGAATGTACATTTTGCGAGTGAGTTGGCATTTTCGTTCTGCTGAGTTGCTGATAAGTTGGCAAATGCCTGGGTTCTCTTTGGCTCTCGTGCAGTTTGAAAAGCTGCTATAGAGGGACAATGCGTGCGATAAAGTTCCAACAGCGAATAGAAAATTAGTTGTTAATCCAGGCATATTAATTACAAGAGCAAAATAAATACAAAACGCTTACGCATAACTTACGACAGAGGAAAAGGGATGATTCCCTGGCAATGTTACAGACTTTCACGGATGACGGAGAAGAACAAATGTATCACTCTGAAGTAAGGCACCATACTCCGGTAACTACCGAGCGAAAATCGACTTAAGTTCCCCCTTCCCCTCGCGCAGCCCTCAAACACAGGGCCCCAACTTCCGAATCCTCATCTTAACGTACGGAAGTCCCTCTGAATACATTCCAGTAACCTCAGCTAATTTCAACTGATGATGGACAGGTAACGACGCTCGTAAATTGATGTCAGAGACATCGAAAATCTTAAGTCAGCGGTACAGTAATAACGAATTCCATTTATCCCGCACAAGTTGCTACATTTACAACAGTTGTTCAAAACACCGTCCCTCAGCGACACTTCAGTTACGACATCGTCGCACAAAAGTTTGTTGTACCCGTTCTAACAGCCCCGTTGTCATCTGAACAGTGTCGCAGACGGCGAGAATTCTTGACGAGAGATCCTCTTCAGTCGCAGCCGGTATCTCATACAGAGGACTTTTCACATGGACTCACAAGAAGACATCGGCTGAGTTGCAGTCAGGTGAAGGTGCTGGCCACGAAACAGGACCACCTTTGTCTATCCGCTTTGCAGAGAATGTCTGACCAAGGTGTTCACGAATCCTCAGTGCAATGTGAGATGGGACTCCATCGTGTTGGAATCACATCCGTTGTCGAATAACAAGTGGCGTATGGTCCAGGAATCCATATAGTATGTCTCTGATGAACACTGCATACTGGTGCCCTTAAGCGGATAAACGGACACAGCACGTAATCACTGATTATGTCTGTCCACACGTTGACTGATAACCTGTGTTAATGGCTCTTCACAACTGTAGCGTGA
Source organism: Schistocerca serialis cubense (assembly GCF_023864345.2). Lineage (NCBI taxonomy): Eukaryota > Metazoa > Arthropoda > Insecta > Orthoptera > Acrididae > Schistocerca > Schistocerca serialis. The sequence goes on from NC_064645.1 coordinate 421,332,680, forward strand.
GGATTCTCCTCGGCCCACAACGTAACTACTGCTACTATTTAGCATTCCTTATCTGGTGAAACAGGCTTCATGTGTGAAAAATACATACACAGGAAATTGAGGATCAGTATAAGGAACAATGCCTGAACTTCACCAGAGGTCCGAATTCAGCAGCCGTCAACGCTTGAACTTTATTTGGATGGTGGGAGCGTAGCTGCTTTGCCGTAATACTCACCACACAATTCTCGAATACTGCCTGCAGGTGCCTAGTCCACTCGAGAAAGCACTGTATCTTCTAAATCAAGAGTCCGTGTAGTTCCTCTCCTCCTAATTAATATTGTGTTATCAATTGCCCTGTTTCATTTAATCGTTGGAACAGTCTCGGAATCATGGTAAAACAGGATGTTTTCTACTCAGATATTTGGTCCTGTACTGCCATTTCTTTTCCCTGCTGCTTCCATTTGCTTCCACATACACAAAAATCATATCTTCAAGTTCCTTAGAGGGTACAGGTCCCTTTGTTCAGGGCTGATCGACGCTAGTAAGTCAACCTGTAAACACAGCCTGCAGTCTACAAGAAAATTGACGTTTGAAGCCTCCAATGCTCACGTCAGTACACATTACGCCATCTGCATTGGCTTAGTAGAGCTTTTATCCCAACCGCTACACATGAGTGCTCGATGTGACAGCCTACCCTTATACAGTCTTAGCAACAATAACACCGGTACATATATTCCACTGTCAGAGGTATCAGAACGAATTTTGATCATAGCTTTTGACTCGGTCGTTTCTGGACCAAGCTCTCGTACATGAAATTGATGCATTCATCCGTCTCCATCATTCCTGAAAGTTTCTAACCTCATCACCTTGTTTGCACTGTGTCTCGAAAATATTAATCTGACTTCAGAGAAATTCTCAAAGAATGGAGATAGAAACTGCAGGTAAATTTTAAACTACGCAGCGACACTAAAACCTTACTTCGGCACCAATTGTAAGAAGCCTGTTTATGCAGTGACCGCCAGGGATCTCCCTGATGCGGCTACTACATAATTCCGACATCATGAGGAAAATTTCACTCATCAGCAGGACTGTGCACCACAGGGCTAGCTCCTGCATGTAAGAACATTTCTTAATAAGGAGTAAGCCCCCTCGCCCTATTCTTTAAAGACTCGAGGTACCATGTGCAATACAGCCTCAGACGATTACCTCACAAGTGAGTTAATGTGTTAAAATATTTAATGTTAAGTGTATAAGCGAAAATATGTTTATAAAAGGAGTGAAATTACAATTAAAGTTAGTTGGAAGCCATGAAGTGCTTTGGATGAGTGAAGCCTGCGTAATATGGGCTCCGTTTTAAGCAAAAGCTAGTTTCTCACACATTTCAATGTTTATGGCGTAATATCTCCTGAACTTTGTGTCGCACAGTAATGTAATTTTGCAGGTATACTGTGTGATATATGCGGATCCTGTGTGAAAAATGTGTTGCGAGTAGAGGTAGCCCAAAAGTAATAATAAATTAAAAAGTTATGGCTGAAGCTGAAGCTGAAGCTCTACGGCTTAAACATCGTTTTCATCATTTTGGTGTCGCGGAGGGGAGGGGGGGCGGCGGAAGGTTTCAGCACAAATATTCTACTTACAGCATTGTAATCATGTGTCACGTTGAACGGTTACCTTCTCCGCTGCTATTTTTCTTGTCACTCTTTCAATCTATGTCAGAGGGTGCCAGTTGCGTGTGTGCCAAGGCATCTCAATTACACGCTCCGATTGAGTAGGGGAACGTGATATTTCAAACGTATAACGCGGGGGAGGGCTTATGCAACCAAGTGGGCAAGTAATTAATTTCCACGCTCTAACATGATCTATATTCTCTGTTTTTGTTAATTTTCATTCCCGCCGGATTATCATGACTTCATTGGCTTGGTTCAAATGGCTCTGAGAACTAAGGGACTTAACATCTGAGGTCATCAGTCCCCTAGAACTTAGAACTACTTAAATCTAACTAGCCTAAGGACATCTCACACATCCATGCCCGAGGCAGGATTCGAACCTGCGACCGTAGCAGTCGCGCGGTTCCAGACTGAAGCGCTTAGAACCGTTCGGCCACACCAGCCGGCTCATGACTTCATTAACAACATTGTTCTCTACACGGCATGGGGGTGTAATGATCAGTCACTGAATCCATGAAATTAAATTCATATGATATTTCTTGTATTATTTACCCGCAAGCTTTAAAAATATTATAACCATCTCTTTTACCCGCTACTTAAGTCACCTCACAACTGAAATTAACAAAGGAAGGACGAATAAATTCTATCTTATTTAGCACTGAAGGTGCCCATATTATCAGAAATCTATTCAACACTCCTTCGCACTGAGGGTGCTTATACTATCAGAAATCCGAATCGTTATGAATTAATGAACCGCGCTTCGATTCCTCAATGGTCACTCTCTCCATTATTTTCAGCACCGTTCCCTTAGTCAAAATTATGGGGACGATTTTTGGCGAGAAAACTGGGGAACAAAGCACACACAAACCTCTCTCGGATACATACAAAAAAAAAACAATTTCCTAAAAATAAAACATCGTATAATATTTGGAACACGCAAATTGTTTACAGCACACGCAAACATCCTCACCTTAACTGTTTTCAGTAACGAACTGTTAGCTCGCTGGTGGTGCAATTCGGCATCACGTGAGTGATCGATACCAACGGTCAATTTTTTGAACTCACCTCACTGATCGTTCTTGTTTTCAGTCTGTACAATTGTTCACAAGCACAACCTATTATTTAACATTTAGTTAGGACGTGAAGCATCGTCTAGGTTGCAGCTTGCAAATGGGGGTTAGTCTTGAATCAAGAGTTACGTGCACAAAATTATTGAATTTGCTGAAAAAAATTACGTCACACAAAACACTCACATATCCCAGCAGGTTTCACACGGAATCATAGTCTAAATTTCTCATCGGCAGTTACGACCACGTGTTAATCTAACTAGGCGTGGTGAGGTCCCATTTTACTTTAGTAAGACCAATGAGAAATTTAAAATCGCAAAACGCTACTGCTAAAAGTGAAACTGTATGATTTTTTATACTATTGCTGCTCTCACGTGCTGAAGGCACTAACTGTCTGCATTACTACAAATGGATAACGTGAGCCCCCCATGCTCTCCTCTGGAAAAGAAGCCCTAACTGAAAATTCTAATTTTTACAGGCAAAATTTTTTTTTTAAAAAAAGATGGTTGTATCGACATACTAACTACTTCCATCCTGAAAAAGAGCAGTTTAATGTAGTAAATTATACATCATCCCATATGAAGCTGGCGACTTCGAGGAGGAGAAGAAACCAGATGGCTCAACATAACCATGGGTTTTGATATAGACTGTTGCTTCGAGTTGGTGTAAAAGGAATCCCAGACACTATTAGTAAGCCATAAATGTTTAAAGAAATTCATGTTGAAGTAAATTGAACCCAACTGCATTTTAAAACAAGTAATTGATGAAATGGTTCAAATGGCTCTGAGCACTATGGGACTCAACTGCTGAGGTCATTAGTCCCCTAGAACTTAGAACTAGTTAAACCTAACTAACCTAAGGACATCACAAACATCCATGCCCGAGGCAGGATTCGAACCTGCGACCGTAGCGGTCTTGCGGTTCCAGACTGCAGCGCCTTTAACCACACGGCCACTTCGGCCGGCAGTCTGCTGGCAAAGCAATTAGGAAAGGAACAACCTGGGTGCAACATACACACTTCTCTGCATGCCAGAATGTTTCACAGTTTTCACAGACAAGCCAGTCGCTGGCGGAAATGCTTAAGAACCCTAGTCGCAGTCTTTTTTAAATTATAGTTACACCTTCTGTTATCATTAATGTAAAATCTGTAATACAGGGTGAGCACAAAATCCTGCCCTGATTATAACAGTAATAATCGTTTGACATAATAATTTACATTTGATGCCGTTATATAAGATAGTGTTACTAGTTTTTTTTTAGACCACTTACGTTTGTAGACCTCAGTGTGTGCTCCCTTTGTAGTTCGGAGAATGTCGAGGCGGTATTCCAGTTCCCGACAGGTGTTTCGTAACATGTGTTCTGTCACAGTACCCACAGCAGCTTGTATCCTAGCCTTCAGTTCGTCGACGTAGCAACTGGTGTGACGAAGAATCTGTCCTTCATATAGCCCCAGAAATAAAAAGTCAAGGGCCGTAATGTCTGGACAGCGGGGTGGTCAGGGTGTTGGACCGTTGCTTCCAATCCACCGATCCGGAAATGTTTCATCCAGGAAATCACGCACTATCAAAGCCCAGTGGTGGGTGCTCCATCTTTCTGGAAAAGTACCCATGGTTGATATTCTTCTAACTGTGGGGCTATGAATTGTTGCAAAACGCCTAAGTAAATATCAGTGGTAATGGATTTTTCCGCTAAGATAAACGGTTGAAAAACCTTCTTATGCATGAGGCAGCACCAAACATCCACTTTTTCGCTGTCTCGCTGTAACTGTACAGTAGCACGTGGAGACTCTGAACTCCATATACGGACATTATGCCTATTTACCATTCCACTGACATGAAAAGTGGATTCATCGGTAAGGCATATGCGATTTAAGTAATCGTTAGCGCCATAAATCCTCTTGAAAATCTCAGTCGCAAATTCAGTACGTGTCAGCAAATCATTCGGTAGCAAGGCCACCACGATTTGCACTTTGTAAGTATGCAACCTAAGCGTTTAATGAATTGCTTGCAGTGTTTGAAGTTCACGAGATGCTTGACGAGTTGATTTAGATGGACTCCGCTCAAACGATTGCCGAACACGATCAACAGTTGCATCACTGACACGAGGCTTGCCACTTCGAGGACGATCTTCAACGCTGCCTGCTTCGTTAAACTTCACGTACCATTGCTTTACTGATTTAACGTCAGGAAGGCTGCGTTCATAAGAAGCCCGAAATTTACCCTGAACACAGATGGGTGATTGCGTTTCGTGAAACCAAAGCACACATTGCGCTTACTCCTGCTTCTACGTCACTTCGCCAGCAACTAACATGACCTAACAGACAGCGTCGGTTTGGGGAGCACTAGCTCCATCTATTTGTCACAACAACTAGTAACACTAACCTATGTAACGGCATATAATTTAACTTATTATGTCAATCGGTTATTCTGTAATAAATTTTTATAATCAGGGCATGGATTTGTGCTCACCCTGTACATCACAGAGTGAGTATTCTGCTTGAAAAAAACTTCAGAATGAAGTGCAAGTAACATTTTAAACAGTAACATATACAGCTGGTTTTCTTGATCCGAAACTTCAATATGTGGATCTTAAAGTGTCAATCTACGTGCCCTGTTTTTGTCTGCCACCACCTCGAAAAGGCCTACGACAGTGTCTGGCATCCCGGTCTCCTGTTTAAACTCCAGACCTACGCCCTTCCTATCAACTATGTCAGACTGATTGCCTTCTTCCCCTCCTGCCGCCCCTCCTATGTTACCATCCATAACGCCGATTCCCGCACCTTCTACCCCTGTGCAGGTGTGCCCCAGGGATCTGTCCTCTCCCCTCTCCTCTACCCCCCTCCACCAGTACACCTCCTGCAGTATGCCGATGACACCACATTCCTTGACCTCGCTCCTACCCTCCAACACTCCCAATGCCTTCTCCAGAATCACCTTGACCTTTTTGCTGCATGGTGTAACCAGTGTCTCCAGTAAATCAATCCTTACAAGACCCAGGCAATCATTGTAGGTCGTACCACTCGCTCCTTGCGCATCATTGATTTCTCCCTTACCATCTGCCTCCATCTTGACCGCCTCTGCCCCACCCTCACCTACCTTGGGCTCACCATTGACCGTCACCTCACCTGGATCCCTCATCTCCGCTCTATCCAATCCAAAGCTCACAGCCACCTCTGACTCCTCAAACTCCTCTCTGGCTGGACGTGGGAGTTGAACCCCTCCACCATCCTCTACACCTAAGAATCCTTAATCCGTCCCATCCTCTGTTACTCCAGTCCCACCTGAATATCCGCCCCCCCCCCCCAAATTATATAAGTCCCTCCAGATCCTCAAGTGCCATGCACTACGCCTCGCCTTCTGTATACGCCTTCCATCCCTGACATAGATCCTCTACGGCCTGATTCCTTACCCCATCTGCTCCTATTCCTCGAACATATCCGCATACTCTACACCTCCCCGTGCCTTGATCCCCCTAATCCCCTCGTTGCTCCTCTCCTCTCCAACCCCCGCCCTCTGCCGCACCTTCACTGCTGTGTCCTCCCTTCCCTCCATCTCTACACCCTTCATCTCCTTTCACAAGGTGGCTTCTGTCAACTCCCCCTCCCAGATGATACCATCTCCCCCTCCATTTATCCCTCCTATCAACTCTGATCCTCACCTCCCCCTCCTTTCCTCTGTCCTTTCCCCTGGCTCCCTCTTCCCACTTCCATCCTGTTTCTTCCCCACCTACCCTCTCCTGGCCTCCCGTCTCTCCCCTCAGTCATTTTTTCTCTCCCCTCTACTGCCTTTACAACTCCTCCTCACATCCACCCTCCCCCCTTTTCCGCGTCCTCTCCCTTCATCGGTTCCTCCTCTTTCCCTCATAAGTCTGGGTCCTCCCCCCCACCCCACCCCTCCACCCACATCTGCCGCTGTGTCACCTGTATAGTGCTGTTTTACGTGAGTGTTCAGTGTTGTGCGTTCCCTGTCAGCGTTGTGAACAGCCACCATACTGTCACTGGTTGTGTTTTTCATCTCATGCGAACAGAAACCAGACTGACGAATTGCTTTTGTAATTGTGCCTGTCTACTTATTGAGTGTCTTCATCTGCATCCTCACCACAGTGTTTTTATATTTTAAATTCCGTAACTTTCCACCATTTTACAGTTTTTTTATAATGTCACCGTTTTACGGCCTTTTTTCTTCTTTATTTATTTTCTCATTATGTTTTTTACCGCCCTTCGGGGGGGGGGGGGGGGGGGGGGAATCGAAACGAAATCAAGGGAAAAAAAACTACGTGCCCTGTGGGGAGTGATAGAGGAAGGTTTGGGAGGATAGCTTCTGTGTTATACAGTGAGGATTATGGTCTGGACGCTATCACGTTGGCCTTGTCCTGCAGTAACTGACGAATGATTTACTGCACTCCGTTACAAACTGCTACAGTCCACGCAGCCCCTCTGTCATCAACACGTAGCTGCCCACGATAATTGACTCTGGCGGCAATGGCTTTCCCCAAACGGAGATAGACCCTAGATACGAAATGCCAGTCGCAAAGCCTAGGGGCTACATCATCTCTGAGATGTAATGAACGAAGCTTGATGCAACTGTGATCGACCTGCCATCAGACGCGCAGATACCGTTGACATAGGCGCCGCCGGGCACACTCTAGTACAAATTACGACAATATCCCACCAGCACAGAAGGTTTTAACTCAGTTGTCCACAAAAACCGACATTGATATAATTTTTATAGATGTAGAATAATGACATTATAGCTGTACCAGATGTTGTTGTTTCTGTTGCTGTTGTTATTGTTGGGTTCAGCCACAAACCGGTTTCGTAGACTTCTGCAACTCAGTCTACCTTGTGTAAACATTTTTATCCTTGCAAAACTGCTGCATCCAACTTCCACTTGGACACATTTGTTGTAGTCAAGAGTAGATCTCCTTCTACAATTTCTACCCTCCCACACTTTCCCTCCATTGCCAATCTGAAGATTCCTTGATGCCAGAGGATATGTCTTCTCAACCCATCACTTCTTTTACCATATACTTCTTGACAACCTAATTCGATTCGACATCACTTCTTTTGTTATAATCAGCACGGCTCTATAGCAACACGTCTGAAAAGCTTCCACTCTCTTTCTGTGTGACCTGAGTATTGTCAACGTTTCCTTTACATCCAAGGCTAAGCGCCGCATAAAACATCAAAAATGACTTCCTAATACATCAACCACTGTTCTATGTTAAATAATTTCTCTTTGGAAATGCATTTCTTGGTATAACCGGTATTCGTTTTATATCCTCTCTCCTTCACCCATCGCAAGCAGTTTGGTTACTCAAATAGCAAAGCTTATAAGCTATTTTAGTGACCCATTTAGTATTCCCTCACCATTACCCTTATTTGCTTCTGTTGATATTCATCTTATATTTTGTCTGTACACTGGTCTTTCCTAAAAGAAAACATTTTCCATGGTGGACTGTATAAATTTCAGTTTATATGCTATAGACTGATTTCGGCTACGGACCCTATAGACATTGTCAAGCAACATACGAACTATCTTTATGCAACGTGCCGCAACAGATGTGATGTACACACTAGTCCATCGATCCACACGCGAAACCGCTCGTAAGTGTTAATATGATGTACCTCGAATATAAAAATAAAATATATACTAGTAATGCAAGATGTAGGATACAGGTGAAATACCCTCAGACTTCAAGAAGAGTATAATAATTTCAATCTCAAAGAAAGCAGTTATTAACAAGTGTGAAAATTACTGAACTATCAGTTTAATAAGTCACGGCTGCAAAATACTAACACGAATTCTTTACAGACGAATGGAAAAACTTGTAGAAGCCGACCTCGGGGAAGATCAGTTTGGATTCCGTAGAAATGTTGGAACACGTGAGGAAATACTGACCCTACGACTTACCTTAGAAGATAGATTAAGGAAAGGTACACCTACGTTTCTAGCATTCGTACACTTAGAGAAAGCTTTTGACAATGTTGTCTGGAATACTCTCTTTCAAATTCTGGAGGTGGCAGGGGTAAAATACAGGAAGCGAAAGGCTATTTGCCATTTGTACTGGAACCAGGTGGCAGTTATAAGAGTCGAGGGGCATGAAAGGGAAGCAGTGGTTGGGAAGGGAGTGAAACAGGGTTGTAGCCTATCCCCGATGTTATTCACTCTGTCTGTTCAGCAAGCTGTAAAGGAAACAAAAGAGAAATTCGGAGTAGGAATTAAAATCCATGGAGAAGAAATAAAAACTTTGAGGTTTGCCGATGACATTGTAATTCTGTCAAAGAAAAAAAAGGACCTGAAAAAGTAGTTGAACCGAATTGACAGTGTCTTGAAAGGAGGATATAAAATGAACGTCAACAAAAGCAAAACGAGACTAATGGAATGTAGTCGAATTAAATCAGGTTATGATGAGGGATCTATATTAGGGAAGGACACACTTAAAGTAGTAAATGAGTTTTGATATTTAGGAAGCAAAATAACTGATGATAGGTGAAATAGGTAGGACATAAATTCTAGACTGTCTATAGCAAGGAAAGCGTTTCTGAAGAAGAGAATTTTGTTAACATAGAGTATAGTTCTAGGTGTCAAGAAGTCTTTTCTGAAAGTACTTGTATAGAGCGTAGCCACGTATGGAAGTGAAATATGGGCGATAAATACTTTAGTTAAGAAGAGAATAGAAGCTTTCGAAAAGTGGTGCTACAGAAGAATCCTGAAGATTAGATTGGTAGATCACGTGACTAATGAGGAGGTACTGAACAGCATTGGGGAGAAGACGAATTTGTGGCACAATTTGACTAGAAGAATGTGTCGGTTGGTAGGACTTGTTCTGAGGCGTCAAGGGATCACCAATTTAGTATGGAGGGTACAAATCGTAGAGGGAGACCAAGAGATGAAGCAGATTCAAAAGGATATAGGCTGCATTAGTTATTTGGAGATGAAGAAGCTTGCACAGGATAGAGTAGCATGGAGTGCTGCATCAAACCTTTCTCTGGACTAAAGACCGCAATAATATTTAATGCATCAGAATTTTTATGTTAAATCTCTAAAATCTTGGTTTTATTTAAAGACTTTATTAAGATTTTACAGCTCTATACCCCACTTGTACATAGCTTCCTGAACGTGGTTACCCTGGATATCTCCCAACGAGAGACCAGATAGTTGATACCGTCACTGTAGGATGTCTGACTTTGTTGACAGAGCCGCAACCTGCTAGCACCGCTTCATCACTGTCAAAGTGAAGTCCTCGAAGGTGTTCTTTAACTTTTCTAAACTCAATCACAGCACCCTGTTTCTCAAGCACCCACATACTTAGGATTAAACATCGCCATTTTACACGTTATAGTTTGGAGTCATCTAACGGCAGAGGTTTGCAAATGTGTGGGCATGAAGAGTAAAGATGTATAATATTAAGAAAGTTTCTTTTATGTTAAAAGCCTTAAGAGTTTTTACGTAAAAATGCGGAAACATTACATTTAAGCACGCCGACAGAGTAAACGTGGAAGGACCACGTAGATTATAGTTAAAGCATGTATGGAGTAAAGTGGACTTCAGTGGTGCGATGTCAGATACGTACCGAAGGTGAATTGTCGGAAGTTTGCAGAAGGAAATTATAAATTATCTGTCCATATTTATGTGACGATTCACGTGTGGACTGATGGATTAATTTATATCACATCTATTATGGCATGTTGGATAGAGATAATCTGTGTGTTACTTAATAATTATTAACGACAAATTAACGTACGCTGTCCTCTTTTGGAAAATTCATTTTAGAACCTAGTTTACTGACATTGCCCTTTCCGTCAGCTAATTTTCCGTGTACTTCTATGTTTCTGATTGAATTATAATAACGTCGGCAAACCTCGACGTTTTCTTTCTTCTCCCTGAATATTCCAGTCTCAAATTTTTACTTGGTTTCCTTTAATGCATGCTTAATACAAGGATTCTGTAACATCGACGATAAATCATAGTCTCATCTGACCAATTTCTGAGTCACTGCATCCCTTTCACGTCCTTTGACTCTTTTAACAGCAGTCTTGACTCTGTGCAAGCTTTAAATAATCTTTCGCTCGCCGGCATTGTATCACTATCACCTACAAAACTTCAAACAGCGTAATGCAGTCAAAATCATCAAACCTTTCCTGTAAATCTACAAATTATATAAAGGTAGATTTGCCTTTTTTTAATCTATCTTCTAAGAAAACCCGTGTGTTTCTACATTTCTCTGGAGCCCGAACTAATCATCGTTAGTGACGATTGAGTAGAATTTACACCCGTCATCACCTCCTCTATCTTTAATTTGGATTCTCCCATTTATCTTGAATTCGAAGACTATTACACTTGCCTAATATAGTTTGCTCGCTGGGTGAAATAGTTTTGGATTGATTGACTCTTCCGTCAGTTCTTGGTAGAATATCTGATATGTTATGAATGAAACACAACACTATCGTAATATTCTACAATATTTATTATTTGGCACACGAATGGGTTTTCGGCTGTTGTGCCATCAACAGGTACAAAGATAAGTATGTGGTGCAGTGAAATTTTGTTGATTAAAAGATTTTAAACTAGTATCCCTTTCCAGGAATGAAAAAATATTTATGTTAGAAGTAAGAATAAAAGAACAGGGTATCAAAATAGGATTATGTATCCAACCGGTTGCAGACTACTCTCTGGTACATTGCCATAGGTTTCGACACATACTACTGGTGTATTCATGAGAATGAAATTTTGATAAATCGTAAAATTACATTGCCAAAAACCAATGGTCCGATTTTAGAGTAGTTATGCTCACGTCAAAAACAAAATACAATAAAATGTTTAAGTTTTACAAGAGAACAGCTGATCTAAAATCAGATCATTGCTTTTTCGCAATGTAATTTTACATTTATCAAAATTTCATTCTGATGAACACACCCTTATTAGCTGCCGATACCCAGGTCAATGTACGAAACAGTAATTTGCAACCGGTTGTCTGTGTAAACCCATGTTGAAACTAGTATACTGTTGCCGAGTAACAGACATGTTTAAACTGTAAAGCAAGAGGGTTTATTTCAGTGTAAATACGGTGTGAGATTATTCAATTAAGACAAAATATATGACACATTTACTAACGAACTTCAGTCAAATTATAACAGTTGTACACAGAAGAAAATAAATGAATAATAAACTTTGTTCATGTATTCTAAAGCTGTGGCTGAACATAGTAATGTCTTAAATAGGTCCCAAATTACAATCAGGCAAGGTGTAGTAGTGCTAAGCAGCTGAGTGAAGCAGCTGTGATTCTAGATAATAAAATTTTTTTAACACAGCGATAGAAATCAACTGAAAAAAGGAATGGGGAACTGGGTAAGAGGGGTAATTTACAAATTGGCCTAGATGGGATTACAGTAGTACCTGCTATTAAAAATGGGGAGTAAGGGAAATGTGTCTGGCCATTCAGCACTATGCTTGGGTTGGTGAACACGAGTTTATTAATTTCCAATATTGCGAGATAATTCACTTTCTCTCTCCGGATGTGGTGTAATACTTCGGGTTTCAACTTCTAACTACGGCATCCCTCACGCAGATGGTCTGCAAAGGTGGAGTCTCCTTCTCTAAGTTTCCAAAGTCTGTGGTGTTCCTTCAAGCACATCCATATTACCCTCTCATACTGTCCTATATAGAATTAGCCGCGGTTTCATGTGATTTTATGTATTCCACTCTCTTCGGAAGCTACAGTGCTATCTTTACCATTAGGTAAAATGTGTCCAACAGTATTGTGCGCAGAAAATTATGTTTTTGCGATCCTGGGTTTAAGTTTTGTGGCTACATCCAGTGAGACTTTTTCTAAGAATGGAACTGCGCACCATTTATTGCATTGCTGAGGTGGCGAGTCAAGGACAGGGTAAAGATGAGAGTATATCGGTTGTTTCTGCTTTTTGTGAACTATGGAGTCTACCATGGTAGGGGGATAGCCGTTTTTTGGTACTATTTGTTTGATTGCATGTAATTCCATTTGGAAGGTATCTTCACTCGTGCGGATGGATATTAGGTGATGCACCCCAGAATGAAAGGCAGCATGTTTGTGTGTCACTGGGTGTTGAGAATTTTCCGTTATTATTATATCTGTGGTCGTAGTTTTCCTATAAATCTTGGAAGCATGAATAGTTCTTGTCTTTGTTCTCCCGTGGTTGATACCCTGTACCTCATTTTTCCGTAAATAAAACAGGGCTCTAAAGGATAACTCCCAGGTGCAGAAAAATTCCTGTGCACCAAAGCGGAGAGAGAAAATTTTTGGTTTCTCATATGCTGACGACACTATAACCAGGATCATAAACTATTCTTTCTTCGAAAATTTTGAAGCCACCCCCAACTCTTGTACTACAACAAAACTGGAAGAAGGCTTTGGTTTCTATGTGTATTTATTGTTGAGTTACCTATACATATGAAACACTGTTATGTAGTTAATTATAACTATCAAAATAAAAATTATACTTATTAATAACAGTATTCACTATTTTTACTATGCATTTACAGTGCATTTACCGTTTCCGGTATTCTAAGATTCGATATTTGTTCTTGTGATTAACCACATTGCCTTCCTGGTGGCTCCCATCCCATAATCCCTCGTGGAAAACTAATTATCTGACATCCTTTTCGTATGTCCATACTGTAAGAATTGCTGTTCTTCACAAAATCAATTATCGAACTAATCTAACTCGTGATGTCCACTTTCTTCCTGATGACACCATTTCTGACCGTTTCCTTCCTGGATATTCCTGCAGAAATTCTCCAGAATCCCATCGCATTTGCTATCACTTACTTCATTAAATGACAAGTAACTGTCATTACTTCTGATGTATATGTCATTATGATTACAATAATTGTTTTTAATAATTTTCCTTTTGTTTCTTTTCTAGTCTGACCGCATAACACATCTTTTAACTTTGCAATAGTGAACTTGGAAGTATTTATTATTGAATTAGTTTTCTTATCCTCTTTACTCTGTTCTGTGATTTTTACTTCTAGATGTTTGCACCCTTCTGTCAAACCTTGATTTGTTCCTCCTGTTGACATGTTCTTCTTTATAGTAGTAATAGCACACATTAAAATAACTGTAGTATTAAATTATTTACCATATTTTAAACCGCGTTTAACACCACCAGAAGCAGTAGAGATAATGGCTGAGTGGAAGACTGAACTATCAGTCACAGTAAGTGGTAAGTGTTAAGGAAGAGCAAACTGGCTCGATAGTAGAGGGCACAGTAAGTAAGCGTAAAGCGTGAGGGAAAGGTACGGAACTGAGAGGGGAGGGGTGGGGTGGGGGTAATGACAGGAGTGGAATGTAGGGCAATTATAGCTACTATGATAAAAGTAGGGCCATTAGCACTCTTTCGAAGCTGAAAGAAGTTAATTCGGCTTCTTAACGCAGAAAATTTTAATAAGTTTAGTGTTTAGGTGGTATCGAGAGGATTTTTGTGTGCTGAGATCATTTCTGCTACATTTTTCAGACCGTAGAGTTGAAGGTAGGTAAGAGAAAGTGCGCTGACTATGCAGAGAGTAAAGCGCACAGTGGCTGTTGTCGTCACGACGCTGATCTGCACGTAGCCTTGATACAACCATGTTTAGCCAGCTTTAATAATCTATAACAACTGTATAGCATTCACATTGTGGATGCTGTTAGGTTTTCTCATTGAACATTGATTAATTACTAAAGCGGTCTTGCCCCTGACCCCCAGTTGGCAGTTATACTTGGTCTCACCTTATAATCTGTCTTTGTCTTGATCGTGGGTGCCAAGGGACTCCGTTTCGTCTAGAAGAGGTTTTTTAGAGCTGAAAAGATCATTTATAGGAAGCAACAGATTAATTCTACAGACCAAGATGTTGTTCCGAAATAAATACATAAATAAAATAACAATTAAATGTAGGGTAATATTACAGTAAAAAAATGGTTACTCCACACGTAATTAAATCAAATGTGGCATGAAAATGTGTTTCTGAAGGTCAAGATAAATAAAAGAAGTAACTCTGACAGAAACGAGCGACTGAATAGCTCATCCAGCGCCTCTTTAGAGAGAGAGAGTGCAAATGGTTAGTAGCCGAGAGAACTGAGGTGACTGAAGTTCAGAGAGGAGCAGCACAAATTCCCCATAGCGAAATCATGCTCAGCTTTCTCACGCCTACTGATCAGATGCTGATGGCTGCATCACTATAAAATCTCCACCGAAATACTCTTAGCGTTATAACTGACCAAAGCTGCACTAACACGAAATGCGCAGTCCATGGATACTACCAAACACAGGAAGCGTGCACACAGGAAACAAAATGGTGGGAACACCCGCGCAGGTGCCGATAACGACGTGCTACAAGCAAGGACTGCGATCGACTGCAATGTCGAGCACGGCTTTGGGAACTTTTGGTAACGTGGACGCCGTACCATACCACGAGATGTCCAGGAGAAAGAAGACCCCGTGACCAACCTAACGGAGTGGCAGTTACGATTTGTTCTGGCCAGTGAGGGAAAGCCTTACCGCTCAGAGGTTGGGGATACTGGAGTGGCGGTAGGTATGAGAAGGACTGGGACGATCTGAGTACCTCTTCGCCAGGAAGCAGCCGCGATATGAATTTCACACTAACGGATCAGTCAGAATTTACGGATTTTGTAAAAATTAATATTCTAACAGGTCATATTTTTATAGTTTTTCATTTACGCTACCAGTTTCGACTTCTCAATAGAATCATCTTCAGGCCCTGTAGCATGAACGACAGATGAATCAAGACGTAAATTTTAGAACAGGGAACCAATATTTCCGCCTGGTTTCCGATGAACACTTCACGAGCGATCTTGTTACCTGTCATTCAAGCTACAGGGCAAGAAGACAACTATACTGTGGAGTGGAAACTCGTAGCCAAATTAAAAAAAATTATAAAAAAAACGGCTGCTGGGATAGTATTTTTACAATTCATCGAACAGCAGCAGTCCCACACCGCATAATTTGAAGATGGAGATTTTTGTGGATTTTCACCAACTTGAAAAGCTTCAGGAATAATTAATCTGGGGTTCAGAAAATTATTCCGCTTCTATGAGACTCCAATCCCCTCGGTTAGGCACGCCTACGGTGGTCTCTAACTGTCGGGGAAAATTGGTTTAATATCATTTATCATCATCATCATCATCATTTAAGATTGATTATGCCTTTCTGGAGCATAGTCCCCTTATAAAATTTCTCCATGATCCCCTATTCAGTGCTAACATTGATGCCTCTTCTTATGTTAAGCCTATGACTTCAAAATCATTCTTTACCGAATCCAGATATCTTCTCCTTGGTCTACCCCGACTCCTCCTACCCTCTACTGCTGAACCCATGAGTCGCTTGGGTAACGTTGTGCGTGTAACATGACACCACCATCTAAGCCTGCTCGCCCTGACTGCTACATATATAGAGTTTATTCCCAGTTTTTCTTTGACTTACTCATTGTGGACACCCTCCTGCCATTGTTCCCATCTACTAGTACCTGCAATCATCCTAGCCACTTTCATATCCGTAACCTCAACCTTATTGATAAGGTAACCTGAATCCACCCAGCTTTCGCTCCCATACAACAAAGTTGGTCGAAAGATTGAACGGTGCACAGATAACTTAGTCTTAGTACTGAGTTCCTTGTTGCAGAAGAGAGTAAATATCATTTATTTAATAATTAATTTCGCCGACTTTTCAAAATAGTAATCAGATTGTCCCATGACCTACGTCAACCAATCCATAATCTTAAATCAATTCGAATCTGCGATCGTAATTGAAAGTCGTTCCTTTTGCACGCCTTGTGGCAAATTTTTGAAATGTCTCTGCCCTACAACGTGCACATCATATATGACAGTTCTTGAAGAATGGCATCACTACAATAAAGAACTGGGAGTACTAGTTACTCTACAAGATTTTTTTATAAGCAGAAGTGCACGTGTGTGTTTGTGTGTGTGTGTTCAAAAATGGTTCAAATGGCTCTGAGGACTATGGGACTTAACATCTATGGTCATCAGTCCCCTAGAACTTAGAACTACTTAAACCTAACTAACCTAAGGACATCACACAACACCCAGTCATCACGAGGCAGAGAAAACCCCTGACACTGCCGGGAATCGAACCCGGGAACCCGGGCGTGGGAAGCGAGAACGCTACCCCACGACCACGAGCTGCGGACGTGTGTGTGTGTGTGTGTGTGTGTGTGTGTGTGTGTGTGTGTGTGTGTGTGTGTGTGTACCGGGTGGCTATAATTAAACTTTCCCTACTTAACACATCAGGACACAGAAACTAACTACCGTACCAGTACCAAACTTGGTAGCTTTAATATCAAGGGCATTGGAAAGAGAAATATTGCAGAATCAATTCAGCTGAAATATTTTTAATGTGCTGCTACGGCTCATCAAGCCATTATATACCGGTACCATTACTGTTACAAAAGGGGCTCAATACGGCGCCCATCGGTGTTCAAAGAGTCTGAAAGCACAGTATTACATTCTGCACAGTAGAACGGAGCATGTTCATAGATATGCTGACGACTGATATGCTGCGCTTGAGATGAGCACATGTTACCCTGGCAAACCCTGTCCAGATCCACAAACAGAAATCACAGGGAGTGAGATCAGATGATCGGGCAAGCATTTGGAAACGATCGGCTGATAATTCAATCGTTTCCAAATGTGGTTTGGAGAAGGGGTTGAGCTTCACGAGCGATGTTCTGTGCACGAAAACTGTTGTATTCAGTGCGTCTCTCTCCTGTACGGGGGGTATGACAGCTGGCGAAGACTATCGCAGTAACGCTGACCAGTCACACTGCGCGTCTTTGGTCCTTGGGCGCCGAACTTTTCAAAAGGAATGATGAATGATGATCGTGGCCATGAAACCACACCATACGGTGATACGTTCACCATACAGAGAACTTAGCGCACAGTGACTGGAGTGAAGGTCCCCACACTCGGCAATTCCGTGTGATCAGCTCAGGCGTCAGAGAAAAGTGAGCTTCGTCTGTCCATAGGATGGTCCAGGGCCAACCCTCGTCAACTTCAAGCTTTGCGAGAAAGTGGAGAGGGAAGTCAACACGTCGTTATGCGTCCTGTGGTGCAGGCTGCTGTACGATATGGATCTTGTACGGATACCATTTGAGGATGGTTCGGAGCACCTTCCGTACAGTGAAACACGGGGTGTTCAACTGTCGTGACACATAACGCGCACTGCCTGATGATCGGGAATTGCGCGCAGCGTTGTCTGCCCTAGCAACAGCGACTTCGTCAACCTCTTGTGGTGCAACCGGTCGTCGGCCTTTTCACTGAGCGACGCCCGGCACTGCTGTCGAGTCGAACTTCTTAGTCACGCTCCGCACATCAGGCGGAGAAAGAGGACCCTTCCGTAATCCTTTCAGCCGGAGATATTCTCGATTAGCAGCATTTCTGTTGTTTTGATAATAGAAGTCCACCAATAATGACCTGCTCCTTTTGTCCAACCTCAAGTTGACACGTCAACAGCTGCACTCTGGCTGGTCAGGTGTGTGAGATTATGAATCACGATTAGTGATCATGGCACTTAGTATCCATGGTAGTGTAACGTCACAATAGGTTTCGTTACATTGTTAAAATAAGTGTTATGGTGCTATCAGCTGATAGACATTATCAGCGTAACTTCAATTACTTTACATAATTAATGAACAGTGAATCTTTGTCCATAGTTAAATGAAAATTCAAAGCAGATTTAGTGAAATGTGTATTCAAAAGATTGTTAAGAAGTAACTTCGTAAATTTGTCTAATGTTGGTTAAAATAAAATTAACTTTGTTTTTCGAAGTAATTTCCGTTCTCGGCTTGCTCATTTAAACCATACCTAAGAAAGGAGAATCGTATCAATCACGCTGCCCCTTTACTAAAATTATTGGCGCAAGACTAGATTCGTGCAGGATGTAGTTTTCTCTGACTATCCCCAAAATTACAATTGCGTTATCCGTTGCGACTTCAAATTCAATCGATAAGATTGTATTCTGAACTTTGATGGGCTTAAACATCAGTTCTAAACCGGGCAGAATGGTCAGGGAAGGTTATGCTGCCGAGAGAGAAAAAGTGTGCATAAGATCCTTCCCCACAGCAGGATTATATAAAAATGAATGGAAGTAATCCCTGCTGATAAAATTAGGCAAACTCTCTTCTCAGCCTGCCACAGACAGGGAGAATTAACGACATTTACGATCTAAATACCAGTCGTTGGGAGCTTGCAGTAGGAACTGGACGGTGGCGCTGGGAAATCATGCACCCCATACTCTGTACATTAATGCTACCACGTTTGGTACTTGTACAGTAATTATTTTCCGTCTTATGATGTGATGAATATGGAAAATTTAATTATAACCACACACACACACACACATATTTACAGGGTGTTACAAAAAGGTACGGCCAAACTTTCAGGAAACATTCCTCACACACAAAGAAAGAAAATACGTTATGTGGACATGTGTCCGGAAACGCTTACTTTCCATGTTAGAGATCATTTTATTACTTCTCTTCAAATGACATTAATCATGTAATGGAAACACACAGCAATAGAACGTACCAGCGTGACTTCAAACACTTTGTTACAGGAAATGTTCAAAATGTCCTCCGTTAGCGAGGATACATGCATCCACCCTCTGTCGCATGGAATCCCTGATGCGCTGATGCAGTCCTGGAGAATGGCGTATAGTATCACAGCCGTCCACAATACCAGCACGAAGAGTCTCTACATTTGGTACCGGGGTTGCGTAGACAATGAAAGTCAAGAGGGTTGAGGTCAGGAGATCGTGGAGCCCATGGAATTGGTCCGCCTCTACCAATCCATCGGTCACCGACTCTGTTGTTGAGAAGCGTACGAACACTTCGACTGAAATGTGCAGGAGCTCCATAGTGCATGAACCACATGTTGTGTCGTACTCGTAAAGGCACATGTTCTAGCAGCACAGGTAGAGTGTCCCGTATGAAATCATGATAACGTGCTCCTTTGAGCGTAGGTGGAAGAACATGGGGCCCAATCAAGACATCACCAACAATGACTGCCCATACGTTCACAGAAAATCTGTGTTGACGACGTGATTGCACAATTGCACGCGGATTCTCGTCAGCCCTCACATGTTGATTATGAAAATCTACAAATTGATCACGTTGGAATGAAGCCTCATCTTTAAAGAGAACATTTGCACTGAAATGAGGATTGACACATTGTTGGATGAACCATTCGCAGAAGTGTACCCGTGGAGGCCAATCAGCTGCTGATAGTGCCTGCACACGCTGTACATGGTACGGAAACAACTGGTTCTCCCGTAGCAGTCTCCATACAGTGACATGGTCAACGTTACCTTGTACAGCAGCAACTTCTCTGACGCTGACATTAGGGTAATCGTCAAATGCATGAAGAATTGCCTCGTCCATTTCAGGTGTCCTCGTCGTTCTAGGTCTTCCCCAGTCGCAAGTCATAGGCTGGAATGTTCCGTGCTCCCTAAGACGCCGATCAATTGTTTCGAACGTCTTCCTGTCGGGACACCTTCGTTCTGGAAATCTGTCTCGATACAAACGTACCGCGCCACGGTTATTGCCCCGTGCTAATCCACACATCAAATGGGCATCTGCCAAGTCCGCATTTGTAAACATTGCACTTACTGCAAAACCACGTTCGTGATGTACACTAAGCTGTTGATGCTACGTACTGATGTGCTTGATGCTAATACCGTAGAGCAATGAGTCGCATGTCAACACAAGCACCGAAGTCAGCACTACCTTCCTTAAACTGGGCCAACTGGCGGTGAATCGAGGAAGTACAGTACATACTGACGAAACTAAAACGAGGTCTAATATGGAAATCAAGCGTTTCCGGACACATGTGCACATAACATCTTTTTTTTATTTGTGTGTGAGGAATGTTTCCTGAAAGTTTGGCCGTACCTTTTTGTAACACCATATATATATATATATATATATATATATATATATATATATATATATATATATGTGTGTGTGTGTGTGTGTGTGTGTGTGTGTAGTAAATGTAGGAGGGTGACATCTATTTGGTTTGTTATGTCAGGTAGGTAAACACGAGGCAGACACAGAGTCATATTTATATTCAAGAGCGAGTAATTTCGTAGATTGCTACCCTTTTAACAAGATATCGTAAAAAATGAAATCGCACACAGAACTTTAAAAAGGGAACTGACTCCTTAACATTTACATTACCGTACTTCACTCACACTAGCTACGTATTAGGAGCGTCTCCTAGGAAACCGAGTGGAATTTGCTTCGCTGTGCGCAAGCCCTAATACGCTGATGTGCCAGATGTGTGCAGAGTTCCCGGAGAGAGCCGGAGTCCTTTGCAGGGCTGCGTAATAATTTCCCGGTGGCGCGTTAGACGTCCCAGGTGATGGCAGCACGTCCTGTGTCTCGGAGCGTCAGCTCGCTCGAGATGCGTCGGCGGCAGGGCATCTGGCAAGCGCTTGGGATTAGCACCGGCTGCACCCGATAGCCTGCAAACCGCCGCGGGGCCTGTTATCGACTCGGCCCCGTGCTCGCACACGCACGCACACACACGCACACACAGAGGCAGGCCGCGTCTCGCTCTGCCCTGCTCTTCGCCCTTCCCTCGCCTCATTACACCGATCGCTGGCAGCGGCGGAGCAGGTAGCCTTTCGGGACGCTCGTCCGCCTTCGCTGCCCCCCCCCCTTTCCTCCCTCCCCCACTCCTCCCCCTCCCCAGGCCTTCAAGCGCACAGCATACTTGCAGATAAGCTCTGGAGCGGCGCCGATTCCCCCGAGTCGGACGAGCTTCTCGCTGCCAAATGCCGAAATCACGTTGCTCCTCGTCTAGCGAGAGCTACACTAGTCTCTGGGGAATGCAGGTTGAGAAGTGAAACAGCTCTCTCCCCCCGAAAACCCTCACCCCTGCAGTCCGCGCCTAACGAAAGCCCCACCGTTGTTGCTTTTGCGAACTCGGCAGTCCGCCAATAAATTATTACGAAGCACTCTACGCAGCTACAGCCGATATCTCGCCTGCCGTAATTCATGAATTTTAAATTTCGTGTTAATGACTTACTCATTTCCATGGTGTTGATTATTCATCTGCAGATTACCTACCTAGCCCAGTAACTCTTTTTCTTCATCAAGTCATCAGTCTGTCGAATGTTTTGATGCTGTTCTGCACCTTATGCCAACTTGCACTGTCTCCTTCCCTCTGCCTAATCTATTACTCGGTAAATCAGCATGGTAACGCAAATATGGTGGCAGCGCCGTCGATTTTGCAGCGGAGGAAGCTATTAGACTGTTGGTATAATATCGATATATCACTATTCTTTCCAAAAAAGACATCGGTATTCACTGGCGATATCTTTTTCACGTATACATCGGTATCGAAATGGCAACATTGTATTATATTTTTTCGCAGTTTTTGATAATTATTTGAAGCTGTTATTTTGAAATATGCAGTAGAACGTAATTTTACTTTCACTATGTGAAGTGGTCTTACTATATTTTGAATATTAATGACGTCCAATCTTTCTCTTTGACTGTGTGAAGCAAGTATAAATGGCACAAAGAAGAAGTCCGTTTGCACTTGGAGGGGGTGTGGGGGGTTGCTGTGGGACTGGAATAACAAGATCTCCGATGTGAAGAAACAGCACACGAGCTGCGTAAAAAAAGAAAAAAATTAAGCTAGTAGTGTGCTATTTCTTCACAGCAGCAGTCTTCAAAAACAGTTGCTGAAACAGATGAACAAACATCTAAATGACAAGACTGGTCTTTGCGGTGGGAGGAGATTTGTGAGGGGAAATGTTGACGTGATCGGCGCTTGGCGCTGCCAACAGAAACTGAAACGTTTAACATCACCTCGAAATGTTGACAGTACACTTCCTAGGTCGCTGACGTCTGCAGAAATGTAAAATCAGGGAAGTCGACATGAAGTTGTTTCAGACAAATCCCATATGTGACGAAACCGAATGATATAACTTTTTATTGTTCCACTTACCTGCAGTTAAAATTGTTACCAAAGTGGTTCAAAAAATGGTTCAGATGGCTCTGAGCACTATGGGACTTATCATCTGTGGTCATCAGTCCCCTAGAACTTAGAACTACTTAAACCTAACTAACCTAAGGACATCACACACATCCATGCCCGAGGCAGGATTTGAACCTGCGACCGTAGCAGTCCCGCGGTTCCGGACTGAGCGCCTAGAACCGATAGACCACCGCGGCCGGCACCAAAGTGGTTAACATCAAGCGTTAACGTGCGTTGTTTTCCTTTCAGTTCTAGCTCTAAGGGGGATAAGCAGGCTGCTAGCTTGGTAATGTACAAAATATCTAAAAATAAATCAATACTTTTTTTTGCAGTTTCTTCGGTATTTTTCCTGTCCTCATATCGATATAGCAATAAATTTGTCGATATATGAAGTACCGATAGTGATATCTTTTTAAATATCGATACCTCGGATTCACAATGTTTGTAAAAACACCAACAGACCTATTGGCTGTAGTGTACACTTCAGTACTCTTAGAAGCGGAGCATTGTCACACCCTACACGCCTTTAAGCGCCACCTAATGAGTTGCCCATTTAGAATAAGAACAGAAACAGAACGTACAACTTATCTCGCAGCTGGCGCTCACGATATTTCACTGACAGTACCCGTAACACTTCATTCCCCTCAGATGGCGCTATTTTCCACAGCTGTGTTGGTAAATTCATGATCTGCTGTTTCACTCACAGATGATAGGGCCGACTGTTTGTTCCAATCTATGACGACTGATTTGGTTCCTCGTCCGCCACAGTATCTCTTCCACAGTAGTTATATCACTATTTTTAGCTTGATACACGGTCTTTCAAGTCTTCTAATGTCACAAGAGGAAATGTTAATGTCACAGCTGCAAAAGCAAACTGGCCGCGTCTGCAGCTCGTGGTCGTGCGGTAGCGTTCTCGCTTCCCACGCCCGGGTTCCCGGGTTCGATTCCCGGCGGGGTCAGGGATTATCTCTGCCTCGTGATGACTGGGTGTTGTGTGCTGTCCTTAGGTTAGTTCGGTTTAAGTAGTTCTAAGTTATAGGGGACTGATGACCATCGATGTTAAGTCCCATAGTGCTCAGAGCCAAACTGGCCGCTTGGCTGAAGTTCACGGGTTCAATTCCCAGCTGTCGCTTCAGGTTCATTTCTCGGGGGTGGATCTGGAAGGAGGTCCACTCTGCCTTGTGAGGTCAACTGAGAAGCTAATTCAATATGAAAGCAACGAAGCTGACGCTCAAGCCACCGAAGTAGCGTAACGTCAAAAAGGTGGCACCAGACTCAATGTGTTTCGTTATTAGCAGCAAATGCAACAGCCGTTACTTTTCCTGCTTAGAGAATGAGACGCTTGACGCCTTACGACAGTGGATCTTATTCCTTGGAAAATTCCATAAAGGGTCTATGGGACTTTGGTCTAGATGTTACGGTGGCAGTAGATAGGGACCCACTTTGAAACAAAATTGCACCACTGGAATACAGACGATAAGTTGGAGCTCCTTAGTGCCGGAAGTGCATCTTCCATTGTTCTCTACTTATTTTTAACTGCTTTCTGTAAGTTCCTACATTTCAGTCCGAATTTTCACCACTATTGTCATAGAGGAGAAATAACCTCGAAACGAAACTCATCTTTTACAGCAATGAACCGTTGCCTGACAATGTTGTTTGGCAATACTCGTCAGACACTGCCAGTTTTCAACATTTATTCACAGTGTAGTGTGTATGAAAAATAAATAATGACTCTAAGCGGGCACCATTTAAAATAAAATCCTTTAGAGTCGAGCAGTTTTCCTCAGAGTTTCTTTACTAGCCAAGAAGTCCAGTTTTGTGCAACGAAAGCTGGGTAGTGTTTTCAGAGATGGTTGTCTTTGTATTGTTCATAACACCACAGAAATTGTGGTTTATAGTCTGATTACAATTACTTACTCGTAGACACTTTCAAGTATTGGATCTGGTTACCTTCAGATACAGTGCTCAACATCGCCCATGAACTGTTAGCCTTTACCAAACTACCACAACAGATGGTCAGTTCATTTCCGTTTCCGTGTCCTGCTTTCTTGCTTTCTTCCCTGATGTAGTTGGATCCCAAATCCTGAGTTTGGCTAATTTATTTCATATCTGAGGAGGTGAGAAGCCAAGGGGTATAAATGAGATTTTCGGAAAAAAATGAGTTCAGTGCAGAAATGGATACCTAATATATGTAAAATTATGGTGCCAAGAGGTACAAGTGTATCTCTGTCTGGTACTGCAATATGGCGGCTGAAAAGTTAAGTACTTGCAGAAACGGGTGCATTGTTTCGCGGCCAAGGGGTATATGTGAAGCAGCAATAATGGTGGTGCATGTGAGTGTAAATTCAGTGCTACTGTTACGAAGTGAAGTTCGTTGTTTCATTGCATATAAGTGATAAAACAAACTTCATTTACTGTCTTTCATCAATAAATACGAATATTAATATTATATTTATTGTAAATTGGACATAAAATACGAGAGAGAACAGTAGCTATGACATTTCCAGAACGGGACTTTTCTGACAGCTCCGAAGGTGAGTAATTAATTACACCATTAATATTGTTTCTCGTGTTTAAATGACACACTTCAAAAATACGTATATTTTATATTTAAAGTGAAAAGTATTGTAGATACTGACTCCAGGGAGAACTCTAGTGATGAAGGTAATTTTCTATAATTGATGCAATATCAGCAGTAAACTAAGTTACAGTTTGTAAAAATTTTCATGGCAGAGTAACTTCTTTCTTCTGACCGATATTTCTCGGTGGAAGTCAGAGCGCATTGTGTGTTTTCTGCTTGCAGACGGTGCCAAACGTAGTAAGCAACTGATTATAAGTGCTACGAAGGATTTATTCTTTAATTCCCCATTCATTAACACTATTCAGAACTGCATTACTTTAACCGTGAATATCTGTGTAAAATTATGCTTTCATGAAGCATTGTTACTGCCGTGCATCGTTAATTTCTATCATAGTGAATTATTAATGTTACGTTAACAGTACTACACAGAATTGTCTCCCCTCATTTTTCCTCACCCCCACAGCCATGTTGGTGCATTTTCCTGTTCACATTATCACCTTCCTGTCCAGAAAAGTTTCACAAGCTGTGTATTTACCATCAGCCATGTTGGTGCACTTTCTTGTTCACATTTTCGCCTTGCTGTCCAGAAAAGTTTCACAAGCTGTGTATTTACCATTGATCAACAGATAATGATAAATCAAAACAACTTTCATTACCTGAAAAAGTAAAACTAACCAGGTTAACGTACTGCTCCATGCTTCTTCATTTCAGACGAAAATGAGGGGTCTCATGAAAGAGAGGTAAACAGTGGAGGGCACAAAGCTTCTAAGAGAGTAAAGCATGTCGGGACAAAAAATCACTAAGGACTCATTTATTAAAAAGAGTAGTATCATCTACAAAACTTAATGAAGGCAAAGAATATGTGGATCGCAAAGGAAAGTTGCACAATGAAAGAAAGGTTAGAGTGTACAATCACAACTGCCGATTCAAGTGCAATCGAAACATCAGTCAACAAACAAGACAGGAAGTATTTAATAAATATTGGAGTCTTGGTAATTGGGACTTGCAGACGTCCTTCTTATACTCTTCTGTTACTGTCAGTGAGCCAAATAGAAGGAAAGGAACTGCTACAAAAAGAAAATCTATTAGTTGCCGATATTCTCTCCAGGGTAAAACAGTTTGCAAAGCGTTCTTTTTGAGGACCCTAGATGTGTCTAACAAGAGAGTAACAAACATGGTACAAAAGAAAACCACTTCAACTACTCCCTTATTTCGCCTAAGGACAAGCGAGCCCATAAAATCGCTGGAAATAAGATTCATGAAGCTAAATTAGGTCTTATAAAGGAACACATCAAAAGTTTTCCAAAGTACAGTAGCCACTATTCACGCCAAAAAGCACCTAATAAGAAGTATCTGGCAGGAAACCTCAACCTCAAGAAAATGTATCGGCTGTATAAGGAAGTTTTGTGAAGAAAAGGAAGCAGAGCCAGTACGGGAAATCTTTTACCACCATGTTTTTAACACATGCGTTAATCTTAGCTTTTACAGGCCATATACAGACACATGTGCTACGTGTGAGAAGCTGCAAAATACCATTGATCATGGATTGCTTGACGAAAAACATTGTGCTCTTGTTGAAAAGGAATTCCATCTACGGAAAGAAGAAAGTGCTCGGAAACAAGTGGTGGATGCAAAAAATCTGGTTGCTAAAGAAGCTCGGCATGTGGCTGTATGTTTTGACTTACATAAAATGCTCAAAACACCAGTTCTGACCTGTTCACAAGCTCATTACTGTCGACAATTGCGGACTTATAATTTGTGTGTACATGATTTGGGTACAGGAAAAGCCTTCATGTTTATGTGGCACGAGGGTCAAGCTTCACGAGGATGTAAAGAGATAGTGTCTTGCCTACTGAAATTTATTAACAGTTTGCCGCCAACCATCACGCATATCACTGCATTTAGTGACAATGCAGGAGGACCAAACAAAAGTCAACGCATAGAGAAATTTTGGCTCTATATAGTCAACAACACTTACATTCAGACCGTTGACCATAAGTTTCTACTATCTGGCCATTCATTTAATGATTGTGACAGAAACTTTGGAATTATTGAGTGCAGTAGAAAACTTTCACAAAGCGGTATATACGTTCCTCAAGACTGGATTAATGTAATCACCAAGGCGTCAAGACGTTTTGAGTTAGTGAAAATGGGAGACAAGGATTTTGTCACACTAGACGTGATTGAAACATTTTTCTAAAATCTGCAAAGGGAATTCAAAAAATGCAGTGGTTGCACTTAAAAAAAGATGAACCATGGACAATGTTTTACAGATGTACCTTCAATGAAGGTTTTTAATTCTACACCTACAGTAAGACAGTAAAAAGCATTGGAAGACATGTTCGGATACTCCCAAGACCAACTCATAGAACAACTCCGCCAAAAACTAAGGAAGAAAAGTACAAAGGCTTACTGAACCTTCTACCATTTGTGCCTCCTGTGCATCGCAGTTTTTACACAGAACTCAGTTCTGCAGTCCATCCACAAGAGGAAAGAAATCGATTAATCCTGCAGAGGGAAACCACAAGAGAAACTAATAAGTGTCATCCCTTGTCAGCAGCATGTGCAGCACACCATCTAGAACAGTCGATAACAGAGAGTGATAACTCTGAAGGTGAAAATGACAATATTTTTGACAGTGATTCAGATTAAGAATGCAATAACAGCAGAAAATTTTTATAGTTTATTCCATTACTTTCCTTAATTTTTTTTTTTAATCAGAAGGAAAGATTAGGCATTTCCAGTTTTTCTATAATTTGCAAAGGAACATTTTTCTAGATTTTTTCAACATTAATTACTACTGTATTTAATGTGCATTATATATTATGATTCATAATATATTAAATAATTTGAAAATTCTTTAAATATTTCTTTGAGATCATACCTTTCTAACTCTTCCTAGGGGTACAAGTCATCAAATTACCAATGACTAGTATTAAATGAATAATTTTTTTGCTGTAGAAATATGAGGGAGATAAACATAAAACTATATCTTCAAATGATATGCAATAATGTTTTCTATATTTATGTCCTAGAATTAACTATTCAACTTTAACTTTAAACTTGATTATCTCACTTATACCCCTTGGCCTCTCACGTCCTCATTTCATCAGACACGAGAAGCACACGAAAACAACAAACACACACACACACACACACACACACACACACACACACACACACACACACAAACACGGTAACGAAATGTGCACGCTTCATACACAGCATTAGCCGAATATGACTGGATCCTTACGCACAAGACGCGAAGCGGCTTCGTATATTTCAGTTGTAATCATCTCAGAGATCGGCATACAGTAGATAGCATTCATAGGACACTGCATGACGCCAAACTTTCTGAGGGCAACAAATCGTATCGCGTGTGGTTCTGAACAATAAATAAAATAATGTCATGACAAGTGGTGGTGTTATAGTCCTCACATACAGAATGAGTTCGAATTTCATCATATGATAAAAAATGTTTTATTTTTATCGCTTTATCCAAATGACTTTCATGTAATTTTGTCCATCATGATCAATGTATTTGGAAAACCTACAACTTTGTCATTCATGATTTAAATAATGAAAAACTGCAGCAGTTACTAACATTCATGCATAGCACAACGTGTTTCAAGACTCATTCTCATTCCCAAGTGCATTTGTTTACATAAACATTTTTGATTTTTGCATGTGTGATTTTCTGCCTGTCTTGCGCTGTAGTTCTTTTTTTCTTACTTTACGGTACCAAAACAACAACTAAATTTTATGAGAGGCTGAAAAATCACACATTGAGACTTAACAAAAATATGATTGTGTAAACAAATATACATGAAAATAAGCACGAAAAAATTAATAACTGGTGTAGTTTTTCATTATTTAAATAATGAACTTGATTATCATTTTTTATATATTTTTTATTGTTAATCCTCTGTCGTGTCATTTTCATCTTGGTATTGACCTTTCATTTGCTCTGTTTTTTCGTTTCTACCTCTTTTATCGATGGGAACCTGCCTGTGTTGCCTAAAGCCTGTAACCGAGTGCCAAACAGGACTATTCATCGCTTGATAACCCGTCAGGTCCTGTATCCAGTGTGAGGCTAGTTTGAGTTAACCAATGAAAGATCCGTACCTAAAGACTGGAAAATTGCTGAGGTCACACCAATATGCAAAAAGGGAAGTGGGAGTAACCTGCTGAATTATAGGCCCATATCACCAATGTCGATTTGCAGAAGGGTTTTGGAACGTATACTGTGTTAGAACATTATGAAGTACTATTTATGGACACACTGTCAGCACGGATTCATAAAATATGGTTCTTGTGGAAGACAACTAGCTCCTTATACTCATAAAGTAATGAGTGCTATCGACAGTGGATGTCAAATTGATTCCATATTTTTAAATTTCCAGAAGGCTTTCGAAATCGTTCCTCACACGCGTCTTCTAACCAAACTACATGCCTATGGAATATCACCTCAGTTGTACGACTGGATTCGTGATTTTCTGTCAGAAAGGTCACAGTTCATAGTAATAGACGGAAAATCATTGAGAAAACAGAAGTAATATCCGACATTCCCCAAGGAAGTGCTATAGGCACTCTGTTGTTCCTGATATATATTAACGACGTAGGAGACAATCTGAGTAACCATCTTAGATTGTTAGCAGATGATGCTGAAATTTTTCGTCTTGTAAAGTCATCAGTTGATCTAAACGAATTTCCAAATGTTTGAGATAAGATATCTGTTTGACGCGAAAAGTGGTGGTGATGGTGATGGGAGAGGGGGGCGGGGGTTAATTGACCTTGAATAAAGAAAAGTTTGAAGTTATTCACATGAGTACTAAAAGAAATCCGCTAAATTTCGATTAGCGATAAGTCACACAAAACTGAAGGCTGTAAAATCAGCTAAATACTTAGGAATTACAATTACAAATAACCTGAATTGGAATGATCACATAGATCATGTTGTGGTTAGAGCGATCCATAGACTGTGATTCATTGGCAGAACAGTTGGAAGGTGCAACAGGTCTACCGAAGAGACCGCTTACACCATTTTTGTCTGCCCTATTCTGGAATATTGCTGTGCATTAAGGAATCTGCATCAGGTCGATGGTTCAAATGGTTCAAATGGCTCTGAGCACTATGGGACTCAATTGCTGAGGTCATTAGTCCCCTAGAACTTAAAACTAGTTAAACCTAACTAACCTAAGGACATCACAAACATCCATGCCCGAGGCAGGATTCGAACCTGCGACCGTAGCGGTCTTGCGGTTCCAGACTGCAGGCATCAGGTCGGACTGATGGATGACATCGAAAAAGTTCAAAGAAGGGCAGCTTGTTTTGTATAATCGCGAAATAGGGGAGATGGTGGCACAGACATTATATGTGAATTGGAGTGTCAATCATTAAAACAAAGACGTTTTTCGTTGCAACGGTCTCTTATCATCAAATTTCAAGTACCAGTTATCTCCTCCGATTACGAAAAAATTCTGTTGGCACTATCCTACACAGGGAGAAATGATCATCTCGATAAAATAAGAGAAATCAGGGCTCGCACAGGAAAATTGAAGTGCTCTTTTTTCCCGCACGCAGTTCGAGAGTAAAACGGTAGAGAGACAGATTGAAGTTGGTTCATTGAACGCTGTGCCAAGCACGCTATTGTGAATAGCAGAGTAATCACCTAGACGTAGACGCAGACGAAAGCGAGAAATTAATTCGCTTTTAGCATTGAAACTGTAACTTTCCTGCCTTTTGTTTGCTAATAGAGGTCAGTTGTAATCACAGTGCACAAAGCGGGCGTGATTACTAGTTCTGCTGCAGGTTGTTGACTGTCCTTTTGTCAGATACATTGCGCATCACGAGGTTGTGACTAGGCTAGGACATGAGTGTATATTCAGGGCTACAAATCCCGTCGTCTGCCACATTTCAATCGCTGATCACTTCGTTCCCATTATATCTAACGGCAGCCACTTCCAACACTGCTAGACATTACACGTAACAGCACTTCAGCACTTACGAAATAAATCAACGTTTTAGCGCGTCACCCTTAACCGAGCTGCAGCCGATGTGGCAACACTGTAGTGCAAGAGAGAGACGTCAACTGGCAGTTAATTTTAACCCTCCGTTACTCCCGGGATAATTCTTGACATGGTTACTCGCTACAATGACACATGTCAGCCACAAAATAAACGGTGACACTCTGAACTGTGTATATGAATGATTTTGAAACTGCTTTATTCAACTCTAAATATAATACATTTAATACACAAATACAGTAAGGTAACCACCAGGTGATAAATATTTTTGGCGACTGTTCTTAAATAGCTCCAATAGCCTACATCTAGACAGCAGCCAACTTGTTATTTTCTCCGCAAACGCCTTTATCAAGGATACTATCAAACCTGAGACGTCTCACGTGCAGCCTGAATCTGTTTCTACTCATGCACAACTAGCATGATACAATTCCGTTGACATTTGGTTTCTCCCGTAACTTTGATAAACTATTTGTAGAACGCCTCGGAGATCCCCACAGATATTAAAAACCAGTAAAACTCTCATCCCTAAAACATGTTTCTTTAGCGTCCGTTTCCATAGAAAAGTTACCAGGAACTTCATTGTTGTAAAAATTAGTTCACTTTGCAATAATGGGTATTATATTTTCATTCAAAAATAACGTTGTTATCTGTATTTCTGTCTTTGTTACACAAGCTTCATTCTTCGGTCCAGGTAAATGAGTAATAACACTAAAAGCTCTTATAGTAACAGCAATACAATATTTAATACTTTTCCTTCATTTAGCTATTGCATTTTTGTAGTCATCCTCGTAAATTACTTCTCCCTGTGATTCAAATCTGTCATTTTCTGACGCTTCTTGTTCTGTTCCTGAATCATGACATCTTTCATATACGCAATCTTTACTGTCTTAGCAAAACCAGTGTAAGGATAGCCACACATAAGAATCTCTACTAAACTCGATCCTTGGTTTTTTACCTTTGACATAAGTTCCACAAACTAAAAGTGTAGACAATATTTACATTTCGTAGGTAAGTGTTATAAGTAAAAAGAAAATTGCCTTTCATTAGTGTAGTTATGACTGAAATTACGTACACAGAAACTGGACTGAATCTAGGAAAGTAGTAAAGTAACAAAATAATATTTAGTTTCTGATCGTAGCAGCAGTGCTCGCCCTGATAACGAGTGTCTTCCAGGCTACAATAATTTTTCACAAACAACTCTCGCTGCTTAGCTGAAAGCCAACGATGGCTGAAACAAACGGATGGGGTGTTAACGGAATGGTTCTGAAAATTACACGAACTCAAGTCATCACACAGAGATAAAATACAGCGGGAAAGTCACGTTCATGATGAGTGTCAACCGCGCGAGCGACGAAGGGATAACTGGGCTGTAGCGATAAGTTTATCTGTACCATTAGTGAATTTTTTTGCGTGCATTATTCTTCTTCTGCTTCTGGAGAGATACTTGATTCCTGCTCCACTCGACATCATGTCCCTCGTTCCGCAATCTGCACACCATAGTTGAACTTTCTGTTGTCAACATTTGCTTACACATTTCATCACCTTCTCTTTGTCAATAAAATTGAGGACTTTCACAGAAACTTGTCGTGGCTTCCGGCGAAGTTATTTTTGGGATCCCTTTTCGTGATCACCGTTGCACTGTACGGTAACATTGCACACTACTGAATACTGGAACGTGACTGTACCTAATCCAGTGACAAAGTTGTTTCTTGGAGCGGTGAGGTTACTCTTCGCCTTGTGGAGTAATGCAGCCAGAATCCTATGTAATCTTTGTCCGTCCCTACCATTTTTCAACTCCATTGTTCCTGTCATCGCCAAATAACTTCTATTTGATGCCATATGGTTCGTTATTCTGATACGTGGCTCAATAATCTTTCCTTATTTATTCTTTTCACTTCTTATTTTCTTAATTTATCTTTCAGCCTAATTTTTAACAATCTTCGATAGCACCTAATTTGAAATGCTTCCACTTTGTTCTTCTTTAGGTTTATGACTCCATGTTCCACTTTTGCACGTTTCTCTGCTCCAGGTGTACACACTAATGAATCTCTTGGTCAATTCCATCCCACTATCCGACGTGAGAGGAGCTCTCTTACTGAGTGTTGTTTTCATCTCCTTTTTGTGGTACTTCTTATATATCCATTCACTCCGCCATCGTGTGTTATTTGACTTTCTTTTCTTCATTCCTTGTGCAATTTTAGGTTTATCATAAAATGAAAATTTAATGATCAAATTAAATAATTTGCACACTAGAGCAGTATATACTTACGTCATTATGTATGAAATGTGATATTCCTCTATGCCCTCCACGACTCTGGAGGCACAATCTTGTTCTTTCAATGATTCTTTTTTAATTTTTCACTATACTTGCACATCTAGTTCTGAAATTACTTGCTGAATCTTGGCCTTGAGCTATGGATGTTGTAACACACCCTTCTGCTTATAGTGTTTCTGGCTGGGATATTGAGAGCTCATGGGCTGATTAAGACGAGGAGAAAGGCTATACATTTCGCTTTCTAATTTTTACTAGCACCTTTCGTAAAAAATTTTCAAATTCATGTGCCCCTAAGGAACTATTTAAGAGTAAAGAATCTTTATTACGAATATAACAGTAGGTATGCTACAGAGAGAAATTCAAGTATTAAACCGAGTGCGCGTCAGGCTGACGGAGAAGCCGAATAACAGTCAGAGCAGAAGTCGGAACAGAAGTACAGAACTTCTGCTGGCGCGCCGTGTTACTTGCCACGTGAATGTAACCATTTTGCCAACGCAAGCAGTTACACTGCTGATACAAAGCAATGTTTTCTTTTGTGGAAATGGAAATGAGCGTTTGGCGTCATTGGCCGGGAGGCCCCTCGCGGGGCAGGTCCGGCCGCCATATCGCAGGTCTTATTACATTCGGCGCCACATTGGGCGACCTGCACGCCGGATGGGGATGAAATGATGATGAACACAACACAACACCCAGTCCCTGAGCGGAGAAAATCTCCGACCCAGCCGGGAATCGAACCCGGGCCCAGAGGACGGCAATCCGTCACGCTGACCACTCAGCTACTGGGGCGGACGTTTTCTTTTGTGCTAGGTTACGACTATGGCTTCGCTGGGGTGCACACGAAATTTTAAACGCTCCCAACCCGCTTCCCCTGGACACACACACACACACACACACACACACACATAAAGAAATCACATTCTATAAGACCACAAGATCTGGGAGGTCAGTTCACTTCACTGGTGGGAAAAAAAATCGCTCTTCCAGGTCCATTATTGCCTCCGATGTGTGCCAGGTTGAGCAATCTTCAGCATTCACACCATCCAGTTCAAACCACAGAACGCTTTTAAATATACTATGGCGGCGATAGCCGCCCTCGGTTGAGGCTTTTCCGGTGCCATTTTAGAGGAGGTACAACCCACTTTTGCTTACAGCCCAAATGCCGTACCAAACAGTCACTCGTGGATATAATGGCTTCCCCACAATTGCTCGAGGACCTTTCTACAGTTTTGTTTGTCCACGAAGCCATACGACAGGAAGTGCGCCTCGAGAGTGAAATTCTTTTCCTTCATGAAATTGTTTTCCGCTGTTGGATTTCCTAGCACCTAATGGGAAACTGCTTGGCGCTCTTGTGTCAGTCAGATTTCTCAGGCACAAAGGTGCTAATCTCCTTTCAGAATTCGTCACGTGTTGCTTCTGGAAATATTCAGCGTTGTTGTGAACGTCGGCGACTTGACTGCAACGAACTTACAGTAACGTTATTCGCCACGAGGTTTCTCCGCAAAACTACAAACGAACAGTCATTTTTTTCCAGTTTAGCAATCAGTCTCACCATAGTCGGCTTATTTTGTGCATTGCTTTGACCAAACATTCCACAGAGTTTGTGAACAGTCTCTGGGCACCATTAATCACATTTACAATACATTTTTGCTAAGACTACAAGCTATTTTGCCGTGAAGCGCACGATTACTACTAACTGCAAAAGATGAAAATCGTGCAACTTACATTACTATTATTTTAACAGAAGAGAAACGCTGACATTTCAAAGTTTGCTTCCGTTATGAGACAGGCTTTACTACTCTTCGAAACCTTTGACGTTGCTTTGTTTATCATTACGCTATCTTCTGTGCCGAGTAAGCTGTCCAATAGTCATTATTTTCAACAGGCATTGCACTCTTTCCTTACGTTCCGCGAGACTGAGTGGTTACTTACCCAAATTTAAGGAAGAGTTTTAACAGATGCCTCATACACATACCACCTACATCTTACTAAGTTGTGTGCAACTGTTCTCAATCACGCAAGAGACTGGACAACCAAAACAAAAGATCGAGATGGATCACTCTATCTTCACTTTCCGATAACATTAACGGCTAATAACGAAGTTCAGATCTTTAAAAAATTAATGTAGACAAACATAGATTTTTCTAGTAATACTGTATACGATCGACGTTATTGTAGCTTTCCGACATAAATATGAAAGTAGCCTATCAAGTAGCGACGCAACAATCAGTGAAAATTAAATTTAGATTCATTTGAAACATAGTACACTGAGCCACGGACTTAATTTGAAAAGGAGAGAGTTCGTGGGCGTTCACGCGAACTTTTCGGGGACCTCTCTGCTGGATATATGATATACATTCTCGAAATCGTCACCTGTGAGGTATTTAAAAATGACGGTGGAGGCTGGCGATGAGTATGATGGGTTACGGATTATGTACATCCGTATGTATGTATGTATGTAGGTACGTTTGTGTGTACTTATAAATCGATTTTGGGAGATCCACCAATGGGCTCTTCGGTATTTATTTATCTGTACTTACTTAGTCCGACCAGATTAGGGCCTTAAGACACTCCTTTATATTGGACCATGAGTAACACATACCAACAGATATTACGAACTATTCTCAAATTCTATGCAAACTTGTGGTTCAGTTTCGTACATCTGAGAAATTGCTATGAGAACAGTCATAATTACCTACAAAAATATATAATAAAAATAGTATAAAATAATAATAATAATAAATAGTGTTAAAATAACTATAATAATGATTAGTTTAACACATTAGAAACTGTATTTAGTACCATCACAATTATGAAATCTTACTATGTAATTCACTTGTTTCTTCTGAAACGATGTTTGAGAATATTTTTAAAATTCTATCCATATTTTGCAGCTGTGAGCGCGGCTATATTCAATACAAACGTATTTTTTCGTATTTTATTAAATTGCAGGATGAAGCTAATGTATGACCCGAAATATGTTAGAACTGTTTAAAATATACCCGAACAAAGTCAAGAAAGCCTGAATCTGTGTTACATGAACAGACAGATTTCCCTAGCCCTAGTTATTTTAGTAATTTTAAAGACTTATAATTTGGAAATTTGTGGTAAGGTCATATGGGACCAAACTGCTAAGGTCATCGGTCCCGAAGCCTACACACTACTTAATCTAACTTAAACTAACTTACGCTGTGGACAACATACACACCCATGCCCGAGGGAGGACTCGAACCTCCGATGGGGGGAGCCACAGGGACCGTGACTAGGCGCCTCAGATTTCGCGGCTACCCCACGCGGCTTAAAGACTTATTTTAAATTTGCATCTTGCATGTGTCAGCCTCTTAAAGCTCTAATCTCTGACAGCATGCGATAAAATTCATTTTTGTTCACATCTGTGGAGTATTTTTAAAATATGTGAACAAATGTGCGCCTTGAGTGAGGTGATGTGCGACGACAGAATAAATAAATCATCGTAAGCTTACCTCAAACTTTGTCATTTCTTCGGTATGTTTTTCACTGTGTTTCCACTGTTACTTATAAATTTTTTTACTCGATTCACGAAATACAAATACAAACATCTATCTTTCTCATATCAGGTAAACACGTTTCATCTCACTCAAGAGAGAATTTAAATTATGTGTTAGACGATTAGCACCTGAACGTGGACCCATGGGATCCGAAATTCATCGTGAAATTTAATAAAACACGAAATAAATTGTGACTAAACGTGTTTTTATTTCAACTTCATGAGTTTGATGGTTGGTTAATACCCGCAAGCAGGTCACAGGGCCCTACGTGTTTTGATATCTTTTGCAACATCCTACTTATGTGAGGCAGGCTTTTGAGCAGCGACAGTCGTCATCACGAGACAGATATCACTACTTAATGTGGAGAAACAGATGCGTGTCGCAATTGCCAAACTTGTGCCAAAATTGAAGAACAGACGTTGAAGAAACAAATTCATCTTTCAAACAAATTCCGTTGCAAGAAGAAGAGATAATGTACTTAAAAGTTGATTCAATTGTGTTATACCAACAGTTAATAGAGAAATAAATATTTACTTTATATTGGAGGACATTATGATAGCTGCGACTGTGGATAAATACAAATTAAACAGTTTTCTGCGTCAGTCAATTGTTTATTTTGCCACTACGCATTTCAGTGATTCACACCATCATCCTCAGGTAAAGAATTGTTAATTTACATACCTGGCGTTGGTGAAGAGTGCAGATGTCTTTTCACAATAGCAGACCAACCTAGATAGGTTACGTTGCGTCTTTTGCTAATGATTAAATAGTTTTACAGAAAGGGCAGTTTTGAGGTTAAAAACAGAATTTCTGAGTGAATTGTATTTACAGGGACGGTATAGCTGTCAAAGTTCTGCATGCTGCTGCCTGTTTTGTGTCCTCACCACTGTACATTATGTTTACACTATTGCTCCTTAGACGTAGTGCATGTGTTATGTAGAAACCATTTAATATTTTTCTTTATGTCCATTGCAAGCAACCATACCTGTAACATGTACAGCGTCTTAGAAGTGACAGTCTAAGCAATATTTACTGTGGAGAGGACACATAATAGGCAGAAATATACAGACATTTTACGCTACCTGCCCTGTAAGTACAATTTTCTGTCAGAAACTTATGTTTTTATCTTCAAAAGTCCCGTATCTAAACATAAAATTTTAATCAGTAGCAAAAGACACTATATAACGTACGCTTCCATTGTTCTGCTAATGTGAAAAGACGTCTGTACTGTTCACTGACACCAACTATGTAAATAAACAATTCTCTACACCAAGATTTTGGTGAGAACCGTCCATACTCGTGGTGGTAAAATAAATAAGTCAGTGACGCCGATAACGGTTATGTTTGATGTTTGTGCTACAGTTTCAATGAGTGGAAGGGCTAGCATGAAGTGGGTGTGACATTCATTTAAGACAACATCCATTTATTACAATATTAAAAGCAACAAACGTTTCTTAAAATAACTTTAAAATCCCACCTAACAATTTGTATGTCAGAGTTTTCAGCATTCCTAGCAAAGTTTATTGTGATGATCCCTCACACAGTAATAATGATAATAATTAATTTGAAATATTTCAGATAATTTCTCGCACACTAATATCCATTATAAGACTTAGTTTCGTAATGCTTAATTATAATACGACAGAATTTCCAATACTCACTTCCAGCCAAAAGAAAGGCTGATATAAATTTATGACTTAGTTTTGGAAGCTAGCACACATAAATGATTTTGGGAACGCAACCCTTTTACAGCGGAAAAATTTTAACTGAGTAGCAGGTAGGTGTATACTCAATTCATGAGGAACATGCCTGGATAACCATTCTGGAAGGTACTCAGATAACACTGCCTGTCTAATTTACCAAATGAGAAAAAATTACAACTCAACACCGTTCACAGTTATCAAAATGAGTTGTTCAAAAAAATGGCCCTGAGCACAATGGGACTTAACATCCGAGGTCATCAGTCCCCTAGACGCAGAACTATTTAAACTTAACTAAGCTAAGGACATCACACACATCCATGCCCGAGGCAGGATTCGAACCTGCAACCGCAGCAGCAGCGCGGTTCTGAAGCGCCTAGAACCACTCGGCCACAGCGGCCGGCAAAATAAGTTATTCCACAGTAACTTCTAGGATGGACAACCCACACAACATTACTTGCTTCGTGATTAACATCGGCCTATTCTTTCATGCCATAAACAGCGCGGCGACCGCACAGACGCAACGGCCCCGTCGTTTAGTGGCGCCCAACAAACTTAAACTTCAGCAACAAATGTTCTTGTCACCACGGGCACCAACTAGCACACCAATGACTGGGCGATGGTGACGGCCACCGTCACCGGTACAGGCCAAGTGGACAAGCTGCGTCGGTGTAGCGAACGAAGTACTGCAGGGAGAGCGAAGCAAAGTTGGCCCTTCCAGGTTCCAGACTCCATCCTGACAGCAGCTCCCGCGATCTGTCTGGTAAGCCGCAGCTGCAACTATGCGGCGATACACTCGGCGCTGCAGCGAGTTCTGGTTTCTTTTCAAAACTTAAGTTGATTTACTCCACACTCCCCGTAGGAAGTACTCCATAGGATACGCAGGAGTTTATATTCTTGTCAAGGAAGCCGTGGACCCAGAAAGTATGGTAACCACTCTGACCGTCACCATCGTCTCATAACCCTACATCGATGTACTAATTATGAAGAAAGTTTTGACTGCTGGCCACATTTTGGCACGCTGAGATAGTAATATACTGCAGACAGAGGTAGTAACGTTAGAATCTCAATGAATAGTTTTCATAGTACTCATGATTTGTTGTCCTTTGTTGTTCAAAGTTGTAGGTTCGTAAAGGCTTCCGATATACAACTTCTTATACTAGTCTAGAGGATGCTCAGCTTATTTTTGCTAAATAATATGAATACTGGTGAAATTTCTGTTTTTGAATAAATACATTTTTAGTCACTTCACTTCACAATGCAAATTAACATCAACCACCATGCTAACACAAGGAACACACAACTTGTACTCCTACTCACACTCCAAACTGGTACTGAGCATGAACATAGTTTTACTTATAACAACATGTAGCATAGAAATTACTATCATAAGTATATACCGGGTGATCAAAAAGTCAGTATAAATTTGGAAACTTAATAAAACACGGAATAATGTAGATAGAGAGGTAAAAATTGACACACATGCTTGGAATGACATGGGGTTTTATTAGAACCAAAAAAGAATCAAAGTTCACAAAATGTCCGACAGATGGCGCCGGAGAGCAAAACGTCAGTAACTGCTACCGTGAGGGGTGAAAGGTACGCCTATATGTTACAGAATCGCATCATCCCCA
This sequence comes from Schistocerca serialis cubense, assembly GCF_023864345.2. NCBI lineage: Eukaryota > Metazoa > Arthropoda > Insecta > Orthoptera > Acrididae > Schistocerca > Schistocerca serialis. The sequence continues at coordinate 421,373,167 of NC_064645.1, forward strand.
GCCTGGCTGATAAACATCTGCTGGAACGTACGATGTTTATGCAGGATGGCGCTCCACCCCATATTGCTAGACGCGTGAAAGATCTGTTTCGCCCGTCGTTTGGTGATGATCGTGTGCTCAGCCGCCACTTTCATCATGCTTGACCTCCCAGGTCCCCAGACCTCAGTCCGTGCGATTATTGACCTTGGGGTTACCTCAAGTCGCAAGCGTATCGTGATCAACCGACAAATCTAGGGATGCTGAAAGACAACATCCGACGCCAATGCCTCACCATAACTCCGGGCATGCTTTACAGTGCTGTTCACAACATTATTCCTCGACTACAGCTATTGTTGAGGAATGGTGATGGACATATTCAGCATTTCCTGTAAAGAACATCATCTTGGCTTTGTCTTACTTTGTTATGCTAATTATTGCTATTCTGATCAGATGAAACGCCATCTGTCGGACATTTTCAACTTTTGTATTTTTTTGGTTCTAAGAAAAACCCCATGTAATTCCAAGCATGTGTGTCAATTTGTACGTCTCTATCTACATTATTACGTGATTTATTCAGTTTTCAAATTTATATTGACTTTTTGATCACCCGGTATATTCGTGCAGAAATCCTCTTTGATACATACATCAACTACATATGATTGTTTATCATTCCTTATATTTTTATGAAGTCCATATTCATCATCGCAATTACATGAAGAGTATGTATACACTAAAGCGCCAAAGAAATTGGCACAGGCATGCCTATCCAAATACAGATAGCCGGCCGGAGTGGCCGTGCGGTTATAGGCGCTACAGTCTGGAACCGCGTGACCGCTACGGTCGCAGGTTGGAATCCTGCCTCGGGCATGGATGTGTGTGATGTCCTTAGGTTAGTTAGGTTTAAGTAGTTCTAAGTTCTAGGGGACTGATGACCACAGTAGTTAAGTCCCATAGTGCTCAGAGCCATTTGAACCAAATACAGATATATGTAAACAGGTAGAATACAACGCTGCGGTTGGCAACGCGTATATAAGACCACAAGTGTTTGGCGCAGTTTTTAGACCGGTTACTGCTGTGACAATGGCAGGATATCAAGATTTGAGTTAGCGTGAACGTGGTGATATTGTCAGCGCACGAGCGATGGGGCACAGCACCTCCGAGGTTGCGATGAAGTGGGGATTTTCCCGTACGACCGTTTGGCGTGAGAATAGTGAATATCAGGAATCCGGTAAAACATCAAAACTCCGACAGCGCTGCGGCCGGAAGGAGAACAACGACGACGGAAGAGAATCGTTCAACGTGACATAAGTGCAACACTTCCGCAGATTACTGCAGATTTCAGTGCTGGGCCTTCAACAAGTGTCTACGTGCGAACCATTCAACGAAACATCATCGATATGAGTTTTGGGACACGTAGGCCCACTCGTGTACCCATGACGACTGCACAAGACGAAGCTTTCACAGCCTTAACTGGGCCCGTCAATACCGACGTTGGACTGTTGATGACTGGAAACATGTTATCCGGCCATACGAGTCTCGTTTCAAATTGCATCGAGCGGATTGACGTTTACAGATACGGAGAGATCCTCATGAATCCAAGTCAGCAGGGGACTGTTCAAGCTGGTGGAGGTTGTCTAATAGTGTTGGGCGTGTGAAGTTGTAGTGATACATCTAGATGCGATATTAAAAAACGCTTGTGCAAAGTCTATGGAGCATCTGTCCTTTGGCATTTACCGGCGTGATGTGTGGCTTATGAGCAACCGCTCGACCATAAAATCCAACTTTTCTTACCTCCTGTCATAGTACTTGCATTGGACCCTGATGCAGTGTGGAGTTCCTGTGTGATTGTCTGGATAGATGTCTGCCTATTACACATAACAACCCTCTTCAACTGTCGGTGGTCTCCGTCAGTCAATAGCCGGCTGTGGTGGCGCTTCAGTCTGGAACCGCGCGACCGCTACGGTCGCAGGTTCGAAGCCTGCCTCGGGCATGGATTGTATGATGTCCTTAGGTTGATTAGGTTTAAGTAGTTCTAAGTTCTACGGGACTGATGACCTCAGATGTTAAGTCCCATAGTGCTCAGAGCCATTTGAACCATTTGAACTTAACCATCTAGTCTGATCACATGTCCATTCTGCATTCCGTGCAGGATTCATATTGTTAATTCCCTACAGCACTACTCCAGACATCAGTCGAGTCCATGCCATTTCTTGTTGCTGAACTTCTGCTTGTTCGCGCAGACCCTATACGGTGTTAGGCAGGTGTACCAGTTCCTTTTGCTCTTCAATGAATGTTGACGTTTATAGATTTTCGTATGTCTATATAGTAATGCATATCTGGGTTTTGAGTCTTCAACTTGAGAATCTGTCATTTCATATGATCCAAGATTGGTTAGTATATTTATCTCATCCTAACCAATTTCATTACTCCAGTGCTATAAAGTTTTATTAGGTAATAAACCTTGTTGAGGTCAGTTGCTGATATCCAAGATTATGGTCACAGGAAGGTGGTGAGTAGCTTGTCTACAATCACCCTTGCTACCTGCTCGGGTATTCAAGTCTCTTGAGGGAGCTCCCACCTCGGCACGGGCGTTCCGATGCGGTGTAAGAGGAAGCATGATCCAGAGCATATCTGCTGGGCGCCGGAAGCCGTGGGCAAGAAACAGCTTCGCTCTCGCTCCCCCGGCATGCACTGCTGCGCAGCACACAGCGGGGTCGAGTGCGGCTTGCACGCTCCCGACCCGTCGCCTCGCGTCGCTTTAATATCGGCTCGCGGCGCGCGCGATCCTGGCGGAGCTGCGTGGCCGCAGACGCGCCGGAATGGCGGCAACCCGGCGCGCAGGTGGGGTCCACAGCCGCCTGCCCACACACCTGTCACTCGCACGCTCGCCTCGCCGCGAGAACTTCACTGGTCGCCTCTGTCTCTGCTGCTGGCACTTCGAGTCTTCCACAGTCTATTAAACCGGATATTTCGGTACGAAATTCTACGGTATAAAAGTGTCACATATCTCTAGGTCGAGAGACAGAAGGAAGACTACAGGAGCAGTACAGAGTGTCCACTAGAGATCGGTAACGGAGTGATTACGAATATAATGTTGGGGGTTGCGTATATCTGAAATAAAGGCGTCGCTTGCGATGGGGTGGTAAATAAAGAGCACTTGCAGAGTTTACACTATTGCGCATATACAATTGCTAGTTAAAAAATGTTAGTGCAAATTTTGGCTCTCACGTAAGTCTCAGGGGATGATTTCCACACTTGGTGCATTAGTTCACTGTACCGCACCCGCGCATTAGTTGTTGTTGTTGTTGTTGCTGTTGCTGTTGTTGTGGTCTTCAGTCCTGAGACTGGTTTGATGCATCTCTCCATGCTACTCGATCCTGTGCGAGCTTCTTCATCTCCCAGGACCTACTGAAACCTACATCCTTCTGAATCTGTTTAGTGTACTCATCCCTTGGTCTCCCTCTACGATTTTTACCCTCCATGCTGTCCTCCAGTACTAAATTGGTGATCCCTTTGTGCCTCAGAACATGTCCTACCAACCGATCCCTTCTTCTAGTCACTTTGTGCTACAAACTCCTCTTCTCCCCAATCCTATTCTATACCCCCCCCCCCCCATTAGTTATGTGATCTACCCATCTAATCTTCAGCATTGTTCTGTAGCACCACATTTCTAAAGCTTCTATTCTCTTCTTGTCTAAACTATTTATCGTCCATGTTTCACTTCCATACGTGGCTACACTCCATATATATACTTTCAGAAACGACTTCCTGACACTTAAATCAATACTCGATGTTAACAAATTTCTCTTCTTCAGAAACGCTCTCCTTGCCATTGCCAGTCTACATTTTATATCCTCTCTACTTCGACCATCATCAGTTATTTTGCTCCCCAAATAGCAAAACTCGTTTACTACTTTGTCTCATTTCCTAATCTAATTCCCTCAGCATCACCCGACTTTCCGGTGGGGGAGAGGCTTGCGTACCTCAACGATACAGATACCCGTACCGTAGGTGCAACCACAACGGAGGGGTGTCTATTGAGAGGCCAGACAAACGTGTGGTTCCTGAAGAGGGGCAGCAGCCTTTTCAGTAGTTGCAGGGCAACAGTCTGGATGATTGACTGATCTGGCCATGTAACACTAACCAAAACGGCTATGCTGTTACGGTACTGCGAACGGCTGAAAGCAAAAGGAAACTACAGCCGTAATTTTTCCCGAGGGCATGCAGCTTTACAGCAGCAGCGCTTTAGTTATAGTTTTTGAATTAATTATTCACTCAGACATCAGTACATTTTATGCTAGGGAACAAAAATTTGGCGATTATTATAGCAAAATCAGTTTTTCACGACTCAGTCCAATCACTATTTATTGGCGTTGTCCTTTTCTTTCACACAATGAAATTAGCACTGGTGGGCCGGTTCACAGTTTTACTCTAGTAATAATTTGATTCCGAGCCTCCAGTAGCAGTAATGTAGGCTACTATAAACGAAAATTACTTACTCAGTTCGAACAGAACCACAAGTCCCACCGTGCTCTTTGTTCTAGCAGTTTTGGCGCGAAATCACAGATCGCCACATGTTCACTTACGACGATGTGTACCACGTAATTCGTACTCACACAAATAAGCGTAGCACTTCCAGTTTACCAAATATATGCATGCACACTTGCACTATTAAACAATACCCTTTGTCGAAAGAAATCGGCGCGAAAAAAATTCTTACTCAAACGACCACACGGGCCACCCAAAAGTGGGGCTTGCTCGCCACCCACAGGCTCCCCGACTGGCGAACGACTCACAAACGACTGACCCCTGGCCAAGATGGCCACTCGCCTATATAGGCTCGAATGTCCATCCCCCCTGATTATTTAAGTACCAATCTCCCCAGTTAAGGTCACAAATTTTGATACATACATCCCCCGACAGAAATAAGTGCATCATCGGAACCGCACGAAAAAGTACATCTCATTTCCTATGTTACATTAATTTCTAGGATTATCCTATCGCCGGTAAATCAAGTTTTAGTTTGTGCAAAATTTCGCCACTTAGCGCAAATTTGTTTGTTAACATCTGTACTGCAAAGCTTTAACATAGGACGGCATATAGCACCGTTTTTAGACGTAATCTATACGATCTACACATTGCACTGCTCAAAATCTTCAATATACTCGTATAATAATTAATTAATTATGGGCGATAAATGTTAATAATAATTTGCAGACAATGAAAACTATTGCAAGTTAAGTGTATAGTATAACTTAACTAATTTAAAATACAGGGTTATTACAAATGATTGAAGCGATTTCACAGCTCTACAATAACTTTATTATTTGAGATATTTTCACACTGCTTTGTACACACATACAAAAACTCAAAAAGTTTTTTTAGGCATTCACAAATGTTCGATATGTGCCCCTTTAGTGATTCGGCAGACATCAAGCCGATAATCAAGTTCCTCCCACACTCGGCGCAGCATGTCCCCATCAATGAGTTCGAAAGCATCGTTGATGCGAGCTCGCAGTTCTGGCACGTTTCTTGGTAGAGGAGGTTTAAACACTGAATCTTTCACATAACCCCACAGAAAGAAATCGCATGGGGTTAAGTCGGGAGAGCGTGGAGGCCATGACATGAATTGCTGATCATGATCACCACCACGACCGATCCATCGGTTTTCCAATCTCCTGTTTAAGAAATGCCGAACATCATGATGGAAGTGCTGTGGAGCACCATCCTGTTGAAAGATGAAGTCGGCGCTGTCGGTCTCCAGTTGTGGCATGAGCCAAATTTCCAGCATGTCCAGATACACGTGTCCTGTAACGTTTTTTTCGCAGAAGAAAAAGGGGCCGTAAACTTTAAACCGTGAGATTGCACAAAACACGTTAACTTTTGGTGAATTGCGAATTTTCTGTACGAATGCGTGAGGATTCTCTACCGCCCAAATTCGCACATTGTGTCTGTTCACTTCACCATTAAGAAAAAATGTTGCTTCATCACTGAAAACAAGTTTCGCACTGAACGCATCCTCTTCCGTGAGCTGTTACAACCGCGCCGAAAATTCAAAGCGTTTGACTTTGTCATCGGGTGTCAGGGCTTGTAGCAATTGTAAACGGTAAGGCTCCTGTTTTATCCTTTTCCGTAAGATTTTCCAAACCGTCGGCTGTGGTACGTTTAGCTCCCTGCTTGCTTTATTCGTCGACTTCCGCGGGCTACACGTGAAAATTGCCCGCACGCGTTCAACCGTTTCTTCGCTCACTGCAGGCCGACCCGTTGATTTCCCCTTACAGAGGCATCCAGAAGCTTTAAACTGCGCATACCATCGCCGAATGGAGTTAGCAGTTGGTGGATCTTTGTTGAATTTCGTCCTGAAGTGTCGTTGCACTGTTATGACTGACTGATGTGAGTGCATTTCAAGCACGACACACGCTTTCTCGGCTCTTGTCGCCATTTTGTCTCACTGCGCTCTCGAGCGCTCTGGTGGCAGAAACCTGAAGTGCAGCTTCAGCCGAACAAAACTTTATGAGTTTTTCTACGTATATGTAGTGTGTTGTGACCATATGTCAATGAATGGAACTACAGTGAATTTATGAAATCGCTTCAATCATTTGTAATAGCCCTGTACATGTGATACCACCCAAAATATTACATAGTGCCGTTCTTTACGTCATGAATTTTCTATTGAATATCATAAATATTTTTCCATCAAACTTTGTTTATTGCACTTTATGGGCTTAATTATTTATAAATCTCAACGTATGACTACGGCACTCGATCCGCTACGACGAAACGTTTTTAATGAGCTTGCCCATCCCTGTAAGTTGTTATTTACTATTTTCATTAATCTTACAGTATTCGTGACATTAACCGATTTTGAGGTTACTATAATTTTTGCGTCTCGTGACGTGAAATAAAGATCGATCTTTCAGAAAGTACATATTGCTGACCACAATCCACTGCCGCATCGCTCTTCACCGTAAGGTACATAGTTTTCGCGTAATGCGCGAAAAACCAAACAATGCCCCAAGCTACGGGTCACGTGCTGACGGAGGCGTCCCACTGACCGTTGCATAATCTCGCACGGGCGCGCCACGCGCTTCCGCGAATGGCACACAATGTCACGCGCTCGCTCTCCACAAAGTAATCCTTGTATACTTGATCTATTCATCTAGTAACGGGAGTTTGTACCGTCACACGCTGTTACGTGGCTGTTGTAACGGATCGCTGTAATTCCGAAAGTAGACGAATCTGAGACAGTCGCCCTGCTGTCGCTTCCTGCTCTTCAACACGTTATCTCTTACTGACGCTTGCAGGAGTGCTTGTAGTGACTTACTATGACCAGTTATCGGGATCAGATGACTTCTAAAATTTTTTGTGAGACTGCAAAGGATGTAAGAGGAAAATTGAGTGATGTGGTGTTTAAAAATACGGGCATTGCGACGCGGTGTTGCAGGAAGCATGAAGCCAGAGCAGAACGCCAGAAAATAATGCACTCCATTTTTTTCTCAGCCGAAAACAATACTACGAATGCGAGGCGTTACGCATGTATTGTTTGAAGTTTCCTGAGTGAGTGCGCCAAGTTTCCGTCCTTTCCGACAGATACCATAGCTGGATGACATTTTCAAATTGTGTCTATTGGTGATGTGCGTTACAAGCAACGTGTCGTCACTGAATTTCTCACTGCAGAGAAAGAAACTCTGGGGAATATTAACAAACGCTTGTGCAAAGTCTATGGAGCATATGCCGTCGACAGAAGTGCAGTTAGTCGCTGAGCACCGAGGGTGAAATCATTAGAAGGCGGCTCGGCGAAGCTCCACGATTTGCAGCGGTCGGGGAGGCCATCCACGGTTGTCACATCTGACATGTTCCGGCGAGCTAATGTTGTCATTCGCCAGTAAAGGATGCCATTCTTGGAAGGCACTTTGAGGACGATGAGGAGGTGATTCACACTGTCACACTGTGAAGCACTGGCTCCACCACCCAGACAGGGATTGGTGCCGACAGGGGACACACGCCCTTGTTTCGCGCTGGATGAAGGTCATTGAACGGGACGGAGATCACTCTGAAAAAAAATGGTGCGTAGATAAAACACCATTCTTTCGTGTGTGTAATTCTCGTTAAGTTCAATAAAGTATTGTTGAAGAAGCAAATACGGTGCATTACTTTCTGGGCAACTCTCGTACGAATGTGTCTAAGGCCTAACCCTTGAGTGGTGTTTACTTGTACATGTGCAGGGTCTTTGTTTTAACTTGAGACAACTAACTACCTCGGAAACGACTCATCGCACTAAAAACAGGTCTGCGTGAAAAGTTAACATTAGTAAAGGGAATATCTGTCTGCGCTACAACTGGACACTTACTAATCACCCCTACTGCTTGGACGGGGTCAACTTTGTATTTTGAAATGGTTGCACCTATTTTTAATCCTTATTTGAATTCTACGCAAAAAACACGTACGGTTTGCCCAAATCACTGTTTTTCACTACTGGTTGATGGTGCTGTAACCAACAAATATCAAGTGGGCCTGTTTTTGTAGTTAAGAACCGATGTATTTGATTCTACATTTCATTTAAGATGTAAATGTAAACCTTTGTACTCTAACAATTGATATTTAGGGTCAATATTTACTTTAGTGTTGAAAATTTGATTAGGTGGTAGAAAGTAGTCTGCCGTTTCAGTGTCTGCTTAGAACCCACGTTTAGTGTGATCCAGGAACAACAGCGTAGTTGTAATAGTTTTCTGTTCCCATCCAGGTGCCCGCATCTCGTGGTCGTGCGGTAGCGTTCTCGCTTCCCACGCCCGGGTTCCCGGGTTCGATTCCCGGCGGGGTCAGGGATTTTCTCTGCCTCGTGATGGCTGGGTGTTGTGTGCTGTCCTTAGGTTAGTTAGGTTTAAGTAGTTCTAAGTTCTAGGGGACTGATGACCATAGATGTTAAGTCCCATAGTGCTCAGAGCCAACCCATCCAGGTGCTTGATATCGGTGGGTCACCTTGCGTCTCACAATTGTAGTATTTAATTTCACTGTCCTGTTGCCTCTCACTATTGAGGTGTTTGATTTCGGTGAGTGTCCATTGCAGCTGCGCCTGTCACCAATACTTCATGGCCATTTTCCCTTATTACAAAGGCCGCGGTCTGAATTCCGGCGATATTTGGTGTTAATGGGCTGTGGCAGCAGACGACTAAGGCGAGTGCCCTTGCTAACAGCACGATATCTCCTGCAGCGCCTCTACTGGGCTCGTGATCATATCGGATGGAACTTAGACGACTGTAACACCTTTCCTGGTCGGGCGAGTCCCAGTTTCAGTTGGTAAGAGCTGTCGGTAGCGTTCGAGTGAGGCGCAGCCCCCACGAGCCATGGACTCAAGCTGTCAACAAACCACCGTGCAAGACGGTGGTAGTTCCATAATAGTGTGGGGTGTGTTTACATGGAATGGACTGGACTCATTTATCCAGCTGAACCCGTGATTGACTACTTAGACCATTAGCAGCTATTCACGAAAAAAAAATTGGTTCAAATGGCTCTGAGCGCTATGGGACTTAACATCTGAGCTCATCAGTTCCCTAGAACTTAGACCTACTTATACCTAACTAACCTAAGGACAGCGCACACATTCATGCCCGACGCAGGATTCGAACCTTCGACAGTACAAACAGCGCGGTTCCGGACTCAATTTTTCGTAGGACGTACTGGACAATTCGAGCGAATGATTTAGCAGCAAAAATTGCTCGACATGAATCCAATAGAAAGTATGTGGGACATAATAGAGAGGTTAGCCACTGTATAAAATCCTACATTGGCAAAACTTTTGCAGTTATAGACGGCTGTAGAGGCAGCATGGTTCAATATTTCTGCAGGGGACTTCCAACGACTTGTTGAGTCCACGCCACCTCGAGTTGCTGCACTACTCTGGGCAAAACGAGGTCCGACACGATATTAGGAGATATCTTTTGTCACCTCAGTGTCCATCATAAACAGCAAGGGTCCCCTGACACACTATTTCTGTGGTTTCACTTAATCATTTGAAGAGCGATCTCGTTAGAGTTCCTTCTACAAGTTCACAGGTAAATTAATACATGCGTAATCAAATTATACTGATACAAGGAAAAAGTTTTACATTATATAGCTGTAGTCAGAAGGAGAAAATATAAAAATGCAGTAAATGAAGCAGGCAAAAAGGAATACAAACGTCTCAAAAATGAGATCGATAGGAAGTGCAAAATGGCTATGCAGGGACAAACGTAAGGATGTAGAGGCTTATCTCACTAGGGGTAAGGTAGATACTGCCTACAGGAGAATTAAAGAGACGTTTGGAGAAAACAGGACGACTTGCGTGAATATCAAGGGAAAGCAGAAAGGTGGAATGAATACATAGAGGGTCTATACAAGGACGATGTTCTTGAGGACAATATTATAGAAATGAAAGAAAATGTAGATGAAGATGAAATGGGAGATATGATACTGCGTGAAGAGTTTGACAGAGCACTGAAAAATCTAAGTCGAAATAAGGCCTCGGGAGAAGACAACATTCCATTAGAACTACTGACAGCCTTGAGAGAGCCAGTCCTGATAACCCTCTACCATCTGGTGCACAAGATGTATGAGACAGGCGAAATACCCTCAGACTTCAAGAAGAATATAATAATTCCAATCTGAAAGAAAGCAGGTGTTGGCAGATGTGAAAATGACCGGACTATCGGTTTAATAAGTCATGGCTGCAAAATACGAACGCGAGTTCTTTACAGACGAATGGAAAAACTAGTAGAAGCAGACCTCGGGGAAGATCAGTTTGGATATCGTAGAAATGTTGGAACACGTGAGGCAATACTGACCCTACGACTTATCTTAGAAGAAAGATTAAGGAAAGGAAAACCTACGTTTCTAGACTTAGAGAAAGCTTTTGACATTGTTGACTGGAATACTCTCTTTCCAATCCTGAAGGTGGCAGGTGTAAAATACAGGGGGCGAAAGGTCTATTTACAATTTGTACAGAAACCAGATGGCAGTTATAAGAGTCGAGGTACATGAAAGGGAAACGGTGGTTGGGAAGGGAGTGAGACAGGGTTGTAGCCTCTCCCCGATGTTATTCGATCTGTATATTGAGCAAGCAGTAAAGGAAACAAAAGAAAATTCGGAGTAGGTATTAAAATCCAGGGAGAAGAAATAAAAGCTTTGAGGTTCGCCGATGACATTGCAATTCTGTCAGAGATAGCAAAAGACTTGGAAGAGCAGTGTCTTGAAAGGAGGATATAAGATGAACATCAACAAAAGCAAAAGGAGGATAATGGAATGTAGTTGAATTAAGTCGGGTGAGGCTGAGGGAATTAGATTAGCAAATGAGACACTTAAAGTAGTAAAGGAGTTTTGCTATTTGGGGAGCAAAATAACTGATGATGGTCGAAGTAGAGAGGATATAAAATGTAGATTGGCAATGGCAAGGAAAGCGTTTCTGAAGAAGAGAAATTTGTTAACATCGAGTATAGATGTAAGTGTCAGGTAGTCGTTTCTGAAAGTATTTGTATGGAGTGGAGCCACCTATGGAAGTGAAACATGGACGAGGGAGACCAAGAGATGAATACACGAAGCAGATTCAGAGGGATGTAGGTTGCAGTAGGTACTGGGAGATGAAGAAGCTTGCACAGGATAGAGTAGCATGGGGAGCTGCATCAAACCAGACTCAGGACTGAAGACGACAATAATAACAGCAACAGTTGTAGTCAGCTCTCAAACATTCAGGATATGTTACTTAAGTCACGGTGTCTCATGATTAAACTTCTGTTCCATTTGCAACCGGTATCCAATATCAGAATATGTGACCCTCACAGAAATCGATACACTCTTGCATTCGTTGTTGCACAGCATCCAACCCTTGCTCTGTGAGTGACATATCATGGAACTTGTCTTACCAGTCAAGGTCTGTTTTTCCTTGAAGGTTTTTTTGATTTGAACTGCCGTTTGAAATGTTGCATTATTCTACTGAAATATGCCATTTGCTAACCTGGCCGTAGAGACAGTGACAAAGGGGTTTGGCATTCTTGCTAGAACTTGGCGGGTATTCAGTCTCCCTGCCACAATTACCGAACAGTCAAGTTGTCAAATCCATTTTCTCCAGCACCATGGTTCTGTGAGAGTTACAGGTTGTGAAAAGAGCTTCTTCCTGTAATTTTTTTCCTATGGGCACGGTGGTGTACACCAAGACACGACTAAAACAAATGCCTTCAATAAATCTCCATTTACACCCATTGTCGGTGATCTGTGGGTAGGCTCCTGGGAAGCAGATACTGGGCTAATGTGTGGTTGGTGCCGATTGGCACTGGCAGATACCCAGTGTCTCGGTGGCTAGGAGGGCTTTAGCTTAACCCTCAGCCTACCAAAGTTGTAGCCCTAGCAGGAGATGCTGTCAGGGTGATAGTGGAACAGTAGTGAACTCAGCTGGAAGGTGGGTGGCAATGCATGCCAGATGAAATGCGATAATGCTGCACCAGGATAATGTGGAAAGCGTTCTTTTTATGGAATTATGCCTTTCCAGGGATGCGTCAGCCACTGAATGAGAGGAACTGTCTGTAACTGGAATGTGGCCAGTTTCATCTGTAGGCAAGATGGAAATACAGGTGCATCGGCTAGTGCAGACTCTCAGACACAGTCAGGCAGCAGACGAAGAAGACGAAACGCTCTTTGCTGGAGTGCGTTGAGGTTCAAATGGCTCTGAGCACCATGGGACTTAACATCTATGGTCATCAGTCCCCTAGAACTTAGAACTACTTAAACCTAACTAACCTAAGGACGTCACACAACACCCAGTCATCACGAGGCAGAGAAAATCCCTGACCCCGCCGGGAATCGAACCCGGGAACCCGGGCGTGGGAGTGCGTTGAGGACCAGCCGATCTATGTATGAAGTCACCGAGGTGCGACCGCTAGGCCACGTCAGTATTGCCGACCCTGTGGCAATGGGGGCTGTCTGTTTGTTATCTGCTCGCTGCTGTATATGCAGAGCAGCGTATGGATGGGTTGTGCACAGTGTGACGATAGAAACCCCGTTACTAGATGGATGTTTCTAGTATGCAAGGATTGTTTAGTGGAGAGCGAGCGCGCGACATTGTGCGCCATTCGCGGAAGCGCGTGGCGCGCCTGCGCGAGATTTCCAACATTCGGTGGGACGCCTCCGTCGCCGGGCGGCTACGTAGCCCGCAGCTTGGGGCATTGTTTGGTTTTTCGCGCATTACGCGAAAACTATGTAACTTACGGTGAAGAGGGATGCGGCAGTGGATTGTGGTCAGCAATATGCACGTTCTGAAAGATCGATCATTATTTCAAGTCACGAGACGCAAAAAGTATAGTAACCTCAAAATCGGTTAATATCACGAATACCGAAAAATTAAGAAAAATAGTAAATAACAACTTCCAGTGATGAGCGAGCACTCATTAAAAACGTTTCGTCATAGCGGGTCGAGTGCTGTAGTCATATGTTAAGATTCATAAATAATTAAGCCCGTAAAGAGCAATAAACAAAGTTTGAGAGAAAATTGTTTATAAAATTCAACAGAAAATTCATGACGTAAAGAACGGCACTATATAATATATTGGATGACATCACACGTAGTTTAAACTAGTTAAGATATACTACACACTTAACTTGCAATAGTTTTCATTGTTTACAAATTATTATTAACATTTATCGCCCATAATTAATTAATTATTATAGATATGAAAATTTTGAGCAGCGCAATGTGTAGATCGCTGTAGATTACGTTGTAAAAACGGTTCTATATGCAGTATTATGTTAATACTTTGCAACACAGATTTCAACAAACAAATTTGCGCTAAGTGGCGAAAGTTTGCAAAAACTAAAACTTGATTTACGAGCGATAGAATAATCCTAGAAATTAATGTAAGATAGTAAATGAGATGCACTTTTTAGCGCGATTCCGATGGTGTACTTACTTTTGCCGAGGGATGTATGTATCAAAATTTGTAACCTTAACTTGTGAGATTGGTACTCGCATAACCACGGGGAGGTTGACGTCCGAGCCTATATAAGTGAGAAGCCATCTTGGCCAGGGGTGAGTCGTTGGTCAGTCGTTTTGGAGGGTGGGTGGCGAGCAAGCCGACTTGAGGGTGGCCCATGTGGTCGTCTGAGAACTGTTTTTCGCTCCGATTTATTTCGACAAAGAGTATTGTTTAATAGTGCAAGTGTGCAAGCATTTGTTTGGTGAACCGCAAGTGCTACGATTATTTGTGTGAGTACGATTTACGAGGTATACATAGTCGTAAGTGAACATGTGGCGATCTGTGATTCTGCCCCAAAACTGTTGGGACAAACAGAACAGTGGGACTTGTGAATCTGTTGGAACCGGCTGAATAACTTTAGATTATAGCAGCCTAAATTACTGCTATTGGGGGCTCAGAGTCAAATTATTATAAAAGTAAAACTGTAAACCGTCTCAAGAATGCTAATTTTATTGTGTGAAAGAAAGGGACAACGCCAAAAAATAGTGATTGAACTGTGTCGTGAAAAACTGATATTGCTATAATAATCGCCTAATTTTTGTTCACTAGCATAAACTGTACTCATGTCTGAGTGAATAATTAATTCAAAAACTATAACAAATGCGCGGGTGTGGAAGTGTACTAATGCACCAAGTGTGGAAATCATTCCGTGAGACTCAGGTGAGAGCCAAAATTTGCAATAACATTTTTTAACCAACATTTGTATACGCACATTCGTGTGAACTCTGCAACCGCACTTCTTCTTCATTATTTACCGCCTCGTCGCAACAGGTACGCAACAAATCCAGGCTGTGGGCTGTGTATAGAGTGAGATGCCGGATAGACATTGCAGAGTTATACAGTAAGAACGTTTAGGCACTCTGCTTGCCATCTCATCTCTGCCCTGTTAGAAGTGCAGCACGCTAGCTCATTCGATGCTTGTTTTTTTCGAATGGATGTAGAAGTGATGGGCACACATCAGCACGGTTTTGCGGCTGTGGCTGCAAGAGGACCAATGGTCAGCATGCCATCGAACTGCTAAGTGAAATGATACGTTCGCTGTGGTTCACAGAGCGTCTCTTTCTATCTTTACTGCAGCGTGAGAGTAAAGCAATATGTTGTGTTCCTAGTGTGTGGGCTAAGTGTGTTTAAATCCCGTTGCGTGCCAGCCATAGTGTTGCTCTGTTTACTGTCTCACTGCTTGAGAAGCATTGTGCTTTGACGATGTACAAGCAGCATCGTTTCAAGTTGTCTATGTACTTCGGCATTGTCATTGCCGGTAGCATCATTTAGGTCATTTAGTGTCAAGTACTGCGTCGCGTTAGTGTTCTCCTCTATTGAGAATTCGAGTCTAGTTAAACTAATATGTGAGTGTACTTGTATCTAGCACAAGTGTGGTGATTACTTAGATGACAAGAATTTTCCTCGTGTCTCCACTATTAATTTAATGTCTGGATTGCCTTTTCTGCAATATGTATTCCTTCAAGTAACGTAACCAAATATGATGGCCGTGATTTCCCTAAATCGCTCCAGGCAAATGCCGCGATGGTTCCTTTGAAAGGGCATGGCTGACTTCCTTCCCCGTCCTTTCGTAATCTGATGAGACCGATCACCTTCAGTGACATTAAAAGCAAGGGTGATAATTCTAAGAGTGCAACGGAAATTCCACTGCTAAATGCAGAGAAGAGAGTGGGTAAGTGGAGAGAATAGATTGAAAGTCTCTATGAGGGGGATGATTTGCCTGATATGATAGAAAAAGAAACAGGAGTCGATTTAGAGGAGACAATATTAGAATCAGAATTTAAAAGAGCTTTGCGGGAGTTAAGTTCTAATAAGAAAGAAGGGATAGATAACATTCCATCTGAATTTCTAATATCACTGGGGGAAGTGGCAACAAACCGTCTATTCACGTTGGTGTGTAGAATGTATGAATCTGGTGACATACCATCTAACTTTCGAAAAAGCATCATCCACACAGTTCTGAAGACGGCAAGAGCTGACAACTGCGAGAATTATCGCACGATCAGCTTAACAATTCATGCATCCAAGTTGATTCCAAGAATAATATACAGAAGAATGGTAAAGAAAGTTTAGGATGCGCCTGATGACGATCAGTTTGGTTTTAGGAAAGGTAAAGGCACGAGAGAGACAATTCTGACGTTGCGGTTAATAATGGAAGCAAGACTAAAGAAAAATCATGAGACGTTCATAGGATTTATCGATCTGGAAAAAGCGTTCGACAATGTAAAATGAAACAAGATGTTCGAAATTCTGAAAATAATAGGCGTAAGCTATAGGGAGAGACGGGTCATATAGAACATGTACAACAGCCAAGAAGGAATAGTGAGAGTGGATGACCAAGAACGAAGTGCTCGTATTGAAAAGGTTGTAAGACAAGGCTGTAACCTTTCGCCCCTACTGTTCATTCCGTACATCGAGGATGCAATGATGGAAGTAAACGAAAGTTTCAGGAGTGGAATTAAAATTCAAGGTGAAGGGATATCAATGATTTGATTCACTGATGACATTGCTGTCCTGTGTGAAAGCGAGGAAGAATTACATGATCTACTGAACGGAATGAACAGTCTAATGAATGCAGAGTATGGATTGAGAGTAAATTGAAGAAAGACGAAGGTAGTCAGAAGTAGTAGAAATGATAATAGCGAGAAATTAACAACAGAATTGATGGTTACGAAGTAGATGAAGTTAAGGAATTCTGCTACCGTGGCAGAAAAATAATCAATGACGGACGGAGCAAGGAGGGCATCAAAAGGAGACTAGCACTGGAAAAATGGGCATTCCTGGCCAAGAGAAGTCTACTAATATCAAATATCGACCTTAATTTGACTAAGAAATTTCTGAGAATGTACGTCTGGAGTACAGCATTGTATGGCAGTGCAACATGGACTGTGGGAAAAATGGAACAAGAGAATCGAAGCATTTGCGATGTGCTGCTACAGAATGTTGCAAATTATGTGGACTGATAAGGTACGGAACGAGGAGGTCCTGCGCAGAATCGGAGAGGAAAGAAATATGTGGAAAACACTGATAAGAAGAACGGACAGGCTGATTGGACATTTGTTAGACATGAGGGAATGACTTCCATCGTACTAGGCGGAGCTGTAGAGGACAAAATCTGTAGAAGAAGACAGGGACTGGAATACATCCAGAAAATAATTGAGGACGTATGTTGCACGTGCTACTCTGTGATGGAGAGGTTAGCGCAAGTGAGGAATTCGTGGCGGGCCGCATCAAAGCAGTCAGAAGAGTGATGGCAATAAAATAATAATAATAATAATAATAAACGGCAGGAAATAATTTCAACATAAATAATGAAGTATCGAATTTCACTGACAACCTTAATGAATTATACAATGAACACTCTCCTTTAAAAACAGTAAGTGCAGGGAGGAAAACTACAACATTACTTACAGAGGACCTCAAAGGCCTGTTGAATGTCAGAGACGGGACACACAGGCCTTACGAACGGTACCCGGCTTCTAATAACTATCTTTCCTACAAGGAATTACGCAGCCGAGATGGTCATTCTGTGAGAAATACAAAACTTACGTATGCTCATTAGCTAACTGAGGACCTTTGCAGATCCGAAGTCTATGAATAGCGAAATCAAAATCGTAATTCTATTGAGGATCTAGCTACTTACCCATGCCGATATCCTTGTTTGATGAACGCAAAAGAATGGAAACCATTGACTCCCTTAGGGCATAAGTGATTGGTACAAATGAGAAATTTTTTCCTCAGACGATAAGTCTGTTGCAAGTATAGTGTCCTGCAGCTGGCGAACGTATAAGCACAACGGGCTTCCTGACCGTATTAGGGATTACCGTCTGCTGATAAATTTTTTTTAGTTTGTACCAACCACTGATACCTTCAGAATCCTTGGCACCCTTATGCGTTGATTCACTACTAAATATCGGACATTTTCAATCATTCTCTGATGCGCAGCCTCTTCCCAACATCCGGGAAGCACGGAGTCTTAAACCTTTAACCAAGCATGATTCTGCCAACAAGCTTCTGACTGCAGGTTCATTTGCATTCTACCACATTTACCCAAAGATTTAGAATATATAGTGCAAGATTTAATATGAAATAACCTTTTACATGAAAACCTATTGGGTTTCTAGCAAAATAGCAGCACGACCATTGCTCGTATAAAAGTGACAGACGAACTGAAACAAGTTATGCACAAACAGCAGATGACTAATCAGTTTTTTGGATTTCAGCGAACCTTTCGACACTGTTGACTTGATATTCTGCTTGCTAAACTCGCAAGTCCTAAATTTTCTTCAAGTGATGTTTAATGGTTCCACTCATATCTCTCATTCCACCAACAGTGTGTAATTATTGGAACTAAAATGTCATACCAGGGATCCCACAAGGATCAGTATTGGGCCCATTTCTTTTCTCATATATTGATGATGTATCAAGTATTCTCTCTCACTGGAAATATCATCTATAACCTCACGGCTTTCAGCTACATCTAAGTGCAATTCCATCAAACTTCTGTGTTGTCATCCAGCATTCTGAGTGGAAACAGAACGTAGGTTGCAAATTTAACTCATCTCAATCGCAACAATCTTAGTCGCTCATGAAGACTAATTACAACGTAGTTCAAAGAAGCTCTTGCACCCTTATCTTAAACAGATTATAAAAAAACTTTTTCTCTTCTGCAAAGAACTTACGATTAATTCTGGACCATCACTTATACAGGACTGTACATAGAACTGCAGTCTATAAGAAAGTGTTAGCGTCCCTTTGTTCTCTGTAGATATTAGAAAAGTATTCTCTTTCGAGCTTAAAACGAAGTTCTTACGGTCACTAATACTCCCCATACTTGACTATGGTGATGTCGTATGTCAACGAAGCTCGTGCGACAGTTTACGTAGGCCAGAAATGGCGGTGAATATTTGTGTGCGATATAGTAGCAACATACGCTATTTCGATCATATCACTTCTGCCTACGAACAATCGTTTTGGCTGCGTGCCGATAAGCGTAGAGAGTATCATACACTATGTTTGCTCTGTCGTTTTCTCATTGCACTCCCTTTTATTTATCTTCAACTTTTCCACTTTTGTGGAAACAGCATGGCAGAAATACTCGTTCTCAACAAAGTAAAATTCTCTTTCTTAACCATTTTCTCTACGAAAAAACCTGACTTTGGGACAATCTTCCCCAAAATGTCAGAAAATTAAATTGCTTCCATTCTTCAAAAGACAGTTAATGGCACACCTTGTATCACAAAAGCAATCTCACACATATACAAGTCTGCAGCTCCAATTCGGCAATCCCCCCCCCCCCCCCAAAACTTTTACCTCCCCCATGTTGGAAATGTTCTTTATTTAAATTTTATTCTTTCGTAACAGTTACTGTTAGAGTCATTTCAATCTCGTCCTCTTTCTTTACCCCTTCCGCTGCTGAAATACTAAACATGTACTCAAAGGTGCTAAACTTATCTATAAACTATGCTGTTATTATTATTATTAGTGTCAATCATTATTTTTCATTATTATTCAATGCAGGAGGCGATCTTTGATTTTTTATTGTAGACCTCTTTTGAAAATCAAGTTATTTGCCAATATCACTATGTAAACACAGTTTCTTTATTGCTAGTTTCGGCAATATGTATTGCGATCGTCAGATCTATAAAAAGAAAATATGCCGAGGGTACAGGCGTAAAGCAAAGAAATGTATAGCGCATACACTAGAGCCCAATCAGAAAAATTACATGCCCATAAAAGTGGACTGTGGTAGCTACATGATACAATACTTAACACGACTAGGTCGCATGAGGACTGCACATGTGCTGTAAAATAACAACTCACAAGATTCTGCTAATATGGTCTGATACACTATGTGATCAAAGTTATCCGAACACCTGGCCGGAAATGACTTACCAGTTCGAGGCGTCCTCCATCGGTAATGCTGGAATTTAATATGGTGTTGGGCCACCCTGAGCCTTGATGACAGCTTCCCACTCTCGCAAACATACGTTCAATCAGGTGCTGGAAGGTTTCTTGGGGAATGACAGCACGTTCTTCACGAAGTGTTGCACTGAGGAAAGGTATCGATGTTGGTCGGCGTTCTAAAACATCTCAAAGGTGTTGTATAGGATTAAGGTCAGGACTCTGTGCAGGTCAGTCCATTACACGGATGTTATTGTCGTGTAACCACTCCGCCACAGGCCAAGTATTATGAACAGGCCCTCCATCATGTTGAAAGATGCTGTCGCCATCCCTGAATTTCTCTTCAACAGTGGGAAGAAAGCAGGTGCTTAAAACATCAATGTGACCCCGTGCTGTGATAGTGCCACGCAAAACAACATGGGTGCTAGCACCCTCCATGAAAAACACAACCACACTATAACACCACCACCTCCGAATTTTACTTCTGGCACTACACACGCTGGAAGACGACGTTCTCCGGGCATTCCCCATACCCACATCCTGTCATCGGATCGCCGCATTGTGTACCGTGATTCGCCACTCTACACAACGTTTCTCCACTGTTCAATAATCCAATGTTTACGCTCCTTACACCAATCAAGGCGTCGTTTGGCATTTACCGTGCGTGATGTGTGGCTTATGATCAGCCTCTCGACCATGATATCCAAGTTTTCTCACCTCCCGCCTTACTGTCATAGTACCTGCATTGGACCCTGATGCAGTTTGGAGTTCCTGTGTGATAGTCTGTCGGCGGTCTCTGTCAGTCAATAGAAGAGGTTGGCCTGTACGCTTTTGTGCTGTATGTGTCCTCTCACATTTCCACTTCACTATCACATCGGAAACAGTGGACCTAGTAATGTTTAGGAGTGTGGAAATCTCGCATACAGACACTTGTGACACCCAGTCACCTGACCACGATCGAAGTCCGTGAGTTCTGCGGAGCGCCACGATGTCTAATGACTACTGAGAATGCTGATACGAGGTATCTGGCAGTAGGTGGCATCATAATGCACCTAATATAAAAAACGTATGCGTCTTTGGGGTGTCCGGGTACGTTTGATCGCACAGTGTACAAGCCAAAGACTACATATGACTATGAATATCTGTAATAAGTAAAATTTTTGTTTAATAAACACATACGACAAAAGAGTGGAGCATTACAATGTGGTGCCAGGTTTTCTGTCGTAAGGTATGTACAACTGTGAACATGAACAAGACAAAAAGCCTAAATGGCACACCTTGGCGCTTCGTGGTATAAAGACATATTGGCTGCGACAAAGTTACTGATGTATGGATCTGGATTGCAACGGATGATGGTGCTGATATGTACCACCAGATGGCTATTTGCATTGCCTGACGTCAATTACAACCAATTAAATGTGATTTTGGTTTTCTGTCCTGTAGGATGATTTGAAAATAGATTCCGATCCAGAACTAGTCATCATGTTAATAAAAATGAAAAACATTTGCAGCTTCGACTGTTTATCCGTTGTACTGATTAACACAAATTGCTATCCTGCGATTATTACAGCATGCAGGAATTGTGCATTTATGGGAGTTGTTATTTTACAGCATATTGTACAGTCTTCATGCGACAGACGCGGGTATGCATCATATGAAGAGGATACCACTGCCTTGTTTTATGGGTATGTGATTTTTGTCACTGAGATGTTGTGAATGAGCTAGTACACTTATTTTTCAACTGTAAGCCTGTAACCCCGCTATATTTTCGTTTTATAGATCCGAGGATGGCATTAGATATTGCTGGTAATCCCAGAATTGTGTTGATACAGAGACCTTGTCAAATCGGTTGGTTTTCCAAAGAAGACTATAATAATTTCATTCATACATTAATTCATTTCGTATAGGCCATCTTTGGGCCCCGTTGTTTCAGATGTCTTGTTCTACGTGTTCTGATGTTTGCCCTGTGCTCCCGCATTCGTTCTCGGCGTTGCTCCTTCTTCTCCTGGCTCCAACCCTTTCTTGTTTTTAGTTTTGGCTTTCTTTGGAAACCCTGCCACGCCATAAGTTTCTCGTTGAGTGGAACACGCTCCACGATGTAATCATGGGTGATCCCGACTTCAAAATCTTTCACCACCACTGTGAACCAGGCCCATTTGGTTTTCTTCTCCTGGAAATAGGTGATCATATGATTTGTGAGTCTCCCAGGGCTCATTGGGGTCATATGTCCATAAAACATAATCCTTGTTTTCCGGATGGTATCGATTATCTTCTCTATGTGGGAATAGTTCATGGTTATGACGTCTTCTAAATTCCCCATTCTCTTTAATGGGACCTAAGATCGTTCTCAAAATCTTCCTTTCCTTTTTCTCCAGTTTTTCGATTAGGCCTTTTTCGTTCATTACTAGGCATTCAGAAGCGTGCAAGACCTCCGGACGGGTAACACTGCAGTAACGCCTTAACTTTGCATTGAACGATACTGATCTTTTGTTGTGGATGTTTTTGGTTAAATTAAATGCCATTTCCATTTTGTTCATGCGTGATATGAAGGCGTCTTTCTCTAATAAGGTGGCTATTATCCGTTCTCCGAGATATTTAAACTTTTCAACTCGCTTCATTTTGCCTTGACCCACTACAAGCTCCCTTGGTGGTGAACTTATGTTCCTTATAAACTCGGCTTTGTCAAATGAAATATGCCGTCCACCCTTCTGTGCTTGTACGTTAAGCTCATTAATCTCTCTCTAAGCTGTTTCCATGGAGTCAGAAAAAACTGGAAGATCGTCTGCAAAAGCGACAGTCGATCTCAAGATTTTGTTTCTTGTAACCCAGCCTGACACAATTTTAATTCCTTGGTTTTCCAGTTCTTTGCTCCACTCACAAATCACCTTCCCAAGGGTACAGTTAAAGGGCAGAGGTGAGAGTCCATCTCCTTGTCTCACTCCAGTCTGTATTTCAAAAGCTTCTGGTGTTTCTCCCCTAAATTTCACTTTCGAGGTTGTGTTGTTAGTGTTTGCTGGATTATCGCTTTCGTCTTCTTGTCTGGGCCAAGTTCTTATAAAAATCTGATCGGGATTTTACGATCAATCGAGTCGTATGCCTTTTTGAAATCCACAAAGGTCACAACAAAATTTTTATTCCTGTGTTTCAGGTACGAAAGGATGGATTTGAGGTTCATTATCTGTTTGACGCATGACCGCCCCTTCCTGAAACCTCCTTGATACTCTCCCCGCTGTGGGTGTAGCTGTTCTTCTGTCCTAGTTTGCAGAGCTTCCGACAGAATTTTATAGGTCGTTGATATGAGAGAGATACCACGCTAGTTATTTACATCTTTTCCGTCACCTTTCTTACGAAGAGAATGAATTAGAACAGAATTCCAGTCATGTGGGAGTCTTTCAGTTTCCTAAATCTGGCTGAGAATTTCTGTTGGTTTATCTACTGCCTTATCTCCTGCATACTTCCAAAGCTCAGCAGTTATAGACTCTTCCCCTGGTGCTTTGTTGTTTTAAGCGAGTGAATAATTAGATTGATTTCCTCTTTCGTGGGTGGTGATGAATTTGGGTGCACTTCTACATAGTCGATAAACGAAAATGTAGAGTATGGAGGTTCACAATTGAGAAGAGCTGTAAAGTAGTTCGCTGATATCTGGCAGTTGTCTTTATCATTGGGAGCTAGCTTCCCGTTTGGAGCTTTGAAGTGTAGGCTTGGAGGATTGAACTTTGAGAGATTAGCCTTAAAAGTTCTATAAAAGTTCCATGTATTTGTCTTCTGGAAGTCTTTTTCAATTTGTGCCAACTGCATTGTCTCAAATAAAAACTTCACTCTCCATATGATCTTTGCAGCGTGTTTTCTAGCATCCAGGAGGTTAGTTTTGTTAGCTTCATTTTTCTTGGCATTCCATCTCTGCCATACATGCTGTCTTTGCTTCACTGCTGCCTCACAATCACTGTCCCACAAAGCATGCTTCTTCTGTTTCAGAAGCGGAACAGTTTCCTGACTGTTCTGACCAGGGCTTGTTGCAATTCTTCCCAGAACTCTGGATCTAAGGATTCAAGTTTACGACGGAATTCTCGATTGGACATTGATTTCATGACTAGGTTAAAAGCTTTACACAAGTCCATGAGTCTCTCTCCATTGCGGTTGGTTCTTTTATGTGCTGGGTAATTTCCAGCAATGTCTTGGAGTTTTCTCTCCTTGCCAAGTTGCGCATTGATATCTCCAACCAGGATGGTGATGTGTTTGCCTGAGTTGTTGGATAGCAGGTCTTCCAGTTATTCCCAAAATTCATCTGTTCCTTTCTGATCTCTCTTGTTTGCCTATTTGGTAGGTGCGTGAACATTCACAATACTGTAAACTTTGTTTATGCTTCGGAAAGAAATAGTAGATACTCGGATATTTGGTGAGCTCAAGTCTATGATGGAATCTAGAATTTTCTTGTTGACTCTAAACCCCGTGCCAAGAAGAGTAACAGTTTTGCAACGCGTTTGCCAGTTTTACCTTTAAATATTCTGTAGCCCTCTGGCTCAAAGGTATGTTCATCTGTGAATCTTGTTTCTTGAATCGCTGTAATTAGTATCTTATGTTGCTGCCTGGTATCTGTAAGTTTTTTTAGTTTATCAGCCTTCAAAGGTGAGCTGGCATTAAAAGTGGCAAAGTAATTTAGGCATTTGTGATCATCTTTGCAGGAGTCTCAGATACCTCCAAGCCTGTTGGTGCACGCTTCGTAGACTCCGAAGGCCTGCATGCGTCGACCAAGACGACGTTGGACTGGATACCACCTGGGGTAGTAGCATTTGTTGAGCTTTCTTCCGTGCTTTTGTCAGTTGGAAAACTATTTTTTCGGTTCGACGATGTTTCGCACCGACCAAGATCCTGGCAAGTTTGTGAGCCTTGGAGCCCCCAGCATTGATCAGCTCGCCGACCCAGCTTCCCGATGGGATTGGCTACCCATCCTTCCGCTGGGTTGCTCGGCTTTACAGGGGCATCTCTTGTAGGTTACGTGCTGGAGCTGGAGTGAAAGAGGCTAGCTGGATGCTCTTGCTGAATCCAATATATAATGGTTGCAGGTGACAGGCAATGACTCGTTCCACTCTCATTGGCCCAGAGTCGCAAGGATCCCTCCCAGGTTGATTCCTGGGACCGACTATAATAAATTATTATTAAAAACTTTTTCCAGTTCATTTATGGTTTGGTACAGCAACCAGTATGTGTGATACGAAGAAACAAGGAATCTTGGTTGCACTGTTAAAACTTAAAGATTGGTTCTTGCTATCAGATTTTGCACCGATTTACGTCTGTTTTTCATACAGGGTGCCATGTAGTTAACACTAGCAGTTTGTATAGTTGAAGTGACTATAAATTATTTTCCATGTTTTATTTGCATTCATCAGCATTCGACTGAAGTGTATTTTACGATTTAGATGGCGCACTTGCTTGGCATCCTCACATAGCATTTATACTGTCAGTCAGTACTGACAGCATTGCACGATCACGTGCATCATGGGGAGTGGGGAGATTCAGGTATGCACAGTTTTGTTGGCAATAATATTACTTTTGACGCTCAAAATTGGTATTCGGAGCTCATCTATGTACTTTATGCTTTCCCATTACGACAATGGGTTTTTTATATACTGTTGTTTTTCCTTTTTATTTATCCTGATTCTGACTATTAATATAAGCATTTTATTAGCAATTTTATAACACTAGGTATGTATAATTACTGTCATGGTATGTTGGTATCACAAGATTTAGCAAGTGAACACTGTCGTAGCTCAAAGTCTGCAGGCGCCATCTGCCGAGGGCTCCGTGTACTAGTCTTTCGTATGCATTGCGTTACGTGTAGCTAGAATATGCACTACACCTCCGGCATGTTTATGATGTTAAGACTCTGGGCCTGATCCCGTCTGGTTTGCAATGGACTGCGCCACATGCCGTAATAAGTGTAATCTGATGCTTCTGTTTTATTTCTAATGTGGGTCATGAATTTATGGAAAAGCAAGTTACATATTTAAAAAAAATACTTTTCCATTATCTTCTGTTTTATTTTAATTTATAGAACACCATGCAGTATTTTTAAAACTTTTACAGGATGCATCTGCCTACTCGGATATTTTGTGCACGGTATCCGTTGTACCCATCACTATGAAATATCAGTAAGTTATTTTACACCCAAGTTTAGAAAAAAAAAGAATACCTAGAGATAAGACGTTCACATCCACAGGACGTGTACATTCTATAGAAATGATCAGCATTTCAGTCCCCTGGGTTCAGCACACCTCCTGTTGTCAAGTAGCCATAGAGTCCGCCATGGGCCATGATAACTGGTTCCATGTCTGATGGCATCGACGCATATAAGGCTCGAATGTTGCCCTTTGCCATAGTTATCCATGACGCATTCACCTGGTTCCAAAGTTCAGCTGCGGTGGTTGACTTGGGTCACAGCGCTGCAACCGTCTTTTCGCCACATTCCACACATTTTCGATTGGTGACATATGTGGTGATTTGTCGGGCCAGGGCAACATGTGATCGTGAATTGCCTTGCGGAAATATGGCATCTGGTGTGTTTTGCAGAAAGTCTATGGCTACGGTCGCAGGATCCATTAACTTAGGTCACACTAGTCTCAGGATCCTCGACACGCATCTTCTGTGATTTGTGGCTGTACCCAGTAGCACCCCGTACCATAAGGTCATGAGATGGCGTTGTATGTTTTGTGTGAATACAGTCACTGTGATGCCACTCACCTTGTCTGCGGTGAACCTAAATGCGGTCATCTTTTTCAAGCAAACAGAACCTGGATTCGTCCGAAAGCACTATATGATGGAATTCCTGTTTTTTGTTTTTGGGTACATGGTGATACGCCCGCTAAACCCTCTGGGCAGACTAGGTAATAGGATTGTGGAAAGGGCCAAATAGGTTGAGGTCAGTTTCATCTTCTAATTGTAATTTAATAACTTTTACAGCCAAAGCGGCACGTAGCCGGACTTTTACCGAATGCAACTCTTTCACGGCTGAAGGTCTCCAAACAAGAAATCTTCAAAAGTAAACAAGATAAAAATACAATTAAGATTACAATAAAATAATTAAAAAACATCACAGCAAAATAGATAGAACAAACATATGCAAGGTGCAATACAAATTCCTGAAGGCCACAATCAAATTTCAAGATTTCAGAATATATTACCATACACCTTTAATGGCAGAAGGCCAGAATGTTTAAAAACAAGAGATCTTAAAAATCAACAAAATAAAAATGCAATTAAAGAGACAAATAAAATAAATTAAAGCATATCACGGCTAAGTGGAAAGCCTCGCGGCAAAGCAGATAGAACAAACGTATACAAGGTGTAATACCAACGGCTGAAGGCCACAATTAGATTTAAAAATTTAAAAATATGTTACCATAATCTTTAAAGGCAGAAGGCCGCAATGTTTAAGCTTTAAAGATAAACTTAAGAATTAATTTTGTAAAATTTTTAAGAAAAAAGAAAAAGTAATCATAAGCCTTAAATTTTAAGTAGCTGAAAACATATAATTAAAAACCGGTGGCAGTCAGAAGCCTCCAGGGAGGTTGGTCTGACCTCGTGCGCTTAAGCGAGACAGGTGATGAGCCCAACTACACTTGATCCATCGAAACCCAACCAGGGGACAGCCACGGACCGACCGACACAACGACTTGCTTCTCATCAATCAGTACATGACAACTCAAACAGAAAAGGTTACAAACTTGATAATCCACAATAGAGTATGTATTAGCTGTCAAAATTACACACCTTGTTGGACAGCGACAACAGGTGAGGAAAGGACGCTGCCTGAAATTACGTTGGTGGTCAGGGCAGGTAACTGGAACACTAATGGCCACAAGGCAGAAAATTCCGCTAGTGCACTCGAATTGTAGTCAACCAAAATAGTTAATTGCACCGCATGGTGACTAAATTTCAGCAGTAGAAACACTGGGTGTTGCTCACAGGAAAACCTCCCCAACAACAAACCACCGAAACGAACCACCACAACATGAAACCACTATTCAAGTTTGACGTCCTGGGTAGGTGAACCACGAAGCTGGTAGCGACTGGACAGCTCCACACACGCTCCGACACTGCGCATGAGCTACCAGCGGCCCCTGCCGAGTGCACCGCTCAGAGATAACTTCCCTCGTCGGCAACAACCGAACGACTGCCTGCTGGTCCGTCCGCGACTGCACTGTTGGTGCGTCTCCAACTCACTTGCAGACAGACGACCGCGGAAATACTGGCACGGACCCAACCATGCAGAGGAAACATGTCCACTGCTTAAGCGACATCCCTGCACCAGGAAAGGGCCTGCCCAAGTTTCACACGATGGTAATTGAAGGGGCCCAGAAGCGCTCAGAGTACCAGTTACACGTCGCCTATTGAGACGGCCGACCTCTGAGAGCCAGTATGCCGACAACATTTAAAATAACGAGTCAAAGGAAATCACGCCAACTATACACACAACCTGACAAACACTTGCACGAAGACCTGAACGATACCCAACAGTAACTAAGCACACACGAAGACAAATCGGGAGTCGATGCACACACACACAGCCGACTTATCAACGGTTGGCGAGCCAAAACGCGCCGTCCAGTTGGACGACCGACCGACGACCCACCAAGACCGTGGCCCGGCTCAGGTGATGCGTGGCGACAATGGTCGGGCGAGCCATGTCGACGCAGACCACACTGCTGCTCCAACCCCACTGCAATAATGCCGCATTGCAACTCCCCGACTGGCAGGTCCGGACTGCGGTCCAGACGCGTTTCAACAGTCTGGCCGACCCGAACTCGCAACCCGAACTCGCTTACGACAGACAACGACCGGGAAGTAATAGCAGTCGAGCAAAGATACTACGAGAGGGGATATATCGATACGCGTTGCTAGCGCCGGTCACGGTCAGCACAGCACCAACTCAGTAGTAATTCAAATTAACGTAGTGAGGTGGAAGTACGTTAAAACAGGGTGTAAAATACATGATGGCGGGAACACGAGCCACTCACGGCTCACATGTGTGTGTATTTTCATGATAATCCAATCTAACTATATGGGATCATAACACTATGATGATATTTTCTGTTTCTCCCGTAGGACAAACCGATGATGCCTAAATAAAGGTGAAATTCGTCGTTGCCAAATAATAAAATATCTTAACACTGTAACCATTATTGCTTATTTCTTCATATATCTTATCGCTATTATCATCATTATTAGTGTCTATTATCATTATTGCCATTACTCCTGTGAATACTTGTTGTAGTACCGTTTGCATATATGTAAGGCTCATCGGCCACTTGACTATCTTCTTCTTCTGTGCGAATGCACAAACAGTGCCCGAACTCTTACGGGAATCGGCAACGCGCCGCGAGTAATGAGTATAATGGGCGGGGGCACTACGAATGTAGTGTGGAACAATACGTGGAGAACGTGAGTTTCGCGGGAGGCGTGCCAGAGATAAATTCCTGCAGTCGCGCCATCCTCTGTGTCCTCGGTGGCTCAGATGGATGCCGGCACGGCACCTCAGGGTGTTTGGTCAGAGGGTTAGCTGCCCCCTGTAATAAAAAAACTGAGTTCACCCATCAACAACGAACTAAAACAGGTGTGTTACGACGTCCGCCCCGAGCAGATATAACGAACGAAAGCAAACAAAATGAGATTTAAAAAAAAAAGAAAAAAATGATTGATAGAGCGTCTGCCATATAAGCAGGAGGTCCCGGGTTCGAGTCCCGGTCGGGGCACACATTTTTTCATCTGTCCCCGTTGACGTATGTCAACGCCTGTAAGCAGCTAAGGGTGTTCATTTCACTGTAATTTCGTTTGCATGTGTTGTTCGTCTTTATGATTTTGTAATATCTTTGATATGCTTTGTACCGGTCAGGACAAATAACAATAAATAAACAGTTACACAGATAAGGAAATAATGCAGTATCACTTCCACTGTGTTTGCTCGAAGTTCACGGTCTTTATCACCAACTGTTCTTTAAACTGTAATTGTCGCACTCGCGAGTGCGTAACTATGTGTGGTGTCTATTCACGTGACCGTTATCCTGCAGGTGACGGCGGACATCACCCGTCCGAAGGCACCAAAGGCGTGAACGGGTGCACTGGAGGCGGCGTGGGGGCGGCGCCGGCCGCCGTGGCTGCTGCGGGGGCGGTGGCGGGCGCCGCGGCGCCTTCGGCAGGCCGCCGCGCCTCCGACGGCGAGCAGCGCCGCATGGTGGACATCACGCGCGACAAGCCCATCAAGGTGACGGTGCGAGTCGTCGTGCCCGTCCGGGACCACCCAAAGGTCAGTGACGCACTCCGCCTGACATTACACTGCGCCCACTCCAGGGCAGCTTGCGACACCGGCGCGCGCAAACCACGAACTAGCCTGTCTCTGCTCACCTCGGGCTGATGTCGCCATTTCCTTCTCAGAGAGCACCAGCTCTCCTACTGCCACATTTATGTCTTTCTAGGTAGTACACCCTGATCAAATAACGAAGATTACAAGTGACACAAGTGATATTGCTCGAGAAAATGATCTAAGTGAACGTTTGGAAAGCTGAAGTGTGGATCTCTTCCGATTAAAAGAAGCACAAGCGATTTCCTACGTAATTCCATAGTCAGTGATGATAAAGCTAAATATCAATTTGTCCAATTTATTTGGACTGTTGAGCTCCGTGGCCGTAAATAATGATATTTTACTATAAAAATACAGCGACTAGCCACTTTTTTAAATGCATTTTATTCATGGCAATAAGTATTTCGGGTTTGCACCCATCTTTAGCGGGCAAATTAGATGTATCTTCAGTTTCTACAGTGGTAAAATATCGACAGCAGTTTGGATGCTGCAGCTGGCCTCTGCAATAGCAACGATTCCAATCATTTACTTCAATTTCGCGAGTTTAAAGTTACGCACTACCAGTTGTTCATTTTACTTACATTCTCCTCTCCTTGTTTTTTCTTGGCCTTTCTTCTTTTTTGTAAGAGCACAACAAAACTGTCAGTCGACAACATGGCGGATAACGCAGTGCGCCTGTGTAAAATACATGACAAAAAAGTGTTTCTGCTCTTACAAAATAATAACAGCAGGGAACCTTCACCTTGCTGTACTCGCTGGTCAGTGTGTCTACTGTCGCCTGATAAACAAAGTAAGAGCCTACAGAATATCAGACCAGCTGGATTGAAGAGTTTTTAGCAAACAGAACACAGCATGCTGTTCTCAATGGAGAGAAGTCTACAAACGTTAAAGTAACCTCTGGCATGCCACAGGGGAGTATTATGGAAACATCGCTTTTCACAATATATATAAATGATCTAGTAGACAGTGTCAGAATTTCCATGCGGCTTTTCGCGGATTATGCTGTAGTACACAGAGAAGTTGCAGCATTAGAAAATTGCAGCGAAATGCAGGAAGATCTGCAGCGGGTAGGCACTTGGTGCAGGGAGTCGCAACTGACCCTTAATATAGACAAATGTAATGTATTTCTAATACATAGAAGGAAGGATACTTTATTGTATGATTATATGAGAGAGGAACAAACACTGGTAGCAGTTACTTCTGTAAAATATCTGGAAGTATGCTTACGGAACGATTTGAAGTCGAATGATCATATAAAATTATTGTTGGTAAGGCGGGTGCCAGGTTGAGATTCAATGGGAGAGTCCTTAGAAAATGTAGTCCATCAGGAAAGGAGGTGGCTTACAAAACACTCGTTCGACCTATACTTGAGTATTGCTCATCAGTGTGGGATCCGTACCAGGTCGGGTTGACAGAGGAGATAGAGATGATCCAGAGAAGAGCGGCGCGTTTCGTCACAGGGTTATTTGGTAAGCGTGATAGCGTTACGGAGATGTTTAGCAAACTCAAGTGGCAGACTCTGCAAGACGAGTGCTCTGCTGTCCAGATCTCGAGAGGGTGCGTTTCTGGATGAGGTATCGAATATATTGCTTCCCCCTACTTATACCTCTCGAGGAGATCACGAATGTAAAATTAGAGAGTTTTGAGCGCGCATGGAGGCTTTCCGGCAGTCGTTGTTCCAACGAACCACACGCGACTGGAACAGAAAAGGGAGGTAATGACAGTGGCACGTAAAGTGCCCTCCGCCACACATCGTCGAGTGGCTTGCGGAGTATAAATGTAGATGTAGATGTAGATGTAGATGTAATGTGTTCAGTCTGACCGGGTTGCCTCCAGACGAGTCTCCGACGATTGTCTGGTTGAAGACATGTGCTACACGCATCGGTGAAGAGAACGTGATGCCATTCCTGAGCGGTCCATTCGGCAAGTTGTTGGACCCATCTGTACCGGACTGCATGGTGTCGTGGTTCCAAAGATGGACCTCACCGTGGACGTCGGGAGTGAAGTTGTGCATCATGCACCCTATCGCGGACAGTTTGCGTCATGTGGCTGCACGAAAAGCATTATTCAACATGGTGGCGTTGCTTTCAGGGTTCTTCCGAGCCATAATCCGTAGGTAGCGGTCATCAACTGCAGTAGTATGCCTTGGGCGGCCTGAGCAAGGCATGTCACAGACAGTTCCTGTCTCTCTGAGTCTCCTCCATGTCCGAAAAACATCGCTTTCGTTCTCTCCGAGACGCCTGGACACTCCCCTTGTTGAGAGCCCTTCCTGGCACAAAGTAAATATGCGGACGCGATCCAACCACGGCACTGACCGTCTAGGCATGGGTGAACTACAGATAACACGATTCATGTACCTCCTTCCTGTTGAAATGACTGGAAATGATCGGCTGTCGGATCCCCTCCGTCTAATAGCCGCTGCTCATGCATGGTTGTTTACCTCTTTGGGCGGATTTTAGTGACATATCTGAACAGTGAAAGGGACTGTGTCTGTGATACAATATCCGCAGTCAACATCTATCTTGAGGAGTTCTGGGAACCATGGTGATGGAAAATCTTTTTTTTTTTATATGAGTTGTATAAATGAAATGCGGGGCATAAAGAAAATTACTGGTATTTTTAATGTAGGCTCAGATAATTTTTTAACTAGAGCAATAGCCTAATGTGTACGTATGCTTTTGGGGGAACGTATGGTAATACTTAATGCATGTGTTAATACTGGTTGTACATATTAGGGCCCTATGTCACACTTTCATCTCAGAGTTGTACTTGAAACATAGTCTTCAGTTGTTTACTGGATGATGCCGGCCGGAGTGGCCGAGCGGTTACGGGCGCTACAGTCTGGAACCGCACGACCGCTACGGTCGCAGGTTCGAATCCTGCCTCGGGCATGGATGTGTGTGATGTCCTTAGGTTGGTTAGGTTTAAGTAGTTCTAAGTTCTAAGGGACTTATGACCACAGCAGTTGAGTCCCATAGTGCTCAGAGCCATTTGAAACATTTTTTTGTTTACTGGATGTATTCCAATCATTAATGTCGTTGATATGCACAATACTAACGTAAATGATAAGAATACTTCTTCCGGTTAACTGTACCCAAGCATTGAACCGTTATTAGTAACATTCAAGTCAGTAATCCCTGTTATTGACAAGCAGGAGCGATGGCACGTATTTTCATTATTTCTTTTAACATCGCCTGAATCCTCTGTTTCCCCATCGGAACGTCTTCCAATGTACATTCAGACGAATGATTTTACGTAACCAGTGAATAAAAGTACACATGTTATTGACACTGTGTTTCTCCAGTAATTATTCTATTGTTATCATCTATACATTTCCTCGCCGGCCGCGGTGGCCGTGCGGTTCTGGCGCTGCAGTCCGGAGCCGCAAGGCTGCTACGGTCGCAGGTTCGAATCCTGCCTCGGGCATGGGTGTGTGTGATGTCCTTAGGTTAGTTAGGTTTAAGTAGTTCTAAGTTATAGGGGACTTATGACCTAAGATGTTGAGTCCCATAGTGCTCAGAGCCATTTGATCCATTTTATACATTTCCTAAGAAAAGGCGATTTCTTTCGACATTTGAATTTTGAGAATGGACGTATTTCAGAGTTTGAGTTCCCAGTTCATTGTCTCTAAGCCTGAGACGTTCACACAAACAAACTTTTAACTATCTTGATAGCTGCTGTTATTCTCATGTGCGGCTGAGATTGTTCGATCACGGACTGATGCTGACGGCCCCGTTAGTATACTTAACAACGAAACGATCGTCACTCCACAGATACCTAGCTCCACGTGGTTCCATGCTGTCTGCCTGTTATATACAAAAGACTATGTGGAGCTAATTAGCCACGTGCTCTGGCGCATAGTGAAAGAGCCGCCGTCTGCAGAAGACACCCCTCCACTGCGTGTGTGTGTGTGTGTGTGTGTGTGTGTGTGTGTGTGTGTGTGTGTGTGTGTGCAAACGTCGAGAGGGGCTATACGGCAACGGAGCTCCGAGTCGTCAAAGTGACAGGAACACATGAAAGGCGGCGCTGTAGGACGCTTCTGGCGCACAGGAAACTTACGTTTACGATGGGGAAGGGGCGAAATTCCAACGTGGAAGACGAAATAGGGGAGTTTCAATGGCTGCTGGAAAGGACAGCCAGAGACGGTGTGAAGTATGAACACACCACAGTGTTCAAGACAGATCCATACCCACTGCGACACAGCAAATACTGCATTATGAAGATAAAGTATCTTCTATTCTTGCACGAATAAAGCACAGTTTCCACATAAATTATTTCTGGGACGTTGTAACGTACCTACCACGAATAAAGTCAATGTTCGTCTGTGAAAATGGATTCGATAAGCAACCTGAACTATACGTAATCGGAATCTAACCTTCTTAACAGAGTGTGCGTGTTGTATTAGTCAGTTTCACGGTCATTTAAGCCCCCAACAGATCGTTGCATGAAAAACGTAAAGCTAACATTTAGATAAGCTATCTGACAGCGTATTTGAGTAAGAATTTATAAGTGATACAGAATCTGGCTTCTGAAACGGAATTCACTGGATGTGGCATTTTGTGCTATGTCAGTGTCTCTGCTTTGGCTCTCAGTTTTACACTCACTTCTTTATATGACTGTGTTTTCCAAAGTGGTTTACAGTAATTCGCAGCGGCATGCAGCGGCAGCGGTTAAAGTTTATTGTTACTAAGAATGAATTTGATAAAAAGGAGTCAGGATGGGTCCTGTTAACTACGAAATCGTTTATAAGAAGGGATTTCATAAATTAAGTCTATTTAAAAACTTGAGAAATCATCATGACAATTATGAATAATGGCGAAATGCCTGACAATGAGCTTATGAGTATCAATACTGGCTGAGTGCCAGATTAACAAATTATATCAAATTCAAAGTTACACAAACATTTCATAACCACAGCATATTTATGAAATAGATGTGGAGAATAATTACTATTATTTTGGCGATAAGACGGTTTCTTAAACTGACAAGCAAAACATGCGATTATTGCAAACTCGGTCTAACAATCACGAGCCTAACCGTGCAGTTGCGCTTTACGCTATGCTTGCGAATTTTACCTTGAACTCCAACTTCAAGCGTAGTTAAGCCATCTAAATCTCTCCTGGCCATATAAATAAATCAGGGCTTGAGTGTGGTAAGATCACCGACGTCAGGGCAGCTGTGACACGTCTTTTGTTCAAATGGTTCAAATGGCTCTGAGCATTATGGGACATAACAACTGAGGTCATCAGTCCCCTAGTTTGTTTGTACCACTGATTTGATGGAGTTTAATGCACTATCCAGCGAGACTCCAACTGAATTAATGTTGTAGTAGTGATGGTTCTCTGCCAACCATTTTGGTGATTCGATATCAAGTTCGTAATACGGTGTTGTACATTGATGAATGTAACTTCCAGAGGCAAACACTGTTCCATCATCGCACAGCATTTGGAATGCTAAGTCCTTAGGAACAAATTCATTCGCACATGTCTTGAAGCCTTGACAGTCGAAGATTACAGTATAAATCTTGTAAGAAGGTTACACACACAAACTTGCTGCTGCTGCTCGTAGATGTCGACGTTATCGGTTCAGAGGACATGTGCTGTGCTCCAAATCACCCCCCTTATGTACTAAAATTCGAGTACAGCCGGTTAAAACAGCTCCTGTTATCAACACGTGTCGGTCAACCTTTTGCTGGCGTGGGTGCTTGCCCAGATAATTGTCCTAAAAGGACAAATTATCTCAGCGGGACAGGGACCGCCGCCATCGCGACCTTGGGACCCCGGGGGCCCCTTTTTTTATCAGTTGCTGACCCTACCCTCATGAATCGAAACATGATGCGTCGCGTCGTTTCATGATTCGAGGGTCAGCAGCTGATAGACCTAACTAACCTAAGAACACCGCACATATCCATGCCCAAGGCAGGATTCGAACCTGCGACCGTAGCGGTCACGCGGTTCCAGACTGAAACGCCTAGAACCGCTCGGGCACAGCGGCTAGCTCGTCTTTCCGAGATCTCGACCAACACTACGGAAATTTTACCCTCGCAGGTAGACCTCGTCTCACAACAATGCTTATAATCGCGCTCCCATGTTTCGCCCTCAGATTGTTACTATCGATATCTCAGTGCTTATTTATTTCCATAGAGAATCGCAGAATCTTACAAAGTGCAAAAAGTGCCTTAAGTTGGCTGTATTGTTTGCGATACTCAATGTAATATTTAATCCATGTAATGGAGAATTCTGACACACTTCTTACAACGTGAGTGCCGAAAGAATGACAAATTGTTAAACAACCTCCTTAATTCATTACTGATTTGTTAAGTATAAATACACTCCTGGAAATTGAAATAAGAGCACCGTGAATTCATTGTCCCAGGAAGGGGAAACTTTATTGACACATTCCTGGGGTCAGATACATCACATGATCACACTGACAGAACCACAGGCACATAGACACAGGCAACAGAGCATGCACAATGTCGGCACTAGTACAGTGTATATCCACCTTTCGCAGCAATGCAGGCTGCTATTCTCCCATGGAGACGATCGTAGAGATGCTGGATGTAGTCCTGTGGAACGGCTTGCCATGCCATTTCCACCTGGCGCCTCAGTTGGACCAGCGTTCGTGCTGGACGTGCAGACCGCGTGAGACGACGCTTCATCCAGTCCCAAACATGCTCAATGGGGGACAGATCCGGAGATCTTGCTGGCCAGGGTAGTTGACTTACACCTTCTAGAGCACGTTGGGTGGCACGGGATACATGCGGACGTGCATTGTCCTGTTGGAACAGCAAGTTCCCTTGCTGGTCTAGGAATGGTAGAACGATGGGTTCGATGACGGTTTGGATGTACCGTGCACTATTCAGTGTCCCCTCGACGATCACCAGTGGTGTACGGCCAGTGTCGGAGATCGCTCCCCACACCATGATGCCGGGTGTTGGCCCTGTGTGCCTCAGTCGTATGCAGTCCTGATTGTGGCGCTCACCTGCACGGCGCCAAACACACATACGACCATCACTGGCACCAAGGCAGAAGCGACTCTCATCGCTGAAGACGACACGTCTCCATTCGTCCCTCCATTCACGCCTGTCGCGACACCACTGGAGGCGGGCTGCACGATGTTGGGGCGTGAGCGGAAGACGGCCTAACGGTGTGCGGGACCGTAGCCCAGCTTCATGGAGACGGTTGCGAATGGTCCTCGCCGATACCCCAGGAGCAACAGTGTCCCTAATTTGCTGGGAAGTGGCGGTGCGGTCCCCTACGGCACTGCGTAGGATCCTACGGTCTTGGCGTGCATCCGTGCGTCGCTGCGGTCCGGTCCCAGGTCGACGGGCACGTGCACCTTCCGCCGACCACTGGCGACAACATCGATGTACTGTGGAGACCTCACGCCCCACGTGTTGAGCAATTCGGCGGTACGTCCACCCGGCCTCCCGCATGCCCACTATACGCCCTCGCTCAAAGTCCCTCAACTGCACATACGGTTCACGTCCACGCTGTCGCGGCATGCTACCAGTGTTAAAGACTGCGATGGAGCTCCGTATGCCACGGCAAACTGGCTGACACTGACGGCGGCGGTGCACAAATGCTGCGCAACTAGCGCCATTCGACGGCCAACACCGCGGTTCCTGGTGTGTCCGCTGTGCCTTGCGTGTGATCATTGCTTGTACAGCCCTCTCGCAGTGTCCGGAGCAAGTATGGTGGGTCTGACACACCGGAGTCAATGTGTTCTTTTTTCCATTTCCAGGAGTGTATAACCAATAGGCTGAATGAATAAAGAGAACGACCCACCGCAGGCCAGTCGCCAAAGAAATTTATTTCAAACGACTAGTTTCGGTGCAGCACTCACGCAACTTTTAAGTTCACTATAAACCAGAACAGTACTTTCACTCTTTGGCCCATCTGTCTTAGAACTCACGTGATGCTAGTTGTCGTGGACCGCATACATCAGGAGTGAATACTCTAAGACATATGTTGAGAGTGGGGAGAACACGTATACACGCCTGATATATACAATCCACAACTAGTATTGCACGCGGTGTACGACAAATGGGCCAAAGAACGAAAGCACAATTGTGCTTTATAGTGGGCCTGAAGAAGGCGTAAGTGTTACACCGAAACGAGTCGTTTGAAATAAATTTCATAGGCGACAGGGCTGTGTTGATTCGTTTTCCTTATTTTTTATCAGTAACCGCTGTTCCACGTCTGCTTGAACGATGGAACTATGCAGACCGACTGAATGGTAGACACTCAGGACTGTTTTCAAGTGTAATTATAGACAGTGTAATTATAATCAGAGTACTGGCTAGCATAAAATTTCACAATAATTACATTACCTTCGATCTGGAGTCATACAAGACACTGCTATACACAAACAAGAAATAAAAATCGGTAGCTGTGGTGAAGTAGCATCGTGAGGAGATGTTGAAATTGATGTGTTTTTATATGTAAGCTCATCATTTCATTATGGTCCTAATGGAGTATCGAAAACATTCGAAAATGATGGAAGGTAGATTACAATGAAGTGTATCAGAAGAAAGAATAAATACGCGGTGGATTTAATAAAACTGCCGAGAAAATACTTGTAATACTGGCACGGAACTCACCCTTCGTAACGAACGGGAAAGCAGCCAGTCACAAAATCATAGGAAAACTGTGGTTTCGATGAACCAATCGGCTTCTTTGATATGTATGCGCATGTGCATCTCCCGTATCTTCCGTCGTGAGTACTTTGCTGGGTCATTACGTCTGAGTGAAACCAGTTGAATGCAACATAAGATAGCAGTTCATATTCATTGTCGAGTTCTGCAAAGTACATTTCGTGTAAAACGTGTGCGGAACAATTTGCGTAAGAGTGTAAGACTGAGATGGTTTTGCCAAAACCTCCAACAAAGCCTGCAGTGCAAATACGTAACTGTATCGATGCCAACGGTGGTCATTTGCGGCATCGAGATTAAAAAATGGTTCAAATGGCTTGAACACTATGGGACTTAATATCTGAGGTCATCAGTCCCCTAGACTTAGAACTACTTAAGCCTAACTAACCTAAGGACATCACACACATCCATGCCCGAGGCACGATTCGAACCTGCGACCGTAGCAGTCGCGCGGTTCCGGACTGAAGCGCCTATAACCGTTCGGCCACAACGGCCGGCATCAAGAGTCAACCCAGTGTCAGTCATACTGGAAGTATTTTCCAAGTCAGCTTTATTTTGCCTACCCTGTGAAATACGGGAATATGCATTCGAAGCCAAACAAAACAACGCACCACAAAGGAAGTATCGGAATGGGCGGACATGTACAGTCGAACAAATGATTACAATTTCAGAAAAAATTGGATGATTTTTTCAGCAGAAACAGCTTCACAAACTGAGCAAGTCGTTAACAAATTTATCCACCTTCGGTCATTATTTATGCAGATATAGGGCTTGGCATCGATTGATAGTGTTGTTGAAATCTACTGAGGGATATCGTGCCAAATTCTGTTCAAATAGCGCTTCCGATCGTCAAAATCCCGAACTGGTTGGAGGGCCCTTCCCATGAGGCTCGAAATGATCAGAATTCGCAGACATCCGGTTACCTTGCTGGGCAAGTTGGGGTTTGGAAGGCACTAAGGTAGGCAATAAAAACTCGTACAGTCTACTGGCGGACGTTATCTTGCTGAAATGTAAGCCCAGGATGGCTAGCAATGAGCCCAGCGAAACTGGGCGTAGAATATTGCTGGCGTACCGCTATGCTATAAGAGGCCGCTGATGAGATCTAAAGGGGTTCTGCTATGAAATGAAGTGGCTCACCAGATCATCACGCCCGGTTGTCGGGCCGTATGGCGAGTGACGGTAAGTTTGGCATCCCATCACTGTCTGTGACGTCTCTAGAGACGTTTGCTGATTGGAATGCCATTGACAGGAGCAGAACTGTCTTCAGTAATGAGTGCTGCCTCGAACGTAGCAGCGATGACTGGTGAACACGTGTCTGGAGGCGCCCCGGACAGCCTCAGTTAATGCTAAACCGAATAATTGCTTGCACAACGGTTAGAGGTAAACCAACGCGTTACTGACTTTCTCAATTTGTGAAGCCCTTTCCGTTGAATAAGTCATCTAACTTTTCTGAAATTGTGATCGTTTGTTTGTCTGTACATCTACACGGCGTTTACTGATTTCCGTCCATTCGGATAATTACTTCCTGATGTCTTTTTTTTTTTTTTTTTAGTGTACTAGAATTTTTGATGCCGATTAAATTTCAGGATTTTTTTAAATTAATGAGGCAATATGGCTTATACGTTATCATCCATTTGCAGCGGAATTATGGTATGGCTTTAGCACTGTGAAGCGTCATTTTCAATCAGTATGAAAGCCTGTTTGCAACTGTGCTTTTAGATCTGCCGTGACAAAGTAGATGCTTAGTAATATGTCTTCGACAGTTGATGTTTATAGCACTCAAGTTTAATTTAGGTTCATTTTGCCGCATTCAAATAATGATCGTGGGATGCTAAGTTTTTGTGCTGTATTATGACACGTGTTGTAATGGAATTATTTTGTAGCACTAACGGAGCTACTTGCGGTGGTGAGTTTTGTCACGTTTCGGTAAAATATTACATGTCATAAATCACTCAAGATCTTTTTCACATTGTACCGATTCTGATAACTAAGAACTTCTAACGAAACTTTAGAAGACCAAAATAATTTTGTACGTTATCTGCAAGAGACAAGTATTATAATATTATGTGACTGTTTGCACTTCGCTCCACACACTGTTTGAGGAGTTGTGCAATAGGTAATTGGCCGTGGATATGCCTACTCGATCAGTAATTCCATAGTTCCTGGCAAGACGGGTTCCATAGCACCTTAAGCCTGTACAACATAGATGAGAGAAATATCTATACCCTGCTGGTTTTAGCAATTCTTTCTTTTGTTAGTATAGCACGACGCCGTAGAGTGCATTATTATTCGACCGATAGACACTGAGGTGAAATCGTTCAAATGGCTCTAAGCACTATGGGACTTAGCATCTGAGGTAATGAGTCACCTAGTCTTAGAACTACTTAAACCTAACTAACCTATGGACATCACACACATCCACGCCGGAGGTAGGATTGGAACCTGCAACCGTAGCAGCAGCAGCGCGGTTCCGGACTGAAGCACCTAGAACCCCTCTGCCACAGCGGCCGACCACTGAGGTGACAAATGTACGAGATAGCGATATGCACTTATACAGATGGCGGTAATATCGCGTACACAAGTTTGCAGAGGGGTAGTGCATTAGACAAGCTGACATTTGTGCTTAGGTGATTCATGCACAAAGGTTCCCACGTTATTATTGACGCACAACGGGAATTCATATCAAATGCTCAGATGTGTCTGAATTCCTAAGTGACCAAACTGCTGATGTCATCACTCCCTAGACTTTAACACTACTTAAACTAACTTATGTAAGAAGAACGCACACACCCATGCCCGAGGGAGGACTCGAACCTCGGGCGGGAGGGGCTGCGCTCTCCTTGATATGACCCCCCTAACCGCGTGGCTACAACGGGAATTAAGAGACTTTGAACGCGGAGTGGTAATTGGACCTAGTCGCAGGGGACATTCCATTTCGCAAATGGTTCAGGAATTCAATATTGTGAGATCCACAGTGTCAGGAGTGTGCCGAGAATACCACATTTCAGGCATTACCTCTCGCTACACACAACTCAGTGGCCGACGGCCTTTCCTCACCGACCGAGAGCAGTTAAGTTTGCGTAGGGTTGTCAGTCCAAACAGACAAGCAGTTCTGTATGAAATCTGCAACATACGGTACGCCGAACGTGTCCGTTAGGACAGTGCGGAGCGATTTGGCAACAATGGGCAACGGCAACAGACGACTGACGCTAGAGCCTTTGCTAACAGCACGTCGGCGGCTGTAGCGCCTCCCCTGAGGGTCGTGACCATATCGCTTGGACCATGGACGATGTAAAACAGTGGCGTGGTCAGATGAGTCCCGATTTCATTTGGTAAGAACTGACGCCAGAGTTCGAGTGTAGTGTAGACCCCACGGAGCCATGGATCCAAGTTGTCAACAATGCACTGTGCGAGCTGGTTGTCGTGGTCCCAAATGGTGTGGGCCGCATTTACATGGAATGAACTGGGTTCTCAGGTCCATTGTGAACGATTCATTGACTGCCAATCGCTATTATCAGCTACCTGGAGGTTATTTACAGCTATTCATGAACTTCATGTTCCCCAGCAACGATAGAAAATTTTTGGATGACAATGTGCCATGTCACCGTGCCACAAATGGTTCAAATGGCTCTGAGTACTATAGGTCTTAACATCTGAGGTTATCAGCCCCTACAACTTAGAACCACTTAAACCTAACTAACCTAAGGACATCACACACATCCATTCCCGAGGCAGGATTCGAACCTTCGACCGTAGCATGTCACGCGGTTCCGCACTGAAGCGCCTAGAACCGCTCGGCCACCGCGGCCGGGTCAGCACGCCACAACTGTTCGCGATTGGTTTGAAGAACATTATGGGTAATGAGCGAATTATTTGACCACCCACAACATATGGCCTGAATTCCATCGCATATTTATGATACATTACAGAGAGATCAATTCCGGCAGAAAACCCTGTACCGGCGACAATTTCGCAATTATAGGTGGCCATGGAGGCAGCATGGCTCACTGTATCAGAAAGGAGGTTGCAACGACTTCTTGTGTCCATGCTACGTCGAGTTGCTGCATATGCCGGGAGAAAGGAGGTCCGACGCGATATTCGGAGTTATCCCAAAACTTTTGTCGCCTGTGTATCTAGTCTCGATTACATTTTTCAGATAAGGAAATCCTACATTTAGCGAATGAACTTATTGGGGGGGGGGGGGAGGCCCTTACCAATTCCTTCGCTTATAAAACTATGTGAACGAAGGTGGCTGAACGTGTAGAAACTAAGGACTAACATTTAAAAATAAACGTTAACGCAACGTCGGTAGGTAAGGCAAGTGGTGGTACAATATAATGTCTCTTTCCGCCTCAGTCCGTCGTTGAGTGCAGAAAATGGTACTGCGTTGAACGGCTTCCGTTTAAAGCGAAGCCTAAGCGGAAAATTGAGCACCCTTATATCCTGCACAATTTGTACACCCTTAAGGTCTCGCATTCTCCTCTCCCTCCTTCCCTCTCTCTCTCTCTCTCTCTCTCTCCCTCTCCCTCTCCCGCTCTCTCTCTCTCTCTCTCTCTCTCTCTCTCTCACGCACACACACATACACACACACACACACACACACACACGCGCGCGCGCGTGCGCGCAGAAACACAATGGAGCGGCC
Source organism: Schistocerca serialis cubense (assembly GCF_023864345.2). Taxonomy (NCBI): domain Eukaryota; kingdom Metazoa; phylum Arthropoda; class Insecta; order Orthoptera; family Acrididae; genus Schistocerca; species Schistocerca serialis. Next base: position 421,416,702 of record NC_064645.1, read on the forward strand.
TCACGTCGAATTTGGCAACCAAATCTCGAGAATGATGCCTCCATTATTTCAATGTCGGAGCGAAATTAGATTTCCGTTGTAGTCGGGACTCACGCCAAACCAGGTTTACGTTCGAGTATCCGGCCCAAGGGTCGCCGTGGAAATGAGCTTTGGCCGCGACACCGACGCGAAATTGGACGAGCTGACGCCGGAGAATCGAAGAACATGCAGACTGGCTGAGGGGATCGGAAGGTCATCAAAAACGAGCCCCTACGCAGCGCCACGATAGCTAATGCGCTATCTCATTAGGTTGTTTGATCACTTCAGACGATTTTAACGCCTCACATACAACATAGCGATAAGTCCTACTGTGATAATAATTACAATCAGTAACTAGACATGAGTTCCAGTAATAATACAATTTAGATACGCATCCGACGTGGAACAGCAAGATTGGCATCTACTGTTAAGAGATCCGTTATTGGTTTCAAATTAACCGGGATTTATCGTGGAGTCTAAACCTTCCGGTTCTCCGTGCAAAAGCTAGTGTAACTGATTGTTGTGTGCGTTTCTGTGCCGCCCGCGGTGGCCGTGCGGTTCTGGCACTGCAGTCCGGAGCCGCGGGAGTGCTACAGTCGCAGGTTCGAATCCTGCCTCGGGCATGGGTGTGTGTGACGTCCTTAGGTTAGTTAGGTTTAAGTAGTTCTAAGTTCTAGGGGACTTATGACCTGAGATGTTGAGTCCCATAGTGCTCAGAGCCATTTGAACCATTTGAGTTTCTGTGACTATACTGAAGTTCATCTTATAGTCTAGTGAAGCAGGATCCCCTCTAATGCTACTTTTACTACAAATGGCTGTGTTCACGTGAACGTTTACTCACAGAAAAATGATCCTTCAAATCAAGGCAAAATGGGACAGAAAAAGGAGTGGCAATCTGACGCATGAGTACAGGAATGAGCATAAGCGTGCTTGTACGCAATCTTGAAATAAATAACATTTAGAATTATAAGAAACAAAGAAATTACTTCCCCAAGAATCCACAAATTAAACACATTTCGACTATAACCATTAATAGTACGCGCTAAATGTCAGGAAGTCCCCACATTGGCTTTGGAATAATACAGTAGGGCGAGGTCGGATATATAAACGGACTATACAGCCTAACGTATGTGTCAAAATTAACTACTCTCGCAGTTCTTCACCAATGAGTACATTCCTACTATTTCCTGGCTGGTCAAAGCCAGTTAGCTTAACGGTGAAATTCGTCATGCATTTATCACAGATAAATAGCGCAAAATACCACAAACGCCCACGAGACCTTTGTTTAAACATACAAACAGAGAAGACTGTAAGCACACCTTTAAATACGTAGTAAAGGGCAAAGAAGACGTGACGTAGGAAATTAAGTATCACTTCAGAAATTTTCAGGATATGTCACACAAGTGAACACCGCAAATATAAAAGCTACGACAAATGAAAGCGCTCGCAGTATATTAGCAGTAAAATTACTTTCGGTGTGAGTAATTACTAACAGTGACTTAAAACATCTGGAAGTATTTGCTATGTCACACTTGTAAGGGAAATGATAGATCGTAGACGGACATGTGAGTTCAGTTAAAATAGTTATTATTTGTTATCTGAATCTGTTTTTCCAACAGATTACGAGAGAAGAGCTCACTGACAGAATATCCAATGAAAAAACACATAGCTGTCTGGAAAGAAACGTGTCTCCATCTCTCCTTCCCGACCCAAACCATCCTGCGACAGCTTGGTCCCTAATGGGTTCAGATGGCTATAAGAACTATGGGACTTAACATCTGAGGTCATCAATCCCCTAGGCTTGGAATAGCTGTCTGGAAGAAACGTGTCTCCATCGCCCCTTCCCAAACCAACCCCTCCTGCGACAGCTTGGTCCCTAAAGGGTTCAGATGGCTCTAAGCACTATGGGACTTAACATCTGAGGTCTTCAATTCCCTAGACTTGGAACTACTTAAACCTAAGTTCAGATGTCTCTGAGCACTAAGGGAATTTACAGCTGAGGTCTTCAATCACCTAGACTTAGAACTACTTAAACCTAAGTTCAAATGTCTCTAAGCACTATGGGACTTAACATCTGAGGTCATCAGTCCCCTAGACTTAGAACTACTTGAACCCAACTAACCTATGACGTCACACACATCCATGCCCGAGGCAGGATTCGAACCTGCGACCGTAAAAGCAGCGCGGTTCCGGACTGAAGCGCCTAGAACTGCTCGGCCACAGCAGCCGTCTGCTTGGTCCCTATTAGAAACTGCAACAGTAGTGATGCTGTTGGTACGACCACCTGTATAACGTTGTAGTATAATATGCATTACTTACAATCTTCCTGTTAGCTAATGTACCTGAAGTCGACGACTTAAAACAAGCGTACTTCGCACAGAGAATGTACTTCACTACAATTAGCAAACCTATCTCTTCACCGCTCATACGTCGAAGCTTTCATGCTACACTCCTGGAAATGGAAAAAAGAACACATTGACACCGGTGTGTCAGACCCACCATACTTGCTCCGGACACTGCGAGAGGGCTGTACAAGCAATGATCACACGCACGCCACAGCGGACACACCAGGAACCGCGGTGTTGGCCGTCGAATGGCGCTAGCTGCGCAGCATTTGTGCACCGCCGCCGTCAGTGTCAGCCAGTTTGCCGTGGCATACAGAACTCCATCGCAGTCTTTAACACTGGTAGCATGCCGCGACAGCGTGGACGTGAACCGTATGTGCAGTTGACGGACTTTGAGCGAGGGCGTATAGTGGGCATGCGGGAGGCCGGGTGGACGTACCGCCGAATTGCTCAACACGTGGGGCGTGAGGTCTCCACAGTACATCGATGTTGTCGCCAGTGGTCGGCGGAAGGTGCACGTGCCCGTCGACCTGGGACCGGACCGCAGCGACGCACGGATGCACGCCAAGACCGTAGGATCCTACGCAGTGCCGTAGGGGACCGCACCGCCACTTCCCAGCAAATTAGGGACACTGTTGCTCCTGGGGTATCGGCGAGGACCATTCGCAACCGTCTCCATGAAGCTGGGCTACGGTCCCGCACACCGTTAGGCCGTCTTCCGCTCACGCCCCAACATCGTGCAGCCCGCCTCCAGTGGTGTCGCGACAGGCGTGAATGGAGGGACGAATGGAGACGTGTCGTCTTCAGCGATGAGAGTCGCTTCTGCCTTGGTGCCAATGATGGTCGTATGCGTGTTTGGCGCCGTGCAGGTGAGCGCCACAATCTGGACTGCATACGACCGAGGCACACAGGGCCAACACCCGGCATCATGGTGTGGGGAGCGATCTCCTACACTGGCCGTACACCACTGGTGATCGTCGAGGGGACACTGAATAGTGCACGGTACATCCAAACCGTCATCGAACCCATCGTTGTACCATTCCTAGACCGGCAAGGGAACTTGCTGTTCCAACAGGACAATGCACGTCCGCATGTATCCCGTGCCACCCAACGTGCTCTAGAAGGTGTAAGTCAACTATCCTGGCCAGCAAGATCTCCGGATCTGTCCCCCATTGAGCATGTTTGGGACTGGATGAAGCGTCGTCTCACGCGGTCTGGACGTCCAGCACGAACGCTGGTCCAACTGAGGCTCCAGGTGGAAATGGCATGGCAAGCCGTTCCACAGGACTACATCCAGCATCTCTACGATCGTCTCCATGGGAGAATAGCAGCCTGCATTGCTGCGAAAGGTGGATATACACTGTACTAGTGCCGACATTGTGCATGCTCTGTTGCCTGTGTCTATGTGCCTGTGGTTCTGTCAGTGTGATCATGTGATGTATCTGACCCCAGGAATGTGTCAATAAAGTTTCCCCTTCCTGGGACAATGAATTCACGGTGTTCTTATTTCAATTTCCAGGAGTGTATTTTCCGAGATATGTGTACGACGAGACACACATTTTTACTTCTATTACACAACACATGCTATGCGTCAAAATCAGTATATTTAGTAATCCTATCTCTTTGCCGTTCAAACGTCGTAGCTGTTATACTACACTGTCCAGACACATTAATGGCCGGCCAAAGTGGCCGTGCGGTTAAAGGCGCTGCAGTCTGGAACCGCAAGACCGCTACGGTCGCAGGTTCGAATCCTGCCTCGGGCATGGATGTTTGTGATGTCCTTAGGTTAGTTAGGTTTAACTAGTTCTAAGTTCTAGGGGACTAATGACCTCAGCAGTTGAGTCCCATAGTGTTCAGAGCCATTTGAACCATTTGAACACATTAATGTGAGCAGATGTCCGAAGCCTTAATAATCCACCTTTGCAGCATGGACTACTGAGAGAATGACTGCAGGAAGGTAGTCAGTAAGGTCCTGAAAGGAACGGACGGGAATATGGAACCTCGCCGACTACCGTAACGTGGTCAGGTGCTCTAGGTTTCTAGGTTGGGGATCCATGGTGCGGGCAGCCAGATGGAGGTGGTGTCACAGATTCTCGATCGAGTATAAATCCGGGGAACTGCGTGGCCAAAGGGCTATGGTAAACACGCCATGGTGCTCTTCGAACCACGGACGTAGATTGCGAGCTATATTATACGTTGAATTTACTCCTGGTACATACCACTATGCCGACGAGAAATAAACTGCATGTTAGAGTGGACATGATCCTCAAGGCTAGAAGCATACTTATGATGATCCATTGTGTCTTCCAGAATAACGGGCTCAAGGAGGTAAAGCATAAAATGTGATTCATCTGAAAACTCCACGTACTGACACTGTGCACGTCCAGTTGCGGTATTGATGTGAAAATTCCAGCCTCCGTCGCCGATGAACAATAATCGGCATGGATGCATGAACCAGGTGCTGCTGCAAAGGCCCACATTCAGCAACATTCACTGAGCGGTCGTTGAGAAGACACTGCTGGTGTGTTCCTTGCTTCATTAGGTCGGTCAGTAAACCTGCAGCTGCACGTCTATTGACCCGTATACGCCTCCATAGCCTTTGATCACCATTACGACCAATGGTGTCCACAATTGCCTCGGCGCTGGATATCGCCATGCGCGGTATACTTTAACACCTGAGGCACGGGGACAATTTACTAATTTAGCCTATGGAAAATGCTTCCACCCTTGACCCGAAAGACAAGGATAATGTCATTTTCAACGACAGACGAATCACACCGTTTCTAGAATTGCGACAACGACTGTACAACTTTCCGCATGCCCCAATCCACCTCCCCGTCCATGAAACGCTTTATGCTCCCTTCACTGCTAGTGCTGCCAACTGCCGCCCGTGAGTGCATTATTACACATTGACTTGAAAATAGGCGTTGGTCACGTTAATGTGTCTGGGTCATGTCTTCTCTGAGATATTAATCCATGACGAGAAGCCCATAAATAGATTTATTTTTTTGGTTCATAGCCCGTGTTGTTCGTCAAAAACAGCTCATATAGCTGCTGCTACATGCAACCTGTTCCCTCACTTACTAGCGGGAAAAGGTGTTCAAAATGGCTCTGAGCACTATGGGACTTAACTTCTAAGGTCATCAGTCCCCTAGAACTTAGAACTACTTAAACCTAACTAACCTAAGGACATTACACACACCCATGCCCGAGGGAGGATTCTGACCTGCGACCGTAGTGGTCGCGCGGTTCCAGACTGTAGCGCCTAGAACCGCTCGGCCACCGCGGCCAGCGGGAAAAGGTGTCTGAGGATTTCAGCTCATATTGTTATCGATTCACACTGCTATTTCTCAATACAGTACTATGACCTCAGAATTCTGAAATAACTACAGTACAAAATATTAAACTTTTCTTTACTGATACGAAATTTAGGTATCACACAAAACAAAGACATGCACGTACATGTATATAATAATTTTTGTGGCAGTTGGCAACACTGTCGCAGAAATAAACTGAAACAGTTCTGCTACTCCAGTTCCGAGAAAATATTTCGGGAGGTTTCCTTGCTTGCTAGGTGAATGCCACAAATGGAAATATCGATCCAGTTGGTATTCCCGTTGGCCCACTCCACCATACTGCATTAATTGACTGAAAAGAACGAAGTTCTACAACGGCTGACCCTGCTCTCAAGAAAAGGAAATGGAACCTAAAACAGTCAGTCCATAGACGACAAGGACGTTATGTAGAAGCAACAGTACGTGAACGTTAATTGTCCTGATTAAGAGGCACATCAGTTTCCTGGCGAAGATATGGCAGTAGCACTTTAATAATAACCACTGAAATGTTCTGGATACTGGCTATTTTGCCCTGGAGGAACACCAGATGTGACCGGGAGTAGTAACTGATACCTCTGTCTCCCCCACTCCTTTAAACCTGGGATGACACCTGTGTGCCTTTGACGAATGTACTCTTCAATAGACAGGTCCCCAGGTCCACGCCATACACGTGCATTTTCATCATTGGTTTACAGACAGAAACTACTCTCATAAGACAACAGCATGTTATTCACTGCCCAGTCAACTCTCACGACACCAGAGTAGCGAGCCTTGGCGGAGGCTGGGTATCAGTGATAGCGTGGCCAGAAACACACCTGGTCTTAATCCTGTTGCAAGCAGAGGGTTACCAATGGTTCCTGATGACACAACAGGTGCTACGTGCGCCAGGATTTCGCCCCCAGATCATGTTCGCTCTGCCACCGCAGCTCGCGTAACGCGTCTGTCTTGACGTGCGGCTGCACTTCACCTGCCCCACAGGTGTAGAACGTGCCACGTACGTTGAGAGCAGCGACACTCCTCCGATACATGGTGCCCATTATGTGTAGCTATCCGTCGTTCATCCCGGTTCCTGCAAACCGCAAAAGCGATCTCGTTGGAATGGCTAAAGCTGTTCAATAGCGGTACATGCTCAGTGGTGGGGCATGGTTTTCCCCCAAAGTGAATGTTGCAAATAATGTTCACTTCTAAACTGAGCACAGTTACTGCATGCAAAGTCAAAATGGAGGGTGCACAGGCAGGCCTTCTGGGAGCCATCTGATTAACACTATAGCCCCTCATTATGCTTGTATTATAGACTGGTGTCACCGAACATAGTTCACGAGGGTGATGCAATTTTTGTGGCAGTGTATTTATTGGTTTATAGTGGTGTGTAGAATTGCTATGAGTATTTCTTCTGCTTGCAAATCACCAGGCGATTTTATAACGACCTTTTCACTAGCAGTATTAAAAAGATACGGTAGGCAGTAAAATTAACGTGTACTCAGGGATAAGTACGTCTGTTCTTGATATAAAGCAAAGAAGATTGCAGTGGCACCACATCGACGAATTTCTGAGTGTGTTAGCGGCTTATGACGCAGCAACACCTAGGTCATCACCGTCTGTACGAAAATTAGAAGGGACGAAAGTGGATAAACAGTCCAAAGTGACATAAAACAAGTGAAACTAAGTCTGACTCAAATACAGTAACTCATTCTCAACCACGTCAACGTTTCCAGCACAATCATACTATCTCACATATGTAAAGAAGGGTAAAATTGGTCAGATATTCTGAAATCTGCAATTACAGCAAAAGTAATACAAAATTCAAATTTAAAAAAATTACCTAGAGAAGTTTGACTGGCACCTTACAAAATCATGAATGCACCAGCTATCCGATAACATATTAAAAACTTCTCCCTCGTATTATAGGGATAAGTAGGATATTTCACAAAACCAAAAAAGTAGTAACACGTACGTTTCACTATCATCCAAAATACAGGGCCAATAAGTCGGTAAATTAAGTACTACCTTTTACCTGAATATATAGGGTGTATCATAATTAATCGCGTAAACACATACAGCTGAAAGTACATGATACTGGAAACAAAATAGTCTCAGGAAACATACGGTCGAAAATGCATGCCTTAAGAGGTACAAGCAATTTTTCATCTTCGATACTGGGAAGCAAATCTCTTCTACTGCAAGCTCTTTGCTTTCCATATTTGGAATCGATAATATGGACCAAAACAGGAAAAAAAGTCCAGTAAACATGTGCTCTAAAATGCATACCTTAAGAGCTATGAGCATTTGTTCAAAAGCTCTCCGCAGGAGACAGTTTATAACAGGTAGGAGCAAGGCAGGAGACCTTCTGTCAAGTTTGGAAGGTAGGAGACGAGGTACTGGCAGAAGTAAAGCTGTGAGGACGGAGCGTGAGTCGTGCTTGGGTAGCTCAGTTGGTAGAGCACTTGCCCGCGAAAGGCAAAGGTCCGAAGTTCGAGTCTCGGTCCGGCACACAGTTTTAATCTGCCAGGAAGTTTCAAAATCTCTTTGGTTCCCTCCGTAGGTACGGCTGCTAACGCACAAATGTGCGTTGACCCTCGACTCTGGAGGTACACTGCTTCGAATCCTGGTGGCATATGAAACTGTCACTGCCAGTATTTGGCCGACAAGGAAAGGAACCGTGGTGGCGTAAATTTTCTGATCTTCAGTCCTTGCGCGAATGTCCTGGATTAAATTCCAAACCTCTCCACAGTGTCCCATGAAGTGAGGGGTTGTGACACTGTCCATGGTGACCCTTCCATCAGATGGGGACGTGTAGCTTGGTGACCACCTTGGTAATTTTAGACAGTAGGCTATCTTCCTACGTCGGGATACACCCTGTCCTTGCCCTTCATCTGTAACAACACAAATCCATCACTACACTATACAGACATTCATCACAGTCATCCACACGACACAGATAACTCCTTGACAGTTTATAACAGGTAGGAGCAAGGCAATGGCAAACTATCTCTTTTAGGACTTTGCCGTGAGCGGCGGTACAGGATTCCTGCATCGGCTTCCCCTACCCTCATTCCATGAGCATGTCAGTATTTATTATTATTATTATTATTATTACTATTATCTTGGGTTTAGTACTGTAAAATCACTGTGGATGACATTAGGTATTAAATATGAGATTACTGCACCATCAGTGAGATACTTTAGATGTAAATATTGATAATTAATGGAAGGACATAAAAAACAGCTCTAGAAAATCTGAGGCAGCACATAAACATTATTGAAATTACGGTTGGAGTGAGACTGCAAGAGAGGATGGACCGAAGCCTGAACAAGAATAGCCGGCCGAAGTGGCCGCGCGGTTCTGGCGCTGCAGTCTGGAACCGCGAGACCGCTACGGTCGCAGGTTCGAATCCTGCCTCGGGCATGGATGTGTGTGATGTCCTTAGGTTAGTTAGGTTTAACTAGTTCTAAGTTCTAGGGGACTAATGACCTCAGCAGTTGAGTCCCATAGTGCTCAGAGCCACTTTTGAACAAAAATAGATTTTCCGCCAAAGGAATTTTAGAAGCAATAAATGGTCCTGTCATTCCTCTTTTCCGCATAGAACATCGTAAACAACTGGTTGTCTTTCCCCTAACTGCTTTTATCGTACCACGATGAGTGGCCGCGCGGTTTGAGGAGCCATGCACGGATTGCGCGACCCCTCCCGCCGGAGCTTCGAGTCCTCCCTCGGGCTTGGGGATGTTTGCTGCTCTTAGATAAGTTGGTTTAAGTTGTGTGTAAGTGTAGGAACCGATGACCTCTGCAGTCTGGTCCCTTAGGAAGTCACACACATTTTTGCTTTTATCTGATATTTCAGACTGCTAGATAATAATCTGAACAGAATGGGTGTCGTTTTTACGCACGACATTTAAAGACAGAAATTTTCCTCATTTTATTCTTTCTACATATTCTGCCATTTAACCAAGTGACATACCGGAGACATTTTATTAAAAATTACATGACTAACCATTCCGCTTGCATCAAATCGTATTCCTGTTCTTTCTTCCGCCTTCATTTTTTCGCCCTGAGAAAAACTTATCAGTTCATCTTGGTTAATGGAACAATTTGGGAGAATAATTTGCAACTCTGCGAGGTAAAAACTTCTGCGGCGGGCATTAGAGTCTTTGCGGACGGAGATAAAACGTCGAACGTCCCGGCGGTCTCCGCCTCAAGTTCTAATTGAATGCGCCTCATTACGCAAATTAGAGCAGTCGGTGATCGCCGAGCGAAGGCGAGGCGGCGTGGGACCGGCCGTTGAACGGCCGGCAGGAAGGGGGGGGGGGGGGGGGGGCTGACAACTGTCTTACAGTAGCGGCTGCCGGCTGATAAGCCACAGCCGAGGTCTCAAGCAGCAGGCAGTGGGGGCTCACGAAGTATTCTCCCTGTGTTTTCCGGATGCAGCTAGCATCCAACTGCGGTAGTTTGATTATACTTCCGTTGTAAAAAGAGTCCTGAAATAATCCAAGTCGCGTTTATTTGTTCTTGGTGATTGGGTTTGGGCAAACACTCTTTTAGCCAAAAGTCTACTAGATATCAGAAACGGGCCGAGTACGAGTCAAATGTTGCGTATTAAATACTTTAAAACTCAAGACACACCTGTTACGTTAGAGCTATATCACCTTCCATCCTTCTCGCTGCAGTTCAGCAAGTGTTACAAGTCTGAGGATAGTGACATTGAAACGGTACATTAGTTTCCGCTCTATAAGCAGCAGGTTTCGCTGCTCGCTCGCACCGGGAAATAGAAACAGAGGCGGCTCCGCAGCCAATTTTATTACACGACGCGGCCGGCCGCGGGTGCAACAGAACCCATGTGGACGGTTGGAAAGAAATGTGTCAGGCTTCATAATACGTTTTTATATGTGTCGTGTATTATGCATTTCTTGTACGTGGATGTGACTCTGCGCATGGACTTTCCTAATCCTCCTCACACCTTTCCGTAAAGCGTGGCCAAATCTTTGTTGGAAAGTAGTTCTGTAGTATAGTAGTGTCAACGTTACTCCTGGCTAGGGGATCAGAGAGACAGCACAGGCAGGTAAAAGTCAAAGACTTTCCAGTGTCACAAGATTTGGGGTGGAGAGGTTTGTCACGGCCAAGTGGTTCGACCACCCCCTCCACCGGGGCCCAGGAAGAACTCCGGGCGCCCGCCATATTCCTGGGGGTGTTACAGAAGACGGGTAAGTGAGCAGACGTGCCCTCAGTGCGTCTGTCTCAATGTTCACGCATGGAAGAGAGGTATTTGAATATTTGTACTAATTCTTTTGTTTCCAGCTTCGGATTGTGTAAGGTAATGAATGTGCTCGTTTAATTCCGGAAATTTGACCCCCTGTGTTAAAGTATCTTGTCCCCAGTTTGCCCGTTATCCTCCTCACATAGTGAATGTCCTATGTAAAATATTTGGAGACTTTGGTGGTATACATTTGGCCAACGCAATTCCGTCTTACCCGTAGAAATGTGCGTGCATATTAGTATATAATACACCCGAGCTATAAGTTGTAAAATGTACCGTTGTTTTTAGCATGGATAGGGACTGCAACTGCTGTGTTCGGATGCAGGCTGAGTTGGCATCCCTTCGCTCCCAGCTTCAGGCAGTGTTGGCTTCGGTCACACAGCTTGAGGCTGTTGCCAATGGGCATCACTGTGGGGGTCGGGATGGGGGTTTGTCGGGGACGGCCAGCTCGTCCCACGCATCCCCTGATCGGACTACGACTGTGGTTGCCCGGGATACTGCCCGCGTTGAGGCTGATCCCTCACCTGTGGTAGAGTGGGAGGTCGTTTCAAGGTGTGGCATTCCGGAGGGCTGAACGGAAAGCCTCTCCAGTTTGTCTGACGAACCGGTTTCAGGCTCTGTCTCAGGCTGATACTGATCTTCGGCCTGACATGGCTGCTTGTCCTGTTCCAGAGGTTGCCTCTCAGTCTGCAAGATCCGGGCAGTCGCAGAGGGTGGGCTTACTGGTAGTTGGGAGCTCCAACGTCAGGCGCGTAATGGGGCCCCTTAGGGAAATGGCAGCAAGAGAGGGGAAGAAAACCAATGTGCACTCCGTGTGCATACCGGGGGGAGTCATTCCAGATGTGGAAAGGGTCCTTCCGGATGCCATGAAGGGTACAGGGTGCACCCATCTGCAGGTGGTCGCTCATGTCGGCACCAATGATGTGTGTCGCTATGGATCGGAGGAAATCCTCTCTGGCTTCCGGCGGCTATCTGATTTGGTGAAGACTGCCAGTCTCGCTAGCGGGATGAAAGCAGAGCTCACCATCTGCAGCATCGTCGACAGGACTGACTGCGGACCTTTGGTACAGAGCCGAGTGGAGGGTCTGAATCAGAGGCTGAGACGGTTCTGCGACCGTGTGGGCTGCAGATTCCTCGACTTGCGCCATAGGGTGGTGGGGTTTCGGGTTCCGCTGGATAGGTCAGGAGTCCACTACACGCAACAAGCGGCTACACGGGTAGCAGGGGTTGTGTGGCGTGGGCTGGGCGGTTTTTTAGGTTAGATGGCCTTGGGCAAGTACAGAAAGGGCAACAGCCTCAACGGGTGCGGGGCAAAGTCAGGACATGCGGGGACCAAGCAGCAATCGGTATTGTAATTGTCAACTGTCGAAGCTGCGTTGGTAAAGTACCGGAACTTCAAGCGCTGATAGAAAGCACCGAAGCTGAAATCGTTATAGGTACAGAAAGCTGGCTTAAGCCAGAGATAAATTCTGCCGAAATTTTTACAAAGGTACAGACGGTGTTTAGAAAGGATAGATTGCATGCAACCGGTGGTGGAGTGTTCATCGCTGTTAGTAGTAGTTTATCCTGCAGTGAAGTAGAAGTGGATAGTTCCTGTGAATTATTATGGGTGGAGGTTACACTAAACAACCGAACTAGGTTAATAATTGGCTCCTTTTACCGACCTCCCGACTCGGCAGCATTAGTGGCAGAACAACTGAGAGAAAATTTGGAATACATTTCACATAAATTTTCTCAGCATGTTATAGTCTTAGGTGGAGATTTCAATTTACCAGATATAGACTGGGACACTCAGATGTTTAGGACGGGTGGTAGGGACAGAGCATCGAGTGACATTATACTGAGTGCACTATCCGAAAATTACCTCGAGCAATTAAACAGAGAACCGACTCGTGGAGGTAACATATTGGACCTACTGATAACAAACAGACCCGAACTTTTCGAATCTGTATGTACAGAACAGGGAATCAGTGATCATAAGGCCGTTGCAGCATCCCTGAATATGGAAGATAATAGGAATATAAAAAAAGGGAGGAAGGTTTATCTGTTTAGCAAGAGTAATAGAAGGCAGATTTCAGACTACCTAACAGATCAAAACGAAAATTTCTGTTCCGACACTGACAATGTTGAGTGTTTATGGAAAAAGTTCAAGGCAATCGTAAAATGCGTTTTAGACAGGTACGTGCCGAGTAAAACTGTGAGGGATGGGAAAAACCCACCGTGGTACAACAACAAAGTTAGGAAACTACTGCGAAAGCAAAGAGAGCTCCACTCCAAGTCTAAACGCAGCCAAAACCTGTCAGACAAACAGAAGCTAAACGATGTCAAAGTTAGCGTAAGGAGGGCTATGCGTGAAGCGTTCATTGAATTCGAAAGTAAAATTCTATGTACCGACTTGACAGAAAATCCTAGGAAGTTCTGGTCTTACGTTAAATCAGTAAGTGGCTCGAAACAGCATATCCAGACACTACGGGATGATGATGGCATTGAAACAGAGGATGACACGCGTAAAGCTGAAATACTAAACACCTTTTTCCAAAGCTGTTTCACAGAGGAAGACCGCACTGCAGTTCCTTCTCTAAATCCTCGCACAAACGAAAAAATGGCTGACATCGAAATAAGTGTCCAAGGAATAGAAAAGCAACTGGAATCACTCAATAGAGGAAAGTCCACTGGACCTGACGGGATACCAATTCGATTCTACACAGAGTACGCGAAAGAACTTGCCCCCCTTCTAACAGCCGTGTACCGCAAGTCTCTAGAGGAACGGAGGGTTCCAAATGATTGGAAAAGAGCACAGATAGTCCCAGTCTTCAAGAAGGGTCGTCGAGCAGATGCGCAAAACTATAGACCTATATCTCTTACGTCGATCTCTTGTAGAATTTTAGAACATGTTTTTTGGTCGCGTATCATGTCATTTCTGGAAACCCAGAATCTACTATGTAGGAATCAACATGGATTCCGGAAACAGCGATCGTGTGAGACCCAACTCGCCTTATTTGTTCATGAGACCCAGAAAATATTAGATACAGGCTCCCAGGTAGATGCTATTTTTCTTGACTTCCGGAAGGCGTTCGATACAGTTCCGCACTGTCGCCTGATAAACAAAGTAAGAGCCTACGGAATATCAGACCAGCTGTGTGGCTGGATTGAAGAGTTTTTAGCAAACAGAACACAGCATGTTGTTATCAATGGAGAGACGTCTACAGACGTTAAAGTAACCTCTGGCGTGCCACAGGGGAGTGTTATGGGGCCATTGCTTTTCACAATATATATAAATGACTTAGTAGATAGTGTCGGAAGTTCCATGCGGCTTTTCGCGGATGATGCTGTAGTATACAGAGAAGTTGCTGCATTAGAAAATTGTAGCGAAATACAGGAAGATCTGCAGCGGATAGGCACTTGGTGCAGGGAGTGGCAACTGACCCTTAACATAGACAAATGTAATGTATTGCGAATACATAGAAAGAAGGATCCTTTATTGTATGATTATATGATAGCGGAACAAACACTGGTAGCAGTTACTTCTGTAAAATATCTGGGAGTATGCGTACGGAACGATTTGAAGTGGAATGATCATATAAAGCTAATTGTTGGTAAGGCGGGTACCAGGTTGAGATTCATTGGGAGAGTGCTTAGAAAATGCAGTCCATCAACAAAGGAGGTGGCTTACAAAACACTCGTTCGACCTATACTTGAGTATTGCTCATCAGTGTGGGATCCGTACCAGGTCGGGTTGACGGAGGAGATAGAGAAGATCCAAAGAAGAGCGGCGCGTTTCGTCACTGGGTTATTTTGTAACCGTGATAGCGTTACGGAGATGTTTAATAAACTCAAGTGGCAGACTCTGCAAGAGAGGCGCTCTGCATCGCGGTGTAGCTTGCTCGCCAGGTTTCGAGAGGGTGCGTTTCTGGATGAGGTATCGAATATATTGCTTCCCCCTACTTATACCTCCCGAGGAGATCACGAATGTAAAATTAGAGAGATTAGAGCGCGCACGGAGGCTTTCAGACAGTCGTTCTTCCCGCGAACCATACGCGACTGGAACAGGAAAGGGAGGTAATGACAGTGGCACGTAAAGTGCCCTCCGCCACACACCGTTGGGTGGCTTGCGGAGTATCAATGTAGATGTAGATGAAAATTGTATTATCTGTAAACTGAAACAATTGGTGCTATCGCTGTAAAGTCGAGTGATAATGTTTAAAATAAATACGTAATCAACTGTCATCAATCTTTAACATACCTTAAAAATCACAAAGAAGTCAAGTTAAAGCAATTTCTTTAAAATAAAAGCTATAGAATGCAGAAACCCACACATCAGCGTGTGAGCCCTCCAGCCCCTTGCCTAATATCGTACAGAAAGAACACGCTCTCTAGGTAGCGCTCTCAAGCTCCTCCCCCCAGTTATCCGTTGCGGAGTTTAGATTCAGGGCTTGACATCAACTTTCATCTGGAATCCCTAGGTACGACGGTAAACTTTCAACATGATCTCGCTTATGTAAAGTAGTACTGACAATGCGAAATGAACAATTTTCGATGTTCAAAAAATGGTTCAAATGGCTCTGAGCACTATGGGACTCAACTGCTGAGGTCATTAGTCCCCTAGAACTTAGAACTAGTTAAACCTAACTAACCTAAGGACATCACACACATCCATGCCCGAGGCAGGATTCGAACCTGCAACCGTAGCGGTCTCGCGGTTCCAGACTGCAGCGCCAGAACCGCTCGGCCACTTCGGCCGGCAATTTTCGATGTCATGTGGCCTTTAACGAAGCTGTGTTTTGTGAAACTGTGGACAATGTAAGAGGCAAGTGAAGTGATGCGTGTACTCAATTTCAGACCTGTTCAATCAGCGAGAGAGTTATGTCCACAGTAAAATCCATGCTCCAGTCGACGCTTCATGCGAAAAACAAACGAATTTCGCCCAGTGCAAACAAAGTGGTTAAACTCTTGTTTATGCCGCCCTACAATAATAAAAAAAAGTGCTCCTTCAAACGAAAACTAGGCACCGAGCAATGCCACTGTTGTTTCCTCGGAGTCTTTCGCAGTGGCATGCTTCAACAAAATCTTCTCGGTTTGCAAGCCGCGTCATTTCGAATAAAACACTCGAGTTTTCGACAGCTGGCCCCCCCATCGTCATCAGGAGTCGCAGGCACTGGCTGCCCGGCTGGCACGGTAATTTGCTTCGGTAGAGGTAACGGCGGTGACTCGAATCTTCTAGAGAGGGCTGGAGTGGCGCATGTACGGAAGGCGAGGTGGGCAAGTGCTGGTGGCTCCAACCCATTGAGTCACGAGACATGGCGCCAACCATTTAGAAAAATCGCTTCATCTTCATGTCACGTTTTCTTGCGCTGTCGTCACAGACTTGGTAACATGCCGAAAGTATATCTGTATCAACGTAATTGTTAGACAATCTCTGTATATTAAATATTAAAATAAATTTTCAGAAGGCTTCGAATACGTTTTACGCATATTCCTTTTGCATTTACACATACATATATGTGCTGATATACAGGGTGGCCCATTGATAGTGACGGCCAAATATCACACGAAATAAGCATCAAACCAAAAAACTACAAAGAACGAAACTCGTCTAGCTTGAAGGGGGATACCAGATGGCGCTATGGTTGGCCTGCTAGATGGCGTTGCCATAGGTCAAACGGATATCAGCTGCGTCTTTTTTTAAAATAGGAACCCCCATTTTTATTACATATTCGAGTAGTACGTAAAGAAATTTGAATATTTTAGTTGGACCACTTTTTTCGCTTTGTGATAGATGGAGCTGCAATAGTCACAAACGTATAAGTACGTGGTATCACGTAACATTCCGCCAGTGCGTACAGTATTTGCTTCGTGAAACACTACCCGTGTTAAAACTGACAGTTTACCAATTGCGGAAAAGGTCGGTATCGTGTTGATGTATGGCTATTATGATCAAAATGCACAACGGGCGTGTGCTGTGTATGCTGCTCGGTATCCTGGATGACATCATCCAAGTCTCCGGACCGTTCGCCGGATAGTTACGTTATTTAAGGTGTTCCGCCACATGTGAAAAGTCAACCACGACCTGCAACAAATGACGATTCCCAAGTAGGTGTTTTAGCTGCTGTCTCGGCTAAGTTGCACATCAGTAGCAGACAAATTGCGCGAGAATCGGGAATCCCAAAAACGTCGGTGTTGAGAATGCTACATCAATATCGACTGCACCCGTACCATATTTCTATGCACCAGGAATTACATTGCGATGGTTTTGAACGTCGTGTACAGTTCTGACACTGGGCACATGAGAAATTACGGGACGATGACAGATTTTAGCGACGAAGCGTCATTCACCAACAGCGGTAACGTAAACCGGCATAATATGCATTATTGGGCAACGGAAAATCCACGATGGCTGCGACAAGTGGAACATCTGCGACCTTGGCGGGTTAATGTATGGTGCGGCATTATGGGAGGAAGGATAATCGGCCCCATTTTATCGACGGCAATCTAAATGGTGCAATGTATGCTGATTTCTTACGTAATGTTCTACCGATGTTACTACAAGATGTTTCACTGCATGACAGAATGACGATGTACTTCCAACGTGATGGATGACCGGCACGTAGCTCGCGTGCGGTTGAAGCGGTATTAAATAGCATATTTCATGACGGGTGGATGTACTTCCAACGTGATGGATGACCGGCACATAGCTCGCATGCGGTTCAAGCGGTATTAAATAGCATATTTCATGACGGATGGATTGGTGATCGAAGCACCATACCATGGCCCGCACGTTCACCGGATCTGACGCCCCGGGATTTCTTTCTGTGGGGAAAGTTGAAGGATATTTGCTGTCGTGATCCACCGACAACGCATGACAACATGCGTCAGTGCATTGTTAATGCATGTGCGAACATTACGGAAGGCGAACTACTCGCTATTGAGAGGAACGTCGTTACACGTATTGCGAAATGCGTTGAGGATGACGGACATTATTGAATTAATGTGGTATTTACAGGTAATCAGTATGCGTTCTCAGAAATGATAAGTTCACAAAGGTACATGTACCACATTGGAACAACCGAAATAAAATGTTCACACGTACCTACGTTCTGTATTTTAATTTAAAAAACCCACCTGTTACAAACTGTTCGCCTAAAATTGTGAGCCATATGTTTGTGACTATTACAGCGCCATCTGTCACAAAGTGAAAAAAGTGGTCCAACTAAAATAGTCATATTTCTTTACGTACTACACGAATATGTAATAAAAAATGGGTGTTCCTATTAAAAAAAACGCAGTTGATATCCGTTTGAACTATGGCAGCGCCATCTAGCGGACCAACCATAGCGCCATCTGGTTTCCCCGTTCAAGCTAGACAAATATCGTTCTTTGTAGTTTTTCGTTTTACTCTTATTTCGTGAGATATGTGGCACTGTCATTATCAATGGACCACCCTGTATACAGAGTGTTCAGAATATAAGGGCGTATATTTTTATTCATGACTAAGGGCAATGTAGTGAACAACATTACGTCAGTATTTATTTCATTTGCAGGCTAATGGTTATAGTTATTATGAATAGTACGTTTTCAGATTGGTTAGTACCTCCAAGTAAGTGAGGCACAAGGAAACCATTAATATTGAGGTGTAGATGAGAAATGGAAAGTCTGCACTGCCAGGTGTAGTCCACTTCATGGATCTGTTATTGCAGTGCAGAGAATATCGGGCAATAAATTTTGTTATCTGTTTGTGGAAAGATATTAAGTGCAGAGACAAAACAGCTAACACCCTGATGTAGGTGCATATTAAAGTACCAGTGATCACAATGTCTGCATCTGTACGCGTAACACACTGTACATACACTCATTATATAAACATGTACACTAACGTGGCGAAAGTCATTGGATACCTCCTAATGTAGTAATGGACCGTCTTTTATCGAGTGTAGTGCAGCAGCTCGACATGGCATGGACTCAACAAATCGTTGCACGTCCACTGCAGGTATACTATTGGCCGTTAAAATTGCTACACCAAGAAGAAATGCAGATGACAAACGGGTATTCTTTGGACAAATATATTATACTAGAACTCACATGTGATTACATTCTCACGCAGTTTGGGTGCATAGAACCTGAGAAATCAGTACCCAGAACAACCATCACTGGCCGTAATAACGGCCTTGATACGCCTGGGCGGAACCGCGTGACTGCTACGGTCGTAGGTTCGAATCCTGCCTCGGGCATGGATGTGTGTGATGTCTTTAGGTTAGTTAGGTTTAAGTAGTTCTGCGTCTAGGGGACTGATGACCACAGATGTTAACTCCCATAGTGCTCAGAGCCATTTGAACCATTTGATACGCCTGGGCATTGGGTCAAACAGAGCTTGGATGGCGTGTACAGGTACAGCTGCCCATGCAGCTTCCAACACGATACCACAGTTCATGAAGAGTAGTGACTGGCGTATTGTGACGAGCCATTTGCTCGGCCACCATTGACCAGACGTTTTCAATTGGTGAGAGATGTGGAGAACGTGCTGGCCAGGGCAGCAGTCGAACATTTTCTACATCCAGAAAGGCCCGTGCAGGACCTGCAACATGCGGTCGTGCATTATCCTGCTGAAATGTAGGGTTTTGCAGGGATCGAATAAAGGGTAGAGCCACGGGTCGTAACATATCTGAAATGTAACGTCCAACGCGAGCAGCAATGTCGCGATACGATAAACCGCAATCGCTATAGGCTACAATCCGACCTTTATCAATGTCGGAAACGTGGTGGTAAGCATTTCTCCTCCTTACACGAGGCATCACAACAACGTTTCACCAGGCAACGCCGGTCAACTGCTGTTTGTGCATGAGAAATCGGTTGGAAACTTTCCTCATGTCGGCACGTTGTAGGTGTCGCCACCGGTGCCAACCTTGTGTGAATGCTCAGAAAAGCTAATCATTTGCATATCACAGCATCCTCTTCCTGTCGGTTAAATTTCGCGTCTGTAGCACGTCATCTACGTGGTGTAGCAATTTTAATGGTCAGTAGTGTATCTTGAGCCGTGCTGTCTCTTCAGCCGTCCATCATTGCAAAAGTGTTGCCAGTGCAGAATTTTATTCTCGAACTAGCCTCTCGATTATGTCCCATATATGTCTGTTGGGATTCATGTAGGACAATCTTGGTGGTCAAAGGATTCACTTTAATTGTACAGAATGTTCTTCACACCAGTCGCGAACAACTTTGGCCCAGTGCATTGTCATCCATAAAAATTCCATCGTCGTTTGGAAGCCTCCCACACTTTGCACAGTGTCTTGTTGACAACATCGGTCTATGGCTACGTTGAGTCTACGCCACACTTTTACCTACCATCAGCTCTTGCCAACTGACATCGTGACTAGTCTGACCAGGCCACGGTTGTCCACTCGTCTAGGGGCCAAACGATATGATCACGAGACCAGGAGCGGCGCAGCAGGCGATGTCGTCCTGTTTGCAAAGGCACTCATGTCGTTCGACTGCTACCACAAGCCCATCAATGCGAAACATTGTCCTAACGGATACGTTCGTCGAACGTTCGACATTGATTTCTGTAGTTATTTCACGCAGAACTGTTTGTCTGATAGCACTGACAACTGTACGCAAACGCCGCTGCTCCCAGTCTTAAATGAAGGCCGTCGCCTAGTACTTTGTCCCTGAGGTAATGCCTGAAATTTGATATTCTCAGCACACTCTTGATTCAGCGAGATTCGGAATATTGAATTCCTTATCGTTTCCGAAATCGAATGTCCCATGCGTCTAGCTCCAACCACCATTCTGCGTTCACAGTTTGTTAACTTCCGCCGTGTGTGCATGATCTCGTCGGAAATCGTTACACACCTGTGTACAAATGACAGCTTCGCCACACCATTGTACTGTCGTTTTATATCTTGTGTACGCGAACTATCGTCATCTGTAAATGTTTCTATCCCATGATTTTTATCGCTTCAGGGTGAAGCGAAATTCGCGCACTCGGGCTTCGCATCACGATTCCTCACATGCCAGCGATAAAAAAAATGTGTGTCTCAAAATTTCCTCTGACGAGTACATCCGGCAGAAAAAAGACGTTAAAGAGTGGCAATATGGCAACACTGTAACTACATATACACTAAGTGTATCTGTCAGGCCAGGGTAGTCGTGCTGAACAGTTCGTGCAGTAGATAGAGTTCTGGTTAGCATACAGGAGGTCAAGGGTTCGATCCTGTGTTGGAGCGCATTTATTTAATTTGCTTATTTCATTCTGACATTTCATACTGTAATATACACCGTTTCTTAAGTCATATGTATCCTAAATTTACAATATTTTGTAACGCTGAACATAACGAATTCGCGAATACACAAATAATAAATAGACATCAAATATTACGACCCTAGACCCGTGAAGAAAGTGGAATAGACCTGATGTGATAAATGCATGATGTGTATTTTACAGTATGAAATGTCAGGATTAAATCAGCAAATTAAGAAATGCGCCCCAACCCAGGATCGAACCCTCGACCTTCTGCATGCTAACCCAAAACTCTATCTACTGCACCAACTATACAGCACGACTGATCTGTGCTGTCAGATATACTTACCGTACACGTGCTTACATTGTTGCCAGATTGCCACTCTTTATTATCCTTTTTCTGCCGGATGTACTCTCTGTACGAAATTTTGAAACACACATTTTTTTATCGCTGGCATGTGAGGAGTCGCGCTGCTAGGCACAAGTGCGCGAATTTCGCTTCACCCTGTATATATATTACTCTTACAGCAACACACACGTACACACACACACACACACACACACACACACACACACATATATATATATATATATATATATATATATATATATATATATATATATATATATGGTTCAAATGGCTCTGAGCACTATGGGACTTAACTTCTGTGGTCATCAGTCCACTAGAACGTAGAACTACTTAAACCTAATTAACCTAAGGACATCACACACATCCATGCCCGAGGCAGGATTCGAACCTACGACCGTAGCGGTCGCGCTGTTCCAGACTGTAGCGCCTAGAACCACTCGGCCGCCCCGGCCGGCTTATATATATATATATATATATATATATATATATATATATATATATATAAGTGTGTGTGTGTGTGTGTGTGTGTGTTTATTCTGGTGTAGATGCAGATATTTTTATATATGGCACCGCAATACGTCAATACGTACGTAAATCAGTATGTTGTGTGATTCTTACATGTGTCCCAAAAACGTGAACCAAACTTCATGACAGGATGTTTTTTGCATGGTCGTAACTGCATCACAGAGTGAACTACAACTATACATATAGACTAACAGTTTCGCATCCGTGCGTCCACACTTCAACACCTGACCTGCTGACCAGAGGACAATAGACAGTAATGGCTTGCACTTTCCACTTGTACTTGAAGATACTAACCAACCTAAAGGGGATGACCTGTAATAACTATTAGTCTGCAAATGACGTAAATGCTTATGCAGTGTTGTTCAGTACACCGTCCTCAGTCGTTAGTAGAAATATCTGCACTTGGTGCCCCTCTCTCCCAGTGTGATTTGATTTTCACTGTTCAGTGATAGTTACTGACTTGATGTATAATAATCGTCATGTCCAAAGACTGCATATGTAGCAGTAATGCTGTCAGTCCATTGTTAAACTTTCGAAAACTATTTTCTACGATGGACCAGTCTGCTAGTACCCGACTGCAGAATAAGTATTCATTTAAATAGGGAGTGGCGGAGACTCAGGAGCCGTGTATTCGTGTATACAGAGGCAGTGATTTCGGAGATGACGTAACAGGAGTCACTGGCGAGCTTAAAGCGACTAAGCGGAGCCCATTTCTGTTTCACGGGGATGTGTGTGAAATGAAGCTCAAAGGACAAAACGTTAGTCATCCCCCTAAAGCAGCATACTGTTTGGAGGTATGTGGACGGTACGGAACTGGAACAATGCGATCATGTGACGCACCCTCGCTGACACTCTGCGGTTTGTTAGGATGTTCGTGTCAGTCGCTTGTATAGAATCAGAGTAAGACGGGTAGACGTTGAGGCTTGCCAGAACGGCAGAAAGGTTCTATCGTGTTTGGACGTGCCTGTGACCACTGGTTCCTTACTCGCTTTTTCTTGGCAATTATCCTGTCTAGTACGGGGCCCATTTTCTCAGAATTTCGTACTATATTATTTAACTGTGTGGGTGCCTCAGTCATCAAGGTGCCGGCCGTTGTGACCGAGCGGTTCTAGGCGCTTCAGTCCGGAACCGCGCTGCTGCTACGGTCGCAGGTTCGAATCCTGCCTCGGGCATGGATGTGTGTGATGTTCTTAGGTTAGTTAGGTTTAAGTAGTTCTAAGTCTTGGGGACTGATGACCTCAGATGTTGAGTCTCATAGTGGTTAGAGCCATTTGAACCATAAAGGTAACCAACAAGAGACAAGGTCTCTCCGCCGTCTGTCTGTGGATCGTTTAGATCGTCTGTGACTCGTTTAAACCATCAAAACTTAGCGAACTCGTCATCAGTGAGGGTTCGCGATCGTTACCTTAACTGTTAAAATTCAGTCTCCATATCTCTCTTCTCTATTTCCATATGATCTGTTTCCCGCCACCTGCCCAGTTTGAGGACTATTGCAAGAAATTTAAATTGTAGATGGTTCAAATTATAAGTGGTTTGATATTAATGTTTAGAAAGCTTAAAAATTCTTAAGAAATTAGTTACAATAGGCCTGAAACATAGACTGATTGTTCCTTCTGTTCTTGGTAGAATATTTTGTACATTATGAATGGAAACGCGCTCAACGCTGGTTTAAAATTTTACAGTATTTATTATTTATTTCAGAATCTGGTTTTCGGCTGTTACGCTGTCGTCAGGTAGGAAGATAAGGTACGATGATGGCGTAACAGCCGAAAACCTGTTCGTGAAATAAATAATAAATATTGTAGAGCAGTAGAGTATTTGAGGAACATACCACTTGTTATAGGTAGAGCACCCACCGAATACGGAATTCGAGACGGCAGAGGAAAATTCAGCGTGGCGCAATGTTCGGCGTACCGCAGTAGAAACTCCCTCTACGATCGTCAAAGCTGACGAAGAGATGATATTTTTGGAATTTTCTTAAGTTCCTTTTAAACATTTTGACAATACTAAACCCCTGATTTACGTTTTACTTGTTATGGAAAGAGGAGAAGATTTTTTAAAGCTCGTTAATAGTGTTTAATAATAATATCCTCATCTATGTTTCTTATGTTGAATTAGGAACATCTTTTATGTATTCAGGCTTTTGTATGTCCATCCTTTTAGCAGGAGGTCTCTAGGGCGACGTCGGTTTACTATCGTGGCAAATAAAAACACCTACAGCTGTCCTTATGATTTTATTTTATTTTGTCACTAGCAGTTTCAACGCTTCAGTGCGTCATCTCCAGGCTGATTCTATGCGGTACAGGTTGATATGATCCCCATGTATAACACATCAGTTGCCAGCATTATTGGATATGCAGATATGTGTCAGCACTCTAACCATCAACTGCAGTAACTGGGGCAGTTGATGGTTGGAGTGCTGACACGTTATCTGCGTATCCAGTAATGTTGGCAACTGATGTGTTATGCATGGGGATTATATCAACCTGTGCCGCATCAAAAACAGGCTGAAGATGACGCACTGAAGCGTTGAAACTGATAGCTACGAAATAAAATAAAATCACAAGGACGGCTGTAGGTGTTTTTATTTGTCACGATTCTATGTATTCTGTCAATTCACTGGGGACATTTTTGGTAGCTACAAACTTTGCACCAGTTAGCAGCCTTTCAAAAATAATTATAAATTTTTTGAAAAAGTTTGTAAATTCTTTAAAAATACCTTACTGCTGTTAAATTCCACCTCATTGCTTTATGCTAGACTTAGGATGATTTTTCATGAATTACATCAGTCCACTCTGTACCGATAGAGGACGTTTTCCAGCGCTGTGGGTGTTGCACCAATGAAGACTCCTCAAAAAAAAAATTTAAAGCCGTAATAAATAGTTATGACAGTGAATTTTCAGTTCCATATTCGACAGGTGCTCTGTATCTGTAGCAAATGGTATGTTGCCTAACTGCTGTATTGTAACTAGTTTCTTATGAATTTTGAACCTTTCTGAACATAATTCTTATAGCGTATGTAATTTGAACCAATTGTAATTCCAGTTTCTGTAATAGTTTTCAAGATGGCCACCAGGCCTGAAGCTGGTCATGTGGAAGTTAAGAAAAGCGACCTGCAGTTGGAATTTGGAGAGTTTTGTAATCGTTTAAGCATTTATTCTGCGTCTTATTGTATTTTAACTGTCTGTTCATCATATTTTATGAGGTTTGATTTGGGGACCAGCCCAGCATTTGGGTAAAAGAGCGTGGGAAACCACCTAAGAGCGCACCGTGATATCTAGAGTGTATTTCACATATTATGCATACTCCACGTGACTGTGCAAGTAACACTTTCTTCCTCATTGAAGAGTTGCGCCAGAATATCGTGGGATAAGATATTAGTGAATGAAATAAAAATAGTGAGTGAATTTTTTGACGTTTCATGATCAAAATATGCTGTCAGCCTAATTCAAAACTTGCAAAGCTTAAACGTTTAAAAACAATCATCGATTTAAACAGGAAAAATTTACAGAATTTTTATCATGTACTATTTTCCCTATGTGTTGTTTATAGCGGTGTGGCCACATCTTGGACATTATGGAACTGCGTGCCCTCGCTTATTAATCCGCCAGACGAAATCGGTTCGTGTCTCTCCCAGCACCCTGTCTCGAAAGCTAAACCTCGGCGCTTTACGCTGTACGTGCGGGTCACGTGCCCAACACTACACTGTCAGCTGAAGTTGCCCGAGTATTTTGGTGTACCAACTCGGACAGTCCAAAGTTTCTAAAGGGAATGGTATACTATTTGCAGTCACGTGAACTCCGCGTCAAAACGATGAATGTCGAAAGATCCCAATCGACAGTCCCGCCTAGGCAATTACAATCGGTGTCAATCCCGGCAGCAGTTGCTTCTGTTACTGACTACAGGTTCATCTAACCAGTTTCCGAGCATACACTGCGAACGGACTGCCGTCAAATGGACATTTCGAGTCGAGTAACTCGCCAGTAGCTCTAGCCTAAGGCAGCACCAAAAGCCGCATGTATTCAGTGAACCAAGCAATACCGAAGGTTTAAAGTAATTAACTGTAGGTGTCTAGTGTGAGCCAACGAGTCACCATTTCGCCTCTTTTCAAATTATAAGCGGCGTCGAATGCATTGACTGCCAACTTAGGCATTTGACCTGCATTGAGTGGCAGGTATAATTAACACTCTCAGTAGCGGGCCAATACTTGTCCATTCCACAGAACCAAGGCAATTTTAGGAGTGTGCAAAATGTTATATTTTGGAAAATATCTTACAAATATAGATTAACACTATTTTAAGCCCATTTTGTCTTCTTTAATATGTTACTGAACAAACTCTTGTCCGCTATAACATGGGCAAATTTCATTATCATACAAAGTCATACATTCGTATAGGTAAAGTATATAAGTACGTAAATGCATAACTAGCAGTACTGAATATCGAATTTAAACATAATAACACTTTCTACATGGATTTGTACTGGATTTTCGTATGAAATATTTCAAAACAGTGTTTCATACACAACGCCACACAACAGAATTCGCAGTGATAACGTGTTTTCTTGCGAGATGCTTTTCCATTTTCTTCCTTTGATTTCGAAGAACAAACCTTACATACACGGGATAAATGTTGCAGGAAATGTCTCTGTGTCAGTCAGTCTACAGGTCCGTTTTTTTTTATTTGGAGCTGTTGTCAAGATCGATAATGAAATTATTTACTGTCATTTTCTTGGTCTGAAGTAAACTGAGTAACCAAAATATATTCGATACTCCTAGTAAGAGAAAATGAAGAAACAGTTTCCGCCACTATTTTACAGGTCTGTACCCCAACATATTTTACTGTAGTTGCTATCAAAGACACCTGTGTCGTCCATATAATCGTCACTATCTAGATCACTGACAATGTCTGCGGAATTCAGCAACTCGTCAATTAATTCATCAGATAAACCACGGCGCACCATTCATCTTATATAGAATATCATTAATGGGCCATATCCGCTGGCAAAAACAATTACTCATAACGAACGAAATACCACGAAAACAAGACGCTTATTCACGCTATATATCCGTGCATCTAATAAATAAAGGTATAAGCATCGTATATCGACAGTGAGAGGTGTGAAAACAACGAGCAGCGCTTTTTAATCAGCAAAATACGCTGACCCGTAGAACCAAATGACTCGGAAGTAAGAGCAGCCTGTAGAATCCACGGGTTCGGCGTTGAGAGAGTTAAGGTTAGAGGTGGTTACGTGATGTTTTGGTGGTACTTTCCGTACCATGACATACCCACTCATTAAGATTACCGTGAACTAGAACGACAAAGTTTAGTTCAATATTTGCGTGACCAAGTATTGTACTTTCTTCTATATCTTTAAGATAAGGATGCTGTGTACACTTCCGTCTGCCAAGGTGACACCTCTCTTGTTTTCAGATCTGCACGAATGTGTTCCAGCTCTGACCCATGCACCATTTCGCACTCCGAATGGTCCGATAAATCACGCGATCTTAGATATATGCAAAATAAAATGGAAGTACATGGTATCTTTTCAAGTCTTAAACATCTATGACGCATATATGCAGACTGAAGTGACGAATGAAAATCTGCACCAACGCGAGGAGTCGAACCCAGGTCTCGTGTTCACTAGGTAGGTGCATAACCACTACGCCATCCTGGCACAGTGGCTTTACACAGCTGCCTGTCTCGTCAGTTAGAATTAGTTCGATGCTCAGATGCTGTTCCAATATGGTTGGGGAGCTCTGCAATGGTGTTCGATTTTAGTGGGCACACCAAGTGGGTTGAGGCATGAATGGGAATTTAGACTGAGGGGGAAGGTTTGCTCTGGGCAGTAGTACAAAGCCACTGTACCTGGGTGGTGAAGTGGTTAGTGTGCCTTCTTAGTGAGTAGGGGATCTGGTTTCGAATCCCGGCTTTCATGAAAGTTTTCATACGTCGCTTCATCGTAGAAGTTAGAGACTTGAAAAGGTATCTAAAAGCACATAGTTCAATTTGATTGAAGTACCTACTCCTGAGTTACAGGCAGGATCCCCATTTCGTTTGATACCGTGGCGCTATTCCAGTACAGTTGGAGAGCGTCTGCAATGGTGTTCAAGTGTAGGGGAAATACCAAGTGGGCTGAGATGTAAATGGGAATTTTGACTGAGGAGAGAGACGTGTTGGGGTATTCCATGCAGTTGTGCAAGGCCACTGTAGCAGAGTGGCGTAGAGGTTAGCCCAAGTGGCGAGTAAGCAAGAGTCAAGAGTTCAAAGCTCGGCCTTCGTTCATATTTTCATTCTTCACTTCAGTCTGTATATATACATCCTGTACTAAATGTTCCAAATAGTCTCAAACTGTGAGTGAAACGTATAAATCTACTTAGCCGCAGTTCAATAGTTCTATGAGTTCTGATCACTACCAGTACGTCGTCACAGATGAATATTCCGTGTATATGTAATAACTGTTCTTATTATTAATATTAATCGAATTAATTACGAAGTCTTATTTTACAAATCTTGTAAATTGTAAGTCAGTGGAGGCGTGGACTTACGTCGATTTTGCTTGCTTTACGCCATTGAGATTTACGAAATTTGGTTACATGCTTCTTCTTCCGCCATAACTACTTCCCATTTTTGACCGTGAATCCGTGAATACAATATTGATTTTATCGGACTTCCTCTTCAGATGCAGGCAGCTACAGTGACATGGCATTAGCATAATGAGCGGAAGAAAAGAAAACTTTCTTGGTTTTGCACTAAAAAGAACTCCCATACTTCATAACTTCATACTCTCATAAAAATTATTATTCAGGTAACACAATGTCCACTACACACTTCTCACAATAATACGTCTTCTCCCCACGAGAACTGAACACAAAGACTTCTAAAAAAAATGACAAAAAATTGAATGGAGTTTCCATCACTTGTCATTCGCCTTCTGGCGTAGCAAAATATATCTTTTCCGACACTTTCGCGCTAGTGATTTTTATCATTGGTTTTAAATTTTTGAAGTAGCTTTTTGGGGCTTTTCCTTATGTACCGATACACGTGCCCAAACAAACTTCTGGTCTCACTTCTTCCCCAAACTAATCCAGAAGCATTGTACTTGGTATGACTCTTGCAGATAAATTATTGACAGGTGCGCTCACAGTCTTCGGTAAGAGAATCATTTTCTTTAAATCATGCATTATAACATTCAGTACTTGTTTTATCGTTTTTTTAAACATGACGTTAACAAAACTGATATTATGGTAAACACAATCACTATTACTACATAATCGGTTTACGTCACTGATACATTTCTTTGTAGTGTAGCCGCCTAAACAACACGTATCAACAAACCAAAGACAACAGATATAAACGTACGGAGGATACACCTGTAGACCGTTCCTTATTAGTGTTCATATACACCTGTCAGTTTCAGAGACGAAATGGATGCACCCTTGATCTTATTCCAGAATGGCTTAATATATCGCAGGAGTGCATTTACTAAGTTACAGAAAAATTCTGGCTGTAACACTTTTTCTTCTCATTCAGCAAGTTCTTTGACTAATGAACTTCGTGTAAATACGGGGGCGTACTGAGAAATCATGCCCCCGAATGTTTTACGGGAAAACTTATTTTCTGAAATAAAACAAACTTCGTTAACATTGTTCGTCATTATTCTTCAAGTCTCCATATTTTTTCCTCATCATAGTTCCCCACGCGACGAACACATTTTTCCTAAAGAAGGGCCAGTTTGTTGACACCGTCACTGTATCGTGACTTTATTGACGGAGCCACAACCTCATCTCCGCTTGCGCCGCTTCATCACTATCAAAGTGAAGACCTCGAAGGTGTTTTTCAAGTTCTGGAAACAAATGACAATCGTATGGTACCAAGCTGGGACCCTATGGGGGATGATCGACGACTGTGAACCAAAGGCGTCACCTTGTTGCAGATGTCGCAGCGTTCGTGTGTCGTCTGGCGTTGTCATGCTGAAGTAGAGGGTGCTCCACGTGTGGACAAAGTTTCCTGTTGTTAGATACTCGATCACGGCACGTTGTTTTTCACGCAGCAACGTACTTACGTTACACACCGCCATGTTAACCGTTGTAATTGTGTGCCCTCTAGCCAAAGAGGGTTGCAACTTGCGTAAGTGAAACGGTACAGTCGACAAAGTAATATGCATGACATGTAATACCCCTGCCGATATTCAGCACAGAATCTACAAACCGTAAGCATT
Source organism: Schistocerca serialis cubense (assembly GCF_023864345.2). Classification (NCBI taxonomy): domain Eukaryota; kingdom Metazoa; phylum Arthropoda; class Insecta; order Orthoptera; family Acrididae; genus Schistocerca; species Schistocerca serialis. Next base: position 421,446,992 of record NC_064645.1, read on the forward strand.
ACTCTTCAGCACCATCTCGTAATTTTCAAGTACTTTAAACAACACGAATTTTTTGAAACTACCTGGCAGGTTAAAACTGTGTGCCGGACCGAGACTCGAACTATGGACCTTCACCGTTCGCGGGCAAGTGCTCGACCAACTGAGCTCCCCAAGCACGACTCAGCTCCGTCCTCACAGCTTCCGCCAGTACCTCGTCTCCTACCTTCCAAACTTTACAGAAGCTCTCCTGCGAACCTTGCGTGAGTCGTGCTTGGGTAGCTCAGATGGTAGAGCACTTGCCCGCGGAAGGCAAAGGTCCAGAGTTCGACTCTCGGTCCGGCACACAGTTTTAATCTGCCAGGAAGATTCATATCGGCGCACACACCGCTGCAGAGTGAAAATCTCATTCTGGACATGGTATAGAGGGGTCTTAGTGGTTTGTTTATACTCTTGATAAGTTGACAACACTGAGAATATTGGTGACAAAAAATGGTTCAAATGGCTCTGAGCACTACGGGACTCAACTGCTGAGGTCATTAGTCCCCTAGAACTTAGAACTAGTTAAACCTAACTAACCTAAGGACATTACAAACATCAATGCCCGAGGCAGGATTCGAACCTGCGACCGTAGCGGTCTTGCGGTTCCAGACTGCAGCGCCTTTAACCGCACGGCCACTTCGGCCGGCCTTATTGGTGACATTTCGTTACACTAGATACCAGTCAGCAACATCAGGCTATTTATTTCACAAAACTAAATGGTACCAAGTAAACAGGCACATCATTATTAAGTGCTGCCAAAGCAGTTGCATTACTATGGACGTAGAATATCGTTTAACCGAACTCTGGAAAGTATAAATAAAGAAACTTGGACGGATTCTTGACTGTCTTTTGATAATCAGTCTCTTTCGTCCCATAGACGTTGTGTCTAAAATCGCTTACTTACCTTTAACACAAACAGGCTACACATTTCCGTTTCATCAGCTTTCTCACTTAGATTTCTATAAGTCATTTCAGTCGAATGCCAGAGTGTTTTCCTTTACACATCCATAACGAATTTTTTTTCAGTTTTTTTTTTTTTTTTTTTTTTTTTTTTTTTTTTTTTTTTTTTTACCGTGTCCTGCCGTAGACTGATTCTGAATCATATATACGAGTATTGTGATGAAGACTAACGAACAAACGTCTGCACTTAAAAATGTGAGGAAGAAGAAAAATGTAAAAGAAAGAAGAAATCTGGGAAATGTTTTACTGTATTATAGAAAATGGGCAGTTAGTGAAATTAGAAAAACACAGTACATGCAGTTCCGCATGCCACACAACTAAAAATAATTCATAGAGGACAAATAATACTATTCATCATTCAGTGATTAAATTTATCAATCTATCTGAATATCTAGGCTCTGAAACTTTTTCTTTAGTTTAAGAGCAGTCTTTCCAAACGAAATGTCGATAACGTGACTTACTTTTCTGATTGCACTCACTACTGCCTTCAGTGAAGACGAATGCACAATGGCGTGTAACAGGGCTGGTATCTGATGTCCTTTCTATATACTCTAGTTAACTGATCTTTAAACAGTTACACTTGCTTACCAAGCCTCGCAGTAAATTTAATCCTCAGTACAATTTGGTGAAAAAAAAATCCATGTTTTTTAACGAAGGTAACTGATAATTATAATACTATAAGCGAAAATTACTTAATTTATCACGCAGCAATACAAAGGATGTTTCAGAAGTGATGGTCAATAGTTCAAACGTGGAAAGTACAGGCCAAAAGTAGCTAAAAGCTTCAATAAACATGGGCCCGCAAACCAACCGTTGCGAGGTATTACATTAATTCGAGTTGGAACCAACTCTAAATGCTCCTGGATACCGCGTTATTTGCGCTGGCACCTCAAGGTTTGGAATCGACTGTCCTTTTCTTTACGCATGCTCAACTAATTCCCGTTCCCCCTCCGTGCTCTGTTCCGTACCGGCCTCACAATCAGATACGGACGTGAAGGCACCATGGACAGAGGTTACACCAACGAAGAATACGCTGAGATGCACTTCATATATGGCAAAGCGAATGGCAGTCCCCTTGAGGCTGCACGACTGTATGACGAAGTGTTTTCTCTCCGCAGGCAGCCCCACAGCCGTACATCAAGCCGGTTACATCAGCGCCTTAGAGAAATGGGGAGTTTTGCACACATGTACGAGAAGTTCGAACCAGATCTGTAACACTCGTTGTTGAGGAAAGGGCGTTACACATTGTACACGAACATCCGAGTGCTTCAACAAGTAGGATTGCTACCAAAGAGAGTGTCCTGAGTCACTATAGTGTGTTAGGGATTTTACAGCGGGAAGAACTCTATCCACATCATCTCCATCGAGTGGAAGCCCTCAAAGTTTTGTTCATAGACATGCTATAGAGGAGCCTCAGCGGTTTGTTTATGCTCTTGATAAGTTGACAGCACTCAGAGTATTGGTGATATTACGTGACACTGGATATCATTCGACAACATCAGGTCATTTATTTTACAAAACTGAATGGTACCAAGTAAATAGGCACAACATTATCAAGTGCTGCCAAAACAGTTACATTACTATGGACGTAGAATATCATTTAACCGAGCTTTAGAACGCATAAATAAAGACACTTGGGCGGAATCTTGACTAGAGAGAATTCCTGCTACAGAGAATTTCTGACAATGGCTACAACAAGAATGTACCCTGAATCCCATGTTTATAACCAGTATCCTGTTCACCGGAGAGGCCTAATTTACCCGTAACGGTATTTGTCACTGTTGTAACTCTAACGGTTGGGCTGATATCAATCCTAATGCAGCACGTGTATCACGACATCAGCAGCGTTATTCGTTGAACGTCTGAACAGGACTGCTCGGAGACCGCATAATTGGACCACGCTTCCTAGCACCCAGAGACTAACCGGACAGCGGTACGTGATGATGTCCCACTGAACCAACGCCTTAACATGTGGTTAAAGCATGACGATCCTCCAGCACTTTTTCATTTACTAGTACGCCGGCTTGTAACTCGGACGTATGGTCAACATTGGATAGGTAGAGGAGGGCCTGTGCCATGACGTCCAACGTCTCCGGATTTATACACATGAATTTCTGTGTGTGGGGTAATGTCCAAAGCCTGGTCTAAGCTATCGAGGTCAGGTGAAGCTGATTGAAGCAGCCTTCCTGCACTTACAGAATCTCCCAGGACTGCCTGACAACATTCGCAACTCATTTCAGTGACGGGTTGAATGTTGCACTCGGATGCACACATACTGTAACGTTAGAGATGCCATGTGTTTCTAGACAATGATGAACCGAAAAATAAAATGTGTTGTTTCTTGACAACGGTTGATTTTTGGACCCATGTTTATTTGAGTTTTTAGCTACTTTTGGCGTATATTTTCTATGTGTGAATTATTGACGATCAATTGTGAAACACCATCTAACTGAGTTTGAACGAGGTCGTCTTATAGGGCTGCGAGAAGCTGGATGTTCATAATGAGATATTGCGGGATGTCAACAGTGTACCTGATCACTGGCAACAGTGGTCACAAGAAGACCCTATGTGGACAAGTTGAAAGATTCTGTTCATTACATAATGGTCACATTGAACGATATGTACAGAAGTAACACACGCACATTCCTTCTTTCTTGATCTCATTGTAAGTGAAGAGGTTTGCTCGTTTCGACAAAAATGACATGTGACAAGCTCTGACATTTTTCTACTGTCGAATGTAAGGTAAAAAATGTGTAAAAAAGGTGGGTGAGTCAAGCTCCCTCCGCTGCAGACAATATAGTGCTGATAAACATTGGGCTAGAATGAAATTAAAATTATGTGCAGGTGGCCAGCTTAAATACTTTACTCTACGGATGGCGGTTCTAGAGGGTTACGTTACCGGGATTTCGTAGATTATGAAGCATAACGCCATATAAGATTCCACATTGTATGTATGTGTATCTATTTATGTTCCGCGTCTCCCCCTAAACCAAATTTGGTACACATATAAAAATCACTGTCGGAGTAAGAATCATCTACCATCAAAGGGACAGTGCTGGGGGTGAAAAAGAAGTGTATCCCACGACGTGCGAGTATGCAGATTTTATCCATCCAGTATCTGAGAATGACAGCAGGTAATGACTTGCAACATACTTTATGTACAATTTAAAACGTTAACGAAACGTTTTGTCGCTGGCGACTCCCACAAAATGAGGAAAGGCAAAAGAGTTCATCGCTTATTACATTTTCGCTGCTGACGAAGTAAAACTACCCTATGAAGAATGACGTTTCAGTTCATTACTTCTTCACTACTAACTCTATCCGTGACACATTTTGTAGACACTATTCACATACATCACTGAATGCACATGCAAAATTATGTCATAGTACGACATACAGTTCAGGACATGTGACGTCATGGATTCTGAGACGTACGAAAAACTGCCACATTCTCCATGACGGTTAACTTTGCTGCTTACTGTATTCACAACACATTTCGTAGGGAGCACCACATATGCCACTTATTGTACCTACAGAAATATATCACTGTACTGAACTTAGTTCTAGGGATATGACGCCATAAACATTGATACCTAGAGACACAGGTGAAATACATGTGCAAATACGTTGGAAATATGTTCAATATAAGTTGCATGTACCTATGACGGCAAAGCTACAGGCGAAAATCTCCTAAACTTCTTTACTGATTTCAACCAAATTTGGTGCACATTTTACTTAATGCCTGGAAATAATTAAGGTGGGGGTAAGAGACAGCAACATGCTTTCAGGGTGGAGATGATAACGTAGGGACTGAAGGAGGAGAGAAGGAGATGGACAGACTGAAAGGGGGAAGTAGGACATGGAAAGAGGTAGAGGAAGAGGAGGAGGTGAACAGAGAGAAGACGAGGGAGAAATGGACAGAGAAAAGGAAAAGGAGGACATGGGCAGAGAGAAGTGAGAGAGTGAGAGGAGGAGGAGGAGGAGGAGGAGCGGGAGAGGAGGAGGAGAGGGAAAGAGAGAGAGAGAGAGAGAGAGAGAGAGAGACAGACAGAGAGAGGAAGGGAAGGAGGAAACGGACAGACAGAGGGGGGTGGAGAAGATTGGAATAAACATATACCCGGTCAACGACGGGTACTCCGCTAGAATGATAATAAAGTAATGCAATGAAATCGAAAGCGAAAGGGTTCCAGAAGAGAAGCGTTATGGAATGTTTTCATCAGCCTGACAGATGTGTGTGGCAGATGAACTTCAGGTGCTATGGAATAATCGGAAAATATGGAATACCGTGAAACCTCATTCGTCGAGTGCTGCTCCAAATAGGAGTTTCATGAGCTACCCCAGAGTGTTCCCGTGATGTTCCGTGTGGCGAGTACAGTTCGTCTTCAGACATGGTGTGACTTACGGATCAGAAAATGTGTTTCCAAGGTGCGACAAAATATTTGGGCCTAAGCTCTCAAAAACAAGAAACAATTATTGAAAATTTACACTAACGATTAAAACTATGCAATTTATTAAGCAAAACAGTGATTGATCGTTATGTATTGCTCGATATTTGGCTGGGATGCAGTTGGTTGTGTTGATATGTTGTAAACCAAGGATGGCTTGCCGGACAATAAGGTATTGGTATTCCGCAAAACCCACGTTGACGAGGCGTGTGCTGAGAACTAATGTTAAGTTTGTGTCTTATGCAAATAGAGGAATGTATGACGAATCACCTGTGTTACAAAACTAATAATTTCTCCAGGAATTTGTTTTGAACTTAATAAACGTAACAGTTTTATTGCTGAATCAAGGTATTTTCCATAATTATTCTTTTGAGAGTATAATTTAAGAGAAATCTCTGAATTGTATTTCGTATACGTAATGTATGTTTCTTCCCAAATTTATTTGGTGATTTGAATTTTTACAACCCTGCTCCACATTTCCTAAGATTAAAACTATGCCATTATTAAGAAAAATAGTGATAAATCTTTATGTATTGCTTGATATTTGGCTGGGATGCAGTTGGTTGTATTGTTATGTTGTAAAACGAAGGATGGCATGCCGGATAATAAGGTATTGGTATTCCGCAAAACCCGCGTTGACTGCGCATGTGCTCAGAACGAATGTTAAGTTTGTGTCTTATGCAAATAGAGGAATGTGTGACGAATCACCCCTGTTACAAAATTGATAATTTCTCCAGGAATTTGTTTTGAACTTAATAAACATAACAGTTTTATTACTGAGTCAAGTTATTTTCCCTGTTTCTGACAGTTCATTCTTCTGAGAGTTTAATTTAAGAGAAATATCAGAATTGTATTTTGTATGCATAACGTACGTTTCTTTCCAAATTTATTTGGTGATTTGCGTTTTTACAACCCTACTCCACATTTCCTGGCAGTTCCATATTAGCCTCCTAGTGCACCTCCTGTTTAAATCTTTTTTAGGTGGCATGTTTCTCTTTTTAATTTCATTAAGAGAAATTGTGTCTGAGACCGAAGAATGAGTTCAAGTTGGTGATACAACTACGAAAGTAAATAGTATTCCATGATGCTCGAACTTCATACCTCGAAGCTGGAGGAACAAAGTTTGAAACGATAGAAATTAGAATTTCTGTGGTGAGTGGAAGTTTAGATTTTCAAGATAATACATTTGTTGCGGTAAAGAAAGAAGTTCATGATTGTGGCGTAATAGTTGTAAGAAAGTAGGGTCCAGAGGGAGACTAGGCCACAGATTTACGCGGGCTGTTCACCTTGTAAGAGCGGCTTTGATCTTGTATTGGAAAGAAAGCTGCGCTGCGCCGGACAACCCACTAAAACATGCAGTAATGACGGAACACACAGAGGCACAGACAGGCTCTTTGCCTGGCCGCGAGGGACTAGCGGGTGTATAACAAGCGGCAGAGCGACACTGCCGTGTCTATGCAGAGAGGCTTTCAGTAACGAGCCGACTTGTGCACCGCCGGTTTGGGTTCCCCAGAGCTCTGCGGCCGTAATCAGGCCATTGAGACCCCGCGACACGTGTTCCCCGAAGCGGGGGCGGACAGGAGGTCCTGGCTGACTCTGCTCCCGCGCCTCCTCAGGCACTGTTGAACACGCGCCACGCTATTCGTAGGGTGGCTCCAGGGGCTCGGGGGGCGGGGGTGGTCGGCCTTATTATTTCCGACTCACGGATAAAATATGGAGCTCCATATCTAATGGGCCCCGTACTACTTCACGTACAATTTAAATAGCTCTGCATGGCTAGTACATTCTTTTTCATTTACTTCAGTCTCTTGCAACGTGTTTAAAATTGTCTATTTCTGTACTCTACGATACACTATGACGTGTATTTCTTCTCTTTTTACGTCTGCACCTACACATATATTCTGCGTTGTGCTGTATAGTGAATGGCGATGGGTATTTCGTACCATTATAAATTATTTTTGTTCTAATTCTGTCGCGCTTTGAGCGTGTCTAACATTACTGTTTACATGCCTCTGTGCTCTAATCTCTCTTATCATGATGTGAAAACCCAAGTGAGAGATGGCGGTGTATGTCCTGTGGACAGTTTTTCTTTCGTGCTATAAGTTTGTCGTACTGAAATGATATACGGGGTGTAAATTTTAAGATGACAAACCAGAATAATTCGAAAAATAAGCTTCACAACAAAAAAATGTGTAGACTCCAAAGTTGATTACTTTCGAGGGGGACGTATGCTGGTGCTAAAATTAGCCCGGCACCCCAGCCGCCTGGGGGTGGGGCGGAAGGCAACCTTTAAAATTTAAAATGGGAACCCCCATTTTTAATTTCAGAATCAGATTCTACATAAAAGACTACGCACATTTTGTCTTCAACATTTGTTTTGATTCTTGGTAGTTGGTGCTGTAATTCAAGAAAATTCATGTTCTCATTTTTGCTTGGAAAATGGTTATGGAGAAATAAAAAGTACTTATTTACTTTGTAGGATGTTTGGTTAGTTAGTTAGCTAGTCAGATGATTTGTTTGATAATTTAAAGTTGTGTGGCCCCGTGATCACGAAACAAACAAAACTTATCCGAACCTGTGGAAAAAATTAGTATTTGGGTCTACATTTGTAAAGCTCTAATTCCCCTCTGTCAAACCCCACCCTATGGGCAGAGAGGGAGAGTTTTAGTTTTAGCGAATCAAAATTTACGAGGTAAATGAGTATTTTTTATTCATCCGTAACCATTTTCCAGGCAAAATTGAGATCATGGATTTTCTTGAATTACAGCATCAACTACCAATAATCAAATCAAAAGTTTAAGACAAAATGTACATAGTTTTTTATGTAGAATCTGATTCTGCAATAAAAATGGGGGTTCCCATTTGAACTTTTAAAGTTGCCTCTCGCCCCACCCCCAGTGGGTTGGGGTGGCAGGCTAATTTTAGCACCAGCAGATGTTTCCCTCCAAAATAATCAGCTTTGATTCTACACATCTTTTTGTGTGAAGCTTATTTTTCGATTTGTTCTGGTTTGTCAACTTAAAATTTACACCCTGTATATTGCCTGTCGCTGGTTTCTTGTCGGGAGATGGAAACAATCTCATCTGATAATCTTCTGTTTCCTGAACAGTGGGTAAATCATTTACAGCGGAGGTTTCTATGGCCTGGATAACCCCCTTAATTAGTGATGACGACAGAAGGAAAACAACAAAACAGTAACGGACAATGAACTCAAATTAAATCGAATAAATTCACGATAAAAACGCATAAATCAGACAAAATCTTGCCACGAAAAATGGAATTTAGCAACCCACAATTCTGAGCTATATGGCAAGCTGCAGAGTTGGTGTAGGGCAACATAAATATGCATGAAACTAATGAATAACGATAAACAACATTCTCAAGACAGAGTGATAATAGGAAATATTGAGGTGAGTTTGAGGAAATAAGAATTACGATGCAAAGCAGTTAGTCATGAGAAGTCATTTGATACGAACACAAAACCGATGATGCCTCACGTTTACTGCGTTCACCCTCAACTAGTAGAGTCATTTGAATGCGCTTTGGACGGGAGTGAGGTCAACACTAAGCACTCCCTGTCGTTGGATTTGAAGGTGTGTCGCTACTTCTCATTCAAATAGCTCCTCGGTCGGCAACACGAGGCTGAGTGGACCTCAGTCCAGCCTTCACATCAACGAAAAGTCCCTGACAGTACCGCGGATCGAACACGGGTCGTATGCTTGGCACTCAGCAACCCTGTCCACTCACCTCATAGGTGGCCATATTTATGTATGGAAATAATTTTTTTAATCCGTCTGAGAGTAAATGCGCTCGGGGTTCCAACAGTATACCTAAGCACCACACAATGTCGCACCTGCAGAGTAGAGAGGTATTACTGAACAATCATCTAGCACTCCCAAGCACGCTGATTTTACACTTTCAGTGAACCAACCTCCTCACGTTCAACATTGCTAATGGTAGGATTCAGCGAATAGTATCGGGTACTGTGGCCATTGGGATGATAACAAACCTGAGCATTTACTAGACGATCTGCAGCAATTTTTACTCCATCTCTGCCTGGTTTTCCGCAACTTAGACCATCGTCTGGTTAGAACTGACTGTAGTAACAGCAAAAACGTTCAACGGAGGGGTGATTGCTGTTTAACATCCTGTTGATGACGGAGGGCTATAGAGTTGGGTACTTCCCCAGTTAGTGCCACTGCTTCACGATCTACTTACTAGCCTGCTTAGACCGGAAGTTGATGTTTGTGTTTGTTGCATGTTCATGTTACACATGCACCACATGATTGAAAGTAAACGGGCACATGTTAGCGCACAGTAGTGTAGGGTGTACTCACGATTCACCTTTACGACAGCTTGAAGTCCGTTTGGTACACTTTCACCTGAGATTTCTGAATGTCTGTCAAGAGTGGTGTCAGACTCTCCCTCATGAGCCGAAACAAAGAGGGCATTGATGTTGGGTGCTGCGGTCTAGAGCGAAGTCGCCGTTCAGATTCATCCCAAATGTGTTTCGTTGAGTTGAGACCGGGGTTCCGCGCAGGCCATTCCATTTCACGGATGTTATTGTCCACAAACCAGTGCTTCATATTTGCTGCTTTTTGACCTGGTGCATTTTCATGGTGACACAAACAAGCGGCACCGACTGTTTGTGTATTGTACGAAGTACACAAGGGCGTAAAACATCCTTCAGCATTTAGCGGTTTCTTAGCTGCAAAAAGGAGAGAACGTCCCAACCACGAGAATCACACCTACACCGTAATTCCACCTCCTTCGTACTTCATTTCTGGCAGGCCACATGATGGCAGGTAATGATCTCCAGGAATTTGCCAAACTTAAACCATTCCTACCAAATGGCACGGTGATTCATTACTCTAAATCAGTTTCCAGTCATCCACTGTTCAGTGGCGTCACCCTTTACACCAACACAAATCCGGTTTAGCATTCATACACTACTGGCCATTAAAATTGCTACACCAAGAAGAAATGCAGATGATAAACGGGTATTCAGTGGACAAATATATTATACTAGAACCGACACGTGATTACATTTTCACGCAATTTGGGTGCATAGATCCTGAGAAATCAGTATCCACAACATCCACCTCTGGCCGTAATAACGGCCTTGATACGCCAGGGCATTGAGTCAAACAGAGCTTGGAAGGCGTGTACAGGTACAGCTGCCCATGCAGCTTCAACACGATACCACAGTTCATCAAGAGTGGTGACTGGCGTATTGTGACGAGCCAGTTGCTCGACCACCATTGATCAGATGTTTTCAGTTGGCGAGAGATCTGGAGAATGTGCTGGCCAGGACAGCAGTCGAACATTTTCTATATCCAGAAAGGCCCGTACAGGACCTGCAACATGCGGTCGTGCATTATCCTGCTGAAATGTAGGGTTTCGCAGGGATCGAATGAAGGGTAGAGTCACGGGTTGTAACACATCTGAAATGTAACGTCCACTGTCCTAAGTGCCGTCAATGCGAATAAGAAGTGACCGAGACGTGTAACCAATGGCACCCCATACCATAACGCCGGATGATACGCCAGTATGGCGGTGACAATACACGCTTCCAATGTGCGTTCACCGCGATGTCGCCAAACACGGATGCGACCATCATGATTCTGTAAACAGGATCTGGATTCATCCGAAAAAAATTCGTGCGCCCAGGTTCGTCGTTGAGTACACCATCGCAGGCGCTCCTGTCTGTTATGCAGCGTCAAGGGTAGCCGCAGCCACGGTCGCCGAGCTGATAGTCCATGCTGCTGCAAACGTCGTCGAACTGTTCGTGCAGATGGTTGTTGTCTTGCAAACGTCCCTATCTGTTGACTCAGGGATCGAGACGTGGCTGCACGATCCGTTACAGCCATGCGGATAAGATGCCTGTCATCTCGACTGCTACTGATACGAGGCCGTTGGGATCCAGCACGGCGTTCCGTATTTCCCTCCTGAACCCACCGATTCCATATTCTGCTAAGAGTCATTGGATCTCGACCAACGCGAGCAGTAATGTCGCGATACGATAAACCGCAATCGCGATAGGCTACAACCGGACCTTTATCCTCACACGAGGAATCACAACAACGTTTTACCAAGCAACGCCGGTAAACTGCTGTTCGTGTATGAGAAATCGGTTGGACACTTTCCTCGTGTCAACACGTTGTAGGTGTCGCCACCGGCGCCAACCTTGTGTGAATGGTCTGAAAAGCTAATCATTTGCATATCACAGCATCTTCTTCCCTTCGGATAAATTTCGCGTCGGTAGCACGTCATCTTCGTGGTGTAGCAATTTTAATGGCTAGGAGTGTAGTAACGTGTGGATTATGAGAAGCTGCACATCCGGCGTACCCCATTCTTTTTTACTGCTAGATCAGCATCATTGTGCTAGCTGGTAACATAATCTACACGTGAATCCTTCTACTGATCTCATCGACATTTTACAACCCGTTCTGCAATGGTCATTGATTCCTGCCCGTCAGTATATGATGTCTACCTGGTATAGATTTAGCTGTGATTTCTCCTTCTCGTCCCCATTTTACAATCACATCAGACAACCAACAGTCGACATATGCTGCTTTAGAAGAGTTCAAATGTCCGTGATGAATACGTTACTTGAGTGACATTCAACGACGTTTGAGGTCACTGAGTTCTCTTGTCTGTCCAACTCTTTATTTACTGCTTCTCTTAGGACAACGCAGTAATTCCTGTCTCCTCTTACACTAGTTGGTCCACGTATCGCGACATCTGTTCGTCATATCAGCATTACAAAGAGTTCTACCCACCTTTTTGATTAGATAATGTATCTCACTGTTCAGCTTCGTTGAGTTTCCGCCGTCAGACACGTCGGAACACAAGCAGTTACATTCGTCTTCCACTAAATTCTATTTCCTGGTATCTGCCGCCAGTCAGCCATCACTGATCGACAGTGAGCCCTCATGGGTTCCGAATCTCCTCCCTTTCTTTGGTTTACCTAGTAGTCTTCTATCACGAGCAGTAAAATTCTTGAATTTGGAAGGTCACCGATGTTGACCCATACGAGCAAACATGATATGGCCATACAAGAATCTGGCTTGCATAAGATTTTCTGTATTTGGTGTGCTGTAGATTCCATCCAACAACGGCCTTGTAACAATGGTAATACAGGTTCCCGTCAGATAACCGAAGTTAAGTGCTGTCGGACGTGGATGGGTGACCTTTCGGCTCTTCCGCTGTCGGTAAGCAGGATGCACTCAGCCTTTGTGAGGCCAGTTCAGGAGCTACTTGATGGATTATTAGCGGCTCCGTTCACAAAAACTGACAACGGTCGTGATAGCAGTGTACTGGCCATATGCCCTTCCATATCCTCATCTCGTGATGTCTGTCAGCTGAAAATGATGCAGTGGTCGGTGGGACAGTCGGGCCTTCCCAGACCTGTTGCGACAGATTCTAGTTTAGATTCCATTCAGCTCACAATTATTACGGATCCTCCATTCTACGGTAAACTCCTGTACTTGGCCTTAGAACTTCTTTAAAACTCTCTTCTCAAAAACAAGAAAAATATTATTCTTATTATGAAAACTCCAACATTCATAGCCGTACAGGCCAACCGGTTGGATCAGTGTCTCAATTCCTTGGCGGACTGCGCTAGTTAGAAACCTGATTGAGACTGAGATACCACATATTTGAGATCTGGATCCTTGCTTTGATTTCTGCATCCCATGATGCATCCCTTGTAAAGATCATCTAGAGACAATTAAAATTATGAACACTTTGGTGGGATCGGGTTCCGACTGTCAGCGGTTTGGTTGGGTCCCTTGAATAGGCCAGAGATCCGCTCATCACCAGATATTCGGTCTTCGATTAATTCACAGGGAAATTAATCTCGCTCGCTGCCGCCTCCATGTCGTCGCTCATCCACATCAGTTCTTCCTTTGATCCGGACAACATGGCCACGTCGTTGGCAAATGAGAGTCAGCGGAATACTGTGTGTCACAGTAGTTAGGATTTTGTATTAGCGACAAAGAATTTGTCTGAGGTGGGTTCAAAACTCTATAGTATAAGAGTTTAGGACTGAGGGCGTTGCGGATGTTGACATTCGCAAGGTGTCAGTGCTAAAAAACAGTTTACTGCACCGTATTTCACAGCACCATCCTGCATGTTATTCATAACAGATTGAGACCACTCGCAACGGTAGCCGAAATCTTGATCAGTGCCGCCACATGACAATGTTATCACATGGCACATGATTTTTATTGACAACGAGAATGTAATTTTAGACCCAATACCCTACAGAAGGATTAATTACAAATGCTGAGATTTTTAACCAGAAGGAGCTGGTTCACTGATTTCTGCATGCTAACCGTGTATACTTTCGTATACGTTAGCCTATTAGTTCGCAAATACTGAACATGGATCTCGGACATCGTCAACAAGAGCATTCATTTACATACCTAGAAATCTAATGCTGCTAATAGCGAGACCATATGCTAAATTAAATGACCTTTTATTTCTCGATATATATCACTGTTAAATAATTCACTCTCAAACTGATATTCATGACTGTTGTTAGTGAAATGAAACTGGGTTTTACGAATCTATTTACTGCAAAATACAGGGTATTCTTTCTTTCGTTGGAATCTATGGGCCATTTTCCACGGCTATTAATTTATTTTTGAAAATCCAGGTAGACACTACAGATGCACTCTACGACTTTCTGAAAAGCTCGTAATTCTTGTTCAAGCAGTGACTTATTCATCGGTTATGTGCGGTAAAAGTCTTAGAGCAATATCTAAAGAACGCGTATTTCATCAGTTATTTGTAGCTCTTTCTTAGACCGTTAAACGTCACGCCCTCAACCAGTATTTCTGTAACACGCGTTTCTGCGAGCAACACTAACAGAAATAAATTCATCTGTCTAAAGATAATAAACGCCTGAAAATATAGAGGGTCATCCAAACATATACTGTGCAACACAAGACACAAGTTTGTTTCAAAAAGGGAACAAATTGTGGCGAAAACTTCGACTCTGGGAGAGGGCAGTACAGAAAATCAAGACTAATCATGGCCCTCAGCAAAAATGCTCGCACCCAGTAAGCGCTGTATACTTTACACGGAGAAAACGATGCAGAAAACGTGTTTTGGTTGCGGCACGAAACATTTTTTCTTTATTACACGCATGGTAACAGTATTCAAAACCTCTGACGAATATATTACACGTAGTTTACTGTGGAATATCTTTTTAAAAGCAGTACAAGGAACGGAGAAGTTTATCCACAGAGAAACGGACATAATGTGCACGTCCTAAAGTGAGTGCGGTGAGAGCATGGTGTAACAACAGGTGTTACTAGTCACAAATTTTCTAGTAGTCTAGGAAACGACAAGTGTTGAGCTATTATGGTAGAGGTTGGAGTAAAAATCGTCGACAGTAGATGCATTTCAGCCACGACTGGTTTTTTTCCGAGTAGTCCTGGAAAAAAATCAGTAAGGCATGATAGACGGACTATACTCTACAGAAGGCTACTAATTTCACATAAGCCCGACGGTTACATATAAGAATACCTCGTGTCCTGCAATAATATCGTATGGTCTTGTGCCACTTTTACGCATTTGTAGCCATGACAGATATTCTGTAGCAGCAGGGAGGAAGTTTCTTATGGAGGCAGCCACTTTTGAATGTGTGAAAAATAGGTGATTTTTGTGATTTTTGTAAGTAAAGGAAAAGTAATCTTAGATATCATGATATAGTTTTCTTCTCTCCAATTTTGTCTTTACTAAATAGTTGTTGTGCACGCATCAGATGCTGCCTGTAACTGCTGCACCAGGTAGGAGGAGCTCTTGCAGCTGGAACATTGGTCATCGGCGGTAATTCTCGAAATCCTCCAATTGAACTTGTAACAAAGTAATTTTGAGTAAGTGATTTACAATATGCTTTCTATCAGCGTAGATAAGGTAACTGAAAAATATTTCGTTCAAATAAAATAGTGAAGTGTTGAAACAAATGTAATTTTCTTCGTCCACAAAATCGACGCTAAAGCGTGCACCGAAAGTAGAAGGAATACCGGCATCAAATTCCGATCAAAATTGTGTGTACCGATCTTACGCTTACCACCAATTTGAAAAATGCGGTTTCAAGAAAAGCGTGTTTAAAGTCTTGGGTTACATTTTCTAGTAGTTAAGCTAAACAAGCCGCGCGGGATTAACTCAGCGGTCTGGGGCACTGCAGTCATGGACTGTGCGGCTGGTCCCGGCGGAGGTTCGAGTCCTCCCTCGGGCATGGTTGTTTGTGTTTGTCCTTAGGATAATTTAGGTTCAGTAATGTGTAAGCTTAAGGACTGATGACCTTAGCAGTTAAGTCCCGTAAGATTTCACGCACATTTGAACATTTTAAGTTAAACATACGTACTCAGCGATTCCTGGACCAGACAGCATTCGAAAAGGAGTTCCTCCTCCATTTTCCCTTTTTGGTCCAGCTTGGCAGCTCTTTGGCAGCTTCTGTCATCCGCTGCTCTGCCCTCTCGATACACTTTTCCTCCGCTTTTTTCGAAGAATCTGTAACAGGCTGGTGCGATCTCGAGTTCGAGCATGTTTAAATTTCCATAGTGCCTTTTGCGCCAAAGTTGAAACTACACGTCAACTGTTTTTCCCCATGTGGATGTTTTTCGCAGGCAATTTTTGACAACTCGCCTTGTAATTCGATAAGGGAGTTTCTGGCGAGTTTGGGATTTTACGCCAAAGAAAAAATCGATTACTAGGAATTTCGTTGAAAGAGGAAGAGTGGTGGGGAGCAGTGACAGAAAAAAATTATTTGTTGAACCTTAATTTACACAATGAGCGTCTAGTTGTGCATCTCATACTTTTTACTTTTTGTGAACTATGTATGAATATCGACGGTAGCTACAAATTCCAGATGCTATTCCCAGATCCTCACATGGCCTTGGACTGCAGCTGTGTGGGCTGTCACAGTGAAATGTATCCCTTACCTCATTGGAATCCTCCTCCTGGTCACACCGCTTCTCTCCCCTCCAAACCTTCCCGCAATTCTCATTATTCTGAACGATTTTTAAATCTTTCTTGGTATGACCATGCTCTGTTTCCCTATCTTCCGAAAGAAGTAGGGTTCAAATTAAATGACTAACGCTCAGTCTCTTACTCAAACCGAGAAACAAGAGGCTGCCTTAACACAATCGTCTTAAGTTCATCATTAGATAATCTTTGAAAGAAGTGTCTAGATCTCGGTTTCAAAATGGCTCTGAGCAATATAGGACTTAACTTCTGAGGTCATCAGTCCCCTAGAACTTAGAACTACTTAAACCTAACTAACATAAGGACATCACACATATCCATGCCCGAGGCAGGATTCGAACCTGCGACCGTTGCGGTCGCGCGGTTCCAGACTGAAGCGCGTAGAACCGCTCGGCTACCCCGGCCGGCCATCTCGGTTTCACTACCTGTGTTCCGCGGTACACTGGTGTTCCGTGGGAAGCGAATAATTTCTCCGCGAAAAACAATTAATAGCGTCTACACCCACATCTACATGATTACTCTACAATCCTACCTTAGTATCTAGCAGAGGGTTTATGGTACCATCTTGAAGCTGTTTCTGTGCTATTCTATTCTTGAAAAGCGCTGGAGAAACGAGAAATTAAATCTTTAGTGTGAACTGCGATTTCTCTTATTTTATCACGATGATCATTTCTCTCTATGTAAGTGGGTGTCAATAGAATATTTTTATAATCAGAGGAGAAAGTTGGTGATTGAAATTTCACGCTGATTGCGGTAGTTTTTCGATGTATTGATGATACAATTTTCTTTTCAAATTTTGTATTGAAGGCTGTGTTAGTAGTTGCAATTTGAAACAAGTATCTGCTGAATGAAACAAGTTTGTCTCATTTTTAAAAGTATTATTAAACCTGAAAATAATCAAGGTGTTCCGTCTCTGTTAGTTAGAACGGTTCTGCGAATAGACTATGACTGTCTAGCGTCTTTTCCACTGGGACAGACCTGTGAGGTGGTGAGGCAGGTGGGAAAGGAGCCGCCGAGTGACAACTACAGAAGGCGTACTTGGCGCTCTATCGCGAGTAACAGCGTACTGGGGGCAAAATGTTCAATTCCTTAAGTGAAATGTGATGTTGTGCTGCTGTAAGTCATTGACCGTCACAGCATGTTCTGATGTTGCAGAACCGAAATTGTATGTAATAAAATGGTATGCGAATTTTAGACAGCTAATACGAAGCAGAATTGTCACTGGCACAGATACTTCGTGCTGTTGCCGGCGGTTGATAGGAGTTGTGTTGATGGGCATCGTGTTACTTGATTTTTAGAAAACTGTACGGTTTAGTAGTGACGGGTAGTTTCACGGTTTCTGAAGCTCTACTAACGACGCGGCAAGTTGCTGTACTTGAGTGCTGTACTGAACTACCGTCGTACGTGTTGTTATGTACGGATCTTCGACCTGTCCCGTGCGAACAGGGTGCTTGGAGGAAGAAGACCTCAGTATTACGTGTGAGGGACTGTTGGTTCTTCATCAGTTTGATGCATGGCATATTTGCAAATGTTCTCTCTCAGAGGCACGATTACGGAATTATACCGAACGCACCGTTTCATCAGTTAAAAAACCGCTGAATAAACTACGGCCAGTAGAACGAAAAGCCAGTCCAAGTTTCAAATTTTTACTCTTTATTCATTCGCTGACTAGTTTCCGGCCGAGACCCATTTTCAAATGATTATAACAAATTCGAAAATGGCATTTCCGAAGATTTCAATGAATATTTACAGTGCATACAGGAGTCATTGCGTCGGTGAACATCCTTGTGGGGCACAGCTTTGGTGGGATGTATCACGGACTGTGATAAACCCGAGGACCAGGAAATGAAACCTGGTGTCACAGAAAGTTGCAGAAAACTGGGAAATAAGTAGAAACGGCGAAGAAAGAAATATGTGGATACGCCAAAGAGATTGTGGCAGGTTGTTTAAGAGATTTGTCAAGTAAATAGCATATGTGGCATTAGAAAATACCGTAGATGACAAAAACAGTAAAGATATCAGAGACTAGAATATATCCAACAACTAACCAAAGTCGCTGGATGTTAAGTGCTGCTCTGAGATTGAATGATTGGCGCTGGACAGAGTGACGTGTTCAGCTGCATCAGATCAGTAGGAAGACTTAAAAGAACCTTCCCCCCCCCCCCCCCCCCCACCAACACACACAGATATATCCCTGTAGCAGTTTGTATTTTAAAGCATGAAAACTGAAATTTAGGACTGAATGTGTCTTGTGAGAAACAGACATAGAAGGCTCAGATTAGTGGGGTTCACACGTTGAATGTCCACAGAAGAATTATTAGCAAACGGAATGATCCTTGAAGAATGGAGAACTGCCCTAGCTGGCGAGACACTGCAGATGAAACCGAGAACGCCTTGAGCAATTTTTCAAATCTGACGAGTCGGTTTATTTACGAAGTCAAGATGGAGTCGACGTCAGTATTACGCAAGGAATCTTGCCTAGAAACCTGGCTGACAAGTGCATTATGTGTGGCCCAAAAAATCAGACATCAAGCGGGCCGTACTTGCGTCATTTCAAGAATCATTTATTTTTTAATAGTGCCTGTGGTAACGTCAGGTTTGAGTATAGCAGAAGAAAAATAAATTCAGGAGCGTGCTGTCAGATAGGTGCAGGTGATTCGAGAGGGTAAACTGACTCCAAGTCAGATTAAAGAAATTAATTATCTGAAAAAGTAAGCCAACAAGTTCCAGGTACAAAGGTTAATTTACGACCCTTGACCATGCTTTCAAAAATTGTAAAATTGTATTCTTCAGAAGTACATGGACAAGTAAAATCACATATTAGAGACAACAAACATATTAGCAAAGAAACTCATGCCACGTATCATGTTACCTGAATGAGTGTATTTGCTCTGAAATTTGTTGGCGCCTGTTTGTGATTTTACGTGTGGACGTACTTCTGAAGGAGACATTTTTACAGTTGTTGAAACCAGAGTCAAAGATTGTTAATGAGCATTTACACTTGAACTTCTTGGCAGAGTTTCTCAAATCATTCATTTACATTCGCCGTTTCGAAGCAGCAGCTGTTTTCAGTTTTTTTTGTTAAAAAAAGCTTCAGCAGGAGACGACAATCTATTCTATAAACTTTGTTGAAAACGGTAAACGGACCGGCTACTGCAATCTCACTCAGTTTATATAAAAATATTGTCGGTATAGCAACAAATAATCATGAGTTAATAACGAGCATCAGAATCGATTCAGGGATTAGTGAACACAGGGTTGTCGTGGCGAGATTGAATACTGTAATCCCAAAATCCTCGAAAAATAATTGAAAAATATACCTATTCAAGAAAACGGATAAAAATTCACTTGACGCTTTCCTGTTCATTTTTGGAACACAACCTACGACCAGCTTGGAGAAAGAAGTGGTGACACTGTCTGCAGGACCTGACCATCATTTTGCAGGACAATGCTCAAGCACGTACAGTGCAAGCTGTTGCTGATTTGTTCGACTGATAGATAGTGCACTCGCCTGCCTTAAGCCCTCGTGAGTTCAACTAGATTTCTAAACTGAAGGAAACACTTCACGGCATTCCCTTCAGAACTGCTACAGATTTGTCAGGCAATAGACCACAGCACAACTGACACAGCTAAGGGTATCCTACGACTTCCACATCGTTGTCAACGGGTTATACACAACGCTGGTGACTAGTTTGAAGGTCAGTAAAACTTTGAAATAAGTATCTATTTTGTACAAGCTGTAAATAAATAGTTGCCATTATTAAAGTTCCTACCCTGGTATAAATCTGAAGGTGTGACCACAAACCCTCTGCCAAGCACTTAAATGTGAACTGCACACTAGTCACATAGATGTAAGCTATAGAGTGGTCTTTTACCCCCTCTCCTCATCCTTCTCAAACCCGTAGGCCTGAACAAAGAGTATCTCTCTTTGTCGTTCGTGAATGCCGCTTCCCCTTGTGCTGCACCAAACTACCCTGCTGTCATACTGATGCACGCAAATTTTAAAAAAATGGATCACGTCTTCTTTTTCTTTCATTTGCTACAGTATTGACGATATTGTCTGAATAGTGAATTTTGACTAGGAGCGATGGGTATGCCTATGATCTTTTAAGATTGCTGCACCTAATGATGCGGCTTCAAGCATCGAAACCGGTCGTGTGTTAATAACAACCATTTTACCATCTGTAAACGGAGTTCTTCCTAACATCATTCCTTTCTATAGCTGCTGTTGCCCGGAATACAAAATAGTTTGTCTTAAAATATTATTGTCTCCATAACCATTTTTGGATGTTACTGGACAAGAAAAATACACTCTCAAGAAGCTGTTAACGTTCGTTGTTGTTTCTGGCTCTGTCGCATGCGACATGATTAACGATTTGACTGCTCTACAGCAATAACAAGAAGCTGCCATAACACAGGTCTCTAATCCATATTTAGACAGCCTAAGACAAAAATGTCTAATGGTAGTGTCTGTGAGGCCATGTGTTCGATTTCCGTCACTACTCTCACTTTGAACAAAATCATTAACAGTGGTGGCCGAAGGCTCCCCACACAAGGAGCAACCCTCATTCTGCCAATGGCCTTGTCGAAAAAGGAGGAAGGGCGACTGGACGTTCAGGACAGCCTCTTGCACGCTGGGTGGAAAGCTGCCCTTAAAGGCGGAGGCCTTAGGGAGAAATTTTATGTATTTAAGCTGTAACATTTCCGGAGGCACAAAAAAAACATAGAGAAAAATATTTTACGCAAGAGGCTGCGTGCAAAGTGTTCTGAATTCTTGTATATTTTCAGTGCTCGCAGGAATTTTTTATTTGCTGACAACTGAAGGAATTGCAATTTTTTTAAGGAGGCTACGCACTTTTCTTCACAGACATTTGAGAGCCATTGGAAAGACGAGAATCCTGTTATGCTTGTTACCGTTCGCAGTCAAACATTTCGCAAAGGGTTGCGGAGAATGGGACGAATAAAATGGCTGAAACTCTCGCGACAGATCAGGTTACTCATCGATCCTTGTGGTTTGCGTGTTCTGTGCCGGCAATATTCGCTTTCACGTTTAACACACTTCACGCTTCTTTCCACAAAAACTCTTACAGTAGACCGTACCAAGTCTCTCAACTCTATGTTCTACATTTAGACGACTCTCGAATGCTACTTTGTTTTCAGATTGCTGCAGTATATGAGTAGGACGCCAGCTACGAACACGAAAATGCAGACAGAATCATGTTTGTATACTGTTCTGTGACGGAAACCTGATTCTCATACCTTAGCACTTGCAGCCTCCGTTCTCAATTACCTAACGGATTTGTTCCAAGCCGGCCGTTGTGGCCGAGCGGTTCTAGGCTCTTCAGTCTGGAACCGCACGACCGCTACTGTCGCAGGTTCGAATCCTGCCTCGGGCATGGATGTGTGTGATGTCCTTAGGTTAGTTAGGTTTAAGTAGTTCTAAGTTATAGGGGACTGATGACCTCAGATGTTAAGTCCCATAGTGCTCAGAGCCATTTGAACGATTTATTCCAACCTCTGTTTGCGTCTACAGTTTTTGTCCTGGAAGTACTTCCTTTCCTCTACGTAGTAACACATGACAAATCACCTTGTCCGATTATTTTGTTTACAATGTAGCAGAATTCCCTTAACTTCGGCAACTTCCTGGTCTCCGGTTATGATGTTTAGTTTATCGTTAATCTCAAATCAATTACTCATCATTTCTTTTGTCTTCCTTCTTCTTAACTCTCAATCCAAATTCTTTATTCATTTCGCCATTCTGTTTTCTTCATACTTTCTCTGAGGATAGTTATGTCACTAGAGAAACTTATCACTGATAATCTTTTCCCTGAATTTTAATTACATTCTTGAACCTTTCTTTCATTTAAGTCAGCATCTTCACAATACATAGATGATTGAATAGTGGGGGTAGAGGGCGAAAGACACTCTTCCGAAATTTCAGGGGTTAAAGATGAAATTTCTTTCTTTGGTTTTGATGTCAGTATGAATATGTGCCACTTTTGAGCACCTAGTTACAGTCATGTAGTCCACCATATCCATCCGCCAGTATTAGTGCCTATAAACTCTTTTTTAAAAAGTTCCTTTCTGCCTTATCAGCATCGCTGTTTTTGATATCGGTTGCATTCTACTACCACATTGCCCAGTTATGGGTACTTGCCAGTGCGCTGACGCATAACTTCATCCTGCGAAGATAAGAAGAATAACAGCCGTGACTCTAAAAGAGTGACGTTACATTTTATTACATGTCATTACGGCTCGGCCGGAGTTGTGCGAGTCCGTCGAAGAAGAGGATGCAGCTCTCTAGATTTTGACGGACCCGGAGTGTGGAAATTCAGAGATCTAAAGTCAGTCAGGCAGCTAATAACGGAGACTCCGGGCTGCGGTCGCAGTATTTGTGTGCAAACGAATAACATATTGGAGTGTGTAATAATTGAGTATAATAATTATGTGTTACTTATGGTTGTTCAAAAGTACGTAAAGACTTAATATACACTACTGGCCATTAAAATTGCTACACCAAGAAGAATTGCAGATATTAACCCGGTATTCATTGGACAAATATATTATACTAGAACTGACATGTCATTACATTTTCACGGAATTTTGGTGCATAGATCCTGAGAAATCAGTACCGAGTACAACCACCTCTGGCCGTAATAACGGCCTTGATACGCCTGGGCATTGAGTCAAACAGAGCTTGGATGGCGTGTACAGGTACAGCTGCCCATGCAGCTTCAACACGGTACCACAGTTCATCAAGAGTAGTGACTGGCGTATTGTGACGAGCCAGTTGCTCGGCCACCATTGACCAGATGTTTTCAATTGGTGAGAGATCTGGAGAATGTGCTGGCCAGGGCAGCAGTCGAACATTTTCTGTACCCAGACTCGTACAGACACTGCAACATGCGGTCGTGCATTATCCTGCTGAAATGTAGGGTTTCGCAGGGATCGAATGAGGGATAGAGCCACGGGTCGTAACACATCTGAAATGTAACGTCCACTGTTCAAAGTTCCGTCAATGCGAACAAGAGGAGACCGAGACGTGTAACCAATGGCACCCCATACCATCACGCCGGGTGATACGCCTGTATGGCGATGACGAATACACGCTTCCAATGTGCGTTCACCAGGATGTCGCTAAACACGGATGCTACCATCATGAAGCTGAAACAGAACCTGGATTCGTCCGAAAAAATGACGTTTTGCAATTCGTGCACCGAGGTTCATCGTCGAGTACACCATCGCAGGCGCTCCTGTCTGTGATGCAGCGTTAAAGGTAATCGCAGCCATGGTCGCCGAGCTGATAGTCCATGCTGCTGCAAATGTCGTCGAACTGTTCGTACAAATTTTTGTTGTCTTGCAAACGTCCCCATCTGTTGACTCAGGGATCGAGACGTGGCTGCAGGATCCGTTACAGCCATGCGGATAAGATGCCTGTCATCTCGACTGCTACTGATACGAGGCCGTTGGGATCCAGCACGGCGTCCCGTATTACCCTCCTGAACCCAGCGTTTCCTTATTCTGCCGACAATCATTGGATCTCGACCAACGGGAGCAGCAATGTTGCGATATGATAAACCGCAATCGCGGTAGGCTGCAATCTGACCTTTATCAAAGGCGGAAACTTGATGGTACGCATTTCTCCCCCTTACACGAAGCATCATAACAACGTTTCACCAGGCAACGCCGGTCAGCTGCTGTTTGTGTATGAGAAATGCGTTGGAAACGTTCCTCATGTCAGCACGTTGCAGGTATCGTCACCGGCGCCAATCTTACGTGAATTCTCTGAAAAGCTAATCATTTGCGTATCACAGCATCTTCTTCCTGTCATTCGGAAGCGGCAGCAGTTGAACAAGGAAGGCCGGCACGTGTGTGACATTGGTCACGCCCGCCGGAGTGGCCGTGCGGTTCTAGGCGTTACAGTCTGGAGCCGAGCGACCGCTACGGTAGCAGGTTCGAATCCTGCCTCGGGCATGGATGTGTGTCATGTCCTTAGGTTAGTTACGTTTAAGTAGTTCTAAGTTCTAAGGTACTGATGACCTGAGAAGTCACGTCCCATAGTGCTCAGAGCCATTTGAACCATTTTTTGACATTGGTCTCGTTTCTGCCCAACGTGAGAACCATAGATCAACGACCGAGGAGTCAGTCGCCGCCCTAGAAATTTCGCGACATTGGCAAAAACACCGAATAAATACCTCCGACAAACGGGCGTGAGGTGGACCTTTGAAGAGGTCTTTTGAGGGGCGAAAGAAGACACGAAGAAACGTCGCGTGGAATGACGGACCGATGTTTAGTCAGCGGACGTCATACTTGGCTACAACAATACAGGCGTTACAGCTCTTTACAGAAGCTGTCGGTACCGCGCCAATACGTCAACGCCGAGGACGCCATTCTGTATGTTATCAGAAAGAAGTTCGTGTGTTATTTACCCAGGTGGCTTGTGAGGGCGAAGGGACTGCAACCTCACCAAATGGGCCACCTGTGAACTTAGAGGCTGATGATCTCCGCCAGAAAATGCCGAAACTGAGGCACGCTGGTTCGACTCCCGTAGCCGCTTGTTAATAATGCAACGAGCGAATTCACGAGGAGAAGGCCGCGCCGCTGCCGCAGAGGCTCACGTGTACGGTACTCAATGGAAGAATACGCCATCGACGTGCAACTGCAACACGAGCCGACGCCGCATCAGCTGCCACCGGAATCTGCACTCTACGACTCCGCCGCACCGCAGCCGCGAGGAATTGAGCGAGTTAAAACACAATGTATTAGCCTGTTTGTTTGTAGGGTCTTATGTCGCAATAAATGACTGTTAGTGGAACCACCAATGTTTCACTCACACCTCACCCACTGCGCAAGGGAAGAGCCCATTCCACCGTCCACAAAATGCCACTTCGTTCCCGCAACCCCTAATAAAATAATGATCTTTGTTCCCCTGTGCCACTGACGCTCAATATCTAGACTCACTAAACCCTGATCCGCTACAATAGATAAGGACAGCTATGTCCTTGCAAGAAGGAAACATCGGAATCAGAAATAAATATACTGTTTTATACGCACGCGAATTTACAGATCGTCGTAACAGTTTCTAAAACGTTAGTACAGTATCACATGAATGCTGAAATCAAAACCATCGAAGAGTGTTTTCATTTGATCTTAACAACAGTGCTATGCACACCCGCAACACATACATTCTGCAGAGACGTTTATTGTAAAAAAAAAAAATGGCTCGTAATGTAAACAGCACTATACCAACAAGTGACAGTATGTAGTAGGCTTAGCACAGTTGTCAAATTAAGTACTGAGAGTTCTAGGTTTTCAATGTTGTTAGTTCATTTCAGCCGCCGGTAAATTTCTGTCCTAAACACCTGCAAAAGTTCTTAAAACGCCCTCAATACTTTAAAACTAATTACAATAGCGAAATCAGCAGACAAAAACAGCTTAGTTTAATGTGCCACACTTATTGATTGTGTTGTTACTGAACAGTTCTCTCCCATAAATACTGTACATAACAATTTGTAATTAAAAATTTAGACGGTATGGCTGGCATACCACATTCAGTAGTGTGTGTCCAAAGGAACTATTACGTACATTCGTTCTAGATTAACTGTGTGTAGTAATGGGTCATACAATACTTGCAGTGAGATGGGTCCATCAGCGGGTGAAGTGATGGGGAAATAGTCAAACAGCCTATGAGGAAGCAATATAGCGAGATGGCTGATGTTTGGAGGTGCGGATCGAGTGAAACTGCTTTGTGCGATCCTCCTAGGATAGAAGATGCTACCGACCGTTGGCGTTTAATTTGTTGTTGTTGTTGTGGTCTTCAGTCCTGAGACTGGTTTGATGCAGCTCTCCATGCTGCTCTATCCTGTGCAAGCTTCTTCATCTCCCAGTACCTACTGCAACCTACATCCTTCTGAATCTGCTTAGTGTATTCATCTCTTGGTCTCCCCCTATGATTTTTACCCTCCACGCTGCCCTCCAATACTAAATTGGTGATCCCTTGATGCCTCAGAACATGTCCTACCAACCGATCCCTTCTTCTGGTCAAGTTGTGCCACAAACTTCTCTTCTCCCCAATCCTATTCAATACTTCCTCATTAGTTATGTGATCTACCCATCTAATCTTCAGCATTCTTCTGTAGCACCACATTTCAAAAGCTTCTATTCTCTTCTTGTCCAAACTACTTACCGTCCATGTTTCTCTTCCATACATGGCTACACTCCATACAAATACTTTCAGAAATAACTTCCAGACACATAAATCTATACTCGATGTTAACAAATTTCTCTTCTTCAGAAACGTTTTCCTTGCCATTGCCAGTCTACATTTTATATCCTCTCTACTCCGTCCATTATCAGTTACTTTGCTCCCCAAATAGCAAAACTCCTTCACTACTTTAAGTGTCTCTTTTCCTAATCTAATACCCTCAGCATCACCCGACTTAACTCGACTACGTTCCATTATCCTCGTTTTGCTTTTGTTGATGTTCATCTTATATCCTCCCTTCAAGATACCTTCCATTCCGTTCAACTGCTCTTCCAAGTCCTTTGCTGTCTCTGACAGAATTACAATGTCATCGGCGAACCTCAAAGTTTTTATTTCTTCTCCATGGATTTTAATACCTACTCCAAATTTTTCTTTTGTTTCCTTTACTGCTTGCTCAATATAGAGATTGAATAACATCGGGGATAGGCTACAACCCTGTCTTACTCCCTTCCCAACCACTGCTTCCCTTTCATGTCCCTCGACTCTTATAACTGCCATTTGGTTTCTGTACAAATTGTAAATAGCCTTTCGCTCCCTGTATTTTACCCTGCCACCTTTAGAATTTGAAAGAGAGTATTCCAGTCAACATTGTCAAAAGCTTTCTCTAAGTCTACAAATGCTAGAAACGTAGGTTTGCCTTTTCTTAATCTTTCTTCTAAGATAAGTCGTAAGGTCAGTATTGCCTCACGTGCTCCAGTATTTCTACGGAATCCAAACTGATCTTCCCCGAGGTCGGCTTCTGCTAGTTTTTCCATTCGTCTGTAAAGAATTCGTGTTAGTACTTTGCAGCTGTAGCTTATTAAACTGATTGTTCGGTAATTTTCACATCTGTCAACACCTGCTTTCTTTGGGATTGGAATTATTATATTCTTCTTGAAGTCTGAGGGTATTTCACCTGTTTCATACATCTTGTTCACCAGATGGCAGAGTTTTGTCAGGACTGGCTCTCCAAAGGCCGTCAGTAGTTCCAATGGAATGTTGTCTACTCCGGGAGACTTGTTTCGACTCAGGTCCTTCAGTGCTCTGTCAAACTCTTTACGCAGTATCGTATCTCCCATTTCATCTTCATCTACATCCTCTTCCATTTCCATAATATTGTCCTCAATTGCATCGCCCTTGTGTAGACCCTCTATATACTCCTTCCACCTTTCTGCTTTCCCTTCTTTGCTTAGAACTGGGTTTCCATCTAAGCTCTTGATGTTCATGCATGTGGTTCTCTTATCTCCAAAGGTCTCTTTAATTTTCCTGTAGGCAGTATCTATCTTACTCCTAGTTAGATAAGCCTCTACATCCTTACATTTGTCCTCTAGCCATCCCTGCTTAGCCATTTTGCACTTCCTGTCGATCTCATTTTTGAGACGTTTGTATTCCTTTTTGCCTTCTTCATGTACTGCATTTTTATATTTTCTCCTTTCATCAATTAAATTCAATATTTCTTCTGTTACCCAAGGATTTCTACTAACCCTCTTCTTTTTACCTACTTCATCGTCTGCTGCCTTCACTACTTCATCCCTCAGAGCTACCCATTCTTCTTCTACTGTATTTCTTTCCCCCATTCCTTTCAATTGTTCCCTTATGCTCTCCCTGAAACTCTGTACAACCTCTGGATCTTTCAGTTTATCCAGGTCTCATCTCCTTAAATTCCCACCTTTTTGCAGTTTCTTCAGTTTTAATCTACAGGTCATAACCAATAGATTGTGGTCAGAGTCCACATCTGCCCCTGGAAATGTCTTACAATTTAAAACCTGGTTCCTAAATCTCTGTCTTACCATTATATAATCTATCTGATACCTTTTAGTATCTCCAGGGGTCTTCCATGTATACAACCTTCTATCATGATTCTTAAACCAAGTGTTAGCTATGATTAAGTTGTGCTCTGTGCAAAATTCTATCAGGCGGCTTCCTCTTTTATTTCTTAGCCCCAATCCATATTCACCTACTATGTTTCCTTCTCTCCCTTTTCCTACACTCGAATTCCAGTCACCCATGACTATTAAATTTTCGTCTCCCTTCACTATCTGAATAATTTCTTTTATTTCATCATACATTTCTTCAATTTCTTCGTCATCTGCAGAGCTAGTTGGCATATAAACTTGTACTACTGTGGTAGGTGTGGGCTTCGTATCTATCTTGGCCACAATAATGCGTTCACTATGCTGTTTGTAGTAGCTTACCCGCATTCCTATTTTCCTATTCATTATTAAACCTACTCCTGCATTACCCCTATTTGACTTTGTGTTTATAACCCTGTAGTCACCTGACCAGAAGTCTTGTTCCTCCTGCCACCGAACTTCACTAATTCCCACAATATCTAACTTTAACCTATCCATTTCCCTTTTTAAATTTTCTAACCTACCTGCCCGATTAAGGGATCTGACATTCCACGCTCCGATCCGTAGAACGCCAGTTTTCTTTCCCCTGATAACGACATCCTCTTGAGTAGTCCCCGCCCGGAGATCCGAATGGGGGACTATTTTACCTCCGGAATATTTTACCCAAGAGGGCGCCATCATCATTTAATCATACAGTAAAGCTGCATGCCCTCGGGAAAAATTACGGGCGTAGTTTCCCCTTGCTTTCAGCCGTTCGCAGTACCAGCACAGCAAGGCCGTTTTGGTTATTGTTACAAGGCCAGATCAGTCAATCATCCAGACTGTTGCCCTTGCAACTACTGAAAATGCTGCTGCCCCTCTTCAGGAACCACACGTTCGTCTGGCCTCTCAACAGATACCCCTCCGTTGTGGTTGTACCTACGGTACGGCTATCTGTATCGCTGAGGCACGCAAGCCTCCCCACCAACGGCAAGGTCCATGGTTCATGGGGGGGGGGGGGGGGGGGGGTGGGGGGGGGGGGCGTTTAATTTATGTAAAAAAAAAAAAACCTTGAAACTTTAACAATGTTTTGATAATGAACAATTCATAAACCGATTCTATGCGCTACAGTCTGGAACCGCGAGACCGCTCCGGTCGCAGGTTCGAATCCTGCCTCGGGCATGGATGTGTGTGAAGTCCTTAGGTTAGTTAGGCTTAACTAGTTCTAAGTTCTAGGGGACTAATGACCTCAGAAGTTGAGTCCCATAGCGCTCAGAGCCATTTGAACCATTTCATAAACTTTTAGTGATAGAACTAAGAGGAATTTTAGTTCTTTGTGGCGTACTCGAAACATTGCGTTCATATTGATACATGCCAATCCATTTAAAGCTACAAACTAAAATAAATGCGTTAAAATATATAAGGTTTTTTCGGTGAAAGTAATATACAGAATATCACTTGCTCGAAAGAACTTTATTAATTTCAGACAGTGAAATTTTTGGATGGTAACACTTGTAATTCAGCGATGAAATGTTACGCGTGGGTGTGGTCTACCCTAAAATAGAACATCCCACTCTTTGTCATTGCTCAATACACCTTGCACTGACGCCCGTTGCACCAAACTGTGTATTAATAAGGGGCAATAGCGTCTCAACTCGTCAGTTGGTCGACATTGTCTACATTCGTGGAAGGTCTGGATCTACACCATTAAATTTCATGTTTAACTGACGAATGTAATGAGTCAGTCCGTGAGTCACTCTGTGGCTTAGCGAGTCATTACGGCCGCGCGGGGTAGCCGTCACGGTCCGCGGTCCGCGCGGATCCCCCCGTCCGAGGTTCGAGTCCTCCCTCGGGCATGGGTGTGTGTGTCGTCCTTAGCGTAATTTAGTTTAAGTTAGATTGAATAGTGTGTAAGCTTAGGGACCGATGACATCAGAAGTTTGGTCCCATAAGACCTTATCACAAATTTAAATTTTATCACATTACGTAATATGTCCGACATAATCTTGATAATACTAATTACTTTAATGAATGTAACGCCATCTTCTGGTGGAGTATGTGGCTACGACTGTTCAGTGTTCAATAAAACAATACCAATCGCCGTTATATAGGTTTATTTCTAGGCAACCAATTTCGACGTCGCACTACGTCACCTTCAGGCCAAAACTGTTCCAATCCAGTAATCTTCGTGTAAGAAATTGGGTTGCTGCCCGTAATAGCTATTACGAGACATGTTAAAGGCACTGCTATATCAGTAATGCGAAGGTTACTGGATTGTAGCAGTTTTGGCCGGAAGATGACGTTGTGTATCGTCGAAACTGGTTGCCTATAAATGAACCTATATAACCGCGATTCCTATTGTTTTTAATGAATTACTTCAATATTCGTACTGAAAAATTACATTATACTGTGATCCATTCCGGTGTTTGAAATTTTCTAAAGTGCTCCATTGTACCATTTCTATGAAAATGAGGTTGTTGTTGAAATGCCGGACTTCAGTGACGTAGACGTCAGACAAAAATATACAAATACCAAAGACACAGCACATTAGGAAACCCATTGGTATTCAAAGCAGCTTCAGTTCGTCTCGTAAAGGATAAATTCAGTTTATTTGTGCTTTTGAAGGTAATGTGCTGACTGTGGTTGACAGGGAACATGTGACACATTATTCTCGTTCTCGAAAAATTAGTCTGTGAATGGAGACAATATCGTCTTGGAATGCAGCCATTGGGGAATAAATGTTGTACCATGGGATGGATCTGACCACCCGCGACCTTGCAGAGTAACCATGGAGCCCAAGACATCACAAGATACGGCTGTCCAAATCATCACTGAACCCCCCCCCCCCCCCCCCCCCCATATTTCACTCCTAGGACGTAAGCTGTGTCAGAAGTTCAAATCAGTGTGAAACAAGACTCATTCTATCAAATTAATTTCTTCCATGCTCCACAGTCCAGGAATTGTGGCTTTAGTACCACGTTTCCCTATAACGGAAAATTTGCATCACTGATTCCAGAAGGAGATTTTCACTGTGTAGCTGAGTGTGCGCTGATATGAAACTTCCTGACAGATTAAAACTGTGTGCCTGACCGAGACTCGAACTCGGGACATTTGCCTTTCGCGCGCAAGTGCTCTGCCATCTGAGCTACCCAAGCACGACTCACGCCCCGTCCCCACAGCTTTACTTCTGCCAGTACCTCGTCCCATACCTTCCAAACCTTACAGAAGCTGGCCGGCCGAAGTGGCCGTGCGGTTAAAGGCGCTGCAGTCTGGAACCGCAAGACCGCTACGGTCGCAGGTTCGAATCCTGCCTCGGGCATGGATGTTTGTGATGTCCTTAGGTTTAACTAGTTCTAAGTTCTAGGGGACTAATGACCTCAGCAGTTGAGTCCCATAGTGCTCAGAGCCATTTGAACCTTACAGAAGCTGTCCTGCGAACCCTGCAGAACAAGCACTCCTGAAGGAAAGGATATTGCGGAGACATGGCTTAGCCATAGCCTGGGGGATGTTTCCAGAATGATATTTTCACTCTGCAGCGGAGTGTGCGCTGATATGAAACTTCCTGGCAGATTAAAACTGTGTGCCGGACCGAGACTCGAACTCGGGACCTTTGCCTTTCAGGGGCAAGTGCTCTGCATCACTGATGTTTCGATCTGCAATTCCAGGTCGCCCTGCAATTTCCTGCGTATGAAGCTTTGTTGGTGTTGTTTGGTTGCTGACAGGATTCGCGAGTGCGACATTCAGATCTGGAGTGACCTTTTCAGCTGTCACCCCCGTATGTTTCGTCATAATCTTCTTCAATGACCGTCCGTCACGATCGCTCAACACACTCTTCCGTATGCGTCGTGACTCACAGGATGATGGCCTTCCGTTTTTCCTGTATGCGACATCAATCTTGGGTACCACTCCTCTTGGAACACCAAACACTCTTACAAAAACTTTTCCTACGTTTGAATTCACTTCGCTCCGCTCTAATACGAGTACACACCCAGTACACTGGATGCGGTGAACATCCGCGACTGAGGAACATATTTGTCGAATGAAACTCCGTTTCAGTTCATAGCAATTTGTTCAGTTTATTCCACGACCGGTTCCGAAGCTTAAAGCTTCATCTTCAGGTGTTACCAACACAAAAATAGGAAGGACCAGTAACGTGCAAGTACTATGAGGTTAACAGTCTAAAATGAGAGCTACATTCATGGACAGTGATGTATTCACATAATTACGGAAACATAAAATAATTTACTGCTATTTACTTCGGCTCCCCAACTCACTGGGTCCTACGTCAGAGACTTTCGCAGCCAGCTGTCATCTGGACCGTCGGCGCTAGTCACTTCCGTGTCGTGCTGTCCTAGCGAGTGCTGTGTTTGCTGATCATACGCGTGAGTTGAGTAACATATTTATTTGCATTACCGTCCAGAACCATTCCCAAAATTATCATTTTTGTTGCAGTCCCATGTGTTTGTTTGACGTGGGTGCGATCCCCAGCGACTCACTGTACCGACCGCCAAACATTTATGATTTCATAATTATGTCATGCTCATATAGTAGACTCATGTACGAAAAAAAGAAGAACAGACAACCTTGAACGACTAGAGATAGGACGTTCATATTGTCGCGTAGAAGAAGGTGTAATTAGATGAATTACGAACACTAACTTCACTTAACGAATGATTATTCAGCACTTGCACATACAAGAGCGTGGAGCGAACTGCCTCCGGCCAGAACACATACGATATGTGTACAGTTACAGAACATTACAGTACAATGAATCTTGAAATTTGTGGATACTTCTAGAATGAACTAGAACCGAATATAGAAATTAAAATTTTACAGTGCAGGTGAGTGCTGAGCTCACAGTCCTCCATGCAACTGTCTAGTATCATAACCACTATACCACAGTGGCTGTGCTGCTCGACTTCTTCTGCGACATTATTTACAGGACTTGTAAATTAGTATGTACTGCACAAATGATTAACATTTGAACCATGTCGGTCCACGGTTTCAAGATCGACATCTAAAACGTGGCGGCCGGCCGGTGTGGCCGAGTGGTTCTAGGCGCTTCAGTCTGGAACCGCGCTACCTCTACGGTCGTAGGTTCGAATCCTGCCTCGGGCATGGACGTGTGTGATGTCCTTAGGTTAGTTAGGTTTAAGTAGTTCTAAGTTCTAGGGGACTGATGACCTCAGATGTTAAGTCCTATAGTCCTCAGAGCCATTTTTCTAAATCGTGGCGCAACACCAATTACCGGTAAAACGAGCCTGCGACTCTTGTTGCCACTATAAACAGAAAGTAATGGATCAGTGTGACTTGAACAGACGTGCAGAATGCCTCGCAGACGTAGGCGCGACCCATACCGTCAAATCAGTGAGTTTGACAGAGGACGCGTTATTGGCATGGAATAATGTGATGCAGCCATCTGGGAAACTGCTGCTAGTGTGGGACGAAGTGTTTCGGCAGTGTTTGTCGAATGGTTCACGGAAGGCCGTAAAACACGACGAGATGGGTCAGGTCGCACCATCCAAATCATGCCCCGAGAAGTTGGACACCTCGTCCGAATAGCATTCCAGAACAGATCTGCGTCCTCCTCGGATGTGGTCCTCCTGGGCTCTTGCGCAACCCTGGAACAGTGAAACACAACGTACACTATTATGGGTGACAGTCAATAAATTCAAATGGCTCTGAGCACTATGGGACTTGACTTCTGAGGTCATCAGTGCCCTAGAACTTAGAACTACTTAAACCTAACTAACCTAAGGACATCACACACATCCATGCCCGAGGCAGGATTCGAACCTGCGACAGTAGCGGTCGCGCGACTCCAGACTGTAGCGCTTAGAGGCGCTCGGCCACTCCGGCCGTCTGGGTGACAGTCAGTCGCCGTTTATTACGTCATGGGTTACGTGCGCTTCTTCCACTTCTCCGCCTACCTTCCACGAATGTACAGAAACATGCCAGACGGCAACGGAGTGTCACTGAGGGAATGCCATTAGATAATGTTTTATGATAAAACCAGTTTCTGTTTAAATGATAATTAATTGAGATTCTCAGCTGCCGACAGGTGTTGTTGATATACCTCGATGGGGACAGCTGAAAATGTGTGCCCTGACCGGGACTCGAACCCGGGATTACTTGCTTACATGGCAGACGCTCTACCTATCTGAGCCACCGAGGACACAGACGAATAGCGCGACTGCAAGGACTTATCCCTTGCACACTTTCCGTGAGACCCACATTCCCAACTGTCCACAATCTACATACGTAGGTTCTGTTTGTTTGAGAAAAGATGGCGGCATTTTGGTAGGTCGCAGACAGGGGAAGCGGCATCACAGTGACTGCATTCGCACAAGACATACACCTCCAACTCAAGGGCTTATGGTGTGGTGTGGTTCTGTGTACAGCCACAGAAAGCAGATGGTGCGTGTCCTGGGCACTGCAATCAGTGTGACGTACGTGAATGACGTCTTGCGACCGCGACCCGTAGCCACATGCTTTCAGCAAGACATCCCAGACGCCATTTTCCAGCAAGACAATGCACGACCACATGTTGCTGCACGAACATGTGCCTTCTTGGTGTAACAGGATGTCAGCCTTTTGCCCTGGTCCCCAAACGTAAATGTGCGGAACTTGGTGAAACGAAGGGTGCGGCACTGTGACCCAATGCCGACCACGACAGACGAAGTCTGGAACCAGGTGAATGCTGCATGAATGGCTATACCGCAGGACGCCTTTCGCGCATTATACCCGCCTATGCCATCATGCACGGAACCAGTTATCAGGGGTCAATGGCGGGCCCTTCATCAGGACACATACTGAACCGAGGTGACTGAAATGCTAATCATTTCTGCAGAACATAATAATGTACATATCCCGTGGATATGAACGTCCTATCTGTAATCGTTTAAGGTGGTGCATTTTTTATGAACATGAGTGTACATGTTCTGTGATTACGAACGTCCTGTCTCTAGTCTTCCAAAGTTTTTTTTTTCTGAACATGAGGGTACTTGTAAGTTGTTAGCTGTGGCACCTGAAGATGAAGACTTAAATTTTGAAACCGGTCGAGGAATAAACCACGGAAGTTACTAGCAACTAAAGCCGACTTTTGTTCCATATATACACAGAATGGTATTTAGAACTCCGCTCTCATGTACTGACGACATGGCACAGGTACCGTTTACGGTCAAATACAACAGTGAAAACCGCCAGCTGTCTTTCATCTGCATTAATGTTAAAGCATACATTTATGCTTTGTTTCCGTAGCTTTTTCCAACCCCTTTGTGTAGATACAAGTTCCGCTCGGCCACCTACAATCGCAGCCCCCGCCGCACAGCCACGTAGGAGAGTGAGACAAAGTCGCCGGAGACAGAGAGGGCACGGAGCGAGAATTTATGGCGCCAAAGTTCTGCACAAAGCGGACGCAGCTGCAGCTGGAGCGCAGCGTCGGGGTGGTGGCCGTCCGCCCCCTGGTCACGTTTCAGTGACAATGGAGCGTCCAGCGCGCTATTAGGCGGCGCCTCGGGCGTCGCGGCGCGCTCAGTGGCCGTGCCAGGCGTTGCCAAGAGACGCCGTCTTCCACTCGGCGCCGCTTTGCAGGCCAGCAGCAAGTGCCTCTCCTGGCCAGTGCCGCCGACAACCCGAGAGGCGGCGTGGCGCTCGGGGGTTTGCTGTGTCTACATTTCATAAGCACATTATGCACAGAAATACCTAGTAGATATTGTCGAAAGTTCCATGCGGCTTTTCGCGGATGATGCTGTAGTATACAGAGAAGTTGCAGCATTAGAAAATTGTAGCGAAATGCAGGAAGATCAGCAGCGGATAGGCACTTGGTGCAGGGAGTGGCAACTGACCCTTAACATAGACAAATGTAATTTATTGCGAATACATAGAAAGAAGGATACTTTATTGTATGATTATATGATAGCGGAACAAACACTGGTAGCAGTTACTTCTGTAAAATATCTGGGAGTATGCGTGCGGAACGAGTTGAAGTGGAATGATCATATAAAATTGTTGGTAAGGCGGGTACGAGGTTGAGATTCATTGGGAGAGTCCTTAGAAAATGCAGTCCATCAACAAAGGAGGTGGCTTACAAAACACTCGTTCGACCTATACTTGAGTATTGCTCATCAGTGTGGGATCCGTACCAGATCGGGTTGACGGAGGAGACAGAGAAGATCCAAAGAAGAGCGGCGCGTTTCGTCACAGGGTTATTTGGTAACCGTGATAGCGTTACGGAGATGTTTAGCAAACTCAAGTGGCAGACTCTGCAAGAGAGGCGCTCTGCATCGCGGTGTAGCTTGCTGTCCAGGTTTCGAGAGGGTGCGTTTCTGGATGAGGTAGCGAATATATTGCTTCCTCCTACTTATACCTCCCGAGGAGATCACGAATGTAAAATTAGAGAGTTTCGAGCGCGCACGGAGGCTTTCCGGCAGTCGTTGTTCCCGCGAACCATACGCGACTGGAACAGAAAAGGGAGGTAATGACAGTGGCACGTAAAGTGCCCTCCGCCACACACCGTTCGGTGGCTTGGGGAGTATAAATGTAGATGTAGATGTACAGCTAATATAAGCGAAAATCATTACATCCAAGGAAAATACCATAGGTGAAGGCAAGGTCCGTCGTTTCGACGCTCGGCGTGTGTGACCGAGCGGTTCTAGGCGCTTCAGTCTAGAACCGAGTGACTGCTACGGTCGCAGGTTCGAATCCTGCCTCGGGTATGGATGTGTGTGATGTCCTTAAGTTAGTTAGGTTTAAGTAGTTCTAAGTTCTAGGCGACTGATGACCTCAGATGTTAAGTCCCATAGTGTTCAGGGCCATTTGAACGTGCATAGGGGCTAAATTTAAAATGCAATAATTTTAGTAGCTGTGTGTCCGGTTACGAAGTCTCGTAATCGGTTGGCCCTGACCTGTATTAGTACGCAATCTGACTGCATAAATTGACAATAAAGAATGAAAGGAAATTTTCGTTAACACAATTGATTAATAAACTCCTCTGCAACTATAAAAGCTACGAAACAACAAAGCACAAGTGTAACTGTTCTGTGTGTGGTAGTGTGATTCATCGTACATGTATTGGCACGGTTCTTCCTCAATACGACAAGATATTTTAAACACCTTTTACAATGAACTGATTGAAAAACCAGAAATACTATAATTGCACATAGAAACCAGAATTACAAGTCTAACACATGAACACGAGCCAGATGCTTTGTTGACTGAACCTGTGAGCAAAAGGCATTGTCATTAAGGAAATATGAAATAAAATTTTTTTTGTTACCTCCATATATATTGACGAAAAATACACTGTGATCACTGCAACATCATCCATCTATACATTACACCAACCGAACAGCATCTACTATCTCGCCCAACAGAACAACAGCTGCACACGACATGCTCTCACTAGTATTGCTCTCGACCTCCTCTCAACAAGCACTGCCCACGGTAACCTCTGAACTACTACTGCCCAGTGGAGGCGGCGGAATAATAATCTTTGGCGCAACCTCTGGCGCTGTGACTCAGTGTAGCCACCTTTCAAACGTTTCGAGGCTTCCCTCCCGCCTATGGTACAGGTCAAGGGAAACTGTACGGTGCTCACAAACATACAACATAACAGCACACATACAATATGTAGAACTACAACTAGATATAACAACACAAATAGTGCAACATATGTGTCCAATATAAGAACTTCAAATGTAACAAGTAATACTGATTCTTAGACGGTAGAGAAATACACACAGAGTCACATCGAAATCTACATCTACATCTACATCGATACTCCGCAAGCCACCATACGGTGCGTGGTGGAGGGTACCGTGTAACACTACTTGTCATTCCCTTTCCTGTTCCAATAGGAAACAGAGCGAGGGAAAAACGACTGTATATGCCTTCGAATGAACCCTAATTTCTCGTATCTTAGCTTCGTGGTCCTTACACTTAATGCGTGTTGGCGGCAGTAGAGTCGTTCGGCAGTCAGCTTCAAATGTCTGTTCTCTAAATTTTCTTAATAGTGTTTCTCTAAAAGAATGTCGCCTTCCCTCCAGGTATTCCCATTTAAGTTACCGAAGCATCTCCGTGACACTTACGTGTTGTTCGAATCTACTGACAACAAATGTAGCAGTTCGCCTCTGAATTGCTTCGATGACTACCTTTAATCCGACGTGGTACGTACCCAAACACTCGAGCAGCAGTCAATAACACATCAGCGTCCTACATACGGTCTCCTTTACTCTTTCGTAAAATTCTCCCAATAGACCGAAGTCGACCATACGTTTTCCTTACCACAGTTCTCACATGCTCTTTCGTTGCACATCGCTTTGCAACGTTTTGCCCAGATATTTAAACGACTTGACATTGTCAAGCAGGACACTAACAATATCTTATCCGAACATTACAGCTTTGATGTGCATATTCATCCGCATTAACTTACTTTTTTCCACATTTAGAGCTAGCTGCTATTCGTCACACCAACAGGAAATTTTGTCTAAGTCGTCTAGTGTCTTCCTGGAGTCACTCAACTTCGACACCTTAGCTTACACCACAGTAACATCAGCAGACACCGGCAAACTTCTTCCCACCCTGTCCGCCAAATCATTTATGTATATGGAGAACAACAGGGGGCCGATCACACTTCCCTGGGGTATTCCTGACGAGATCCATGTCTATTATGAACATTCGCCGTCGAGCACAACACACTATGTTCTCTTACTTAAGAAGTCTTCCAGCTTTTCACATATCTGTGAACATATTCCATATTCTCGTACCTTCGTCAACAGCCTGCAATGGGGCACCGCGTCAAATGCTTTGTGGAAATCTAGAAATATGGAA
Organism: Schistocerca serialis cubense; assembly: GCF_023864345.2. NCBI lineage: Eukaryota > Metazoa > Arthropoda > Insecta > Orthoptera > Acrididae > Schistocerca > Schistocerca serialis. The sequence continues at coordinate 421,486,321 of NC_064645.1, forward strand.
CCTGCCTGTTGCCATTCATCGGTAGCTCGAAGTTTAACATGTGAGAAAAGGGCACGAGTGATGCTTTCTAAAACTACGCTGATTCGTGGACATAAGCTTCTCAGTCTCAAGAAAGTTTGTTGTAACAGAACTGAGAATGAGTTCAAGGATTCTCCAGTAAACCAAATTTATGAATATTGGTCTGTGACTTTGCGGTTCTAATTTAAACTAACCTACGAAAAGGACAACACACACACCCATGTTCGAGGGAGGACTCGAACCTGCGACGGGAGGAGCGACGCGAACCGCGACTGGACGCCCAAGACCACGCGGGTCCGTCCGTTTACCCTTCTTGTATACTGGAGTTGCCTGCTCTTTTCTCCAGTCATTCAGGGCTTTGTGAAATACACGTATGCTGTATTTCATTTAATAATGTAAGAAGACATAATTTTGCACGCTACTTCAAGTGGGAAGGCACAGTGTTTCTGACGTGACCCTTCCACCTAGTAACAACACGAACCGTAATTTATAAGTTGTATTTGGTCTGAACAGTAAAATAAATTGGCAGGTCGTCACTTTCCTATATTTCTATTATTTCCTTCTGCATTACTAACACTTACTATTTCCAAACTCCGTTTCCGACAACTAATTTAATTTTCCTTGTAAATCCTTGTTATTACCCTCGTGTTATTGTTCAAAACAAATTTTGCTATAAATGTGGAACAATGCAAACGTAAAATTTTGTAGTGTACGACCTGCTTTTCAAAATGTCAGGCAGCAGGTCTTTAAATATGCTACAAATGAAACGAAATTAAATGTTGTTGTGTTCTTCAGTACGTAGACTGGTTTGTTGCAGTTCTCCGCATTATTATTACTTGTGCAGACCTCTTCATCTCAGAATATCTCCTGTATCCTACATTCATTTGAACTTTTTTACTGTCTTCATCAGCTCTAGAATTTTTAATCCACATGTTGCCCTCCATCACCAAACTAATGATTCTTTCACGTCTCATAACGTGTTCAATCAATCGATTGCTTCCTTTAGACAATTTTTGACGTAAATTTCTTTTTTTACCACTTCGAGTCAGTTCCTCCTTATTATTTACCTTTTTTGGTCGTTAACGTTCAGCTATAGCACCATATTTAAAAATATTTCGTTGTCTTGTTGCCTGAACTTCATGTCATCTACGTTTCACTCCCATACAAGACTACACTCCAGACTTTCAGAAAACACTTCCTAACACTCAAATTCATATTCAGTGTTAACAAATTCTATTTTCAGAAATGGATTTTGTGCTATAGGCTGTCTGCATTTTATATCTTCTCTACTTCGGATATAGTTAGTTATTTTTATGCCCCAAAAAAAATAACTCATCTGTTGTTTTTAGTGTCTCATATTCTAATCGAATTACTTCGGCATCATTTGACTTAATTCAACGACATTACATTACCCTTGTTTTACTTTTGCTAACGTTTATCTTACAGTGTGTTTTCAAGACAGTAACCGTTTAGATCAACCGCTCTTCCAAGTCCCTTTTTCGTATCTGACTTAATTCAGTGTCATCGGGAAACCTAAGAGTTTTATTTCTTCTCCCAGAACTTTAATTCCCTTTCCATATTTCTTCTTAGTTTCATTTACCGCTTGCTTAATAGGCAAATTGAATTACATTGGGGATGCTCTACAACACTGTCTCACTCCCTTCTCAATCAGCGGTTTCCTTTCAAGTAAGTTCACTTTTATTACTGTAGTCTATTTTATGTACAACTTTTAATAACTTTTCCTGTCTTGTATTGGGTCCCTCCTAACATCATAATTTCAATTAGTGTTTCCCAGTCAACATTTTCAAAGCTTTTCCTAAGTCTACAAATGCAAGAAACGTAGGTTTGCCTTTCTTGAACTTACGTTTCAAGATAAGTCGTAGGGTTAGTTATGTCCCATGTGACCTTGCATTTCTCTGGAAGACAAACTGATCACAATGAGGTCGTTCTACCAGTTTTTCCATTCTTCTGTACATAATTCGCAACAGTACTTTGCATGAATTAATTATTAAACTATTTGTTCTGTAATAATTCACCTTTCAACTCTCGCCTTCTTAAGAATTTCGATTATTATTCTGCTTTAAAAGGACTTAAGTTCATGTCTTTTACTAATTCTTGAATAAAGATTTACAAAAGGGAGGCATTTTGTCGAAGGAGAATTACGAAATAACTTAGATCAAGTCTTACTCACTTGTTATAATTGGTTAGATCCGCATTAGTCTACCTTCAGAATTTACATTGTAAGCAAGCGAAACAGAAAGTTAGTTATTCCCCATCATTTGAACTGTATGAAAGGTACAAGTACGTAAATGTACCAGGTTATGTAAAATAGGGGAATGTTGGTACTATCGGCTTCAGAAGGTCATCAACGTTAAAATTGAGAAGACACGAGAAGCTCCAACACTGCAAGTCACAGACAGTGTGTCAGATGCTTCGCTGTACTATTATGATAGAACGGTGCGGCAGAATCATTTTCCACTTTGGTTTTAATTTGTGCACCTGTTTTTTTCCTTAATGCAGTCCTTAGGTCTTTGACCACATACCATGATTATTAACTGAATCTTCCATCAGTTCTTAGTAGAACAACATTATAATAAATGAAAAGTGCTAGCATGCCTTTGTAGTACGGTATTAATTTATTAATGGCAACAGATCTATAAACATCCTAGATCTTACCACAGACACATTGTTTCAGAATTTAAATAAAAACTGCAACAACAGACACAGTAATACGGTCTTGCTAACAACACTGCATTGCTCACAAACATGTAGCTATCCACTCAATGGTACACCGTCTCATATCTGCCCCATGTCCACAGACGATTTTAAAACAAAGTTAGATACAATAAAATTTATTGCCTCAGCCAATGGCTAAAATCTAGTCCTGACTGACCAAGTCTTGTTTAGGAAACAAAAACTGCTACCATTTCCACTGGCAGTACATTACCATATCTATGAGGGGTATCACAGATTGTAGCAAAAACACTGAAATCCACCAAGTATAGGATTTCCTACTATGTTAAAAACACCACAGACCATTACATTTTTAATAACAAAGATTAGACCCAGTTATTAGCCAACATAGGGGTATACAAAATTATCTGTTCTGATTGTGATAAGTCTTACACACGTCAGTCAGGTAGAGATATAGCAACTAGGCCGGCTGAACAGGAGCACAGCTGGTTCAAAATGGTTCAAATGGCTCTGAGCGCTATGGGACTTAACTTCTGAGGTCATCAGTCCCCTAGAACTTAGAACTACTTAAACCTAACTAACCTGAGGACATCACACACATCTATGCCCGAGACAGGATTCGAACCTGCGACCGTAGCGGTCGCGTGGTTCCAGACTGTAGCGCCTAGAACCGCTCGGCCACTGCGGCCGGCACACAGCTGGAGGTTGTAGAATTCTGACTCCACAGTTGCTGAGCATGTACTGAGTGAGGGCCACAACTACCAGCCAGAATTACATGTCCTTCACCTAGCAAACAAGTGACAAAACTCAATCTGCTGTAAGCCCTGGAAATTAACATTTTGTTCACAGTCCAGATTTAATCTTAAATGACCAGACACACCTTAATACTGCCTGTCTTCTAAACTTCATATAATCCACTCATTTCTTCATTACTTCCCACACCATCTGTTCCTTCATGTTTCCCCATTATCCTGTATTTATTTAGTTCTTTAATTTTATTGAAATTGCATATGTAATCCATATGGTGTGTAGTTACAGTTGTTAAGTCTTTCTTGTAACAGGTGCTTGTATTACTTTCCATATTTAATTCCTCTTGAAGTGGTCTCATCAAGTACTGTTTTTATTTTACTCAGTTTCTTTATTTAATGCAAGCTATTACAAAGTACAGTGTTTGAGTGTAGTGTTAATGTTTTATCTGTTTGTTCCCTTTATATTGAACATCGTTCTTCTTTTTACTTTTTAAAATGCAGTACCACCAGACTATCAGACATGTCATTTACTGTATGTTCCCTCACGTTGCTGCAGTTTCCTGAATTTATTCATTTCCGTTTATCTTATTAGTATTGCTTAAGTCTTCATATATTCTGTAATAACAATTCGTAATTCTTTCTTTTAATTGATTTGTGTATCACTCTCCAGTTATATAACTCTTAAAGCAAGCTTGTCAAGTACTAATTGTATTATATTGGTTTTGTTTATAGATATAAGTTGTTATGCAGGTTTGTGTTGAAGTTTCTTCCTGTTTATCCCCTTTATATTTTTTATTGTTCAACTTTTTTATTTTTTCGCTGCATTACCACCACACTGTCCAAGATGTGATTTACTGTGTGTGTGTGTGTGTGTGTGTGTGTGTGTGTGTGTGTGTGTGTGTGTGTGTGTGCGTGCGTGCGTGCGTGCGTGTGTGTTTAAATCTTTCCCAATGTCGTTTACAAACATGGTAACTTCTTCGGTGACAGTAGTCAGTAAATGACTAATAATGGCCTTGTTGGCCGATGACCTGTTAACACAATAAATTAATGCTGTCAAACAAAAGCAAACTAGCGCTTTTCATTTATTACGTATGACTATGTTTATTCAGTCTCTGGCGCCAATGTTTAGGTTCTTTTGATGTTTTTCTCACCCTCTGTTGGGCACTGGTGAAGTAAGCGTTCAATAATGGCCCTTTTCCATTTGAAAAGAGCTCTCTGCCATGACGTTCTACTCTCCCTACATTTCGCGCTTGCTATACATAGTCGTTTCATTCTATTATGAATGTACATGTTCTTATGTATATCGTGCATAGGTGTCAGAAGAACACCACAAGCATGTCAGCTGCGGAAATCCAGGTATTCCCCTCTCCTTAAAGTCTGTAGTTCAGGCTTTTATATCACGAATAACGATATTAAATGGCTGAGATGTGCTATCTTAGACGCTGAGATCTCTGCCAGTATTACCAGAATTTTTTCCGTATGAAGATGGAAAAGCATTAGCAGCGACCTAACGTAACGATATGTCGCTTATGGGGAAGGCGAACGCCCGTCTCCGGTTTCTTGGGAGAATTCTAGGAAAATGTAGTTTATTTATAATTGAAAAGTGTACTGAACACTTGTGCGACATATTCTCGAGTACTGCTAGAGTGATTGGGATCCCCAGAAAGCCTGATGAAAGGAGGACAGTGAAGGAATTCAATGATGTGCTACTAAATTTGTAACCGGTGATTTCGATCAACACTTCAGCATACAGAAATGTTCCACGTGCTGGAACGGAAATCTGTGGAGAGAAGAAGATGTTCCTTTTTCGAACAGCTATATAGGATTTGCGACAGAATGCAATACGATCCTACTGCCACCAAAGTACATCCACGTAAGGACCACGAAGACAAGATAAGAGGAATCAGGGCTCGTAAAGAACAATACAGTCATCCTCGTGCCATTTGCTAATGTAGCGGGAAGGGAAACGACTTGTCACGATACAAGGTACTCTTCATGCATCGTACACTGACCTGCGAAGTACGTATGTAGTTGTAGGCCACTATACGATGCATGTAGCTGTAGACTGATGGCATCTGTGCATTATTATCAGGAGTAGTTATTTTATCTTGAAACTATTCGATTCGTCCGTGACCAACGAACGTGAGTACATCACAAAGTACGTAACAACCGGCTGCACACCAAAACTGTAGCCGAGCACTATGGCAATCAAAATAGTATAACGCTGAGGTACATAAGTTCACTTTCCCATGTTTGTTTGCTGACAGCTACTAACAAAGTTGCTGTATGCCTAAGAAACGACAGCAAAAACACAGAGAATATGGCGGAAATATGGGCAACAAACATAAAAAACAAGCTGTGACTTAAAGTAAATAACATGTTAAGGAACTAGTCGCAGGCCACAATGTCAGCAACCGAACGATAGATATGTAACGACATTTTATAAAGCTTATACACTGAAGAGACAAAACACCTTGTACACAAGCCTAATATCGTGTAGGACCTCCTCGAGCACCCGGAAGTACAGCAACGCGACGTGCCATAGACTCGACTAATGTCTGAAATAGCGCTGGAGGGAAATGATACCATGAATTCTGTAGGGTTGTCCTCAAATCCGTGAGAATACGAGGAGAGAAGATCTCTTCTGAACAGCACGTTGCAAGGCATCTCAGATATGCTCAATAATGTTCGTGTGGGAGGGAGTCTGGTAGCCAATGGAGGTGTTTCAACTGAGAAGAGTGCTCCTGGGGCCACTCTGTAGCAATTCTGTACGTGTGGGGTGTCGCACTGTCCTGCTGGAATTGCCCAAATCCGTCGGAATACACAGTGGGCGTGAATGGATGCAGGTGATCAGACAGGATGCTTACGTACGAGTCACATTCCAAAGTCGTATCTAAACGTACCAGGGGTCCCATATCAATCCAACAGCACACACTCCACACCATTACAGAGCCTCCACCATGTTGAACAGTCCCCCGCTGACGTGCAGGGTCCATGGATTCATGAGGTTGTCTCCAGGTACCATTACATGTCCATCTGCTCAAAACAATTTGAAACGAAACTCGTCCCACCAGGCAACATGTTTCCAGTCATGAGCAGTCCAATGTCGGTGTTGACGGGCCCAGGCGAGGCGGAAGCTATGTGTCGTGCAGTCATCAAAGATACACAAGTGGGCCATCGGCTCGGAAAACACATATCGATAATGTTTAATTGAAATGGTTCGCGCGCTGACACTTGTTGATTGTCCAGCATTAACACCTGCACCAATTTGTGTAAGGGTTGTGTTTCGGTCGTGTTGAACGATTCTCTTCAATCGTTGTTGGTCCTATTCTTGCAGGATCTTTTTCTGGCCACAGCGAAGTCCGAGATTTGATGTTTTACCGGATTCTTCATATTCACACTACAGTTGTGACATCCCTAATTCATCGCTACCTCGCAGATGTCGTGTTACATCGGTCTTGCGCGGACTATAAAACCGCGTCCAAACTCACTTATATCTTGATAACCTATCATTGTAACAGCAGTAGCCGATCTAACGACTGCGCCAGACACTTGTCTTATATAGACATTGCAGACCGCAGCGTCGTGTGCTTTCTCTCTACATATCTCTATAATTGAATACACATGCTTATACCAGTTTCTGTGACGCTTCATTGTAACTATACAATAATTTGCGTGTTTCGGTATTAAAGAAACTACTGGTGGTGGCGATATTGTCGCTAAAACTAGTTTTGGAATAAATAAATAAAAAAAACAGTGTTTAGTATCAAGGCGGAACCACAATCCAATATTATTATCTGGGATGCTGGGCTGAACCTTTGAGTACTAGGCTCGTTTCGAGTACTAGAAAGAGTGCAAAATACGATTTCCTTATTCGATAGTGATAATTTAATAAAGATAATAAAAGCTTTATACGTGGAAATAATACCCTTCATTTGGCTAGAAGCATTTGCGTACCGTGCTGTGCTTCTATACACGAAAGATCGAAGTAAAATACTGGTAGAACTTGATTTTTGCTTTATTTCTTTCACTCCGTCGCTGTGTGTCCAAACGTCTGTGGGAAATAAAGGATTTCCGCGCCAATCTGTCGAGACCTCCGGCTACGGAACCAATACGTCAGGGTGGCCGACTCCGGCGGCGTCATATCTGTAGCTGACGCCAGCAGACATCAGACAGACGGCGCCTGCGCAGTCAGGGTGCGCGGTGACAAATGCCGCCGCTGATGCCGGCTTGCCGCAGGCAGAGGCGGGTGCGACGCGCAGCTGCGTAGCCCTTTCTTTCGGCTCCGCGAAAAGAGTTCGTCACATCCTCTGCGTCTCATCATTCAATAGCCGTTTCTGTTCCGTGGCGGTACGTATAAAACGAAGGAAATTTTCAGTATCTCCACAGAACGAGGCCCAATATGTGCATTCCCATCCAGATACACTTCTAAATGGATTCTTAGGTGTGTTAAAAGGATGTCTTTGTTTCGATAAGTTTTCTCTCTGATCAGATTAGACTGCCACAGTTTCCTCCCCTGTGATGATCTCTTGTTACTAGAGTGGCACCTGCAGCAAACGCAATCGATTATTTGATGGATGTATCGCAAACGTTGCCCTACACTCGTGTCTTACCACTTTTACTGTCGTTCTGTAACTTCAGGTTTGTGCTACCTACTCGGTGCTTTCGCTGACAGTTCATCAGACAACCTCCTCAATCGTTATTTTCTCACTCCACTAAATAATGCCTTTTTTCGCTTTGGCACTGTCAGTAGCACAGTCTTTTAGTTCACACTATCAGCTGATTTTGGTAATGTACCATTTTTAAGTCTCTCGAAGGTTGCAGTTTTACTGTATCACCTTTTTGGGGTGTATGCAATGAACGTCTTTCATATACACTGCTGGAGCCGCTTTCAGAGAGGTGACTGAATATCTGTGGAGGACATCCGAAACCAGGGAAGGGACTCATTTTGGACTCTGGAGTGTGAATCGGTGTTCAAACTTATCCCAGAGGTGTTCCATAAGGTTCAATTCGGCAGTTGAGGCAGGTCAGGCCATTTAAGGTGTGTTACTGTCCACACAAAACTGTCTCACAGATGCTGCCTTATAGAAGTGTGGATTTCCGTGCCCATACCAACATCCATGGACTCCAAACTGTTACTCTGACGTACACAGGACATAATGTCCTAGAAGTATTCACATCCTCCCACATTCAGCGTCTGCTTAAGTGGGGTAGGACGTCAGACGGGCCGATTTTGAGGAGGAGGGGCACCACACGACATTTTAATTTCCACTGTCTATACTTTTACAAATAAATCCATAAAACTTCGTCACCATGACGACGAAGGATTCAGGATTCACACTCATAGTAGTGGAAGTTCAAAAACATAAAAAGATAATTTTTTACATGTGAAATTTCATAATTTTTTCACTTACTATAGGCTGCATTTGTTGCTATAGGTACACTTTTCTTCACAAGGAAGAGAGATTCTTCGATGAATTTTGCACAGCACACAAGCCATACTTACAGATGTATGAAACTCTAGAATTTATGTAACTTATGACAAACTGAATGATCTGCTACATTTTAAACTTCGTGTTTAGAAAAAAAAACTTAAATTTTGTAGTCAGTTATCTCAACTTTTACGACAGTTTTTAGGAGATTTAGAAAATTCTAGAGTTTCATACACCTGTAAGTATGATTTGTATGCTGTGAAAAATTCATCAAAGAATCTCTTTCACTTATAAATAAAGTGTGCCTGTAGCAAGAAATGCAGGTAATAGTAAGCGAAAAAAATTATAAAATTTCACAAGTATAAAAATTTATTTTGTTCTGTTTTTGAACTGGCACTGCTATGAGTGTGAATCCTGAAATCTTCCTGGTCATGCTGACAAAGTTTTATAAATTTGTTTGTAAAAGTATAGACAGTGGAAATTAATATGTCCTGTAGTGCCTCTCTTGCTCCATGTCGGACCGTCTGACGACCTACCCCCGTTAAGTGCAGTAAGGATGCTATCCCTAAGCACGAAAAGCATCGACATACTTTAACACCTCCTCCTGTGCAGTTCACTGCTGACACTCCGCATGGTGGCAGGTGACTTTCACTTGGCATTCGGCAGACCCCCAAACCGTTCCATCCGATTGCCATAGGATAAACGTGATTCATTCCTCCAGATCTACCGTTTCGAGTCATTCGCTGTCCAGTGCCGTCGCTCTTTACATAACCTCAAGCTTCGCTTAGCACTCATTACAGAAATATGGGGCCTATGCGGAGTTGCTCGTCCATTTTACCACATTCCTTTTATCTCTTTACCTGGACTACTGGTAGAACTTTAGAGCTCACGAGTGATTCAGGCTACTGATTGTTGGCCGGCCGTGGTGGCCAAGCGGTTAAAGGCGCTACAGTCTGGAGCCGCGCGGCCGCTACGGCCGCAGGTTCGAATCCTGCCTCGGGCATGGATGTGTGTGATGTTCTTAGGTTAGTTAGGTTTAAGTAGTTCTAAGTTCTAGGGGACTGATGACCTTAGAAGTTAAGTCCCATAGTGCTCAGAGCCATTTGAACCATTTTACTGATTGTTTTTTATTTTTTAGAAAAGCCCTACGCATTGCCCGACGGTATTTTCTGTCAGTGCATGAGATCTGCCTACTCTTGGTTTGGCTGTTGTCTTTCCTTCATATTTCCACTGCATAATAACATCACCAACAGTCGACTAGAGCAGCTTCAGATGGTTTGAAGCGTCCCTGACGAATCTGTTACTCAGGCAACAAGCAATGACTGATTCACAATCCCTCCTCTTTGTGTACTGGTGGGTCTACGTCTCATGACAACTAGTTGTCAAACCCGCGATGCGTAGAGGTGCCCAGATTGATTCGGTCGGATAGTGTCGCACTCACACAATGTGACTGTGTAAAATTACTAGGAGCAACCATTTCACAGCGGCACAGCACCGAAATCAGCTGATCGTGTGAAATAAGTGTCTGTCATCATAATACAGGAGATGTGGAAAATAGGTCTTTTGATATATTTGTAGCTGCGGCACCCGATTTGAAAATATCCGACTTTTCTCGTGCGCTTTTCTGGATTTCTCGACCCACGGTTCACTTTTATACATTTTCTGTACACAACATCTAGATTCTCAGAAGTTTCTTTCTCATATTAAAGCCTGGGTTTGCTTCTTATATCCTTCTTGTTTCGTCCGTCAGGTTGCTTCCAAGATAGCAGAATTCTTTCTCCTCGTCTACTCGCTGTCTAGAATTTTTAAACGTTTATCGTTATTCTCATTTTTTATATTTATCCTTACTTTCGCCATACCTTCAATTTACTCTCAGTCCATTTTCTGTGCTTTTTAAGCTATTCATTCCATTCGGTAAGTCCGATAATATTGTCGTTGTCAGTGACGATATCAATGTCGTCAGCGAACTTTGTGATGGTTAGTCTTCCACCCCTAATTTTAATACCATTCTGGAACCTTTCTTTTATTTCTGGCTGTACTTCTACGATGTACGGGCTGATCAGTACGGGTGACTAGCATTCTTTTCGCCTGTGTTTAGGTTTTGTACATAATGAATTCCGTTTACTATTTTTTTTAAATGTATTGCAGCATTTTACATTTTGTGATGTTTTCAGTCTCGTACTAAATTAAATTGCATATTCCATCGTACAGAGTGAAGCTTATTGAACTACGTGAAGAAAACGTAAATTAGTTACAAACTACGGCGTGCACACACTTTATTCAACATGTAAACTTCACTACACATATTCAGATTTAGGTTATGACATGTTCGATATTCCTGCCATCATTGGCGGTGATGTGGTGCAGACGAATAGTGACATTCTCCATGACCCGCTGAAGTGTTGGAACATCGATGCTGTCGATTAATTCCTCAATGGCTGTTTTCAGCTCAGTAATAGTTTTGGAGTTATTGCTGTACTACTTCTCTTTACTATAGATCCACAAAAAGGAGTCGCATGTGTTCAGATCCGGAGAATACGACGGCCAATCGAGGCCCCTGCCAGTAACCCCTCGGTACTCCAGAGCCAGAATGCGGTCCCCAAAATGCTCCTCAAGGATGTCAAATACTGTCTTTCTTCGATGGAGTCGAGCTTCGTCTTGCATGAACCACATCTTGTCGAAATCAGGGTGACTTTGGATAATGGGAATGAAATCATCTTCCAAAACCTTCACGTACGTTTCGGTAGTTATCGTGCCATCAAGGAATATCGCACTGATTATTTCTGACTGGACGCTGCTTGCCACGCAGTCACCCGTTGAGTGAGAAGAGACGTCCCGATCACGAAATTTTGCTTTTTGACGAACCTGTCCGAATGAAAGTAGGCTTAGTGGCTAAACCAAACAACAATGCGCACACTAATTCCCATCATACCCTGCAGCCAACCGTGCAGTTTGGACTTACTAACGCAAGCCGTTCAGAAATTATGACGATGTTTTTCATATAGTTCAACAATTATCACCTTGTGTGTTCCGAAAATAGAGTAGTTATTTTGTTGACTGAGAAAAGTTGTGTGTTAGTGAACTTTTTGTCTTATCATCCTCCCTAAGGTCTTCAGCAATTCACTGTACTCTTCATCCATTCAGGTTACCACATATATTTTATCTCTTCTTCGTAAATCTGATATCCGTTCCTTACGCTCAAAATGCCACACGATTTTTCAAGTTGTCTTTTCTGACATTCGCCTCAAGGAAATCAGTTTTTCTTATATGGTTCCTTTCTATGTTATACATTCAGCAAGTGTATCTATTGATTTTCAGGTGTCTTTTCTATTATCATCGATTTTTCCAGAAAAGATGTCTACCTGTACACACTATATGCTTTTTATCGTGCGCTACTGTATGTAATTACAAATATAATCCGATTTTGCTGATACTACCGGCGGTTCTAAATTTTCCGCCTCCCATTACAGTGCACAAATTCGGCCTTTAAACACATGTTTATGGGAAAGAAAATGTTTGACTGCACATTACTTACTATATATAACATATATGCGTTGTTCCTGTAATATAATTATATTCGAAGTAGATTTGTGACCTGGCGTAGATTAACTGGCGTAGATTCCATAGGGCTCCATCACTTGTGAGCGTTTGCGTAGGTAGAAATTTACGAGAATAAAAGTGAAAGATTTCTCTGGACGGTACAACGATAAGTTTCAATATACAGCTGCCACTTTTTAGTTGCCTTAACGAGGAGGAAGAAATGATTGAGGTGAAGACGGATCAACAGTCAATAACACATGAAGAATATGGGGCAGAACACTATCTGAGTAGATTAAGACAGGGAAACAGAATTGGCCATGACTTCAAAGAAGAAACTTTCCCAGCATTCGGCAGAAATTAAATTAAAGAATTTACTATAAAATTAATTGTTGAGCGACGGGAGCTTCAAATGGGTCCTCACAAATGGAAGTTTATTATTCAGCAGGAAAGTTAATTTTTATATTATTATTTTATTTGTAATGTGTCGTATTAATTATTCTTTTCTCTTAAGGTCCATCCTCGCGGACTTTAGCTTCGGTGTTGTATACTTCTGCAAATATGCCCGTTTATCGATATCCGATTTCCTCCGGTGTACTTAGCGGCTATTCCTCATAATATATCGACTATTTTGAGAATACGAAGACAATTTAATACAAGGAGGCTGGAAAAAAGTTAGTAACACAATCGATATTTAAATGACCACGTGCATTAAAACAGTATGTTAAATAGTGAATGCTTTTTCATATGTAGAAACATGCAAGAACCACCACATTACGAGGAACAAGAGGGTTTCCGTAATTAAAGTTCCAATTTCTAAAAGCTGTAGAAAGAGAAGGATTGCTCATAATGACAAATTTGAACATAGGGGGAAACGTCTCGGGAAAAAAAACACGAACATTTAACCAACAGATGGTGCTGTAAGCGTCTGAGCTTAAACGGGGTCGGCTACAAGTGACACGTGAATTACAGTACGACGGCTATGGTTTGTGTTGCTTGTTACACCAAACCGTTACAGTCAATGTGCATGACCGCACAAGTTCGGCAGTCAACAGTTGCGGCACTGTTAGCTACGTAATCCCATCCAACGAGCCACGATCGTACACATTGGATGGGAAAACCGATTTTTAACTGAGGCCAAAATCAGCGTGAAAGGCGAAATGACATCGGTTTGTAACTGTCGCGAGACTCGCGCAAGGCATGTGCAGTATGCTGTCTATCGTTTTCTACCACAAGTTGAAATCGAGAAACAGCATGTTCCACAACAGATATGAGTGTCTCGGGGGTGACATTCGGAATGCGTTGCGCAACACGTGCCTTCAGTTCAGATGCCGAACACAGCGTCTTTCAAATAACCATCAGATAGGAGTCACATGGATTAAGATCAGGTGATGTGGAAGGCCAGGAAAGGCCTCAGGAGCATCCACTTCATTGGCTCTGTGATGTGCAGAGGAGCACCATCTTGGTAAAAATGACGCTACCCACACATCCACACTGTTGAAGGGGTGGAATGATGTTGGTACGCGAAGACCCTCATAGCGTCTGCGAGTGACAATACAGGTAACAGGACCCGCAGGAATCGTCTCATTGAAAGAATATGGTCCCACGATAAACGACGCAGTCAACCTGCAACTTGCAGTAACCTTTGCGGAATGAAGTGTTACCAGTAGATGTGATCGCGCATTTTCCATTGCCCATCTCCTATAATCCTCGGAGATGCAACGGGTTTCATCTCTCCACAGAATGTACCATCATCATTCATTCTCCTCTTCCATAGGAGCAAGAAATTCCAGAGCGAACGTTTGTCTCATTGGCGGGTCACCAGGAAGCAGCTCCTGATCATGGATGATTTTGTAGGGGTAGAAATGGAGGTCGTTCGTGGATTTTATGCAATGTGCTCGCAGGCATGTCCAACATTCGAGCAATTCCACGTTCATTGCATATTTGCTCACCACCGCTCTATCCCTCCTGGAATGCTGTCGCCACATCTTTGATGGACGTCGGATCAAATGCTTTCCTGCCTCTGTAACACTGCACTTCAAAAAAACTCTTTTTTTTCGAATCTTGTAATGATTTTCTCCACAGCCATGGCAGATGTCGGAAAAATGCATTTTTTCATACCCTTGAGTGTCTATAATATCGGCGCGGCTACTGGCCCACAGTCACAGTTCTGGTAAAAGTGCTTAACCAGCAGCGCGCGATCCTTCGTGGAAACAGTAATGTTGGGCCCATCGGACGCACAATGAGGGACAGCCGTGTGACGTGCGTTCGTCATCGTGTATATTGATACTTACAGCGCCACCTATCAGTCAAATTTTCGTTAAATATTTGTTTTTGTTCAATGACGTTACCCCTGCATAAATACTATGCTGTTTCTTATTTGACGTCATACTGAGTGTGGTTCTCTTTCTATAGCTTCTAAAACAGAAGCTTTAACAATGGACACGTCATATAACATGATGAAATTTGCCGCAGTACAATGGTGGAAAGCTTCATCGTTGAATTTGCTTACGAATTTTAAAAGTGTGACGAAGAAGAAGTCCAGCAATGATCTAGAAACCTTTTTAAGACTAGTTCTCGCGCTTTCAACACAAAAAGGAAACGGTTGATTATGAGATACGATGTGGTACCGGAGGAAATGTACATTACAAAGGTAACCGTGAACGTCATCATTTTCATAAAATCGGACGAACTGTTCCAAATCTGTGCGCAGAAACTTGAAGGGAAGTAAAGTTTATCACAAATGGTAACCGTTTGAGATTCCTTGATTTGTTTGTGACCAAGATCTATTGTAAAACCCTTATTACAAGGGAAGAAAGATGGTGCTTCGAACTGTCTGGAGGCTGGGAATTGTCACCATTGTATTGTAGTCACCATTTAATTGAAGACTAGTACGTTAAATCAGTCTCGTAAATGGGTTTCGATAACGGCTAGTTCACACCAATCCAATTACTTCTACTCGTTAAATCGCGAGTAACGCAGAATCACTACTGATCCGAAGAACAGCGAGTCAGCAAGCGTGCGTTCAGATACGGTTTAGTTTGTGATTGACAGCCTACTACTGTGGAGTGTGTTCTGCTAGTTTATTCTTAATGCGAGACATGCAAATAATTAAAGGTGGAGCAATGTTTTACCTATTAAGATTAGGAAGAAGAGATCAAGTTTAAAAGAAGAAAACAAAACTGAACAACATAGAAACTAGGAGATAAAGGTATTGTTAAAAGAAATTTCCATGTAGACACATTCTTCTTAGAACTCTCGTAGCTGTATAGTCCAAATAATGCTTTTTCTCTCTAACAACGTTCAAAAGTTGCTTAAGTCTTGCATTTAAAAAAAGCTCGATATGTAGTCCAACGTACTGTTACTCATTTACAGGAAGTTTGTGCAAAAAGGAAGGGCGTTCTACAGTTTTGTAATTGGACGCGTTTTATTGTTAATGATACCTCTCTTTCGACTATGTGATGGACAATTCACATTCGATAAGTACTCGTGTCCCTCATACATGGTAAAATACTTGCCCGTCTTCATTACTCCATTCAACGACATCAAAATCCATCTTATCCGTACAGCGAAATAAAACCATCACTAATAGGCTCTAACAGGTGGACGTATGTAGTCACGCGTCACTGTTCAGTGAGTTGAGATCCGAAAAGCTTATTTACCATGTTATTTACTAGACTGAGACAGCGAAAACAATTTAATAAGGCATTCAAACAATAAAGTTTGTCTGACACAGCGTCTAAAATGAAATTAATGGGAGAAAAATCTCACTCGTTCGAAATAAACAAAGGTGTACGGCAAGGTCGTGGCCTACCTGCAATTCTTTTTAGTCGTGTTGTGGAAGAAACAGTAATAGTTTGAAATGCCAAACTGAATGAATATAAGACTTTACCAATAAGGTTGGGAAGAGGAGACAAAAGACTGGAATAAACTGTCATGTAATTGTAGATGACTTTCTCACACTTTCTAAAGATATGTGATCTGCTGTAATGTCAATTAATCCCTTAGAGAAAATGAAAAGGTGAGCTCGCTCAAGAGTTTCTGCAGAAAAATCCTATTTTTTTACACGGATATTAAGAATGCACAGAAGTTTCTAAGAACAGATTTTGGTAAAATTCAAAGGTTTAAAAAGTTAAATACATTGGGAATATAATCCAAGAAAACTGTTTGGAAAAGGCCGCTTAGAGAAAAGGATACGTAAAATGGCGGCTGCACATAGATCCAGCTAATCGTTCAGACTCTGAAGGCCCGAGAGACGTCAATCGACAGCCTTGTCATCCTTTGACATTCGCCGTCATGTGCATGCGATTTGCAGGAGCATGTGGTCATCACATCGCAGTCCCGACTGTTTTTCCGACTTACCAGATCTCGGCACCGTTACTTCTCATTCATGTAGATCCTCAGTTGTCATCACTACGTTAAACGCATCCCGTACCAGTCCTCTCACCAATATCTTGGTATAGTACCTGGAATCGAACTCGGATCCCTCGCATGATAGCCGTCTACTGTGACTACTCAGACTACGAAGGCAGTCAAATGGCATATAGAATAACTAAAGATATTTGAAACAAATAATGCCTGTCTAAAAACGCACAAATGGGGCTTTATAAATACTAGAAATGGGAAATTTTAGGAAAATATTAGGCCCACGAAATGTTATGGAAAATTGGAAATTACGATGTACTGAAGAAATTGTTCGAAACATAGAAAACATATGAAAAGTAATGAGAATAGGAATACTGGCTTTTTTTGGGCATTTACATCGAATGGAAGACAGTAGAGGCACCTAAAAGAGCTTTGAATATCAGTGGAATAAGAAGTGAACAACTAGATGGATTTCTGAAGTTAAAAAAGTTTTAGAGATAAGTAATAAAACAGTTGAAGGAATAACTGACAGAGAAGTGTTTACAGAAAAGGTATTGAATTTGGTTCAAATGGCTCTGAGCACTATGGGACTTAACGTCTATGGTCATCAGTCCCCTGGAACTTAGAACTACTTAAACCTAACTAACCTAAGGACATCACACAACACCCAGCCATCATGAGGCAGAGAAAATCTCTGACGCCGGCGGGGATCGAACCCGGCAACCCGGGTGCGGGAAGCGATAACGCTACCGCACGACCAAGAGCTGCGGACTATTGAATTTGGAAGGCTTGCAAAGTAGATCAACGAAAAATCCTGATCAGAGTTGGTCATAAGATAGGAAGAAAAGACGTAAGGAAAAGATGAAGGAGGGCTGGAAGAAAGTAAGAGAACAGTGGATCAGGAATCGAAATTGGAACGTGACTCTTAGATTGCCCATCCTAGAAGAAAAGATATATCTGAGTACCTACTGCATTACTGGTGAAATTTGAAGAGGTTCTAATGGTCTCATGTTTAAATTGTTTACTGTACACTAAAGTCTTTCTCTCATCGCGTTCTCCAGCCTGACGTCGATACCACCTGCAAAGATGGAGGCGTCACATGTTTGCCGTGGCGTTGCAGCGCTTTCCCTGCGACATAAAATCTGAGACGCGCTTCATGGAGGCCATCAGGGACCGGCGCTTCGGCGCGGCCGTAAACCTGCGTGACGTCTCCAGACGCCCCTCGTAACGCCGGCAAGAGTGCTTGCTGTCTCTGGGTGCGGCGCTGGCACAGCCAAACACGGCGATCAATGCGTTCCAACAGTCACCTGGCCCAAATGTTCAAAACTACATTTTATTTTATGGGAGGAACTTGAAACAGAAAGACGGATTTGACAACAGCTTCCCCAGCTTGGACCATTTCATTCATGAGATCAATCGTTTCGCTATCGTCATCATCATCATCGTCGTCGTTGTCGTCGTCGTCGTCGTTGTCGTGATATCTTCATCATCAAGAATTTGAGCTGCGTTGCTGAGTAAATGACTTCTCTAAAATTTAGCATGAGCGTCGGCGCTGTTGCTACGATATGTTTACTAATGCCATCTGCCCACTAGGCAATAGATTGTGATCTCCGTCTTTTGTTATCTTTTGGAATCCAGTAAAGAACAACCTTAACAATCAAAGTATAGAACAAAATACATACACTGATTAATGTCCATGTCCCAACAAATTACAAACACACGAAAGATAAGGAAGGAACGGAAATATTTTGGGAAGAGCTGGACCAAATGATATCAAACATCTCTGACATATGTACTAAAATCTTGCTTGGAAATTTCAATACAATAATTGGGTTCAGATGGTTCAAATGGCTCTGACCACTATGGGACTTAACATCTGAGGTCATCAGTCCCCTAGAACTTAGAACTACTTAAACCTAACTAACTTAAGGACATCACACACATCCATACCCGAGGCAAGATTCAAACCTACGACCGTAGCGGTCGCGCGGTTCCAGAGTGAAGCGCCTAGAACCGCTCGGCCACTGTGGCCGGCTAAAAAATTCGGAAAGAAAGAAAATATCACACTGTTCTCGGTAAATGGCCGGCTCATAAACTGACAAACAAGAATGGTCAAAGACTAATTGAACCTTGAATAGATCATGGACTTATTCTTGAAACTGTAAGATTTAAGAGAAGACCGCACAAGTTAATGGCCTGGAAATGCCGCAATGTTAAAATGGGGAAATATCAAACAGGCCATGTCGCAATGGATAAACAGTACCACAAGGAAATCTGTAACGTCGAAGTTCTTCGTGGGGTGGACACCGATTCAGATCATTACATTTCAAAAATAAAAATTAAGTTAACCACAAGAAATAAAAACAAGCCATCAAAATGCACTAGGAGGATAAAATATGACCCTATCTATTTAGTAAATAATGTTTTGTATTCAGAGAGATCCAAAACACTTCCAAGCGACGAACTGGGATAAATTATTGATTAACTGAAAACATTGCCGAAGAGATTGCCCCTCTCAGAACAAGAAAGAAACATGACTGATGGAATGAAGAATGTGATAAATCAATACAGAAAAGGCATAAAGCATGGCTGAATGACCAAAAACTGAAAATTCTCGAAAAGAGCTAACCATTGCCAGGAGACAAAGTCCAGGGAATCAGAAGAATCAAAAGAGACCATCGAAATTTCATAGGGGAATCATTCAAACAACATAAAACGAGAGACTATTCACGACATTCAGAAATTATTAGTCAAAGTATACTCCATCCACAGTATGATGAAAACTAAAAATGGAAAAATAGCGCACAATAATCAAGACAATGCCAACATTGTAGCTGATTACTTCAAAGAATTACTAAATGCCGAGGAACCAAAAGAATACCTAGATTTCGAACCACATGCAGAAAACAAAACACATCCTGAGAAGATTACACCACCCCATCTCAGTGAAGTGGTCGACGCAACTAGGTGGTTCAAGACCTACAAAGCAGCAGGGGAGAATCAACTGGTCGCAGAGCTGTGGAAGAACGCAAGTAAACAAACACTTCGGAACCTCCTTAAGTACATAGTAGGCATCTGGAATTCTGAAAAAAAAATTACGGAAGAGCGGTATACAGCTATAATTCACCCATTACACAGAAAGGGTGATTTATCGGATCCAAACAACTATCGGTGGATTTCGCTGCTTGATGTCACATGTAATATCTTGTCTAGAATTATCTGTACAATAATTCAGGAACAACTCGACCAAGAACTTCGAGAATATCAAGGAGGATTTCATCCTGGAAGAAGCTGTTCAGATCAAATTATCAGCCTTAAGCGGATCATGAAACATCAAAGGGTGAGAAAAAAGAAGTTGGTCACCACTTTTATCGACTCCAAGAAAGCATATGACAGTATCTATCGTGAGTAATTATTTAAAAATATAGCGGAATTTGGATTGCACCTGAAACTCGTTAAGAATACGAAGTCAAAAGTTAAATTCTGAGGAGAACAATCTGAATCTCGTTTCAAAAGACAGAAATGATGCCATCCCTCAAGGTTGAAACACCAGCCATTATACTGAATGATAACAAACAAATTAAAATTGTAAATAAATTCAAATATCTTGGAGTGGTTATAAGTTGGAATTGAAAGGAGGAAACGTTAGTAGAAAGCAGAACAACTAAACTGAAACAAGCGCAACGCCTCACCTGGCCAACGCACAAGAAGAAACGTCTCTTGATAAATGCATAACTCAGACACTATCACTCTGCTATCAAACCTGGAGCAACCTATGCCTGTGAAACACCGTTCAAGATGAACACCAAATCAACCACAGACAAAATACAGAAGGCAGACAGAAGAATCCTTAGAACAAGTATAAACAAAAAATACCGAGTAGAGAGCCAGTGGCGACTATTACCTAACGAAATTGTATTCCAGGAATATGAGTCATTAATTGACACAATGCGGAAAAGGAGGCTTGCTTTTTATCTGCCACATTTCCCGACTACCAGAAACCAGGCTACTGAAACAACTGTTCACCTACTTTTGGAAAAGTAAGACCACGAACAACTGGTTCAAAGAAGTTCAAGATGATTTAGACGAGTTAGGCTTGACAATGCAACAAATTGAAGGCAGAAAAGAGCAGAATATCCTGAAACACAGTGACACGACATTTAAAATAAAGACATTTACACGCAAAAAAAAAAAAAAAAACCTGATGATGAAAGGGCAGCCAGGTCGGAAAGGATGAAGAAAGTTTGGGAGCAGAAAAGGAAAGCCAAATCTACAACTGGTATTATGACTTAAATGTATATGGATTGAATAAAGTGCTCCAATGTGGGCGTAATATATGTAAATAAATAAATAACTTCTAAGTGTATCGATCACCCACTCGCCTGGCTACGAGACACGCCAATTTACAACACATTTCATTATAGTTCAATTACATTTTCCACTCGAATCCCTCCCCATATTCGTTTGTCTGTTCTCCTGTGACTCAGAGTAATTTTAGTTTCTATCTACCAATCGCAGCAAATCCGTCAGTTAGTGGATCTTGTATTACTGTCGGAAACCGAAACTGGTAGCTCAGATGATTGTAAACGGAACTTTTTCTCATGCACCGCAAGATTACTTTTGAAATATCATCTCATCTTTAGCAAACCCACTCCAGATTTTTTTGTGCTGCTGTAATTCCTGTCATTGTCTTCTACTGCCGTAAATACAAAAAGTCTTCAACTGATCCTAAGACTTCAAAGTTATTTGTACTGTTTTCATGCTGAGAATCTTATATTCAGACTTACTTAGGAACTCCATCATTTGGATGTTATAGACATTCTTCGTTTCAGTGTTTGCAAACATCATTTAGAACGAATTGCTGCCATATGAAAGACACATTTCACCTGTGTTTGTTTTATCCATACATCTTTCAGCAGTTTTTGTGCTACCTTCAGCGAGGTTTTTTTGCACTGGCAGGGATTAATGTGCCATTCTTTGAACATTGTACTACGGCTTCTGCTGCTGATGTCTACTATTGTACTCGAAGCGTTTAAACACTTATTTTGTTGTTTATTACCCAGGGGAACAATTTGTAACTTAATTTCTGTTGACTTCGATTCTTAGGCTGTTTTAGAGGTAAATGGACATGCTGATTCCAAAACTGTAATTAGTTTGTTTCCTATCACGTCAAGTTTTGTTTCTACAGTTGTTGCGCATGCGATTACGCTTCTGACAGGTAACTTGTTTTTTACAGAAAGCAGTGCTGCACTCTGTCGGCGAACCTTAAACCAGTGACGACTGGTTCAATTCCAATAGGCCATTCAGTTTTCTTGCATGAAAAATACGAAGACATAACACTGACGTGTTGCAATATAACTTGCACAAATGGATCATCTGTGTTGACCTTAAAATGGTTTTTTTTTTCCTTCTTGACAAGCAACGCGGATATACCAAGTATCCGTGTTTTCTGTGTATGTGGGACAGTGAGAAGCATTGAATGCAGTCAAAGTGGCCGCCAAGATCTGACCTGAAACCTGGTGATCTCAACATTGTAAACCATCCACTTGTCGACAGAGAAAACTTTATATTCCCGCCTTTGCATATAAAACTAGGTCTCATGAAGCAAACTTATTAGAGCTCTGTCAACTGAAAGGGACTGTTTTAAGTACATCGTTTCGTCATTTCTTAGCTTGTCATATGAGAAGATGAAGGCTGACGTCTTTGATGGGCCACAGATTCGGCAACTTATTAAAGATGAACGTTTCACAGAAACAATGACCGCATTTGAAAAGAATGCTTGGTTGGCATTCAAAAGTAATCTCAAGGACTTTCTAGGAAATACACGAGCCAAGAATTACGTCGATATTGTTGAACAACTCTTAGGGAGCTTTAAATAGCTTGGCTGTAACATGAGTATCAAACTAAGCAGTTTGATACTCATGTTACGTAGCCATCTTACTAACTTTCCAGAAAATCTTGGTGCTGTTAGCGATGAACAGGGTAAGCGATTCCACCAAGATTTGATCATTGAAGCAAGGAGCAAGGTAGATAGGATGTCGGTATGACGGCTGCCTACTGTTGGAGCATCGAGCGAGAAAGTCACCAGATGGAACATAAAAAGTTATAAGCGAAAATTTGTACCCTAATATGTTCGTTCTTATTATTTGTATGAACACAATGTAACTTTGAATATTATAATAAACTTTGAATGAATAAAATATTCTAGTATTCTACTACGTCTGGTTAGTACCCACTTTATTTTCCTCTGTATGCCCAGTTTTAATCAATTTTAGGGTAAAGAGAGAGTATGCTGTAGCTTAAAATCTTTACTTGATAGAGAAAAACTGTTAACAGTTTTGAATTCAGAGGCCAAAAATTAGTTAAGAACAAGTCGCAGATCTAGGACAACTAAATGGCTGTTCCCCAGTGTTATCGTTGGTCTAACAGTTATACAAGCTTGTTTTCTTGTTTAGTCACGAGAACGTAAAGTCCTGCCTTCATTTTATATTTTGCTTGTTATTGTACGAGAGGAGTTCATGAAGCCAATTACATGCTTTTATAGCGGGCTAAATAACTTTTATTTAATATTGCACTACACTTCAAAGTGACGCAGATCAGTGACACTATTTTTCAGGTCAGCAAGTTTCTATAAACAACGGTCGAAACTTCCTACCGATCGTTCAATTGCTCGGCAACAGAAATGCACGCCTCAGTCACAACCACTCGAGCACTCGAGAAACACTGTGCGAACGCTCTCATTGTTCGTGAATTCCCTCCCAGATGTTCTTTGAAGTTACCGAAAAGTTGGAAGTCGTATAGTGCAAGATCGAGCATTCTCGTCAGCATAACCCAAGTCTGCTGCGTTAATCAAATTGTTGGCCCCTATTCGTTATGGCGGGCCGCCACTGTGCATTCGGCCCACATGGCGCCAGAATATGGCGGTGGGGCAGAACCTTCTTGTTATAAAATTAAATACGGGGTGTTCAGGAATAATTCAGCCAATTTCATAAGATTTTTCTAGCATACGAACGAAGTTAGACACTTGGGTTGAGTTTTACTTACGCTTCGAACCTAAAACTTTACTTTGGTATCAATTGTCAGTTGCCGATTCACGTGGTTGCCGATCGATATCTCCCAGGTGGAGCCACCTCGCATGTTTGTAGATGACGCTGTGTGTCGAGAAATTGCTAACACAGCCACATTAGGCGTTTTGCGTTCTCTGTTTCACCAGCAGCTGCTCACTGAGCAGAGAAGGTACCGGTATCGCAGTGCACTGTTGTTCCACAAGGTCGCCTGACCTCACGGTAAGTGATTCTCTTTTGTGACGGTTTGTGAAAGGCTCAGTCTACGTGTCTCCCCTTCCAGTATCTTGGGGTGAAGTACAACGCTGCAAAGCAATGGCAGCAAGTGCAGTAGTTCCAGAGATGCTCGCAAAAGTATGGAACTGCACTGCACAGCACAATTAGAAAGTCACTTTTTCTAAATCCTGTAAGTATCTCCTTTCGTGACAAGGATGTTTGAAATTTGGCTCAAAGATACCTACAGAACTCCTCTGTAACAGTTCAAAGTTTTGGCGCCCAGCGGCGTTTCCCTAGATCTCGCTTGAAACAGGAAAGTGTCGATACATGCATGTGTCGACGCCCTGCTTTTGCACCTTTACAGATGAAGGTTGTAGGTACCTTTGAGCCAAGCCTCAAACTCTGGCCTCGCAGTGAGACAAAATTACGATATTTCTAAAAAGAGTCCCTTTAACTGTGCCACGCAGTGTATTTTGATTATTATCTCGATATTTGTCGTGCGCCCGAGCAGAGCAGATTAAACATTTACAAAATGTTAATGAAGACTTTGATCTCAAACGTAAAGTAATTGAAAGTGTAGCTCGAGGCTGAGAGTGGAGGCATGTAGAAGATATACTCCTGTAAAATTGTAAGGCTGCATAGGAAATAAAGCTTTTTAGTCCTTTGGCTACGTTAAAATTCATCCCATGTTTCTATCCTCAATCATGAAGAATATTTGTCCTGTGAAATCGTATTGATAATCCTGTAGCACACTATACAACATCATAGGAATACTTTAGGCACCAGAGAAGCAGTTCTGAAGTTGCGTTTACTAAGGGAAGGAAGACTGAAGAAAAATCAAGACACGCTCGTAGAATGTCTCGACGTAGAAAAAACGTTCGACAATGTAAAATGGTCCAAGATGTTCGAAATTCTGAGAAAAATAGGCTACGCTGCATTGAAACACGACTAATATGCATTGTCTCCGAGAACCAGTACTGAGCGATGCGACTGGAAGACAAAGTAGGGAGCAACAAAGGGATGCACTCTTCCGCCCCTACTGTTCAGTCTATACATCGAAGAAGCAATGACGGAAATAATAGTCGAAGACCGGGATTAAAATTCGGGATGAAAGTATACCAACGAGAAGATTCGCTGATGACATTGCCATCATCAGTGAAACTGAAGAAGAATTACAGTTCATGTTAAAAGGAATGGTCAGTGTAATGAACACACAATATGGGTCGAGAGTAAAACGAAGAAACGCAGAACTAATGAGAAGAAGCAAAAATGAGAATAGCCATTAGTTGACAAAAATTGGTGATGACGACGAAGTTACGGAATTCCGTTACCTGAGAATCAAGGTAACCCGTAAGGGACAAAGCAAGAAGGCCTTAAAATGCAGGCAACCACAGGAACGTGGGCATTTCTCGCCAAGGAAAATGTACTGGTATCGAACATAGCTCCTAAATTGAGGAAGAAATTTCTGATAACGTATGTTTGAAGCACAGCGTTGTAGGTAGTGAAACATGGACCATGGGAAAACCAAAACGGAAGAGAACCGAAGCATTGGAGATACGATGCTGCAGAAGACTGTTGAAAATTAAATGGACTGATAAGGTTAGTAATAAGGAGGTTCTTCGCAGTGAAACGTCCCCTTTGAACAATTTTATAAATGACAATTCTAGAAAACCTGTACGTTATTTGATTTTCAAACAGCTGAGCAAAACTGAACGTACTCAGACATTCACTAAACTGACACACAATATTTGTAGCGCAACGCAATCTGACTTTCAATAATCCCTACAAAAGAATGGCCCTGACTAACAATAACCTATGCGTTTCACAAATCGCTTATCTCACAAAAATCTTGGTTACTCGAACTACTGCAATACAGCAAGCGCCACTACTGCCAGCTAAATAAAAGATTCAAACTACGGAAGGCACTAACTACTGATAGGCATAGTTAGCAAATCAAAGATTTTGATAGAGAACAAACAATGTATTTACCTTAATAGCCATCAAAAGTCATAATATATATATATATATATATATATATATATATATATATATATATATATATATCAGTACTGACATCCAGTCTTGCAAATTTATTCTTTCTGATGGACACAAGTCCAGATCGTCCGCTCTTAAAATTCTGCCATCTCTCTCCCCACATCCACCACTGCTGGCGCCTCACCTCCAACTGCGCAACGCTACGCGCTGTTAACATCCAGCTGCCGCTGCCCAACACTACAATGGCAGACAACAATGCAAACTAGCCACAGACTGCACACAGCACAGCCAGTGATTTTCCTACAGAGCGCTACGTAACGTTGCCAATAAGAAAACATAAACAGCCTACTTACAGCAGGGTCGACGAAGGAACGAATACTTGGAAAATCACTGATTATCAACGCTGGGTTAAACCAGTCTCTTTTTTATCAGGATATTTCTTAATATTATTGCACCTCATTGTGCAGCTATTGATGTTTCAAATATTGCATAATACTTACAGTTGAAGAGACCGTATTTTCAAATGATATATCCTGGGTGGGGCTGCCCTGAATACAAAGTGTTCTCTATATATTGGTAACCCTGAGGAGAAGAAAGGACAGGACGATTGGACATATGTTAATACATTACGTGATAACCTCCATAATACTAGTGGGAGCTCTAGTTGGCGAAAACTGTAGAGGAAGACAGGGTGTGGAATGCATGCAGCAAATAATTGACAGCGTAGGGTGCAAGGTGTGTTCTGAGACGAATAGGATAGCAGGACAGCGCAGGAGAGAAAGTCATCGCAGGTCGCATCACACCAGTGCGAAGACCGATGTCTCAAAAAAAAAAAAAAAAAAAAAATTAAAAAAAAATAGTGTCAAATCAGCGTAGAGGACTAGAAGATGTGAGAAACTGTATAAAATATTCTAAGATAAACATTATCAGAATACAAAAAGTAACAGCGTTACTTGAGACAATGTAATAAACCTATTAATTATGAAAATAAAATAAATTTCGTAAATGAGTCCGCGATGATTGTGGATTTTTGGGAATAAATCCATCTAGATAGCTTAATACATTTTCAAGGTTATAACGACATTTAGGCTACTCGCATCGTCAGACGAAAGATTAGCAAACGTAAAATAATGTCCATTGTCAGACTGAATAAAACCTATGACATAGGTTTCGTTGAATCCAACAACGAATACTTTTTAGTTTATTTTTTCCGATTGTGGCAGTAGCTGAAACGCCACTATCAACAAAGAAAAGCACCGAAGGATCGATCGCGAGACTGAATGCCGCCTCGTGGAATTGTAGTCGGGCGATTCAGTAATGAAAGTATATAAGCGGAACAGACATGAGCGAGGAATCATTGTAGTGTTAATATGCATCGCGAACGGCCGAATCCACTTGACACAAGAGACTTGATAAAGAGCAGATGGTTACGACTTGGCACTGAGGAGCGGTCGGCTGCTCGCGTGTTACTGTCATCATGTATGGAAAATGGCTGACGGGCAGTGAAACCACAATTAGGAGACAATATGACGGACGATCACGACTCATAACAGATCGTTGAGGTCGGAGGCTTTCCCAGTCTGTAAAAGTAGGATAGATGACTGAAAACATGCTCCGTGTCATGGACGCAGCTTTGGGGAGGAGGTTGTTGGTGGGTGGGGGAGGAGGGTGGGGTAGGAGCAGTATTATCTAATGGAGTACATTCACTTAGACATCCAAGGGACCACTGTAGTAATTAAATGAACCATGACAGCTGCGGACGAGGTGAAATTGCGGATCACCTGCATCTCGTCTAGCTTGATGCATTCCCCGACAGCGATGACATGTTCTAGCAGGATAACTAACCACGTCATAAGATGAAATCGTGCAACAGTGTTTTGAGGATCATGATAGTGAACAAGTATTGTTCGTTTGGCCACCAACTTCCCCTGATCTAGATCAAATGGAACACCTCTGTGACAATATCGGATGCCTGCCTTGCGCCTACAAACAATTGACTGGTAATTTACCGGAATTTCGTGACTTGTGCGTAGGCATGTGGTGCCAATTACCTTTAGGAACCGACCGAGGACTTACCGAACCCAGTCCACCCAGAACCACTGATGTACTGCTATTATGATGATGATGAAGATGTCTGATTTGTAGAGCGCTCAACTGCGCTGTCATCAGCACCCGTACGCGGTCGCAATTCATACACAGCCCAATTTTTCTACACGGTCCATTCTAGCCACTGTCACAAATGATGATGATGATGATGATGAAATCATGAAGACAACACAAACACCCAGTCCTCAGGCAGAGAAAATCCCCAACCCGGCCGGGAATATGCTGCTATTATAAACAACGCTCTATCAAGCTGATAAGCATATTGTTTTGGGTCACGAGCGTATCTTAAGCGACCTAGGCGCCTTTGTTCACAAAACTCCCACAAATAATAGCCGAACGCCCATAATGATGTCATACAGTATGCCGAAAAACAAAAATGAATAAAAGGCATAAGGCGGCCAGACTGGACTCGTTTAATTAAGTTCCACTTGGGAGGTTAAAAGAGACCATGACTCTTGTTTAATGAACTGAAATGTTACCCCTTTATATCAAATCTGAACTACATGCGAGTAAACGCAGTCTGACTCAGTTTATTAAAGTTGTAGAGTGGCCAGGAATTCCGCAAAGGGCAAAGGCATAGAAAGAGGAGTTAACCAGAATTAACCAAGACAAAAGCGTAATTAGATTCCCTGCTGTATCACTCACACATTTACTAACTATATAGGGAAAAAAATTATCTTATAGGTAAAATTTATGCAGGGGAAATGTTTTTGGGATCTGTACCCCGCGATACTAATAATCCGCAAAACTCTGAACTTGTGTGGTACCAGAAATTATCTCGATGACTTCGTCTCCCCTGATACGTGTTTCTAAGTTCCACAGCCACATAGACTTCTCTGCATAGTTGAAATTTGGATTTGTTGATAAAGCAAGCTACTTCGCCCCAGCTTTGAATCCAGTTAAATGAAGTGGGTACATTTTAAGAACGTTGTCCTTGAGTGAACACATGTGGATGCAAGAAACACATGAAAAAATTCATTAAAGACAGACCCGCCAGGAGGAATATTCGTTCCTAAGGGCACAACTGTACGCAAATCTATCAATATCCAGGTATAGGATAATGTAATTCGTGTGTAAATATAATTCAAGGGACCACGTGCCTTTACATTCCCATTGGGGATACAACGCACAAATCAAAATCGAAGTGTACTGTTATTAATTCCTTGAAATTTGTCTTCCGACTGTGTGGCCGAGCGGTTCTAGGCACTACAGTCTGGAACCGCGCGACAGCTACGGTCGCAGGTTCGAATTCTGCCTCGGGTATGGATGTGTGTAATGTCCTTAGGTTAGTTAAGTTTAAGTAGTTCTAAGCTCTAGGGGACTGATGACTTCCGCTGTTACGTCCCATAAGGCTCAGAGCCATTTGAACCATTTGTCTTCCGAGTGGAAGAGCATTGAGATAAATCACTTCAAACCTCGGATGACTAAATTAGAAACTGACATTGATCACCTATAACCGTAACTCCATCCAAAAAGACCGCCGTATCGTCCTCAGCCGACAGGAGTCACTGGATGCGGAGATGGAGGACCATACGGTCAGCGCACCGCTCTCCCGGCCATTGTCGGTTTTCGCGGTCAGTGCCACTACTTCTCATTTAAGCAGCTCCTCAACTGGCCTCATAAACGCTGAGTGCACCCCACTTTGCCACAGCGCTCGATAGACCCGGACGGTCACCTATCTGAGTGTTAGCCAAGCCCAACAGCGCTTAACTTCGGTACTCTACAGGGAACCAATGCTACTACTGCAGCAGGGCCGTAGGAATACTGGTCCCTATGTCTCATAAAAAAGTAGAAAGCACGAACAAATACGTAACATTCAACATGCCAAATATGACTGTAAAATATATTGTGAACAAAAACTTAATTTTGCGTGATCAGAAAGGTCAAGTAATTTAGAATCATCCAAGTGCAGCACAAATGTGAAACCAGTAGTAATCCCACAATAACGCAGCACGAAGTAGCCTCAGCAGGCCCGTTCCACTGTAAAGAGTCAAAGCGTGTATACAGCGAGGAAAAGACCCACATATCAAGCCCGATCATGGTAGCAGAAAAAAAATCTGTGTGCCTTTGTGTGCTGGCCACGAGGCCTCCCAGAACGAACACTACCCATTAGCTTTCCTACTGTCCAGCTCCAGTCAAAATTTGCACGATCTGTCAAGACGTACCTGGCAGAGATTTACTGCTCTAGCAGACAGGAAGCAACAAAACTTTGAGGCTGGAAAGTGACTCCTAGAAAACAAGATGTTCCCCGTAAAATCAGACGCATTTCAAGGCGTAAATATTACGAAGTGCCTTTATTTCAACGTTTTTGCTGACTCTGATGGACGTCGCGGAAGCCTCGCTGTTCTAGCTATAGCTTTGCTCTTCTACTTGCTGTCAGGGACGTGGCGAGGGGTTGCGAGGGGAGAGCGCACGCAACGGCCGGCAGAGCTCTGGTGCGTCCGGAGGGCCACCTCTCAACGAGGATTACCACCCCCACATTTGCATGCGACGCACGCTCGTGAAATGTTGGAGTGGCACGCCCAGCTTTCAGCGAGCAGAAGGAGCAGCCTGGTCAGCTCACTCCTTCCTGCCGGAAGAAAAAGGTCCGAGGGCCGGTGGGACGGGGGGAGGGGGTGAGGGAGCGAGGTAGTAACAGGGGGGCGGGGAGAAGGGTGAATGTTATTCCAGAAAGCTACAGCGCAGGAAGCAGACAAGAAGGCCAGAATGCCCGGCAATATTTGCGACCGGCCTCCGGCCGTCACGTTTGCCAACAACACACCCGGCTGGCGGGGGCCGAAATTGCGATCGGCGTCGCTTCGTAGGCCACTCAGCGTCAGGGGTCTCACAATAAGTTCCGCCCGCCCGTGAGAGTGCGTGAGGGTCCGCTTTTTCAGTACAGCTCGTCGGTTGTGATGACGGGGGTACGGAAACCGACTGTGGCAGAGTGCTTACGCGTCTTCTCGACGATGAACGCCATACGCGCGCCACGTTTGTGCTACACTGCGTGTTTTCCCCAATACCATGTTGAAGCAAAGGCATAGTAGGATGTTCTGACCTCCGTGAAACACGCA
This sequence comes from Schistocerca serialis cubense, assembly GCF_023864345.2. Lineage (NCBI taxonomy): Eukaryota > Metazoa > Arthropoda > Insecta > Orthoptera > Acrididae > Schistocerca > Schistocerca serialis. The sequence continues at coordinate 421,517,550 of NC_064645.1, forward strand.
CTGAGTTTTGATGGTCGTTCTTTCAGAAAGGGTAACTGATCTACATTGTGAAGATGATGTGACACTAGAAAAAATCCTAATTGTAAAACTGGTAACAGGAATTGTCGTTGTCACTGATTTTGAAACAAAACTGACTGTATACTATAAAGAGCAGAGGCGGCCAAACATTCGCCATACGAGGCGTGGTCTGGTATCGTGTCTTTCTTGCCTGGCTGCACATTTCCCCCGCCGCCAAAGCACGCTGTGTAAGCGTGAGGAGGGAAAGGGGGGGGGGGGGGGGTAGGAGAGGGAGATACTGAGTTCGGACCACATTTAGATCGCAACTCGGTCGCACTGCATACGATTTGTTTTTATATCTCGTAATTCTCAACAATATAGATCACAAAGAGAAAACCAAAATTTCGGTATTGTTCTGTTATCTTTTGGCACACCAAAGACGTAATAACATTTTTACCTGGTGTAAACTGTCCGCATACAGACGGCTGCACGCAATTTCACATATTTTAGCACTCATGTTGCCTTGTAGTCATGACTTACTTAATTCCATAATCGAAAAAAGCCTTTCGTACACTATATATGGATATAGATATAAATAACACAACACATTCGTTTACTCTACCAGTTTTGGTTCAAAAAATGCAGAATTTGTTACGGGACATTGTGGAGTATCCCTTCCTCAACTCCTATAGTTCCATGAAGTGCCAATAGGTGGCGGTAAGATAAGTAGCCTTCAAAGTGGCGTCTGTAACGGAAGTGCGTTCTAGGGAAAGAGCTGACAATCAGTTCCTTTTGGCGAAAAGCAAGAGCGTCGTCGATATTTATAGGCACTTGCTATATGTCTGCGGACGCCTAACTGAATAAAAGCACACTGAGTCGTGGGGTGAGGCACCTTTAATCATTGCAACAACGTAGTGCAGAAACATGGGTTCATCACTTCGAACTGGAAACAAAAGGGCAATTCATGGAGAGGTGACACACCAAGTCCCGTCCGAAGAAAATATTCAAAGCCGCTCCCTTATCCAGTAAAATCGTGGAGACGGTCTTCTGGCACTTTGGTGGAGCTACTCTGTTTGATGACCTCCCTCATGGTGCAACGATCAACTCTGAAGTGTACTGTTCTACGCTCAGGAAGTTGAAGAAACGACTTCAGCGTGTTCTTCGACACAAAAATACAAACCAAATGACAATCCAAGTCTTCGCACCCGATAGACGCTCACAAAACATCATTCGACTGCTGTTCCTTATGCATCCTAGAGCCTGAATCTCAAACCTTCCCGCTTCCATCTGTTTGGTCCAATGCACACCGCAAGAAGTAGAACGTAGAAGATGGGGAGGTTATTCATGCAGCAAGACGTTGGCTTCGACGTCGACCATTAGAGTGTTAGCATGGAACCATACACATCTTGTCAGTAAGATGGCATAAGGCCGTAGCACTGAACGGAAATTACGTTGAAAAATAGAGCTTTATTGCTAGAAGAGTGGGTAATAATATAATGTATTGGAATCACGAATAAAACAAAGCTAATTACAGAAAAATATGCGTTGCATTAGTTATTTAAAGGCAGTCGTATTTTAGCACGTTTCCAACTTCTTCACGGAGACCTGGAAACTGTTGTCAAGGAAAGCAACGTAGACGTCTTGGATAGCTTTAATGTAAAAGAATTTCATAAATTGGAATTACACTGCAGATCATATGTTGAAAATGCACATGCACAGCGCGCTTTCAACTGAAATGGAAAATGGTCTTGAAAGCACTTCGAAAATAGATGTAAGAGTGGTAGCGTCTGCAAAACATTTAGAAAACTATCCATGTAATTCTTTCAACTCCGTAAAGACATCTTCAAAACTAGCATTTTCTATAACGCCCGAGAGCTTAGGGTAACGGACTGTGTTCGAATTTATCCCTTCGACAATGTGACTTTCTTTTTAAACGTATTTCCATTAAACCAAAAATAAGTTGTTCCCCAGCTTTCTGTGATTTACTGTGAGCAGTGTGCCGTCAAGTCCACGTAAAATACGAGACTTGCAACCCCTTTCTGAAATTCTAATTTTCGTTCCTGCTTACCTTTTTGCTTCGTAACGTCAACAATAGTCGGTTTAAATAAAAGAAAATTTTACTAGGCATGCCCCTTTACTTAACCAATGTATTTTGCATACATATAAAGTTTCTGTACTCTTCGTTCAGTCCATCGAAAACTGTTCCAAATGACAATGTGGTAATTCTTGTGACTTCAGAAAATTAATTATTCGTGTCGCAACTTCCATCAAGACAGAATGTCAATCACACACTATTCAGCCATCTAATTCGCAAAGTGTTATTTTATTGTGCAACCAGCTTCGGCGATATCTTTCCCGATCTTCAGGGTCCATGACCGACGTGTAGGAAGATTCCAACCTCAATTCCGGTTAAAACGGGAGCCGTCATTCAGGGACTGTTATCTGCAAAATTTGGATACAGCGATCACTTCAAACATCATCTGCCGACCGGAACCGAGTGGGCCGTGGCGACTGGCGGTGTTCTACTTGCATCGCTGATATCGATATTCGGCTGTCTTGCTACCTTTGACTGCCCTCCCCCCCCCCCGTCCCGTCCCGTGGTTTTCCGGGTGAAAGTGTGACGAGAGTCTCCGGTCGGCCGGATGTACGGTGCCGACCATTGGGCACCTTGACGTCCAAAATTGTGGTGGGTGCACCGTCTCACGCTGAACAGCTTCCCAGCTCGTAATTTGCAAGCTCCAAGTTACGTATGACTTTTATTCTGTGTTCAACTAAGAAGATTGTTGAAACTTATTGTGGCATAGGTAGCTGCCGGAGATGGTTCTGAACTTGGTTCCACAGTGGCTATTTTAAGAAGGCTGATGTTCCTCATTCCGTTTCTCATCATCAGTGGAGTGTGCGTTTTAAGTGGTTTTCATGCAAATTTTAACTTGTTTTAGGACATACTGACCGCTTTGGGACTGGTTGCGGTTGTGTGCGCGCCCGGCAGCCAGAGATAATGGTTTAACCATTTGTCGCGGCAGGATTTGGTATGTTTATTTAATGTTGAAAGTGCCTTAAGGCAACTGGAAGTGATCTCTAAGTTTCCTGCTAATTTACTGGGAGACGGGTAATGTTAGAGCATTGCTCCACAAGAATTTGGGGGCAACCTTATTATATATTCCAGTGTGGCTGTGATTTGACCTTGTTTTCATTGCCATCTATTTGTGCGGCAGGCCATTTGTTAAATCTGCTCGTTTCTTGGCGTCGGTGCGGTTATGTATTCTTGTCAGGACCTCTCATTGTGAGGACGGTCGGACTATATATAAATATATGCCGCCTCCTAGTGAGCCTGTGCACAGTCAATGGGGAGTGATCGCTCGTATTTCCAGCCGGCCGTAGCGTTATTGCTTCCAAATACTGCCGTGGGCCTTAACGCTGTTCTCTAAAGTTAAGTGCAATTTGGGAATCATTCTGAGTCATTATGTCCGTTAGTTAAGTGAGACCACATTGTTAATATTAGCAGTTCAGTTTTATTATCACCCATATTCAGGAAATTCTTCCTCCTGCCTTGCCAGCAAGACAAACGTTCCTTCTGGAATTTCTTGCTCAATTGAAAGTGGAGAACGAATGGTGAGGGAACATTCTGTGAATAGGCGAAGCCCATCCGATTTCCAAGGATTTGTCAATACGCAGAATTACAGAATATGGGTAATGGAAAATTCACACGCACATCAGCTGGTAACACTTCATTCGAAATGGTAAAGGTGTGATGTGGGTTTGCGGCATCTTTTATCGTAGGGCCATATTTTTTCAATGAGACGAGTCCTGCGGCTCCTGTTACCTGTACTGTCATTCGCAAACGCTATGAGAGTCTTCGCGTACTAACGTCATCCCACCCCTTCAACATTGTGGATGTGTGGGTAGCATCATTTCTACCCAAGATGGTGCTCTACACATCCAGAGCCAATGAAGCGGCGCAAAATATGATTCTTATTCGTTTTTATGTAACTCAGTTAAAGTGAAGATTTGTATATTGCATCATTAACAGGGCAAATGCCCGAATTGAAGTTTATAATAAAGTCTGCTTTGAGTCAAATTACAACTGTAAAACAATTGGTAGAGCACTTGCCCGCGAAAGGCAAACGTTCCGAGTTCGAGTCTCGATCCGGCACACAGTTTTAATCTGCCAGGAAATTTCATATCAGCGCACTCTCCGCTGCAAAGTGAAAATCTCATTCTGGAATCAGAAGCTTGTCCATCACTAGTGATGCCGGGCTTCCTATTTCCTTTAAACAACTGTGGTGAGATTGTAATTTTTGATTTTCTAAAGAATTGAGTAGTACCACGGTTCATCGAGGTTGGAATCTTTCTACTCTTCGGGCAGTGGGTCTGAAGAGGCGTAATGTATCGCCGATGCTCGTAGCCCAACAAAATAACACTTTGGAAATTAGACGGCTAAAAGATGTTTGATTTGTCATTCTGTTCTCTACAGCCCAGGTCCCACAACCATGGACTTACAGGGTTTCATCAAGTGTTGTATGCACGCGAATTTAGTGCAAACGCGCTTCTTCATGCACAGAAGGATGACTCCCGTTTGTCGATCGCTGTTATTTTGTACTCTTTAGTCCTGACTTAATCCTTGAGTTATTTGTGCTTAGAGTTGCAATTTCGTTTCATAACAAATCTTTTGTTCCCATGGATTATGCGACTGTATAGTAGATATTGAGGATTATTATTATCATCTTCTGTCATTCCCATTCATTTTTGAAGAATTGTGGCGATAGATTTCTAGAGTGGCTCTTTTTGCGCAAACAGCATCTGGTCCTGTGAAGCGCGATAAATTAGGACAGGGTAACCAGCGGTGACACCTCGATTCTGTCGAACTGAACAACATCATGAGGACCGAGAGTGCTCTACAGCAATATCTAAATGAAATCTTGGGTTGTGCCGAGCAGTTTCGAGACGGATCGAGCATCGACCTGCATGCACTCCAAACATCATGCTCGGGTATAGTTTGGCACGCCATGGCCGACCCTGAGACAGAGGTAGTGGGTATGTGGAAACGTACTATGGTTCCTAAATTGCGGTAACAAATAGAGATATAGACACCACAAAAATGGTAAGACTTTCGTCGCCAGTTGTTGGGAAACTACTGGCTGACTTCAGGTTCTTCGGCCGACAATGTTTGATAATTTTTCTGACGTTTCGCAAGCACGAGCGCCTGTCATAATCAAAGCTCCACCACTAGCAATGGAAGGCGAAGCTATCACAATGCTAGCCACTCGTGCTGGCGAAACATCAGAAAAATCGTCAAACAAACGTCAGCCAAGAAAGCAAGACAGAAGCCAACAGATAGGGCACTGTTTTTATTTTGCACTGCAAAGCGGTAGCTTGCATTTAAGTGTGAGGGGAAGTGAGTGAGCCTCCATCCAGCCAAGAGTGCGTAGGCAGCTATAGCTAAGTGTCTGGTGGACGCCCTAGTCCAAGTGACTCGTTATGTTTAACTGGTACTTTACTTTGAAATATCAATCGTCATTCATTTCGCTAATTAACAGCCACATACTAGAGATCTTGTATACCACAAAGAGGTATTCCTCCAAAGGAGCTGCTCTATATGCAGATTACCCAGGGCGGGCAAAGCACTGGCTAGCATGTGTGAACGAATTACAAGCAGCTGCGGTCCAAGTACAGCGTCAGTCAGCAAACACAGTCATAAGACAGAGCTGTGTGCAAACAGACCAGACTGAGACACTTCATAAATGGCAAGCATTATTTATTTGCTGTTATCTTCTAGTTTGTTATCCAGGTTCTAACACAGACCAAAATGTTGCACATAATTTATTAGCATCAGAACGGTGCACGAAATTTATCAGCATCAAAATTCAAAACTGTTAATGTTTCTTAGTACTGTGATATCCAGCGAAAGAAAGTAAAATAAGTAGATAATAACTGACATAGACCACTAACTAATGGCGTTTATGTAAGAGATAGACTGGGTAAATTGTGTTGTATAGAGACTCCCAAAATTTCTCCTCTTTACCAGAAGAGGCAGAATGGTATTTTGTATAGTTGGTGCCTCACAATTTGTAAATATTTCTAAGAGGTCGTGTTTCAGATCACAAGTTTTGATCAAACGTTCATCATAAAGTACTGCCAATTTATTTACATCAGCCTTTATGGTAACTTCCTTACTGCGGCGTCAAAAATAAAATTAGAACATTCTAAGAAATTGAAGATATCACAAGGGAACTTAAAAGTAACACAATACCTGGCCAAGATAATTTTGTTACAGAATTATACAAGCACTCTAGCGATAATATGATTGCATGCCCAAAAAAAAAAGAGTTAAAGAAATCTGGGAAATAAACACCGTGGCCAGCTAGACGGATATTTGCGATAATGAATTCCATACATAAAAAGCGAGAACAAACATATTGTGGCAACAATGGAGGAATTTCCCTCTTAACGGTACCGTTGAAGGCAATTTTAAGCAGAGCTGAAAGAATACTTGGTCCACAGTAAGGGGAGTATCAAGGAGGAATCAAGAACAGCAGGCAATGAGTAGGACAAGGCGTAAACTTAAAACACATCTTAGATGTGATGACATTTTAAAATTGTATTCAAATTTTTAAGACTGTTTAGAACAAATAAAAAATAAAGAAATAATTAAAACAACTTCATGTAGCACATAAAAAGTAGAATTTATGGAAGAAGTGTCAGAAAATATTGAAACAGTGTCACGAGTAAGACAATGAGGTAGCTTGTCGCCCTTACATTTTAACTGTGCTTTAGAGAAAGTGGTTAGAGATTGTAGCAAAGCGATAATACTACAAGAAGTCTTAGGAAGAAAGCCAAAGGAGATCACTGTTGACTGTCAAGAACTTGGAGGTGGCGTTTATTATACACTCACTTTCAAATGCGTGAGAACATTGCAGAACTAAAACTTCAAGCAGCAGAAGTAGGATTACTAATAACATTTGGAAAAACACAGTTCATGACAAGCATCAGTAGTGCACTTAAAAAGCTTCATAACTAACAACGCAATATTTAAAGTGGACTGTTTTAAATATCTATAAGAATGGATATCAGACAGTGTGAAGCAACAAAATACAGCAATACAGGCTAGAGTACATAAAATACAGAGGGCCTTTCCAATAACAAGAAACATATACGCTATGTTTTCACTAACAAAACATTATCCCGTAATATAAAACAGTTGTCAGACCAGGAGCCCTCTCTGCTATGCAGACTATTAAACTGATTGCGATAGGAGAGCTTGAAAAATTAGAATAACACTGACGAGTGCGAGCTGCGCTTCCGCTCTGAAGTACACTACAAATTTAAATGTGTACATAGATAGTTTCATCTTCTGGTTTTGATGAGTGAGTCTGCATAAAAATAGGTGACATTAATGGCTGTATATTTTGATTACATTGACTTAGAAGCTTAAATTTCGTACACGGGTAAGGGACTGTAGACCCTAGCATTTGATATAACTCTCAACTTGTTACCTTTAGCCATTCTTAATAAAACGGTTACTAACAGACCGGCAGGCTCTCAGCAAAGTCACCCAATTAGCGTTCCGTTTTTACCGACTGAGATACAGAGTCCTAAAAACTGAAAGAAGGAAAATGTTAGAAACCAAAGCAGCTGTAAATTATGATATAGATTAAGATCTTAAAACTGGAATGTTAATGATTTCATGCGAGATAGTTTATCAAAATTCTGAGATTCTTAATCACATGGCTGAGAGACGTAGGAAGAGATATCGAAAATGTGGGAGTCGGGGTGGACACAATAAGAAAGAGCACTTCTTAAAGAAGCATAGGAAGGGCAGGCTTTCACGCAGCGAATAAAATCAGGAAATGGAAGAAAGCAGACACAAGAACAAAAGGATCAATATTGTCGTAGAATGAAAGATGTGTGCGGGCAAAGGAAACAGTAGTTGAAAACAAAGACACAGAAAATTCCATCACATCATCCAAAACGGTTATTCGAAATAAAAGAAGTAACCATCCCTCATACATTTTAAGAGTGGCGTTCAATAAATAATGTAACACATTTTTTTTCTGAAAGTAGGTTGGTTTTATTCAGGATTCCAGTACAACGCATTACTCGCCATTATTTTGCATACAAAACCTTGTTTCTCGGCAGAACAACCGTTTACTGCGATGGCTTTACGCCACCATTCAGGGAGGGCCTATATGTTGGCAGGCTACCGTTCTACTGGTCGACTTCGGAGCTAACGTCTTTCCGCATCACTAACCTCCCCATCGTCCACGTTCTGCTTCCCGAGGTGTGTCTTACGCCGAACAGATGGACGACCGAAGAAACCAGAATCGAGCTGTAAAGTGGATGAAGGAAAACAGTCCAATGAAGTTTTGTGGACTCCTGACGGATGCGTAGCCTTATGTGTTCATGGAGAAGGATGAGATCTTTTGCATTTTTGTGGCGACGAAAATGGAAATTTGTGGTAACTTCCTATGGGACCAAACTGCTGAGGTTATCGGTCGCTAGGCTCACACAGTACTTAATCTAACTTGAACTAAATTACGCTAAGGGCAACACACTCACCCATGCCAGAGGGAGTACTCGAACCTCCGACGGCAGGGTGGGAGGGGGGAGGGGGGGGAAGCCACAAGAACCGTGTCAAGGCGCCCCAGACCGCGCGGCTACTCCGTTGAAGTCGTTTCTCCAATTTGCTGAGGGTAAAACACTTGAGAGTCGATAGATGCACCATGTGGGAGGACATCAAACAGAATAACTCCTTCAGAGTGGAAGAAGAACGACGCCATGGTTTTACCGGCTGAGGGAGCGGGTTTGTACTTTTTCTTCGGAGGAGAGATGGTATGGCGCCATTCCTTGGATCACAGTTCTGTTTCCATTTCGAAGTGATGTACCAATGTTTCGTCACCTGTGACGATGATAAACAGACGACTGAGTCGATAAGCGTCGAAACGCGCAAGCAATTCAGCACAGATGGTCCTTCGTTGCTTTTTATGGTCTTCTGTTAGGCGGTGCACGAGTGCGTCAGCATTACTAACAGAGACATTCAGATGAGCAGCGAGGTGTTTGATTGTAATCCGTCAGTCACCTGGAATGAGGGTGTCTCCACGTTCCATCACTGCAGGAATCACATCTGTGTGCGGCCGGTTTGTATGTAGGAGATCAGACAGGTCTGTGCAAACTTGCTGCAACGGTGACAGGCGCCTCGCCCGACGACTCACTGTGCTTTTGTTCACTGCCAGGCCGCCGCAGACATTCAGCGAGCGCCCTCAAATATCTGAGATGCTGTGGGTTTAAGCCAAAAGGCACTCAGTGACGTTACAGTTACCACAGCTTTTAGGCCACGTATTGTGCCATCAAGTTCTGCTCTCCATGAATATATACGGGTTGAAGCGTGGATATTCCACGATGTTCCACAACAAATATCACACTTTTTAAGGGGCTCCGGAACGCCCTATACTTGCAATGTTAAAATAACGCTTATAAATTACATCTTTCCTCACAAAGTATTTGAGATAGGAAGTTGAACTTTTTACAGATTATTTATTGGAATATGGACTACAACTTAACACAGGGATTTTACAAAATTTTAGTTCAGTTATTAAAGATGATTTTTTTTCAATTGTAATGAAAATTCACAACATTTTTTTGCAATTTTTTATTTATATATTCAAAAATATACAGTTTTTTTGGAAAAAGGCTGTGTTAAATTATGCAGAAGGAACTGTGTAACATTTACTGAAACTTTGAAACAAATATATTTGGAAGATCCTTAGAAAACATGTAATTAGTATGAGAAAATAAAAGTTTTGGGAATCGAGCGACAAAGATTGGATTAACTTTTTAGTGCATTCCAGGTCCATAGGATGGATTATCTTCATCCTCTGCAAACTCCTCCTCCAGCTTCCTCTTGTTCCTCCTCCTGTTTACTCTTGCTTGTATTTCTAGACTCTTTACAGCCCTGTCTGCAACCCGAAGGCGTTCCTTGTCTAAAGCAAGCATCGCTCGTTGTTGTGTTCGTAGATTTTGCTACCATTTTCTTCAGTTGCAGTTACTGCAACACTGTTCCAAAAGGTGGTCATGTATGAACACTTATCACATTTCAGTTGTATTTCACTAGCAAGTCCTACGTGCTTTATTATGGAGAGTTCCAGACCTACTTCACTACAATGAATACATCTTACACAGTTTGAAAAAATTCCCTTGAGAATCGACATATAAAATATTTCATTCACATCCGATTCGCCCATAAAACATTCATAGTTTTCACTCATTGAACCAAGCTTCTTCTGTGAAGTATTTTCTTTCCCACTTTGACTGCTACGGGCAGGTGTACTTGAGAGCTTAGGTTCACTCACTTGGTTATCGTCTTTATTGTTTACAGTAATAACACATACCTTTGGCTTTCCAACATTTCTACTTTTCTTAAAAGCCTTCAGAGGATTTCTAATAACTTTACTTTTACTCATTATTATATGGTTCAAATGGCTCTGAGCACTATGGGACTCAACTGCTGAGGTCATTAGTCCCCTAGAACTTAGAACTAGTTAAACCTAACTAACCTACGGACATCAGAAACATCCATGCCCGAGGCAGGATTCGAACCTGCGACCGTAGCGGTTTCGCGGTTCCAGACTGCAGCGCCTTTAACCGCACGGCCACTTCGGCCGGCCTCATTATTATACTTCAACAAAACAGAGACTCAAGAAACAGAATTAATTACGAATATTTTCGAGACAACGACAGAGTAAATAAACATGAAACAATCGACAATCACACCAGCGATATATATTGAACCATCACAGGTTAGTCACAACACATACTTTATCTCACATCACTGAAATGTACCTGATGAACACGGACGTTAATAATAACACCATTTGACAGCAGTTTAACAGCGCCATAGTGGGTCACGCCCATGTAGACCACATTTCAAAAAAAATTTGAAAATAGTTGTAGTCTTCGGAATTGATTAAATTATTTATCTATTAAAAGGTAATAGTCTGCGGATTCAGAAAACGCAGAAAAGTAAAAATTTAACTTTTCATGATTTTGAGCCTTTCCGGGGCCCCTTAACCGAAATTGGCCGAAAGACATTACTTATTGAACGTCTCCAGTACAATTCACGGTAGTTTCAGTGACGCAGTGTATAGTGTTTCTGAAATTTCACCTTATTTAGATGAAAAGCGGATGATGATGACTGCGATGTTATACGACGCTCGGAATAAGCAGAATCGTGTAATCTACTTCTGTGGCCAGTAGCGCAGCGCAGGTTGGCGGTACCCACGATGCTTCAGCTCGACTCCGGGTGCAGATTCGTTGGCCGCCTCCACCTGTGCCGGCGGCCGCACGCAGAGAGCAATTCCTGTGCAAATTGTGGTCGCGTGCAGAATACAGATTCTGTTTTCGGGCAGTCTCGGGGATTATCCGCCGCCAGCCATCAGCATGCGCGCCCGCGGTACGCCGCAGGGCGACCGCAACGCTGGCCTAGCTGGCTGGCTGGCTGGCTAACTCTCCCGCTTCTGGAACAGCTGTAGCGGATTCCGAGCAGCCGCCGGTCCGCTAGGGAGTTCCGGCGCCGAGACTGCTTTCTACTGTGCGTGCTGTGACGGCGCTAAAGCTCACGGGTTTCCGCTGCGTCTACAGTTACTCTCTTCCTAATTTTACGAGTGATAACCGTAACAAAGAATAAAGGATGAAGAGCAAAACAAAATTGTCGTAATTAAACTGAGAAAATTCCGTAACTGGATAAGGGATTACTGTATTAACTACTACGTGATACACTTGAAAGCGGTCACTACATTCAAATTGTACACCACTGGCCATTAAAATTGTTACACCAAGAAGAAATGCAGATGATCTAAATATATTATACTAGAACTGACACGTGATTACATTTGCATAGATCCTGAGAAATCAGTTCCCAGAACAACCACTTCTGGCCGTAATAACGGTCTTGATACGCCTGGGCATTGAGTCAAACAGAGCTTGGATGGCGTGTACAGGTACAGCTGCCAATGCAGCTTCAACACGATACCACAGTTCATCAAGAGTAGTGACTGGCGTATTGTGACGAGCCAGTTGCTCGGCCACCATTGACCAGACGTTTTCAATTGGTGAGAGATTTGGAGAATGTGCTGGCCAGGGCAGCATTTTCTGTATCCAGAAATGCCCGTACAGGACCTGCAACATGCGGTCGTGCATTATCCTGCTGAAATGTAGTGTTTCGCATTGATCGAATGAACGGTAGAGCCACGGGTCGTAACAGATCTGAAATGTAGCGTCCACTGTTCAAACTGCTGTCAGTGCGAACAAGAGGTGACCGAGACGTGTAACCAATGGCACTCCATACCATCACGCCGGGTGATACGCCAGTATGACGAATACACGTTTCCAATGTGCGTTCACCGCGATGTAGCCAAACACGGATGCGACCATCATGATGATGTAAACAGAACCTGGATTCGACCGAAAACATGACGTTTTGCCATTCGTGCAACCAGGTTCGCCGTTGAGTACAACTTCGCAGGCGCTCCTGTCTGGGATGCAGCAGCATCAATGGTAACCGGAGCCATGGTCTCCGAGCTGATAGTCCATGCTGCTGCAAACGTCGTCGAACTGTTCGTGCAGATGGTTGTTGTCTTGCAAACGTCCCAATCTGTTGACTCAGGGATCCAGACGTGGCTGCACGATCCGTTACAGCCATGCGGATAAGATGCCTGTCATCTCGACTGCTAGTGATATGAGGCCGTTGGGATCCAGCACGGCGTTCCGTATTACCCTCCAGAAACCCCTCGATTCCATATTCTGCTAACAGTCGTTGGATCTCGACCCACGCGAGCAGTAATGTCGCGCTACGATAAACCGCAATCGAGATAGGCTACGATCCGACCTTTATCAAAGCCGGAAACGTGATGGTACGCATTTCTCCTCCTTACACGAGGCATCACAAAAACGTTTCACCAGGCAACCCCGGTCAACTGCTGTTTGTATATGAGAAATCGGTAGGAAACTTTCCTCATGTCAGCTCGTTGTAAGTGTCACCACCGGCGCCAACATTGTGTGAATGCTCTGAAAAGCTAATCATTTGCATATCACAGCATCTTGTTCCTGTCGGTTAAATTTTGCGTCTGTAGCACGCCATCTTCGCGGTGTAGCAATTTTGATGTCCAGTAGTGTAGCATGTGAATGCATAAGACATTGTGACTCCGGTTTTTAATACCCCACAATGTCAACCTTTGCATGAAATCTGACTCATAAATTAAGATATCGCTATCTGGCTACTTTTAGTGAATATGCTGTACTGAAGCAACTTCTCATAGCACAACGGTTGAAGGAACATCAAACACAGGGCCAGCCACGGCATGCCATATACCAGGCATGCAGGATCTGCCTGCCAAAGCTCGGCCTGCCTCAGCTTTGCTCGGTCCTTTACGCAAGTTCCCTAAAATGCTCGAAATTTAATATGTCGGTAGTCACAACTCTCTTCAGTTCGGCAGATTCGCCATGTCAGCGCTGCTTACTATTGGCTGTTCGTTCATGGTATGAAGGACGTTCACAGGTCCAGCTGCTTTTTGCACACAAAAATTAATTCTAACGATCTGTCCTTTAAAAAATGAATGGGAATGACCGACAAGTGGAATGAAATTCTCAGTATATATTACGCAATCTAATAAGGGATTGTTACAGTAAATATGTATGAAACGGCATCAGAGTTCCGTGCAGAAAGACTGGTTCCACCATTCTCAAGGATGATCTGATGTGGCTGCATTTCTAAGCTTTCTCTACAGAGTCACTTCAAACCAAGGGCTGGAGCCACTGTTTTTGCAGGTTGGCACCACGTTGTAACTGCATCACCGTGCAGTTCCTTTTATTACGTATGACGCATAGTGCATCGATACTTTGCATTTGGTCAATATTACTACTTCATTCTATTCATTTGACTTGCTTTACAATTTTATCGCAAGACACACATGCTCCCTTACCATGGGTTTCACACCATGGCCTAAGTAAACTTAACTTCTCACATAAAGTATAATTACGTTACATGTGTGTTGCATTGTGGTTAACCTTGCACAAGATGAATCACTTGGTTTCGCTAGCAACACGACGAGCTTATTTTGCATGTATGGCTCTACAGTTCCATACTGCTATACACGTCCGCTCTGTATTGACTTTAAGTCCAATTGGATTGCATTAATTCCGAAATAGTATGACCACTATTTCAGCATTACGATCCCCAGGTATCATTTTTGTCAGTCAATGATCGTAGCTTTATATTCTCCACCACAGTATACTAACATGTTTGTTGGATATCCTCTAGCACCTACTTCAACCTAACCTATTAAGCATTTCCTTTATTATACTTACAGATTTTTTATTACAGAATGAAGAAAAACTTGCAATATTTCATTTCAAATTGTTGCCTTTCATCTAGGCTTACCTAAATGGTTATACTGTATGTCATTCTTTGTCTGTCCCACTAGTGTAATGATTACAGTTCGTCATACTCATGTATCATTTCTTTTTATGATGGTTGTAAACTGGTCACAGCTGGAGAGTTATACGATCTAACACAAAGTTAAAAGTTGCCACTAATCTTGGCTCCTCTCAATGATTCTTTTATGTCATTTATTACATGTTTGTCTATTGTAGTGTGGCTACATTTGGTAATACTAATGCAAAATTTTATTTAATGATAGCTGTAAAGTTATTCCTTCTCAGCTTGTATTTTATCTTTTATCTGCATCGGTTTCATGTTTATATTGTACCGCACCATTTATGGGTTGCAAATGTGTTCCGTCCTGGTTGTTGAACAAAGACTACCTTTGTAATATTGTTCACAATGTTACCTGACGACGCTCATTTCATGCTCGCATTATATGAGTTTCTCTTCCATAAAAGCAGCATAAATGTATTTTTGTCAATTTGTTCATGAAGTTCTGACATGTACTTAAACACAATGCATAAAGGTTTGTAAAGCTTCTTTTTGACTTGCTTCCTGTGGTTAATGCTAGTGCCAAATACTAGCCTTATTTTACCTCTTTAATAGCTTAATCGTCGCAATCTGTTTTGCACAGGTTCTATTCCAATAGACAATGGCACGGTCAAATATGTCTACCTGAGATGAGATCTGTATTTTATCCAGTCTATGTGCTCACCTTCGTGAACTTTGTGCTAAAGGTTGATTTTAATGTAAGTACGATAATAACTGAAATTTCTGTACAGTGGAATACTTAGATGCATACTGACGTTATTACGTACATATTTGCCATCGTTCGTTTTCTAGTACACTTCATTCCACGATTTCAGTCTGATGACGATATAAACGCTTAATAAAATATTGTGTGATCAAGACCCTTCTATATTTCAAAGTTGTGCCAAATAAGGATGGTCGCGTGCCTCTACCCTGGGTGTATTTCTCAATCAAGTGATGGTCAAAGAACTTAAAGATTTAGTTGAGAATTAAACAGCGAAAAATTACAAAGTTCACTCCTCTCTTAGCGATAATCTTATCATATTTGGGTTTCCAGATTCTGCCTCAGAATCACAACGCATCACCACAGAGAAAAGAAAGGTCAAGAGTAGCTTAACTACTGACACAAAGGTAAAACCTCGGTTCCCAGCACATTACCATGTTCGTTAACACAATACACAAACACAGCACACAACGCCGGAAAAAAATCTCAACACCAGGAAATAAATAATACGAAGTCATCAAATTTCGGAAATAAATTTAGCTGGATAACATGCCGGGTGCTTATGATTAAACTTACCCTATTTAATACGTTATAACATGGAAAATAATTATCGTACGAGTACCAGACTTGGCAGCATTAATGTCCACAGTATGGGATGCATGATCCCCATGCGTTACAGCGCCACCGTCGAATTCCAAATACGGCCACCAGGTACCGTGATCAGTAATCGTGATTCATAGTCTCACACACCCGATCTGTTGCATAGCTCTTGTTGATGTGTCAGCGTGAGGTTAAACAAAAGGAGATGGGCATTATTGGTGAAGCTCTATTACCAAAACAACAGTAATGCTGCAGCTGCACTTCGAGAATTCCGCTGGCTTAAAGGATTACGGAAGTGTCCTCTTTCTCCACCTGCTGTGCAGAGCATGATGAAGAACTTCGAATCAACTGGAGAACTGGATGTCCCGCTGGGTAGAGGCTGACAATCGGTTGCACCACAGGTGGTTCGTGAAATCGCTGTTGCTATGCCAGACAACACTCCACGCAGTTCCCGATCAGGCATACAGAGCGCTGGCTGTGTCACAACACTTGAACATCCCGTGGTCCACTGTACGGAATGTGTTTCGAATCATTCACAAATGGTAACCGTACAAGATCCATATCGTACAGTAGCTTGCACCATAGGACGCTCAACGACGTGTTGATTTCGCTCTCCATTTTCTCGCAAGGATTGAAGTTGACGAGAGCTGGTCCTGAACCATCCTATGGAGAGTCTAAGCTTATTTTCTCTGACGGGTGAGTAAACACACAGAACTGCCGAGACCTCCAGTCACTATGAATAAAGTTCCTCTGTATGGTGAACGTGTCACCGTATGGTGTGGCTTCACGGCTACGTTCGTCGTTGGCTCATTCTTTTTTGAATAGGTTGGCTCTCAAGGACCAAAGACGTGCACTGTGTCTGGCCAAAAATAATGTCATACTCGCCCTATAGGAGAAGAACGCATTGAACTCAACAGTTACCGTTACACTAGGGCCCCCATCTCACATCGCTCGTGAGGTTCACCTGCTTCTCCGAAACACATTTGGAAACTATGGAATTATCATCCGATAGTTTCCAAATGCATGGTCAGAACAATCACCTGATCTCACTTCCTGTGATCCTGGTTGTGGGACCACCCGAAGGACAGTGTTTATCAGGGTAACATTCACACACGCAGTGATCTGAAGCGCGGTATATCAAGAGAGGTAGCCAGCATACCTGTGGACATGCCTCGTTCTGCTGTGCCGGATGTAATCCTGTGCTTTCAGACTCC
The DNA here is from genome assembly GCF_023864345.2 of Schistocerca serialis cubense. Taxonomy (NCBI): domain Eukaryota; kingdom Metazoa; phylum Arthropoda; class Insecta; order Orthoptera; family Acrididae; genus Schistocerca; species Schistocerca serialis. Next base: position 421,534,549 of record NC_064645.1, read on the forward strand.
ACTGGACAGTGATGTGCACCATACTGAGCTCCGTTTGCAGTAGTGGTGCCGGTATGTAATGGTATGATGTACCGTAGCAGCACATTAAAAGGGTTTCAGCTTAATTGATTGTACATTATTTCTCTTCCCCATCTCCCTGAAATTAATGCTACCAAGTTTGGTACTCGTACTGCAATTAGTTTCCTTGTTATAACGTGTTAAATAGGGAATGTTTAATTATAACCATCCGGTATTTAAGTGATTAACGTTGCAAATTCACAGGTTAATGGAAGCATGAGATAAGCCTTTCAATATGTGGAATCCTGGTACAATAATAAGCGGTGTATCTGGCAGAATGTTAAATGAAAGGATGAAAACGTGCATGCATGATGTCGTACAGGTGCCGGATGTCAGTTTGTGGGATAGAGTTCCATGCCTGCAGCATTTGATCGGTCAATTCAGGGACGGCTACTGCCGGTTGTTGATGACGCTGGAGTTGTCGTTCCACGATATCTTATACATACTCGATTGGAAACAGATCGGGTGATGCGGTAGACCAGAGAAATAGTCGACACAATGTCGAGCATGTTGGGCTACAATATTGTTTTGTAGCAGAGCGTTATCCTGCTGGACACACTCACAGTAATTTCATACAAATAATGTGTTGGCTGTGTGGTTTCGTTGTCTGAGCTTGCACACGTGAGTACAAGTTGCGTTTGCGTGAATGTGTGTGTGTGTGTGTGTGTGTGTGTGCGTGCGTATGTGTGTCTGTTGTTGAAAAATGCCTTAATGGCCGAAAGCTATAATTGTGTGAATCTTCTTGTTATGCCTATAGTGACTCTGCATCTCAGCTGTATGGGGAGTAGCAACTTTTCTTCTCTAATATCGTTACAGTCCATCCAGGATTTTCCATTGTTAAATAATGTGTTATGTATATTTGCCACATCTGGTCGAGGTCTTCTTTTATGTCACTTATCCTCAGCCATAGGGTGTCAATTTTTTCCAGATGGCGCATAATGCGTGTGCACTGTTAGTCAGTATTTGTTGTAGGTATTACAGAAATATGCTGATCGTCACGGTTTTTACCTCCCCCCTCTCCCCCCCTCCCCAACGATTGAAACGTAATTTATTCTGTCGGGAAGGAGTCTAACGAGAATAAAACTTATGGATTGGATATCAGTGTCAGTGTCGGACGTTATCGAATAATTTTAGATGCGACGCCTTCTCACTCTTCCTCCGCACTGCTTGGGGTGATGGTGTATATTGGTAATCGGAAACCTTAACGGTCGTGCACGCAACAACTCACCAGTCTTCGCAACCGGATGAATGGTACAGGAACGCACTGTAGACGAGCAAACAAAGATTCCAAAAATGGTTCAAATGGCTCTGAGCACTATGAGACACAACCTTTGAGGTCATCAGTCCCCTAGAACTAAGAACTACTTAAACCTAACTAACCTAAGTACATCACACACATCCATGCCCGAGGCGGGATTCGAACCTGCGACCGTAGCGGTCGCGTGGTTCCAGACTGAAGCGCCTAGAACCGCTCGGCCACCAACGGCCAGCTGCCCACAACACAAAACTATTTGAAACAAATTTTAATTTTTATGTACTAGATACATACACAAAAACCTTCCACTTGAATCAGTCTACGAGTTAGTGAAACACGTGTCAAAACGCACACAACAGATTCTGACTTCAGTCTTCACACACAGCCAGAAAAATGCAGCTGGAGAGGGGGAGGGAGCGGATAGTAGGTTTAATTTATAATAAATAAAAGATTACATTGCTTTTGGTAGTATTTCCGATTATTTATTTCTATAAAAATTGATCAGAGGATATGTGTTATTTTTAAAATAAGAATGAAATAGTGTTAGAAATGTTAAATATTAGTTTTCATGATTGCTATGAGGACACCAGGGTTTAACAGTAATACAAAATTACGACGAAGGCCGCGAAAATGTTGAAAATACAGTTTCCTGAACACCACTGTATATCATTGGCTAAAATACATCCGGAGGTACGCATGAAAACACATCCGGAATTGTCCTAAACGCATTCTCTGCAAATTGTTTCGAGCAGTCAGTTTATCAGCCCACTCGTACAGTAAACGGTTGTGAAAACACACTTGACTTCATAGCAACAAATAATCCAGAGCTAATAACGACATGCCGGCCGGAGTGGCCGAGCGTTTCTAGGCGCTACAGTCTGGAACCGCGCGACCGCTATGGTCGCAGGTTCGAATCCTGCCTCGGGATTGGATGTGTGTGACGTCTTTAGGTTAGTTAGGTTTAAGTACTTCTAAGTTCGAGGGGACTTATGACCTCAGAAGGTAAGTCTCATAGTGCTCAGAGCCATTTGTTTTGTTTTAATAACGTAATAACGAGCACCAAAAAGGACATACGGATTAGTGAACACAGGAAAGTCGTAGCGATGCTGAATATTTAAACTCCGAAATCCATCAAAAATAAACAAAAAACTTGTCTATTCGAAAAAGCAGATAAAAATTCTCTTCACACATTCCTGAGAGACAGTCTCCACCCCTTTCAAGTTAACAAAGTAAGTGTAGGCCAGATGTGGCTTTAATTCAAAGGAAAAGTATCGACACCAATTTAGAGATTCGTACCAAATACACAGATGTAGAAAATATCGTTCCTGGGAAACACAACTAGCACTTTACTCACACTCAGTGTTGAGTGCAATTGACAAGGGATTTCACATTTATTACGTATTTCTAGATTTGCAAAGGGCTTTTGACACCGTAACTAATAGGCGGCTTGTAACCAAATTGGGTGCTTACGGAATATCGTCTCAGTTAACTGACTGGATTCGTGATTTGCTGTCACAGAGGCCAGAGTTGGTAGTAACTGAGGAAAAGTCACCGAGTAAAACGGGAGTGATTTCTGGCGTTCCCCATGGTTGTGTTATAGGCCCTCTGCTGTTCTTTGTCTATATAAACGATTTAGGAGGAAATATGAGCAGTTGTCTTAAGTTGTTTGCAGGTGGTGATTTGCTGTCACAGAGGCCAGAGTTGGTAGTAACTGAGGAAAAGTCACCGAGTAAAACGGGAGTGATTTCTGGCGTTCGCCATGGTTGTGTTATAGGCCCTCTGCTGTTCTTTGTCTATATAAACGATTTAGGAGGAAATCTGAGCAGTTGTCTTAAGTTGTTTGCAGGTGACGCTGTCGTTTATCGTCTAGTAAATCATCAGAAGGTCAAAACAAACTGCAAAGCGATTTAGAAAAGTTATTTGTATGGTGCGAAAATTGGTATTTGATCCTAAATAATGAAAACTGCGAGGTCATCCACGTGAGTGCTGAAAGGGACCCATTACACTTCTGTTACACGATAAATCGATCAAGCCTTAAGGCCGTAAATTCAACTACATTACGTAGGAATTACAATTATGAACAACTTAAATTGGAAAGAGCACGTAGAAAATTTTGTGGGGAAGATGAACCAAGATCTGTGATTCAGTGACGCAACACTTTGCAAAATGCAACAGATCTGCTAAAAAGACTGCCTAAACTGCGCTTGCTCGTCCTATTTTGTACTAATGCTGGGTGGTGTGGAATCCTTACCAGATGGATTAACGAAGTACATCGAGAATCTTCAAAGAAGAGCAGCACGTTTTGTACTATCGAGAAATAGGGGAGAGAGTGTCACGAACATGATACAAGATTTGGTGCGGAGATCATTAAAAAAGTCGTTTCTCGTAGCAGCGGGACCTTCTGATGAAATTTCAGTGAACAACTTTCTCCTCTGAATGGAAAAAGATTGTTTTGACGGCGACCTACATAGGGAAAAATGATCATCATAATAAGATAAGGGAAGTCAGAGCTCGCATGGAAAGATACGCGTGTTCGTTTTCTTCACGCGATCTGCTCGAGTGTAAAATAACAGCCAATTATTGTGAAGCTGGCTCGATTAATTCTCTGCCAGTCATTTAAGTGTGACTTGCAGAGTATCCATGTAGGTCTAGACCATTAGCCGATGAAATCGCGGAAAAAGTGAAATAAATTGTTACGAACGATCGCCGGATCATTATCAGAGAAGTCACTGATGATGGCGGCGTATCAAGTATCCGGTCCTACGATTTTTTTCGGATGTCCTGGGTGAGAAACTTGTGACAGTAAAATTTATTCCAAAATTATTGCATTCACTGCTGTTTTCGTTTGAAATTCAAGTTGCTCAGGAGTAGACAGATGAAGACACTAACGACGTAGAGTTGCTGAAACGTGTTGTAACAAGTGGCAAACATGAGTTATAAATATGACGTTGAAATTAAAAATCAGTCGTTTCAGTGGAAGCAATCTGGTTCGTCAACATTGAAGAAAGCTCGTGAAGTTTGGTCAAAGATTATTATTCTCAAGGTATTATTCGATTCTAATAGCCCAGTACACTATTAGTTCCAGCCACAATGTCGAGCGATCAGTGACGGTTACTGCTTGGAACAATCTCAACGCCGTTTGAGAGGTGAAATCCGAAAATGCGTCCACATTGTTGGCGACGCAAAATGGTTCAAATGGCCCTGATCATTATCGGACTTAACATCTAAGGTCATCAGTCCCCCAGAACTTATGACTACTTAAAACTAACTAACCTAAGGACATCAGATTCATCCATGCACGAGACAGGATTCGAACCTGCGACCGTAGCGGTCGCGCGGGTTTTGGCGAGGCACTTCGTGACTTTTCATCACTATTGTCCATGTACTCACGCTACGTTCATTGTTTGTACATCTGTAGGAAAGGAAATGCTGCAGTGATGTACCAGCATCCATATTTTCCATACGAGATTGCATATGAGTTTCTTCTGTTCCTACAGTTGCCGGTTCTAATCCTGCCTCGGGCATGGATGTGTGTGATGTCCTTAGGTTAGTTAGGTTTAAGTAGTTCTAAGTTCAAGGGGACTGATCACCTCAGATGTTAAGTCCCATAGTGCTCAGAGCCATCTGAACCATTTTCTTCTTCTGTTCCCAAAAACAATAAAATCTGAGAAGGCAGTTGCTTTACAAGTGTGGATGAGATTAAAAACCAATCGATCAGAGAGTTAACTCGTGTGTGAAAGATTGTATATTCAGAAAGAGAGCTAAGATAAATGTATATGTAATGGTGCTATTTTAAAGAGGATAACATTGATGTAGCAAATCAATAAAATTATTTGAAAAATAAAGGTTTCCCCTAATTTTCTGAACACATCTCGTTCATTTTTTCGCTCTAATTAGGCGTTTAATTTCTATGCAAAGCGAACCTTAGAGGATTCCTGGTATTAAGACATTACAATGTCACAGCACCTTTATATGTAACGAATAGTGCATCTACATGAATCACGAAAGAGCTTAATAACACGGTCACAGAATACTTGTATGAAATATCTGCATCATGATTTCCACACGTATTTCTGTGGAGGCTGCATGTCGTGTTACTCTCGTAAAAACTTAAGATCAACGAAACCTAGGTAAGTTAAAGCACTTAATTCACATATGAATAAACACCACATCTATCACAGTTTTATTGCTAGAAATTATGCGTCTAGTTATAGAAAACGAGAAAACAGAGTGCATCGGATTAGCTGTTCGCAATTTAAATCTAAACCTCTGCTTCAAATATTTCAAACAGCATAAACCTCACTACGTACATACTTTGCGATCACAATTGTGCAACTGACGCTGAAGAGTATGCTTTACAAGGAGGGTTTAACAAGAAGGGCCGTAGCAGGTTACAAGTAGCGGGTAGAATTCAGGAGCAGAGTGTAGCTGTCTCTTGAAAGGAAAGCGTTCTGGGTCCGGCTTTGCACGCTCGGTAAAAGTGCGTGTGTGCCATACCAAGGCGTACCTTATGAATATGTAAACGGCCGACTTAATTCGGCGTTTCTGGCGCGTTACTTGAATAATAGAGAGAATTATTTATACGTGCTGCTCCCGCTACCCTACACTCCACTTACGTGTGTGTTTATGCACGTATACTTGAGCGCCCAAGAGCGACTCTCTAAACGTGTGTGTGTGTGTGTGTGTGTGTGTGTGAGAGAGAGAGAGAGAGAGAGAGAGAGAGAGAGAGAGAGAGAGAGCTCTCCCTGAGTTCGTCCCTTGACGACAGAAAATATGTAGTACGTGTCGTATTCGCTTAGGTTTAACATATGAATTGAGACTGCGCTCCATTTCATTATGCGCCAAATGCGAATGGAAGAAGCACCTAAGCTGAAGAGCAACACGATGAGAGAAACACGGAATGACAAGGAGACAGTGAATTTTTCGTATCTGCCTTTCCACGTTTAAAAAGATGAAAATCGATAACAATATTTTTGAGGAACTTTTTCGAGAAACTAGTTTCCGTACAGATGCTTATCTGGTAATGTCTATAATTCTTCAGATTTTAGTGAGGAATTGTCAGGTGGAAAGCAAAAGAAGGTTAAAACGAAGAATCTTTTACTGACGAGAAGCCGTTACGAACTTAACGTTAGATACAACCGGACCAGGTGGCGCAAAAATTGAACCACTCATATTGAAAGTGTACTGATACCGTTCGCTCCAAGTTTCGATCGAATAGTACTCTTAAGTTAAAATTGAAAAGATGGCACCAAAACATAATTTTTTATTAAAAATAATAAAAAATCAGGACGGGCAACCGGCCTAATGAACCTAGCTCGTCTCCATGTGTAGTGAAGTTTCAAGCACACATATATGTAGCGAATAATAAGAAAAAATTTCCGAAAAGAAACAGAGTCACTACAAGTGACAATACGTATTATGAAACTGCATAACTGGCTCAAGTGGCACTGTGCACTATGGGACTTAACTTCCGAGGTCATCAGTCCTCTAGACCTTTGAACTACATAAACCTAACTAACCTATGCACGAGAGCATACAGTGAATTTCAAGTCAGAAGGTACAAAACACGTGGAGTTAGACTGGAATGGTTCAAATGGCTCTGAACACTATGGGACTCAGTTTCTGAGGTCATCAGTCCCCTAGAACTTAGAACTACTTAAACCTAACCAACCTAAGGACATCACACAAATCCATGCCCGAGCAGGATTCGAACCTGCGACCGTAGCGGCCTACACTGGAATGAAGATGCAGCCAAATATATCCGCTGAATCTTGATACGACTTGTTAATGGCGTCTAAGGCCAAAATTGGTAATCGTGATGAGCATACCAATTTTAATATTTGATATATAGTTCCCAATGAACCCCAGTTTTGACCTTAAGTGCGCTGGCACGGTAGCTCAGCGTGTTTGGTCAGAGTGCTGGCTGGCCTCTGTAATAAAAAAACTGAGTGAGAAGATCAACAACGAACTTCAACGGATGTCATGTGATGTGCGCTACGACGGAATACAACGAACTATAACGAACGAAATGAAAAAAAAGTGCAGAGAGTCTAAGGAGCCGAAAGTAAAGAAGTAATGAAGACTAGATGTGCTTACTGCAACCAGTCACAAAGTTTGAAGATTGTCGATTTTATAACATTAATTGATCAGCTGTGCGTTTAGACACACTGCTGCTCATCTTCAGGCATAAAGGAAAACAGAAGACGTGAGAGAAGGCTACGGTTTTGAAAATTGGACTACCATAGCCAGCGGTATCTTTAGACCACGATTTATTAAAACTACGCCTTATAATAAATATGGTCATGATCGAATAATCAATTTTCAAACTCAGTTCGACTTCGGGAATATAAAAGGGAATAGTCGAAGTAGCGACAGGTATAGTTTGAATACTTGAATATCACATACCAATCAGTCTTAAGAAACAGTCAAAACCACAAAGTAAATAATTGTTGAACTTATAGCTGTACGCAGTGAAGCAGTACCGTGACCATTATTGTTATAAAAATTCTTTAAAGTTAAAATACTTAACTGCTGATAACCTCGGTCCAGATCATTTTAAAACTGACCTGATTCAAAATATTACATTTGTACGAGCTATTATGAAGTACTGATAGGGCCAGCATCGTACTCTGTACAGATTATTTCGTAGAGACATGAACATACAAAAACTACAGAAAATAATTATCACACCGCAATTCTACGTTGAGGAACCAGCGGCAGAACTTACGTTTACACCTAAAACTCATACAAGCAAAAACGGGATATTTATTACTATTAATACGGGAAAGAAATATATCAGCTAAGTTACTTCACTACTTGAATTACTTGTAAGCAATGAATCGTCGAGAATGTGACGGTTGCACAGCGTGTGTGCAAGATGGAATCCTTCATAGATTTATCTAAATATGTAGAAAATGAGCGAGAAGAGACATAAATGAGTAACAGGCAAATGAAGTACATGTAGTGCCTTCAGATCAAACAGCAGCAATCCAGGTGCAATTTACACTGGAGATCTAAAGAAACTGGTACACCTGCCTAATATTGTGTGGACCCCCGCGAGCACGCAGTAATGCCGTAACACTGCGTGGCATGGACTCGACTAATGCTGGAGGGAATTGACATCATTAAGCCTGAAGGGCTGTCCATAAATCCGTAAGAGTACGAGGGGATGGAGATCTCTTCTGAACAGCACGTTGCAAGGCATCACAGATATGCTCAATAACGTTCATGTACGCGGAGTTTGGTAGCCAGCGGAAGTGTTTAAACCCATAAAAGTGTTCCTGGAGCCACTCTTTAGCAATTCTGGACATGTGTGGTGTCGCATTATTCTGCTGGAATTGCCCAAGTCCGTAGGAATGCGCAATGAACATGAATGGATGCAGGTTATCAGACAGGATGCCTACGTACGTGTCACCTGTCAGAGTCATATCTAGGCGTATCAGAGATCCCAAACCATTCCAACGGCACAGGACCCACGATATTACAGAACCTCCACCAGCTTGAACAGTCCCCTGCTGACATGCAAGATCCAAGGTTTTATGTGGTTGTCTCCAAGCCCGTACACGTCCATCCGCTGGATACAATTTGAAACGAGACTCGTCGACCAGGCAACATGTTTCGAGTCGTCAACAGTCCAATGTCAGTGTCGACGGGCCCAGGCGAGGCGTAAAGCGTTCTGTCGTGCAGTCATCAAAGGTACACAAGTGGCCCTTCGACTCCGAAAGCCCATATCAATGTGTTTCGTTGAATAGTTCCCACGCCGACACTTGTTGATGGGACAGCATTGAAATTTGCAGCAATTTGCGCAAGGGTTGCACTGCTGTCACGCTGAACGATTCTCTTCACTCGTCGTTGGTCCCGTTCTTAAAGGATCTTCTTCCGGACGCAGCGACGGCGGAGATTAGATGTTTTACGGGATTTCAGATGTTCACGGACAGTCGCGAAATGGTAGTACAGGAAAATCCCCACTTCATCGCTATCTCGTAGATACTGTGTCCCATCGCTCGTGCGCCGACTATAACTACACGTTCAGGTTCACTTAAATCTTGCCGGCCGGAGTGGCCGAGCGGTTTTAGGCGCTACAGTGTGGAACCGCGCGACTGCTACGGTAGCAGGTTCGAATCCTGCCTCGGGCATGGATGTGTGTGATGTCCTTAGGTTAGTTAGGTTTCAGTAGTTCTACGTTCTAGGGGACTGATGACCACAGCAGTTAAGTCCCATAGTGCTCAGAGCCATTTGAACCATTTGAACTTAAATCTTGATAACCTGCCATTGTGGCAATAAGTGATCTAACAACTGCGCCAGACACTTGCCGACCGCAGCGCCGTATTCTGCCTGTTTACGTATCTCTGCATTTAAATACGCATGCCAATAGCAGTTTCCTTTTCGCTTCAGTGTATAATAAACGTGAGACAAAGTCTAAACTCTACCAAACACAAACATTCAAATTTTGTCTACTGAACAAGGTGGCGCCGTGGTTAGCATAAGGATCCACATTTCAGATGATGACGGTTCAAAACCGCGTCCGGCCATCCTTATTTAGGTTTGCCATGATATCCCTACATCGCTTCAGGCAAATGCCGAGATGGTATTTTTGAAAGAGCAAGGCCGCTTTCCTTCCTCAACCATCCCTCATCCAGGCTTGTGCTCTGTCTCTAGTGACCTCGTTGTCGACGGGACGTTTAACGCTATTCTCCCCTCCTCCTCCTCAAGTTTTGTTCGCATGAGATCCGCCAAAGTACAGAACAACTTAAAATGTAAGACAGAATGACACAACTGCGTGCATAATATTTCTGACACAGTGACTACAACACGATCCAAAAACCAGCTTCCAGCTTACAAAGACCCTGAACCTCTGTAATATCTCGCGCATAAAAATTGGCTTACGTTCAAGATTGATCACAAGTTGAGCGCGCAAAATGATAGCAAAGGAAACGTGTTATACGAATATTACACGAATGAAGAGATTCAAGGAAGCGAGACTCATGTTAAACGTTCCGTCGACAACGAGTCATTGGAGACGGTGCACGAGGTCGAATGGGGAAGGAAATCGGCCGTGCCCTTCAAAGGAACCATCCCATTTGCCAGAACCGATTTACGAAAATCACGGAAAACCTAAATCAGGATGGCCGGACGCGGGTTTGAACCACCATCCTTCCGAAGGCGAGTCCTGTGTGCTAACAACTGAAATGATTCAAATCCTTAGTTATTAGTAAGTACTGAAACAATGTCACCAAATCTCTGATCTGCTGACACCACTTCTGAACTGCCACCATTCTTTACTCGACGACTCGGAACAAAGTATGATTTTAAGTTACTTAGAAGTGTGGACCAGATAACCACCCAGCTCTCACATGCATCTGCAGCTCAGGGATGAGTGCGGCTCATCATAATGCCGGTTCTATTCCCGGTTCTATTACCGCGTGGACGAAAGCCTCATGAGACCAGTTGACTAGCTACTTGAATGGGTAGTAGTGGTTCCAAACTCAAGACAGCCGATGAAGAACGTTAGAGCGGTGTTCTTCCTGACATCTCTCTATACCACATCCAGTGACCCCATTGGCAGTCGGTCGGTCTTGAATGGTCCATCACGTCCAGAACGCGGAATATCGCTGTATTGCTAACGCAGACGCCAGTCTCAGATTCACTGATAGAATTGGGCGAATGAACTTAGATTACATAGATCGATTACGACATTATGGAGTGTTCTTGACTTTTCTTTATGTGTTTGACTCTGACATAAATTACAGAGAATACATAGGGATGAGTGGAAAGATATTTTGCACAGGTTGTCTAACCAGTTTATCATTTGGAATTTTTCCCTAAATTATTTTCTTTGGTTTGAATGACGTAGAGTTCTCCAGTGGACAGGCGTGGGCAGTTCCGAACACATTAAACTTGGAGACGGATGGTGCATTTATTCATTTACAACTGTTTACTACACAAGTCTCTTGCCCATGTCTGGTGCGCTTCAAACCCATGGTTCTCAGTCCACAACGCCTCTGTAGATCGTTACGTCGTGTGTGGTCCTTTAGCACGGCTACCTCCAGTGACGAGTGTTTCTGGGTAACAGTACGAGGCTGCGTTAGACGCTGCCGTAGTGGTAGTTTGCTACGATAATGATAGAAAATGAAGATGAGGTACCATACTCCGAGGAGCGTAGGGGAGCGTGGGAGACGGGCACCGCTGTACTTGGCAAGTTCCTAGCGGAGATGGTTTCCCATTGCCTTCCTCCGTCCGTAATGGGGATGAATGATGATGATGAAGACGACATAATAACAGCCAGTCATCACGAGGCAGGAAAAATACCTGACCCCGACGGGAATCGAATCAGGGACCCCGTGCGTGGGAAGCGAGAACGCTACCGTAAGACCACGTGCTGCGGACGATGAAGAAATGAATTAAAATCAGTGCCTCGTCCGGCCGGGCTTGAACCATGCCTACTGCTTGTTAAACAAATGTGTTAGCTATTACACCACTGTAGCAGCTTTTTTTTTAATGCCACAGTCAGCTACAGCTTGGAGGGGACAAGATGGGCAGGGATTGAGTCCCGAAGCCTGGTCACAATGCCTCCCCCTTCCCGCTGCCGTGCTGCACTCTCCCATTGTTCATATCAATTTTACTTATTTATTTATTTCATTCTTTTGTGCATATATATCCAGAGGGAAAACGAACTAAAACAAGTCTACCCATCCGGATTCTTGGGAATCCAGCAACGTTGGATGGCAGACGGCCCGAATACAAGGTGTAGGAGCGTCATTTTTCATTCAGAATCGGGCGGACACCTGCCGCGCCGAGAACGCATCACCTTAATGGAAGCGTGGTAAAAACGCTGTTAAGATAATTGACAAAATACGCGCTATAACGGGAACTGCGCCCAACCTCCGCATGTGCAGTCTGCAATTATCGCCAAAAATCAAGACGCGAGTGATGGGCATCTCCAAATAGATATGCCAAAGTCCAGCCATTTATCCGGAGAACCGCCCTATACTTGGTTGCAGGAAAATATTTCACCACAGGGTAAAGAGAGGACTTGGGGTCAATAACATGCGGCGGCACTCGTAGAAAACACGCGACCATTTGTCGCCCCAACAGCCGGATATCCGCAATGGCTACACAGTAGAATCTGTGATGATCATCGTCGACACTATGACGCGCGCTGCAGAGGGGAGAGTCCATTAATCCCGTGGCATGGAGCCGCTGTTTAGTTGGATACTTCCCACAGGTCTCATGATACCAAGCCGATCTCATATGCGTCGGAGAGAAGCTGTGATGAATTTGGCTCCAAGTCACAGTTTGCTGCAACAACGGGCATTTGCGTTCTACGCAGTTGCAGGCGACACTAAGCAGGAAAAGGATGTAGAAATCCTTCACCCACGGCAGGCGCGTTCGTGGGAGTTCGGCGCGAGCATAACTGAATTCTACAATGAAGGCCGTGATGTGTGCAAACGTCGGCCCGATGCTACCGACCAGGACCGGCGGGGAGAGGGATACTGTCACTAGGACGACAAGTAAGTGGTGCGTAATGGAGGCCTCGACACTGGGCCATTGTTTGTGCATCGTGGTCACGTAAAGTGCTGCCGCACGGTAGCGGACGTTAGTAAGATCACGCCCTCCCGCACGCGGGGGGCCGAGTGAGTGTGTTACAGCGTACGTACTTTGAAGATGGACCTAGCAGCCGGAAAATATTTGAATGGCACTTGGATACAACGTCCTACCGCAATCAGCAGCGGTAGAATCTGCGCAGATTGGATCAGTCTGGACGCTAATAGGCATTGAGGCAGGCAACACGTTGCAAAGCATCGAGGCGACGTAGGTCAACTGTGATTGATCACCATATGGGTAATTCTCAAAAGTAGACGAAAGTTGACCGCCGCTGTACGGCGCGTTGACGACGTAAACGTGATCCCAAGATAGCAGAGATGTTGAACACAGGGCAGGTGTGTCAGAACTTCCGGAGATAGACTGCGACCAGTGGATTTGGGCGTATTCATCACACTTCCGGCCAATCTCCCATGAGCCGTAACGGTGTGGAGGATCGGTGCGACCTCCTCCCGAGAACGTGAGAGCAGCAGGATGTCATATGCGTCTGCACGATATCGGAAGGCGTAACCACCTATGGAGAGCCCAGACAACTGCATCGTCAGCAGGCTTATGAGCAGCTCCAGTGCCACTGCATGACGGTACATGGGCGGTGGCAGCCTTGTCGGATCGACTGTTGAATCGGTATCGGACCCGTCACACGCCCATTGACCTGGACCAGCGAGCGCGCGCTGCTTAAGAGCCGCCGAAAGACGACGATGAATCGGACAGGGGTGGCCGTGCGGTTCTAGGCGCTACAGTCAGGTTCGAATCCTGCATCGGGCATGGATGTGTGTGATGTTTAATTAGGTTTAATTAGTTCTAAGTTCTAGGCGACTGATGACCTCAGAAGTTAAGTCGCATAATGCTCAAAGCCATTTGAACCATTTGGATTCCATCCGTTATAAGACAGAATAGAGGAAGACATGGCGCATCCTATCAAACGCTCTGTTAAAATCTACGGTAACAATCTTCTCTGCCAGCTCAGTCACGTCACGACAGTCTCCAGTTGCTGTCTGGACGTTAATTGTGCCACCTAGCGTAGTTTGAGCGATGGAAACTACACGTGGTGTCTCCAGAACGCAACCAATAACCGCGCTAAAATCTTGTAATCATTCTCTTATGAATTGATAGGGAGTTGGTGACCCCTACTAATTTCAGGTGTCGGATTATGAACGGGAACAATATTGCCCTCGACAAAGGCTAGCTGAATCGCAGCAGAAGTGATCAGTTCATTGTACATCTACGTCCATCGTACAGACATGAGACCACAAAACGTACAACAAAATTCAGTAGGCAGTCCGTTGATGCCTGATGACTTGCACAGCGCTCCCCTGAAGATAGCGGTAGTGGCCTCGTCGGAAGCGAAGGGTTCCGTTAACGTAACCCCCTTCTCAAGTTTGTGGGTGCGCGGAACGTCCACGGCGTTAGGTTCGTAGCCCAGGACGACCCCATCATCGGCACGGTAGACTCGGCAATAATGTTCGACAAAGCAATCGACTTTGACCGCTTGGAAAGTGACCAGCTGCGCACGGTGACCTACGAGTACGGTGACCACGTTTTTGCTGCTTTGTCTGCGATCGTGCACAATATTATGCGTGGAAGCATTCTCCCGCCACACCACATCAAGTCAGCGGGCACGCACCACAGCCCCCCCCCCCCCTCCCCCGCAGTTCCCAGGGAGTAATCGCAATCATGCTGCGTTCGGTTTGTACTTCCGGGGAAGATGGCTGGTCCTAAAGGTTACAGAGGGCGCTGAAGTAGAAGTTGTAAGTAGGCTGTTTAGGTTTTTATGTTGGTAACGCCACGTAGCGCTCTGTATGAAAATCACTGATCCTGCTGTGTGCAGTCTGTGGCTGGTTGGCATTGTTGAAATGTTCGCTATTGTAGTGTTGGGAAGTTGGATGTGAACAGCGCATAGCGTTGCGCAGTTGGAGGTGAGCCGCCAGCAGTGGTGGATGTGGGGAGAGACATGGCAGAATTTTAAGAGCGGCCGATCTGGACTTGTGTCCGCCAGAAAGAGTAAATTTGTAATGCTGGATATTATAAACTGATATATATATATATATATATATATATATATATATATATATATATATATATATATAATGACTTTTGAACACTATTAAGGTAAATACATTGTTTGTTCTCTATCAGAATCTTTCATTTGCTAACTATGCCTATCAGTAGTTAGTGCCTTCAGTAGTTAGAATCTTTTATTTAGCTGGCAGTAGTGGCGCTCGCTGTACTGCAACAGTTCGAGTAACGATGATTTTTGTGAGGTAAGTGATTCGTGAAAGGTGTATGTTAATGTTAGTCAGGGCCATTCTTTTGTAGAGATTATTGAAAGTCAGATTGCGTTGCTCTAAAAAATATTGTGCGTAGGTTTAGTGTTGATCAGAATAAGTAAAGAGAGAAATGTCTGAGTACGTTAAGTTCTGCTCAGCTGTTTGTAAATCAAATAACGTAGGAGGTTTATCAGCACAGTCATTCATAAATTTTTCTAAGGGGACGTTTCAAATTCGATAGTGTGATGTGCCAAGCGGCCACCTCCTCGCTTTAAGTGATGATTGTGCCCCGGAGCACCCGTTTGGCATGATTCGACGAATGCGTAGGATCGGAGACGCTGTTCGCATCTTTTCCACGTCTCACTGATAGGTTGGTGACAATAAGGAACCTGCAGGTGCTGAGCCTTAAGTTTACATGATACTCCACTCCTCCATTCGAGAGCACAGCTGCACAGACTAGTGTAGTCGAATGCCATTCCTAACAAGAACTTCAATTCACACTTTCAGCCTATTTTCTGCTTATGCCTATGCCCATTACGTACAAAGCTGGGGTGCTATTCCATTACCTGAGAGCCTCACCAATACTGAAGATTTAGGAAGGGGGAAGTAGGCCGAAGGAGTGAAATGAATGTTGTGTTAGGATGGACGTTGGACTACAATAGTCCATGGAGTTATATTTTCGAAAGTGCTACAGTGCTGTAATGGCTAACACATCTGCCTACCAAGCAGCAGACCAGGGTCATGGCACAAATTTTAATTCATTTCCTTAGCTTCTATTATATGGTAGATAAAGTTGAGACTCATATGCGTACAGGAAAATTTAATAATGTAAGATCCATGGTAGCACTTCACAACGGCCTTGCAGCAGCGGATACACCGGTTCCCGTGAGATCACCGAATTTAAGTATTGTCGAGCGTGGCCGGCACTTGGATGGGTTAACATCCAGGCCGCCATGCGTTGTTGCCATTTTCTGGGTGCACTCAGCCTCGTGATGCCAATTGAGGAGCCACTCGACCGAATAGTAGCGGCTCCGGTTAAAGAAAACCATCATAACGACCAGGAGAGCAGTGTTCTGACCACACGCCCCTCCAATCCGCATCCTCAACTAAGGATGACACGGCGGTCGGATGGTCCAGAAGGGGCCACTTGCGGTCTGACGACGGGGTGCATGGTAGGACTTAGTTTCATAATTGCTTACGAAAGAGCGGTTGCTTTCCTCGCTTTGAAATTTTACTGCTTAGATATCAAAATCTATACATTAATTCTGAATTTCCAGGGCTGCCAATCACTCCGCATCATATCTCTCCCAATTCTAAAACCGTCGCGTGGGATACGACGTTGATAAGTCATTAAATTGGGCAAGCAGTCACGTTGCGAATAAGGGCAGGAAAGCTTCCTCGGAAATCTGAGGCCCACCAGAAGGGCCCCAACATCGCCCGTACAGTGGAATGAATGAAGTTTAGTCCCGCTCTTGAACCTTTCTTTTATTTCACTCCTTGTATCCTCGATGTACAGATGAATAATGTAAGCGAAAGACTGCACCCACCTCTTACACCCTTTTCAATTTGTGAACTCTTTTCTTCGTCCTCCACTCCTATTGTTCCCTCTTGGTTTTCACACATATTGCACATTACCCGTCATTCCCTATAGCTTATTCTTATTTCTCTCAGAATTTCGAACGTCTTGAACCATTTCACACTGTCGATTTTTCTTCAGTCTTAGTCCCATTATTATCCATCGCAACATGGAAATGATCTCTCCGGTGTTTTCACCTTTTCTACAGCCAAACTGATCGTCATCCAACTGATCTTAAATTTTCTTTTCCGTTCTTTTATATACTACTACTGTCAGCAGCTTGGATGCGTGAGATAGTTTTCGCAGATATCTGCCCTTGCTGTCTTTGAAATTTTCTGATTGTGCGATAATTCTCGCAATTGTCGGCTCTGGCAATCTCGGAATTGTGTGGATGATGTCTTTCCGAAAGTCTGATGGGACGCTGCCCATCTCATAGATACTACAGGCCAACCTGGAAAGTCGTCTGCTTGACATTTTCCCCAATGATTTTGGAATATCTGGTGGAATGTTATCTTCCCCTACTGCTTTACTTGATCACAAGTCTTTCAGAGCTATATTAAATACTGACTCTAATACTGAATGTCTTTCTTATCGAGTCCAGTTTCTTCTATCATCAGGCAAGTTCTTCCCCTCATAAAGGACTCCAGTATAGTCTTTCCACCCATTAGCTCTTTCATGTGTGACTAACTGTGGAATTCACATTGTACTCTTAATCTTGTCGCTATTGCTTTCAATTTCACTGAAGACTGTCTTTTCTTTCGCTTGTCTGATTAAGTCTTTCTGAAGATGATTTCTTTTACGATTTGTTCACATATTTCCTGCAGCCATTTTGGCCTGGCTTCCTTTGAAGCGTGGAACACCAAATCTTATTACTGAAAAATCTCAAAAAGAAATTCAGCGTCCTGGCGAGGCTCACACTACATCCGAACGTTTTGCTTGGGCTCTGACTAAGCGAAGGCAACACACATTCTTAACATTCTCGGGCAAGAGACCCATAAGAAAAGATGGAAAATATTACTTCTGAATAATCATCTCTCCTATCGTGCATATTTATCATAACGGTTAAATTACGCGGGATGCTAATGGAATCCTTCTATCGATGTACCTTATTGAAATGTAACATTAATGGACACTGATGATGGTGGTGAACTGTGTACGTTCTAGCACACGAATATTGGCTTCTTTGTAGTAGTAATGGAGTTACGAATACAATAAGCAAGTCACATAGGCTAATTATTATCAATGGATAACATAGAGGCACCACCAAAAACCTCAAAAGAAGTCCCAGATAATTTCATCAAAATAATTGGACGAAATACGTAAGGTAAGTACTATTATAGACTGGAGACTGCGTCGTGAGATATTCAGACTCGGTGGACCACAAAATTCCGTTTCCCACAGACCGCCGACGCATCGCAGCGTTTTTAAACTGGGCTCTGTTGACAGAGTCCAGCCGAGCGTTTTAAATGGCTGTGGGTCGTGGGAGGGGTGGTGGGGAGAGGGGGCGGGGTTGAGGTTCGGCTGGCCGCGGAATTCGCTGCCATGGCGCTGGCACGAGTGTGGGTGTGGACGCAGCGGCGGGCAGCGAAAGGTGCGACGCTTCGGCGCCTCATCAGCTGCGCAAATACTGCCGAACGCTGCGAGTGTCGGGGCGCGCGTGTAGCCGACTCTGAAACGGACCGTTTGCTTTGGGAGTGACTCTGACAGACAGCTGGCGGAGTAAGAGTATCCTTCCGCTGTTGAAGGATCGAGATGCAGCCTGACATGATCTTGGGTACTTACCCTCAGACAAACACACAACCACACATACGGACAGTCGATAAATTAACGGAGTTAAATCGCAGGACATTAACTTAAATTCAAGTAGATTTGGGGTATACGGTGGCGGTTGTAGTGAGCATTTGCAAATACGCA
This sequence comes from Schistocerca serialis cubense, assembly GCF_023864345.2. Lineage (NCBI taxonomy): Eukaryota > Metazoa > Arthropoda > Insecta > Orthoptera > Acrididae > Schistocerca > Schistocerca serialis. The sequence continues at coordinate 421,553,219 of NC_064645.1, forward strand.
AGCAGTGAAAAAAATATATCTGTAGCAATTTACAAAGAATTCCGAGCTACAACTAGTGCTGGAGAGAGTTGTGTATTACTACTCTATCTTTACTGGTACATGAATGAAAAGGAATTGAGGAGCTGAGGACAGCAGTGGAGAAAATAGTGTTGTGTAGATGTATTGTTTGAACTTCTTAAACCTTGTGTCCTATAAGTGCTGATAAGTGGACTTCATGTGAAGATTGAGGATCCTGATGGAAGTCTGTGTCTGATTATTTGCTCCACACGTTTCAATAATCCTCTTTCTTTCTCCACCTCCCATTACCTTGCCCTATCTCACTAGCCATGTCTCAGACTCCCTAAAACTATCTCTTTACCCTATCTCCCTCTCCTATTTCACTTTATATCTCCCTGTCTCTATCTCTCACTATATTTCCCTATCTCCCACTCCACATCTCCCTATGTCCTATACCTACCTCCCTCTTCCTAACTCCCATTGTCTCTGTCTATTTCCCTCCCTCTATCTATATATCCCTATCCCTACCTCTCTGTCCCTGTCTCCCTCCCACTATTTTCCCTCTTCTTCCTTCCTTCTGCCTCTCTGTATCGTCCTCTCCCTGTTTCTCTATCTCCATCTGTCTCATCCATTTACTGCATCTCTCTACCTTTATCTCCCTCTCCTCTTCCCTCTCTCTCTATCTCCCTCTTACTCTCATTCTCACTCTCACTCTCTATCTCACTCTCACCCACCATCCTCTCCACTCTCTCCCATCCTCTGACTTTCCCCTCCTACCTCTACTCTCCCTCTCACTCTACATTTCCATCTGCCACATCCTCTCCATCACCCTGATTCTCTCCACACTTCCCATACTGTACCAATTACTTCATATTCCTCCGGATAATTGTCTACACATGTTGTTTCTATTATCAAGTATGATGTAATCTGTGGATGACATGAATTGTATTATCAAATGTTAGTTTTGTAGGAACATATCTGACTTCAGTTACTTGGTAATGTATGCTCCCAGGGAAAGTGAATTTGTTACTTTATATGAAAAAACCATTCTCTCTAAAAGATAATTTGTTATGTGCTAGACTAGTATTAGATCACAACACCATTCATTCAAAGAAAATACTGACTGTAGCTTTTAAGCAAAAGTGGATCAAGGTCAAACAGGCTTTGGAAATTAGATTCTCGATATAATCAGAGGAAAAGGAAAGCAGGAATATGTAACTTATGGAGGACTAGATCAATTGCTTACGATGTTAGCATGTATACCTGAACTGTCGTTGTTGGTGTTGGTTTGCTATCAGTTTTGATAAGTACAACACTATTACTGAACTGTTCACACTAACACACTCTCTGCCCTACCTATTCATAACGAATCCTACTCCCATTACACCATTCTATGCTGCTGTTGATATCACCCCATACTCACCTGACAAGAAATCCTTGTCTGATTACCACTTCACATCACTGATCCCTATTACATCCAGCTGCAGCCTTCGCGTTTCCCTTTCCAGATTTTCTACATTCCCTACCCGAATGGGGGACTATTCCGGAATCTTTTGCCAATGGAGACATCATTATGGCACTTTTTCAGTTACAGGCCACATGTCCTGTGGATACACGTTATGTGTCTTTAATGCAGTAGTTTCCATTGCCTTCTGCATCCTCATACGGTTGGTGATTCTTTCATCTTTAGGAGCAGTTTCCCACCACAAGGACAAGAGAGAGCCCTGAAACTCTGTCTCCTCCTCCCTATTTTTTGACAATGTCGTTGGCAGAATGAGGGTGTCTTCAGCCGCCAGTGCTCGAGTATTAATCAAAATTTAAGAGGTGGCTGGTTTCGAGCATGGGACCCATGACGTTTTGATTACTAATCAAAGACCCTACCCCAACACCACGTAGAGAGAAATGAAAATGACATTTTCACAGGGGACTAGAATATAGTTGTAGGGGAGAGAGCAGAAGATAAGGTTACAGGACAATATGGGCTCGAGACAAGAAATGGCAGAGGAGTAAGACTAATTGAGTTCTGCAATAAATTTCAGCTAGTAACAGCGAATGCTCCGTTCAAGAATCACATACGGAGGAGGCATACTAGGAAAAAGCCAGGTGATAAGGAAAGATCTCAGTTAGATAACGACATTGTCAGACAGATTCCGACATCAGATACTGAATTGGAACATTTACCCAGGAGCAATTATAGACTCAGATGAAAATGTAGTAGAGATGAAGAGCAAGCTGAAGTTAAAGAAATTAGTCAGGAATAATCAACACGCAAAGAAGTTGAATACAGAAGTACTATGGCATGACGAGATACGCTTGAAGTTCTCTAAGGCTATAGATACAGCAATAAGGAATAGCTCATTAGACAGTACATTTGAAGAGGAATGGACGTCAAAAAAAAAAAAAAAAAAAAAAAAATAAAGGGCAATCACAGAAGATGGAAAGAAAAACATGGGTACGAAGAAGGTAGCTGCGAAGAAACCATGGTTAACAGAAGAAATGCTTCAGCTGATCGAAGAAAGAAGGAAGTAGAAAATGATCAGGGAAATTCAGGAATACAGAAATAAATTGAGAAATGAAATAAATATTACGTGCAGGGAAGCCACGATGGAATGGCTGCATGAAAAATGTGGAGAAGTAGAAAAAGAAATGACAGTCGGAAGGACTCACTCAGCATATAGGAAAGTGAAAATAACCTTCGGTAAAATTATAAGCAAGGGTAATAACATTGAAAATGCAACGGGAATTTCGCTGTTAAAGGAGGAGGAGAGAGCGGATAGGTGGAAAGAGTACATTGAAGGCCTCTGTGATGGGAAAATTTGTCTGATGTGATAAAAGCAGAAATAGAAGCGGATTTAGAAGGGATGGGTAATCCAGTATTAGAATTTAAGAGAGCTTTGGAGTACTTAAGATCAAATAATGCAGAAGGGATAGAAAACATTCCATCAAAATTTCTAAAATCATTGCGGAAGTGGCAACAAAATGACTATTCACGGTGGCATGTAATTTCGGAAAAATATCATCCACACAATTCCGAAGACTTCAAGAGCTGCCAAGTACGAGAGTTATCACTCAATGAGCTTAATAGCTCATGCATCCAAGTTGTATGACGATTAGTTTGGCTTTAGAAATGGTAAAGGCGCCAGAAAGGCCATTCTGACGTTGCGGTTAATAACGGAGGCGAGACTCACGAAAAATAAAGAGAATTTCATAAGATTTGTCGACCAGAAAAAGCGTTCGACAATGTAAACTGGTGAAAGATGTTCGACATTCTAAGAAAATAGGGTTAAGCTATAGGGAAAGGCGGGTATTATACAATTTGTACAAAAGCCAAGAGAGAATAATTAGAATGAACGACCAAGAACCAACTTCTCGGATTAGAAAGGGTATCAGACAGAGATGTACTGTTTCTCCCCTACTCTTCAATGTCTACATCGAAGAAGGATGATGGATATACATGAAAGATTCAGGAGCGGAATTAAAATTCAGTGTTAAAGGATATCAGTTATACTGTTAGCTGATGGCATTGCTATCCTGAGTCCAGTGAAGAAGAATTGTATGATCTACTGAATGGAATGAACAATCTATTGAGGAGAATATTGACTGAGAGTAAATCGAAGAAAGACGAAAGTAATGACAAGTAGCAGAAATGAAAACAGCGAGAAACGTAACATCAGGATTGATGGACACGTTTTAGATGAAGTTAAGGAATTCTACTACCTAGGCAATAAAAGATACAATGACAGCAAGGAGGACATCAAAAGCAGTCTAGCACTGGCAGAAAGGGCATTCCTGGCCAAGCCTTCTGGTACCAAACATGGGCCTTAATTTTAGGGAGATGTTTGTGGCAATGTTTGCCTGGAGCACAGTGTTGTTCGGTAGTGAAACATGGGCTGTGGGGAAACCGGAAAAGAGGAGAATCGAAGCATTTGAGATGTGGCGCTGCAGACGAATGTTGAAACTTGGGTGGACTAATAAGGTAAAGCCGTCCGGAGTGGCCGTGCGGTTCTAGGCACTACAGTCTGGAGTCGAGCGACCGCTACGGTTGCAGGTTCGAATCATGCCTCGGGCATGGATGTGTGTGATGTCCTTAGGTTAGTTAGGTTTAATTAGTTCTAAGTTCTAGGAGACTGATGACCTTAAAAGTCAAGTCGCATAGTGTTCAGAGCCATTTGAACCAATTAATAAGGTAAGAAATGAGGAGGTTCTGCACAGAATTGGAGAGGAATGAAATGTGTGGAAAACACTGACAAGGAGAAGAGACAGGATAACAGGACATCTGTTAAGAGATGAGGGAACGAATTTCATGGTACTAGAGGCAGTTTCAGAGGGAAAAAACTGTAGAGGAAGACAGGGACTGGAATACATCCAGCAAATAATGGAGGGCGTAGGTTGCAAGTGCTATTCAGAAATAAAGAGGTTGGCACAGGAGACGAATTCGTTCCAACTCACATCAAACGAGTCAGAAGACTGATTACTCAGAAAAAAAAAGTAGATCACTTTCACGAATGTGAGCAGAATGATCTTTCCACACTAACCGTCTTACCTTTCTTCTCGAATTACTCAGGGAACCACTTCGGAAAGCATAATTTGAATGTCACAGCTGCTGAGTAAGTGCACACAGTCTTAACCATTGGACCACCTAGTTACTTTGAACAGAAGATAAAGGAATAAATTTTAGGGTACTTCTCGTCTAACTGAAGAATCTCACACTTACTAGTTTCGTGTTCTGTAATAAATACCCAGTCTCTGTCCTCGTTCAAATTACATACATAAGAGGCCGCAAACAGTAGGTTTCATCCTTGTGAGGGTTTCATCTTTCTGAGCTTTACATCTTTCTGAGTTCTACATTAATATATCTCTCCCAGTTACTTTGTCAATTTATTGTTGGATGCATGCTTGTTTCTATATTTTTCCAGCCACCTAATAGTACTAGTAATGTAGATCTGTTGGAAAGACCGAGTCCAGTGCGGTGTATATTGCACGTTATACTGCAAGGCCCATCATTGATGTCTATGTGAGCAGGTTCCTAGGCATGAGTTAGGTAAGTGGAGCCCATATTTAATATCACTATTTACAGGAAAGTTCTGTTTCGTTCAAAACTAAACTCCGGAAATTTTGCTGGCTCATTTCTCATGTGGATGTACACAACTTTCTGTACGAGTCGCAGGTTTTTCACACCTGTTGTGATAATCTTCCCTTATTTCATACGTATGGGACAATCACTCGACCAATACCTTTGTCGTAGGAGTCACTATTCAAGCCTCTCACGCACTGGTAGCTCTCATAGCTCTGTTACCGTGTAATCCGTGTGGAAACTTAGTTCTCTACTGTTTTCGATAACCGTTATCTGCGGGGGTTTGCTAGTTCAGTTCACGTTACAATGCCGACAGTCGCACCTAATACTTCATAGCAGAAGCATTGGCAGTTAATGCGATTACGGCCCCGGTGAACCTTGTGATACAAAAAGAGTCTCTCGTGTGTGTGTGTGTGTGTGTGTGTGTGTGTGTGTGTGTGTGTGTGTTTGTGAGTGAGCAGCGTTGGCGGCCTGCTATCGACAGGATATTACCCGCACCTCGCGGGGTAAAAGCTAAAAATAAACGCCATCACCCCCCTCCCCCCCCCCCCCCCCCTACAGGCGACATCGTGTAAACGCAAAATGTCATCCGCCCATCAGCGAGCGACACGTGTTCCCAGCGACGACCCAAAACCGCAAATATTTATCCCTGCCGCGGGGTCTGCAGCGACATTTATGCGAAACCACAGAAGTAGTGAGTGCAACATTGCGCCGAACCGCAAGCGAGGGGAAAAGAGTGCAAATGAAAATGGAAAAGAAGGATCCGAATTTGAAATGGTCCTCACGGCGGGGTCCAATGATTTTCAGTGCTTCGGATTTGAACTGTTTATGGGGATGAGCTCGGCTCTCGGTCAGATTGCGTCGACGCGTTTGTAATAGAATTTCTGGCGGCCGAATATGAAAATTTACGAGCGTATGAATCATGTACACAGAGTCGATGCTCCGGGTGCATGTGGGATTCACAAGATAGCATGTGTTTTGGTGCTGATACAATGATTAGCTGACAATACGAGCGCGGAGGGGAGTGGAGTGGGACAGCAGTGAGCCGCGCTGGGGCAGCCCTTACCAGTTAATGCAGCTTCACAAGCAAACCTTCTCAACAAAACTTGTTGCCTACTCTGCAGGAAACGTAAAAGAATTAAGTTATATAGTGAGAAAGCACCAAGGAATTTCGCTACTATGTAAAAAATATTTTCCATATTTATCCAAACATATTATTAAAAATGGTTATGCATAAACACACACACTCACACACAAATATATAGCACTTCGCGCCCTAAACCAGTGGACCGATTTTAACCAAACTTGGTACACGCCTTGCTTTATGTCAGGCAACAATAGTTGTTGGGGAAAGAACCACCTGTTTATCAAAGTTCAGGAGATATGACACCATAAACAATAAGGCGTACAGCCTGGACAATTCAAAGAATGTGTCCAGTATAATATGACTATAATTGCGACACGAGCAGTCTTGAAGCAGAGCGTATACTCCTGTACGCCTGGTTGGTTAGGAAGGAGTTGAAGTTTGTGATGTCTGAAGATGGGTGTAATCCCGAAACTCGTAACATGTTCTAATAAATGAGTCATCTCATGACTTTATTGCGATTGTACAGCATTGGTTGCCAATTATTAACATAAGAATGATCGCAGGCCTCAGACGGGATTTTATGTCCTGTATATCATACAGTAACTACACTCAAGTCACCACGATTTATGACGGTCTCCTGGATATTACAAAATGGTTCTTAAGGAGGGTAGAACGTCAAACGGGCCGACCTGGAGCAGGAGAGGCATCACAGGACATTTTAATTTCCAGAGTCTATACTTTTACAAATAAATTCATAAAACTGTGTCAGCATCACCAGGAAGGATTCAGAATTCACACTCACTGCACTGGAAGTTCGAAAACATAGCAAAATATTTTTTTACATGTGAAATTTGAAAAATTTATTCACTTATTAATAGCTGCATTTGTTGCAATAGGTACACTTTTCTTCATAAGTTAGAGAGATTCTTCGATGAATTTTGCCCAGCATACATACCATACTTACAGGGGTACGAAACTAATTTATGAAAAAACGAATGATCTGTTGTATTTTAAACTTCGTGTTTAGAAAAAACACAAATTTTGTAATTAATTACCTCAATTTTTACCACAGTTTTTAATAGATTTGGAAAATTCCAGAGTTTCATACACCTTTAAGTATGGTTCGTATGCTGTGCAAAATTAATCGATCCATCTCTCTTACTTATGAAGAAACGTGTACCTATAGCAACAGATGCTGCCATCAGTAAGTGAAAAAAATTATGAAATTTCACATGTTAAAAAAAATTACTTCGTTATGTTTTCGAACTTCCACTGCTATGAGTGTGACTTCTGAATCCTTCCCGGTCATGATGACAAAGTTTTATGAATTTATTTGTAAAAGTATAGACAGTGTAAATTAAAATGTCCTGTGGTGCCTCTCCTGCTCCAAGTTGGCCCGTTTGATGCCCTACCCCCCCTTAACAGAATTCGTAATAACCCAGTGGTGCATGCTCTGCAACGTGCTGTCGTGCTGGCCACAGGGCTGGTAAGAAGTTATTGTCGAACGGCGTTCCATTCCTCCAGCATCGCCGTTGATAACTACTGGACTGCGATTGGTAGATGTGTACGTACTGCAGTACGTCTCTCCAAAGCATCTCAGCCGTGCTGGATGCGATCTGAGTCGAGTTAACGAGAAGGCCAGTCCATTCCTCTCCTTCAGATTCACTGCTCTTAATCCGCACCCTCTCCCGAGAAGGGCAGGCGACCCCACTCGTTGTTGCTCCAATCCATGTGCTCTCGGCAACCTCACAGATAGTGGCGTCGATGTGCGGCAGTCAGTGGCACACAAAGTAGTGGTCGCCTGTCAAAGAAACCTCCCACTTCCAGTCGCCGTTCCACTGTGGAGCTTGAGATTGCCTGCCTTTCAGCCCTGTTAATGTGATGGCAATTGAATCCGCTGTTTAACTTGGGTCCCTTCTTGCCCAATGCACAACGTAGTCTTCATCTGATGCTGTAGCTGAACGTGGTTCCCACTTCGTTTCCTTCGAGCAGTAGGGTCCGTGATTCAAAACGCTTTGCATTCTCTACGGCCTCGCGTCGTGGGGCCAGCCCCATCTGGCGCGGATGCCACGTTGGCATCGCGCCAGCTTTCAGTGTGCGACTGTGAGATATTCGACACCATACTGCCGCCGTTTCATTCATTTTCACCGAGTTGTTGTTATATGTTACGCTGCTTAGCTATTTCGTCCTTAATTTTATTCAGCAGTGAAATTTGTCTCTTGTGATGGATATGGAAGAGAGTGGATGCAAAGAGATGCGTGCTCTCATTTTTACGAGGGTTATTTGGAAACTAAGAAACGATGGGTCGCGAAATGGAAACCACAGAGAAAATGCGCAGGTGTGTTGGGCAGTGTCTCTAGTATGCCTGTCGATCGCATTATGTTATTCTTTTTAGTTCTGAGCACACAGGGAGCGCATAAAGATACCTAGAACAGTAGTGTCTCCCGACAAGTACGAGAGCCTGGTGAGAAATTTCGCCCGAAGCTATGCAACCAACATTACATAACTGTCGTGCATTTTCTTCTTCAATAAAAATCTCAGCTGCATTCTGCAGAGGCAATGAAGATGCTCCTGCATCGATTTCAATTGGAAATGTTTGATTACCGACAATACAGCTGGTAATTGTCTCCCTCTGAGTCTCATCTCTGCTCATATGAACCGCTGGCTATGAAGACAATATTTGGGCACAGACAACGAGCTGTAGGCCAGCGTAGAGAACTGGCGGAAAGCACTGGCGGCTACCTTTAATAACAAGGGTATTGGAAAGTTGGTACGACGCTACGAAAAACGTCTAGGTCGGATCGGCGACTATGGAGATAAGTAACTGGAAGTTGTAGCTAACTGTTGCAAATACAACAGTTTTGATTTTCGCTGTGGTTTCCATTACATGACCTATGGTTCCTTACTTTCCGAATAGCCCTCGTATATCACCATCGACGTCATCATCACCACCTCATGGAGGCTGCTGCGACTAATCCGGAAATCATACGTTCTTCGGACGTCTGATACTTTGATGTCTACTGTGCTTGTAGTTCATGGCGATTCTAGACAGACGATCTTGCAGCATTCTTTGGAATTCGTCACCCCAATTGACAGTATATTCTTTTTATTTCTTTTTTCTAATTCGAAAAACCGCAGTTCTTGTTTTATTTCTGTGTTTCGTAATTCGTCCATCAATTTGCACCCTTAGATTACACTGAGATATTTCATCTTAGCTGAAGTAATTTTCATGCTTTCTTCCTTCGAAACTAACCAAGTCTCACTTCCATATAATAATATCAGTACCGCCATTGTTTCATAAGTCTTCAGTTTAGTCTTTTCTCTGGTTTTATATTCCAGAGTTCTATGAATTGTTCCGCATAGTTATCTGTTTAAAACTGAAAGATTTTGTTTCGATGTCGCGACGTGTAAATCGGGATATTTTACATCCAAGACAGTTAAAGCTGGATACCTTCTTGAATATTTTGCCATTTATCTCATGGTTTTTACAGAAATGATATACGTGGAGATATTATCAGTGCATGTTCTTCTGTACTTCTTAAAATGCATAGACCCCTTCGACATATATCTGTTGTTTGTTGCACAAAAAAAAAACATTGTGTGCATACAAAATAAAATTTTACCCATACCACCTCAAGGGCACTGTATCACCCTTAAAAATTTGTTTTCTACCTCACTATAACATTTATGCATAGATAGTAAAATGTTGGGGGAAACAACAACCTTGTCTAACTCCTTCACTTGTTTCTACTGGTACTGTTACTTTCTTCCTCGTGTTAGTAAACACAGTAGCGTTTTGACACAAATTCATAATGGCTTTTACTAAATTATGCGACAAGCCATACCTGATCAAAGTTTCACAGAGCACGCCTACGTTCAGACTGTCAAATGTCTTTTGAAAATCGATGAAAACGATGTGAGTTTTCAAACGGAATAACATTCTTTTCTTAATCATTTGTTTCACTACGAATACAGCACCTATCGTAGAGCGGCCAAGTCTAAGCCCCATATGTTAATCGCTGGTGACAGTGTCTATGATCTCAAACCCACTATTGATAATTCCGGCGTATATTTTACAGACACTGTCGAGCGAACTCATGACTCAGGAGATGCTTGAGTGGGGCATGTAAGAAGCTTCCTCCACATTTCCAACAGTCCGTATCAGTTCCGTCTATTCCTGCTACATTTTCCGTTTTTATGCCTTTGGCTGTGTCGATAACCGACTCGAGAGATGTCTAATCCAAGACGTTTATCGCTACGTATCTCTCTCATGGAGTTCTTATCCTCACAGCAAAGATTTCCATAGTGTGCCAGAATTCCTCGTTTACGGCATTTTCAATGTTCTCCCTTTTATCTCCTATGTCGGTGTTTTTTCTCTTTGCAAGAGTTCATTTAGTAGTTGTTGACAAAGTAGTTAAATGCTGTCTTGTTGTAACAAATAAATTTTATGAACTTTTTCCTGCTGACCTTAATTAAATTATTCTCTTCCAACTAACATAAATCGTCCTACACATCAGAAGACAGTGGTCTGACCTTATACCATAAACTCTGTATACTTGTCCGCCTATTTTATTATTTCTAATAACGTTATTAATTTCTGACCTATAACTTCTTGAAAACCATGTGTATTTGTGCATATCCTCTTTCATAAAGAAAGTACTCTGTACTTTCACTAAGTTAAAACCTACAAAATCTCTTATCTTCTGTCCATTATTGTTACTGATCCATTCTCCACAAAAAAATTGCTCAACTAAACGGTGCGTCTCACATGTTTTTGGTATGAACCATGTTAACTGTTCAGTTACAAAATATTTGTGTTAATAAAAGGACACAGAAAGAGATTTATTCACACACACACAACGAAAAATTTCTACTACCTGTAGAATGAAGTTCACATGAGATCTTGTTTTGCAATATCTTTTACTTTGATTTTCGTTAATAATAATCCAAACCATCACAGAATACATTGATGAAGTATCTTACTCAGTAGACATACTGTAAATAACTTTGCACGCTGTTTTTGTGTCTGTTTGACTCCAGTTTTTAACCACTTCTATTGACACACCACCTCGAGGCCTCTTCCTTTTCCACGTATCTTTTGCCTCCTTTCTACCTATGACACATTTTGAGGTCCGCGTAAGTACTTTATAATTGTCCAATTGGTCTGGGTCGATATGATCTTCCCTCCTTAAGATGCTGAAATTGTAATCCGGTATACCCTCTGATGCATGAATATATTCTCATTCCACATTTTTGATCTGTTTACTTAGTAAGACCCTTTCTTTCAGCTTTTTCTTTACTGCAAGTGTACTATGTCTTTTATTTAGGTATTGTCAAGTGGTTTAGGGTCATACATCCAGTACTGTTACTTTCTGGGAAAAAACCTGTATATAACATCCGGGAGTGGGAGAGATACATGACAAAAGTGTAAATTGTTGAGATCATTCAGACGTGATGGGTACAACAAAGATCACAGCAAGTTCTGTGCTAGCGCTGAGTGAAGCGGGCTTCGCAAGAGGATCATGGTATAACTTTTTGACAACGTTACTCTTTTCCTATGACGCTTTAGTTAATAGAGAGTTGGTATGTGGTTTCCTGTGCGCCTGAGCACGCCGTACGGCACGGTGTGTTGAGCGCTAAGTTGTCACTGTTACAGGCTGTATTCAGGGCATCACAGCTATTCAGACAGGCATTCCAGGAACTCATTTTCTTGGCGCTGTCAGTTGATTTACGAAACTTGGGGTTGTTTTGTGATCAAATAGACTTTACGAGGTCAAGTGGTGTTTAAGGATGTTTGGAGGAGATGGGTAGTAATTAAACTTTAAGGTGGTTCTGTGCAGGAAACAAGCATTACCGCATTGTAAATGAGTCTTTTAGGACTTAGATAATGCGTTTAAAGTTTCATTATAAACTAGCATTCAAAGCAACATAGACATTCTCGTATAACACTTCATTAATTTTGTCAATGATTATACGGCAGCGTTAATGTAATCATTAATGAGCATTTGAAAAATGAAGAACGGGATAAAATACGTATGACAACATACGAGGGCTGGAACTTAAATAGTGGCAACTCTTTATTCACAACCGATACAAAAGAGTTACATGTTTTCACCTGTTACTGTCCTTCAAAGTAGTTACCAGCGTTGTGTAGAACCCGTTTCCAGCGATGTGGAAGGCCTAGTATACCGTTAGCGGAGCCTATTCTGTTGATGGTGCGAATGGAGCGGTCTAAAGTTATGGTGATTCTCGTGTACGAATAAAAAAAAAAAAATGGCTCTGAACACTATGAGACATAACTTCTGAGGCCATCAGTCCACTAGAACTTAGAACTACTTAAACCTAACTAACTGAAGGACATCCATGCCCGAGGCATGATTCGAATCTGCGACCGTAGCGGTCTCGCGGTTCCAGACTGTAGCACCTTGAACCGCTCGGCCACTCCGGCCGGCTCGTGTACGACTGTGATGGTGTTATCCTAACGCATTTCGTTCCTCCACGGCAGACCGTCAGTGCAAAGTATTACTGTTTGTTTTTGGAGCATCACCTGCAACCAGCTTTGTGAAAGAAGCGGCGACAGTTTCTGAGCAACCCACCCATCATTTTGTATGACAATGCGCGGGCGCATACAGCGCAAGCTGTGGCTGCTCTGTTCGGTCGATAGGACTGGGAAGTACTGTACCATCCACCATACTACACGGACTTAAGTCCTTGTGACATTTATTTGATTCCCAAGATGAAGGCATTCGATTGAGAGCTGTTCCAGAGATTCGATGGGCAGTAGACCGCTCCATTCGCACCATCAACAGAACATGCTCTGCTAACGGTATACTACGCATTCCACATCGATGGCAACGGGTTCTACAAAACGCTGGTGTCTACTTTGAAGGACAGTAACAGATGCAAACACGTAACTCCTTTGTATTGGCTGTGAATAAATAGTTGCCATTATTTAAGTCCCAATCCTCCTATTTGTCTTTTCGGTTCAACAATTTAACACCCAGACCTGTAAAGTTGTAACTTCTACGAGTGCAAGAAGGCTGTGTATTGCTTATAACGTTACTCAGACCCAGTTTCTCCGATGCTAAGTAACATGTAGGGCGAAAAGTTTCCTACAGCGAAGTCGTTCTGCGTCGAGTTTTTCAGCATCCCCGGATTTCATAACCACGCATTGAAGACCCTTAGGAATCAAACGTATTAAAGTCCTGAAATTTTTTGCTATTTTCACTCAATGATATCGTACGGAATCATTTTCTGGTGGTGATTCATCACTCAGAAACGCACAGATGATAGCAGTAAGAATAATATGTGATGTTCACCCACGGGCATCACGTAAGCACTTCTTGAAGGAACTAGGCATTTTGACTGCGCCGTCACAATACATACTTTCGCTAATGAAATTCATCATAAATAAACCATCACTATTTGAGAAGAACACTTTTCTACATATCTACAAGCTAGAGGGCAAAATGACCTTTATTACTCGTTGTTAAAGCTGTCAGTGGCTCAGAGAGGCGTTCAAATAGCAGCAATAAAAAATTTTCGTCATTTGCGAATAACATAAAATTTCGGAAGATAGTGGGGCAAGATTTAAATCTAATTTAAAATCATTTCTCCCGGAAAATTTCTTCTATTCCAGTGATGAATTTCTATTTAAAAACTGGTAGCCGGTACGTTGAAAAACTTGTTTCTAATTTAGTTTTTTCATTGCAGTTCCACGAGTATAAATAAAATGATAATGTGTTCACTAATGTTAACTCTTACCATTATACATGTCATGTAAACTAAGTCGTTCCGCATCATTTCGATAAAAGTATCCTGCAAATTATTTACAGAACGTATTAGTATCTATCTAACTAGCCAGTTGTTACGTTGTCTTTCTGTATCTCTGTATCGATCCACTGTTTTACACAACCGTACTGATTTTAGAATTCTTCCATATTTTGTGCTTAAAACACGCCCCAAAAGCTTCAGGTTTCTTTCACCAACGACTTTCTGCAGGGTTCGTACGACAGCTCTTCTCAGCACCTCATGATTTGAAAGTTGGTCGCGGTAACTTATCTTTAAAACTCGCCTCAAGCATCATTGGCCAAAAACATTGAGCTTATATGCTGATTTTACTGACTTTTCCATGTATCAAGTTATGTAGTTAGGATAAACACATTTTTAAAAAATGCATGTTATTCCTTACGAATGGGTACACGCTTAAAGTCGAATTGTTGAGTCATAGCAATACTGCAAATGTACCATGTATGAATTGGCTAAATTCTTTACGAATGGATATATATTTGAAAACGAATTGTTGAGTCATAACAGTGCTGCAGATGTGCCATGTATAAATTAATAAAATTACCCCACCTCCCCTTTTTAATAAACCTCCAGACATGTCTCAATTTAGTCAGTGCGTCGATAGAAGATTGCTTAACATGCGTACAATATGACTGGCTTTGTTTTTCCGTCAGGGATTTACGGAATTTGAGACAACACCTCCTCGGATTATCTAAGTGAGTCGTTGTGCAACATTTCTTCCTACCTATTCTGCCGCAAGACTCTCCTAGTTGACGTAGTGTCAACGCCATCGAACTCTCTGGAACGTGCTATTGTATATTCGTTAATTTCTAAGCGAAGAAAGTGAGAAGCTATAGTAGTTGAAATAACGTATTTGGGTGTCCGCATGATGCGTTTATTTACGAAAACACGGTTGTCTGTCAGTAATGAAACAATGCATCACTTTTAACTCAAAACTAGCTATTTTTTGAGAGCTTGGCATTACGACGAAACTACATCGAAAGGCTATGGCGATCATGGTGCGTAGTCTAGATCTTGTACTTACAATCGTGGAGTGTGGTAGCTATTCCTACAATTTCGTTCTCTTAAACATAATTCGTCTGTTTATTGAAACGACTGCTTTCCCGCGTTGTAAACTTGTTGAAAGAAAAGCTTATGGCCAGTAGCCTCCTCATAATGCCTCGAATGGAAAAAAGTGGCTTACGTTAGTAAATATTTACTACATGAATGCGTGGTTCAAAAAATGTTCAGATGTGTGTGAAATCTTATGGAACTTAACTGCTAAGGTCATCAGTCCCTAAGCTTACACACTACTTATCCTAAGGACATACACACACACCCTTGCCTGAGGGAGGACTCGAACCTCCGCCGGGTCCAGCCGCACAGTCCATGACTGCAGCGCCCTAGGAATGCGTGGAGTTTGCCCTTTCGGAGATGACAGAAAGAACAGACACCACGCAGATTCCGCAGCTGTGAAACATTACATGTGAGTTGAAGGGGTTCACTGCTGTCAGCTGCAGCGGGACATTACACGCAATCAGCGGTGACGAGCGAAAATGAGCATCGGACCAGAATTCGAGCACGGGATCTCCTGCTACCTAGGCACATGCGTTAACCACTGCACCATTCGGGACACACAGCGTTATCGAAACTGCGCAGACTATGTCGCCAGGCCACACAGCCGACACATGCTCACACCGAATGTCACATATCCGCAGTCTCTGTCCATTATACTCACAGTTCCCAACTCTGAGATTCCCACACGAGATCGGACGTATTTATGCCTCGCACTGAAGAAGGTGGATACATTGTCCAGCTAGGCGTATAGATTATATGAAATCATGTCCGGAAGAACAGTCACCATGCATTCGTAGAATAGATACACCTAGCTGGGCAATGGATCCACATTCTTGAGTGCGGATGCACAAAAATACGTCCGACTATGGGAACCTCAGAGTAGCGAACTGTGAGTGTAATGGACACGGACTGCGGATACGTGGGACCCGGTGAGAATGTGGCCCGGCCTTGACACGTACCGAGATAATATGCGCAGATGCGATAACGCTGGCCGGCCGAGGTGGCCGCGCAGTTCTAGGCGCTACAGTCTGGAACCGCGCGACCGCTACGGTCGCAGGTTTGAATCCTGCCTCGGACATGGATGTGTGTGATGTCCTTAGGTTAGTTAGGTTTAAGTAGTTCTAAGTTCTAGGACACTGATGACCTTAGAAGTTAAGTCCCATAGTGCTCAGAGCCATTTTTTGCGATAACGCTGTGTCCCGGATGGTGCAATGGTTACCGCACCTCCCTAGTAACCAGGAGATTCCTGGGTTCGAAACCCATTCCGGGTACAAGTTTTCGCTCGTCGCTGCTGATTCCACGTAATGTGTCGCGACGGCTGGCAGCAGTGAATCCCTTCAATTTAAATACTTACTAAACAAAACTACTTGCCTTGCGTCAGAGTGACTGTAGTTTACCCACGTATAATGCGCTGGCGTAACTGTCTTTGTCACGGTTAGCCACAACAGCTCAGCCCACCATCTACTTGCAACTCTGGATGTTCTAGTGGCTACTTTAGCCAATGTGGGAACTGAACGCTTACTCGCTGCTGTGCGTTCAGCGATGCTGCCTGAGCTTATTGGTTCAAATGGTTCAAACGGCTCTGAGCACTATCGGACTTAACATATGAAGTCATCAGTCACCTAGAATTTAGAACTACTTAAACCTAACTAACCTAATGACATCACACACATCCATGCCCGATGCAGGATTCGAAACTGCTACCGTACCAGTCGCGCGGTTTCGGACTGGAGCGCCTAGAACCGCTCGGCCACAGCGGACTGTGGTGTCACCGCCAGACAACACACTTGCTAGGTGGTAGCTTAAGTCGATCGCGGTCCGTTTAGTACATGTCGGACCCGCGTGTCGCCACTGTGTGATCGCAGACCGAGCGCCACCACAAGGCAGGTCTCGAGATACGGAACAGCACTCGCCCCAGTTGTACGACGACTTTGCTAGCGACTACACTGACGAAGCCTTTCTCTCATTTGCCGAGAGACAGTTAGAATAGCCTTCAGCTAAGTCCATGGCTACGACCTAGCAAGGCACCATTAGCCTTACATAGTTTGATAGTTATCGTATGAAATGTCTCATCAAGAATGCTGTATTCACATGAAGGAATAACAGTTAAGTATTCGAGGAGCTGCATACTTTTCTTATTAGCATTCACTACTTATCCTGTTCCAGAATTCACGCCCGTCTGCGTTAGATAGCGTGCATTTCGGCCTCCTCTATCTACAAGGTGTTGGCACATTTGCCAACACATCACGGACCTTATTGGATTCTACTAATATCTGTAAACTCGATATGAAGTGTTAATCTGGAAAATAAACAAATGAAATGTAATCTGAAAGTGAGGGGTACCTAACAGATTCCAAGGTCTACTTGACATTTGTCGGTGAAAATGCAGATGCTGAGGAAAAGAAGCCTTGCTTCAAAGAAAAACTACAAACATCGCCTGAAGTAGTCACGCTATAGTTACGTCGTATTCGATACGATGATTCTAGCATTGGTCTCGTGCCGATGAACGCCATGTATTCGCCGGGCTAGAGGAGCAAAATATCAAAATTTATAGACTAAAAATCATTTCCTTGCAGAGTTAACATGGTAAAAAGAGGAGCTGCAACATATGTAAAGATTGAACATAAAGTCAAAGATATTGAAAAAGTAGGTTTTGTGTAGGTCAGAAATAAGAAATATCTGCCTGTGATCTGTTACTGTAATTGTCACCAATTCCGCTGTAGGAAACATCCAGCTATTTATGAAAAATTAATTTGTTATGAATAGGAAGGTAGGGCAGAGGGTGTGTTACTGTGAACAGTTCAGTGACCAGGTTATTCTAATCAGAATCGACAGCAGACCAACACCGACGACGATAGTTC
The DNA here is from genome assembly GCF_023864345.2 of Schistocerca serialis cubense. Taxonomy (NCBI): domain Eukaryota; kingdom Metazoa; phylum Arthropoda; class Insecta; order Orthoptera; family Acrididae; genus Schistocerca; species Schistocerca serialis. Next base: position 421,571,103 of record NC_064645.1, read on the forward strand.
AGGTATACATGCCGACGTCGCAAGCTGAAGATGAACAGATAGAGAAAGTGTATGAGGATATTGAAAGGGTAATGCAGTATGTAAAGCGGGACGAAAATCTAATAGTCATGGGGGACTGGAATGCAGTTGTAGGGGAAGGAGTAGAAGAAAAGGTTACAGGAGAATATGGGCTTGGGACAAGGAATGAAAGAGGAGAAAGACTAATTGAGTTCTGTAACAAGTTTCAGCTAGTAATAGCGAATACACTGTTCAAGAATCACAAGAGGAGGAGGTACACTTGGAAAAGGCCGGGAGATACGGGAAGAGTTCAATTAGATTACGTCATGGTCAGACACAGATTCCGAAATCAGATACTGGATTGTAAGGCGTACCCAGGAGCAGATATAGACTCAGATCACAATATAGTAGTGATGAAGAGTAGGCTGAAAATCAAGACATTAGTCAGGAAGACTCAATATGCAAAGAAGTGGGATACGGAAGTACTAAGGAATGACGAGATACGTTTGAAGTTATCTAATGCTATAGATACAGCAATAAGGAATAGCGCAGTAGGCAGTACAGTTGAAGAGGAATGGACATCTCTAAAAAGGGCCATCACAGAAGTTGGGAAGGAAAACATAGGTACAAAGAAGGTAGCTGCGAAGAAACCATGGGTAACAGAAGAAATACTTCAGTTGACTGATGAAAGGAGGAAGTACAAACATGTTCCGGGAAAATCAGGAATACAGAAGTACAAGTCGCTGAGGAATGAAATAAATAGGAAGTGCAGGGAAGCTAAGACGAAATGGCGGCAGGAAAAATGTGAAGACATCGAAAAAGATATGATTGTCGGAAGGACAGACTCAGCATACAGGAAAATCAAAACAACCTTTGGTGACATTAAAAGCAACGGTGGTAACATTAAGAGTGCAACGGGAATTCCACTGTTAAATGCAGAGGAGAGAGCAGATAGGTGGAAAGAATACATTGAAAACCTCTATGAGGGTAAAGATTAGTCTGATGTGATAGAAGAAGAAACAGGAGTCGATTTAGAAGAGATAGGGGATCCAGCATTAGAATCGGAATTCAAAAGAGCTTTGGAGGACTTACGATCAAATAAGGCAGAAGGGATAGATAACATTCCATCAGAATTTCTTAAATCATGGGGGGAAGTGGCAACAAAACGATTATTCACGTTGGTGTGTAGAATATATGAGTCGGCGACATACCATCTGACTTTCGGAAAAGCGTCATCCACACAATTCCGAAGGCGGCTAGAGCTGACAAGTGCGAGAATTATCGCACAATCAGCTTAACAGCTCATGCATGGAAGCTTCTTACAAGAATAATATACAGAAGAATGGAAAAGAAAATTGAGAATGCGCTAGGTAACGATCAGTTTGGCTTTAAGAAAAGTAAAGGGACGCGAGAGGCAATTCTGTCGTTACGGCTGATAATCGAAGCAAGGCTAAAGAAAAATCAAGACACTTTCACAGGATTTGTCGACCTGGAAAAAGCGTTCGACAATATAAAATGGTGCAAGCTGTTCGAGATTCTGAAAAAAGTAGGGGTAAGCTGTAGGGAGAGACGGGTCATATACAATATGTACAACAACCAAGAGGGAATAATAAGAGTGGACGATCAAGAACGAAGTGCTCGTATTAAGAATGGTGTAAGACAAGGCTGTAGCCTTTCGCCCCTACTCTTCAATCTGTACATCGAGGAAGCGATGATGGAAATTAAAGAAAGGTTCAGGAGTGGAATTAAAATACAAGGTGAAAGGATATCAATGATACGATTCGCTGATGACATTGCTATCCTGAGTGAAAGTGAAGAAGAATAAGTGATCTGATGAACGGAATGAACAGTCTAATGAGTACACAGTATAGTTTGAGAGTAAATCGGAGAAAGACGAAGGTAATGAGAAGTAGTAGAAATGAGAACAGCGAGAAACTTAACATCAGGATTGATGGTCACGCAGTCAATGAAGTTAAGGAATTCTGCTACCTAGGCAGTAAAATAACCAATGACGGACGGAGCAAGGAGGACATCAAAAGCAGACTCGCTATGGCAAAATAGGCGTTTCTGGCCAAGAGAAGTCTACTATTATCAAATACCGGCCTTAATTTGAGGAAGAAATTTCTGAGGATGTACGTCTGGACTGTGGGAAAACCGGAACAGAAGAGAATCGAAGCATTTGAGATGTGGTGCTAAAGACGAATGTTGAAAATTAGGTGGACTGATAAGGCAAGGAATGAGGAGGTTCTATGCAGAATCGGAGAGGAAAAGAATATGTGGAAAACACTGATAAGGAGAAGGGACAGGATGATAGGACATCTGCTAAAACATGAGGGAATGACTATCGTGGTACTAGAGGGAGCTGTAGAGGGCAAAAACTGTAGAGGAAGACAGAGATTGGAATACGTCAAGCAAATAATTGAGGACGTAGGTTGCAAGTGCTACTCTGAGATGAAGAGGTTAGCACAGGAACGGAATTCGTGGCGGGCCGCATCAAACCAGTCAGTAGACTGATGACAAAAAAAAAAAAAATGTCATAACCGCTGTAGTCCCCGCAGTGCCTGTTGTTCTGGGCTCACATGCATGTCCAAAGGAACTTTGCATCGTAACTCAGAATAACATAGGGAATGCAATATAGTATCGTATAATTCTGTAATCAAGGCCACTTCCGCTATTTTGTCCTCACCTTTCTCCAACCTAAGTTTCAGCTCTGTCTTTAATGACTTTTTCGCTGACTGTACGAAAGGGATGTTTTACCATAAATGACAATTTAAAAGAAATCTCTACAGTCATAGTTATTGAGGTATAGATCTGAACTTTTACACATGAGTTGAAAAAAGTGAAACTGCAACGTCAGAATACCAGTATAGCAAAGATCCAGGATTAGTATTTTGCCATAAATGCTAATTTTTACGGTTCTTCATCTCCTTTTTAATTTGAAAATTTTGTTCTAGGTTACGAAGAGGATTGTGAACTACAATCATTAATCTTTATTTAAAATTTCCTTATTTACAAAATTTTAAATTTTGCAAAATCAAATTTAAGTATTTTTTTGCTAACATGCAATCCTATACGCGGGATTTACTTAAATAATATTACGCTTCTTTAGTTGCAATGACACAGCAGCATGTTTCAAGCAGCTCTTAAAAAATTCCATGACACTAACTCGTCCTTTTCGAGAAAATAATTTTATAGGGCAAAAAATGTAAAACCCAGAACATGCAGTTTAAAGATTTATTTAGAACAGACAGATTTCAGTTATGAATATTTAGGAGGGATTTCCAGTTCCAGGCATTTGCTTGACGACCAGAGAAACAACTCCCGAAAATCTTAATTGGGACCGAGGGATGACCTATTTTCAGATCATTTCTGAAATAGTTTTGTCCATCGTTTTAGACGAACATGTGTGTGACAGCGACAAGTGTGACGTTTCTTATTTGGCGCCATTGTAGTCTACCTCTGCAGTGGACACTGCTACATCATTGCATCTGTGTGATTCCGTTACTTCATCAATGGTCAGTTTCTTTTCTGAAAAGGACAACGACGGGTATCATCGAAAACGCAGACCTGCATGGCGAATTAACGCTGCAAGTGAATCGGGAACAGTCAGTAGTATACGACCACATTTCGATCAGACTCATCACTCTCACTAATTGCGCGGCTATCGCTCTAGACTGCAGCACCAACTTCGGTGGTGGGAGGACTGAACCACTGGGGCAGCAGCAAGTGCCGGAGCTGTGAGAGGTTCCCGCACGGCGTTTGGCGCAACTGTGGACGCAGGGTTGACCCTGACGCTCGGAGCCGACACCTGTTGCTCCGGATATTTATGTCTTAACGGCTGAAGTGTTTTGTTCCGGAGCACCACTACGCGCCGCTCTGAATAACTGCAAGACTGCAGATTCGCAGCACAGACGTATGCGACCGTTTCCGGGACTTAATCTGATGCTCCGAGACACTTTTATTATCTGTGCAAAGCTGTAGCTTGTATGGTTGATACATCATCACGCGAGGGAGTGGGACAATATCATCTGCGTGACTCTGGGAGCAAGGACACGGATATCATAACTAACATCACCGAAAGGAAAAGCTTTTATGTTTTGAATATGTATTACCTTTTTCTTCTCCTCTCAAGAGGTTTTTTTTTATTGATTTATTTTATTTTTTTTATTTATTTATTTATTTTTTTTTTTTTACGGCTACTAGTACTACTACTACCACCACTTTCTTTTCTGTCTACTTGGAGTTCATGCATGGCGTGACATACACTAGCTGCTCTTAATACCTGGACACCTCTCTATTTTCTGTTTTTGAGTCATCAGACTTCTGACTCTTCATCTCAGAGCAGCACTTGCAATCCACGTCCTCAGTTATTGGCCGGTCGTATCCCAATCTCTGTCTGCCTCTACTATTTTGCCCTGTACAGCTCCCTCTACTACCATGGAAGTCATTCTCCTTTTCGTTGTCTGTATTTTCCACACATTCCTTTCCTCTTGGATTCTCCTCCTTATTTCTTACCTTATCAGTCCACCTGATTTTCAACTTTCATCTGCAGCATCATATCTCAAATGCTTCGATTTTCTTCTGGTCCAGTTTTACCACTGTCCTTGTTTCACTGCCGTACAATACCGTTGGCCGTTGAGGCCTGGAGTGGTGAAGATCTAACGCTTCCCAAAGGCGATGCATTGGGATCACGTCGAGACTCTGGACAGGTCGCTCCTTTTCAAGAATGCTGTAATCCACAGACCTTCGCTTCAAATATGCTACTTTATGCCACAGTGTACTGTCGTAATGTTGCTCTACTGAATTCAGTAGACAAGCCTGTAAAAGATAGTCTTTTTCTTAAAATAATAATAAGGAAACCACACCAAAACCACTAAAAAGCACTCCTGCCATCCTCCTCTGTACTTCACTGTTGACATTATACATCATGGTTCTCCCAGAACTCGCCTAAACCAAACCATTCCATTAAACTGTTATAGGTTATAGCTGATTCATCATTTCAAAATATTCGTTTCCAGCAATACATTATCCAGTGGCGTCGCTCTACACAAAACCTCAAGCGTTGATTAGCATTGACTTCAGAAATGTGTGGGTAGGAACTTCCTGGCTTGGGTAGCTCAGACGCTAGAGCACTTGACCGCGAAACCCAAAGGTCCCGAGTTCAAGTCTCTGTCAGGCACATAGCTTTAATCTACCAGGAAGTTCCAGATCAGCGCATTAAGAACTGCTAAAGCACTGAAGCTCATTCTTTTAACGCCCCACTGAAGCCCATTCCTTTTAACTCCCTATACACAATCGGTGTTCCAACTGGTGTGATGGTAACACTTTTGGCACTCACGTGGGGTTCCTTCCGCTGATTTCATGTTTTTTTTTTTTTTTTTTTTTTTTTTTTTTTTTTTTTTTTTTTTTTTTTTTTTTTTTTTTTTACAGCTACCCACCGTAATCGCGTTTTCACGTCACCATCAGTGACGCTTCTGAAGAGTATATATGTCGCAGATGGCTTAGTTCCTTAGGTCACAACGGATGACTACACAACGTTCGAGGTCGCTCAGATCTCCCCACCGACGAACACTGCCGTTACTGCTTGTCTACTGACTGTACGTGAGTCCCTGCCTCTCCACACGCTGGCGGACCCGTTTCTCTTGACAACTTCTGGTCTATATAACATCACATGGGGGTGTCTCGATAGGTTTGATCAGATAGTGCATCTATCCTTGCTGATGAAGTGACCAGATCGGATTTTTCGAAATCCGGCTGAAGTGCATTTCACCCAGCCTGGAGATGATTGGTCAGCCTTTCCATAATACGTCGAAGAGCTTTGTAATTTGGGAATCATTAGGCTGACTTAAGTGTAGTATTTTATGGCCCCTGTCAGAAGTAAACTTACAAAGAATCACACAGGAAGCTTGTTTTTACAGAAATGTTATTACAGGAGCAGAAAACGGTCAGTGATGACAGGTAGATAGGTCTAAATACATGCTCGATGTCCTGTGGCTTTTTGTACCCGGTGGATGTAAAGCAGTCAGCTAGTACCGCTCACAGGTGTAGCAGGCGTGTCCTCGTCGCTGGAGGCGGTGTTTTAAGAGTTTGCGCACCTCAAATAGCTGACGCTCGCTAATCAACATAGCTGCCCTTCCGATACGGAAGAGTCACAGAAATTCGGAAGTGCATGCACCTGTGCGGAGATGGAATTATGTTAAACTATTTAGTGTTTTCGAGACGAGCATTGGGATTTAGTGACCGTACATGTACTCGGTATGAAGTGGCCTACGTCATAGAGTGGATCCGTTAGTTAGCTGGATTAAGTTACTTTTATTAAAGTAATGAACTGGTGAAGTCTGAGTGAAGATAATAAATTGGATTTGTTTCTGTGGAATCTCAAAGTGTAGCGTTTATGTGTGACTTTTTCTTTACTATTTCTTATCTCCGGAGATTATCAGCTAAAGGTGCTTGGCGCCAAAGCGTTGTAGGGACTGCGACCATTGTACGTTTGCCTGTCCACTTGTCGTGTCTCTGACTCTTTCTGAAGACTCAGAAAGAGGGCGCAAATAATTCATTTCCTAGCGTGGACAAGTTTAACCATACGTAATAAATTACATTGCAACGAGTTTGGACGACTCAGTACACCATCTTTAGGCCTTAAGTGACGCTCAGAACGTGAACCATAACTGGTCAACATTTATGAACTGTCTACCGTAGAATACTACGTAATTGATGCTTGTAGACATAACATTGCTGTTACAGTATCTTACAGAAGCCAGTTCATAGACGTTGTCTACTTACGCGTTCGTGTATACGATCGGAGTTCATCTCCTCAGAGTAAGCAGGTGCCTGAAGATGCTGTACTGAGTCACCGAAACTGGTTCCAATATAATAAAAAACTTCAGAACTACGGCTGCAGGTGTTTCGTTTTATCACGTAAGAGAACTGCTGAAGTCCCACGTACCATAGAATCCAAGGATGGACATGAAAAAAAAATTAACTCTGTCTCGCACATCAGACCAAGACTGGGATTGACAGCATATCAGTGCTGAGAATTTCACCAGGTGCTCCAGTAAACACTTCCTGGTAACTCTTTCGAGCATGAGGCAAAAGATTACGATCCGTTTGACAAAATCTTAAACAATTTGTGAAGAAAAGATGTGATGTTGGTTTGAGCACAATGGGATAACTTTAAAAAATCACCCAAGAACTACGAGGAAGAAATATTAAATCATGTATATTTGTAAGACTGTATATTGTACAAAACTTCACTAAGGTCGTCACTATATTCGTGCTTACCAAACCATAAATTGGCCAGCAAGGTCGCTGGATCTCTCCACAACTGAGAACGTTTGGAGCAAAATGGACAAGGCCCATAGTGTAGAAAAACTAAATAACGTCAGTTGCTCTGCTTGTGAGATCAAAATTGGCCTCAGACAGATCACTCACAGGAAATTTGCAGTACTACGAGACTGGGATCACGTTACTGATGTACTTTTCGTATACTGATCTTCCGACGACATAATAGCGTATTTGCGTACAGTTAGTCTGTACGCTTCCATTGATACTATTGAAAGACTATTCATAAACCCCTTATATTGACAGCTTGGCGGCTCAACGATTGACATATACACTCCGAAAGCCACCTACACCTCTTAAACAATCTTATGATGAGTGGTGGATGGTGCATTGTGTACGACTATCACTTCCCCCTTTCGCTGTTCCAGTCGCGAATGGGTAGCGGGAGATCTGATTGCTGGTAAGCATCTGTGTGTGCTCCAGTTTCTCTAATTTGACCTTCAAGGTCTTTTCTCGACGTATAAGTAAGAGGAAGCAATATATTTGTGGTCTGTTCTAGAAATGCGCTCTTAAAACTACTGCGGCTGGGCTTGGCTAAGCTAGTAAATGAACCTGTAGCGAAATTCGCTGCACTTATTTGGATCCTTTCTATTTCTTCTACCACTCCTATCTGGTAAGGATCCCACACTGATTAGCAGTATTCGAGTATCAGTCAAATGATGGTTTTGCAAGCTACCGCCTTCGTGGTGGACTACATTTCCTGCCGAGTCTGCTAATAGATCTGTCTCACATCAGCCTTACCTGCGATTACATTTTTGTGGTTGTTCCACTTTAAATCTTTGCGCACTCATACTCCTAGATATTTCATGGATGTGACTGCTTCCAGTTTTGTTCTCCGATCGTTTAATCATACAACAGTGGGTCTTTCTACTTGTTTAAGCGCAATACCTTTTATTTCTTTATGTTGAGAGTCAATTGCCATACACTGCACCAAACGATGATCCTCTGCAGATCTTCCTGCATTACGCAAACATATTCTAGCACTGTAATTTCTTTGTATGAAAGAGCACCATCCACGAAGAGCCTCTTCGAACCCTCGATGTTATCCACTAGACCATACAGGGTGTCTCAAAACGTTTGGGTCAAGTGATAGTGAGTCCACAACTGAGCATATTCGGACAGGCTACACATGGTTGGAATTTCATATTTACTTATGGACATAAAAAGCGTACACCGCATTACAACCACATAACAGTCACCTTTGATGGTATTTTCAACAGCCGCATAAACGATGTCTGGAGGGAGGACAATCCCCGTGTCATCCAAATCGGTCGCTAGCAGCAACGATTCTCTGTCAACATACGGGCGAGCATTGTCAAAGATCACCAAATAGGACCTCATTTGCACCTTCCTCTTTCGGCTGGCCGACGTTTCCTGTGCTCCCACAGTTCTTGCAGATGTACGCCTTTTAGTCCGTGAAAGGATGAGGTTTCAACACGGCGGTGCACCTGCCCACTTTGATGATAACGTCCGCGAGCACCTGAGCAACATGCAGCCTCGTCTCTGGACTGGAAGTGGAGGTCCCGTTCGGTGGCTAGCGCGATCACCGGATCTCACACCTATGGACATTCTTCTCTGGGCTTACGTCAAGACGTTGGTGTATCAAAACCCTGTGAAAACCTGCTTGCTAGGGTCGAGGCTGCCTGTCTCCTGGTACAATACCAGGGATGTTTGAGGGCGTGCTTCAGAACTTCAAGCGGTGTTGTCATGCATGCACTGAGACTGGCGGTTGTTACTTTGGACAGTTATTATGAGTTACGTCTTTGTTATGCGGTGTACAATGTCTACTCATAACATAATTAATATGATTTTCCGATCACTGGTTCCTTGTCTCAATTATCCGGTTTAGGGCCCACTATTGCTGCCTTTGATTTGACCCAAAAGCTTCGAGACACTCTCTATATTGTGAGGAGTAATGGTCCCATAGAACTTCCTTGGGGTAGACGGGAAATTATTTCTACGTGTGAAGATTATTCTTCGTTGAGCATCACATTGTGTGTTCCGTTTGTTAGAAACACGGCTGTTCTGATATTCCGCACCCTCTTATTTTGTTCACTAGGCAGCAGGAGGCAATTGCGTCGATCCCCTTCCGGAAGTCAAAGGACACGGTGTCACCGATATCTGTTTGATTTCTAGATCTCGTGAAGGAACAGTGTTAGCTGGATTTGCCGCGATCGCTGTTTTAGGAACCCACGAAAATTGCTACACGGGAGATTTTCGTCTCCAGAAGTATCACATTACGCGAGCATGAAACATGTTCTAGGTTCTGAAACAGTCCAACGTCGTATATTTAGGTCTACAGGTTTGTGCAGGTCTATAGTTACTTATGCCGATAGCTGTCACTTTCGCGTTAGTACGGCGATCTAAAAGAGTGGAAAATAGTGCTAGACGCAGTTTCCATTTTCGACGATCTCTATTACTGTTCCAAGCTCAGTGACCATAGCTGTATAATTAAAATTCAGTTGCCGCGTAGATGAAAGATCATCACCTGAGAATGATTTGACTGATTTGGTAGTTTTTGCGTTCCTTATTCTCAGGGCAGGGATTAAATGGAAGAAAATTTCTGGAAACTCCAAAGGAAAAGTCGGAACTTAAAATCAGTTGTGAAATATCACCACTTGGGAACGGATCAACTAATTTTGTTGATTTTTCTTTTTGTGTTTTGTGTTCGTATTTGTTAATGGTAGTGATATTGTTGATATGAAAAAATAAAGTGTATCTGAGTTCAGTTTGAGACTTTTGTTGTCACATGTTTTCATAGTAAAAAAATCGATTTGACAGTTACAAATGTAAAATATAGCGGAGCACCAAGGGAATTGGTATAGGCATGCGTGTTCAAATACAGACATATAGGCCTATAAACAGGCAGAATACGGCGCATCGGTCGGCAACGACTATATAAGAGAACAAGTGTCTGACGCAGTTCGCTGGTTCAAATGGCTCTAAGCACTATGGGACTTAACTTCTGAAGTCATCAGTCCCCTAGCACTTAGAACTAATTAAACCTAACTAACCTAAGGACATCACATACATCAATGCCCGAGGCAGGATTCGAACCTTCGACCGTAGCGGTCGCGCGGTTCCAGACTGTAGCGCCTAGAACCGCTCGGCCACGGCGGCCGGCGCAGTTCCTAGATCGGTTACTGCTGCTATGATGGCAGGTGCTCAAGATTTAAGTGAGTCTGAACATGGTGTTATAGTTGGCATACGAGCGATGGGACACAGCGTCTCCGAGGTAGAGATGAAGTATTGATTTTCCATTACGACCGTTTCATGGGTGTACCGTGAATATCAGGAAACCGGTAAAACATCAAATCTGTGACAACGCAGCGGCCAGAAAAAGATCCTGTAAGAACGGGATCAACGACGACTGAAGAGAATCGTTCAACGTGATAGGAGTGCCAGCCTTTCGCAAATTGGTGTAGTTTTCAATGCTGGGCCATCAACAAGTGTCAGCGTGGTGTCATATCTCTTTGACAACTCCTTCTACACCATGGATGAGTTTTTGATTAATAATAGATAAATATGTAGGTACAATATATGCCATTTAAGAAAAGGGGGCCGCGCGGGATTAGCCGAGCGGTCAAGGGCGCTGCAGTCATGGACTGTGCGGCTGGTTCCGGCGGAAGTTCGAGTCCTCCCTCAGGCATGGGTGTGTGTATTTGTCCTTACTATAATTTAGGGTAAATAGTGTGTAAGCTTAGCAGTTAAGCAGTTAGCAGTAAGTTAGCAGTTAGGTCCCATAAGATTTCACACACATTTCAATAATTTTGAATAAAAGGGGTAGGTAAAAAATTCAAGCTTCAAAAAAGAGACTTGATTCATTTGTGCATTTCTTATGCAATTGACACGTTCCACATCACAACGGGTACCGTGAGATTGATCAATGGAAGAACTAACTAACTAACTAACGAACTAACTGCGAACCATTCAACGAAACACAATCGATATGGGCTTTCGGAGCAGAAAGCCCACTCGTGTACTCTCGATGACTGCACGACACAAAGCCTTACGCCTGTAAACACCGATACTTTACTGCCAATGACTGGAAACATGTTGCCTGGTCGGACGAGTCTCGTTTCAGATTGCATCGAGCGGATGGACGTGTACCGGTAATGGAGACAACCTCACGAATCCATGGACCCTGCACGTCGGTATACCACATAACATAGCGAACGCCCCGAGCCTCGCATGTGTACTCTGCTTGAAATTAGTCGGCATCAGAAATTTCAGGTCCGCAGTTGTGACGTTTCCGCGACATCAACTGTCTTCAGGCAGTCGCCACATTGCTCCCTCTCCACATCGATAGAGTAATATGGCCTCTTATATTACAAAATTAAAAACAAAATGTGAAATTTACGCATGGTACATACTTCGGTGGTTTCCTTACAATTTCTAAAATCTGATCTCAGTTTTAATTAGGGTCAATGCTCATATTGTCTTGAAAACTATTGAACTCAGTGAAATAGCTTTTTCTCCTTCACTATCAAAATATATAAGTCAACGTATATTTCCAAGATTGCGTATCGGATAGTGTTTAATATGTTCATGCAGTGATGTTAATGTTTACCTCGTAACAGGTATGAATCCGCAAATCTCCAACAAAAATCAAGTAGAAGTATAGAAACTGACGTATAGTATCGAACTATATAGTTCCTCTAAGCAAATCAGAATTACTTTTTAATATTAATTACTGCCATAGTTTCGTTTATCTTGAAGTATATGGTATTTTAGAGTCCGTAAAAGTTTCTTACTTCAGAACTGTTGGGCACAGTGGTTTGTGCTGCTGAAGTGGCAACACAGTGGCAGCTGCTCATGCCAGTACAGCTCCTACTGGCGTATTGCTGACGGATGCTGTCAATCCCACTAGCTGATGATGATGATGATGATGATGTTTGGTTTGTGGGGCGCTCAACTGCGCGGTTATCAGCGCCCGCACAAATTCCCAACTATTGTTCTGTCCAATCTCGCCACTTTCAATGATGATGAAATGATGAGGACAACGCAAACACCGTCATCTCGAGGCAGGTGAAAATCCCTGACCCCGCCGGGAATTGAACCCGGAATCCCACTAACTGTCATACGCCAACTACATCATATCGCACTAAACAACCATGAAAGACTGGTCGTTAACATCTGATAATTCCACGTAGAATTTTTGTTTCGCAACAAATAAGCAGTCTCCCATTTAATCCGTGCACGCAAATTAACAATTCTACTGTAAAAACTGCAAAAATTCACTCCATGAACTTAGTGTGATTGCCTATTGCCTGCGTACATTTATTGTTTCTGGTATATTTAAGCAAACGAAGCTCCAAATTAACCAGCGTAGCAGTTATTTCATAGCGAGTATCATTGACTGTGATGTGCGTGCGAAAAATACATTGTTATACAGATTTTATGTAGTTTTCTTGCGTGATTGTAAGGGAGATTTCACTTTACATTCATTCGGCGCAATTATTATCCAAAATTGAGATTTTATGAATCTTGCAAGAGATTCGAGAATTATAGCGGTTAAACTTGTCTAACACAGAAACAATATTTTCCCACTGTAGTACAATGGAAATTCGCTGATTATTTAAATCGAATTACTATAGCAATGCCCCTTCTTGTATTAGTGTTGTTTTGTTGGGAGAACTCCCATGCTGCGTTGTTGTTTCGTGTAGCACATACATTGTTGAGAATCACCATCACAGTTACATTTCGTTACGTGAAAAATTTCTGGCAGAGAATAGCGTCTCTTTGAAAGGTCTCAGATGTGTCTGTATTCTTGAGGAGTCAGCAGCGATTCTCACAATTGGGGCATAGTCGTACATGACACCTGTAGCTGTAATCGCCTACCGCACGGTAGGAAAACTCTGGACACAAACCAGCATGATGATGTTTTGGCGCGTAAGCGATGATTGCCTACAGTTAATATTAAACTATTGGCATTGAGTGATAGAGTTGTTGTATGTCCTCCTGCGGCATATCATGCCACATTCTATACAATTGACGCTCTAGACCCTTAAAATCCCAAAGTGGTTGGAGAGCCTTGCCTATCAATCCCCTAACGTTCTCAATTGGGGTGCTGTCCGGTGACTTTTCTTGCCAAGGTACGGTTTGTAAAGCTTGAAAACGATTAATAGAAAATCTCATCGTCTGCGGGCTGGCATTATCTGGCTTCAGTTACAGTATGGCAACTAAAATTCTACATATTTTTAAAACTAGTTATGTAACGTGTGGGCGATTAATCCATACTTCGTCAGTCACACATCATACTGTAGCATGAAACAGCTGGTCAGTTACCAACTGAATTTGTGACATTTACAAATTAACAGAGTTTCGTTAACGTCTTAACAGTAGTAGCTGTCTCGAAAATAGGAATTTGTGTTAGTTCACAACAGTTTCAATTTCAAAGTCTGTTTAATTTTTACGTACTTATAGATTATACTTCTTCGTTAATTTATTGATAATACTTCTACTTACTGATCATTGCCGTGTGGAAGGGTATTAATGTAACAGAAAAACGACTAGTTACAGTAATGCCAAGTTTTTCTCGATTGCAACGCCTTTAAATTTCAGTACAATATTCATTCCAAAGTACATGAGTCGTTGTACCTTGCAAAATGTTTTCTCATGTGGAAGAAACTTAATTTTCCGCAGTAATGTTCAGGAAAGTCTACAGTACATAAAAAGAGAAAGTCATTATTTAAAAGAATAAATATTAAACTTCTGTTATAGGCCAGGCTAGAAACGGAAGTGTCAAGTTACCATTGTAGAGCACTCTCCCCTAATATGCCAATTGTGAAAATGGAGGCACGTGTTTCTAGTTCAAATACCCTACTAATTCAGTAATTAACTGGGAGACAAAAATATATCGAAGATGTTTTCGTGGTATTTAGGATTATTCAAATGGTTCAAATGGCTCTGAGCACTATGGGACTTAACAGCTATGGTCATCAGTCCCCTAGAACTTAGAACTACTTATACCTAACTAACCTAACGACATCACACAACACCCAGTCATCTTAGGATTATTAAAACCAACTCAATAAGCTATAACAAACTGCAAAATTACACTTGTCGTATTATTTACCAAGTGGTGTACAAGTACGCAATGTATGAAAATTAGATGAAAAGAAAAAACCATACAGACGAGAATACCTTGAACAGTGTTAAATCATCCCGTATGCTGATATCAGAGATGGATAATTCAAACACGGATACTACACGGTGAGTAAATAAATTACAGAGCGAGTTGCTACATTTTAACCCTGTACTAGTTAGGAAATTCAGAAGTCTGGTAATATGTAAAGTATGTCAATAACACAGCTTATCTGTGTCCCAGCCATGTTCGCCATTCTAATTAGAGCTCTGCGGACATTTTCAGCGAAGAATAATTATATACAGTTGCCTTTGTTAGGCTGCGAAGGGAATTGCGACATACAATCCCCCGACCCCAGGAAAGACTTTTTGTCGGAAACACGAAATCCTTAACTCGGCAAGCTGCGGGCAATGTACTGGGAAATTAAATACTTTACGGAATAATGTAGGTATAGAGATAAAAACTGACACACATGCTTGAAATGACATGGGGTATTGTTGAAACTAAAAAAAAGTGTACGAAATTACAACAGATGGCAGATCATATGATACAAAAGCACTAATTACCACACCAATTAAGTTTCAGCAGAGATAGTGTTATTTATAACAAATGCTCAGCATGCTGGCTGTCATCCCTATGCAATAGCTCTAGTCGGGTGAAAATTTTATGAACGGCACTGTACAGCATTATGTATGCTAATAAATTGCCGTCAGATGTCGTCTTTTAGCATCCGTAATGAAGCGGGACGATTGCGGTAGACTTGAGACTTCACGTAACCCCACAACCAATAATCACACTGTTTGAGGTTTGGCGACCTGGCAATCCAGACATGAAGTTGCGGCTCGGCAAATGATCTTCACCAAACAATTTGGGCAAGAGATCTTCCACACGTGTAACATTATGGAATGGAGGGCCATCCTGCATAAAATTGGTAGCTTCCAGTAGGCCTTTGTCACCCACACTGGATTGCTAGGTAAGGAAGACAGGCAACTGTTAGAATCGCAGTTGGACAACGAAATGCAGTCATTTAGTTCCACTTTGATACACACAGAGGGTTTATGGACAAAGATCAAAAAGATTATAAACAGTCTTCTGAAGAAGTACATGATAGGATTAGGATGAGGAAAGATCCCAACTTGGTTTATCAGTGAAATTCGGAAAACGCTAAGGAGGAAAATGCTATTGGACTCTCAGTTCAAAAGAGAACGCGCAACTAACGACAAGCAAAGGTTATTAGAGATCCGTGTTCCTGAATGATGGGCGAAGCATACAGCAACTACCACCGTCGTACCTTATGAAAAGAACTATAGACCTATATCTCTAACGTCGATCAGTTGTAGAATTTTGGAATACGTATTATGTTCGACTATAATGACTTTTCTGGAGACTGGAAATCTATTCTGTAGGAATCAGCATGGGCTTCGAAAAAGACGATCGTGTGAAACCCAGCTCGCGCTATTCGTCCACGAGACTCAGAGGACCATAGACACAGGTTCCGAGGTAGATGCCGCGTTTCTTGACTTCCACAAGGCGTTTGATACAGTTCCCTACAGTTGTTTGATGAACAAATAAAGAGCACATGAACTATCAGACCAATCGTGTAATTGGATTGAAGGGTTCCTAGATGTCAGAACGCAGGATGTCATTCTCAACGGAGAGAAGTCTTCCGAAGTAAGAGTTATATCAGGTGTGACGCACGGGAGTGTCGTAGGACCGATGCTATTCACACTATATAAATGACCTTGTGGATAACGTCGGCAGTTCACTGAGGCTTTTTGCGGATGATGCTGTAGTATATCGAGAAGTTGTAACAATGGAAAATTGTACTGAAATGCAGGAGGATCTGCAACGAACTGACGCATGGTGCAGGGAATGGAAATTGAATCTCAATGTAGGCAAGTGTAATGTGCTGCAAATACATAGAAAGAAAGATCATTTATCATCTAGCTACAATATAGCAGGTCAGCAACTGGAAGCAGTTAATTCCCTAAATTATCTGGGAGTACGCATTAGGAGTGATTTAAAATGGAATGACCACATAAAATTAATCGTCGGTAAAGCAGATGCCAGACTGAGATTCATTGGAAGAATCCTAAGGAAATGCAGTCCGAAAACAAAGGAATTAAGTTACAGTACACTTGTTCGCCCACTGCTGGAATACTGCTCACCGGTGTGGGATCCGTTCCAAATAGGGTTGATAGAAGAGATAGGGAAGATCCAACGGAGAGTAGCGCGCTTCGTTACAGGATCATTTAGTAATCGCGTAAGCGTTACGGAGATGATAGATAAACTCCAGTGGAAGACTCTGTAAGAGAGACGCTCAGTAGCTCGGTACGGGCTTTTGTTGAAGTTTCGACAACATACCTTCACCGAGCAGTCAAGCAGTATGTTGCTTTATTCTATGTATATCTCGCGAAGAGGCCATGGGGACAAAATCAGAGAGAGCCCACACAAAGGCATACCGACAATCTTTCTTTCCACGAACTATACGGGACTGGAATAGAAGGGAGAACCGATAGAGGTACTCAAGGTACCCTCCGCCTCACACCGTCAGGTGGCTTGCGGAGTATGGGTGTAGATGAGTAGAGAAGATCTGGCCTAGAACGAGAGAAAATTCTGTTCCTATGTAAAATCGCTAATCCTGTCCAAAGCTTTCACCCAGCGTGATGTACCAGTTGAAGGTAGCTAAACGAAGGTCGAAGTATTAAATTCCGCCTTTAATAAATCGTTTGACCATAGCACAGAATCTTGAGTGGATTTCATAGTAATGAGCATCCCTGACGTGGAGAAATAGCTAACGACTTGAAAACCAGCAAGTGGCCAGGAGCGTATAGACCACAGTTCAGTTCTACAAATGTTACTCTATGGCATAGACCTCTCACTTAGCTTGCATTTATGGCGAACGTCTCGCACAACGTAAGGTTCCAAGTGAATGGAAAAAAGCACCAGTGACTGGAAAAAAAAGACACGTGACTGCTGTAAATCAGAAAAGTTAATGAACGGGCCCGCTAAATTACAGACCAATATCCTTAACATCGCTTTGGTGCAGAATTCCAGAACATATTCTGAATTCGAACTTTACAGATTTCCTAGAGACCGAAAAGATTCTGTCCAACAATAAGCAAAATTTTAGAAAGCCTCGCCCTTGTGAGACTCGGCTTGTCGTTTCTAAATTCATATCCTGAAAAGTATGAATGAAGGGCAGCAGGCATGTTCTATATTCCTAGATTTCGGAAAAGCATTTGACGCGGTACCCAATCAGACTTAACGAAGGTACGAGCATACGGAAAAGTTTCCCACATTGCTTAATTTAAAGAAGTAAGTATGTTGTCCTCGACGGCGATTGTTCATCAGCGACAGGTGTATCGTCAGAAGTGGCCCAAGGAAGTGCGATAGGACCGCTATTATTTTCTATGTACATGAATGACCTGGTGGACAGTGTGGGCAGCAATCTGCGGTTGTTTGCTGATGATGTTGTAGTGTACGGGAAGTTGTCGAATTCGGTAGCATGACACAAGATGACTTGGACAAAATTTCTAGATGGTGTGATGTATGACAGTTGCCTCAAAATGTAGAAAATGTAAGTTAATGGGGATGAGTAGAAAATCAAACCTGTAACGTTGGAAAACAGCATTGGTAGCTTCCTGCTTGTCACAGTAATGTGCTTTAAAACTCTGAGCGTTAAAAATGCATGTAAAATGGAACGAGCATGTGGTGTGGTTCATGAGACGGGTTGCTAAATTAGTTACTGGGAATTTAGAATTACGCGCATGTCTTACGGAGATGCTTCTGGAACTCAAATGAAAGTCCCTGGAGGGAAGGAGATATTCTTTCCGAGGAGCACTATTGAGAAAATTTAGAGAACCGGCAGTTGTAGCTGACTGTAGAACGATCCTACTACCACCAATATACATTTCGCGCAAAGACCATGCAGGAAAGATACGAGGAATGAGGGCTCATACGGAGGCATACAGACATTCGTTTTTGCCTCTCTGTGTTTGCGAGTGGAACAGGAAAGGGAATGACTAGAAGTCGTACGGGGTACCATCCCCCACGTGCAGTGCTGAAGCTTACGAAATTGGTGTGTATACATAAATGCAGGTGTCAATATCTAAAGTAGCATCCTGCACGTCTCAAAGAAAAAAGGTACGAGCACGACTGATGTAATTCCATACCAAACAGTGACTTTTCCGGTATGCAGTGGGATTCCCACGACAGTTCTAGGATTTTCGGTAGCGGAAGTTCTACAGTTACGGGTGTTGACAGACCGTCAGAGTACGAAATGGGCTTAGTCGGCCCACAAACCATTAGATAAATAATCGTCATCTTCCACATTTTTTGAAGTCCTCCACCGCAAATGCTCTTCCCATCACAGAATCAGTGACTGACAGTTCATGATCACTCTGGATTTTGTACGGATAGCATAGGAGGGTATGTCTTAGTGCACTGCAAACAGTGATCCGCGGAATGTGGGTGCGGCTTCACGAGTGCTGACTCCACCATGCGGAAATGAAGGCGTTGCAGACTTCATTTCTTCCTGAAATGTCCGAGCAACAGTAGAACTTGAGTCTGATCACCCATTACGGGCCGATCATCTAATCGAACTTCGAAATCATTTTATTCACAACGATACTTGTCACAGGACGTTTACCCTATCGAATACCCTTCTTATGATAATAGGGGCGTAGAAGATACTTAAGCTTCACTAACAGTGCCTTTTCTGGTTCAAGTCAACATGCCCCAATTACTGGCGCATCTGACTCCCTTTTCCTTCAGTATTGTTATTTCAGGTCCCCACAAAGTGGGCGCTATCGCAGCGGTTACAAACAGTTCCAGGGCCAAATGGTACATAAACAGTGTTTAAATATGATTAAAATGTATAAAAGATGACAATAACAAATGATTTAGGAAAAATACATTGGTGGACGATGTATATGATTTCTACATAAAAACAAACGACAGTATATGAGGTTTTTGTAAAATACACGTAGATGGGAAGTATTGATGATTTTTATAACTTGTTTGAGTTAGTTAAACTATAGTCACTGATGACTGTGAATGATACCGTGGTGTAATGGTGATGGTAGGCAACACATATAAATAATTTTCACGATGAGGGTACGTTGATAAGTATGATAATGGAACCCTGTAGGCCGGCAGGTAGCGAGTAGAGTTCAGCAAGAGGATGAAGGGAGAAGGACAAAGCCGAAGGATAGTGTGAGGTATAGAGTTGTGACTAGGTCTGGAAAGTGGGATATCGCTACAGATTTCATTGTTTGGGAGTTGGTTAAAATTTCGACGGGATATGAAGGACAAAGCATGAACGTACAGGGAAGGTGGAATACGGATGTAGTGGCACAGCAGGGTAGCTGGATTGTTTATTAGAGGGTGGGAAATCACGTGCTAGGACTGAGTTTTCGATTAATGTACCCAATTCTAAGGTACCATAGGAAGAGAAGGAGGTATTGGAAGAGGATGAATTGATTAAAGATGGAGAAGTTAGGCGAATGGGGAAGGTGAGGAAAGTTGGCGAAGGCTACGATAAGGCGGATGAGGGATTTGTAGGTGAGGATAATGGTAGAAGGATATCCCACATGCGGCCCGTAAGTAGCTTTAGTAGTTTTAGTCTGCTTCGGTTTTTGTGTTGGATGGTAAAAAACGTGCGTACCATCCTAGGTTTTCGTCGAGAGTTAATCCTAAATATTTTTCTGTGTTAGCGAGACAGTCGTTTCGCTGTAGATGGAGAGATGTTAATATGGATGATGGAAACGCCGAGTGGTACAACTGAAGATGGCAGTGCGGCTTTTCTGTGGATTTACTTAAAGTTTCCACGTATTATACCACTCGACTAGAAGAATCAGGTGGAGCTGGAGGGAGGCATGGAAGGGTTGAAGGGTGTGGTGAGTGCCTAGGTGGATGGTTTCGTGAGCGTATTTGCAGGATGTAACAGAGGGGTTAAAGCACAGAGCTTGAGGCACACTTATTTGGCGGACGAAATATGTGGTAGCAGGCGTGGTTGATTATGATGTGTGTAGTAGGGATGCCAGTTACAGCTCAAACAACCGGTTTTCAGTTATAACTCTTTCTGACCTTCAGTTTCACCTGACTGTAAAACCGCTCAGGATAACCGGTTTCTCAAATAATCAATTTCTTATCGTTATAATTTCCAACAGTAAATGTAGTCGTTGAACAAGATTTGAATAATTCTAAGACGCTCTCCCAGGTTTGTGTTATACGTTTCAAAATAAGTGGAATAAAAGAGGTAAGTAAAAGAAAACGTAGTCTGTTCACCATTAGCTGCCTTTCTCGAGAGGTAATGAGTGCTTGAATACCACTGATTCTAATGTTTTAAAATCTTCTTTCAAAAATAACTTTGTAATCGAGGATCATATGACTATTTGGGTATTACGAATAGTCAGTACCAAAGTGTGAAAACTTAAGTTGTGGAAATCTGCTTTTGTGTTAAGGTGTCCATTTCCTAGGACCACAAATATGTAAAGGCATAAATAGAAACAGGCAGGAGATCAGGTGCTTTCTATTTTTTTAAAAAAAAGCCATGAGTAAATTGTTAAGTTTTTAATTTTCTGCTGTTGCCATAACTTCTCCTCTCTTATTACTTCACATTAAAGGCACACAAGTAACAATAAGTTGTGTAAAATTTCTAGCATTTTTTAAATTTCGAAACGAAAACCAATTTTTAGTTCCATTTGTATCTTTACTTTTTAGTGGGAGGTCGAACACAACTGATTTTTTGCTGACAATACTAAAAATACTCTTTCAGACAATCGAATGAACAATTTAAATAGTAGTCAAAATATAACACTTACCAGGAAGAACTACGTGACAACAGTTAAAACTTCAGTAATGACGCCCGCATCTCCTGGTCGTGCGGTAGCGTTCTCGCTTCCCACGCCCGGGTTCCCGGGTTCGATTCCCGGCGGGGTCAGGGATTTTCTCTGCCTCGTGATGGCTGGGTGTTGTGTGCTGTCCTTAGGTTAGTTAGGTTTAAGTAGTTCTAAGTTCTAGGGGACTGATGACCGTAGATGTTAAGTCCCATAGTGCTCAGAGCCATTTGATTTTCAGTAATGAATTAATCGACTGGGTACTATTTATTGTTCAGTCTGTTGAGGAATAACCATTCTGTAGTGTGTTGATCTCTAATTTGTCTCCATCAGAAACAGTACTATTCAAAGTCGATACAAATATTGGAGAGGCACAGGACATACTATCGAACTCCATTCCTTCTGGAAAAAAAAAGGTTTTAAAAAAAAAGATCCATAGCATCTCTGCTGCGGACAATTGTTATTTCGGTTTTGTGCCTGGTTATCAGTGGAAAACAGAAGTACCTGTTATAACAGAGACTAAAGAAATACCGTTTATTGAGAACTAAAGAACCGGCATCAGTTTTAACTGGTCTGCTTTTCCCGTCCATAATATGTAGGACTGTGTTGCAGGAAGGATACTGTAAGGCATAGATAGTTAACTGGGGGTGTGTAGATTTGTAGTGGACTCCCTCTTACACTGCAGCTCATTTTAGACATAATTATCAAGCGGCGTCACTGACGTGCCACTGTCCAATGCCGTCTGTTGGCCGGATTTTGCACTCGACTTCGCTTTCAATAAAACCCCAAGTCATTTCCATGAATTACTGCATTTTCAAATGTTAAAGGTCACCCTGTGCTCCTCGCGCCGCGCCATGGTCGCCCACAGTAAAAGCGGCCGCCCGGCTAGCCGGCAAGGTTGCCACTTTTTCGCGCGGCCCATATAATTCGTAAGGGCCGAACGGCCGCGCCATATATAAATGTTGCCATCGCGGGCGGGTCATTAGTTACAACGGAAAATTGCCGCACTTGGGGAAACCAGAGGCAGAGATAACGGGGCTGTAAATCAGAGGTCGTCGCGAAGCAATAGCCGCTAGCTGGGGGGAGCTGCTTGGGGTCGGGTTAATGGGGGTGGGTGGGTCAAGCTCCACAAGATGCCGATCTAGTCAGCTGCTGGCAATGTAGGTGTTACAGCGCAGCTGTGACTGCATGTGTAACGTAAAACTGTTTCAGAAGAAATGTCATTTTGCCGATAGAAATTTAGTGATCAAATAATTATTTTCTTTTACTTTTTGCAGTAGAAGTCACGAGTTATTAAATGCTCGGAAATACCAAATTAAAATACAGAGTCAAGGGATATGATTCGCAGATGATATTGCTTCCCTCAGTGAAAGTGAAAAAGATTTACACAATTTGCTGAATGAAATTAACAGTCTCTTGAGTACAGAATATAGATTGGGTGAAAATCGGAGAAGGACTAAAGTAATGAGAAGTACCAAAAATGACTTAATATCAGGCTTTGTAATCAGAAAGTAGACGAAGCTAAAGAATTCTTCTACCTAGGCAGAAAAGTAACGCGTGACAGCCGGAGCAAGGAGGATATAAAAAGTAGATTAACACTGGCAAAAAGGGCATCCCGCATCAAGACAAGTATACTAATGTCAAATTTCCGAGAATATGCGTTTGGACCACAGAATTGTATGGTAGTGAAACACGGACTGTGGGGCAATCGCAACAGAGGAGAATCAAAGCCTTTGTGATGTGGTGCTACAGAAGAATGTTGAAAATTACGATATGGCACCGCCTGTGTTATTCCGAATTGCGATGCTATGTTCCTTTGGACATGTATGCACGTCCAAAGGTACGCCATAGCGGCGACTACAGTCGGCATGAAATACATTCGCTACTGCGAATATGAACAACCATCGGGGTAGAAAAGAAAAAGAGAATGAAAATTTTTGCCCGACCGGGACTCGAACCTGGATTGCCTGTTTATCTCGAGTGGTCACCTCACCATTAGGCTCACCAAGCACAACTCACAGTCACACGTTTCATACGTCTTCAGCCATTTGTAGACAACTTGTACACGTACATCTATAATGTATACTCCTGTAGAAGTGAGACATTTTACTCGAAATTCACTTGCCCGATGTCGGCAGATAAATACGATATTGCAGTGCCTGTCTTATTTCGAATTACGATATCCAAAGGAACACTACATCGTAATTTGGAGTAACACAGGCATTGTAATATCGTATTTATCCGCTGATATCGGGCAACATATTTTCAAGTAAAATGTCTCACCTCTACGGGAATATACATAATGGATGAACGAGTACAGCCTGTCGACAAACGGTTGACGACATATGTAAGTTTGGGCTTTGCCATGAGTCGAGGTCAGTTATGTTAATGGTAAGGCGACCGTTCGCTTTAAGTGGGAAGTCGTGGAGCGAGTCCGAGTTCGGCACAAATTTTCCTTGTCGTCTTTCCATGCTACAGTTGATGGTTGTCCATATTTACAATTGCGAATACGTTTCATGTTGAAAATTAGGTGGACTGATAAGGTAAGGAATGACGAGGTTGCCTGGAGAATCTGCGAAGAAACGGGTATGTGGAAAACACTGACAAGAAGGGGAGTCAGAACGATAGGAAGTGTATTAAGACACCATTGAATAACTTCCATGGTACTGGAAGGAGTTGTAGAGGGTAGGAAAGATGGTAAAAGCTGCAGTGCAAAACAGAGATTGGAATAAATCCAGCAAATAATGGATACTTAGGTTACAAGTACTACTCTGAGATGAAGATGTTGGCACAACAGAGGAATTCGTGGTGGGCCACGTGAAACCAGCCAGAAAACTCTGAAAACTGAAAAAAAAAATCACCTACTGGAATTTTCTGCGCTCCCTCAAATGATTTTGATTGTGTAAGTTACAAAATTCCTCTTGATAAACTTCAGCATTGTGGTATGAGTGGGGCAGTGTACAGATGGTAAATTTATATTTAAATGAAGAGTGCAGAAGGTTGAAATAAACAGTTCATATAATGCAACGAATCAGCAGATTCCTCAAACTGGGGTGATATCAAGAATGGGGTTCCGCAAGGTTCAGTCTTGAGTCCCTTATTGTCTTAATATATATTAATGACTGGCAACCTTTAATCACCAAGATGCAACACAAGCTCTTTTTGCTGACGATACAAGTATAGTAATCACAGCCAACAAACAAGCATTATAAGTGTTTCTCTGTGAATGGACACTCTTTAATTTCTAGTAAAGCTCAGTATACAGAGTTCTGTACAGTAACATAGTAAATAAATATAGATTTTAACACTGGTCTGTAACTATGGCAGAGTTTTCCGAATTTTAGGTGTTTCATTGATGAGAGTTTGAATAGAAAAAAAGTAGTGATGATCTACTGAAACGTCTGAGTTCAGCTACTTATTCTGTTAATATTATTGTAAATTTTTGTGATGGACTTATGAGTGAATTATCTTACAAAGCCTGATTTCATTCACTGCTTTCTTATGGCATTATATTTTCAGGTAAAACATCTTTAAGGAGAATAGTATTCATTGCATAGTAACGTGTAATGAGGATAATAGGCGGAGGACACCCATGATCATCTTGCAGACATTTATTTAAGGAACTTCACAGTAAGATCATATTCACTTACGAAATTTGTTATTAATAACTCAACTTCAAAAGCCATAGCAATGTGCGTAGGTACAAAACTACGAGAAAGGCTGATCTTCACTGTTCTCGGTTAAATCTAACTTTGACACAGAAAGATGTGAATTGTGCTGCCTTAAAAGACTTTTGTTACTTACCAAAGAGCATCAAAAGTGTAACAAATAACCAACCAGCATTTACAAACAAATTAAAGAGTTGCTGAATGACAACTCCTGCTTAATTGTCGAATTTTTAGATATAAATTAGTAATTACACAATTATTAAGACCAGTATAATTACGGCGTGTAAAGAAACCTTTGTTAAACTG
The DNA here is from genome assembly GCF_023864345.2 of Schistocerca serialis cubense. Taxonomy (NCBI): domain Eukaryota; kingdom Metazoa; phylum Arthropoda; class Insecta; order Orthoptera; family Acrididae; genus Schistocerca; species Schistocerca serialis. The sequence continues at coordinate 421,596,344 of NC_064645.1, forward strand.
ACATGTTCCTCACCATTGTGAAGTGTCGTATTCATGATCTGTGGAACAAGTATTAATCTAATCTAATCTTTCAGATTGGACTTACGACACTATAGAAGAAGACAATAACAATTGTAAGAGAATCGATAAAAACAGCCAAGTAACCGTGTAATTGCAAAACGAGAATAAAAATTCACAATAAATATACTTAATGCCAACAGTGACTCAAGGTTTTCACTGCTTTTTCGATCTGATCAGAAGTACCCGGCCTCCTTTTAGTGGACGTTAATATTTTATCTGTCTACCCTTCGCCTCTATTACGACTTCAGCTCTGTTGGGGACACTTTCAGCGAGTTGTCTCAATGCCTTTGTAGCAACCGCAACCCAGGCTTCCTCAAAAACAGACACCAGAGAAGGCGATGACGTAGTGCTCTGAAAAAATGGTTCAAATGGCTCTGAGCACCGAAGGACTTAACTGCTCAGGCCATCAGGCCCCTAGAACTTAGAACTACTTAAACCTAACCAACCTAAGGACATCACACACATCCAGGCCCGAGGCGGGATTCGAACCTGCGACCGTAGCGGTGGCGCGGTTCCAGGCTGTAGCGCCTAGAACCGCTCGGCCACCCCGGCCGGCTCGGAGCAGGAAAGGAATGTAATTATCCATAGAAGATTGCCTCACAATTGTTGCTATATGACAAAGTGCATTGTCATGCTGATATAAACGTCATCGTCCTGGATCTGTAGCTCTACCATACGCAATACGCAATGCTGTAAAATGTTTTCGCCGCGCGGAGTGGCCCGGCGCTTGGAGGCGCCATGTCACGGATTGCGCGGTCTCTCCCGCCGGAGGTTCGTATCCTCTATCGGACATGATTGTGTGTGTTGTTGTTAGCACAAGGTAGTTTAAGTTAGTTTAAGTAGTGTGTAAGTCTAGGGACCGATGGCCTCAGCAGTTCGGTCCCTTAGGAATTCACACACATTTGAACATTTTTTTAACATGTTTTCACATCGTTCCAGTCGTCCACTGCTCTGTGGCAACGCTCTTTACAGCACTTCAGGCGTGGCGTAGCATTGACTACATAAACTTCTTTTTTTTGATTTTTGAGACCTGCTCGATCATTGTACTCCATTCTCTTCAATCCACCACGCATAGTCAGTGGGCTACACTGACTGCTGGTAGCAGTTTGCAACTCACGACTGACCGCTAATCTCATGCCATTACTTCCAAGCACTTTCCACATTGCTCGATGGTCTCTCTCCATCAGTATTTCACCCCTGCCAGATCTTAGTTGAGCTGCGGTCGATCCTTCGCGTTTGCACTACACAATCACATCACCAGATGTCCACTTGCGTAGCTTTAGAACGGGTAACGTGGCCCCTCATGGATCTGTTACTCAGGTGACAATCAATGACTAGTCCATGTTCGGAGTCACTGACTTCTCCCAACCGACCCATCCGCGATTTCATGATTTAAATAATGATGAACTCTACCAGTTACCTATCTCTTCATGCTTGTCACAACGCGGTTTGAGAAGGCTGCTGATACTGCTTCACTACGGCACAATTCTACCCGCTTCCACTTCTCGCAACATCTAGTGGTGAATTCAGCATTATACAGAGGCATTCGGACGCTTTTCATCACACAATATATCTCTAAAGCACTACACTTGAATTTAGGATGGTTCCTTCAACACCGTCACAGCCGACTCTCTTTCTCCATCCTTGTCCACTCAAAAACAATGATCTCCTTGCCAACGAAGTGTGTGGGTATCACGTTTCCGTAAAGGTTTAGCTCATCAGTTTACAAAATCTGGTAAAGGGCCTATTACTTTCACGCTTCCATGAAGAAAGTAAGAGAGGATTTCATTGCTCATCCACAACCCTGACCGCAACCTCCCGTAGCTCTAATTCAATGCGGTAAGATATATTTTTATTGCTATTTTATCATGTCATTGACAATTAACTGCAAATTTTATAGCCACTGTAATGATCGCTATTCCCTCTCTTCTTATATCTATAGACTGTCTAATGATGTCTGTTTGGGACCAGGACCAGATAAGATACCTATCAGATTCTACGAAGATGATGCGAATAAATTTGCTCCCCTTCTAGCAGTAATTTGTCGTAGATCGCTTGTGCAGCGAAGGATGCCTAGCGACTGGAAGAAAGCGGAGGTCATTCCCGTTTTTAGGATGGGCCGTAGGGCAGATGCACACAGTTATAGACATATCGCTGACGTCAATATTTTGCAGAACTATGGAACATGTTTTATGCTCAGGAATTATGATGTTTTGTGAGAATGAAAATCTGCTCTATAAAAATCTACATGGATTCTAGCGAAACTCAGCTCGGTCTGTTCCTTCATGAAATCAATAGCCGGCCGTCGTGGCCGAGCGGTTCTAGGCGCTTCAGTCTGGAACCGCGCGACAGTTACGGTCGCAGGTTCGAATCCTCCCTCGGGCATAAATGTGTATGATGTCCTTAGGTTAGTTAGGGTTAAGTAGTACTAAGTTCTAGGTGACTGATTACCTCAGATGTTAAGTCCCGTAGTGCTCAGAGCAATTGGAACCATTGGAAATCAATAGCGACGTAGACAACGGCACTCAGGTTTTTGCCGTTTTCCTTGACTTCAGGAAGGCATTTGACTGCACTTCCGTTTAATGAAAAATATACGAGATTATCCAGTATCGGAGCAGATTTGCAACTGAATTCAGGACTTCCTTACAGATAGAACTAAACACGTCGCTCTTAACGGAATAAAATTGACAGATGTAAAGGTAATTTCCGGAGTATCCCAACGAAGTGTGATAATACTGTCACTGTTTACAGCATATATAAATGACCAAGCGGAAAGCGTCGGACGTTCAAAAAATGGTTCAAATGGCTCTGAGCACTATGGGACTTAACATCTATGGTCATCAGTCCCCTAGAACTTAGAACTACTTAAACCTAACTAACCTAAGGACATCACACAACACCCAGTCATCACAAGGCAGAGGAAATCCCTGGCCCCGCCGGGAATCGAACCCGAGAACCCGGGCGCTGGAAGCGAGAACGCTACCGCACGACCACGAGCTGCGGACGCGTCGGATGTTCTTTAAGGGTGTTCGTAGATGATGCGGTTGTGTATAACGAAGTAGCAACGCTAGAAGATAGTAACAGTTTGCAGAATAACCACCAGAGAATTGATGAATGGTAAAGGGTCTGGTAGTTGACCATGTACCTAAATAAACGCAACACGTTGCGCATACATATATAAAGGAATCCATCGCTGTACAGCTACACTATTGATGACAAATCGCTGAAACAGTATCTACAGTATAATATGTAGGAGTAACTATCCTGAGCGCCCTTAAGTGGAATGACCACATAAAAGAAATGCTGGAAAAAGAAGATTCCAGGCTCACATTCATAAAGAGAATCTTAAGGAAATTTAATTACTCCAGCAAGGATGTGATTCATGAGGCGCTTGTTCAACCGATTCTTGGCAGAAGCGAAATAGAAGATCCAACGTCAAGGGATAGTTTAGCCGGCACGAGAGCGTTACGGAGATACACAACACACTGCATTGGCAGACAGTATAAGAGAGTCGTTGTACTTCGCGGAGAGAATTTCTACTGAAATTTCGAGAGAGCTCTTTCCGGGTAGACGTGGACAGCTTATTACTTCCCCCACGTATTTCTCGCGTAATGACCACGAGGAAAAAATTCTAGTAATTAGAGCCATTACAGACCCTATAGAATGGATGAAGGGCTCAGTTAGTAGTACGTAAAGTACCCTCCGCGGCACACTGAAATGGGTCCGTAATTATTTTGTGAGACGTACGGAAATGTATGACATTGCGTCTCTGACCGTGATAGAATTATGGTTGAGAAAAAAGAAACAGGAACAGAAAGTTAATTACTCTTCTCATGAATTATAAAGAAATCATTTCTTAACCATATGACTGCCAGTTTTAAAATATCCTCGGACGTCTAACGACTGTTCTTCAGTGTTCCTGTACGCAACAGAAAACTGATCTCGTCTTGCTGCGGCAACTACTTGATCAGGAACTTGCTAAAATATTTGAAAAAGCAGTACCGCGTTCCATGCAGATTACAATGCATGGACTAGTTGGAACAGTTACTACCATACTTTTATACAGAGAAATTGAATGATCAGGAGGGGTTTGGTCAACTAACCTTAGACGACGTAAAGAAAAATGAAAGATATTAAAATAAATTGATGATTTAAATGCTGACAAACATTACACAGACTTTTAATTACCCCACAATGTCTGTACTCAATAAAGAAGTTTCTGGCCAAAACAAAGATACGAATATGACCCTAAGTAAGCATACACAAAATTGGACAAAATCCCTCCAGTGCGCAAGCAACCAACAAATACGTGCAGCGAAAAGGAAAATTACCAAAAAAATCCCCGATTACTACCAAAGCCTCCTCCGGCGCTACCAGCACGATCACGGCTGGCTGCGAGCTTTCATATCGCGCGGCCTCTTTTCACCGCACCCTGCGTCCGACCGCTTCCGACTCCCCTCGACAACTGCTCGCACGCTACTACCCGCGGGAATAATATCTCGGAGTTTTTTTATGCACACAGTAGAATCATAGATGACCAACTTTCAACAGCATTAAGTGGCTTGCCGAGTATGACGTAGCTGACTGTGTGTAAGGGTTGGCTGGAGCTCCACTGACCCGACGCACTTTCGACTTTCACTGTCCTCAGATTGAAGAGAACGTGACGCTGAGTGCTTCAAACTTTGGACATGCAGTGGTCTCCTGCAGAGCCGACGGGTCAGAGCTCATGGCGTCCACTGTTTTCGTTCCGGAAAGTGGGATATTTGAAAGTGACCCTACGTTCAAACATATTTTATATTCAAGCGGTTCACTTAAGGACCTGATTTACTCAACAAACGTTTGTCTTCTAAGTCCCCGTTTCAACCGCTACAAGCCTTAGTAAGAACTGTGAAACAGCCTGTATAATGCAAGAAACATACTCTCCTATCATAATGTTCTATTTTGATTCACTCACACACTTTTCAGTAAATTTAACAATGCTAATGCAACTTCGGAATGCAACACACACAGAGTAGTACCAAATTGTAATCAGACGAAACTTAATACCAAGGAAAACGATTTAAATTATTGGAGTTTAATGTAAATGCCAGTATTACACTGAAATGCCAAAGAAACTGGTATAGGCATGCGTATTCAAACACAGGGATATCTAAATAGGCAGAATACGGCTCTGCGGTAGGCAACGCCTGTATAAGTGTGTGACTCAGTCGTTCGCTCGGTTACTGCTGCTACAATGGAAGATTATCAAGATTTAAGTGATTTTGAACGTGGTGTTGCAGTCGGTTCACGAGCGATGGGACACAGCATCTCCAAGGCAGCGACAAAATAGGCATATTCTCGAACGACCACTTCACGAGTGTACCGTGGATATCAGGATCCGGCAAAACAACAAATCTCCGACATCGCTGCGACCGGAAAAAGATCTTGCAAGGACATGACCAACGACGATTGAAGAGAATCGTTCAACACGACAGATGTGCAACCTTTGTGCTAATTGCTGCCCGCTGGGCCATCAGCAATTGTCAGCGTGCGAACCATTCAACGAAACATCAACGATATGGGCTTTCGTGTACCCTTGATGACTGCACGACACAAAGCTTCGCGCCCCGCCTGGGCCCGACAACACCGACATTGTACTGTCTATGACTAGAAACATGTTGCATGGTCGAACGAGCCTCATTTCAAATTGTATCGAGCGGATTGACCTTTACAGGTATGAAGACAACCTCTTGAATTCGTGGACCCCGCGTGTCAGCAGTGGACTGTTCAAGTTGGTGGCGGCTCTGTAATGTTGTGGGGCGTGTGCAGTTGGAGTGATATGCGATCCCTGACACTTTTATATACGACTCTGAGAGGTGACACGTACGTAAGTATCCTGTCTAATCACCTGCATCCATTCATGTCCATTGTGTGTTCCGACGAACTTTAGCTATTCGAGCAGGACAGTGCGACACCCTACACGCCCCGAATTGCTACAGAGTGGCTCCAGGAACAGTTTTCTGAGTTTAAACACTGGCGCTGGCCACCTGACTCTCCACACATGAATATTATGGAGTATATCCGGGATGCCTTGCAAAGTGCTATACAGAAGAGATCTCATCCTCTCGTACTCTTACGGATTTATGGACAACCCTGCAGCATTCGTGGTGTCAATTCCCTCCAGGACTACTTCAAAGAATAGCCTAGTTCATGCCACGTCTGTTGCGGCACTTCTGCGTACTGGAGGGGGCCCTACAAGATATTAGGCAGGCATACCAGTTTCTTTGGCTCTTCAGTGCAGCCGGCTGATGTGGCCGAGCGGTTCTAGGTGCTTCAGTTTGGAACTTCACGACCCCTACGGTGGCAGGTTCGAATCCTGCCCCGGGCATGGATGTGTGTGATGTCCTTAGGTTAGTTAGGTTTAAGTAGTTCTAAGTTCTAGGGGACTGATGACCTTAGATATTAAGTCCCATAGTACGCAGAGCCATTCTTCAGTGTATATCATATTAAACGTTAAGCCATGTCAACTCGCTGTTACTATTAAAAAACGTGTAGGTCAGATGCTTTATTTTGATATTTAGGTGCAAACTACTTTTCTTGAAAAGTGTCTGACTGCATATTCGCAATTATTTGGGAATTGGCCTTTATAACAATACGATTCATAAACGAGACGTAGACGGGGAAAAATGTTTACAGACCCAGATAGGGAAACATGTTTACGGTACATGGCCGTGTATCTGCGGTGTATATTTGTGATCAGATCAGAAATTATTCTTTCAGCCGTTCCAAAATTTCTGCTGGAACACTGGGCAAGTCGTGTGCGTTTCAGATGATGACGGTGTTCAGTTTTACGATCTCCAACGCAGCGGATGCAGAGACCCTAAAATAGCGGTGCCTAATTAGCACTACTGGCGGTCTTGCTTTACGTAGATTTTGTATTGTATTAGCAATACCAAGGAGAAACAATAATGATACACGTATATGGAAGTATGTAAAAGAAACTTTTTTTATCCTACGTGCTCGTTACGTAATGTTGAGTATTAGTCGCAGTCTCTCCGTCGGCCGGTGTGCCCGAGCGATTCTAGACGCTACAGACTGGAACCGCGCCACCGCTATGGTCGCAAGTTCGAATCCTGGCTCGGGCATGGATGTGTGTCATGTCCCTAAGTTAGTGTAAGTAGTTCTAAGTTCTAGGGGACTGATCACCTCAGAAGTCCCATAGTGCTCAGAGCCATTTGAACCATTTGCAGTTTCTCCTAAGTTTCGTGGAAGAACACAGTTTATCAGTAATGCGACTAATTGATTTGTCGCTTTTATGCAAAGAAGCTGTCTTTATCATCCAAGGGAAGTGAGTATAGTAAAAAAAAAAAAAAAAGAACTTGACATTTATTATCCAATGGACACGAAAACGTGAAATTTTTTCACCTATACTGAGCAGTGCATGGATCGTGTTCATGCCATTTATTGTTGGTGTAGCGGCACCACAGTTTAAGATAGGGAAGTTAGATTTGGTGCAACATTTCGGAGCGCACAAGTTACAGCCAGGTGCGGGCTGGATTGCAGTAAGTTACGCTGACTAGCGGTTGCGAATTGGAATGGCGGTGACAGGGGCCATCGAACCGTTGAAAAGAGTAAACACAGCGGTTCGTATGGCGCAAGCTATAGGCAGAAGGGGCCCACTGGCGCAACCGTGGTGTGGAGCGTACGTGACTCGGAGTGATGCATTAGCGAAACAGAGGCGCGCAGCTGAGTACAAATAGGTGTTGTTTTCTAACGAGATTCAATTGAAGTGTGGCAGCTCTGCTGGACGGCGGGATGTGTCATACTGCCGGGCTACACGCTGCAACAGATGGGGCGACAGTGTCCCAGTCCACGGCGCGTCGTTGGTTGGACCCTCTGCGGCCGACGCGGGGTACACAGCCAGCCAGGGTGGGCCACTCTTTGGCTCGCTACCGGGGGCAGCCTTCTCTTCTCCCGACACACGCCGTGGACTTACAAGGCGAGGGCCGCAGTTGAAGACGCCGAATCGGGGGCGGTCGTTGCCGCCGCGTTCCCAGCTACGCCAGCTGAGGAAGAAGCAGCTGCGGGGCAGGCCTACAGCTCCCGGCGGAGCAGCGCGGAGTCAACGGGGATGGTGGTCGCTGAGTCGGCTGCTGGCACAGCCATCCTGACGTAATCGGAAATCTACAGCTAGCGGACAAGGCCGGCACGACACGGCATTGCGGTGCAGAGGTCGCTAGGGCAGTGGCCTCAGAAATGCGGGCCCTGTGACGTGGACCGAGATGAACGAAGCTCTGTAGAAGAAACGAACAAATCATTTGAAAAGCTCGGACGAGTTTTAATACGGCACCTCCTGGCACCCATCCACTACATTTGGTGTCAATACGTCACATCTGGCCTCTGATACCACAACATTGGTCATCTTTTATTACGGTACAGCCACCTCGTTTTCTTATTCCATTTACTGGTATCACAAACTTCCTGCCTTACTTGTCTATGAGCGGCACCAGCAGCGCGTATCGATAAGTGCACTGTCGCACCATCTCTGAAGCAACAGATAGTATTTCTTGGTCGTCGTGTGTCTGGCATTCAGTTGGAGATGGACCAGCAGTGCAGTCGGAACGCAGCAGCTTTGAAGTTGGGGACGAAGCGCCGATGAGGCGCCGACAGCCAGTGCTCGCCGACCGCAACTGCTTGAACCTAACTATCCTAAAAACATCACACACATCCATGCCCGAGGCAGGATTCGAACCTGCAACCGTAGCGGTCGCGCGTTTCCAGACCGTAGCGCCTAGAACCACTCTGCCACACCGGCCGGCGATTCTGGGTACGAAAGTTGAGTCTTTACTTAATCTACCAGCCAGCCCCAACTGTTCAGATTCTGTCGTTTGAATTTCGTTGTGGGCCGTTGTGATATTCCCACGAGCAACAACGTGTGTTTTCAAGTTGGCGAAATTCTAACCGTCCTCCTGTGGGGTTTAACGCAACTTGATTATTTTTGAATCGAAGTGCACCAGCGGAATCTTCTGCCTCGTGACAGTTAACGTTCAGGTTACTTGCCCTGGCCGTTGACGTAAATTTAGGCGGTGTATTTTCTTTGTCGTGTTATGGCTGTCCAGCACGGCGTGTAGTTTGGCAGCTGAGTGTGTAATTTGTTGTGGGCGGCGATACCTTCTGCGTTGTTCCATTGAACTCCCTGTTGTGTTCTGGTTGGGGGGAGCTGAAGTTATTATGTCGCTTGGTCCGTTGATTGTCTGTCGGTTGGGTTGCCGTCAGATTGAGAATTGTTGGGTCGACTGCCTGTCTCACCTAAGCGAGCGTTAGTGTTTGAATTCCAGGCCGACCCTTAGAAACTTCTGGCCGCCGTTTGATGTATTGCCTTTTCTTATTTGTCCTTGTTGTTTGTTTATGTATGGCTTCTAGTCGATTTTAAATTAAGGTTGTTCAGCCCTTAAGGCGTGAGATTGTTTGGGCCTTCAGCCTAATTTTAGAGACATGTTTTAAGATGAGGCCTTCGGTCTTTTAAAATTGTGATTCTTCTTTTTGACTCTTAAGTGATTGGCCTTCAGCCGGCTTTAAATTAACTAATTTAGAGAAATGTTTTAAGATAAGGCCTTCTCCCTTTCATAATTCAAATTCTTGTTTTTGAGTCTTAAGTAAATTGCCTTCAGCCGGTTTTAAATTAAAGTTGTTTTGCCCTTAAGGCGTGAGATTGAATGGCGCATTTAGCCGGGAATTCAGTTCTAAAATTAATGTTTTGCCTGCTCTGTTTTTAATATTTTCTTTACTTTTGTAATCTTTGTCAAATGAATAAAGTAGTATGTTCGAGTGCAATTGACAGCCACTCATTTCAGTTACTTTCCACAAATTAAACTATCTGTCCTGTCCTGCCGGTACAGCAGGGGATCTCATATACGTCAGGTAATCTGTTTCATTAACTTAAATGTAACTTTTTATTCAAGCTAATTGTCGTTTACTCGAAGTTTCGCCCTCTTACTACTAACAGATCGTGCTGTCACTGAATGTTGTTCATGACTTTCTCATGGCAGAAAGGACTCTACATCTAGATGTTAGAACAGTGTTTGGGAATCTGTTAGGAACACTATACATGTAAATATGAAAATTCAAAATGGTTCAAATGGCTCTGAGCACGATGGGACTTAACTACTGAGGTCATCAGTCCCCTAGAACTTAGAACTACTTAAACCTAACTAACCTAAGGACATCACACACATCCATGCCCGAGGCAGGATTCGAACCTGCGACCGTAGCGGTCACGCGGTTCCAAACTGACGCGCTTAGAACCGCACGGCCACACCGGCCGGCTAAATATGAAAATTGACCTCATTGCGGTGACAGAATCCCAGTTCGATGAAAATTTCGATGATGTTCACCAATGAATTACCTACCTGACATTTAATTAAAACAAATATTGCTAGAGAGATTCTCTGGAAAAATACAGTTAATTATGTCATGTCATTGTTCCCTAGAGATAAATTATGATCATAATGGAAATAGATTAGTCGTAAAAATAAACTCAGTAATCAATGAGTTGTGGCAGGAAAGAGGGCATAGGTGGGGGAGCGTTATTTGTGTATCAGCGTAAGCCACGTTAAATGAGAGAGGTGAAACTTTAACGGGACATAATCTGGATCTAATCGTCGATGAGCTACTTCACTGGACAACTTACGGCCCATAGTATAAAGGAAGACCACCTTTCCTCCACAGGTGCTACAAAAGCTATAAATATTTGTTCTACCATATTACAGTATCAGTCAGAGTTCACAGTAATTTGAGCTGCCTCCATTATGCTTGAAATGAAATGGATAGGGGTTAAATCGTTTGGGAAGATACGGCGTTACGACTTTAGACTGTCATGTGGGTGTAATGACGCAAGAGATAGTTACATTCATCTCAGTAAGCTTCACACATTCTGCTGCCTTATCTAGAGCTACAGAGAAAGTTACTCAGCCGAAAATAGCTTTGAAAAACTATCAATGATTGGCTGTTTTCCCCAGGCTGTATCATCTTCACTTTCAAGTAGCTGAAAGTTAGTTATACTTTTTGGGGTTAGGTTCTCCAATACTTGAATTACGTGCCATAAATACAAAACGACGTATATTCTCAGAATATAATCAGATCAATCGTACGAATGGCAACTATTTTTCTCGGTGCACTGTTCAGGAATTTATATTTAAAGTTCTGCTGCAGTTTCATATGCGATGATCTCACTGTCAGCTCTTACATCGAACTCACAACATTGTTACAAAATTCTGCTACAGTCATTTCAGTCTACATTTCACTCCAAGACCAGTATGCGATTAAGCACGCCAAAAACGCTACTTTGTCCTTTACGTATTTGCTAACCGACTTCTGTGTGACACGTGAGGTTACGACATGTAATACGTAAGACAAATCTAACTTCATCGAAATAGCTTATTAGAACCATCATTAAAATCGGTTGTCACAAATATGTCCACTTCAGACCATTCACGACCTCTTTGTTTTCATCAGAACACATTTTCACAACATTTTAAGAAAATCGTTGTAGCCACAGCATACAGACTTCTGTGTTGGTGATTCGACTGCGACTCAAGACCGTAGTCCGCGTTGTAAATTTCCTAACCCAACATCGCGGGAACACGCACTTCTCTCATTGATTAATTCTAATGACGCCCAGTGGGAGCTGTATCTATTCTCACGTAACTAAGAAAAGCCCCTAACAGACCAGGTATACCTTTGACATGTAATTTGCGATAACTGTCAAAATATTATTTCCAAACCTCCAAATACATTCATAATAACCATACCTTTACTTATCTTATGGACTGGTCCGGCTTAAAGTTACTGCTTCGCTTGTATAACTACCCGCTGTTTTCACATATTTCCTTTCACTCATCGTATGTGACTCATTCCACTCTTGCATAATTTTATTTCATACAAACCCCTCCTTTCTAATTACTAACAAATTCAACATTTTGCCTATCACACATTCTAATGGAATGTAAACTGTAATTAATTTTTAACTACTGAAAATTTTACAAAATGAAGAACAACCGCCTTAGGTTACAATCTTGATTTCATGTCAGTGCACTATCTTTCTGAGAGCTGGGAGCTCACTTTCAGGTGCTTTGACAGTCTACATCGATTTATTTCAGATTTAGGTTCATTGTGGTCCTGGTAAGATTACAATGATATATCACGAGTGACATATTGTGAATATAAATTACAAAATTAAGATAAACTGAAAAATAACTTACTGTTCCAGTAGTGGATACATGGCTTTGAATCTCAGTGTGAGTAATATGTTTATGTACATATATACACGTTTCATTCTACAGCACATTTGTAAACACCGGTCAAAACCAGTCAAATAATTTCAACTGTAAACACTGCATTTCTCCAAATATACAGGTGTCAATGAAAATACAAAGCTACCACAATATTAGTTATACATGATGCCATTTACAAAGCAAATATGTGTGAAATGTCAGATGTGGATGTATGTTATCAAATGATTGCAATATTAAATATTCGTTTCTTTAGGCAAAAGTAAACTTTAAAAATTACAAAAAACCTACGGCTGCTCAAATCTATTTAAAGAGAGCTTCTCATATGAGGTTTTCTTATTGCCCTTACCACGTATATGTGCTATGGGTAACTAGTTTCTACAGGGCTAAGCCACCGTCTTCAGTTCCAAAGAGTACAGGTTATGAAATAATGCTAAGCGATAAACAGCAGTTTTGTATTCGAGCCATCGTAATGGACTCATAACGAAAAGAGACACAACATTAAAAAATACAGCTGCGTCCTCATGGCAAGAGAGAGTAATATAAGAACGTGGTAGTCAAATGTATATCTAAGAACGATTTTTAAATTAAAAAAAAAGTGTGTGACCACAACAATGGAACGGAAAATTTACTAATTAACGAATAAGACAGAGAATCAACTGACAAGATATTTATACTTAACAACAGTAGAATACATAACCTGTTAGTCATACATACAACCTTGAGTTACCTGATGTTTGATTAAAGAATGGATAAACAGAAGGTTTGACTGCATTAAAACGTTAAAATGTCGTTCTTCGACTTTTCTGTAATTTTTTCACTCTTTCGCATCATATTTTCCGTAATTTTCTTCGGGTAGTTCACATAACTGATGAGGACGTATTGAATAGAATTGAGGAGAAGAGGAGTTTGTGGCACTACTTGACAGGAAGAAGCGACCGGTTGGTAGGACAAATTCTGAGGCATCAAGGGATCTCAAATTTAGCATTGGAGGGCAGCGTGGAGGGTAAAACCGTAGAAGGAGACCAAGAGATGAATACACTAAGAAGATTCAGAAGGATGTAGGTTGCAGTAAGTACTGGGAGATGAAGAAGCTTGCACAGGATAGGGTAGCATGGAGAGCTGCATCAAACCAGTCTCTGGACTGAAGACCACAACAACAACCACAGCTTCGCAAAATGCAAAGTAATAACATCTAATCTTCTAATAACAGAAAGACACATTTCGCATTATTTCACTCGAGAGGAGAAATGAGTATTATGTATCAAAACGATTTGCACGTGACGTTGAACGCACGGGTTCGAAATTTATCGCGTTACTTAATAAAAGCCGATAAAATAGTGACTGAGTGACTGAAGGTCTTATAATTCACATTTACTGTGTACTAAATATAGTCACTTTCACAACTGCGAAATATGGATAAATATAAACAGAATTTACATTTGCTTCCTATAAGCCATCGTTGTTGTTTCTTTCCTTGTTACCCCGTACTACTGCTGTGCATTACACACAGAGCCAAAGAAACTGGTTCACCTGCCTAATATCATGCACGGTTCCCGTGAGCATGTAGAGGTGTCGCAATACGACCTGGCATGGACTCGACTACTGTCTGAAGTAGTGCTGGAGGGAACTGACACCATGGATCCTGCAGGGCTGTCCATAAATCCGTAAGAGGACGAGGGGCTGGAGATCTCCTCTGAACAGCCCGTTGCAAGGCAACACGGATATGCTCAATAACATTGGTGTCTCGAGAATTTGGTGGCCAGCGGAAGCGCTTAAACTCAAAAGACTGTTCCTGATGCCACTGTGTAACAATTATTGAGCCAGCTTGAACAGAGGCCTGCTGACATGAATGGTCTATGGATTCATGAGGTTGCCTCCATACCTGTACAAGTCCATCCATTCGATACAATTCGAAAAGAGACTTGTCAGAACAGGAAACATGTTTCTAGTCATCAACAGTCCAATGTCGGTGTTGACGGGCCTAGGTGAGGCGTAAAGCTTTGTGTCGTGCAGTCATCCACGAGTGGGCCTTCAGCTTCAAAAACCCATATCGATGATGTTTCGTTGAATGTTTCGCACGCTGACACTTACTGATGATCCAGCACTGAAATCTGCAGTAATTTGCGAAAGGGTTGCACTTCTGTCACGTTGTACGATTCTCTTCAGTTGCCCTAGGTCCCGTTCTTGTGGGATCTTTTTACGGCCGCAGCGATGTCGGACATTTGATGTTTTACCGGTTTTCTTATAGTCACGGCACACTCGTATGGGAAAATTCGCATTTCATCGTTACCTCGGAGACGCTGTTACCCATCGCTCTTGCTCCGGCTATAACACCACGTTCAAACTCACTTAAATCTTGATAACCCGCCATTGTACCAGCAGTGACCGATCTAACAACTGCGGCAGATACGTTTTTTCTTATAAAGGCGTTGCTGACCGCAGAGCCGTGTTCTGCCTATTTGCATATGTCTGCATTTAAATACACATGGCTATATCAGTTTCTTTGGCGCTCATTAACCAAATGGACAAAATTATTAAAGGAAACGTGGATAAAAAACATCAAATACAGGGGGTCTAGAAATTAAGTATCTATTTTGTAGAAATAATGATGGTACTTCCAATGTTTGTTGTTATCGATTTATTAGTGATTACTTTCAACATATTCACCATCAATGTCACGACACACTTCCCATTTCCCAGCAGTGGCGCGAAACACATTCTGAAGCATTACTGGTGCTATGGCAGCAGCAGGTGGTGTAATGAGTTTGCTGAGGTCCTGCAGCGTGATAATGTGTCGGGTGAACACACATGCTTTGATAAATGCCTACACAAGAAAGTCCATCGACTTTAATGAAATGTGCTGCCTACGGCAAGGGGCCTGCGTGTGAAGCCCATCTCCCAGGCAACTGTTGTTTCAGGAACATGTGAACATCTAAAGCATAACGACGTGGTACCCCATCTTCCTGGATGTAAACAGTATCCAGACGACCATCCTGGATAAACTGTGGTAACAGAAAATATGTGAGAATGTCTAGGTACATTGCTCCATTTATGGATTTTTCAGCAATGAGAAACAGTCTGTAAACATTGCAGACGTGATGCCCAGACAGATTTCGGAGAGTCTCGCATCATTTCAAAATGTTCCAATCGTTGTGTGTTAGCCCAGGTAAGACAGTTATGCCTGTTAACCTTTCCACAAATGTGGAAGGTCGCTTCATCGCTGAATAAGATATGATTCAGAATTCTGCTCTCATAATGTGCAACGAGCACGTCACTGCACATGGCTACACGCTCTGCAAAATCTTCTTCATGCAGATGGTGGAGAACCTGCAGGTGGTACGGCCTTCCGTAGCGATGAAAGCGGAATGTTCAGTTCCACTGGCGGACTACGCACCGATTTGGGACTCCTTCCAATGGATGTCCGGATGGCTACAATCTGTTCATTGGAGGTTGACGGCCTTCATTAATCTGGCTCCGTTGCCAGCGATCCAGTGCGCTTGAACTTGTTTACCAATGAGTGAATTGTTTTATCAGTGGGACCACTGTGATGGAATTTGAGGTGAAATCTCATCCGAATGTAAATGTGTGATGGCCTCTGAAGCCTCCAGTTCACAACAGCCACATTCTCTTCTACGTTAAACATCACGCACAGTAACCTTATAAATAATGAAACACATGTTAGCATGAGATTAATGCATGATATTAGTTAAGAACGTACACGCAAAATACGTTAAATGTACCAGTAATGATCTACCATATATAACCTACTCATAAAGTACGTATTTCTACAAAATATGTACTTAGTGTCTGAACACTCTGTACAACGTACCTAAACTAAGTTTCTTTCACAGAACATTACGTGAACATTAATAATCTATTGCTACCTGAGATACAAGTGATGTGCACATTTTCGGTATGAAGTAAGAACTGGGGATTAAGGTCACCTAGTTTCGCATGCCGAGGTGTGTGCGTTGAAGTTTGGCTTTGAGGAAACGAGAGGGCCCAGTCTCTGGTCATGAAAGACGCTCCTCTGCGGCAGCGGAGTCCGGCACTTGCTTATCTGTATTACCCCGTTGCCGTCTCGCTCCACCATCGCACTACCTATTTATCCTGCTAAGTTGTGTGGACCCCTTATTCATTGCATACCAGAGCGTGTCCCATTTAGTACCAACCCTCTTATCATTCTACGCTGGAAGTACGTCCCATCGTAAAGTCCTCTCTAAATTTTAGAAAATGGAATACCTATAAAAGTAATTCCAAAATATTCCCTGAATAGAAAATGACCTCTCATAAACAATGTTTCGTTCCATGAATGAACTAGTAACGCTATCTGATAGCCAAAGTGATGGAAAATGACAGACAAGGAAGCCTTACTTCGCGAAACAATTTACAATGGGTACAGCAAAAGGAAACTAAATTGATGTGAACCTAAATGGTCGTAACACACTTCTGATTTTTTGTGAAAGCGAGTAAAACACAGGGCTTACAGCAATAGGCTTGTGGAACCATACTGTTGTAATAGCACACAAACGCAATACATCAAACATCCACACTTTTATCGAAATAAGAAACTACGACCCTGCCACATTCGTCAAACTCGGTGACCAACCTTTTGCGCTGAAAAATCATGCAGAAAGAGTGAAGTAAAATGTTCACAGTTCGTAATAATTCTAGAAAGTTACTACCACTGTTGACACGCTGTGTTGAGTGAAATGGTACTAACTAGTGAGAGTGATCCCGTGCTATTTCTTATAAGTAGGGAACTGATGGCGAGGAAAGACGATTGATTTGAAAGATATTTCAGTATAAATCCATACATAAGGGACTTTCAATAAGTAATGCAACACATATTTTTTCTCGGCCAGTTTCGGTTGAAGAAGAGCAGAGTTTGTTATGGGCCGTCGTGGAGTATTCCCGCTTCAGCTCCTGTAGTTTTATAAAGTTACTGACACGTGGTGACACTATACGTAGCTGTCAATGTGACGTATGTAACAGAGGTGCGTTCCAAGCAGAGAGCTGTTACTGAGTTTGTTTTGACGCAAAATCAGGACATCGCAGATATTTATACGCGCTTGTAGAGAGTCTACGGAGACCTGGTAGGGAACGAAAGCACGCTGGGTCATTGGGTGTGATGTATGTCATTTTTGCAAGAAGGTAGTGCAAAGCGGTCCGATCTCCCTCGTGGCTGCCGTCCGCACACAGCTGTGACTCCTGCAGTGTTGGAACCTGCGGACACTCTCATTCGTGGTGACAGACGGATCACAATCAAAAACATCGCTGCACAACAAGATGTCTCTTTGGTAGTGCTAACACACTCGTCCACCAGCTGAGGTTCTCAAAAGGGTGTGCCCACTGAGTTCTCGCCGACTAACAGACCATCAAGAGCAACGAAGGACCACCTGTGCGGAGTTGATTGCGTGTTACGAGGCTGACGGTGTCCTTCGTTTTCTTTTTTTAACATCTTCACCGGCGAAGAAACATGGGTTCATCACCTCGAACCAGAAACAAAACGGCAGTCCATAGAGTGGCGCCATAACAACTGTCCTTCGAAGAAAAAGTTCAATGCCGCACCCACAGTCGGCAATGGACTCTGAAAGGGTTATTCTGTTTAGTGTCACCCCTCAAGTGCAATGATCTAGCTCAGAAGATCACTGGTCTACCCTCAAGAAACTGAAGAGACGACTTCATCAAACTCGTCGCCACAAAAATGCAAACGAACTTTTCTTTCTCCATGACAACGCAAGGCCTCAAACAAGTTTGTGCACTCAATAGGAGTCAGAAATCTTCACTGGACTGTTATTTCTCATCTACCCTACAGCTCGAATCTCGTACCCTCCGACTTCCGTCTGTTTGGCCCAATGGTGAATTCACTCCGTGGGGAGCTGTACGTGGATGTTGAGGAGCTTGTTTATGCAGTAAGACGTTATCTCCGACATCGACCAGTAGAGGCTGTGGTGTCACCGCCAGACACCACACTTGCTAGGTGGTAGCCTTTAAATCGGCCGCGGTCCGTTAGTATACGTCGGACCCGCGTGTCGCCACTATCAGTGATTGCAGACCGAGCGCCGCCACACTGCAGGTCTAGTCTAGAGAGACTCCCTAGCACTCGCCCCAGTTATACAGCTGTCTTTGCTAGTGAAGGTTCACTGTCTTCATACCTCTCACTTACAGAGACGACAGTTTAACATAGACTTCAGCTACGTCATTTGCTACGACCTAGCAAGGTGCCATATTCTTCAAGAATGTATTCTGAACAGATAATATTGTGAATCATGTACCGTCAAGAGCGAAGTTCATCATTAATGGATTAAAGTTAAGTATCAAACTAATTACGTTCGCTTTCTGAATTCTAATTCCTTGTCATGTTCCACATCTTACGTCAGTACAGCCCTTCCCTCCTCACGCCAGCCTGCGTGAGCTAAAACGCGTGCATTTCGGCCTCCACTAGTAACACGGTGTTGGCTCTTCTGCCAACACAACAGAGGCAAACATGCCCTCCCACTAAGAAGATGTAAGGCCGTCGCATCTAATGGAGACTACGTTGAAAAATAGGGTTTTGTAGCCGGAATACTGGGGAATAATACTGAGTGTTGTAATCATGAATGAAACGAACTTGCTTTCAGAAAAAAGTGTTGCATTATTTATTAACGCTCCTCATAATTGTCTCAATTAATAGTTAAGCCACAATATCACGTGCGACATTAGTATTCAGAAAACACTGTGCACGAAGTTTTCGAACCGTGACGAAGCCGGTGGGAGTGGCCTAGCGGTTCTAGGCGCTACAGTCTGGAACCGCGCGACCACTACGGTCGCAGGTTCGAATCCTGCCTCGGGCATGGATATGTGTGATGTCCTTAGGTTAGTTAGGTTTAAGTAGTTCTAAGATCTAGGGGACTCATGACCATAGATGTTAAGTCCCATAGTGCTCAGAGGCATTTTGAACCGTGACAAAATGGAGGAAAGCAAAAGCGATACACAGTGAAAAACGATGAAAATATATCATGGGTGGAGAATTTAAATGTTCCACCATTCGGATGGATTATTAGCAAAAAAATTCTGTAATCTGGTATCGAAACCTGGTCGGCTTGTCTCGACGTGGAAGAAATACTTTAAAATCACTAACATGTCAGTAATAGTCTCCACCTTGAACGTCGCGACGCGAACCGAGAAATTAAGTGCCCGTGAACCACACGATCTATGTAAAAGATTGATAAGTGTACAGAGCCAAACTGTTCCGCACCACATTATCGTACCGCTAACAGCCAACGGCTACATCGGATTGACATAACAAAGTCTCACGCCTGATTCGTCAGAGTTACTGTGTTTTACAAGATATGGGTGATATAGCTCGATAGCGACTTCCACTACTTACACACAGGCGCATTCCGACTTGTATTGTTTGCAAAGGAAACCTCCACAAAAGTTTTGTGACAAGGTCTGTGAGCTCACGACTAGCTTTGGGCTCTCGGATGCTCAGTAGCAGTGTTTCGCGCCAGAACAGTGATCGTGGCTTCGAACGTCTGCACAAGCTACTCACAATAACGTGCGAGTCCTACCCAGTGTGTGTAAAATGCGACGCAGATGTGCTTCTATCCTCTAATCTGACCAGTGTGTTCCTAGTTGCTGATCTCTCTTCACGCAGCAGTGCTAATTAGTGAAGTTACGCAACGGATTTTGCATAACACGATATTGACTAAAGGGCTCTAAGCCCTGTAAACCGAGTGAGGTGTCTCTGAAATCTCTCCATCCCTTTCCTAACTCATGGGATTTAATAAGTTTGGGAGAAAAGTTTTGAATTATGGTATGCAGAATTTACTTCATAACACCTTTGGAGATTACAAATGGGAAACATTTACGAATCTCAATCTCATCTTACTTCATATATGATAGTTCACACCAGTGATCATCATTATTAGCTGGTAAATTTTGGAGACAAATAAGTGTTTCAGTCAGGATATGAAGCCATCTTCTCATACTTACAGACGCTCGAAGTTGTATGATAGGTAAGCAGTGACTGTGCTGCCAGGAACTGACACTGAATGAAGACAACTGTCTTACTGGGACTGAAAGACCGTTTTGGAATCTGCCGCTTTTATTCCAGAGAACTAATAGTTGGGCTTATTCATCCGTAATAAGTTGCTGTAGTAATACGTCCTTGCCATGAGCAGCGTCGGCCCCGATGGCTGAATGGTCAGCGTGATGGACTGCTGTCCTAAGGGTCCCGGGTTCGATTCCCGGGTGGATCGGGAATTTTCTCCGATCAGGGACTGGGTGTTGTGTTGTCTCCCTCATCATTTCATCCCCATCCGGCGCGCAGGTCGCCCAATGTGGCGTCGAATGTAATAAGACCTGCACCAAGGCGGCCGGACCTGCTCCGTAAGGGGCCTCCCGGCCAATGAAGCCAAACGCTGATTTCCATTTACCATGAGCAGCGCCGGCTGGTGTCGAACCGCAGAACTGGAGTTGGCCTTACGTCACAGACTGTCTTGTGTGCCCCACTGATATCCTCCACCACCGTTGGGACGCTGCACGCCTGCTCACTTCCGCATACCATGTCCGAATGTTAAAAGTCCCTTCTTTTCCATACCCCAAGTCCGAATGTTAACGCTCTCCATTATACGACAACCATCTATCAACCACTAGCGCTGCCTTCTGGTCTGTTACCATTAGCCTGCTACTGTTGTTTCCCTTTGCAGTACTGTCTGTAGCTGCTGGTG
Organism: Schistocerca serialis cubense; assembly: GCF_023864345.2. Classification (NCBI taxonomy): domain Eukaryota; kingdom Metazoa; phylum Arthropoda; class Insecta; order Orthoptera; family Acrididae; genus Schistocerca; species Schistocerca serialis. Next base: position 421,617,393 of record NC_064645.1, read on the forward strand.
AGTCTTCCGGGTTGAAGGATTGACTTTGGCTACTGGAAATTATCTTGTAATTTTCGACATAATGTCTTTAGTCGCTGTGATTCCAGATAAGGAAGTTAAGTTCTACATTGGTTGGATGAAGAGTAGTGGCAACACTGTTTTAATTCATACCAGACTTTACTGACAGACGTTCGCCTATTACATGCCCTCAATATAATCGCCCCGCGTCTCGATCACCTTCTCTCACACAGATGAAAGACTTCGTACACTGTCAGTGCGTCCATGTCTGTCGATGACTAGCAAGCACCGCCCTATGGCAGTGATTATATGTTCTTAGGTGTTGTAGCACAGGACACGGAAAGGTTCCTTCATTCTGGCGAAAGGATCGTAATCACGTTGACTCATAGCGGATGAATGCGGTGGATGAATGAGTATCTCTCTCTCTCTCTCTCTCTCTCTCTCTCTCTCTCTCTCTCTCGTACGCAGGAGATACTGCACGGCGTTGGCGTGTGGCGCCGTGGACTGCCATGAAGGATGATGTAATGCAGTCCATCCACGATCCACATGCAGGTTATTAGTCGTGTTGTCCGTGGGGGGTCATTCTGGATGGGGCCGCTCTTGAATGACGTCTATGTCATCCTGTAACACTTTAACCCATTTCGCCACTGTACGATACGGCAATGCTGCATCACCACAAACCTCACGCAATCCTTGAAAGCAATATTGTGCGCAATGACCATGTGCCACTTCTTTCTTAACCCAAGCATGTCATTCGTGTTTCCTAAAAATACAGTTAGGGTGCTTGAACTGGCCTCTCGCACTTTCAGATAGCACACACTGCAACTGATTCAAACTCAATCGTCGCCGCTCACTGCACTACCGCAACTGACCTCCTGCCATCAGTTACAGCTAATGCGCGCGCTATTTGACCCACATACTTCATGTTATAGCTTAGTTGCCAATACTTTTTATGCAACCCAAGTATATAACAGATGAATTTCCATGAGCTTTGGCTGCTCACTCTACACACTACCTTACTTACAGTCGTTTACAGTGGGACGATGAATTTTGTTTTGGTTGCATGGTAAAATAGCTTTAGAAATCTAAAAAAATACACACAAAAATCAAGTTTACCGTGGAAATAGTAAATGGCAGCGGAATATTCTTCTCTGATGTTTTAGCCAAACGACAACTATAAAACACACATATGGAACCAACCAATTATTTTCTCTTTTTTAAAAAAGATTATTTTTTCAGGTCGGAAATATTTTACAGAAATGACATCAGACGTGTTTTTATAATTATTAAGGAAACATGTAAAGCACTCCAATCAGAAGAAAAATACTCGCTCTCCTCTGTCGGCATGCGGGGTATATAAGATCGTGTGGAAGTGTGGTAAGCTCTACACCGGAACTATCAAGAGAAGTGTGAATACACAGTTGAAGGAACTTAATGTCTTTTCCGACTAAAAAACAGAGAAATCAACTGTACAGCCGAGCATGCTTTCCAGTCAGGAAATCATGAAGTTAAATTTTGTGAACCCAAAAACGACGAACTATTATCCACGGGTGTATAGAGAAGCTGTCGAAATATATAGACACAGGGATTAATTTAAGTGAAAAGAATGAAATCAACTAAATGTAGTAACACATGGACAGAATTTTAAATTTGGCAGATGGCAAGCAATAGCTGCGTTTTATCTGTGACAAGAATTATCTCGTCCGATAACGTGTAAACTTGACCACGCTCCCTTTTCCATAACATTTTTGTTGTTCTCGGACGTCTGATCCGACAGTCGATAAGATAACGTGGAACCATATGCACCGTCGAAGATCTCCAGAGAAACTCTGAACGAAACATCAGGGAAGGGAAATTTTCGTGGACCACGACCGTACAGTGCTAAATAGTCTTTAGCAGATAATAAATACAGCCGGTTATGAAAGGCTTTGTGAGGGATGTTGGCGCCGTGGCTAGTTAGCAGTGTTGAAGAGAGATCTGTTTTAAAACTATGTGATATATTATTAACTGTATGAAATTCATGTAACAACACTAATTAATATTGACAAAGGACAACAATATTACCAAACTCTTACTCTTACAAATGTCAAATAAGTGATAAACATGATACCTCATTAATAATGATTCTAAACTATGCGCGACTGCAGTGCCACTAAATGTAAATATTACCTTCATTCTTCTTAATACTTTTTTCCAACCTCATTACATCTCATCCCATTCTAAGCCACTAATCAAATCTTTCTCTTCTTTGTCACAATATTAAAACACAAACCAATTTACTTAAAGGCAAATGCACTTACATTTGGGTCTATGTTGCCGTGAATTCTCTGCGCGGCGTCTATCTCACTACTCCTTCAACGATAGAACTCCCGTGCACCTCGCTGCCAAGTATCGATGACAAAAACAAGCACATCTTCCAGCGACAAAGCTACTCTGACCAAAGACTGCGCGCGAATAGTAATCGATTCAGAATTCTCTCTTAGCGTTTGAGACATATCCAAAGTATGCACAAAGTACGGAAACGCAAATAACAAACTCCCAACAGACGTTTTTCTATGTTACCTAGACATATGAATTCACGAAATTTCATTACTCTAAATTATTTACTTTTGGCATTGCGATTTTATTGCCGTCAGTGTAATTTTCGTGCTCTAGTAAACGTTACTGGTACTTAAAATCGCACAGACGATTACTAAATCGACGAGCAACGAACAACTTATTATGAATCAATAAGAAGACTTTAAACTCTAGGTCCATCACCTTCATTGTATGATCAGTATTGTCTGCGCCCTCATTTGTCTCCAGTGCTTGTTGCCACTAATGTTCTTGTAGCTGAAATAAGCTTCTGATTCGCAGATCGTGTTACCTATTCTTAGACCTCCTTTCCCGACACCTGCAAGGACTGAGTACTGCAACCCGAACCCGGGACTCCAGTCGTCGCCCCTGGTGACACAGGGCTCGTTATTGTCGATAAGGGTGGTCAGCCGAGTGGTCGCCGCCGCGACCGCGGAGTCCCTGGAAACTGGAGGCGCGGCCGCCTCCGCCTCCGCCGTCGTTACGGCGAGGGAGGCAGCGCGAAGGCGAAACCAGGCGTCTGGGGGAGCGGCGTGCGGCCCGCCTCATAGCTAACGACACGTTGCCACGGCCAAGTTTCCCCATTAGGGCCCAGCTGGTCCGCCGCACATCTGCCAGCGGCAAAGCACCGGCATATGTGTGTGTGTGTGTGTGTGTGTGTGTGTGTGTGTGTGTGTTCGCGTATGTGTCAGGAGAAGATGGGGGCGCAGAACTGAAACCAGCACCTCGTGTCCTGGTTTCCTCAAGAGAGGACGAGTGCGTGGATCCAACAAATCTCCATCACACTGGATTAGTGGTCTCCTTTAGGGGTTACGTCTCGTCGAATATGGAACTGAACATCTTAAGGTGTACAATCAAAAATGATTCGATCATGGATTATCGGTCACTCTTAAGTATTTTTAAAAAGATTTCTTTCACTGTGTAACCTCCAAGCGGACAATCTAGGTTATACTTGAGCATTACCTTTATGAATATTAATAAAAAGACACACTGGCATAACCAGTCACATTTTTGAGCCATATCTTTCAGAGGATTCTTGGTATGAGTGTAATCCCAAAAGTAAGGTCTCCTATATTTTATAAGTACATAGACCTGTTTATTTCCACAATGGTATAAATCAGTTTGCAGCTTGGACATTTAGCTATTTTTCGACATAATCACCTTTTCTGTCGATGCATTTTTGTAGACGCTGTGGCAATTTCTGTATGCCCACGTCATACCAGCTCACCGCCATGCTGTTCAGAAAGTTATGAACCTCTTCTTTCACCTCGTCGTCGGAGCTGAATCGCTTTCCGGCCAAATATTGGTTCAAATGGCTCTGAGCACTATGGGACTTAACATCTGAGGTCATTAGTCCCATAGAACTTAGAACTACTCAAACCTAACTAACCTAAGGACATCACAAACATCCATGCCAGAGGCAGGATTCGAACCTGCGACCGTAGTGGTCGCGCGGTTCCAGACTGAAGCGCCTAGAACCACTCCGGCCGGCATTTGCCAAATGTTGTTTTAACCTAGGGAACAGGTGATAGTCACTGGGCCCCAAGTCATCGCTATAGGGTTGGTGGGTTATTATGTTCAACTGAAACAGTTGTAGGAGAGCAACGGTTTGCCGAGCGATGAGTGGGCGAGCGTTGTCATGGAGAAAGAGTACGCCCTTGCTCAACATTCCTCTTCTCCGGTTCTGCATTGCCCGTTTGAGTTTTTTCAGAGTCTCACAGTACCTGTCAGCGCTAATTGTGGTGGTACGACATGGGCATACAAAAACTGCCACAGCGTCTACAAAAATGCATAGACAGAAGTGGTGATTATATCGAAAAATAGCTAAATGTTCAAGCTGTAAACTGATGTAAACCATTGCAGAAATAAACCGGTCTATGTACTTATAAAAAATAGGAGACCTTACTTTTGGGATTACCCTCGTACTTCATCAGGTCGACTTGTCAGTGAATAAGGCGAAGATGTATCCGTCATGCAGAGTTCTACGTCACCAAATAGTTATTGGTGGGATTCCCCTTGTAGAAATGTGTCTCCGGTTTCATTTATATGAATATTTGATTCTGCATATGAAAATGCGCTATTCTGAAACTTTCCTGAACCATTAAAACTGGGTCCCGAACTTGACGTTCCAACAATTCCGGCAAAGTGAAACGGAGCGTCCATGAATATCTCACTGAACCAATAGCTTCTTCCTTGCCACACGAGAAAGTAAATATAGTTTTTACTGTTGGCTAAGGGATTCGTATTTCGCCATATATGTTAATTTAAACCTAGTGGAATGGAATAAAAGAAAAGCTGTTGAACTTTGGAAGCATTCAGTTTCAGGGTAGAAAAGTTGATACGGTACAGGAATTGAGAGACTCAGCTTTCACAGGAAACTGATTAACTCCACTTTGCATTCTGTCACATGACAAAAATTCTTTTACTTATCTTGAAACGTTTTGAGATTTGAGGTCTGTTACGAATATTTTACTACCACTCTATCGTTTTCACACAAAATCGGAAGTGAGTAGACTACGTACAATCATTTTTCTTGAGACTGATGATAGACATAGATTTCGTGTCAGGTTAAAGGAAAATGCAATATGTTAGCTCCATTTCGTACACAGAAATACCTAATCTAACATGTACGAAATGGAAACTTGTAGCAACCTCTATTTTTCATTGCAGTTGAATTTCGCGTAGTACCTTATTCAGTACAGCAATATCTCAATAAGTATAACGTTACCATAACGATACGCAGCTCATCACAAAGCTGATGGAAGAGGCTGTGAAATGTGTGAGAATAATTATTATAACGAAATAGTTTCTTTAAATGCAGTTGAGAAATATTGCAGTGGACCGTACGTCACCATAGTCAAAGTAGAGAGAGGACATTCCATTCATAGCACACGAAGCACACTACAAACTAAGGCGTGCCGGCCGCAGTGACCGAGCGGTTCTAGGCCCTTCAGTCTGAACCGTGAGACAGCTACGGTCGCAGGTTCGAATCCTGTCTCGGACATGGATGTGTGTGATGTCCTTAGGTTAGGCAAGTAGTTCTAAATCCTAGGGGACTGATGACCTCAGATGTTAAGTCCCATAGTGCTCAGAGCAATTTGAACCTTTTTTGAAACTAAGGCGTACTCCCTCCCTGACCCCCTCCCACAACCCTTCAGAACAGAGTGGAAGACTCGCCTAGCGACATTGCACAGTCCAAGTTATCTTGCGCAACGTCTACCAACCTTCCAGCGCCTACAGACATTCATCAGACCTAGGAGAGACCATTGGAACTCCATCCCATTCGCAACGACTGTACGTGGGGACAGAAGCTTCAACGAATAGGCCACGTTCAAACGAGCAATGGCTGCTTCTCATTAGTTAGCATCTTGTGGATTTTATTTCACTGATTGAAGAATATTGATATCAATCCGAAATTTTGGGTACTGTGATTCCTGTGCTTGGGGACGTTAGTTCTGATTGGTCCAACGAAATTAAACTTTAAAAAGTCGGCCATAAAATTTTAAGTAATCGAACAGTTTCGATTCAATGAACCCATATTAAAATTTCATTATATGAATAACTAGAATGATTATTAATTAAATGAAACCATTATTTTATTGAAAGCTCTCGATATTTGACGTGCTTCAAGAATTAACGGAGGATTTCACAAATTAACTTGTCATAAGTATAATTAGTTAGGTACCAGAAACTGATTATGCCGTTAGACAAAGACGAGAAATATAATGGTTCAAATGGCTCTGAGCACTATAGGACTTAACTTCTGAGGTCATCAGTCCCCTAGGACTGAGATTTACTTAAACCTAACTAACCTAAAGACATCATACACATCCATGCCCGAGGCAGGATTCGAACCTGCGACCGTAGCGGTCGCGTGGTTCCAGACTGTAGCGCATACAACCGCTCAGCCACTCCGGCCGGCCGAGAAATGAAAATGGGACACATATCGATGTAGATGCTTGTACAGTAGTACGATTCAGAAGAGTGATCAGAGCACGATAATGATACTCTGAAGAGTAATGGAGAAGATTTTTTTTTACACTGGTGTTACCATTCAATTATGAGATTGTGGAACAAAATAAAAAGGATTTCATTTGAAATTCTTTCATGCTAGACTCCCTGCCTATGATATGTCTATGTTATCTCTAAGATTACATATGAGCAATGCATTAGTGATGTCCACTTCGCTGAAAATCAAAGAAGCGAAATATAATGCTAGGGAACTGTTCAAAAGGAAACATAGAGGCCGCAGAGTGAAAACGTAGTAGATTATTCCAGTCGATTTCCGAAACATATCCAGATGCGTGACGTTACGTAATAACCGATGTTAACTGACCAGTGTGACTGAATGCCTTGAAATGGTGACAAATTCTGTCGCTCACTATCCATTATTTCTTGTTTGGAATCTGAACAGTAGCCATTTGTGTAGCGCTTAATTCTTGTCCCAGTGTATTTACTGAGAGCACAAAATGTGCTAGAATACTATGGCTCCACCCATGAAAACTTCCGGTAACTATCCACATTCACTGACAGTGGTCAGCTCTCGGTTTCCAGAAAAAGCGACCGTATCATTTGGGTTCTTCTTTGAGGATTCAGGGAAACGTTGCACAGAGCATCATCAGCGATACATAGAATACCTCAAGAGTGTACAGCGGGTGAAGTGTCAGTAACAGTTAGAAGCTTATGCTAGGGATAACACGACATTCTGTTTTTGTAACTTCAAGTAATTTTTCAAGGATGTGATTGTGGTTGAAATATGAAAACTTTAAAGAAAGTATCTCCCAGTTTCTTCAGAATAAATTGGGCTCTTCGGACTTCACCTGCTCCTAATGAACTTTGGATACCAAACTTCTGCACTTTGACCCAGAGGTGGATCCTTCCAGTTAGAAAATTCGCCTCCAATGGCCTGTAGTATACTGAGTGATACAATAGCTTTGAACTGTCCTACTGTTCCTTTGCACAAGTAGACGGAAAGGCCTTTCTGATGCTCAGGAAAGATGTCAGGAGCCCACACTGAACAAAGCTATGTAAATTGAACTCAGTTTATCAACATTGCAAATTACGAATGTTGCATGTAGAGGCTTTTGTTCTCATTGTTACACAGCAACTGTCACCTTCTTTCTTTAATTGCAGAGTTGCTACAACATCCTCTTCAATGATCAGTACCGTTCTGATCTTTGTACGTCTTTTAAGCAGGAACTCTTCCAACTGCTTGAAACATTGTAAGAATGTGAAAAGAATTCCAGAGGCACAACACACTGCTTGAAAAATCTTCCTTCTAAAAGAAGTACTTTGTAAAAAGCCTTCAGTACAACTAATTCGATCAATGAAACGTAGATTACTTTTCCACCAAACCTTTGACGAATAATTAACTGGACAGGATAACACTGTTATCACTTTATTGATGCAGACGAGAAGAAACATTGTATGAAATATTATAGAACATGTATATAGTAGCATTTAATAAAAGTGGTGTATGCAAATTCGAAGGATTTAACACTTAAGTACACTGTCGAAGTATGAGAAGAATATGTATAGGAAAGAATAGGCGACGGTATGCAACTAAGTCAGTGAAATTCGTACCAGAAAAAGGGACAAATAAGGAATACATGTGACAACGCACCAAGGAGCATTTAAACTGACCGTTGAGGATGCGACTAAGGGAAACTAAAATGCATAACAATTATTTTTGAAGAGGTTCCGTGAAAAAGTCCGTTAAAAATATCTTCTAAGGAAACAATAGGCGTCAAACATAAAACTTTGGTGGGATATATCTCCTTCGTGGAAAAAAAAAAAAAACAAAAACGGAGGAATGAATAGAGCATGGCATCGAAGAAAAACCATAATTCATAGTAAGTACTCCAAGTAAGTTAACAGAAACTTTCAGGAGAATAATGTGAGGGAGATTTCCGGCCCACTGTTTCGAAAAATTAGTCTACTTTTTCAAGTACTTCACTTGCTGCTATAAAAGTAAGAGAAAATTTATGTTTAAAGAAGAAAACGACGTCCTTAAAAACCCGGTTGCTGCAAATGTATGTGAAAAATTACTAGTGGATGATTTTTCTCAGTTCGGTGTAATATTTACAGTGCTGATACGAAATGGAAATGGGAAGAGCTTTCTCACACAGGACTTCGGTAGACGTCGTTTCAAAGACAAATGGTATCTTAACATCACAATTTGGACGAGGCGATCGCTACACTGTTACTAATTTACTAATTTTGTGTCTGAATCTCAAAGTATTTTTGTCAACATGCGACCTGTTTCAATGCCTTTTAGACGTCAGTGTGATCTTCAGTATCATAAGGGTCACACTTTTTGGAGCAGCAGGAGGGGCATCAATCTTCTGATCGGTTTGATGCGGTACGCCACAAATTCCTGTCCTGTTCCAACTTCTTCATCTCAGTGCAGCACTTACACACAACGTCGTTAATTATGGAATATATTTCAATCTCTGATCGTTCTTACGATTTTTACCATCTACAGTTCACTCATGTACCATGAAAGCTATGGCCCGATATTTTAACACATGTCCTTCACTCCCCTCTCTTCCTTTTTGACAATATTTCACACACATTTCTTTTCGCGCCGATTCAGCTGACAACCCTGTAACTTTTTTAACTTGTCAGGTCACTTAATTTTCTACATCTTCCTCTGACACCACATCGCAAATGCTTCGTTTCTCTTCTTTTTCCGGATTCTTCACAGTCCAATTTTCACTTTCATAAATCCTGTGCTGAAAACGTAAATTCAACGAATTTTCTTCCTAAAATAAGGCCAGTATTCGATACTCTTAGACATCTTTCGTCCAGAACTCCACTCTTTCCTACAATAGCATGCTTTCTATTTCCTCCTTTCCTTGTTCCTGACACGTGATTTTGCTTGCTACGTAGCAGAACACCTTGATTTCGTCTACTTCATGGTGCCAAATTTTGATTATAAGTTTTTCATTTCTGCTATTTCTCATTACTTTCGTCTCTATTCGGTTTACGTTAAGTCCATAATATGTGCTAATTCCATTCAATATGCCCTGTATTTCTACCCACTATCGTTGGGTATACCAATTGTGATCCGGCCGGAGTGGTTCTAGGCGCTACAGTCTGGAACCGCTCGACCGCTACTGTCACAGGTTCGAATCCTGCCTCGGGCATGGATGTGTGTGATGTCCTTAGCTTAGTTAGGTTTAAGTAGCTCAAAGTTCTAGGGGACTGATGATCTCAGAAGTTAATTCCCATAGTGTTCAGAGCCATTTGAACCATTTTTATACCAATTGCACCAGCGATATTGTTTCACCATGAATTTTTATCTGTTCGTTTCATTTCCGTCATCGCTTCTTCTACGTATAGAGTGAAGAGTAGGGGCAAAACACTGCGCCCTTGTCTTACATCATTTTTAATCCAAGTACTTCGTTCTTGTTGCTCCTTACACATACTATAAATCACCTGCCTTTTTGAGAATTTATGAGGTTTCTATCGGTCGAAAAAACTATAGAATTCTGTTTTTCTGCTTAGAGTGTCAAGCGCAACGTCAGAACTACCTCTTTGCCACCTTTACCTTCTGAAAGCCAAACCGATCGTCATGTAACAGGTCCTCAGTTTTCATCCCACTCGTATGTATGTTGTTCTTGTCAGTACCCTAGATGCGATGTTATGCTGATTGTGCGATAATTCTCTCACTTATCTTCCCTTTCTGTCTTCGGTATAGAGAGGTTTCTCTTCTTCAAAAATTCTTACAGTATGTCTCCTATCGCGTAGATTCCACACATCTTATTTAACGGTCCGTTGGTTGCCGCTTCACCGAACGGTTTTATAAACTCTGAAGGAATATTATCTGCGCCTCCTGCCATTCTTGATCGTGTCTTTCAAAGCCCTGACAAACTGTAATATTGGTTGTCCTCGGTCTTCCAAATCTGCTTCCGTTTCCTCTGTCAGCAGACAATGCTCCGCTCTCCCCTCTTTATTTAAAAGTAGAATTCCGCGTGCAATCTTGAAGTTGTAACTTTCGCCTGTGCTTTTAGTTTTACCGAAGGCTGTTTTGTCTTTTCCATAAGCTGAATCAGTCCACCGGGCGACCAAACATTTTTTTAAAATTATTCACACACTTCTGCTTTCACTTCGGTTAAGCTTCCACAAACTTTTTATTCATTTGATTCCTAAGCGACTTACGTTTCTTTATTCCTACCTTTTCCTGAAATTTTTTGTACTTCCTTCTTTCGTCAGTATACTGAAACATTTCTTCTGCTACCCCTGGTAACTGAGTTTGTCTGTACCATATCTGTGGCTACCCTATTTTTAGGATGCCCACTTCTCTTCAGGTGATCTCTCTACTGGGGCTGGTTTTCATTAACGCACTATCTACAGTCTCAGAGAACTTCAAACGCACAAGCTTATTCCTTAGTACCCAAGTATGTCACTTCTTTCCAGCTGGTTAATCTGATGAAACTTCTTAAATTTACTGATTAGTGGTCTCAGCCTATATCAGCTCCTGGTTGCGCCTTAAAACCCAATATATAGTTTAGGAAACTCTTTGTCATGATGATGTAGTCCAACTGGTATCTTCCTGTGTGTGCAGGCCTTTTCCAAGCACAAATGAAATGTTGCAAGCCATCTGACTTGCCTGCTTCCATTTATATGCTAAATTCATCTGCCCCTTGTCACGAAAGGAGACTGGCAGGATACTTTAGTTTCATCCTAGTTAATGCGTCATGACGCAATTCAGCGCTGGGGAATGAATTTTATAAAACTGTAGTGTTTGTCGGTCGAGGCCTCTAGCAACACGAAAACTGCTCAGTTCGCACAGAGCTCTGATAGTGACACGGGAAACCACACGGCATTCAGAGGCTTTGTTCCTGCTTAAGCGTGTCAAGGTTTCACCTAAGAGGGCTAACCGAAATCCCCTGTCAGACAACCCAAGACAGGGTTTGTGGTATTCGGCACGATTCAGCTCTGTAGAATGCTGAGGGTGGTAGTCTCAAGTGCTGATTGCCACCTAATAATTTAGGGTAAGAAATCATAAGTCGTGGAGTATCTCGACTTACGCGGTTGGAAGAGGAATTTCGTCACGTTGTTTAGGCTTCTGGAAATTCAGAAGCGTCCAAACAACGCTCTGATTCGTCTATCGCCTTCTGCTGTCAGACGGAAATTTCCAGAGAAAACTGGCGAAGAAGATGTGCTCTGACTGGACAGCGTCTAGGGGCAGTCTGTAGCGGGAGTTTACTGAACGTGCCAGTTTTCACGCTGTTGGGGGGAACTAACATGGTTAGAGGTTCGGGCCGGAAAGATGGGACCAGCAGAGTAGGGAGCTGGGACATATGATGATAGACGCTCTTAGTTTGGATGTGGAAGGTGAAAGATCGAGAACTCTGATTTCAGAGCTTCATGGTGTCCGATTCCTGACGAGCGAGATGCTGGTTCTTCACCCGCTACCACGCACGACAGACTTATCGCCACAGTACACTAGTGAGACTGTGTATCAGCAACGACGGTAGGTGGGAGCTGATGTTTGCAAAAGGACGTACCGTTGTCGCTATGCCGGTAATCCCGGTTCCTGTGATAGTACCATTTTTATTTATTATTCAGTCAACTACTGGAGAATCTAAAACATTCGGTGGGTTGCTTTCGTATCGGTGATTGAATGTGCAGATGGGATACTGTAGCACGCCCTCCAATTGCTTCATACCGATATTGCAATCGCTTTTTCTAATAATCATGTCACTCATTCCTACGCCATGTCATTGCTTTTAATATAATAAAATACTTATTTAATTTCATTTCCATTTCATTTGAAGTAACTCACAGTTTCCGACAGTTAATAATTATTATTAATCTTCGGTTAAGTAAAAAAGGATAGTAATTCTGCATCTTGTGAATCCATGTTAGGTTCAGTCTCTAGATAGCGATACCGTTACGCAATTAAAATTTAACATTGGGTCAGAAGTGGTGTGTGACGGAGTCAGGGCAGTTCCATCGTTCCGGTACGATTTCACATCCAAACAGCGCGGGACTTTGCACACCTTGCGATTTTTAAACAGTGATTCCCTCTTACTAGCTCAAACTTATTGCAGAACTCAAGTAATTTTCCTCTTCTCTGATCCGTTACTGTGCCAGTATCCTCTCGTAACGCAGTCACATCTTATTCTCCTACTATCGCCCTCCATTCCCCTACTATAATTAGATTATCGTCTCCTTTATGTAGTGGATTAGACGTATAGTACCCTCATACACTATCTCTATCTCGTTATTTTCCGGTTTTTACCTCGGCATGTGTTGCTGAACTACTACTGTTGTGGTTGGTTTGCTGGCGATTCTGATAAGATTAACCCTATGACTGAACTATTTAATGTACTTTAATCTTTGACCTATTTTGCTGTTAATAATAAATTCGCTTACTGTTTTTCTGTTGATGTTATCGTATTTTAATCCGACTAGGAACCGATGCTTCCTTTCATTTAACTTCAGTGACGTCTATTTTATCTAGATTGAGCTTTTATATTCTCCTTTTCAGGTTTTCTAGCTTCATTATGAGATTCAGACTTCTGACGTTCCACTCTCCGACTCATACGTTATTCTTGGTTATTCAATCTTTTTCTCATGGTCACCTTCCCCTTGGCTGTCCCTTTCCGGATTGATCTAAAATCTTTTACAAATGAATAAATCAAAATGACACAATAATTGTCTATAATGCAGTGGACTCCAATACCTTCTGTATCCTCATGCTGTCGATCACCGCTAACTGTTCCACCTTTTATGTACAGATTTCCACTTCAAGGCACAGAGGGTGCCATGGCTTCTCCATCCTCTTGATGTAGCCGCTGGCAGAACGACGGTTACTATTTACGCTGAAGTCTTCGACCACCATCGCTGATAATTTTTATTCAAAACGTAAACAGTGGCTGGGAGCACACCTTGGAATCAGGACGCTTTGGCTACTAGTCAATGATTTTTTGTAAGTCCATCCTTGTGATTAGAGGTCTGAGGGACTTCGACCGTTAATTTACGTAATAAAATGGAACACTTACAGCCGTCCTTAGGATGTCATTTATTGTACGGCTCCCAGTTTCTGTGTTTCAATGCGTAGTCTTCATGTCTTATCTGACGCTGAGGGGGTTAACACCATCGGTATACATGATTAAACAATGGCCAACATTTATAACCGGTTTTCGCAGACTACCTGTAACAGCGATGTTGTTCCTAGAACCATCAACTGTCTGTCTTGAAGAAAACATCGCTGTTTCAGGTAGTCTGCGAAAAGCAGTTATAGACGTTAGGCACTGATGAATCGTGCGCAAGAGCTGTGTTAACCACTTAGCGACAGCTAAGGCCTGAAGATGGTGTACTAAAGCACCGAAATTGGCAGCATTATAATAGATGACATCGCAAGGACGGCTGTAGGTGTAGCATTTTATTATTGTCAATGATGCTTTGCCTTGACCACGGTCTGGCATCAGACTGAGAGCTCAAAAATAATTTACATTACTTTTAATTTACATCAGTTATTTTCCGAAACAAAGTTATCATTGATACAAGCAAATTAAAGAGACTGAAATTGCAGGAAGATTCGCTTAACATCTTTAAACTCATTTTTTAGGTTGACTTAGTAAATAGTTTGTCGAATTAATTTAATTACATTTTGTAATAACTTGAAACTTCTTTGTACTCTCAGTCGTTGGATAAACGTGACTAACTCTACAATTTTACCTTCATTGTTTTACTCACATATTGTAGAACATGATTCAAATTTTGCCCGGGAAGGCATTCATTTAATATTTGTCGGTGTTTTTGAATATCTTCACAATTCCTCAACTCTGCTGCTTCCTGAAGAGGACAAAGTCATTAGTTTTTAATCTGTTTTAGTGCGTTGTTGTATCCCAACCTTTTGTATGCATATTATGATTCTGCCGAAATGCATTCTTGTAGAGGACAGAAACGGGAAAAATGGAGAAGAGGAAAACTTGTGACTTGCCTTCCGTCGAAATTTTCTTGTGTCTCTGCCACGAGTTGTCTTTTCCTTTCCTTATTATCCACTGTGCAGTGTGAAACTATTAACAAAGCCAAAGCAAGACTTGCAATATTCTTTTAAGTCGAGCAGAAACCGAGTGTCTAACACGAATCGCAGCTATAGCCCGCCACCCTTTTTGTCTAGCGCAGGGAACCGGTGTCGGGGAAATTTAATTTGTTCTTTATCCCCCTTCCCAGTGTAGCTGAGACTGCGAATGTCTTTGCCATGCAAATCGTGGTTCCGCATAAATTTCTAATGAACACCGCTTCACGGCAGCACCCGCGCCTTTAATGCAGTGATAAGAACCAACTTTCACATGCCATTCCACGGCTTCTGATGGAGCAATTGAGAAGCTGAGGAAATTTCGGTGCAGTTAATTCGGTTACACGAGTTATTAACTGTTTTAAATACTAGACAGTAGACCAAAACTCTTCTGTGGATTGTCAAAACTCGAATAACACAATTAGCGCAGCATATTTTAAGGTTGCGTACCTGAAAAGGAGAAATATCGATTCCCCTATAGAAAATAAGTTTGCCACTACATACGTCAGCAGTACTTCCTCGTATCTCTACGAAATAGGATAAAATTAAGGCGTAAAATTTTTGATGATAAATTAAGTCCGTAAAAGTAGTCCATAATAATATTTGATTGAAACATCCTCTGGGATTTAATGAAGTTCAATAAACATTCTTCAACTTGCAGGAAGTGCTACACAGTTTAATATAAATTGTTGGAGAAATACTGATTTTCCTATTGTCTCGTCATAAATATACATAAAATCCTGAAATCTAGCTGTTACAATACTGTTGTTGAACACTTACACTACAAATACCTATACTGTCTAGTGGGATCTTTTAGATTTTCATAAGCAAAATCCGTACTTGCACACTACTACTATGTTACTGTAGGACTTATTTTCTGAAGAAGTCTGTAATGATTGTGCGTTGGTTTGCTTGGTGATCGCGATGGACATCAAACGGAATGTCCAAAGAAAGTGGTGAAATACACACACTCACTGACGGATGTGAATCGATGCCTGAATAAAAGTAAACAATAGAGAGACGGCAAGGCTTTCTTGATTTTTCGTTTCTCGTGAACATCCACACGCCATTTGAATTTATGACACCGTTTGCAAATATTGTGATCAAACACGACGTAAAAAGAAACAGTTTTATCATGCAGATACCGCGCTTATCTGCGCTGCAGTTTTTGGTATCATCTTTTATACCGCTATTGCTTGGTTCTGCCGAACGATACGATCTAGTGTGAAATTCGGCTGCCTTTCTACTCTGTCACTCGATATATTTGCAGATTGCAGTAACTGTATATCCGTTCTGATTCATGAACACAGCAGTAAATATGAAACCCGACTGTCTTGAGCTGTCGCAAATTTTAGACAGCAGAGGTGCTGCAAGTAGGGGTAAACAATCTGAACCATTAGGAAGAAATTTCGAACAAAATAGAAAATTATCATAGCAACAGCAAAGCCACCGCAATGTATTCCCTGCAAGCTGCACAATATAAGGTAGGACAGTAGTCTTGAAACATATATGGTGATATGACGTGCATGTGAATTGTACGAGGAAGGACTCTGCTACAGCGCGGTAAAATCAGGCGTGTAACAGTAGTCGATACTCACATCACCTTGAAAGTCTGTCACTACTTTAGATTTTAACCTGTGAGTTCACAGTACAGTACGATCCTGGTTTTAAAGCTCTGAAGCATTCCCTGTTAATGAAATATGATGCGAAAGCGAAGAAAAATGCGACTCGGCGACCTCTATTTTATGTGCTGTAGTTAATAGCACTGCGTCTTCAGGCTACAAGAGGCCCATGGGGACCATCAGACCGACGTGTCATCCGCATTGAGGATGCGGATAGGAGGGGCGTGTGGTCAGCACACCGCTCTCCTGGTCGTTATGATGCTTTTCTTGACCGGAGCCACTACTATTCGGTCGAGTAGCTCCACAATTGGCATCACGAGGCTGAGTGCACCCCGAAAAATGGCCAGAGCGCATGGCGGCCTGGATGGTCACCCATCCAAGTGCCGACCACCCCCGATAGCGCTTAACTTCGGTGATCTCACGGGAACCGGTGTATCCATTGCGGCAAGGCCGTTGCCGCTGTAGTTAATGGGATCTTCCTTATTGCGCCGCGGAATGATTAATGTGGATTTAACATAAGCTAAAACAAGATAATTTGAACAATAAAGTAATACAGGTGGCTTTTCACACAATGTCCTGTTACCCATAATAAACTGAAATGAGCTTATCTAAAAGCAAATTAACGGCGTCCTCCACGCTACAACCAAGCGCCTCGGCGACACAACGCAACAAGCAAGTGACTTGCTAGCTGAAATTTTCATTTGAGATAAGAAAGAACCATCAGTGTTCAAGGCATTTAATTCTTTTTAGTCTTTAAATGTAACGAAACAAAACACAGTTCGTTTGTGAACGAAGTATTAAGTCAACACGTTTAAGAATGCGAATAAAGATAAGAGGAGTGAAACATAACTTCGTAAGAATCACAAACAAACGGATACTAAATATGTACACTGAGGTGACAGACGTCCTCGGAACCCCATAATTTCGTTTCGGATCTCGTTTTGTCCGGAGTAGGGCAGAAGCTCGATGTCGGATGGACTCAGTAAATCGTTGAAGTCCCCTACAGAAATTATGAACCATTCCGTCTCAACAGCCATCCATAATTCCGAAAGTGTTGCCGGTGTAGCATTTTTTGCACGAACGGACCTGTCAATTTCGTTCCATAAATGTTCGCTGGGATTCATTTCAAGTGATATGAGTGGCCAAATCATTCGCTCGAATTGTTCAAAATTTTCTTCTACCCAAACGCGAACAATTTCTGGACTGGTAACAAGGTGCATGATCATGGGGACATGAAGTTTATGAATGGCTTCAAATAGTCTCCAGGTAGCCGAAAATAATCATTTTCAGACAATGATAGGTTCATTTTGAACAGAATCCCCAATCCATTCCACGTGAATGCCCGTTCTGACTCAAGACCACTTCAGTAAATATGAAGTGCAACTGTACTGTGTTGTCGTCAATTTTAGACAGCAGAGTTGCTGTAAGTAGGGGCAAACAATCTGAACGATTAGGATGAAATTTCGAACAAAATAGAAAATTATCCTATCAACAGCAAAGCCACCGCAACCAACGATTACGGAACCACCACCAGCTACCTCAGTGCCTTGTTGACAACTTGGGTTCAAAAATGGTTCAAATGGCTCTGAGCACTATGGGACTTAACTTCTGAGGTCATCAGTCCTCTAGAACTTAGAACTACTTAAACCTAACTAACCTAAGGATATCACACACATCCATCCCCGAGGCAAGATTCGAACCTGCGACCGTAGCGGTCGCGCGGCTCCAGACTGTAGCGCCTAGAACCGCTCGGCCACTCCGGCTGGCGACAACTTGAGTCCATGGCTTCTTGGGGTCTGTGCCACACTCGAACCGGTGCCACAGCTCTTGCCAACTGGTATTGGGACTCATGTGACCTGGTCAGGGTTTTCCAGCCGTTTAGGCTCCAACCGATATGGTCACGAGCACAGGAGAGGCGCTCCAGGCGGTACGTGCTCTTAGCAAAGACACTAGCGTTGTTCGTCTGCTAGCATACCCCATTAACGCCAGATTTCGTCACGCTACCCTAACTGATACGTTCGTCTTGGGTCCAACGTTGATTTCTGTACTTTTTTCATGTAATGTTGCTTGTCTGTTAGCACTGACCACTCTACGAAAACGCAGCTTCTAACGTTCTTTAAATTAAGGCCGTTGCTGGTGGTGGGAAGAAATGCCTAAATTTGATATTCTCAACGCAGTATTGACATTTTAGATCTCGGATACTGAATTCACTAACGATTTCCGAAATAAAATATCTGCTGCGTCTGGTTCCAACTACCATTCCGCGTTCAAAGTCTGTCAGTTCCCGTCGTGTGGCCATCATCATATCGGAAACCATTTAACATGAATTATCGCTGAAGCAATACCTTTTAATATGTTTTGAACACGCTACTACCGCCAACTGCATGTGTACATATCGCTATCTCTTGTCTTTAGTCACGTTAGTGTATCTATATATGGATTAGAAAATGAATAGCAGATCTCCTGTCTCACATGCATGTACCCTTCAGCGGACCCACTGTTTTTTTTCTAACAGTAAGAATTAAACTCGTCTGAAATTGCTCGAAGCGTTCCTGAGCTAAACTTCCATGGCTAAGTTGCATTGTAAGGCCATTGTTTTTTTAACAAATAATTATGAATTCTGCGAGCAGGGAGCAACTCCTAGCGGCCACACTTTTTCAGTAGCTGAAGCTGCAGCTACCAACACATAATGCTGATGGTGTCCTTACACTATCCGTTATTTGCGTTTATCACAGATTTTTTACGTGTTGACATCTCTTGACGGGGATGCTTTATTTACTAGTTCAGGAAGACAGATATGTCCCCTTTTGTTTGCTTCTCGGGTCTTTCACGTAAATACTACTACCAACACTGTTGTTTGTTATCATAATGATGTCACCGATAGTGCGGTTTGTCTGTACTATAATATCTGATGATGATGAACATCGACTGAAACCGGTTGTAAAATAAATAAAATGACCTAAGTTAAAAGACTGTTTCGAAGCATGCATATAAAATTTCGAGAATCTACGAATACACGACAACCTCATAACTGTAGTTCTCGTAGGGAATGTGAAGAAAGTATGGGACTACTTCCAGCGTACAGACAGACGTTTAAGCAATCAATCCTCCGACTATTCATAATTGAATGTTGTGGGAAGACATTCTAGTAAGTAGAAACCCTTTGAGAGACACGAGAAAGTAGATATTTTATTTATTTGATCTTATCTGATCAGTGCATCAGGCCTTCTTTTACATCGGGCCAGGGTTTCACTCTTACAGTACTTTTTAGCGTTTCGTACCTCCCTCAATAAAAACGGACCCCTTGCGGGATCGCTTTATTGTTCTTCTGTCCCTCTGTCCGACCGTTAACAACCATTTTTCTCGGGAGCGTATAGACGTGTTGTTATTGTCGTTGTTGTGGTCTTCAGTCCAGAGACTGGTTTGATGCAGCTCTCCATGCTATCCTGTGCAAGCTTCTTCATCTCCCAGTGCCTGCTGCAACCTACATCCTTCTGAATCTCCTTAGTGTTTTCATCTCTTGGTCTCTCTCTACGATTGTTACCCTCCATGCTGCCCTCCAACACTAAACTGATGATTCCTTGATGCCTCAGAACATGTCCTACGAACGTATACCTTCTTCAAGTCATGTTTTGAAACAAATTTCTCTTCTCCCTAATTCTATACAGTACCTCCTCATTAGTTATGTAATCTACCCATCTAATCTTCAGCATTCTTCTGTAGCGTCACATTTCCTAAGCTTCTATTCTCTTCTTGTCCGAACTATTTATCGTCCATGTTTCACTTCCACACATGGCTACACTCAATACAAATACTTTCAGATACGACTTCCTGACACTTAAGTCTATACTCGATGTCAAAAAATTTCTCTTCTTTAGAAACGCTTTCCTTGCCATTGGCAGTCGACATTTTATATCCTCTCTACTTCGACCATCATCAGTTATTTTGCTTCCCAAATAGCAAAACTAATCTACTACTTTAAGTGTCTCATTTCTTAATCTAATTTCCTCAGCATCACCCGATTTAGTTCGACTACATTCCATTATCCTAGTTTTGCTTTAGTTGATGTTCATTTTATACCCTCCATTCAAGACACTGTCCGTTTCGTTCAACTGCTCTTCCAGGTCCTTTGCTGTCTCTGACAGAATTACAATGTCATCGGTAAACCTAAAAATTTTTATTCCTTTTCCATGGATTTTAATTCCTCTTCTGATTTTTTCTTTTGTTTTCTTTACTGCTTCCTCAATATACAGATTGAATAGCCTCAGGGATAGGCTACAAACCTGTCTCACTCCCTCCCCAACCACTGCTTCCCATTCGCACTCCTCAACTCCTATAACTGCCATCTGGTTTCCGTACAAACTGTAAATAGCCTTTCGCTTCCTGTATTTTACCCCTGTCACCTTAAGAATTTGAAAGAGAGTACTCCATTCAACATTGTCATAAGCTTTCTCTAAGTCTACAAATGCTAGCAAAGTAGGTTTGTCTTTCCTTAATCTTTCTTCTAAGATAAGTCGTAGGGCCAGTAATGCCTCACGTGTTCCAACGTTTCTAAGGAATCCAAACTGATCTTCCCCGAGGTCGGCTTCTACCAGTTTTTCCATTCGTCTCTAAACAATTATTTTGCAGCCGTGACTTATTAAACGGATAGTTTTTAATTTTCACATCTGTCACCACCTATTTTCTTTGAGATTGGAATTATTATGGTTGAAATGGCTCTAAGCGCTATGGGACTTAACATCTGAGGTCATCAGTCCCCTAGACTTAGAACTGCTTAAACCCAGTTAACCCAAAGACATCACATACATCCATGCCCGAGGCAGGATTCGAACCTGCGACCGTAGCAGCAGCGCGGTTCCAGACTGAAATGCCCAGAGAAGTCTGAGGGTATTTCACCTGTCTCATACATCTTGCTCACCAAATGGTAGAGTTTTGCCAGGGCTGCTTCTCCCAAGGCTATCAGTAGTTCTAATGAAATGTTGTCTACTCTCGGGGAGTTTATCCGACTTAGGTCTTTTAGTGCTCTGTCAAACTATTCACAAAGTATCATATCTCCCATTTCATCTTCATCTACAACCGATATCACTTCCATACTATTTTCCTCAAGTACATCGCCCTTGTATAGACCCTCTATATACTCCTTCCAACGTTCTGCTTTCCCTTCTTTGCTTAGAATTGGGATTCTATCTGAGCTCTTGGTATTGATTCTAGTGGTTCTCTTTTCGCTATAGATCTCTTTAATTTTTCTGTGGGCAGTCCCTATCTTGCCCCTAGTGATATATGCCTCTACATCCTTACATATGTTCTCTATCCATCCCAGCTTAGCCATTTTGCACTTCCTGTCGACCTAATGTTTGAGACGTTTGTATTCCTTTTTGCCTGCTTCATTTACTGTAGTTTTATATTCACTCCTTTCATCAACTGAATTCAATATTTCTTCTGTTACACAAGGCTTTCTACTAGCCCTCGTCTTTTTACCTACTTGATCCTCTGCTGCCTTCACCATTTCATCTCTCAAAGCTTCCCGTTCTTCTTCTACATTATTTCTTTCCCCAGTTCTTGTCAGTCGTTCCCTAATGCTCTCTCTGAAACTCTCTACAACCTTTGGTTCTGTCAGTTTATCCGGGTCCCATCTCCTTAAATCCACACCTTTCTGCAGTTTTAATCTACAGTAAATAACCAATATATTGTGGTCAGAGTCCGCGTCTGCCCCTGGAAATGACTTACAATCTACAACCTGATGCTAAATCTCTGTCTTACCAATATATAATCTATCTGAAATCTTCCAGTCTCTCCAAGCCTCTTCCATGTATACAACCTTCTTTCACGATTTTTGAACCAAGTGTTAGCTATGATTAAGTTATGCTCCGCGCAAAATTCTGCAAAGCGGCTCCATCTTACCTCCAGTCCACATTCACCTACTACTTTTCCTTCTCTTCCTTATCCTACTATCGAATTCCAGTCACCCATGACTATTAAATTTTCGTCTCCATCTGAATAAATTCCTTTATCTCATCATACATGTCATCATTCTCTTTGTCATCTGTGGAGCTAGTTGTACTACTTGGTGGGTGTGGGCTTCGTGTCTATCTTTGCTACAATAATGCGTTCACTATGCTGTTTGTAGTAGCTTACCCGTGCTCCTATTATTATTTATTCGTTATTAAACCTACTCCCGCAGTACAACTATTAGATTTTGTGTTTATAACCCAGTATTCACCTGACCAGAAGTCTTGTTCCTCCTGCCACCGAACTTCACTAATTCCCACAATAACCAGCTTTAACCTATCCATTTCCCTTTTTAAATTTTCTAACCTACCTGCCCGATTAAGGGACCTGGCATTCCACGCTCCGATCTGTAGAACTCTCGTTACCGACGTCCTCCTGCGTAGTCCCAGCCCGGGGATCCGAATGGGGGACTATCTGACCTCCAGAATATTTTATCAAAGAGGACGCAGTCATCATTTAACCATACAGTAAAGTTGCATGCCCCGGGGGAAAATTAACTCCTTGCTTTCAGCCGTTCGCAGTACCAGCACAGCAAGGCCGTTATGGTTAATGATACACGTCCAGATCAGTCAATCATTCAGACCGTTGCCCCGGCAACTACTGAAAAGGCTGCTGTCCCTCGTCAGTAGCCACTCGTTTGTCTGGCCTCTCAACAGATACCTACGGTACGGCTATCTGTATCGCTGAGGCACACAAGCCTCCCCACCAACGGCTAGGTCCATGGTTCATGGGCAAGGGGACGTATGAAGTTCAAATTTATGTCAGATATTAAGGCCTACGGACCCTTGACGGTGTAAAGATTTGAAGCTGCTACGTCAACGCATTCAAAATATACTGCCATTTAATTCACATATTTTGATACTCGCACACTCACTCATAAATACCTTCAGGGTAGTACCCGTTCACCCAGAACTATGAAATTTGGCAAGAAGCAACGTTTCAAAGCAGAGATCAAGGAAGATCCGTAAAGTGATGATTTGTAACAATATCAGAAGATAACAGTATTTTTGTCTGTCGTTTGTTATCCGTCTGCTTGCCTATCCATCTGTTAAGATCCTTCCTTTTCAAGAACAAGCAGATGTATCAAGATGAAATTTACACTATGTGATCAAAAGTATCCGGACACCCCCAAAACCATACGTTTTTCATATTAGGTGCATTTCGCTACCACCTACTGCCAGGTACTCCATATCAGCGACCTCAGTGGCCATTAGACATCGTGAGAAAGCAGAATAGGGCGCCGCGCGAAATTCACGGACTTCAAACGTGGTCAGGTGATTGGTTGTCACTTCTGTCTTATGTCTGTACGCGAAATTAACACGCTCCTAAACATCCATAGGTGCACTGTTTCCGATTTGATAGGGAAGTGGAAACGCGAAGGGACACGTACAGAACAAAAGCGTACAGACCGAGCTCGTCTACTGACTGACAGAGACCGCCGACAGTTCAAGAGGGTCATAAGATGTAATAGGCAGATATCTATCGAGACCATGACACAGGAATTCCAAACTGCATAAGGATCCACTGCAAGTACTACAACAGTTAGGCGGGAGGTGAGAAAAGTTGGATTTCATGGTCGAGCGGCTGCTCATAAGCCACACATCACGCCGGTAAATGCCAAACTACGCCTCGCTTGGTGTAAGGAGCGTAAACATTGGACGATTGAACAATGGAAAAACGTTGTGTGGAGTGATGAATCACGATACACAAGGCGATCCAATGGCAGAATGTGGGTATGGCGAGTGCCCGTGAACGTCAGCTGCCAGGGTGTGTAGTGGCAACAGTAAAATTCGGAGGCGGTGTTGTTATGGTGTGTTCGTGTTATTCATGGAGGGGGCTTGCACCCCTTGTTGTTTTGCGTGGAACTATAACAGCACAGGCCTACAATGATGTTTTAAGTATCATCTTGCTTCCCACTGTTGAAGAGCAATTCGGGGATGGCGATTGCACCTTTCAACACGATCGAGTACTGTTCATAATGCGAGTCCTGTGGCGGTGTAGTTACACGACAATTACATCTCTGTAGTGGACTGGCCTGCACAGAGTCCTGACCTGAATCCTATAGAACAACTTTGGGATTTTTGGAACTCCGACTTCGTGCCAGGCCTCACCGACCGATAACGATACCTCTCCTCAGTGCAGCACTCCGTGAAGAATTGGCTGCCATTGCCCAAGAAACTTTCCAGCACCTGATTGAATGTATTCCTGCGAGAGTGGAAGCTGTCATGAAGGCTAAGGTTGGGCCAACACCATATTAAATTCCAGCATTACTGGTGGAGGACGCTACGAACTTGTAAGTCATTTTAAGCCAGGTGTCCGGATACTTTTGATCACATAGTGAATGTCACTAAGGTCTATCTTTGGTCCCTTGATGATTCAAAAAACTGCAGCTTCGAAAACAATGCAGTCAAAATGTACGACCATTAATATCACGTATTTTGATACTCGCAGAATCACTATAGGATATTTCTCGTTGACCTAGAATCCTGACAGCTGTTAAAGAGTAGGTTTTTGAGTACAGCTAAAGGCTAAAATCTGAAAATTTTTAATTTGCAGTTGTAACAAAAAAAATATTCGTTTACCATTTGTCATCCAACTTCAGACTTGAAATAGAAAAACATACTGGTAGTACCTTTACTACTGATGTTGCTGCCATTAATAGCGATAGCAGTAATAATAACAATAAAAATTATAATGGCGATCATAACAATAAGGATAGTGGTCGATACAAGGAGAATTTTTAGGTGGACGAGATAGATGTTTCCCGCTGTAGCGAGTTCTAGGGAAAGGAAAATTAAAGAGCCCGTGTCGGCTAAGAATACTGGGAAGTGGGGATATACAAGGTTAACGAGAGCGCACAGCGGCAATGGTAATGCTTATTGTTGCTGTAGATATGTCATTAACTGTCTTATAAAGCTGGAGACGCTATTCATTTCTCTAATACAATGCGGGAGAGAATCCCTGCTACTAAGGACGACATCAAAGAAGTGCCTGGACGATGGAGGAGGACAAAAAGAATTTATCTTCAGTTTCAACAGCAGTTGTATTTAAATTCCTTAAAGCGTTGGTTAATGGTCCTGTCAACAACTGCAGTGTTTATTAGACGACCAATTTCGAACTCTCTCAAGTTCATTTTCAAGTCTGGCCTACTGATGCTGCCTTGACAGTACCTGATCTTAATTATAAACATTGAGTAGCAAGACATGCTCCATAAATGTTAGCAAGATGAATGGCATAGTCCACACATGCGCCTTGCCAAGTCAAAATCACAGGCATATGTGCATTGTGGCGTACATCTAGCTAACATTTATAGACGATGTGTTTCCATTCAATGTTTATTATTAAAATCAGGCTGTTTCAGTGCAGTATCAGTGGGACAAGCTTGAAAATGAATCTGTAAGGTTCTGAAACCAGTCGCCCAATAAAAACTGCACCTGTTGACAGAATCGTTAATAAACGATTTAAGCAAAAACGGATTTTTCTCTGACGGGAATTAGTGTTTCTGCCGTGCTGTTCAAACAAGAGAGTTAAGGTCGTGGAGAGATATGAGGGACAGTGTTCGTTCATAAAACGGTAGAGAAGACAGGGAAATCTCTACGCTTCCCTGCACGCAGCCACGATAGCTGTACATATTATGTTACCTTGAAAAAGACGGTTTATTTTCTGGTGTAGCAGTTTTATGTACCGTTGCAACAGACGTGTTGAAAAAAACATACGTTTTTCACTACTGCACAGGTAGGCTAATGTTTTAATTTTGTTTTACTTCAAAACGACAAAGTTTCTGCCGCGAGTTCGTTTGTAAGTTAATAGCAGGAACATTTATTTTATTAAGCGAATCTCTCTCTGTAGTACTGTTTCTGGTCTCTCACACGTTTCGATCGTAGAGTGTACGGTGAATTCTTGAACAATACTTGGCAATATTTCTCGCCTCCAATAAAGCAGTTGAATTCCAGGATAGGAAAACCTACTGCGAATTTATTGAAAGGTTCTAAATCAATCGTCACTTCTCCTAGCTGTCAGATTCGCAAGAGAAAGTTTGTTTACTTCATTTCCCTGCTCACTTATACGATTACAGACAAAACAGTTTTACTACTCGAGGGCCTGACGTAACTCGTTATTCCCCATTAGCAGACTAAGAAGCTTACGACATTCTGGACAGCATGTGGCCGCCACTGCTGGTTAATAGCGGAATAGGTAATGAGTGCTTCAGATACAACACAGTGGCAATCTGGCGACCATAACGCGATGGCCGTCGTAAAAGCCCTGTCGGGGACATTAAAATTTAGAAGCAGAGTTTCCACGAGAGGCAGGTGTCATTAGCTTCATGTAGCCTCGATATGACGCACATGTAACGTAAACTGAAAAAAATGCGTGGGCGGCTGAAGGGAAGGGTAATGGTCGACGCTAAACATGGCGGTAAAGTAATAAAGCAACTAACGGACGCGCGCGAACGACGTCGTCAGTACGAAATATGCCGGCGACCAGTTTGAGGTCGACTCGTAAAGCAGAAAGCTGGCGCGTAGTTTAGAATGCGGAGACTGCTAGTGAACAACCGAATATTTCCTTCCAGAATTATCATCGCGCAACAGCGCGGAAGTTAAATTTCTAATGAAACACAGATTAGTGGAATAGCAGATGAGAAAGTCCACGGAAAATAACTTCTATCTGAAAAACAAAAAATGGTTCAAATGACTCTGAGCACTATCGGACTTAAC
The DNA here is from genome assembly GCF_023864345.2 of Schistocerca serialis cubense. Taxonomy (NCBI): domain Eukaryota; kingdom Metazoa; phylum Arthropoda; class Insecta; order Orthoptera; family Acrididae; genus Schistocerca; species Schistocerca serialis. The sequence continues at coordinate 421,644,347 of NC_064645.1, forward strand.
ATCCGAGATCATCAATCCCCTAGAACTTAGAACTAATTAAACCTAACTAACATAAGTGCATCACACATATCCATGCTCGAGGCAGGATTCGAACCTGCCACCATAGCATCAGCGCGGTTCCGGAGTGAAGCGCCTAGAACCGCTCGGCCACAATGGCCGCCTCCGGAAAACACCTGCACCTTACTTGACAAGGGGGAGATGAGTCATTAATTAAATCGCTGAAAACTAAGGACTCTCGTGGGTATGATTGGGTATCTAGAAAATACGAAAGCTGTTTAAGTTAGTTCAGTACTTATCCGAATCTGTAATATGTCGTTTTGGAACGATTAAAACACTCAGTAATGATGAAAATTAGGAAATGATAATATAGATCCATTTTAGAAATTAAATTTCACGACACATATTCATTATAAGGAGCATCAGCTGTATTTGATCAGCTAATGGCTTTGTTTTGGTCTTCCACTCGAGAACTGGTTTGACGCAACTGTCCCTGGCACTCCATCCTGTGCAAGGTTCTTCAACGCTGGGTAAGTACTGTAAATTGCATCAATTGAATAATGGTAATATGTATTCAAGCCTTGGTCTGCTCTACAATTTTCATCCCAAAACTTCCTTCCAGTACTAACTTGGTGATCCCTTGATGTGTCAGAATGTGTCCTATACCTCGATTCCTTCATTCAGTCAAGTTGTGCCTCAAATTTACTTTCGCCCCAATTCTCTTCAGTGCCCCAGTGCCTTTCATGATCTATCCATCCAATCTTCACCATTATTCTTTAGCGTGACGTATCAAAAGTTTATTGTTCTTGTTGTAGGGGAAGGTTTATCACCCTAATTTGACTTACATACTAGGCAGTAATCGAAATTTGACTTTTGGACTTCTTAAGACTCAAATTATATTCGACGTTAACAAATTTCTCTTTGTCAATAACACCTTTCTTACTATTGCAAAACTGTATTATAAGTCCTCTCTACTTCGACAACCATCAGTTATTTGGTTACCCAAATAGCAAAAGTCACCTACAACAATTTGTGTGTTACCCAGTTCCTTCAGCATTACCTGATTTAATCCGACTACGAGTACATTACATTTTCCTAGTTTAATTTTTGTTGATGTTCACCTTACAACTTCTTAAATAGATACTACCCATTGTATGTCTTATTGTCCGTTGGCTTTCGTCTCAGAATCTTTGGACGAGGTTTCTTTAATAATTTTTCTGACCTTTCGACAGCACAAGTGACTGGCACTGTCAGTGATTCATCCGAAACAGGAAATTACTCTGTATCTCTACCGGCTAAAAGTCTGAGGGCCTTCCCTTGGTCATTACCCTGTGTTTCTCCCCTTACTATATGCAAGGATCATTCGCTGCAGTGCAGTAATCATGTATTCTTTTACCACAGGAGTTTCTTATTTCTTGGCAAAACTGTTATCATTGTGAATTTCAATTACTTCCATGAACTAATAATCATAATAGATCTTCTCCACAGTGGAAATATCTGTGTCAGCGAATGTAATTATGTGATCTTCTCACATAACACGCACTTCGCACTTCGCTTTCCCTACCTTGCACATGTTACGAGCATATGAATGATGCTTTGTTTCTGGTTTGGGTGATGATTTGAAAATTTCGACCAGGTGCTGCTCCATGTTTATCGGTTTTCGGTAGGCCTTATGACCCACGTTCTCCACATTTGTTGTAATCACCACATCTAGAAAGGATAGCTCTTCATGTCAACCTTCATAGCAAATTTAATGTAGGCTATTCAGTTGTTTCAGGAAGTCACAGCACTGTTTATCGCCATTGCTTCACATGACAAAGATGTCATTAAAGTACCTGTACCATACCATCAGTTTACAATTACGCTACCGATTATTTGAAATATTTTGTGAATAAATTGGCAACCACCTTAGCTGTACACAGAAACCACCTTTTCACGTAAAGTAGCGGGTAATGAAGACCCGCATGAATCATATTGGTGGTGTCCTGTGGGAAACAGGAACTTAGATGGTGCAAAGGGTCATGTAGTGGTGCCTTGGTAAAACAGAAGCAACCTCAAAGCTTACTAAGCTGTCGCTAGATCCAAGTTTTACTTTCTTCAGTTTATCAGTGAAATATTCTGAGTTCCTTATGTATGTGTTGGTCTTTCTCATATGCGGTTCGTCCATGAGCACTTGTGATTGGTCATATTAGTACACTATCCTTGTGCATTTCTGGCATTACATGGAGTCCTCTGTACATACATAAAAGGTGAAAATGGCTTGGTTAATCGAGAGACTTTCCATATGATCCATTGTGTCGATGCAAGCCTAGCTTTCAGATGACATCAGATCTAGTCAGTGATGCACCGCCTACTCATACGCTTTGTTCCTCATTGCAATGGCCTCATTTCCCTGATCATCAGGCAGGATCTACATTCTCTTGTTGGCGATAAGGACGTTCATAACATATAAGACCGTTTCTCACATTGAAAGCTAGTAGCTTTGTTAAATGCAATATTCCAGCAGTTTCAGTGTATATTTCCTTCCCCCCCCCCCCCCCCCCCCCAACCCTCTCACACAGAAGGGTCCAGACAGCCGCCTCAGCAGTAGCAATAAATGATATCCTCTGTAGATAAATTCTAGGCAGTATAGCAATATTCCTTCCTTTTTGAAGGACAGACAGCTCCTTAGAAGTGAGGTGTCATTCGTTACTGTGGATGAGATATCGGGAATTGACTTGATCGACCTGCTTCCCGCATCTATAAAACCTTTTCTTCTGTCGTTTCGTGACTCAGTCGAGTCTGTTTTGTATGCTCCTGAAAGTGCTGACATCGGGCTCGTCCCGGTCATCTCAGTGCATACTGCAACTCAATAGACAGAAAATGTGCAAAAGTTGCTCATCCGTTTTTGCCAAAAAAGAAAATGGTTCAAATGGCTCTGAGCACTATGGGACTTAACTTCTGAGGTCATCAGTCCCCTAGAACGTAGAACTATTTAAACCTAACTAACCTAAGGACATCACACACATCCCTGCCCGAGGCAGGATTCAAACCTGCGACCGTAGCGGTCGCGCGGTTCCAGACTGTAGCGCCTAGAACCGCCCGGCTACCCCGGCCGGCGTTTTGCCAAGCCTCTCACTACTGCTTAAAAAAGCAAAAGCTCGTTGTATCCTATCGTAGACAGAAAGCACCTGGGCTATGATGAATAGGCGCAAACATTTCAGTAAATCTGGTTTGTAGCCTTCATCCCAGAGCCGATATATAAAAGCAAAACGGGACAGTAAACACATTTTCTTATTTTCAGTAGATCAAAGTGCTTTACAAAATTGAAATCTCCTCTCTGTGAAGACGGAATGCTTTGTACATGTCCTGGTGCCATTACACAACGTAAGGAGTGCTTTGCCCACGGTTAAGTAGCGTAGTGATGAGGTAGATATGGACCTTCTGTGTAAAGCGACGGTTTTGGAAGCTTATGTCCCAGTGGCGGTTCCAGACTGGGGAGCAACATATAATGTCCTGAAAAGAAGAATTCATTATTTAGTAGTATAGGAACTCATCGGATGCAAAAAGACTACACAACAAAATTTGGAATGACAGAATTATAATTGCAGGCCTTTCATTGAAAATGTGTAAGTTCAGTGGCGGTATGCAAGCCATTATTTGCATCTTGAAAAGGGAGAACATCATTTCGACTAGCATTTACCGGCATTGCCTTTAGTACTCCTGCTGGAGATATTGGCTAGGCAATCTTTTTCTAGCGGACAGAAACGATACGACGATTCGTCCATTCCACGTCGACGCTGGAGCTACAGTGTCCGTTCCGGAGACAGCCACTGGGGCCTCGACAAACAGCGTAGTAATTTACGCCAATTGGCCATTTTGTGACAGCATAACTGGAGAGAATTCATGTACATATAAAAATTGGTCTAGTATGATGAAATGTTTCATCATGTATTTTAACTATACTTTAGCTTTTTGTCATATGTTTCGTGCTCTTTAGTATTGTATATTGTTACACTTGGTAACTGTGAGAAAAAAAAAAGTTAATTTAGTCGTGGCTCCAAATTGAAATAATTAATGTGACCGTAAAATTTGTTCTCATATTTGTGCATTGCTTAAAGCACGCACAGTTAATCAGAATCTTGTGTTTTATTTGTATTGCCACCCTGTTTCACATTTTAATTAACTCACTGTTGAAAATGACATTTAACGCGCATCATTTCCCTCGTGTGCGAGTGCAGAACCAAAAGTAATGAATCACAGCATTCCACAGAAGTTCTATGGACAAGTCAGCTATCATTATATCATTTGAAACTAGTGTTCTCCATCTCCATTTCTTCCAACTACATTAAAATACATAAAGTATATATAATTAAGTATGAATAGTTTCTGCACACAATTTTAGACTGAACAGCGGAGATTAAATCATTGGTTTTCTATGCTATTCATTTCGTGTACTGAATGAAAGTGTAAATGACTGTCGTGTGTCTCGGTATCAGCCCTTATTACTCTTAACTTACTTTACGATGCAGCGTATCGACGTAACGACAACTATAAGACCACATGAGACGATCTTTACCAAATCCCCTACTCTGCGGAAAAATTATCCTAGAACGTAGCACTTGCGAAGGCAATAAGGAGTGAAAATAATGAAAGCAATAAACATAGCCAAAAACCAATTTCCGCCTCCTTGTAAACAATAGTACGAATGGTTAATACAAACACCTTATGCTGCGATTGCTTCAACAGGTGGTATTGTTGAGTAACGCTGATGCTTCGGAATCGGACGCTTAGTTCAAAATTACTTAATGTTCAAAATGAATCAGACGACAGTGACGCTTATGGCGACATTGAGTGAAATAAAGCCTATAAGGTGACGGAATGTATGCTCGAGTTACCTGTAATAAGCCCCTTGAAAATTCGTCTGGTAGTTTTGCTGGTTCAAAGAAACGGACAGATACGACTATTTTAAATAAAATTTTAAACCACGATATCATGTTTTCTGTGATCCTACTTTGATGACATATTTCCTGTACTGAGCCCCAAGCTAAGCTCTAGTTACCAGAGAAAACTGCATGAAAATTCGTCAAGTAGTTTTTAAGAAACGTATTCGTACATAGAGACAAGACAGTTTAGCAGATTTAGTGTTAGCGTAGATTGTGATGGCAACAGTAGCAACATGCATAGACTTACGAAGTCCGGAGTCGTGCCATGACACGTAACAGACGAAGTTTTACAGAGTGGATAACATATATTAAACAAAATAAGTTTAAAAGTAAAAACTTTTAATGTAAAGACCGCAATTTTCCTATCACAATTGAAATTCAATTACCAGTTTCGGTTTCTATCTGCAAAAATGTTCAGATCTGTAACACATGTTGGAGTCATAGCCTAAGGAAATTATGTAAGTAAAGTAGAAAAAAACTGTTCAATACCTGAGCAGAAGTAACAGGGAACCCATTCTAGAAGTAGAAGTGAACATTTGACAAAACCATCTTAAAGTATAGTATAAACTACTTTTACGCCTAGAATGGGTTCCTCGTTATTCTTTGTCGTGAGTTGTGCAATTCTGTGCAGTAGAGTGTTTTTGAACTCTGCTTGATTGTACATAATTTACTACATGTGTTACGCATCTGAAGATGGTTCCAGACAGCAACCGAAAGTAGTTATCGAACTTTAACTGTGATAGGAAATTTTCATCGTTGGCATTAAGAGTTTTTAATCAAAAAAAATTGTTTAATAAAACACATTAAGATCGCCGTATTCCAACTTCTCCCCAACCACGTCAGGCTTCACTGGATTACATGTATTCTGCAGCACCCTCAAGGGTAGTGTTCAGTGGCCCCAGTGTATAACATGTGCATACAGAGGGGCTGTAGTGTCTAACAGTACCACCACTTGCAAAGTAGGTTAGAAATCAGATTAATAATGTTGCTCACGCAGCATATGTTCGCTTTATCGGGCAACAACAAAGTAATTGACTGTGGATGTTATCGTCAGAATGGAAATAATGAAGTCACTGTAAAAAAGTAATTAATTTTGGCACTTATCTTGAATGGATTCCCACGTACATTTCGTCGAAGTTGTTATGGCTCATCTTGTTGATTCTAGGGTGATTCCACTTTGACAGCTAGATGGTCCAGATCTGTATTTTAGCAATATTTGAAGACCTAACGAATGCGTTTTTCAGGAAATTCTTAATGATCAAACAATCCCAGATCAGAACAATGGTATGGTAGAAATAATTTTTGACTTGGTGTTCACGATCCACATTTTTATTAAAATTCTTGTAAATTCACATATATTTCTTCTTAACTGTCACATCATCAAGAAAACAGTTTTGTATCAATTTTTTTTTTTTTTTTTTTTTTTTTTTTTTTTTTTTTTTTTTTTTTTTTTTTTTTTTGGTCATCAATCTACTGACTGGTTTGATGCGGCCCGCCACGAATTCCTTTCCTGTGCTAACCTCTTCATCTCAGAGTAGCACTTGCAACCTACGTCCTCAATTATTTGCTTAACGTATTCCAATCTTCATATATTTAATTTCCCCTTTAACCAAACACAAGACTTTACTGTTCGTTTACAAAGCGAAATAACAAATTAACTTCTGCAAAGTGAAACAAAGACTGCTCTGTGCGCATTCGCGTCAAAAACATTTGCAAGTAAGTCAAAGATTATGACAGTATCACAGAAATGAATACACACAAGAACGATATCACTGTAATATATCGATACATCGGAGTACCTATACTTTAATAAAACCAATTTAATATTGTCATAAAAATATGTATGTTACTTCGCAACAAAGTAGTAGGATATTACTGGTATTGAGAACTGGGGTGGGAGTGCCGTAATGGTCACGTAAACAAAGAACCATTACGAGTGGTAGCAGTTCGTTTGGCATAGGAAGCTTGATCAGCTGGCACACTGGAGACCTGTTTGTGCGATCTCTCTTTTGACTCTGCGGGCAGTAATTGTGCTGAGTTTATAAGTGAACAGGGTGTCTAGCATTTATTCTAGGGTCTAAACATGCCCAACAACGAGTACGTAATCTTCCGGAACAACTTTAGCCATTTGGACAGGGTTGCGTTAGGTACCTGCGGGAAGCTGGTTGGACGTACCGACGGGTTGCTGCACATGTTAGGCACAATATATCGGTGGTGTGTGGCTGCATTCAACAGTGGTATATGGAACATCTCTGCACTCGTAGACTAGATTCTGGACGTCAATGTAGTACAGACATACACCAAGAACGTTGCATTGTGAAAGCAGCAGTGGCCGACAGAAAATTATCCAGGAAACAAATATGGGCATATGTAGCACCTGATGGGACACCGAGGAATATTATGAACCGTCTGCTTGCAGCAAGAGAAAGATTACTTGTGTCTCTGACCATGGTAACACAGACAGTACGACATTGCCAAACACGGCTAACCTGGTCTCGTAAAAGATCGCAAAATGGAATGGCAGTCTGTAGTCTTCACTGATGAAAGCAGTTTCTGTTTGTATGCGAGTGATGGACGTCAATGTGTACGGCGTAGACCCGTTGAGCGGACTCTTCATGAGTGTATTCGCCCACCACACACACGTCCCACCCCAGACTCCGTGGTGTGGCGAAGCATCAGTTACAACCCACGGTCACTTTTGCTGTTTCTGTACGGTAAAGCAACTAGGTCCCGCTACATTCTACTGGCTGTTATCCACGTATTACTGCCATTTCGACAGGATATGCTTCTTCAGCAGGATAATGCATGTCCACATATGACTGTTGCGACGCAACCCACTCGTCATAATCTTCAACTGTTGACCTGACCAGCTAGATCCCTCGCCAACTGGACACGTATGAGACATCGTTAATCTAGAACTTACTAATTCTTCCTTCACCTGCTAGAACCTTTGCAGAATTGCTGCAACAGATGTGTGGTGCTTGGAACACCTTATCGCAGCATGCCATGTGCCACCTTTGCGATTGTTTGCATTACCAAGTCGAGGCTACCATGTGTGCTGATAGGACTGTTTTGGCGGCGTTTACTGTGACGTATATGTTTCATTTGGTTTAAAGTTGTAGTCGTATACTGCTACAGTTATAATGTACCTGTCACAGCACTTGTCAAAAAATATGCCTTGTCCTTGAGGGTTTATATTTTTTTTGACACTATAGTATTGTTACTTGGGTAAAGGATGAACAGTACAGGGTTGAGAAGACCTGAAGTCTTTTTGAGAAGGCCAAGATGCGTAGAACGTGCATGGAACATAAATAAAATAGCTATGCATAGATGAGATTTGTTTATACTTTTGTTTTGCTGTGGGTTAAAATCAATATAATTTAACTTCAGTTCCTTTTATTATACCTACTATGCTACAATAAGTAAGTAATTTTATAGCTGTAGTACGCTAACAATTAACTATGTGTATTTAACGACCTGCGAAAGAGATTCAAGAAGACGTATTTTCAGCGACCAGCAGTAATCAAATAGAAATGGATAAAAACCAGCAGCATCAGTCTTCTTCACATAAAAAGAATGCAGAGTGATTTTTTTTTGTTCCCATTGTGCTACTGACTGCTCTTGAGTTGCCTTGTTACTGGTGTCATAATCTTGCAATGCGGATTTGCTGCGTCACATAAAGACGGGAAAGCTTAAACTTAACCTACAGGTCCAAATAATTTAGTGTTTTGCGATCTGCGATACCTACAAATTGTAACTGCACCTGATAAAAGGGTCTCAAGGAGTGATAATTCTCGAATAAAACAGAAATCCTTCATAATGAATACGAACAATCTGTATTATCAAGGCGGTGTGCAAACGTAGGTGTAATTATGATACTGAGACAACCAACCATCCTTGCCTGTGTCAACGTCAACATCATTGCTCAGTACCGATTCATCAAGTGCCAATACTCGACACACAGACACACACACACAAACACACACGCGCGCGCGCGCGCAAGCAAGCACGCACAAACAGAAACCAGCACAGTTTTAGGAAACAGCGGTCATGCGAGACACAGCTGGCCCTCTTTGTGCATGATACACAACAGGCTCTAGATACCGGTTCCCAGGTTGATGCCATATTTCTCGACTTTCGAAAGGCGTTTGACTCAGTTCCGCACTGTCGCTTGCTACAAAAAGTGTGCACTTACGGTCTGTCCGATGACATGTGCGGTTGGATAGAAAGTTTTCTAACAGACAGGAAGCAGTATGTCGTCCTGAACGGGGTGACTTCAACAGAAACAAGCGTAACTTAAGGTGTGCCCTAGGGCAGCGTAATAGGTCCTCTGCTTTTTACAATTTACATAAACGATCTGGTTGATGGTATTGACAGCAGCCTAAAACAGTTTGCCAATGATGCTGTAGTCTACAGGAAAGTGGTATCACACGAAAGATGTGAACAAATCAATGAGGATTTGCAGAAAATAAATGCATGGTGTAATGAGTGGCAGGTATCTCTCAATATCAGTAAGTGCAAACTACTGCGTATAACAAGGCGAAAATCTCCATTAATGTACGAGTACAAAATAAATGTCCCGTCTTTGGAAGCGATAAGGTCCGTCAAGTATCTGGGTGTGACTATTCGAAATGATCTCAAATGGAATGATCAGATTACACAAGCAACGGGTAACGCGAACTCTAGATTGCGGTTTGTTGGTAGCATCCTGAAGCGATGCAGTCCTTCAACAAAGGAAATAGCTTACAATATGTTAGTTTGTCCAGTCTTGGAGTATTGTTCGTCTGTAAGGCTGTCAATTCAACTAAGTACCTGGGTGTTAAAATTACGAACAACTTCAATTGGAAAGACCACATAGATAATATTGTAGGGAAGGCGAGCCAAAGGTTGCGTTTCGTTGGCAGGACACTTAGACGATGCAACAAGTCCACTAAAGAGACAGCTTACACTACACTCGTTCGTCCTCTGTCAGAATATTGCTGCGCGGTGTGGGATCCTTACCAGGTGGGATTGACGGAGGACATCGAAAGGGTGCAAAAAAGGGCAGCTCGTTTTGTATTATCACGTAATAAGGGAGAGAGTGTGGTAAATATGATACGCGAGTTGGGATGGAAGTCATTAAAGCAAAGACGTTTTTCGTCGCGGCGAGATCTATTTACGAAATTTCAATCACCAACTTTCTCTTCCGAATGCGAAAATATTTTGTTGAGCCCAACCTACATAGGTAGGAATGATCATCAAAATAAAATAAGAGAAATCAGAGCTCGAACAGAAAGGTTTAGGTGTTCGTTTTTCCCGTGCGCTGTTCGGGATTGGAATGGTAGAGAGATAGTATGATTGTGGTTCGATGAACCCTCTGCCAAGCACTTAAATGTGAATTGCAGAGTAATCATGTAGATGTAGATGTAGATATAGATGTAGAATTGACCCTTACCAGTTGGGTCTGATTCAAGAGACTGAGAAGGTCCAAAGAAGAACAGCAAGATTCGTGACTGGTACATTTAGCCATTGCGAGATCATTTCAAATCTCATAGAAAGTTTGAAGTGGGACACCCTTGCAGATAGACGGCGCGCTGAACAGAAGGGGCTGCTCACTAAATTCCGAAACCAGATCTTCACGGAGGATGTAGAGCATATATTATTACCACCAGTTTTCAAATCACGCAATGATCATCATTCAAAGATAAGGGAAATAAGAGCTCATACTGAGGCATTCAGACAGTCGTTTTTCCCTTGCGTGATCCGTGAGTGGAACAGAGGGGTGTGGTGTGCGTACTGAAAGACCTTCGGTACTCACACCATCAGATTATTTGATTTGTCACTCTAACGAAGTAGGCGAGTCTCAGCAATATATCTCGTGGTCTTATTATGGTTCGTTTATCTTCTGCCGTTCGGTCAGGCGATAGAAATGCCACTTGCACGCTTAGAGTAGCAGATTGACGGTGGCCAACTTTAAACAGAACTTGATTAATTTTCACACACATTTATTAAAATAATAAAAAGTATAGACATTACGTAACTTGATTCTGGATGCTATTTACAATTACAATCTGAAGTTCCTTTGGTCTTGGTACGTTAATCTTATTCTCACGTATCTCTGATACTTGACAAAGTGTCTATACATTTATCTTCATGGCTATGTACAGGAATATGATAATCTTATTAGGCGCAGACGGAAACTTGACTATAGACTGGTACAGACTAATGTAGACTGGGACAGACTAATGCAGACTGACTAATCGGAGGTCTGTACACTCGTTATAATACCTCGTGCATTCATGTATCACTGCACGAGTGTGATCCGTGAGGAGAAAAGGTTCTACGTTAGCAGCAATCTCATTGGCTGCGTTACATATTAATACGCGGATCGGCGGAAGCAGAATTTGGTCCGTCTGTAAGGCAGCGCCATCTCGTAGTGTGGAGATGGACGAGCGCTGCGCCTGCGCTGTTGTGCTTAGCGGGGCGCGCTCTAGAGGGAAAGTTGTGTACGCGCTGACTACACGGAACTATGTACGCAACAGGGGGGAAATATGACATTGGCGCGAATTGTGCCATCCGCCACACACCGCTTGGTGGCTAGCGGAGTATATATGTAGATGTATGTAGAAACGTGTTATTTACATGACAGCTGAAACAACTAAAAATGAAGGAAGCTCTTTCTCCATTTCCCCGTTAATACAGAGAGGCTGTTCTTCAAGCCGCTAGGGTCCAACATTTTACTCAAATTCAACTAGGACATCATGGCCGATAACTAAATTTCTCTGCCCAGTACCAGTCTACAGAGTAGAAAGCTCTGTCGCTCCCCTCTGAATCTACTGCTCTCTTGGTGCTGCTGAAATATTCACAGCCTTCGTGGCTAGCTGACGGCGGTTCCCGAAATAATCGATGCAGCCCGCATTGAGAGTCTGTGCTGCCCGCGCTATGGAGACGGGTGGATGGGGTGATGCGGGCCACCGCTGGCATGGCCATGGGCGTGGAGCGGGGAGCGAGGTGGGGGGGGGGAGGGAGGGAGGCAGGGAGGAGGGTGTGCGCCTTCGCCGGCGACCACAAAGGGCGGCGGTTCCGCTCGGTTTATGCGGCACGGATCCGAGTAATTGATTCAGCTCGCTCGTTGAATCACTCCTGCAGGCGTCAAGGCAGACCGCGGGTCGGTGCCTGTCGGGAATTGCAAATGCAGCCCCGAGCGTCCCACGGGCGTCGGAAGGCAGCTAGCTGGATAGTCAGTCACCCCTGTGGTAACGGTCTGCTGTCTGGTCATAAGCATGAAAACAGTGCCTTAAATGTGATGAAGGTGACTGTCGACATCCTAGGTAAGAGACTGTGCTGTTAGAGTGTAGATCACTGAGGTCAAAATTCTGTGGTAAGATTGGCTTCACGCAGTGACAGAGGCAGCGGGAGGATGGCTATTAGCTCCTTCTAATTCGAGGAGTTGATGGAAACAAACTATTTTGCTGCCTAGTATTATTTAATTATTCGAAATGAATTTTTCGTCATTCATTTGTGTACTCTCGCGTCCGTCGGCCGTCGTAATTTAATTTATTATTTATTGGTATTGTTTATTGTTGCCGACTTACCTGGTGGGCTTTAATGAAACTGATATTTCATTTAGTATTGATTTAGAATTAAATGCTTTTGTGAAGTTCTCATTTTTTAACAATTTAATCTTCAGTATAAATTATTTTTTACGTTAATGACGTTAGACTCACTGAATCTTAAAGCATGAACATATAAGTTGAACAATGGAATAAACTTTTCATATTAATTTCCTCGGCTAGTCAGTTCATTTTAAAGCAAAATATCTTTAGTTATTAAATACCATTGCGGCCCACACACTCGCGAGAGTATTTTTTCTTACCTCCCTTAACCATTGCATTGTAGTCGGAGTCCTGGCTCTGGCTCTCGGCTGTTGTACTGAAAATAAAATCTTAAAGCTACGTATTTTCTTCATGGTCGGGCAGCTCTGGAGAAAAATGTGTATTATGTTATTAGCGGGCGAGTTTTTCGCATCCGCTAAATTTTATAAGTTAATATCGCCACGTAATATCGTCGTTGGCTGCATAGACCGCGGCGATCGTTGCACTGTAAATTACTCGAATGCAGGTTAATTAAAGGAAGGCGGACATGAAATCGGGATCACCTCTTACAAATTAAAATTGAACAATAATATTAAATCAACATATTATCTGCTTAATTAGTACAAATATGCTTAAATTTGCCAGCTCTCGCAAAATGTCCGTCTACACGCAATCGAGACAAGAGAAGAAGTGAAGACGACTAAAAAATTAACAAAAGAGAATATCTTGTCGTCTCTTTAGATCATTTTGTTATATTTCTTTGCCCTTGAAACTTCCACAGAGAAATTATTACTATACGCATACATGAAAAAAATATATATATTATTCAATTTTTAAATGTCTCTTCTTTATAACTACAGTTTTTTTAAGTCTTTTCTTATTATTTCGCTGGGGACCCTATAGTACTATCAACGCAATGCGGAGTCCCCCTCCACGTTGCTGATTGCCATGTAGCAGGCCCGGGTTTGATTCGTGGCCAGGTTCTCATTATCATCTCATTATCATCAACATCATCATCAATATGCAAGTCGACGAAGTGGAGTCAAATAAAAAGACATGCGCCAGGCAGCTGAACATTCCCAGATCGGAACTCGTGGCCAATAACGACGTACGAGCATTTCAACGTAATTCGAAGCACGGTCATGGCGAAGTGCATAAAAAATCGGAAATTCTTCACCCTTCACATCCATGAATATAGATCGCAGATTTTGACACAAAGTTCTATGTCATTGTTGGATTTGAGACCCTGAAGGGTAGGTTGATCAGCTAATCGCAAAGCGTTTTATTTCTCAATGAACATTGTCTCCTGTCGTTGTGCTGCATGAGAGTTTCCTGGAGACTTGAGTCGCAAAATTATCTTCGATAAAGTTAGAAGGCGAAGTAATGAATTAAAATTTATGTCTAGGTCAGGACATGAACCCAGGCCTCCTGCTCTTTAGCCAGATATGCTAAGGGCTACATCACTGTGGCACCTTCGTTATAACAGCTGCACAGACTAATCTAGGCCAATGATATCCATAACACAAACTTCAATTCACTCCTTCTGCCCATTTTCCACTTTTTAAATCGTCAGGGCTGGAGAGGCTCTACGATACTGGAATAGCATTCCAGCTTAGCATGTAATGATTAAAGAAGGGGAAAATGGGCTGAAGGCGTGAATTGAGGTTTGCGTTATGGAGGGCACAGGACTAAAGCAGTTCATGCAACGATGGCAGCCACAGTGCCACTATGGTGTAGTGGTCCTCACATATGCATAGTAGGTCTTATCACAAATTTTAATTCATTACTTTAGCTTCCATCCTCACAATTTCTATGTGTTTAGTGTATAAGGCAATAAAGGGTGTGTATATATGTTTCTATGTTTCTGGTGTATGAGCACGAAATTAAAAAAAAAGAGCGAAAAGTGCTGTCGACCCTTCATCTACCCATCTCCAATAACTCCAAGGGGGCACTAAGCTTTTGCTGATGACATCGCTATATGTGGAGAAACTGAATTGTAGGTTCAAAGGAGACACGATTACTGGAATACAGAATTTAATGAACTTAAGAATTCAATGAAGGTGAGTAGGTCATCCACAATCAGAGAAATCATACTGGAAGGAGACAAGGTTGATTGTGTAAAAAGTTTCATCTGTCTCGATAGTGTCATATCAGGTGACACAAGTGTCAAACTAGAAGTTTCAAACAGAGCAGCGAAAGGATACAGCTTTCTCCACCAAGTACAAAACCTAATCTGAGACTAAACACTCCCTTTAAGAGCAAAGCAGACCACGTATGAAAACTGCCGATCATACGGTTTGGAGATCTGTGTCTTAAATAAAAGAGAAGAGAGTCAGATGCTGGCATATGAAATAAATTTCCGTAAGTTTTACCAACAAAAAAAAGCCTAGAGACAGTTAGGACTCAATATGTAAGGAGGGACAGGCGGGTGACTGGCTATGGGGAAAGAATAAGCGCTGCAAGATTGAACTGGTTAGGTGATGTGAAACGATTGCATGTGACTCGAGCTCCAAGTCAGTCTTTGTAAATGGAGGTACTAGGAAAATGACCGATTGGGTGACGTAGGATGTGATGGAAAGACCAGGTTAATGAAGATTTCAGAAGGGAAGGAGGAACTTGGGATGCAGTGGAGACAGAAAAGCTAAATCAAGACAGCAGATAATGGGGGCATATCGTTCACAAAGCTCCTGCCTGGCTCTAATTCTTCTGCCTGATTTGACGTAGCACTTGCACCTAACATCTTAGATTATTTCTTCGGCTTATTCCAATTTCTATCTTCCCTGCAGTTATTAACGCCTATAGTGTCCTCCAGTGCCATGAAAATTGTTCTCTGATGTCTTAACAGTTGTCTTGTCATCGTGTAGCTTTCTTTTCGGTGGTCCCCACACGATATCCTCTTCAACGATTTTTCTCTATCAATAGAAAACCTAATTTTCAATATTCTTCTACGGCATCACATCTAGGACGCTTCAATCCTCTTCTTTTCCAGTGTTCCCACCATCCATAATTTACCTCTACACAATCCTGTGCTCAAACTGTACATTCTCAGAAATGTTATCAGCGAATCTTATTATTCATTCACACCTAATTTTAATCAATCTCTTTCAAATTTCTTTCATTTCTATCAGTGTTTCTTCGACGTACAGATTTAACAGTAGGTTGAAAGACCACTTCCTTATCCTACACCCTTCATAATAGGCTTTTGGTCTTACGTCCCTATTATCCTCTATTGGTTCTTTTACATATTTTTTACCACCCGTCTTCGTCTACAGCTTACTCCTAATTTTCTCAGAATTTTGAACACCTGGTACCATTTTATATTGTGGACCAATCCAATAAATGTGCACTGATGTTTTTTTTAAGTCTTGTTTCCATTACCAAGCGCTGCGTCAACACTACCTTTCTGGTGATTCTATAAAACTGCACTTCGATTTTCTTTTCCTTTCTTCTGCATGGCTGGATGAATGTTCAGCTGGTTTTGTGATAGTTCTCGCACTTTTGCTCTCTTCGGGGTTGTGTGGATAGGATATGTCCGGAAGTCTGATGGTATCTCTCGATACTGATATATTCTACACACCAACCTGAATAGTCGTTCGACTGCCACTTCCCCGAATAATACTATAAATCCCAAAATAATGTTATTGTGGCCTGGCTATTGCAAATCTTTTAAAGCTCTGTTGAAGTTTGACAGTAATATTGGGTTCCCTATCCTTCCATATCGACGCCAATTTCTTTTCCTGTCAGCTCATCAGACAAGTACTCCCAATCGTAGAGGCCTTCACTGTGGTCTTTCCATTTAACATTTTTGTACTTCCTTTTTCCGTCGATCAGTTGATGTATTTCTTCTGTTCCAATCTTTCTTTGCAGTGTCTGTCCAGCTGCTCTGAGTGCCATATTTACATATGTCTGTTTTTCTTCAGCCCACGGCCTTGCCGCAGTGGTAACACCGGTTCCCTTGAGATCACAGAAATTAAGCCCCGTCGGGCTGGGCTAGCACTTGGATGGGTGACCATCTGGTCTGCCGAGCGCTGTTCGCAAGTGGGATGCACTCAGCCCTTGTGAGGCAAACTGAGGAGCCACTGTATTGAGAAGTGGCGGCTCCGATCTCGTAAATTGACATACGACCGGGAGAACTGTGTGCTGAACACATGCCCCTCCATATTCGCATCCAGTGATATTCGCATCCAGTGACGCCTGTGGTCAGAGGACGACATGGCGGCCGGTCGGTGCCGTTGGGCTTTTCTGACCTGTTCGGGGGAAGCTTAGGGTTTAGTTTTATTCTTCTTCACTATGTCAGCCTCCTGTGGTACTTCGTATCACAGTATCTACAACCTTACAGGACTTCAAACACATTCCATTATTCCTCAGTATCTCTGTTCATTGCAAATTGATTATTCCGGAAGATTCCCTTAAACTACTCTTCATCATCATAAAATTGTTGTCTCATTGTATATAAGCTCGTGGGCACGCCTGGGAGTCCAACATCAGATTTCAGAATCTCTATCCGATCAAGATGCAATGCATATAGTATTTACCCGCGTCTACGATCCTGTTCGAAATACATCTCCTCCATTGGTGATTTTTGGACAGCGTATACACTACTTCTAACTGAAATACTAAACTGATTATTTAATCCAAATTATCGGCGGAAAGTCTTTTGATTGGAAACTGTACTTCTCTCCTTCCCATCCCGGTCAAATACTGGTAGCTTTTTCCACCAGCTGGATTGGAAGGAGCTACCTCAAAGTGGAGTGCTAATTGACACGCGCGCGTCAATGACTTCGGTAACAGACGTGAGTTCTGATTTTTATACACTTAATAGATACATGCCGAAATCAACTGATAATGAGTTACGAAATAAAGGAAGCTTCGCTGTATTAATGTAAGCTGCAGAAGATGAAAAAATTGAACTTAGCTCCTAAATTTCAGCTGCAGTTATAGAACAACATAAAAAGAAATTAATAATCTATGGAGTGTTTCATTCGCTTAGAACTATTGTCACAACTCGTTGGATGGAAGCTGCTGGTATTGTTTCTCGGACAAATCGTGTCCTATGCACAGACTTAAACATGGAACATCTTGGGGAGCCATATTAGAGAAGTGCAAGCATGCACATTCTCAAGTTGATAGAGCGCATATCGATGATATTGGAGAACAAATTGGGCCGAGTGGTGTTATAAACGTACCTGCCAGTGTTCAGTAAATCGTCAGCGAATAGTAGACGTATGAATGCATGACCATGCCGCGGTACGGCAGAATGAAATTTCTCGCATATCTAGCCGCGTCACGTGGTTGTATATACACGAGCTTTCGGCGGAGCTCTACTTGGCCATTGCCAAATAGTAACTGACTGCCGTGTCGATGTCGGCTTCGTATTCATATACCCGTGCGACCGTGTATGATGTCATTGACGTTCATTGCATCGCCGCATTAGGCCATGTTATCGTCACACCAAGGCAGCGCTCGCTTTAAGGTCGCGACGGCCGGGGTCAACGCTGTATTTACTTGTGGACCGCCATCTTTATTCAGGATGTTACGAAGCTACCCAGTAGCTGCTACGTGTACATCAATACTCCACATGCCATCTGACTGTGTGTGTGGCGCAGCGTACTTCTGGTACCACTAACTAATCCCCACTTCCCTGTTCCACTCACGAATGTCGCGTGAGAAGAATGATTGTTGATAAGTATCTTTATAAACTCCAATTTCTCGAATTTTTTAGTTGTCTGTGGGAGAAACTGATAGGTTGTCCGACTCTTCCCGGAAAGTGCTCTCTCGAAATTTCGACAGTAAACCTCTCCGTGATACACAATGCTCGTCTTGTAGCTTCTGCCACAGAAGTTTGTTCAGCATCTCTCTAACGGTCTCGCGCCAGCTAATTGGTCTAGTAATGAAACGCGGCGCTCTTTGTTGGATCTTCTCTATCTTTTCTATCAGCCCTGCCTGGTAATCGTCTCAAACTGATGAACAATACTCAAGGATCGATGTAAAAAGAGCCCTGTAAACGACGTCTTTCGTGGATGAGTTCCATTTCCTTAAGATTCTTCCTACAAATCTCAATCTGGCATCTGGTTTTTCTACAAATTGCTTTGTGTGGTAATTCCACTTAAGGTCGCTCTGGAGAGTAGTTCCTCGATATTTTACGGCACATACTATTCTCAGAAATCTGTCACCAATTGCGATATTTTACAGCAGTGGAATTCTTTTCCTTTGTATGCAGGATATGTTACATGTATCTCAAGGTCAACTGCGAGAGGCTGCTCCATTCATCAATCTTCTGTAGGTCATATTGCGAATGGGTGCTGTCTTCTGGCTTTCATACTTTCTTGTCGACAACCGCATCATCTGCGAACAGTCTTAAAGAGCTTCCGATGCTTTCTACTTGATCGTTTATAAACATTGTAAACAATTACGGTACTATGGCACTTCTTTGGGATACTCCGGAAGTTACCTTTACATCTGTCGATTTTGTTCCGTTAAAAGCGACATGTCTGCCAGAAACTCCTGAATACAGTCGCATACCCGGTCCGATACTCGTAAGCTCGTAATCTTTTAACTAGATGGCGGACCGCGACGGTGTCAAACGCTTTCCTCAAGTCAAGGTACACGGAGTCATCTTTAGCACGGTTGTTTAGAGCGATATGGATGTCAAGCAGGAACACAGCAAGGTCAGTTTCGCAAGACCACTATTTGCGGAATTATTGTTATTTTATAGAGAAGATTTTCATTCTTCAAAAACGTTACAATACTTTCGCACGAAACATGTTTCGCAATTCCACAACAGTTTAACGACAGTGATACAGGCCTACAAATATGTGAATCTGTCCTACGACCCTCCTTGAACATGGGAGTGACCGGTGCTTTTTTTCAATCTCTAGATAATCTTCGTTGCTCCAGCGCACTACGATAGAGCGATGCTAGAAGGGGAGCAAGATCTATCGCGTAATTATTCTAGAACGTTCAGGTATCTCATCTGGTCCTCATGCCTTTCCACTACTAATCGATTGTATCTCCCTACCGCGACCTAATCTCTCAGTATTTGCCATTTTGCTGTTCTTGCAATGAAACACGGTGCAACAATTTCAGAAAAGGTCGTCCGGTGTGGCCGAGCTGTTCTAGGCGCTTTCGTCTGGAACCGCGCGACCGCTACGGTCGCACGTTCGAATCCTGCGTCGGGCATGGATGTGTGTGATGTCCTTAGGTTAGTTAGGTTTAAGTAGTTCTAAGTTCTAGGGGACTGATGACGTCAGATGTTAAGTCCCATAGTGCTCAGAGCCATTTGAACCATTTGTGTTTCAGAAAACCTTGCTCAGTATTTCGGCTTTTTTTTTTTTTTACTTTATTGTTATTTTAAAACCTGTACAACAGGCAGACTGTCAGCAGAACACTACGCTGCTCTTCAGCCATAGAATATACAAGGAGCAAAAACAGTGAGAAGACACATAAGTTACAGAACGGTGGGCAATAAAACAGGAGACACATAGAGACAAACATGGAGCCGTTCACACTCGTCGATAATCCACACTGCTAACTGATGAGACGACGCACAAACACTGAAGATGACGATGGCACTGGTGAACGATGGAGTGTGACGGTGAACACTGAACACTAAACACGACGGCACACACGAAACACTGATGGCGGTGATCTCCGGCGCGCGAATGTCCACTTAGCATGTGCGAGTCCGGGGACCTGCCAAGAGGGGAACAGGGGTGAGGTGAGGGAGAGGGGAGAAAAAGGATGCCAATGGCTGAGGATACGGTGGCAGGAGGAGAGGGACAGGGGAGGGGAGGCCCGGGGGAGGAGGGGGGAGAAAAGGAGGAGGGAGGGAAAAGGGAGAGAAGGGAGGGAGGGTGCCCAGAGGAGCAAGCACAGGAGGAGGGCGGGAGGATCAAAGTTTGTAGGAGGGGTAGATGGAGGGGAGTAGGGCATCATCAGGGAGGGGGAGCTGGCGGAAGCCACCTTGGGAGAGGGTAAGGAGGGTGGAGAGATGGAGACCGGGTGGGACGTGCGAATACAGGCGTGGCAGCGGGCGGGGGTGGGAGAGGATCGGAGAGACGAGCGGGTGAGGAGGATCGAGTTTGCGGGAGGTGTATAGGAGCCATATCCTTTCAAGGAAAAGGAGGAGGTGGGGGAAGGGGATGAGATCGTACAGGAGCCGTGTGGGGGAGGGGAGACGGATGCGATAGGCGAGGCGGAGAGCATGACGTTCAAGGATTTGGAGGGATTTATAAAAGGTAGGTGGGGTGGAGATCCAAGCCGGATGGGCATAACAAAGGATAGGGCGGATGAGGGACTTATAGGTGTGGAGGATGGTGGAGGGGTCCAGACCCCACGTACAGCCGGAGAGGAGCTTGAGGAGACTGAGTCGGGAGCGTGCCTTGGCTTCGATTGTCCGGAGGTGGGGAGTCCAGGAGAGGCGACGGTCGAGGGTGCCGATAAGGTACGTAAGGGTGGGAGTGAGGGCGATAGGACAGCCATAGATGGTGAGATAGAAATCAAGGAGGCGGAAGGAAGGGGTGGTTTTGCCTACAATGATCGCCTGGGTTTTGGGGTTTTGGAGGGATTGACCTTGAGCAACCACTGGTTGCACCAAGCGGTGAACCGGTCAAGATGGGATTGGAGAAGGCGTTGGGAGCGCTGTAGGGTGGGGGCAAGGGCACGGAAGGCGGTGTCATCGGCAAACTGCAGAAGGTGGACGGGGGCTGACGGCGGCGGCATGTCCGCCGTGTACAAAAGGTACAGAAGGGGGGAGAGGACGGAGCCTTGGGGTACACCGGCAGAGGGGAAAAAGGTGTAGGAATCGGTGTTATGGATGGTGACATAGGAAGGACGGCGGGAGAGAAAGGAGCCAATCAGACGGACGCAGTTAATGGGAAGGGAGTAGGTTTGGAGCTTGAAGAGGAGACCGGAATGCCATACGCGGTCATATGCACGTTCGAGGTCCAGGGAGAGGAAGATTGCGGAGCGACGGGAATTAAGCTGTTCGGAAAGGAGATGAGTGAGGTGAAGGAGAAGGTCGTAGGAAGAGAAGGACGGCCGAAAGCGGGAAGGAGGCGGTGCTGGCGGAGATGCTGGTGGATGCGTCGGGTGAGGATAGATTCCAGGACCTTGCTGAAGACTGAGGTAAGGCTGATGGGACGGTAGGAGGAGACGGCGGACGGCGGTTTGCCAGGTTTAAGGAACATGAGGGAGGTTTTCCACAGGTCGGGGTAGTAACCGGTGGACAGGACTACATTGTAGAGCCTGGCCAGGGTGGAGAGGAAGGGAGCTTCACGAAGGTGACGGTAGGTGACACGATCGGGACGAGGAACGGTGTTGCGTTTTGTGCGGAGTGTATCAATGAGATCCTGTGTAGTGATAGGGGCATTGAGTTCCATGTGTGCAATGTTGTCCAAGTACTGGAAACCAGGGGCGAGGGGAGGGACAGAGGTGTCTGTTCGATCGCGGATATCCGGGAAGAGGGAGTAATCGAACTGGGGAGCATCGGGGATGGAAAATACATCGGAGAGGTAGGAGGCAAAGTGATTGGCCTTACTAAGGGTGTCAGGGAAAGAGTGATCATCATGGAGAAGAAGATAATAGGGGGAGGGTTTAGTTCCGATAAGGCGACGGAAGGCCGAGCAGTACTTGGACGAGTTGATTGGTAGGGTAGCATTTAAATGGGTGCATGTCTGTCGCCAGTCCCGGCGTTTCTTAGCCGCGAGCAAATTACGAATGTGTCGCTGGAGTTGCCGGTGGCGTCGTAGTGTGTCCGGGTCACGCGTGCGGAGGAAGGCACGGTAGAGACGACGGGATTCACGGAGAAGGAGGACGGCCTGTGGGGGTAAGGTAGGATGGTGGGGGTGGATGGCGACAGTAGGGACGTGGGCCTCAACGGCCTCAGACAAGGTCTGCTGGAGAAAGGAGGCGGCATGGGTGACATCGTCAGGGTGGAGTATTTCGGCTTTCGCCGTCTTATCTTCTATTTTGGTGCTTGTTAGCTTTTGTGACAATTGAGTTGTTTAATGACTCATGAAGAATATATGAAATACTGAAAGAGAACAGATAGTTTATGTAGAAAAGACCTCATTTTTCATTATAATATCCAGGGTGGTCCATTGATCGTGACCGGGCCAAATATCTCAAGAAATAAGCGTCAAACGAAAAACTTACAAAGAAATAAACTTCTCCAGCTTGAACGGGGAAACCAGATGGCGCTATGTTTGGCCCGCTAGATGGCGCTGCCATTGGTCAAACGGAATTCAACTGCGTTTCGTAAAATAGGAACACCCAATTTTATATTACGTATTCGTGTAGTACGTAAAGAAATATGAATGTTTTAGTTGGACCACTTTTTTCGCTTTGTGATAGATGGCGCTGTAATAGACACAAACGTATAAGTACGTGGTATCACGTATCATTCCGCCAGTGCGGACGGTATTTGCTTCGTGATACATTAAATGTGTTAAAATGGACCGTTTACCAATTGCGGTAAAGGTCGATGCCATGTTGATGTATAGCAATTGTGATCAAAATGCGCAACGGGCTTGAGCTATGTTTGCTGCTCGATATCATGGACGACATTATCCAAGTGTCCGGGACGTTCGCCGGATAGTTACATTATGTAAGGAAACAGCAAGTGTTCAGCCACGTGTGAAACGTCAGCCACGACCTGCAACAAAAGATGATGCCCAAGTAGGTGTTTTAGCTGCTGTCGCGGCTAATCCCCACATCAGTAGCAGACAAATTGCGCGAGTATCGGGATTCTCAAAATCGTCGGTGTTGAGAATGCTACACCAACATCGATTGCACGCGTACCATATTTCTATGTACCAGGAATTGCATGGCGACGACTTTGAACGTCGTGTACAGTTCTGCCACAGGGCACAAGAGAAATTACGGGATGATGGCAGATTTTTTGCACGCGTTCTATTTAGCAATGAAGTGTCATTCACCAACAGCGGTGACATAAACCGGCATAATATGCACTATTGGGCAACGGAAAATCCACAATGGCTGCTACAAGTGGAACATCAGCGACCTTGGCGGGTTAATGTATGGTGCGGCATTGTGGGAGGAGGAATAATTGACCCCAATTTTATCTAAGGCAATCGTAATGGTGCAATGTATGCTGATTTCAAAAAATGGTTCAAATGGCTCTGAGCACTATGGGACTTAACTTCTGAGGTCATCAGTCCCCTGGAACCTAGAACTACTTATTCCTAACTATTCTAAGGACATCACACACATCCCTGTCCGAGGCAGGATTCGAACCTGCGTCCGTAGCGGTCGTGCAGTTCCAGACTGTAGCGCCTAGAACCGCTCGGCCATCCCGGCCGGCTGCTGATTTCCTACGTAATGTTCTACCGATGTTTTTACAATATGTTTCATTGCATGACAGAATGACGATGTACTTCCAACATGATGGATGTGCGGCACATAGCTCGCGTGCGGTTGTTGCGGTATTGAATAGCATATTTCATGACAGGTGGATTGGTCGTCCAAGCACCATACCATGACCCGCACGTTCACCGGATTTGACGTCCACGGATTTCTGTCTGTGGGGAAAGTTGAAGGATATTTGCTATCGTGATCCACCGACAACGCCTGACAACATGCGTCAGCGCATTGTCAGTGCATGTGCGAACATTACGGAAGGCGAACTACTCGCTGTTGAGAACAATGTCGTTACACGCATTGCCAAATGCATTGAGGTTGAAGGACATAATTTTGAGCATTTATTGCATTAATGTGGTATTTACTGGTAATCTCAGAAATGTTAAGTTCACAAAGGTACATGTATCAAATTGGAACAACCGAACCATAACGTTCAAACGTACGTTGTGTATTTTGATTTAAGAAACCTACCTATTACCGACTGTTCATTTAAAATCGTGAGCCATATATTTGTGGCTATTACAGTGCCATCTACCATAAAGTGAAAAAAGTGGGCTAACTAAAACAATCATATTCCTTTACGTACTACACGAATATGTAGTAAAAAATGGGGATTTCTATTTTTAAAAACGCAGTTGATATCCGGTTGACGAATGGCAGCGCCATCTAGCGGGCCAACCATAGCGCCATCTGGTTTCCCCCTTCAAGCTAGACAAGTTTAGTTCTTTGTAGTTTCTTCGTTTGACGCTTATTTCGAGAGATATTTGGCCCGGACACGATCAATGGACCACCCTGTACACTGAAGAGCCAAAAGAACCGTTACACCTTCTTAATATCGTGTAGGGCCCCGCGAGCAAGCAGAAGTGCCGCAGCCCGACATGTCATGGACTCGACTAATGTCTGAAGTAGTGCTGGAGGGAACTGATACCATGAATCCTGCAGGGCTGTCCATAAATCCACAAAAGCACGAGGTTCTGAAGATCTCTTCTTAACATCACGTCAGCACGTTTCAAGGCAGCCCAGATACGCTCAGTAATGATTCTGGACTTGTGGGGTCTCGTATTGTCCGGCTGGAAATGCCCAAGTCCGTCGGAATGCACAATGAACTTGATTGAATGCAGTCTTTGTTGGTCAATCATGGGCACAGGACACGGAACTCTTGCAGCAATCTGCAAAGGGGTGCACTTCAGTCGCTTAGAACAATTCTCTTCAGTCGTCGTTGGTCCCGTTCTTGCATGACCTTTTTCGGGCCACAGCGATGTCGGAGATTTGATGTTTTACCGGATTTTTGACATTCACAGTACACTCGTGAAGTGGTCGTACCGGAAAATCCACTCTTTATCGCTACCTCGGAGATGCTGTGTCCCATCCCTCGTGCGTCTGCAGTAACACGACGTTCAAACTCACTTAAATCTTGATAACCTGCCCTTGTAGGAGCAGTAAACAATCTTGGCGCTTCAGTGTAGAACTCGTAAGACAGACACGGGTCGTCTGAAAAACTGCCCACCACAAGTGGCTGGACAGGACTATCAGGGTGAGAGGGTACAGAAAACCAGAGCACGTGCCAGAGACCTTCTTGAACAATTAAAGATGATCAGTTCAGCGTCTTAACAACAGTAACACACGAATAATGTAACACTTCAGAATAACAGTGCTACTGTATTGTTCAGTTCACTATACGGTTCTTTGTACAATTATAATTCTGTAGACATTTTTTAGTTTAGATGTAGAAGAATGTTGTTCCAGATAACAGCTAACGCCAAATTCCTTAGTCAGCGTAATTGCAGACGTCCCTCATATCCGTCGTATTCAGTCATGAGCACGGACTGCCCGACATAATTCTGTCCACACCGCTCCAGAAGACTGTCCTTGAAGAAAACGTCAAGCACCCAGAATATGTAATGAGACAGCAGTTCCTACATGTAGATACCAACGGCTGGTACGTGAAATATTATAGTTGCGATCCTCTGTGGCTGGTAGAATAGTGCCCAGAGTGCATTATTGTCGTCATGTTTAGTGCTATCACATTTAGTGTTGCCATTTTTAGTGGTATGTTCAGTTTTGTTGTCAGGACTTGATGGGTATATGAGGGGTGTGATCAGCGCCTGATGTTGAGTGATCACTGTCGAGGGCACCAAGACGTCACGTACTCATGTGAAACAGCGTTGTCAGCACTTGAGAGAGAGGTAAAGGAGCCTCATTGTGTGTCTCCAATTGGCTGACTGTTTGACGAATATCGACATTGTTGGGGTATTTCGATGTGCAGTTGCTGGATGGTGGATTGCATGCGAAAGTGAGGGCAGTAATGATTGTCATGAAGGTTCAGATAAATTACGTATGACAGTCTGAGACCGAACCAACTCCGTCCCAGTACATGGATGTCAAGGACCATTTACAACAGTTTTTCGGCAACTTATCTCAGGGGAATATACATCACCTTTGTGACACTCTCCTCAAACAAATCACTGCATGCATCCAGACCAGAGAGAACTCGACGTCATACTGATACGAGGGTCACTCCAAAACAAATGCACACCATTTTTGTAAAAATACAATTTTCATTCTGCATGTGTGAAAGTTTTACAGTCTGTATATACATCCTTCCCGCTTGTTTTCAAACTTAGTTTAACCTATTCCCGTGATTGGCGCCGTCACAGCATGTCTTCAAGATGGTTGCTACACTTGATGTTCGTCAGAAGCAACGTGCTGTCATAGAATTCCTGTGCTGTGAAAACGAGACAGTGGGAAACATCCACAAGAGGTTGAGAAAAGTGTATGGAGATGCTGCTGTTAATCACAGCACAGTTAGTCGGTGGGCAAACAGGTTACGTGATGAAAGCGGGCACGGCAATATTGAGGATTGTCCTCGCAGCGGCAGGCCTCGTGCTGCACACACTCCAGACAATGTGCAGAGAGTTAACGAATTGGTGACTGCTGACAGATGCATCACAGTGAACGAATTGTCACGCTACGTTGGGATAGGGGAAGGAAGTGTTTGCAGAATACTGAAAGTGTTAGCGTTAAAAAAGGTTTGTGCGAGCTGGGATCCCAGGATGTTGACAGTGGCTCACAAAGAAACAAGAAAAACGATATGCCGCGAACTTTTGGAACAGTACGAGAATGGTGGAGATGAATTTCTTGGAAGAATTGTGACACGTGATAAAACATGGCTCCATTATTTTTCACCAGAGACGAAGAAGCAATCAATGGAGTGGCATCATGCAAATTCACCCAAGAAAAAAAACTCAAAACCACACCATCTGCTGGAAAAGTTATGGCTACGGTGTTTTTCGACTCCGAAGGACTCTTGCTTGTGGACATCATGACAAGTAGAACCACCATAAATTCTGATGCATATGTGACGATACTGAAGAAACTTCAAGCTCGACTGAGTCGTGTTCGGCCAAATCGGCAAAAGCAGGATATTTTGCTGTTGCACGACAATGCACGGCCACATGTCAGTCAAAAAACCATGGAAGCGATCACAAAACTCGGGTGGACAGCACTGAAACACCCGCCGTACACTCCTGACCTGGCTCCATGTGACTATCACCTCTTTGGGAAACTGAAAGGCTCTCTTCATGGAACAAGGTTTGAAGACGATGACTCCCTTGTGCACGCTGCCAAACAGTGGCTCCAGCAGGTTGGTCCAGAATTTTATCGTGTGGGTATATAGGCGCTGGTGCCAAGATGGTGTAAGGCAGATGAGAGGGATGGAAATTGTATGGACAAATGAAAATATTGTTCTTAAAGGATGTGTCTACACATTGTAAAACTTTCAAACATGTAGACTAGAAGATTGATTTAAAAAAAAATAGTGCGCATTTCTTTTGGAGTGACCCTCGTAAATGGACTCATAGTGTCAACTTCTTCGTGAATTTAACTCGATTTTGTAAACACTGAAATTGCATGACATAGCTTCTCAATCAATGAAGTTTTATTCGGCTTCTCAACTCCTTTTGGGTGCTCCACTTTTTTTGCGAGGCAGGGTATAATGTAGACCTTAAAAACCGAAGCATTTATAAAATAGTATTTACTAGAAAATAGAGTACCGGAATTTTTACGGAGAGTATCAGAAACCCAGATTCCCACTCGCCAGTCTATTTGGAATCTCACTCCCCACTGACCAATAGTTACAAATTCCAGGTAATTATACTGCTTTTTTAGCGCACAAAACTTCCGCGTCCAGCTATACTGTAGTACTAAAATGATGTTTTTATAGAGCAGTTGGTGCGGAATGATGATGATGACGACGACGAGGATGAGGATGGCTGTGCTGGCAGGCAGGCCTTTCCCGTTACTCTGCCTTAGAGAAACGCCAGAAATATGTGACCACGCCTGGACAGCGTGCTGTTTGACACAGCTGGCTTCCCATTTCGCGTCACCACTCTGCGGGATTCATTATTCAGTCTTATTTTTTCTGGTACGCGTGTTACGGACGTATGAGATGCGCAGATATCGGACATTTTTATCCACCAAACGATATGACTACTGCGACCTAAATAATGTTGCCCTATTGTGATTGAATTCATAGAAACGCTTCTATAACGCTTAACTGGCAGCAGGAAATGAAAAATTTTCTGCTGTTTCAATTAGACTGACCTAATTGCCTGACAGTACCACAAATGTCACAGCTGAAGCTTACCTATAAAGCTTTTGCAGAATCGAAACGAACACGGGTAATTTTGCGGGGCAGAAACTGGAACATTAATGTAACTTGCAGTATATGTTGCATGAGTGCTATCCTCTCCACACTAGCTATGAGAACTTGCAGTTAAACCAACAGCTAAGTAGATCATGCGTACATAAAGCCAGCAAAGAAAATTGGAAGTAGCAAATTACTCAAATTGAGATGATAACTCAACATATAGTCCCGTAACCTCTGAAATTATTTTTAAGAGAAATATTAAAATGAGCTGTCCCCATTAATAATTCCAACAGTAAATTACTTAGTCTGACAAAAATTGCAAACTAAATACAGTCATGGGTTTTGCTATCAGTGTAACCTATATTTGTTATTGGTAAAGATCGTACGAATTCTGCATTATTATGTTAACATAAAACCAGTGAGAATTCATTATTATAAATACACCTGAACTTGCAAAGTTATCAGAAGATATTCCAGTGCAGTAATAGCCATCCGAAATAATTACGTCATTATAATAAATTTACTGGGATGTTTTTAGACAAAGCTAAACGATTTATTGCTGACTCAGCGACAATGTTCCTTCTCGACATTGTTAGCTTTGCCTTTTCTCATGTAAGCCCGATATCAGTTAACGAAGTTTGTTTCACAGAAGGCGTTGTAAAATTTATAACACCAGAAATCTCAGTCTAGAATTCAGTCGAGTAACCATGGCCCTCGTGTCGTTCTGATGATTTTAACGCAGTAATTCATAACTTACTCACAATAACAAAACCCATAACGCAGTCGTAACAACTTGGACCACGCTCTAGAACCGTTCGCTTCGGAATGAGTTACCTTTCATTGAATAAAAATCGTATGGTCAATATCCACGAACCTTATATCGAAACGGAAACATTGTTTCCCTTTGTCAGTGCTGTTTTTGTTGTAGTGGTCTTCACTCCATAGACAGGTCTCGGAAAGCTTTCCAGGACATCCTGCCCTGTGTAAGCCCGATAATCTATGTAGGTTGCAGCTACATTCTAGACCTGCTTACCTGTTTGCTGGAGTTGCGAATTGGTGACTCCATAAAATTTTTATCAACCCCCCCCCCCTCTCCACTGCCCACCATTGTCAAATTTACCTCTTCAGGATTCCTCAAAATGTGCTATAAACCGATCCCTTCTTTTAGTCAACTGTGAAATCTTTTTCTGTTTTACCCAGTGCGATTCAGTACCTATACATTTGTTATCCGATCTACCCTGGAAACTGGACACATATTCTTGAGGATGACGGTTCAAACCCGCTCCCGCCCATTATGATTTAGGCTTTCCGTGATTTCCCTAAATCGCTTCAGGCACATGCCGGAATGGTTCCTTTGAAAGGGCACGGCCTACTTCCTTCCCCGTCCTTCCTCAATTCGATGGGACGATGACCTCGCTGTTTGGTCCCCACCGCCAAATCAACAAGCCAACCAACCTAACAGGGTAATCTCAGTTGATCCATTACGACCAACGGACATCGGCTGGTACGTACCTTTCAATAAACTTTTCCCAGCAGCCTTACACTTTAAGGTATTTCATTTTTTTTCTGAAAGCAAGCAGTTTCGGAAATTCATTTTTCCATCTTCATGGCCCATACGCAGACGCACTGTGGAGGTGCTTCATACGAAGACGTGCCCGCAACTATCACCTCTTCGTATGAAGCATCTGCACTACGATTGGAATAAACGATATCCAGTTTTTTGGGGGCTATACGATAAGTTCGTTGATTTGAATAAAGCATATGGGACCTGAAGATGGCAAAATGAATAGCCGAAACTGGTTGCTTTCAGAATAAAATGAAATATCTTAATCTGTGCAGCTGTTGGTAAAGTTTATTGATGTTGAAAACTAACTGGGAAATTGTCAACAATCTTCTCTAGTATTATATTTTAAAGATCCTTTTCTATACTGCTTATTACCTACTTTACACTTCCGTATTAGGTTTCATTCAAGAAAAATATTAACTAATGTCAAACGCCATTCGGAATGCTAGGAAGAGAGTATCTGCCTCTTTCTAACTAGTTATCAGCACCTGCCATTTTCGGGATAAAGTTTGTGTGCTAAAAGAATGTTTTCCCAGTGGTAGGTTTTTCATAAGCCCAATATGGTTTTTTAAGGAAAACTACTTTTCCTCCAAGAAAGCCATGATGTCAGAGCTTTCAGTATGCTCTGGAGGCCTGCAACTGGTGTCAGAAATATTTCACAGTAATTGTGTGCATCTTTCCTTTTACATTTGTGATACACGTAAGTGATTTGAGTTCTTCTCCTATTTTGCCAAGCAGGAATATTCGCTGTGTGATCACGTTTACTCGAATACCAGTCTTTTGAGAGTGTACACTGCACTTAAACTCTGGATGGGAATTAGAGCCGCATGCAAGGATTTATTTTAAAAATAGATTTTAGTTTTAGCTGTCTTTTGCTCTCAGTTTCAACATCAGATTACGTGGAAAAATCCTTTACCTGATGCTACATAGAATCAAAATTACAAAGGAATTATTGAGATATATTTCTAGAGCAGAGGTTCCCAACCTATTGGTAATTACCCGTGGCAGGTAACATGAAATTTTCTGAGGGTTACAAACAAAAGGGTTTCATTATGTTGCAATCTTGAATCTAAATTGTGTTTTACAACAGTAGTGTTTTGTAAGATTGTAATACTGATGATGTAAGTTACCGATTGTTCGATTTTTATTTCACACACGAGTATTAACCTGTGCGACAATGTGGTGGAGGTTACAGCTTGTATAACGAACTTACAAACGTCTTCCTCAAGCAGACCACACACTGCAAACGTATTTTGCACCACTTACCTTCTTTGTTCACTTCACATCAATAAACGAATCTAAGTGACAGTACAACAGTGACAATTCAGTGGCTACTACACGGCTGTCGGGTCTAAAAAGTATTATTACTGGAGGTAATGGTAAGACACAAAGCGTTGGCACTCATTACTCTTCCGATTTCTGCCATTTCAGAAGTAAGGAGTCCAGCAATAAAGTGGTTTACAACCACTGATTACAGTGCATACGTTTTAACTTGGTTGATCTTAAATGAAGTGCAAAGTCTGGGTGAAGCAAGGATCACTAGGGACAGGAGTAGTGTCTTTCTATAAATAAAAGCTGTTAGAAATAAGAAGTACCAACTGTCTCACTAACTCGTAAGTTCATGGTTTCATAAAAGACTTACAAAAATTTATCTTTCATCATTTTAAGAATTGAAGTGTTCAAAGAAAATCATTTTTCATTCCGAAGCTTTGTTAGACGCTAATATTGATGATAGAGCTGGAGTATGTGTTGGAGAGGAGGGTAATAGTAAATATCTGTTTTCACTCTGGGGTAATGATCTGAGAAAAAAGGTGTTCTAGATGATCTGAATCTGTAAATAGCATATGGCTTCATACATGGGTTAGTTGACATTTAATTTTCTTTATCAGTTTCGCTTTACACTTCTACGTAGGTACAGTTTAGCTATGTTTTCTCTAACCATCTCCAAATGGAAGAGTTTAACTGGAATTTGACTTTTCTACTTTCTACTTTACATTATTTTAACTTGTTCGTATTTATCTAGAGAGTTCATTGTGATGTGTTGGAGATGTGTAGGTACTTTAATGTTGTAACTGTACAAGGTGCTCGCAAATTCCCTTTACAAACTTATTAGACATGTAGGGGGGGGGGGGGGGGAGGGAGTACATAATATTTTTAATAGCGGCTTCAATTAAGATGCGTAACGCATCCTCATCTGCTGGTCGTTTTCACTTTAACTATAAGTGCGGTGTCTGTTCTTTCGGACGGCCACTGTCCTTTTCAGAGCAGCTGAACAAAAGGCTCTAACTGTTAAGGGAAGCAGCAGAAAGCCACAAGTTATAAGGATAATCTAATGGGCAAGGAGCACTACTTTAGTAGTGTAAGTTGGAGAACTTGAGTTTGACGTGAGGTGTGTTAGGGCTGGTCCGTGCAAAAGTGGAAATTTGTCGTAAGTTCCCATGGGACCGAAGTGTTGAGGTCATCGGTCTCTAGGCCTCCACACTACTTAACCTAACTTAAACTAAATTACGCTAAGGACTCACACCCATGCCCGAGGGAGGGCTCGAAGTTCCACCGGTGGGTGGGGGGGGGGGGGGGGGGGGGGAGCCGCGTGAACCGTGCAAGGAGCCCAAGACCGCGCGGCTACACCGCCCAGCTAGCCCGTGCAGTTGAGCTGCTCACTGTGATCGTATTGCACACGCTCAGCGCATCTGTCTAGTAAGGAGAAGATCCCAGTTCGATACAAATATTCAGCTTTCCTCATTGATTTAAGTCAGTCCCCACCGGCAATAAATGTCATTAATTTCTTTGTCTTGTTAATGATGTAACTGGTCACTGAACATACCTGATGTGTGACAGTCTCATAATTCGAAATATAAAAATTTCCGAAAACATCTTAACACAGCATTCTCTTCTTCTTTATAATGTGGAGTCAGAAGCCTAGACATCTCCCACTATTTCCTGTAGCCCCGTGTTGCCACAATTTTCTCCTGTACCTGGTAGCGTGTCTGTTTGTTAGTAGTCCCGACTTATCCAAACATCTCGTTATCAGCCTAAACGTCGCACATGCACACACACAACCCAGGCACGCACGCACGCACACACATACACACACACACACACATACTTACATATCAAACGTTAATGCACTGGACTTAGTATATATAGATACTGAACTTACTTTGATTGCATTTCCATTCCTTTTCCCAGTGCCTCTCAGAGGGTTGATTGAACCATCTTCAAGCTAATTTTCTACCGTTCCACTCTCTAACATCTTGTGGGAAAAAGGAGCACCTAAATCTTTCCTTGAGAAAGCTGATATGTTTCATTTTATTACAATAATACTTTCTCCCCATATAGGAGGATAGGAGGATGTCACCAAAATACTCTTTCATTTCAGGAGAAAGCCGGTGATGGAAATTTCGAAAAAAGTTATGATCGCAAAGATCATTGCCACCCTAGCTCCCGTATCACATCCGTAACACCCTCCTTCCCGTTTCACGATAGTGCAAAGCGAGCTCCCTTTTTTAAAGTGTTTCAACGACCTCCGTCAAGCCTATCTGATGCAGGTCCCACGCCGTGCAGCGATACTCTAGGAGAAGAAGAAGGACAAGCTTATTGTAGGCAATATCTTTAATAGACCTATTGCATCTCCTAAGTATTCTGCCGATGAAACGCAGACTTTGGTTGCTTTAGCCAAAACATTATCTTTGTGACTTCTCTAGCTTAAGTTGTAATCCCGAAGTGTTTGTTTATACTGGCAGCCTTTAGGTTTGTGTGATTTACAGTATAGCCCAAATCTAGCGGGTTTCTTCTATTACTCATGTGGAAGCCTTCACTCTTTGCATTATTTGGAGTCAGTTGCCACTTTTTGCATCATACAGATATCTTGCCTAAATCTTTTTGCAGTTGGTTTTTATCTTCTGATGACTTTAGGAGAAAATGATTCCATATCTCCAAAGCATCTGAAACAGCTGCTCAGATTTTCTCCTAAATCGTTTATATAGATTAGGATAGCGCCAACAACTCTGCCTTGGGTAACGCCAGAAAATACTTTTGGTTTACTCGATGACTTTCCGGCAGTTACTAATAGCTGTGACTTTCATAACAGGAAATCAGAGATCTCGTCGCACAACTGAGATGGCACTGCTTAGGCACGCCGTCTGATTAGAAGCCGCTTATGAGGAACGGTGTCAAAAGCCTTCTGGAAATCTGGAAATACTGAATTTATTAGAGAGCTCCTGTCGACAGCACTCACTACTTTGTGCGAGAAAAAGTTAGTTCTATTTCGAAAGAACGATGTTCCAAAATTCTACTGCAAATCGACGTCAATGCGGGTGGTATGTAATTCAGCAGATTATTGCTATTTCCTTCCTTGAGTATTGGTGTGATGTGTCCAGTTTGCAGCCTATAGGCAAGGATCTTTCGTCGAGGGAACGGTTGCATTTGATTTTTAAGTACGTAGCTATTTCCATACACTCTCTCTCATCTACTGCCTTATAAATGTACACTGTCCCTCGTATCCCTCCTCGTCCTTAACGCTTATGTCGGAACATCATGACAGAAACACACGTCCCCATCATAATAAAATCCTCTCTGTTCCACTGCATCGCTCAGTCACCTTCTCCAAGTCCTTTACAGTAGCGGGAACCCGACTCTGGAATAACCTCCCTCGTAATGTTAGAGAACTTAAAAACATGTCCGGCTTCAAAAAACAGTTAATGACGTATCCACTTAAGCAACAGTAATTCCTTCCTCCGTACACGAATGCACTTCACCTCATTACTTCCCTCTTTCCCCCTCCTTAAATCTCCCTCCCCTGAAACTCGCTGTACTAGTAAACATCTACTTTACAAACCAATATATTAATGTACATCTGCACAAATCTTCATTACTATTGCCAATTTTTCTCATGTTTATCATTATTATTTGATTTTTTTACTGTTAATAATATTGCTTTTATCATAATTTGTTTGTATAGCACCTGTTGTAAAAATACTGCCAGTACTTACTTTATGAGGTCTTAGTCATTATTCTTTATTCATATTGTGACTAGAGTAATCTAATCTTCTTATTTAAAGTATTTTCATGATGTAACTCTGATGTGTGAAATGCTGCATGTGTGAAACACTGGTCCGATGTAAGAGAGGTCCTGATGGCCCAAATCTGATCAGGTTAAATAAATAAATTATATCAGCAAACTCTGAAACTAACGTAATTGGTATACAATGTGGACCAGTTTTCGTGCCATATCAAGTGATTTAAGCTACATCGCAACACAGAGGACATCTGATTTACTTCTGTTGCTGACTGTTCTTGATTCTAACTCTGGAACATTTACTTTGTCTCCGTCGACGAAAGAATTCGGGAAACGGTTTCGAGTAATTCCGCTTAAGTGGGACTGTTGTCGTTAACGTTATCATTGCTATCGCGTAGTGGAAGTATTGATTCTCTAGAAGTTTCTTCGCGGATAACAACTCCTGATACTACTGCCAACCAAGCTTTAGTGTACTTTATTTCGAGACAGACCACAATGATCTACGCGCATGTCGTCGCTGAGAAGTTTCGCGTGCCTCGTGGAAGGCTTAAAGTATTAAGCACCCTCTCGTGGCAGGACGAGCGAAAACAAATGGTCAGCGGAGGAGCAGGGTAACAAAAACAAATGTGTTGGTGGACGGCGCAAGCTGCTCAGACGAAAGGACGGGGAATTAAATTTTTTTGCGGGTGACAATGAATGGGACGAGCAGCAGCCTCGGGTAATTTATCTTAGTTTTTTCTTCACTGTTGCCATCTCACACTGCCTTTCTGCCGATTTCACCTTTCATCGAACAATACAGCAGGTTCATTGCATCCCTGTTTGTGGGCCAAAAATAAATGTCACATATTGCTATCCAACATTTCGTTCCTAATCTTCCTTATAACTCTACTGTATGTCCTTCCATTTTACGAATGTTTTGCGATCCCTCGTTTCTCCCCGGGTTTTGCCGAGGACTTTTACGGGTACTGTGGCGCGATTCAGTCAGTTTGCAGACTGCGGAGATGCTGCAACTCATAAGAAAGATAACTTAGTTGCCAGTTAAAAAGAAAAATGTAAGACAGTAGTTATGGATAAATGCTTGAAATTACGTTAAAGCTTCATTTCATCTTAAAAAAAGTGAGATGCACAAAATTAATAGTTCCTTTTCTCTGATCTAATCTCACAGCGTTGTGGTAAGTGTAAGGCTGGAAGACAGGCCGCCGCACTAAATGGGTTAAAGAAATGGACGCAGCTTATCGTCACCGTTGATTTATTCGCTTGAAACAAAGAAAGAAGTCAGAATCGAGATTAAAAAATAAAGGGGAAGGTGCCACTGTTATGTTTCTTTCTACTGCAGCACGTAGGAGACCGGTTTAATGAAATTGTTAGTTCCCTTGGCATGTTGTTGTTGTTGTGGTCTTCAGTCCTGAGACTCGTTTGATGCAGCTCTCCATGCTACTCTATCCTGTGCAAGTTTCTTCATCTCCCAGTACCTACTGCAGCCTACATCCTTCTGAATCTGCTTAGTGTATTCATCTCTTGGTCTCCCTCTACGACTTTTACCCTCCACGCTGCC
Organism: Schistocerca serialis cubense; assembly: GCF_023864345.2. NCBI lineage: Eukaryota > Metazoa > Arthropoda > Insecta > Orthoptera > Acrididae > Schistocerca > Schistocerca serialis. The sequence goes on from NC_064645.1 coordinate 421,681,006, forward strand.
CTCCAGTACCAAATTGGTGATCCCTTGATGCCTCAGAACATGTCCTACCAACCGATGCCTTCTTCTAGTCAAGTTGTGCCACAAACTCCTCTTCTCCCCAAATCTATTCAATACCTCCTCATTAGTTATGTGATCTACCCATCTAATCTTCATCATTCTTCTGTAGCACCACATTTCGAAAGCTTCTATTCTCTTCTTGTCTAAACTATTTATCGTCCATGCTTCAGTTCCATACATGGATACACTCCATACAAATACTTTCGGGAACGACTTCCTGACACTTATCTCAATACTCGATGTTAACAAATTTCTCTTCTTCAGAAACGCTTTCCTTGCCATTGCCAGTCTACATTTTATATCCTCTCTACTTCGACCATCATCAGTTATTTTGCTCCCCAAATAGCAAAACTCCTTTACTACTTTAAGTGTCTCATTTCCTAATCTAATTCCCTCAGCATCACCCGACTTAATTCGACTACATTCCATTATCCTCGTTTCGCTTTTGTTGATGTTCATCTTATACCCTTTCAAGATACTGTCTATTCTGTTCAACTGTTCTTCCAAGTCCTTTGCTGTCTCTGACAGAATTACAATGTCATCGGCAAACCTCAAAGTTTTTATTTCTTCTCCATGGATTTTAATACCTACTCCGAACTTTTCTTTGGTTTCCTTTACTGCTTGCTCAATATACAGATTGAATAGCATCGGGGAGAGGCTACAACCCTGTCTCACTCCCTTCCCAACCACTGCTTCCCTTTCATGTCCCTCGACTCTTATAACTGCCATCTGGTTTTTGTACAAATTGTAAATAGCCTTCCGCTCCCTGTATTTTACCCCTGGCACCTTCAGAATTTGAAAGAGAGTATTCCAATCAACATTGTCAAAAACTTTCTCTAAGTCTACAAATGCTAGAAACGTAGGTTTACCTTTTCTTAATCTTTATTCTAAGATAAGTCGTAAGGTTAGTATTGCCTCACGTGATCCATCATTTCTATGGAATCCAAACTGATCTTCCCCGAGGTCCGCTTCTACCAGTTTTTCCATTCGTCTGTAAAGAATTCGCGTTAGTATTTTGCAGCTGTGACTTATTAAACACCGAGCGAGGTGGCGCAGTGGTTAGACACTGGACTCGCATTCGGGAGGACGACGGTTCAATCCCGCGTCCGGCCATCCTGATTTAGGTTTTCCGTGATTTCCCTAAATCGCTCGAGGCAAATGCCGGGATGGTTCCTCTGAAAGGGCACGGCCGACTTCCTTCCCCATCCTTCCCTAATCCGATGAGACCGATGACCACGCTGTCTGGTCTCCTTCCCCAAACCAACCAACCAACCAACCAACTTATTAAACTGATAGTTCGGTAATTTTCACATCTGTCAACACCTGCTTTCTTTGGGATTGGAATTACTACATTCTTCTTGAAGTCTGAGGGAATTTCGCCTGTCTCATACATCTTACTCACCTGATGGTAGAGTTTTGTTAGGCCTGGCTCTCCCAAGGCTGTCAGTAGTTCTAATGGAATGTTGTCTACTCCCGGGGCCTTGTTTCGACTGAGGTCTTTCAGTGCTCTGTCAAACTCTTCATGCAGTATCATATCTCCCACTTCATCTTCATCTACCTCCTCTTTCATTTCCATAATGTTGTCCCTTAGCATATCATGCGGATTCAAGGAAAACAAAACTAAGATGAAGGAACAATAGAAATGAGAATTCTGATATGAAAAACAGTATTGGAATTACACTAAGTGAAGGAACAGCGGGAGAGAATGTTGTGCGTAGAGGAAACACATGGTGTTTTTGGCTAAATCGCTCTAAGCACTATGGGACTTAACATCTAAGGTTATCAGTCCCCTGGACTTAGAACTACTTAAACCTAACTAACTTAAGGACATCACACACATCCATGCCCTAGGCAGGATTCGAACCTGCGATCGTAGCAGCAGCGCGGTTCCGGACTGAAGCGCCTTGAACCGCTCGTCCATACCGGCCGGCATGGTGTTTTTAATTGGTACTTTAGTACTTCAGTCGAGTGATTGACTTTAGAATCGCATGAAGTAAAACTCACAAGAGACCCCCATAAGCAGTTTCCAGCATTTTATACGGTTTTGGTTGTTGCTAACATGATGTTGTGTTTGGCGCAGCATTTATAAATATTCCGAGCTTTACACATTTAAGTGCTGTATAATGTATTAAAAGCTATTTGTAATATATTGTTAATTCTTAAGTTACGGAAGTTTATGGCAAGTAAAATTCTAAAATTTTTTAATGTAATGACATAACATGCGGACGATAAACCCATACTTCCTCCGTCGTGCACCATCTTGTACTTTGAAACAGAAGACCTTTTACCGTAGAACAAATTAACTGAGTTTCGTTAATGTTTTAGCAACTCTGCCTCTCTTGAAAATGGAAATTTATGTTAGTTTACAAAAGCTGCAATTTCGAAATGTGTTTAAATATTTAAATAGTTTTTGACAATACTTCTATATAATTTGATTTTAATTTGTGATTATTGGTGTGTTGCGGAGTAATATAGTAACAGACGCCTATATACAGTATTGACAAAAGTTTCTCGATTGCATCGATTTTTAATTTCATTCCAATATTTTTTGTTTTTGGACGCATGACTATGTTGCAAGTTCAAACGCGTCTTTACATTTGGAAAAAACCTTAATTTTCCGAAGTAAATTCTGTAGTTTCAGAAAAAAAGTTGAAGCACATAAAAAGTGAGCGCCATAACTTTAAAAAATTAATTCTGTACCACAGAGCTAGCTAGCTAGAAGCGAATGTTTAGTAACTGTACCAAATGTACAACACTCTGCCACTGTAATTAAGTAAATAAGTAATTAAAAATAAAAAATAAGAAGAAAGTAACATCTGGGACTAATTGCAACAGAACAACAAAGCTTTCTCATCAAAATTCTGTTACCAAAAGGCGTGAAGCACAACATTTTATGGAAATGCTTCAGGCAGAACTTAAATTTCTAAAGAGCAAAACTAAAAGTTAGTATAATCTTCGACATGAAGAGGTACTGTAAGGGGTAGACGAATAAAATCACACAGGGAATCCTTATCAGAAGGAGAAATAATTAACAGTATACCTGTTTTTGATTCAAACACGGTACATGAAAATACAGTAGAGACGAGATGTTTGGAGAGCTCAAAAAACGCTAGAATATGCAAAACGCTTTTAGGTTACTTAATATCGATGATTGTCTATTATGGAAATACGATACAGTATCAAACTATCTATACCGAATCCAATACCTCAGCCTCCCTGACGCTGGCAAGAATCGGATTTCTCAATAGTTAGAACATTTATTTTATTTACTGGCATTCCAGAGTAATCCAGTCAATGAAGGATAAGTAAGTGAAAAAATTCGTGTAGTCAAAAATTTTGTACAGTTGGGGTAGAGGGGGGGGGGAGGGGTGGAAGGAGAGAAGTTGTAGGGACTTTAACGAACCACACACAAAAAAATTCTACCTGTGGGGTATAAGAATGGGTGGAATGGGGGTGGAGGTTAGATTTAAAGGACATTTTTCTACGTATTCTTTCTCATTCCTCGAAAGCCACGGCTTCTAGTGAAAATGTTTCCCAGTAAAAAATCAAATTGCATGAAATTTTCTAAACAGAGAGCCCTAATCGTTTTTCCACTAGGACTAATAGCATCCTGCTGCAGGGGATGGAAAAATCACAGACTGTTCAAAGTAGTGTTTTAATGGTATAAAATTATTGTTTACTGTTGAATGAAACGGGTGAAGGACAAATATTAAACTTATCGCGTTCAAACGGTGTAGAACAGTATTAAGGAATAAACTGTGTTCCGAGAGGTGTATTAGAGCGGAGAGTGCGGGGGTGGAGGGCGTGAGAGAAAGTAAGTCACCGGATGTTGGTCATGCAGTTCCCTCCGTCATATGTCTTCAGACTGAAGAAGATTGATTGCCCTCTCTCTGTGCACGACTACGTCACAAGAACCAACTACAGGATGTTTCACAGAATTGCACCGACCCATCGTGCAGAGATACCTGAAGGCGTTTACTTTCCACACATTGCGTTAGCACTACGTGGAATACAATGTAAATTACGAATAACAGTACCGCACGAACAACATAGGGACAGAATATGGGTAAAATCTCTGCACACTGTTCTGCACTGCTAGAGGGGAAATAGATGTTTCGTCATCCTGTACGCAGCTGTAGTGTTCTTCCGGGAAATGCAGCATCGTCGCCGCGAGCGCTGCACGCTTTTCAGTTTACCGTGCCAACTATCTCTTCCCACCTTCTGCTGTCCAGTTCTGTTTTGTATATAGACAAAGTAACTTCACAGAACTTGTGTTTCTACAGAATGGCCCAGGAGGAATCGTTAATATTTCACCGATGTAACAGGCACAATCGTTCGAAGCAAAAAAGCTTATTAAACGTGGGTGGAGAGTTGCTGCCCATATGCTTCGCTTGAGTTTCTATTACAACTTCATTTAGCATCAACTATTTGTATTCATTGTAATGTTAACACAATTCTTGGACAATACACCCTCCCCCCCCCCCCCCCCCCCCCCCGGCTCTGTCGCTCTGTGCGGCCAGTGATTCATAAAGGGATCTGGGTAAGGTAGGTATAACTTTATGAAGTATCCTGCAGCGGACTTTTGTGACGTAGTGGACTATCGCCTTCCATCACGAGGTATTCTCCATGGCCAGTCTCTTCAGCCTGTCACACCCCCAGAACACAATTTATCCCTCAACATGACTCTACTAGACTTGCATGTAGTACACACAATTAACACCCACTTCGTTCAACGACAAACCACAGATTTATACCCTTACGACATCATGTTTAATAACACTTTTCGACATGGGTTCTATTTCTGATATTAAAGTATGTGCTTCTAGACCATTTTACCGTGGGAAATTCAATATGTAAACAAAATATCGTTGTCAGGGATACTTTTTATGTAATATGTACATATATGTATATTCACAATTCATGGCAAACACAGAAACGTTATAGAGGAATACGGGTACGTTGCCGCATCCAGTAGTGATAGAACGTGATAATTTCTTGTGCAACAGCAGGTGGGAAGAATCAGACATCATTAGGTTATCCCCCGCCATACCTATGTCATTAAGACCATCTGAAACATCTCATTAACTCGATCGGCGACAGCCGGTCGCTGCCTCGGCAGTAAAGCTTCACGCCTCCTAGGGGCAAGTGCATCGAGTTTACAACAGTGGTGTTATCCGCAATTTGTGTCAGTCTTAACGAGTGGGTGTTTTGGCTGACAAGTAACTGTCTGTCATGTTTCCGAGCACGGTTGAATTTTTTAGTTCCTGTGTGTAAACTGATTGAGCCTGGTGCTGAAGGTAAAACGACTGCTTGTTTTTACACATCAGCGTTCCTCTAGTTCCCTACTATTAATTTAATACAGGTATATTACCAAAGTGGTATTTTTAAATTTGCAGAAATGCCAAGTCGTCGTGGATGTCGATATAAGCCGGACAACTTCTGCTACACTGTGGGAAGTTCACTTTCGCCAGAAATAGGAAGAAAATTTCTTCATTCATAAAGAAAGCATACAAACACTACTTAGGAGTAGAGGTAGGAGACCAATATAAAGAATGGGCACCACATTTCTGTTGTGCTGCATGTTACTGCAAACTAATTCAGTGGTGGAAAGGTAAAGAGAATGTGGCGTTGTTTGCTGTTCCCATGGTGTGGAGGGAGCCTAAGGACCATGTTACTGATTGTTATTTATGTCTAACAAAAATTCAGGGTTTTACAAACAAAAAGTCGAAGAGGCATATTGTTTACCCAAATCTCCCATCAGCGAGAATGCCAGTGCAGCATTCCGATAACCTTCCAGTACCTTCAAGAGCTCGAGGTCAAATTTCGAGTGACAGTGAAATAAGTAGTACTGAAGAAATCACAGATGATGATTCTTTATATCACTACACAAGTGAGTCATCGCCACATTTGTTAACACAGGCAGATTTAAATGATTTAGTACGTAATCTAGGACTAAGTAAACAAAAGGCGCAGCTGCTTGGTTCAAGATCACAAGAGAATAATCTACTGCACCAAAGTACTAAAATCAGTGTGTTCAGGCACAGAGAACATGCCTTTATTTCTTATTTTTCAACTGACGAAGCACTGACATTTTGCAATGACGTTGCTGGCCTGATGAAAGTGCTGAACTTCACTTATATTTCACAGGAGAGGAGACTTTTCACAGATGCATCGAAAACAAGTCTGAAGGGTGTTTTGCTCCATTACGCTAGTTTGACAAAAGAGAATTACGAATTCGTACAAAGGATGCTAAATTCATTAAAATGCAATGAACACAAATAGAAAATATGTGCAGATTTCAAGGTAATTGCTATGGTAATGGGAATGCAACAAGGCTACACAACGTATGCCTGTTTTCTTTGCGAGTGTGATAGTCGAGACCTGAAATTCTCACTACGTGAAAAAGAAATGGCCTAGGCGAAGATGGAAAGTTGACGAAAAGAATGTACAACGTGAAAGTCTGGTAGCTCCTGAATGTATACTACTTGCACCGCTTCACATCAAACCTGGTATCATGAAACAATTCGTGAAGGCCATGGATCCAACAGGCTATCTAGCTACCAAATTCCCCCGTCTATCAGCTGCAAAAATAAAGGAAGGTGTATTTGTGGGCCCAGAAATCAGGGAGCTGCAGAAAGATGCAAATTTTGAAGCATGTTTAACTGATAAAGAAAAAACCGCATGGGACTGTTTCAAGATGGTGTCGGAAAACTTCCTAGGAAGAAGAAGAGTTACTAACTACAAAGCAATGGTGAAGGATGTGATCAAAGCATATCAGGATTTGGGGTGCAATATGTCTTTGAAGGTACATATGATGGACTCTCATCTGGACTACTTCACAGAGAGTTGTAGTGACGTATCGGATGAACATGGGGAAAGATTCCATAAAGACATTTCTACCATAGAAAGGCGCTATGAAGGGAAGTGGGTACCATCAATGTCAGCAGATTATTGCTGGAATATCATTCGAGAGAAGAAAGATTCACAGTACAAGAGAAGAAAGTGATGTGCATTACAAGGCAGTGGTTCATTGTTTGTCAATTTTCTGTAATTTCTCTTGTCAAACAAATGCTTCAAAGTGTATACACAAAGGTTACTGTGTTATATGTTAGATCCCACCCTCCATTAATGTGATGAACTTATAACATCATAAAGATGTGCATTTGTTTGTCGAATTTCACCTCACGTTTGCTGCACTATATCAGAAACTGAAAAGAGAAATAAAATTGCGATTACTCGTAAACTATCCCTGACAGAAAAAAACCAAAAACGGTTTTCAATTCAGCACTCAAAATACAACTAAGATCACAATATCTTTTATCAGAAATAGAAAAAAAGGTTTTTTTGTAGAATAGTGTAATGTGCAGTATTTCGATCCCCTGCGACGCAGAAACTGTTAGTCCTAGAAGAGAAATGAATAGGACCTTATCTGGAGGTAGTTTAATTCTGTTTACATATTCCCTAGAAGCCACGGTTCTCGACATTTAAACTCCCCCCCACCCTCCCCGCTCCACCACAACCCCCACACTCCCAGCCAACCGGTCAAGACTTTTTAGCACGTTGTTCATGTCATTACCCCCTTACTACAACACAAACTACAGCGATTGCACGAATTATTTCACCCAATCCCCCTGTTTGGGTCTCCGCTGATTGGGCTAAAAGATACTAATCGTTATTTGCGAACGGCTATTCCTCTCACAAAATGCATTCAGTGAAATTCAGAGAATTAGAGACATATTTTGTTGGCACGTTTTACTGCTGGTAACTGATTTCTCCAGTGAGAGCCTTTTGCAGGGAACATACAAAGTAACGGCTTTATGAAAATCCATATCCATCTATGGGCTTGAAAAAAATCCGATATATCTTTCGGTACCCTCTCGTTTATAAAGGTCATAAGGCGTCTGATATCTTGCAATGGTAAACTAAACGAATGTTTATTGAGTTTATTGCATATTGCTTTGCGTTTATTGCTTCACGAAGAAAGTACAAAATTCCAAGAAAAACACAGATGGGAGCGACTAGCGTTTTCCGACTGTAAACGCCACTTTATCAAGTAAAGTAACACAATAGCGAAGCTAACGCACCAAGCCCGGAACACGGCCTCACCTGACCTCGGAGTACCCCTCATGGTACTGAGTTTTATTCCTCTGCTTGGATATACGCAGTCTACCGCCTGTATAATTTTAGCCCTATGGTTTTGGGAAACCTGGCACTTACGGACGCACACACCACGTACCTACAGCTGTAGATGTTATAGTGTAAGTTTACAGACACCATTGATGCTAACGTAGTTTCTAATGCCTGTGCAAAAGGTGACATTTCTCATTCTAAAAGATTACCGTACCTGCAACGGAAATTCCACTGCAGTCTCCGTCTGACTTCCTACGGACAACTGCACCATCAGTGGTATTGCCTAATAAACTCTATCAGAAACAGCCCACTTACGTTAATCTTTTAAGTTCTTCGGCTTGGGTTAGTAAAGTCTCCGCCTAGATGAAAAAGCAGCTATAAGCTTGTGAACACAGTAAATTACGCCAAAATATAATTTAATATCCAGATACTTGGAGAGGCCATAGTACCGAGATCATTGTCTTAACTTAAAATTACGTAACGTTGTCCGGATAATCAGTGGTACTGTGCTTAGGACATAGTTAATGACCCTGACGATAACATATACGTCATTTCAGAATATTTCACACAATTTCTCAATACACAACGAATCTATATACACATGATTGGCGGTGTCTTGTAAAAAATAGTCTTAGAAACAGTATGTATTACGTGTCAATAGCTTTAGTAAATGAAATTCGGTTACTTTTCATAATAGATGAGCACATCTACATATATTTCCGAAACTGTAATAATGGATTCAGTTTACTAGTAGCCACATAAGTGAACAGTATGAGTGTAAGCCACGCACTTTTTACATAAATATTTTTATTGAAGAGAAATAAGAACAACCAGTGTAGTAATGTTACATCTTTATCACGACTCAGCAGTCACTATTACGTTTGAATTCTACTACTTGGAAATGTTCACTGTTTTATTAGCAAATTGTTGACTTAGTAACAAGTTTTTTATAACCGAGACGGGCTGACACTCATTTCACTTGAGAAAAGTTGTTATTTCCATGGAAATATTTGGGAATAGTAGTTAAAGAAATTTTAAAATTCCCATTCTCCTGAAATTTTTCCTACATGTTTAGACCACATTGTACAACACACTACGTTTCTTCTTCCCTATCAAATGTAATTAGTTGCTGAGAAATATCGCATTTTAATCGCACATTGACTTGCTGGAATCTGGGAACAATGTCACAACAACAATGGCTATGCATTCCAAACACTTTTAATGTTTCCTGCTTTCGTAATTATGCGATTGATATTACTAAAGCACACACAGTATTAATTTTATGTTTGCAGTTACACTTTGATGTTACACATAAAACCACAGCATTCCTAAAATGATGAAGATTCACTACGTGATATATTGAATTCCACTTAGAGAATTGTGGAATAAGATGTGGGTGCAATTATTACACCTATGTAAAGACCTATTGTAGATGTTCTTGTGTTATTAAATTCTGTGTACCTGTAAGAGTGTCTACAGAAAGCTGCCCTCATTAAATTGCGTCTTACAGTCCGTAAAATTGTTTTTCAAACGTTATATGGCTATTTTAAGATGAAGTTAACAAGAGGAAAACCAACTTTGTGCAACGATTAATGTATGGGCGTTTCAACGTATAAATCAACTGACTACGAAATGCGTAAATTCCCCAATAATGATGTAAATACTTTTCACACAAAGCTGACAATTATTTGATATTAGAAGAAACATTGAATGGATCCTGAGATACCTCTGACTGATGTGAACATCTCGACGCCACTCTCCTTCAGAAACTAAAAATTTCATTGAAACACTCTGATCATAGTCTTGTTGCTGAATAAATGTGTGGCGACCTTGCAAGTACCTCGTAAGGAGTAAACACGTTTGATAAAGGCGCATGATCATGAAAAATCTCTACTGCAGCTCAGTCTGCAAGCTGCGTCATTACATGGCATACTAAATACACACATACAAAAATGTCTTGCATCGACTCGGTTCCAAGAGTTCCGGAACCTGTACAGAAAATTGAAATAGAGATCAACATCATTTCCGCCCTTTTTATTGCTCATGAAAGCCACACATTGCATACCACCATACAGCGAGACCTTCAGAGGTGGTGGTCGAGATTTTTCTAACCACCGGCATCTCTAATACCCACTGCAATGATGCATGCCTGTATTCGTCGTGGCATACCATCCACAGGTTCATCAAGGCACTATTGGTCCAGATTGTACCACTCCTCAACGGCGATTCGGTGAATATCCTTCAGAGTGGCTGGTGGGTCACGTCGTCCATAAACAGCCCCTATCCAACAATCCCAGGCATGTTCGATAAGGTTCACGCCTAGAGAACATGCTGGCCACTCTAGTCGAGCGATGTCGTTATTATGAAGGAAGTCATTGACAAGACGTACACGAAAGGGGCGCGAATTGTCGTCCATGAAGACGAATTCCTCGCCAATATCCTGCAGATACGGTTGCACTATCGGTCGGAGGATGGCATTCACGTATCGTACAGCCGTCGCGGCGCCTTCCATGACCACCAGCGGCATACGTCGGCCCCACATAATGCCACCCCAAACATCAGGGAACCTCCACCTTGCTGAACTCTCTGGACAGTGTGTCTAAGGTGATGACCCTGACCGAGTTGCCTCTAAACATGTCTCCGACGATTATCTTGTTGAAGGCATAAGCGGCACTCATGAAGAGAACGTGACGCCAGTCCTGAGCGGTCGATTCGGCATGCTGTTGGGCCCATCTGTACCGCGCTGCATGGTGTCGTGGTTGCAAAGATGGACCTCGCCATGGGCATCGTGGGTGAAGCTGCGCATTTTGCAGCCTATTGCGCACAGTTTGAGTCTTAACACGATGTCCTGTGGCTGCTCGAAAAGCATTATTTGATATGGTGGCGTTTATATACAAAGTATTAAAGATACCTACAAATATATCAAAAATCTTTCTATGAATGAAGAAGTGATTTACACAGTTCGCCTTTGATTATGGTGTGCTGTAGAGAAGCAGATTTCTTTCTCGCGAAAATAGAGACAATACTTTACACTATAATGCAGGTTGAACCCTATTACTCAAAACGCCCAGTACAGACGTGGATTCCTTGCACTGAAGTAATACGCTGGGCTGCGCTAGGCAGTGCGTTACCTCGTAACAAGAATAAGCAGGAAGCGAATCTCATTCCAATTTTGCATATCAGTCTTCACTACCGGGAATGAGCCAGTATAAAGCTTGCACGTACAGACCAAGGCAGCAACCGCCAGATAGCCTCTTCTCCCGACTTCCACGCTGTGACTCCCTATCATTAGCGACCAGCCTAGTTAAAGAATACGTTTTTCTCATTCTAATGTCGACAACCACATACTGGCCGACACTTCTCTGATCTCCCGTTGGTCGAGACACTGTTCGGCAAAGTATGTCGTCCAAATGACCCATCTCGACTGATGAAAGACTGTTTTCAATTACGACATAGACTACTGGGCAAAGAGTATGTTAGCAAAAGTGACCGCGAGTTAGCATTCACAGAAAATGACAAAAGCTGAAAGCCGACACGTGTGACAACAAACTTTCACTACGTTCACAATGGTACCGTATCACATTGCAGAGAAATATGGCATCTTAGTTGCATACTGACACGCTGAAATTTGGAAAAAATGTCACAAAGACATTGGCTATGAATATCATATACATTGAATCTTTACTGATTTCTTAAGTGTACGATAGATATTACTAAAATACACATAATATTAATCTTAGCTTGGCAGTTACGCTTCGATGTTACGTATGTCGTGTGGCTAGGGCCTCCCGTCGGGTAGACCGTTCGGCGGGTGCACGTCTTTCGATTTGACGCCACTTCGGCGAATTGCGCATCGATGGGGATAAAATGATGATGATTAGTCCAACACAACACCCAGTCCCTGAGCGGAGAAAACCTCCGACTCAGCCAGGGATCGAACCCGGGCCCTTCGCATTGACATTCTGTCGCGCTGACCACTCAGCTAACGGGGACGGACGATGATACATATAAAGTCACAGCATTCCTAAAAGGAAGAGGATTCACTATGTGGTATGTTAAATATCACTTAGAGAATCCTGGAATAAGGCGATGGTTTCAATAATCTTCACGTTCAACAGCCTTGGACAGAATGCTTTCCACGCACATTTAATGTGAAAAATGTCAAACAACAGTTCCATTGCAACGGGCAACATCTGTCACGCGGAAAAATACAGTATGTACCACAATTAAAGAAGTAAATGCATACAGTTGAAAGTACACGATGCTATTAGCAGAAAAGTCTGAGTGAAGATAGGTCTGAAAACGATGTAATTGCACCTTTGTGGTTCCCAGCCGCTAATGCCGTGATTTTGAATAAATACTGCATTCTGGTCCGTCTATCTTTACATTTTAGAGGCGTGTAATTGTAAACAGAATGGATACGACAGTACAGCACACAGTCAGTTTGCCTCTAATGTCACTTGTTTACAGAGCGTAATTAGTGATGTAAGATTGTTGGTGGAGACATGGAACATTACAGTAAGGTGTACACAGATGCACATTTCATGTGTGGCTCGCTTGTAAAGATATTCTGCCCAAAGGCACCTCACGAGTCGAGCTTTTACGAGAAAATATATAAAGTGAGGTGACCAAAGATCCATTCTTTCATTGTGGATGTACGCCAAGCCTAATCTCTAGCGGGGGTCCTAAACAGCGAGAGAGGGGTTAATGGATGGGTGACGCTACGGTAGTAGTATTAACAGGACGGGAATTTAGATGGAATGGGAAGCGTGCTGGGATGGTGCAGGCGATAAGGTGACGCCTCTTGTCAAGCTAAAGATCCATGTTCGAGTCCCAGACAGTGCAAATTTTCACCTTCGGCGCAAACACAGCTGATGTCTTTGAAAACCTCTGAATACAGAATTAGATTTTCACCCTGCAGCGGAGTGTGCGCTGATATGAAACTTCTTGGCAGATTAAAACTGTGTGCCGGACCGAGACTCGAACTCGGGCCTTTGCCTTTCGCGGGCTACTTGGTCTACCAACTGAGCTACCCAAGCACGAATCATGACCCGTCCTCACAGGACATAGGAAAGTAGGAGACGAGGTACTGGCAAAATTGAAGCAATGAGGACGGGTCGTGAGTCGTGCCAGGGTAGCTCAGATGGTAGTTCTCAACAGAGGTGCTCTCCCAGTGAAGTACTGAGGAGAGACTTGTTCCTCGCTCTTTGAGTACACGTTTGAGCGCACACGCTCTCGTTATGTGTTCTCGCTCCAAGAGCAACAACAGAATGGCCCCTCTCCACGCCAGACATGAAGGGGTATATCTTTCGGTCTCTTCCATTACTCCTTCAGCTCAAGGCGTCAGGAATATAGTCTGCCAATCAGCAATGCTCTTCTAAAATGGGAGAATGACGTTTTGTTTAAGGCGACCAATCCGGAAATCTGTAGCATCGGCGTTTGGCGTTTGCTGTCTCCCTGTGAAAACCTTTGAAACTGCGTGCTATGTTTGTAAAGAATGTGTAGGCTGGGCGCTCCCATACAATGTAGCAGAAATTGCTTTTAAGCCCAACACGGGCTCGTTCTCCCCTTTCACTCCGGCAAATGCTGTCCGTTCGCCACCGATGGTCGCTGTCTGACGTAGATAGGCTGAATCGTCCTCTGAAGGGATCGGCCTCTCTACATGCGGTCCGCCTCTCCCAAACTAAAACCTCTTGTGACCGTCATGTCTTTAATGTGTGTGTGTACGCCAGCCTCGAGTATCTCAACCCCGGCGCGCACTTGTTATTTGCGTATCGTTTACATGAATTCATACAACATTGACTTTATCTTATCGAGTTTGGGTTTGAATGAAGCGTGTTGATGTGCGGAATATGACCTAGGAAGCCGTTTGTCGCGATGACCGCGAGGTCCCGCCATGGACGGACCAGGCGCTGTGGGGCCAGCTGCCGTGAAGTCCGGGCGTCAGTCCCCGGTGGCGCCTGTGACGAAGACCTCGCTGCGGCCGGTCCTGCTGGAAGTTCTTGCTGTAGTTAGTTAGCCATAGTGGCGACCGAACTTGGGCCGACCTCCAGAGCTGAAGTGGACATCTGGCGGCGAACGGGTGACTCCTGCGAGCTGGAGCAGACTTCCGGAATCGTCACCTACAAAGATTGAACATTTGGACACGGACCACGTCCGTCCTCAGATCCGAACTGCTTCCTAATGGCTTCTGTCTGTTGCTGCCTGCACTACACTATTTACACCCGGCAGGAGGACGTTTTATAGCCTCGGTGGTAGCTTTTTGTTATTAGCCACACAGTATATTGCAGCACAACTTAGCGTGCTGGCCTCACTTCTCCTTACTCAGCACTCTCCAGGCTTCGCTCAGCGCTCGGTCTGTGTGCGTCCTTGCGTCAGCCAGTTGGTAGACTGCTGCTGTCAGCAAGGCTATCTGTGCGTGCTCTACTTCGCAATGTCTCGGTCGCTGGCGTGCCTCTGTTTCACTATTCTCCACTGCATGAAGCAACGCTTACTACATGTGGCCGCAACTATACAAACAACTGGGTTTGGAGAGGAAGCGTGGACTACTGGCGTTGGCGTCACATTTTGTTTAGCGATGGAGTTGCTGCAACGCTCCGGACGATCATCGTCGTCGAGCATGGTGGCGAATTGGGGAGAAATCGCATTCTTCCAGTGGTTTTGATAGGTATAGTGTGGAGAGCCAACGAGTATGACTTCATGTCACCACTGGTGGGGACTGGGGGAACTATGACGATACACAGCGGTATCTCACAGACATGTTGCATTGTCATGTGTTACTTGTCAATCAAAACTATCTTGTTGCTAGTTTTCAACAGGACAATTCGCTAATTCTCAGCATGATGAAATACGTTGCCAGCAAGACCTCCAGTTCAGTCTCCGATACAATCTATGTGGTAGTAGGTTGAACCTCAACTTTGCCGCATTGCCAATATTTGTGATATCAAGGAACTGTGATACCAGTTTGGGCCAGTTTACCTCAGGAAGGGATACAACGACTTTATGACCCCCTTCTTAACAAATCAGAACATGCATCCATACTGAGAAATGGGCTCATACTGCCAAATTATTCGCAAATTTGACTGTGTTTTGTAATCATTGAAGTAATTCTAGGTACCCTCTCATCGCATGGAATTGTATTTCGTTTCTTTCTCCCTTCTGTGAACTTCATTCTTGTGTCAGACCTAAAGGTGTCTGGTCGTACAAGAAGGAATAACAGTATTTTAGCCTGACCACGTTACAAGGTTGTTTTTTCTACATTTTTAAATTACTGTCATCTAGAACAGTGATTCCCAACCTGGGGGTAAAATGAAATTTCCTAAGGGGTAAAAAAGATTCTAATCTTTTTCAGTCACGAAACTAACTCATTTTCAAACGATCATTACTATTATCGCAATTATGTAGGACAAATATTGATTATATCAGTCACCATCAATTAAATTTTCTCAATTAGTAGCATTAATGTGATGGAGGTTACAGGTCCCTCACATAGTCCACCCACTACTCACATATGTTATGCTTTGTCCCGTAATAAATGCTGCACAACTGAAGAAAATGTCTTCTCCAAATTATAGATAGTACCTGCAGTAGTCGAGAAATTGCTTAACTACTTGTTTCGAGACAGATAAATGAAATAAATGACAGCACGACACAGCAGAAACTACACAAGGGCTACCATAGTTCTGTAAGCATTTTTATTGTTATTATTATTAGTAGTAATAGTAGTAGTACTATTAGTATTAGTGGCTGTGGTCAGAAACAAAGAATTAACAGCCTGAAGTCTTTCATTTTCTGACACTGTGATTTACGAATAGTGCATATAGTACACAAATCTGAACTTGTTCGATTTTAAGTGAGTTTTGCAGCATGCAGGTCAAGTTACTGCCGCAATGGAGAGTAGTAATGCAAGGGAAGCATGTTTTGCGACAAGTGTGCATCCTCGCTGTGGATAGTTAGTTTTTTCTTCTGCAAGGTAGTCGTGGATATCATTTGGGATGCACCATGAATTCCTTCGACATTCATTCTAAATCTCCCCCCCCCCCCCCCCTCTACCAGCACACACACACGAACACACACACACACACACACACACACACACACACACACACACACACACACACTAAATATCATTTTATTTAATCATTTTAGAAATAAAAGTGTCCCAACAAAAGTATTTCATTCTATAGTTTAGGTACGTGCTAAAGTTGGTGATAATGTGGGGATGGCGGAGGAGGGGGGGGGGGTTGGCGGTAACAGATGGTGGTACTACCTAATGTCTGATTGCACTCAGACTCAGGGGTAATTATTTAAGAAAGGTTAGGCACCACTGATCTAGAAGGTAGTCCAGAGAATAGAAAAATTTTCAGTACAATTTCAGCCTTTTCTCGCGGAGTGCACCTATTTAACTTCTTCTACTGACTGAATGAGTGAATTTCCAGCGATGCCGGCGGGACCAGGGAAATAAAACGACATCGAGATGAAACAACGTTCGGTGAGCGACTGGTGGACACAATATGGGTCTCAAGAGAAGCCACTGCCAACCGCTGCAAGCTCCAGATACGAACTACAATGGCTGACACACAAATGTCACGACCTTCGGGTAAATATGAAAATGCCAAATCACTCGCGCGTCCTATTAACCCAATTGCAGAAAGTATCACGCATCTTGATCAGTATCATAATCTTGAGAATTTTAGCACGCTATACTGAAACAAATTGATAGAAGAGACTAATGGATCCAAGCGGGTAGATGACTGTCCTACGCCGGAAATCCATGTGATCTGATGAACTGTGTGTACTTTCATTTCGACTTCGATGAGAAACTGAATATACGCCCGCAAAGAATGAGAAACTTTGCTATGCATATCCGTCATATAGGGCTGATTAACTCTGGGACTTCTAGCTCCGTGGGGAATTTTCTCTGTTTCGTACAAGGTATTAGAGTTGAGTTTTTCATTCAGAAATTGTCGTCATATTGCATGCAAGTTTACTGCTTTGATTTCTACTGTAGCAATCCCCATACTCATTTTACTGTGTATTGTCGAAAATATTTACGTCCTCCAACTAGCTGTGAAATACTTGGATTTCATCTTGAATTTGTCTTAGAAATATAGCCTAAATGATACCGCCAGTCATTGAATATCAAAATGATACTCTCGTAATGAGAGTCATAAAAATTTATAGGATGGAATGAAGGACGTGCGCCACAGAAAATTTTCTTTGTAATACATTGCTTCAACTAGCATTTCATTATCGGAACTTGTTTGCTGACCTGCATGTAGCATGTGTCTTCTATTTTCCGCTTTGCTATAACACTCCTGAAAACCGTTTCGAGCGAGGACTAAATTTGTGACACTTGTGTTGTCGGATGTCACAGACTGAACACAAGAGAAAACATTCGTCGTTCAGCCATGTGGTGTATTAATGAGAGCGGTCTCAAATCTGCGATGGGTATGCAAAGCTTCTGTATTCAGCGTCACAATTCAGCATGCATGGAATAATGTAATATACTAATAACAGCAATAGATAAAAAACAAAACGCACCTTAAAACTGAGAGTTACCAAAATCAATGTCACAGGTGACATGCGCAACGAAAATCAGGGCTGCAAGGTAAATACAGAAATTCTCAACTCAGTATTCAAAATGTAACGTTACAAAGCAAGGTACGGAGGTACAGTCTGATTCTCGCACCATCCAAAGATAACTGACACAGGGTCAATGTCAGTGAAGCTGAGAAACAGCTGAGATCGCTAAAGTTAAACGAGGCTCCTGGGCTTGATAGACTACTTGTTAGTCCCTCTAAAAAATGTTCAGTTGAGCTACCATCGATTTAACCATAACGTAGACAACGGAAGAAAAATCTGTACCCTTTCGTTGAAAGGGAGTGCATGTCGCACGCATCAACAAGAACCGTATACCCGAAGTAGAAGTGATCCAAACACCTATCGTCTGTTGCAAAATCCTAGAACATAGTCTGAGCTCCATTACAAAGAAGTATGTCGTACTCAATGGCCTCCATCATACTGCCAGTATGGACTCTGAAGAAAAATCTCTCATGAGAAAATCAACACGCGCTTTTCTCACACGACACTGTGAAAACTCTGGCTTAAGGTAGTCCTGACTTCAGCAAATTATTTGTTTCGGTATCGAACTAACGCTTACTAACAAGAGTTCGATCATATGGAGTATCGTATAGAAATATGTGACCAGGTATGGTATCTGATAGTGGGGCGCACCATGTGAATTTGGATGAAAAGTCGTAGACAGAAGTAGAAGGAGTAGAAGAAAGATGTGACATATGGAAGTCTGTGGGAACTCTTGCTTACCCTGTTATATACTATCGACTTTGCATACAATACTAACAGTAGCTTCAGGTTTTTGTTTTTTTACAGATAATGTACTATGTGAGAAAAGATGAACAAAAATAACTTGATCTTGTTAAGATTTCAACGTGACGTAACTGGTGGCAACTTGCTATAAATGTCCAGAAATGTGAGACTGCACGCTTCACAAAACGTAGTAAAAGAATATCCTATAAATATCAGTGATTCACAATTGGAAACAGTCAACTAATACAGACACTTCGTTGCAACACCAACTAGGGGCATAACTTTTGTTCTTTGGGACCCGCAATTCAAAATATGTCTTCTAATGACATGATTATTACGAATTTTAGGCAGATACACTGCTCCTTAACTGGTTTTTATTTTATTAATTATTCACAACGAGCCCACTTCGTCATATTGCCATCATGAGGTGCTCTTCAATGTAATATTGTTGCTGCCATGCCCTACCTTTTCTAGATACACATCTCCAGTGGACATTTAAGGGGAAACTAATAACTCTAAAATAGACAGAGCATGGCAGCGACGATATTACTTGTAAGAGCACCTCATGATGGCAGTATGACGAGATGGGCTGAATGTGAATAATTTCAAAATAAAAACCATTTAAAGAGCAGTGTAGCTGCCTGAACTTCGTAATAAACTACGAGGGGTTTTCCATACTGGTTTACGCTCATTTTTTTCCTATAATTCATGGTGCACCGTTTGACTCATCATTACAGTTCCATGTATGCAGTACGTTGCTCTAAGCGTAGATGGCAGGACGATTACTAGAAGTGTAATTCCTGCACAGTCGAGCGATTTTTCCCAACTACTGTCATTACGAGAACTGATATCGTGGAGAGTGGTCGTAGTGGACAGTACCGGACGAAGTGGTTTCTGAGGGTGTAAGGTGTAAACACTGCGGATATCCACAGGTGATTGGTGGCAGTGTGTGGAGAGTGTGCGCCCTCGCGATGGTGCTCTGGTAACACGACAACGCTCGTCCACACACGAGTCGGAAAACTAAAATAGCCATCTCTGAAATGGGTTCTCGGTACTACCATACCCTTACTTGGCCCCATTAACCTCTGTAGCCCCATCTCGAACCACATTCCCGGAGTCCGTCGCACCCATCGTAGGACAGGTTCTCGCAGTTCCTGGGAGTCTGCGAAATGTTATCCTCGCAGAGGACCCTACACACCTTACCCCGAATATGTGAGATCAGAAGGAGCCAACTGAGAAAAATACTGTGGATATAAAAGTATCTGGATCCTCATTTCAGCGATGGCTGTCGTCGTTTTCCGGCTTGTATGAGGACGAACGTTATCGTGTTGGAAGAGTACTTTTCGTGACAGTGAGCATTGTAGACGTACTACCACCAACCGCCTGCGAACGTCTGTAGCGTAGACACTCACCTTTCACAGAAATCAAGTTGTCGAGCGGTGTCCTTGGTGATCACACTCCATGTTGTGCGCTCACATAATGACAGCAACTGGGAAAATGGGCTGTACTGTGCAGGGATTACACTTCTCGTTATGGTACTGCCACCCATGGTTAGGCCAAAATACTGCTTGCAACTGTGATGATGAGTCATATGGTTTACCACGAATTATGGAAAAAGAAAAAAATGGAATACACTTCGTCGTGTTAATATGAGATGAAATGGTCACATTGGCTCAGTTGTTGCAGCGTGGCAGAATGCAGTTCATTGGCAGTATACTGGGAAAATGCAATAATTCTACAACGGAAACTGCCTAAAAAAATATTGTGCTTCCCCTCTGAGAATATTGCTCAAGGTCATAGGCTAATACCAAATAGGATTAACATTAGATACTGTGGGCATACAAAGAAGGGGAGCACGAATGGGCACGCTTTATTTTTTTCCATTAGAGTCTTCATTACAGTTGCAAGACTGTTGTACATTGTCTAAGCGTAGGTGGCAGGACAATCTCTAGAAGTTTTAACATTTTAATGTTCGGATAATAAGTTGCCGTCTCTTTATCTAAGAATAGATGATGAATGCAGCTAGC
Organism: Schistocerca serialis cubense; assembly: GCF_023864345.2. Classification (NCBI taxonomy): domain Eukaryota; kingdom Metazoa; phylum Arthropoda; class Insecta; order Orthoptera; family Acrididae; genus Schistocerca; species Schistocerca serialis. Next base: position 421,701,549 of record NC_064645.1, read on the forward strand.
CTCTATCTCTGTGTATTGTCTTGTCTGTATAGACGTGTATTTGTTGCCTTTAAGATCCTTTCACCTTCACACATTAATCTATACAGTAAAGTAAGGCCCTCCCAGTTCTTGGCTGATCCGTGATAAGACAGGCGAAAAATTAGACTAATGGAGGATTATTAGTATTATCTCTATTTTCATTCGCTCTCTCTCTTTCTCTCCTTTATCTATGTACAGTTTTTAATATAATATTTCATTACGTGAAATCAGCCAAATAGGATCTTTGGTGGAGTCCTTCGTCTTGGTAGTCAGCGGCTGGCTAGCTGTAAGAGATCTTTAATTTTATTATTACTGTTAAACACTGCAGTCAGTCGGGAGAATCAATCGTTTGGACAATTTATTCCTTTTACGAAAGATTGCGAATTCCAGATGTGTACGAAGCCTTTTTGGACGAATTAACACAGATTGCAGGCTCTCTTTGACACAGCTGAAACTTCCCCACTAATTACAGGGCCTACGTGATCACCAAATGATTCAGAAAAAACTCATTCGTTCATTCACTCCAGAACAAAAAAGTCACAAACCTTATTTATGGAGGAAATTGTGTATTAAATCCATCTCCATTACATGTCCAGATCTCCGGTGATTCCACGCCTTAATTATTTTCCTTTTACAGTCTCTTTCTCTTCAAACAAACCGCTAGCGGCAAAAATGTTAATTGGCTCGCTTTAGCGAGAAGAAAAGCAGAATATGTATCTCTCAGAAACACGTCAATCCCTCAACAATTACTCCAGAAGCTGTCCTAGTTACCACTCTAACAACCATGGAGAATACATATATGCATTCCTGTTATTTCAAAGAATAAACGCACTAGAAGATACTTTGGCGTCGTAGAGCTGTCGTCGCATATATTACGAGGAAATCAGATCAGATAACTTTTCCAAAGTGAATGAATGTGGATGGTTTGATTGAAAATGATTAATTGGTGCGTGGTAGAGGGTATTTTCTGTGGGGACATTACAAGGTGTAAACTCTGGACAGTACAGCCCATTTATCCACAGAAATTCTGCCTATAAAGTTTCTAGAACCTCTGTTAATAAGGAATCTACGAAATACTACGTGTCGTTGTCAACAGGCAGAAGATCAGACAGGGCGCACAGGCGAATTTGAACTTTCTTCCTGAACTGCATTTGTGATTTAAGAAATAAACCTTTGCATGTGGAACAATGATAACTATCCACTTCCGTGTAGTTCGCTGTTGTTTCTAGGGTATATATATGAGGATGTAGATGGAGATAAGAGACACTTTGCAGTGAAAGTATCTGACGAACGTAAAAAACGTCCACACAGTGATTAAACTAGTGACGCTCGAAGTTAGGTAAATTATCAGTATTAGAAGACGACTGAACAAACAGTTTAGATGCTTTCATCGTGCTCTCTACGATGAGACGACGAAAACAAGCATAGTGAATGATACAACAATTTTCACCTCGACGTATTCACGAAGAGAATAGAGTAGAAAATCTCAGCTATTAGTATGAAATACCCACCTCCATCCATTGTAGAGAGATGCATATATGTAGATGCAAAAACAGATGGCCCGTTGTCACCAGCACATGCCGGGCGCCACACACAGAAGCCGCCACTGCCACAACACGCTACTGTTTACTGGCGGTGTGGCAACAAGGAGCACTATATCAACAGAGGGGTTGGCGCTGACTGGGAAACTGGCTCGCCATTGACCTCATCGGAGCTGCGGCGTGATATTGCCCGTTGCGAGAGAAATTCCCTAAACTATTTTAATCAGACAGCAGAGAAGATAATGTCCACTAAACAATGCGCCGGTAAATGAAAAAACAAATGATTCCGATATACCGTTAGACCTGTCGTTGAGGCAGTCCTTGGAAACTGGATGAGCTGCAGACAAGAGATTAGGGTATCGCAAGGGCACCAAACCGGTGGATAGTACCAGAAAATCTTTTTAGTGTTTCTCATGGATCCACTGGCTCAAGTCCAACATAACTTAACGAACGGAGACTCCCAGGGGAAGCGAAGACAAGATTAGTCATCTTCAAACTGTGAAATTTTTCAGAGATGGAAATGGTTTAGGCAAACATATTCTGACTTTGTGCATCTTGCAGTTACGTTGAAACAAAACATACATTTAGATGACAACCTCCATTCAAACAGTCTTATCAACCCGGAAGCTATAAATGCTCACTGTCTTAAAGACGTTGACGAGATTAGTGAAGGAATTATTTCATAGTGTTAATGTTCGGTAAAATTTTATGCTGTAGAGTAGCAGTTCTCTCTGGCTAACAATTAAGCAAAACTCCCTTAAGTCAGCACCTCTAAACTCATGGAGTATTTCTTTGCGAGTGATGCAGTTGACTAGATGTCAAAATATATATCCATTTTCCTTAGTTGGATCAAGCGTAGGTTGAATGCGATTAGTAGCCTTAGAGCATACGGTACAAATTCTATAATATTTTTTTTCGAAACATAGCACGTCTTGCAAGAACTACACGACAAACAGTAAGGTTAAAGTACCAGAAATTAAAAACTTTTCCTATCCCTGGTACGAAGATGTACAGAAAAAAAGGACCATGAAGCATCGCAAATCATTTTTCCCGTTTGGTGTGAACAAGTTTGCAATCAAAAGTACTTTACTTTGTTTGGTGTTCTGGCGTATGAAACACATCGTAGAAAAATTTGAGTTTAAAGTATCTCTTCTTACTGCTTTGTAGGCATTATCGAAATTATGCAATGTTCCTATGTGTACACAAGTGTACAACTACCCACTCTAGTTGACAATGCCTGATAGAGGTCCTCGTTTTGAAACTCTCTCCAGAATGAAGACAATTGAAGAGTTGAATCGATACAAAAAGTTATCTCCATTCAGGAAATGTCGATGAAGAAACCGAATCTCTGTGTCTGACACAGACTGCCACAGAACTTCCCCCACGAGGAATTATGGATGACATCAAGAGAGTAGCAGCAGATATGGCCAGATAGTTTAGGACCCTACGCAGGCTCTGAGCTTGAGACGTCGCACCAACTTAAGGTGTTTTTGTTAACTAAAGGTCATTTAACTTATAACTTAATTTCTAGTATAATTGCATTACATTCTGAAACTACATGTACAAAAAGCACATACATTTTTGTTATTTTTTTTGTTAAAGTACTTAATACACAACTTGATCGTAAACTTCCGATCCACTTCCAAAAATAATGGATGCATTTGTAAAATACATCATTGTAATTCAATTCTATGATAACGTGGCCTTTTTCCTTTCAGGATAATCTATAGCGATGCACACGATATAAGAACGTGTGGTTATTGCAAGCATGTTTTTGTGTGATTTCCCTTAGGCAGAGGCGCAACAGAAGTTGTCTCTAATTCCAAAAGCCAATACCAAGAAGAGCAAACATTCTGTTACTTGGCAGTAAGTTCCAAAGAACTGGAAACGTTGTTCATGATCCACGAGCGAGTTAGTCAGAGAAGCAATCGAAAGAAGTCTAACTGCATCAACTCGTTTTTAACACAAACGAATATGAAAGTTTTACACTTTGCACTAAAGAAAAATGTGTACCACCATCAGGCGCTCTGTTGGACCACAAAGGTTACACAACTCAGTAAACTGCATGTTACGATTTGATAGAAACTGTGTACAACAAACTCTTTATGCATCACATTTTGTTTGTTGACGAATCCACATTCGACATCTGCACAAAAGGTAAGAAACATAACCGCATATGGGATAACGAGCCACCTCACGCCATCACTGAATGTCAAAGAGCAGTTTCTGGAACCTCAGTCTCAGTAAGAAGGCATTTCTGACACTGTTGAAGTCCATAGGGATAGGCGACCTACTTATTTCTTAATATATAGAATAATATAGCTGGAAGTACGATTAAACGTTGTGAGGTTTATAAAGTTACATTATTCATTGATTATAAATGCGCTGAGGGCCCGAATTCGTTGCTGTTTAATGCTCTTTTCAAATCAGATGGTAACATGGGATTCTGCGTGAGCTGAAGTCTCTTAATGCAGTTAAAAAGTTGATTAAGAATGTACTACCTAGCCGGCGTTGTGCTGAAGACACGATGTGCACTGTGGTGTCTGCAAGTTGTCTGGTTAGCAAACAGCATTTAGCTTACTTGTACGACTAGTTTTCACTGCCGCAGTTACGACTACTATATACTCGTAGCACTACTATCACGCTCTGTTTTACTCTTGAAACAAACTGCAAAGCCACTGTGCCAATTCTAAATACTGTAAGTTGTGGCACAATAGCTATAGTCTTCAATTTGCTGCATTAATCTCCACTCAATGACAATCTCGAGGGAAAGCTAAATACGAAACTCAAAATTCCTGTACATGTCTTCCTCGACGTATGTTACTACTTGCTACAGCATCCAATGACGTAGGAACCACTGAAAACTAGGTGTGGTTTTGCACGCCATAAGACATGGACACTGTATTGAATTTCTTCATCTAAATGAAAACACACGGAGTTAGTTCACCCGTTAGAACTAAATTGTTATTCAGTAATACATACAACACGCAAACTGAAGAGAACTTGGGAGCAAAATATTAAGAAATATTACCACAAATAATACTGCGCGTAATGGTGACCTATTAGCGTCCGTTGCTGGCACAATTACACATGAAAAGAATACTTTAATCTGTTGTTGTTACACTGGGCTTTGCTGTGCACCTTGCTGCCGATTGCTACACTCTTCCCAAGCTGTGGTATTGTTTGGGTATGGGTACATTACTCGCTGTAATAGCAAGCAGTCGATCCTCCTCCAACAGCAAAGCTTACAAAAAAGCCATGCGTCGTCCAACTTGTACAATAGCGTGTAAATCGCACCATTGTTAAAAAAAGTGTGAGAAATCTTATGGGACTTAACTTCTAAGGTCATCAGTCCCTAAGCTTACACACTACTTAACCTAAATTATCCTAAGGACAAACACACACACCCATGCCCGAGGGAGGACTCGAACCTCCGCCGAGACCAACCGCACAGTCCATGACTGCAGCGCCTTAGTCGCACCATTGGTTGAACATGATACAATAACAGTTGTCGTCGACACACAGCTTTCCTGGGTTGTAAACCAATATCAGTAGCAATGATAAACACGCTGCCACAGGCTCAGAAGTTTTAGTTCGCAGAAGTTTACTTGTTAACAACACGGACTCGCAGCACCTTGTTCGTACTGCTTCTCTGATAAAGTCGCATTGCCGTGTCATACTTTCCGCCAGAATACTCCGCGCCAACGCCTCCACTTCTGTTACAGACGGAGTTACCCGTATAACACACAACAATGACAAGGGATTTCAAATTGTGTCCGTATTTCTAAATTTCCGGAAGGCTTATAACACTGTGCCACACAAGCGGCTTGTAGTGAAATCGATTGCTTATGGAATATCTTCTCAGTTGTATGACTGAATTCGTGATTTCCTGTCAGGGAGGTCACAGTTCGTGGTAACTGACGGAAAGTCATCGAGTAAAAGAGAAATGATATCTGATGTTTCCCAAATTAGCGTTATAGGGCCTCCGCTCTTCCTGATACACGTAAACGATTTAGAAGCAGGGTGAGCAGCCGTCTTATGTTGTTTGCAGATGATTCTGTCGTTTATCGTCTAGTGAAGTCATCAGAAGATGAAAACGAATTCCAAAGGATTTAGAAAAGATACCTGTATGGTGCGAAAAATTGGCAGTTGATCCTAAGTAATGAAAAGTGTGTGATCACTCAGATGAATTCAAAAACGAATCCTTTAAACGTCGTTTACAAAATGATTCAGTCAAGTAAATTCAACTTAATACCTATGAACTAAAAAAAAAAAAAAAAAAAAAAAAAAAAAAAAAAAAAAAAAAAAAAAAAAACTTTAATTGGAATAACCCTTTGAAAGTTTTAGTCCGGAAGTCTACGTGTTACTGGCAGAACACTCAGAAAATGTAACAGTTCTAGTAAAGAGACTGCCAACACTACGCTTGTCCGTCCTCTTTTGCGGTACCGCTGCGCGGTCTAGGACTCTTTCCAGATAGGATTAATGGAGTGCATCGAGAAAGTTCAAAGAAGAGCAGCACGTTTCGTACTATCGTGAAATAGGGTAGAGAGTATCACAGACATGATGCAGGACATCATGACTGTGGACATCATTAAAACAAAGGCTATAATCGTTGCGGCGGAATCTTCTCACTTAGTTTCAGTCAGCATGTTTCTACTACGAATGCAAAAATATCTCGTTAACCCCGATCAATATAGGGAGAAACGATCATCATAATAAAATAAGGCAAATCAATGCTCGCACAGTTCGAGAGTGAGGTAATAGAGAATTATTGTGAAGGTGGTTCGATGAACCCTCTGCCAGGCACTTAAGTGATATTTGCAGAGTATCCATGTAGATGTAGATATGCACCATGTGATCAAAAGTATCTGGAGACCCCAAAAACGTACGTTTTTCATAGTAGGTGCATTGTGCTGCCACCTACTGCGAGGTACTCTATATCAGCGACCTCGGTAGTCATTAGACATCGTGAGAGAGCATAAAGGGGCGCTCCGCGGAACTCACGGACTTCGAACGTGGTCATGTGATTGGGTGTCAGTTACGTCATACGTCTGTACGCGAGATTTCCACACTCCTAAACATCCCTAGGTGCATTATTTCCAATGTGATAGTTAAGTGGAAACGTGAAGGGACACGTACAGCACAAAAGCGTACAGGTCGACCTAGTGTATAGACTGACAGAGATCGCCGCCAGTTGAAGAGAGTCGCCATATGTAATAGACAGATATTTATCCAGACCATCACACAGGAATTCCATACTGCATCAGGATCCACTGCAATTACTATAACAGTTAGGCGAGAGGTGTGAAAACTTGCATTTCATGATCGAGTGGCTGCTCGTAAGCCACATATCAAGCCGGTAAATGCCAAACGACTCCTCACTTGATGTAAGGAGTGTAAACATTGGAGGATTGAACAGTCGAAAAGCGTTGTGTGGAGTGACGAATCACGGCACACAATGTGGCGATCCGATGGCAGGGTGTGGTTATGGGGAATGCCCGGTGAACGTCATCTGCAGCGTGTAGTGCCAACAGTAAAATTCGGAGGCGATGGTGTTATGGTGTAGTCGAGTTTTTCATAGAGGGGTCTTGCAACCCCTGTTGTTTTGTGTGGCACTATCACAGCACAGGGCTACTTTGATGTTTTAAGCACCTTCTCGCTTCCCACTGATGAAGAGCAATTCGGAGTTGGCGATTGCGTACTTCAACACGATCGGGCTCCTGTTCATAATGTACCGCCTGTGACGAAGTGGTTACATGACAATAACATCCCTGTAATGGACTGGCCTGCACAGAGTCCTGAGCTGAAACCTATAGAACACCTTTGGGATGTTTTAGAACGCCGACCTCATGCCAGCCTCACCGACCGACATCGATACCTCTCCTCTGTGCAGCACTCCGTGAAGAATAGGCTGCCATTCCCCAAGAAACCTTTCAGCACCTGATTGAACGTATGCCTGATGCCTGAGAGAGTGGAAGCTGTAATCAAGGCTAAGGGTGGGCCAACACCTTATTGAATTCCAGAATTTCCGATGAAGGGTGCCACGAATTTGTAAGTCATTTTTAGCCAGGTGTTCGGATACTTTTTATCACTTAGTGTAGATCATTGCTTTAAGCCAAGTTCTCCGAATATATTTAATGATGCAGTTAATTAATGATATTGTTTCCACATTTTCCAATATTATTACAAGTATCTGTTTGTACACAACCTACGAATAAATCTATTAGTTCCAGTATTTAGCCACTAGTTGACATTACTCAGTAGGCGCTTTGCTGATCTATGTTTCCTACGCCCAGCTGCCGGAAGATGGCGATAGCTTACTCTAGTGCGATTCATTTTTTATACAGGTAGATGTCAGGAGCATACATGGCACTCCTCCTTGCGTCCGCAGCTCGGAAGAGTTGCCACTACTCAAAGTTTTACTTACCCCTTCTTGTGACATTCACTATAATATGACATTGTCGTGTTACAAAACATCTCAGCAACGAAATGCAATTACGTCATTAGAAAAACTATAATATTTAGTCTACCCACCATATCCACAACGTAATATATGAACCTGACACATGTTAGGATATATTCAGAGACAAGAGCTAAAAGTAACTCCACAGCGATGGTCTGTGTGATTTTTTAAAGATGAATACTTCAATTGCAAATTTACCAAGCACTGTATATCCACCTCTAAATTCTCTACTAGTCTGTCTGAAATTTTCCCAGTAGGATTCGTTGCACTACCAGCACCGGTAGTAAAAGACGAAAATAAGTCCGCCGAGCATGGAGAGAAACATTTTCTTTACTACGGAATTCATATTCCCGTGGTTCACGGCCATCTGTGTCTTCGAACTGTAGTAATTTTTACTGTGAAACGGTATTACGAGACTTTGGGCTGCATAGGTACAGCTGCGCAAGCTGTGGCGTCAACGATGCCTAAATCATCTGAACTCGTACTTCGCGCGAAGTTTGCCTTGCCGCGTGTAAATTTGTACAGTCGGCGTTGCGCCTGGGGAGTCGGCTACCCGGCAAACGAGTGCGCGCGTCAAGGTAACGGGTCGCCAGGCCGAACACCTGTTGGAACAGCGCAGGCGCAACCCGTAATTGGGCGCCGTGATAAGTAATATTTATTTCCGCTTAGTGCGCGCTCGCGCGCGGCCAGAAGCGCAAGAAAATTAAGCCGGCGCCGTATTTCGCTGCTAACGAGATGCTTCGGCCCCAGTTTATGCGTGGGCCCGCCACCCTATTGCTGGCCTGAGGGGAGACTCCGAGGGCCACAGCGGTGCACAAATATTGCTCAGTTGGCATCGCCAGTAGTTTATGGCTTCCAGACGAAGGAGTCCGCTGGTAATACGGAAACAACATCACCAACCGTTCGTCTGCATCTACATCTACATGTAAGGTGTTACTCCTAAGAGTCGTCGAGTGCTTTTTTTCTGCATTCCGACAGAGATTTGTAATTACCTTTTTTGTTATGTATAGCTGGAGCGATCCCAAATAGATAGTACTCGTCACGTCTCCCATGCGACTCCCAGTGTGGACGGATATCGTCGGTTTGTTTTCCCACTGGGAAAAAAAGATTTTTGAATCGGAACTTCGATATTTTGTTTACTTTCCTGTAAGAATTTGTAGCCTTTCCCATCGATACCAGAAAATTTGAAGTCAGTTCCAAATTTTCAGTTTCTTCAATTTGAAGAATTTATTACGCAGAAACTGCATTTGTTGTCGGTTATGCCTCGAAGAACGTTAACGGGCTGGACTGACAGACAAAGAAGTAGAGAGGGACATTTTCTGCGTAAACGAGGTGACGGGTATAATGAGGACACTGATAATTATACTGTAATTGTTGTTTTGAAATATACATTAAAATGTGCACCGGACGTGACACCAAATAATTTTGAGAGCTATAACAGCGATTAGATGAATTTATAATGAAGATTTTTTAATGAATAACAATTCGTACCAGAGATTGCTTTACATGATACAACGGCATTCACGTTGTGTTGTCAAGAGGGAAAATTTAATTTGCTGTCATTAAAACAAAAATTTCTTTTTCAACACACTGCATAAAGGACCCACTCCAAGTGATCGAACAATTAACGGTAAATCATAGAATTACTTCAATAAATACGTATGGCCGAATTTCGACTACAGGTGATAGTAGTCGTAATTTATAGCGAAAATAGTTACGGCTGAAGTGTACGATAACAGAAGCTAAAACGTTTTAGTAAATATGGGTCTGCAAAAGAGCCATTTGAGTGATGTAAGGGGCAGTAAAATCTAAACGAGGCAGATGGAAAAAGGTAAGTAAACTGTTTATTGTTTCAAACACAATCGCCGTAATTGTTATCGTTACATTTATCACACTGTGAGACAAAATGGTCAGTGCCTTCATGGGAAAATGTTTGTGGCTGCCAACCAAACCATGATGGTTCCCAGGTATGCACCCCTCCTCACACGAAGCAAATCGACGTCCATGACTCTTCCTTCAGGGTTAATAACATACGAAAACGGCATGGGGAGAGATCGGTATTATACGGTTTATGTGTAAGAGTTTCGCAGCGAAACTACTGCACCATAGTCGAAACGACACACACGCCAGATCCGGAAAAGCTACGATGAACTCTTTCCTTGGCTGTAACGGCCAGCTGTCCATTGCCTCTCTGGAACAAGGCACCGCAATTAGTGCACAGCAGTCTACAGCGTGCGACGATGGATCCGGACAAAATTCAATTTGAATTGCCCGTCATATGGTAGTTCCGCCGGAGGTCGCAATTGGCGTCCTTGAAGGCTATAAGCACCTAGTAAACAGTCAGAACCTCATAATGGCGAAGATGTTCCGGTCAAGTGCGGAGTACGACCGAAGAGCCGCGATTATCGGAAGTTTTCGCGCTGGGTATTCACCACCGAAATAATTTGATTCTTCGGGTACACGTGATCAACTGTTACGATATTGCGGCTAAGTATGATGGTTCCTGGAAGTCTGGGGTTCACGTCCTAGGTATTGTGTCCTGTGCGGGTGACATCATGCCGCCACATTTCTTTGAAGAGGACAAACTTCCACAAAAGAAGTTTATCTGCAAGTTTTGACGAATGTCGTGAAGTCAAGAATGGTAACTGAGTCCTCGGGGAGACGTCTTAAACAGGACGGTGCACTGACTCATACGAGCTATTTAGTCCAAAACTGGCTCTAGGATATCGTTGACATGTTCTGGTCAGTGTAGTTCTGGCCCTAGAATAGCCCGTATTTGAACCGCCTCGACTACCATGTTAGGAGGGTAGTCGAGAGAGTTCCAATAAGACGAGGCAACCTAATGTCGCATCTCTTTGCTCTGCCATCACAGCAGCATTCGCAAGTATGGACAGCGCTGTTTTAAAGAATGCGTGTCATCTCTTGGGGACGAGATTAGAGGCGATCACTACGGCTGAAGGGAGTTAATGTTGCTCTTGAAAGATACCACAACTTATATGTAAAAGAATTTTCGTTTGTGTTTTGTTTCAATAAATTCGCTTTTAACAAAAAGTTTCATTTGTCCGGATCTAAGCGCCGCACATTTTACAGAAAATTCGAAAAATGTATGAAGTAAAAACGTCCAGAAATACACATGGACGGCATCACACTATTGCAAAATCAATGGCCGACACTTGTTACCCATACAATTCTGATCCGTCCCTGTGCGATTTCCATATTTCGGAAGCCATGAAGAAAATATCTTTGTGGTCGCCGATTTGCTTCGGACGAAGAGGTGCACGTCTGAATACAATCATGGTTTGTAGGCAACCGCAAACACTTTTCCTTGTAGGCATTGACAGTCTTGACTGATAGTAGGATAAATATATCAACTGTTAAGGTGACTGCATTTGAAATAATAAAGAGTTTACTTACCTTTCTTTCCACCTGTCTAGTTTTTATCTGACTACCTCCTATATTTGGGAATACACTACCGATCATTAAAATTGCTACAGACGCGAAATTTAACCGACAGGAAGAACATGCTGTGATATGCAAATGTTTAGCTTTTCAGAACATTCACACAAACTTGGCACCGGTGGATACAGCTACAACGTGCTGACATGAGGAAAGTTTCCAACCGATTTCTCATACACAAACAGCAATTGACCAGTGCTGCCTGGTGAAACGTTGTTGTGATGCCTCGTGAATGGAGGAGAAATGCGTACCATCACGTTTCCGACTTTGATGAAGGTCGGATTGTAGCCTATCGCGATTGCGGTTTATCGTATCACGACATTTCTGCTCGCGTTGGTCGAGATCCAATGACTGTCTGCAGAATATGGAATCGGTGGGTTCAGGAAGGTAATACGGAACGCCGTGTTGGATCCCAACGGCCTCGTATCACTAGCAGTCGAGATGACAGGCATCTTATCTGCCTGGCCGTAACGGATCCTGCAGCCACGTCTCGATCCCTGAGTCAACAGATGGAGACGTTTGCAAGACAACATCCATCTGCACGAACAGTTCGACGACGTTTGCAGCAGCATGGACTATCAGTTCGGAGACCATAGCTGCGGTTACCCTTGACGCAACATCACAGACAGGGACGCCTGCGACGGTATACTCAACGACGAACCTGGGTGCACGAATCGCAAAACGTCACTTTTTCGGATGAATCCAGGTTCTGTTTACAGCATCATGATGGTCGCATCCGTGTTTGGCGACATCGCGGTGAACGCACATTCGAAGCGTGTAGTCGTCATCGCCGTACTGGCGTATCACCCGGCGTGATGGTATGGTGTGCCATTGGTTACACGTCTCGGTCACCTCTTGTTCACATTGACGGCACTTTGAACAGCGGACGTTACATTTCAGATGTGTTACCACCCATGGCTCTACCCTTCATTCGATCGCTGCGAAACCCTTCATATTAGCAGGATAATGCACGACCGCATGTTGCAGGTCCTGTACATGCCTTTCTGGATACAGAAAATTTTCGACTGCTGCCCTGGCCAGCACATTCTCCAGATCGCTCACCAATTGAAAACGTCTGGTCAATGGTGGCCGAGCAACTGGCTCGTCACAATACGCCAGTCACTACTCTTGATGAACTGTGGTATCGTGTTGAAGCTGCATGGGCAGCTGTACCTGTACACGCCATCCAAGTTGTTTGACTCAATGCCCAGGCGTATCATCGCCGTTATTACGGCCAGAGGTGGTTGTTCTGGGTACTGATTTCTCAGGATCTATGCACCCAAATTGCGTGAAAATGTAATAACATGCCAGTTCTAGTATAATATATCTGTCCAATGAATACGCGTTTATCATCTGCATTTCTTTTTGGTGTAGCAATTTTAATGGCCAGTCGTGTATGTGAATACGTAATCGGATTTGCTGGATGCGGATTTGAATCGAACTGGAGATGGCTAGTATGTAAAGTCACTTTGTAAGAACTACTGTCTTCCGTGAAACGAGCAGAATCGGTGGCGCTCTGGATGCGTGCCTTCCCATCTTTAAGTCGTGCGGTTGGCAGGCCGGCACGCAGGGCCTCCGCCTGGCGGTCGTTTGCTGCCGCCGGGACACGGTCTCGCCGCACATCATCGTAAACGCCACGGCAGGCGGGATCCGCGGAATGAATGCCTCAGCGCCAGGCCAGGCGCCACCAGATGCGCCATGAATAAACCCACCAGCACGCTTGCCGACGCCAGACACGTCCCGCGGCTAGCGGCTGGCGATGGCTGCCCGGTTTTACGACGCCATGCAGATCCAATTACATTCCCATCCCACAGAGACGGCTGACAATGTCTAAAGCGAGGAAGCGGTCGTAAATTCCGACAAGCTCAGTCAATCTATACGTGGTGCGGGGGCTGCGCCTGTTCGTACAGCAGAGTGTGAAGAAAACAAGATTTGTTGCATTTTAATGCACCTCAAGTGACATCAGTGCACTGAAAACGGAGGAGTCTGTTCCACACTGCGAACCACGCCCAGAAATAAAGAGTAAGGGAGAGTACTGTACGAGGACTGTTATTTATGTAGGTACCGTTTTGAAATTAAAAAAAGACGTGCTAAGATATCGCAATAATTTTATGTTTACATGAAAGCCTGTACCTTAATCTACTTTTCTACATAATTTCCCTCAATATTGAAGCACTTGCCATAACGTTATACCAGTTTTTGAATACCCTCCTTATAGAAGTCTGCCGTCTGACTTGTTAACCACTGCACCACCGCAGTTTTGACTTCGTCATCGTCTTGAAGACGCTGAACGCCCAGGTGTTTCTTCAAGTGCAGGAACAGATGGTAGTCACTGGACGCAAGGTCGGGGCTGTACGGAGGATGATCTAGAGTTTCCCATCGAAAAGATGTGATAAGATCTTTCGTCTGATTCGCCACATGCGGACGGGCATTGTCTTGCAGCAAAACGATGCCCTTGCTCAAATTGCCACATCTTTTGTTCTGAATTGAACGGCGCAGATTGTGCAATGTCTTACAGTAAGCTGCTGCATTGATTGTCTCATTACGAGGCAGAAATTCCACATGCAGTACTCCTCTTCTGTCCCGAAAAACTGTGCATATGATTTTCCGGGCTGAAATTGTTTACTTAAACTTCACATTTCTGGATGAATTTGAATGCTGCCATTCCATGGACTGTTGTTTTGATTCTGGTGTGACGTAGGCCACCCATGTTTCATCGCCCATAACAATTTGGCTTAAGAAATCATCACTGTCGTTGTGGTAACGCTCAAGGAACGTGAATGCACTTACTAAACGTTTGGTTTTGTGCACATCCGTCAACATTTTCGGTACCCAACGTGCGCACAATTTTCGGTAATGCAAGTGCTCAGTCACAGTGCCATACAAAACACTACGAGAAACTAGGAAAGTCGTCCCGCAAGGAGGAAATCGTAAAGTGTCTGTTTTCTCTCACCTTATTGTCCACGTCCTGAACCAAACTTTCATTAACGACCGAAGGACGCCCACTCTGTTGTTCATCATGCAAATTTGTGCGGCTATCTTTGAATGCTCTCACCAACTTCCTCGCCATTCCATCATTCATAATTTTTTCTCCGTAAACTGAACAGATCTCACGATGAATATCGATCGCTTTTAGGCCTTATGCACTAAGAAATCTTATAACAAACAACCCGTACATCACAGTCGGCGGGACTCACGATTATAGGAGGCATCTTGAACACTCAGTACACGACGTAAACAAAGAGGAATCAGACTGTAATGGCTTCAGTGCGTAGACAACAGATTTAGGTACCCAGCGCGCATACACAGAACGCCGACCGCGGCGCTGCGGCGGCGGTGTGACAAAACGGTACTTACATAAAAAACACGCCTCGCATCTTGGTACACTTTTTAAGACTTCCACCTTTTGCCAGCCCTGTAATAGAAGTTTAATACATTCCCATGTTGTTGTTGTGTTCTTCAGTCCGAAGACTGGTTTGATGCAGCTCTTCACGCTACCCAGTACTGTGCAAGTATCTTCATCTCCGAATAACTACTGCAACTCCCATCCTTCTGAATGTGCTTATTGATTCATCTCTTGTTCTCCCTCTACAATTTTGACCTCAAACACTTCCCTCCACAACTAAATGGCCCATCCCTTGATGTTTCTGAACGCCTCCTATCAACCGATCCCTTCTTCTAGTCAGGTTACACTGCAAAATTTTTGTCCCCTCAGTTCTGATCATTACCTCCTCGTTAGTTATGTGATCTACAAAACAAATCTCCAGAATTCTTCTGTAACACAGGTTTCAAAATCTTCTATTCTTTCCTTTTCTGCATTGTTAATCGTCTATGTTTCACTTCATTACATAGCTATACTCCATATAACTACTTTCAGAGAAGACTTCCTGACGCTTAAATCAATATTCGCTGAAAACAAATTTCTTTTCTTCTGAAACACTTATCTTACCGTTGGGAGTCTATAAATACATCCACTCTGCTTCGGCCGTCATCAGTTATTTTGCTGTCCTAATAATAAAACTCATATCCTACCTGAAATGTCTCGTTTCCTTCTGTAATTCCTTCAGAAGCACCTGATTTGATTCAACAACATTCCGTTTTCTTTGTTTTCCTTTGTTCATGTTCACTTTATGTCCTTCTTTCAAGATAAATTTCACTCCATTCCGTAGCTCCTCCAAGTCTTTTGTTGCCTGTGATACAATTACAAAGTCATGGGCAAACCTTAGAAGTTATATATATATATATATATATTATCGTGGAAATTATTCCCCGATGTCTTAACAGATGTCCTATCATCCTGTCACTTCTTCTTGGTAGTGCTTTCCATATGTTCCTTTCTGAGTAGAGACTCCTCATCTCTTACCTTAGGTGATCTTCAACGTTCTTCTGTAGCACCACAATTCAAGAGATTCGATTCTCTTCTGTTCCGTTTGTACTACAGTCCATGTGTCACTGCCATACATTACTGTGCTCGAAAAAGTACATTCTCAGAATTTTTTCCCTTAAATTATCATTGATAGTAGCAGACTTCTCTTGACCAGGAATTGCCTTTCTACCAATTCTAGCCTGCGTCTTATATCCCCCTTGCTCCGTCCGCTATGGTTATTTTGCTGCCGAGATAGAAGAATACCTTAACTTCGTATGCCTTGAGATCCTTAAGATTCTCGCTCTTATCATTTTTGCTACTTCTCATTACTTCGTCTTTCTCCTATTTGCTCTCAATCCACATTCTGTACTCATTACACTGTTTCCTTTTATTTCCGTCGTTGGGTCTTCGATGTATAGACAGAACAGCAGTTGCGAAAGGCCTCGTCAGTGTCTTACACCCTTTAAATCTGAGCACTTAGTTCTTGGTCTGCAATAGAGGTTTCACATATTTTCTCCTTCAGTTTTTAAATGATGTCATTCACTTTTTAAGTGCTGCAGTCTTTTTCTACAGTTACAAAAATTATTCCGGATAATTCAGGCCTTTCCTAACCGGTCGCAGCCGGCCGAAGTGGCCGTGCGGTTCTGGGCGCTGCAGTCTGGAACCGCGAGACCGCTACGGTCGCAGGTGCGAATCCTGCCTCGGGCACGGATGTGTGTGATGTCCTTAGGTTCGTTAGTTTAACTAGTTCTAAGTTCTAGGGGACTAATGACCTCAGAAGTTGAGTCCTATAGTGCTCAGAGCCATTTGAACCATTTAACCGGTCGCAGGTTCGAATCCTGCCTCGGGCATGGATGTGTGTAATGTCCTTAGGTTAGTTAGGCCTACGTAGTTCTAATTCCGGGGGACTGATGACCTCAGATGATAAGTCCCTTAGTGCTTAGAGCCTTTCCTAATGTGTAAACGTATTGCCAGGTCCACCTTGGTCATATACGTGCGAACAAATATTCTACTGAAATTAAAAAGTTTTGTAATCAAGAATATCCTGCAAATATTTTATATTATCATGTGTCTGTTACATTGTTACTCTACGCCACGGCAAAAACCAATGAGCTAAATCAAATTAAGTAGTTGTAGTATCAAAAAGCAGTTACAAGTTAAATGCGTTCTGCAATAGGAGCTACTGGAAATTAAAGCAAATTTCCGTTTTCGATACGGGGAAAGTGATGAATACATTAAAGGAACTCATGTCATTTGCAAGTATTATATGTTGCAGACTATATGAACTTCCGTCTCAAGGTACAAGAAGGTGCACGACTGACGATATATATCTTAAATGTCCACATATTTTATAAATAGCTCTAAAAATATATAACATTTTACCTGCTCAAAATCTTTTGAATAGTTCTGGGGTACTCAGCCGTATACCGCCGTCTAAAAGGCGTCATGTTTCGGCATGCTGATTTCTAGCCATCTTCAGGCGTTCCTAATGACTGGGTGATATCTAGTGGGCGGGTCCAATTCCAAATAAGGAAGCTGCGCTTCTATAGAATTATTATTACGATGGTTGTATTGTGAGACACTGTAAAACATTGGTTATTACTTTGCTTAATGCATATTCATTATGTAGTGAACAGATACAACAAACGAAAGTTTGCAGCTACGATTGTCCTAAGATATCCACATATGTACATTCTACTCCTCTAACTGCGCTACTGCACCAAGCAGATATCTCCCATTCGAGAGGACCACCTGAATATGGAAGGAAGTCTGTTTGCCGAAATATCACTCCTTTTAGACGACGCCACATTGCTGAATACCCGAGAACTATTCAAGATTTTCCTACACCAAGGAGAATCCTATCATCACCTTAATTGGCGGTCGCCACGAATCATCGCTTGCATCTTGTTGACCAACTCATAAGTCACAAATGAGCAACGCTCACTGCTATCTTCATCATGAGCGTTCATTCTACCACCTTTAAACTCAAGACACCACCTGTACATATTAGTATCATTCATAACATCATTCCCATTAAAGTTTCGATTTCATTAAAACTCTGGAACGGCATGTTTCCGTTGGCAAGAAAAAACAATATTACGCTCCTTACCCAAAAGCTGGAGGGATTGCGAGAAGAGACATTCATTTCAACACGGTACCACAGCAACAATTTCCAGCCCACTGAGGAGAAACAGGCATGATTTCTATCGTCTACACCTTGTCGTTAAGCAGAGTGCCGACAACGTTGTCTAAAAATATCCCTTTCAGCGTCAGAGGCTCATTATTCCTATTTTCTAGACGTGCTTCGTAGTAATGACGCTGCCCCACTGTGTCGCATTAATGGTTCCCACATTAAAAGCACATATTATACCGGCAACCTCACATGTACTGTTTCTTAATGAAGCCAGGCACTCAAGAACTATTAATTTTTCTGCAATTCCACGCGTCTATTGCGGCTTTGACATCATATCCATTTAGTAAAACTATGATGTTAGCCAACTTGTATTTTAATCCACTTTCTTCGAACCAGAATAAAGTTACACAATACAAAGTGGTATACTGATAATAGTGAAGTATATTAATCAAAAGATCTTGCCCTAAGCCTCGCTTTCAAACATCCCTTTGCAAGCGAATAAACCAATTCCAACGGCACTGTCACTTCTGAAACGTATTCTGAAAGTCTTTGTTGTCATCTTTAAACCTCTGCTATTCCATTTGAACCTCCGTTATCTAACCTTCACAGTTTCAATTTGATTTTCATCATTATGAAGAAGAAGACGATTGCCGAGTAACTTTCATCTGGCTCTTAGTTAAAAATTCCTGGGTAACGTAAACCATATGCGATCGTTTACCACCATGGAGTGTCCATTCCATGCATGGCCCCTCTCCATATCCTAAGTCAAACGCTTTACAACATAGTGATAAATCACTTTACTGAGCGTCTATCAAGGAGAGACAGACTAGTTATGAACAGTCTCTTCAGCATAAGTAAGCATAAGTGCTCCGTGCCGCCGTTGGATAAGCAGCTGCAGCAGCAAGTCGTATACTCCTAGCTCACTCATTTGTTACATAGTTAAATTCTTAATTTCTTTGCGTGTTTTTGGTACTTGCATTGTTTAATTCTTAAATTTCGGGCGTATTATAGTATTTGAGAGTTGTAGCATCGCGTTTTAGTACCTGAATAGTGTAAAATCGCGTAGTCTCCTTCCGCCGCCGAGCAGTGTGTCAGCAGTGCGCAAGTAGCAGCTTTACTGCATTTACTAGGCAATCTTGTATTTTAATAACCGTTTAAATTTTGTGTCGATTTGTTTGCGCTCTCTGTAGATTAGTTAAGACGTTCTTTGCACAACAGTTTTTAGCATGGATAGGAACTGAAACTGCTGTGTTCGGATGCGGGCTGAGTTGGCATCCCTTCGCTCCCAGCTTCGGGCAGTGTTGGCTTCGGTCACACAGCTTGAGGCTGTTGCCAATGGGCATCACTGTGGGGTTCCGGATGGGGGTTTGTCGGGGACGGCCAGCTCGTCCCACGCATACCCCGATCGGACTACGACTGTGGTTGCCCGAGATACTGCCCGCATTGAGGCTGATCCTTCACCTGTGGTAGAGTGGGAGGTCGTCTCAAGGTGTGGCAGGGGGCGAAAGACATTCCGGAGGGCTGAACGGAAGGCCTCTCCAGTTTGTCTGACGAACCGGTTTCAGGCTCTGTCTCAGGCTGATACTGATCTTCGGCCTGACATGGCTGCTTGTCCTGTTCCAGAGGTTGCCCCTCAGTCTGCAAGATCCGGGCTGTCGCAGTGGGTGGGCTTACTGGTAGTTGGGAGCTCCAACGACAGGCGCGTAATGGGGCCCCTTAGGGATATGACAGCAAGAGAGGGGAAGAAAACCAATGTGCACTCCGTGTGCGTACCGGGGGGAGTAATTCCAGATGTGGAAAGGGTCCTTCCGGATGCCATGAAGGGTACAGGGTGCACCCATCTGCAGGTGGTTGCTCATGTCGGCACCAATGATGTGTGTCGCTATGGATCCGAGTAAATCCTCTCTGGCTTCCGGTGGCTATCTGATTTGGTGAAGACTGCCAGTCTCACTAGCGGGATGAAAGCAGAGCTCACCATCTGCAGCATCGTCGACAGGACTGACTGCGGACCTTTGGTACAGAGCCGAGTGGAGGGTCTGAATCAGAGGCTGAGACGGTTCTGCGACCGTGTGGGCTGCAGATTCCTCGACTTGCGCCATAGGGTGGTGGGGTTTCGGGTTCCGCTGAATAGGTCAGGAGTCCACTATACACAAGAAGCGGCTATACGTGTAGCAGGGGTTGTGTGGCGTGGGCCGGGCGGTTTTTTAGTTTAGATGGCCTTGGGCAAGTACAGAAAGGGCAACAGCCTCAACGGGTGCAGGGCAAAGTCAGGACATGCGGGGAACAAGCAGCAATCGATATTGTAATTGTAAACTGTCGAAGCTGCGTTGGTAAAGTACCGGAACTTCAAGCGCTGATAGAAAGCACCGAAGCCGAAATCGTTATAGGTACAGAAAGCTGGTTGAAGACAGAGATAAATTCTGCCAAAATTTTTACAAAGGTACAGACGGTGTTTAGAAAGGATAGATTGCATGCAACCGGTGGTGGAGTGTTCGTCGCTGTTAGTAGTAGTTTATCCTGTAGTGAAATAGAAGTGGATAGTTCCTGTGAATTATTATGGGTGGAGGTTACACTCAACAACCGAGTTAGGTTAATAATTGGCTCCTTTTACCGACCTCCCGACTCAGCAGCATTAGTGGCAGAACAACTGAGAGAAAATTTGGAATACATTTCACATAAATTTTCTCAGTATGTTATAGTCTTAGGTGGAGATCTCAATTTACCAGATATAGACTGGGACACTCAGATGTTTAGGACGGGTGGTAGGGACAGAGCATCGAGTGACATTATACTGAGTGCACTATCCGAAAATTACCTCGAGCAATTAAACAGAGAACCGACTCGTGGAGATAACATCTTGGACCTACTGATAACAAACAGACCCGACCTTTTCGACTCTGTATGTACAGAACAGGGAATCAGTGATCATAAGGCCGTTGCAGCATCCCTGAATATGGAAGTTAGTAGGAATATAAAAGAAGGGAGGAAGGTTTATCTGTTTAGCAAGAGTAATAGAAGGCAGATTTCAGACTACCTAACAGATCGAAACGAAAATTTCTGTTCCGACACTGACAATGTTGAGTGTTTATGGAAAAAGTTCAAGGCAATCGTAAAATGCGTTTTAGATAGGTACATGCCGAGTAAAACTGTGAGGGACGGGAAAAACCCACCGTGGTACAACAACAAAGTTATGAAACTACTGCGAAAGCAAAGAGAGCTTCACTCTAAGTTTAAACGCAGCCAAAACCTCTCAGACAAACAGAAGCTAAAGGATGTCAAAGTTAGCGTAAGGAGGGCTATGCGTGAAGCGTTCAGTGAATTCGAAAGTAAAATTCTATGTACCGACTTGACAGACAATCCTAGGAAGTTGTGGTCTTACGTTAAATCAGTAAGTGGCTCGAAGCAGCATATCCTGACACTCCGGGATGATGATGGTATTGAAACAGAGGATGACACGCGTAAAGCTGAAATACTAAACACCTTTTTCCAAAGCTGTTTCACAGAGGAAGACGGCACTGCACTTCCTTCTCTAAATCTTCGCACAAACGAAAAAATGGCTGACATCGAAATAAGTGTCCAAGGAATAGAAAAGCAACTGGAATCACTCAACAGAGGGAAGTCCACTGGACCTGACGGGATACCAATTTGATTCTACACAGAGTACGCGAAAGACCTTGCCTCCCTTCTAACAGCCGTGTACCGCAAGTCTCTAGAGGAACGGAAGGTTCCAAATGATTGGAAAAGAGCACAGGCAGTCCCAGTCTTCAAGAAGGATCGTCGAGCAGATGCGCAAAACTATAGACCTATATCTCTGACGTCGATCTGTTGTAGAATATTAGAACATGTTTTTTGCTCGAGTATCATGTCGTTTTTGGAAACCGAGAAACTACTATGTAGGAATCAACATGGATTCCGGAAACAGCGATCGTGTGAGACCCAACTCGCTTTATTTGTTCATGAGACCCAGAAAATATTAGATACAGGCTCCCAGGTAGATGCTATTTTTCTTGACTTCCGGAAGGCGTTCGATACAGTTCCGCACTGTCGCCTGATAAACAAAGTAAGGGCCTACGGAATATCAGACCAGCTGTGTGGCTGGATCGAAGAGTTTTTAGCAAACAGAACACAGCATGTTGTTATCAATGGAGAGACGTCTACAGACGTTAAAGTAACCTCTGGCGTGCCACAGGGGAGTGTTATGGGACCATTGCTTTTCACAGTATATATAAATGACCTAGTAGATAGTGTCGGAAGTCTCATGCGGCTTTTCGAGGATGATGCTGTAGTATGCAGAGAAGTTGCAGCATTAGAAAATTGTAGCGAAATGCAGGAAGATCTGCAGCGGATAGGCTATTGGTGCAGGGAGTGGCAACTGACCCTTAACATAGACAAATGTAATGGATTGCGAATACATAGAAAGAAGGATCCTTTATTGTATGATTATATGATAGCGGGACAAACACTGGTAGCAGTTACTTCTGTAAAATATCTGGGAGTATGCGTGCGGAACGATTTGAAGTGGAATGATCATATAAAATTAATTGTTGGTAAGGCGGGTACCAGGTTGAGATTCATTGGGAGAGTCCTTAGAAAATGTAGTCGATCAACAAAGGAGGTGGCTTACAAAACACTCGTTCGACCTATACTTGAGTATTGCTCATCAGTGTGGGATCCGTACCAGATCGGGTTGACGGAGGAGATAGAGAAGATCCAAAGAAGAGCGGTCACAGGGTTATTTGGTAACCGTGATAGCGTTACGGAGATGTTTAACAAACTCAAGTGGCAGACTCTGCAATAGAGGCGCTCTGCATCGCGGTGTAGCTTGCTCGCCAGGTTTCGAAAGGGTGCGTTTCTGGATGAGGTATCGAATATATTGCTTCCCCCTACTTATACCTCCCGAGGAGATCACGAATGTAAAATTAGAGAGATTAGAGCGCGCACGGAGGCTTTCAGACAGTCGTTCTTCCCGCGAACCATACGCGACTGGAACAGGAAAGGGAGGTAATGACAGTGGCACGTTAAGTGCCCTCCGCCACACACCGTTGGGTGGCTTGGGGAGAATAAATGTAGATGTAGATGTAGAAAAGGTCAACAAGGACTTTCCAAAGTCTTTTTGGCCTAGGTGTAGAACATTCTTCCATTTCGAAGACTGCTGCTTAGTCTCAGAGTAGCAGTGATGAAATCAAATTGGTAGTCACAAACGACAACCTTTGGAATAAAATTTCCAACCTCTTGAATCAGTCCTTTAAGTTTCCTGCGGACTTTTACTCGATGTTGCTTCTGATATGTGGAAATAATCCTTACAAAATCTCCGTCACAATTCTTTGTTTCATGTTCAACTCAGAATACTTTCAAATGTACCATAACCTATTTTTAAGGTGTTTAAGGTCTCATAGACGTACTGTACACGATGTTGCAGAGTGGGATTGAGTATGTTATAAACATTTTATGATGTGATGTTAGTTAACGGCCTATCGGATAGGTTGTCATCAACAATCGATATTCGACCTTATTTGAACTCCTTAAAGCAGTCGTAAGTCTACGTCTTACCTAAAGCGGTGTCTCCATTAGCTTGCTTCAATATTGGTGGTTTTTCTAAGGTGATTTTCCCAAGTTTAAAACAAAACTTTTTTACAGACACGCCACGTTTTCAGATCCGCTGTCGCAAAACCGCAAACTCACGGAAACATGACAGAGGAAATATGCTCACAAAATACTAGTCACGGAAAATATATTAGTTGTCAGCTTGAGTATCAGGTCTGCTTAACGCCAGATCAGTGACCATAATGCACTTCTTTACTTTGCACATTTATTTAAAACAAACAAGCCGAAGATTATGGGAGATGAGTGTTGAATGTTAATTAGCAGCACTGCGTAATGAAGGAAGAGCTGTAGTATTTCAGTGACAGGAAAACAGTCAAAAATCATGCAGAAGCTGATTCATGAATCAGAACATGGAGTACAAGGCAGCACACTGGATGAGAAACAAACAGAGCAGGGATTGTTCATGGATGTTTCTTACTATACATTGTTATTGCTAAATTTCACGGTATAGATTTTCTCAGATGTAGATGTTGTCTTGTAGGTTAAGAGAAGACGATGCTCCTTTACACGTTACTTGAGTTACTTTTACTTTGTACAATATATTAACAGCGCACCGCATCAAAACTTAGTTACCCCCGGTACTATTGCGCTATTATCGTGTAACTCCACCCTAGATAATGGTCTCAATTCGTTGAGTCCACTAGCTTCTTCAGTTAAGTCATGTCCAACCGAAACCAGTAAGTGAGAATTTTATGCTGTAGAGCAATAAGTCTGCTTTCATCTTGAATCCCAGACATTTTCTGTGGTATTTAGATCAAGTGAATTAGCGGACCAGTCGAGACGTGATAGGGTACATGTGTGTTCATCAAACCTGACTGTATGCAAGCAGATGAATGAATTCCTGGCCAGGGTCGAGGTGTAAATGGCCTCTGTGAATTCTGGATTTGCTATGTGATAAAATGGAGAAGTCGGAGGTCTGCTCAGACGTTCCATAATTCATTACTTATTCAGGCTCGCCACCCAACTCTGTTGGGAAAATTTAATTATAACAGAGGAATTAATTCATTCACATCAACTGCAAAGATCCTATTGTTTTCATCAAATTATGAGCTGAAATCAAATTAAACATGTAACAATAGGTAAGGCCTTGACGTAAACTCCCAGTGAAAGACATGAAAATATGAGGCCTGCAAGAAGTTCTGTACTTCCGAAATGCCACCACGATTATTCTGAAGAGGAGAGGGGGACGACTCCGTTGGCAAAGAGTTATTACACTCTATGTGACACTATTTTCATAAAAAATAATTGAAACACGGCATAAGAAATACAACAAAAGTGTGCCGTTGCCAGTATTTAATCAGTGACATCGTTTCAACAAACGACATGCTAGATACTAAGGGATATCGACAGGAGAAATCATATAAAATTAAAGGAACGACAATATAAATGCAGACACGCACACCAGGTAACACTAAAAGAACACAGATCAAATGAAGTTAGTCGTTCAACACGTAGGCCCTAACTAATGACAAAGAGGCACGTGTCTCCCAATGTAGTAACCTTCCAGTAAGCAAAATAGCTCAGAGTGTCCTCACACAAAGGAAATCTGTGCGAAAAGGAACGAAGTGCATTAAATACGCAATAAAGTGGGACACTCGCAAACTATCCAAATATTTACGAACCAATTAATTAAATAGGTGTGCGTCACGATTAGTAAATAGTGAACGGCAGTGGAAATGAGCAATCGATGAATACGAAGAGCTTGGGGCCGATCTGATTCATCTGAGCACGTGGTCCACACGAACAATGGAAGCATTCGAAATCAGAATTCATCACCATGAAAACAAACGAAAACACACACAATCATGCTGAATATTTAATATCATGCGGCATCACGACAGGAATTAAGGCCAGAGAGCTCTGAAGTAATTTTCTATCACGTGGTGTAAGACAGAAGGCAAAGACACGAATTTGCCAAGAAAATTGAAAAAAATTCAATTAGAACAAGAGAAAAAATTCATTAACGTAAGACTACAATCACATGAGCATTCACACTTGGGGGAAACGATTCTATTGAAACCTGCGAATTTCGTGATGGAATGAATTTCCATACCACAGTTCCTCGCAGAACAAAAAAACTTAATAAAATCTGTAAACAACACTATTGCCTATTCTGCATATATTATGAAACATAATTGTGAACCATATGCTGTAAAAGCAAATCAGTTAAATTACTTTAGACTGCCTGACGACTTACATAACGTTATTCTAAACTGAAGTCCCAAATGCCAGGCTACAGTCCACACTCACAAACCGCCCAGTGCCTAGTGCTCAAGTCCGTCCTCAGAACGACGAAAGCCGCGCGGGGTAGCTAAGCGGTCTGAGGCGTCTTGTCACGGTCCGCGCGGTTCCCTCCGTCGGAGGTTCGAGTCCTTCCTCGGGCATGGGTGTGTGTGTTGTCCATAGCTTAAGTTAGTTGAAGCTAGATTAATTAGTGTACAAGCATAGGGACCGATGATCGAAGCAGTTTGGTCCCATAAGATATTACCACAAATTTGCATATTTATTTAGAGCGACCAAACTCTCGAGGTAGCAGGAATTGACCATAGGGTCCCTTACGCCACCAACCTAATTGTGGTCGGATTACTACTTAGAGGGCACAAACTTCTTTGCCTTGCCTGATCACATTATGCTGGCCACATTGTGACTATGGCAGTGAGCGTGGTGCTGCCCTACTACCAACGAAATAAAAAAGTAAACAAAAATTCACTCACTCTTTCACACGGAGGATAATGGAAAAAAGGAAATGTACAAGCACAAAATATATCACATGTGACATGAATTGTGGAGGAACATAAATATGCATATGTAAATCCTTTTAGAGAGATGCATCGTTCATTAAATTTAGCATGAAATAAACTTGTCCCACTGCTCACTTTTATCGCCGCTTGCTCCAAAAAACGCACCGAGAATTCGAGGTGCGAATATTTAATGGAAATATTATCTAACAGAAGAGGGGCTACGTGAAACACTTCTGAGACAAACGATTCAAGACTTGAGAACTATGCTATTGTCATCTTGAAAGATTAGAATGTCGACAGAATCTTCATCGTTAACACGTAGAAGAATGAACAGCACTTGGTTGCTGAGAATATTGTAATAAATATGTTTAGGGTAACCTGGAAGTATGGAATTCAGTCACGGTTTATAAACACGACAGAATCAGGTAACAGCTCTACACCCAATACAGGGACCAGAAGCGACGAATCTGCTCTTAAGAGCGTGACAAATACTCTGTCAGGTGAGATTATGACTTGCCGGGAACAGGGATAACGAAAAGTGAGCAGTGGGAAAAAAAGTCACCGTTAGCATACTCATATATCACAGGATAAGTACCGTAACTGGCACAAGAGTTAAGGGCGTGTCATTGTTTTTACCACTGCCCTCTGCGCTATTGAGAAATAAAATCGGTGACGACAGCGGAGAAATACCACCATGCGACTCTTTTTTTTGCGACGCTTCGTCGTTGTCGAACCGGTACAGGCGTTGGCTCCACTGGAGGAGCGCGTCCACGGGAAAGACGAATGCTGCGAGTGGACAGACGCGCCCCGCTGACAAATGAAGGGATTACGCGAGTCGGGCGGGCGATTACCGGCGACATATTGGTGCGCGCCTCTGGCAGTTGGCAGACCTGCGACAGGGGGGGATTAGGCTCTTTGTGTGTGGGCTGCGGAGGCGACAGCGCTGACACAGCGCGGACAATTGCCACGCGGGGCGGGCAGGCGTGCCAACATCACAGGCGCCGGCCCTTCGATTTCGTCGCGCCATCGCCGGCTGGAGCCCTTTGTCCATTAGACGCAACACGCTACAAACGGTGTTTCAGGCAGTTAATGTGTATATGAATGTAACTGACATGCACGAAAGTAATCGTGCAATTGCATCTCACTAAAGTCTTGATTGCTCATTGTGACCCATCAGACACTTCGTGTGGAAACGTTCCAAAAGCTATATAATGGCAATTTCCGCTTTGTACGTATCGAAAGCGGCTTATCTGTAGCTGTAAACGACTGTGACATTAAATGCTAATATCTCTGAGCAGTGAACTGTATAGGAAGTAATACATGTGAGAGACAATATGACGCCAGGTTCACCTCTGACAGCCATAGTGGATTTACCGTTGAATAACCTTAGTGAAAAGCGGTATGGTATTAACTACGATTTGGGATCTATTTTAATGAATTTTTTGCTAGTCGCCATCGTTAGCAGTTCCATTTGTTAGAGGGAAGATCCATTTTACACTGCCTAATTGTGTTCGCCAGAGGAG
Source organism: Schistocerca serialis cubense (assembly GCF_023864345.2). NCBI lineage: Eukaryota > Metazoa > Arthropoda > Insecta > Orthoptera > Acrididae > Schistocerca > Schistocerca serialis. The sequence goes on from NC_064645.1 coordinate 421,729,395, forward strand.
GCAGACAGCTCTGGTTTTCAGCATATTTCACCTGAACGGAGATGAATACCAAAAATACCAAAGAAGAAAAAGTTAATGCATTCTGCTCCTCACTCATTGCAGGGTATGGAACCTGTAGCTCATGAAGCTCATAGCAGAAATTCTAACCGTAGGAACGAAACAGAAGGTACACGTAAATGTTGTTACTTGTTTTGTTCATGACATAAACCAGAATCTTAGCTTTCTACAGGGATCTAGTGCTAAGGTAAAAATAGTGATTTCGTTAAAATCTCTTAGATCCAATAATGAGATTTCTTTAAAAAAATACACTACGAATTTCTTTCCACATAATTGTCCTCTTAGAACGTTTACTCTAATGACCTCGTCTTTAACTTGACGTTAAACAACAATTTCCAATACGTTTTGGCAAGACAGTTGATACGATTCGAGGACTGGTTAGTTACACCTCTTTTTATTGGGGGGTCGTACTTCTCTGCGTTTTTTAGACCTGGATTATACATGTTGTTCATTATAATTGAAGGAACTGAAATATTTAAAAAACTACACATCGGGCCAAAAAAACGTTATAATTCCTATTTATTTGTCTCGGAGTGGGACATCCAATGATTCCACACTCTATCCCCCACCCTATCCCGTGTGTGGGTGACGGGAGCAACTTTGAAATCTTCAGCGGCAATCCCCGACTCTTATTGCGGATTGCGATTCTATGGAAATATCTATATACGTTTTGTCTGAAGAATTGTCTTCGTTTCACCAAAGATGGCGCTGTAGTCGGAGAAATAGCATTGGATACACAATCGCAATTCACGACATGCTGCTCAAAGGCCCTTGAATATGCAATGGCACATGGGGTCCATCCTCCGCCCTGCCAGGGCCATTACTTCACAACCTATAAATGGAAACCCCATTCGCTTCGCTGTATTCTTCTGACGTATCGAACAGGGGACTACTCGACGCGCAACTGTGGCGGTGGCTCGAGGCGAAAGCTACTACACTTTTCATTAGAGTGAATGTTCAACCGTAGAGCCCCCAACTTCACTACACTTAGTGATCCGCTTTTCAAGTGACTGTACACAGGACAGAAGCATATCTGCGGGAATGTCGGCACAGGCGTTTCGATGCGGTCGACCATGTCTTCACGGGCTGTTGGCACTTGCTGGTACACCTTATCTTTTAGATATCCCCATAGAAACAATTCCGCTATCTTCTAATCCGGGACCTACTGGGCCAATTAATGGGACCACCTCTGTCGATCCACCGACAATGTAAACAAAGTCTAGTAGCGTAATGCGCTGGACAACCGTCATGCAGAAACCATATACGTTGTAGAACATCCAGGTCAACATACTGCAGTGGTACAGGTAGTTTCTGTTCCAAAAAACGTTCGATATTTGCGTTCATTAAAGGTGCCGGTGATAAAATACGGACCAATGAGTTTCTTCCGTAGGAGGCTTCATCATACGTTAACCATGCTATGATTTGTGAATTTAGATTCATCGTAAAATAGTACCTCGGCAAAGAACCTGGGGGTAGTTTGCATTTGTTGATTTGTCCATTCACAAAACACTACCCGGTTATGGTAATCAGCGTCATGAAGCTCTTCATGCAGTGACACGTCGTACGGATGATACTTACGAAGATGCAGTATTGTGACAATACTACCTGTGGACATGCCGGAATGATGTGTAGCCGGCCCCTGTGGCCGAGCGGTTCTAGGCGCTTCAGTCCGGAACCGCGCAGCTGCTACGGTAGCAGGTTCGAATCCTGCCTCGGGCATGGATGGGTGTGCTGTCCTAAGGTTAATTAGGTTTAAGTAGTTCTAAGTCTTGGGGACTGATGACCTCAGATGTAAAGCCCCATAGTGGCTCTGAGCACTATGGGACGTAACATCTGAGGTCGTCAGTCCCCTAGAACTTAGAACCACTTAAACCTAACTAACCTGAGGACATTACACACATCCATGCCCGAAGCAGGATTCGAACCTGCGGCCGTAGCGGTCGCGCGGTTCCAGGCTGTACCACCAGAGCCGCTCGCCCACTCCGGCCAAAGCCCCATAGTGCTTAGATCCATTTGAACAAATGCGGTGTAACTGCCGGGTGCTTATCCGCGGGTTATGGTGCACTGCCGCTAGTACAGCTATTTCATTAGCTTCTCGTGTAACGCATGTGCTTCGCTTCCTTTCCCCGATTCCTGCGCTGCCATCAGACATAGAGGCGTTCAAAACTTCGCAAAAGAATGAACGAGAATGAGCATTCTCTGGAGAACGCTCGGCATTCAAGGCAACAGTAGCTTCAGTATTTCTCTTACATTCTCCGTAAATCGGGATCATTTCAGCTTTTTCCGTCTGTGGACGCAAAATTCGTCGTCCACTTTCACCACCTTTCTCGAAATGATAGGTAGGTGTGCAGGCAATAAACAATGCGCAAGTATTGTAATGTTTACAGCTGTTATCTGTTCTACTTCCGCACGGTATGTGAGCTCTGGTCACAGAGTACTGCCTGTTATGATACGTTGTAGTTTTTCACATTACCACTGTGCGCGTCCAGTACCGTCACGTCGATATGTCGGAGAAATACAACGTTGCGAATGGGCTTTCCAGTTGGAAGTTACGAAATACTGGCCTGTCATACCCTCGCAGCAAAGAGGTGGGGTCTCACTTGGTTATTCAAGGGCCATTGAGCTGCATGTCTGTGACAAAATAAAGAAAATGTTTCAGAGAAAGCGTACGTAGATTTTGGCGCAGAATCGTAATCTGCGATAGAAAACGGGCCTTCCCATTGAAGATTACAAACTTGCCACCCTACTTTAGCAGGGTGACACATTCAATATCTGTTTAAATGGGTGAAGAAGTAATTATTACGACAGTTCTACGGAGAATATATAGGAGAAATGACTTTACGCTGTACTGGAAGTGAAGCCAAATTTCAAAAGCAGCATTTTTCCTCCATGTTTTATATCAGACATAAAATTAAAAGAAAATTGTGCAAAAATTCTCTCAGATTTCCAGTCTCTTCAAGTGATTTATAATCCACGAGCTTGCCGAGTGGGCCTCGGCCATGGTAAAGTTATGACTGTTGCTCACTCCAGTACCAGACACTACGTAATCTAAAATATCCGGACACCTGGCTGAAAAGTTCGGAGCGCTCTCCACCGATAATGAAGGAATTCAGTATGGTGCTGGCCCAACATTAGCCTTGGTGACAGCTTGCACTCTCGCAGGCATATGTTCAGTCCGGTGCTGGAAGCTTTCTTGACGAATGGCAGCCCATTCTTTACGGAGTGCTGCACTGCGGAGAGCTATCGACGTCGGTCGGTGAGGCCTGCACGAAGTCGGCTTTCCAAAACATCCCAAAGATGTTCTATAGGATTCATGTCAGGACTCTCTGCAGGCCAGTTCATTACAGGGATGTTATTGTCGTGTAACCACTTCGCCGCAGGCCGTGCGATATGAACAGGTGCTAGACCGTGTTCACAGATACGGTCACCATTCCCGAATTGCTCTTCAACAGTGGGAAGCAAGAAGGTGCTTCAAATAGCAATGTAGGCCTGTGCTGTGATAACGCCACGCAGAAAAATAAGGGATGCAAGCCTCCTCCGTGAAAAACACGACCACACCATAATACCACCGTCTCCGAATTTTACTGTTTGCACTGCAAACGCTGGCAGAAGACGTTCGCCGGGCATTCGCCATACCCACACCCTGCCATCGGACCTCCATATTTTGTACCGTGATTGGTCACTCCACACAACGTTTCTCCACTGTTCATTCGTCCAATATTTACGCTTTTACACCTAGCGAGGCGTCGTTTGGCCTTTACGGGCGTGATTTGTAGCATATGAGCAGCCGCTCGACCATGAAATCCAAGTTTTTTTTTTACAGTCTAACTACCATAGTACATGCAGTGGATCATGATGCAGTTTGGAATTCCTGTGGCATGGTCTGCATAGATGTCTGCCTATTACACATTACGACCCTTTTCAACTGTCGGCGGTCTCTGTCAGTCAACAGACGAGGTCGGCCTGTACACTTTTGTGCTGTACGACTCCCTTCACGTTTCCGTTTCACTATCACATCACAAACAGTGGACCTAGGGATGCTTAGGAGTGTGGTAATTTCGCGTACAGACGTTTGACACAAATCAGACCCAATCACCTGACCACGTTCGAAGTCCGTGAGTTCCGCAGAGCGCCCCACTGTGCTCTCTCACGATATCTAATGAGTACTGAGGTCACTTATATGGAGTACCGGGCAGTAGGTGGCAGCAAAATCCAACTAATATGAAAAACGTATGTTTTTCGGGGTGTCCGGATACTTTTAATCACTTAGTGTATATGGTATTATTTTTGTTGCGGGCTTGCCGCGCCCGCTTCAACCTTAAGATGGCCGGATTGTAAGCTATGCAGGCCGCCGACTTTACTGAGGATGTTGCCCATTACCTCCTGTTACAGCCAACCTGTTCATGAAGTACTCTGAGACGTCGATCTGGACAAAGCTTCTGCAAAGCCTAGTTGGTTTTATCGCTACGTCGACGACATACTCTTTGTCAGGTCTCATGGACGTGATAACCTGGGAGAAAACTTGAACAACATCAGCAATATCCGTGAGAACAACAAGTTCAAAAAAAATGTTCAAATGTGAGTGAAATCTTATGGGACTTAACTGCTAAGGTTATCAGTTGCTTAGCTTACACACTACTTAATCTAAATTATCCTAAGAAGGCAGAGGTGGATGGTGCTTTGCCGTTTCTTGACGTCTTCCTAAGTCGTAGGATGTCTCAGCTCACAGTGTTTACCGGAAACCCACCCACACGAACCAATATCTGCGTGCTACCAGCTACTACCGCCCTTCGCAGAAACGCGCTGTTCTGAGGACATTGGTACACCTAGCGGACGCCGTTTCAGACGCTGAGCCACTTACCATAAGTATTCAATGAAAACGGCTACAACAACCGCCATTTTTCGCAAGAAAAGTTGCCGCAGAAACGTAAGCAGAAGGCCTCCGAGGAATACGCGAAGAAGCTTGCGTCTTTGCCGTTCCGTATCCCGATAACAGGAAAGATTAGTCGGCTCCTATAGAGGCATGAAATAGTTTCAGCCTTCAGAGCTACAGCAAAAATTCGATGCCTCTGAAAGAAGATGTAAACCTCATAACGCCAGGAGTATATAAAATACCGTGTGGGTGTAAATAGTTTTAGATTGGACAGACTGGGCGTACTGTTGAAAAGCGCCTAGTAGAACACGAGAGATCTTTTCGGCCACGGTTTCACGAGAAATCAGCTCTAGCAGAATATGCTCTACAAACGGACTCTGTATTGCATTCGTCGAGAGATCGATTATTACATAGCCGAATCATTTCTGGAATAGCGTCATAAAAGAATCGATCGACATAAACATTTCTGACAACATCCGCAATAGACGGTGGCCTGCAGCTAAACGTGACTTGGGACCCGGCCATCGGAAGATTGAAGCAGGCACGGCAAGCCTGCAGCGAAAATATTACAGTACAGGGTGGTCCATTGATAGTGACCGGGCCAAATATCTCACGAAATAAGTATCAAAAGAAAAAACTACAAAGAACGAAACTCGTCTAGCTTGAAAGGGGAAACCAGATGGCGCTATGGTTGGCCCGCTAGATGGCGATGCCATAGGTCAAACGGATATCAACTGCGTTTTTTAAATAGGAACCCCCATTTTTTATTACATATTCGTGTAGTACGTAAAGAAATATGAATCTTTTAGTAGGACCACTTTTTTCGCTTTGTGATAGATGGCGCTGTAATAGTCACAAAAGTATAAGTACGTGGTATCGCGTAACATTCCGCCAGTGCGGACGGTATTTGCTTCGTGACACATTACCCGTGTTAAAATAAACCGTTTACCATTTGCGGAAAAGGTCTATATCGTATTGATGTATGGCTATTGTGATCAAAATACCCAACGGGCGTGTGCTATCTACATCTACATCTACATGATAACTCTGAAATTCACATTTAAGTGTTTGGCAGAGGGTTCATCGAACCACAATCACACTATCTCCCTACCATTCCACTCCCGAACAGAGCGCGGGGAAAACGAACACCTAAACCTTTCTGTTCGAGCTCTGATTTCTCTTATTTTATTTTGATGATCATTCCTACCTATGTAGGTTGGGCTCAACAAAATATTTTCGCATTCGGAAGAGAAAGTTGGTGACTGAAATTTCGTAAATAGATCTCGCCGCGACGAAAAACGTCTTTACTTTAATGACCTCCATCCCAACTCGCGTATCGTATCTGCCACACTCTCTCCCCCATTACGCGATAATAGATAACGAGCTGCCCTTTTTTGAACCCTTTCGATGTCCTCCGTCAATCCCACCTGGTAAGGATCCCACACCGCGCAGCAATATTCTAACACAGGACGACCGAGTGTAGTGTAAGCTGTCTCTTTAGTGGACTTGTTGCATCTTCTAAGTGTTCTGCCAATGAAACGCAACCTTTGGCTCGCCTTCCCCACAATATTATCTACGTGGTCTTTCCAAGTGAAGTTGTTCGTGATTTTTACACCCTGGTACTTAGTTGAATTGACAGCCTTGAGAATTGCACTATTTATCGAGTAATCGAATTCCAACGGATTTATTTTGGAACTCATGTGGATCACCTCACACTTATCGTTATTTAGCGTCAACTACCACCTGCCACAACATACAGCAATCTTTTCTAAATCGCTTTGCAACTGGTACTGGTCTTCGGATGACCTTACTAGACGGTAAATTACAGCATCATCTGCGAACAACCTAAGAGCTATGTGTGCTGCTCGGTATCCTGGACGAAATCATCCAAGTCTCCGGGCCGTTCGCCGGATAGTTACGTTATTTAAGGAAACAGGAAGTGTTCAGCCACATGTGAAACGTCAGCCACGACCTGCAACAAATGATGATGCCCAAGTAGGTGTTTAGCTGCTGTCGCGGCTAATCTGCACATCAGTAGTAGACAAATTGCTCGAGAATCGGGATTCTCAAAAACGTCGGTGTTGAGAATGCTACATCAACATCGATTGCACCCGTACCATATTTCTATGCACCAGGAATTGCATGGCGACGACTTTGAACGTCGTGTACAATTCTGCCACTGGGCACAAGAGATATTACGGGACGATGACAGATTTTTTGCACGCGTTCTATTTAGCGACGAAGCGTCATTCACCAACATCGGTAACGTAAACCGGCATAATATGCACTATTGGCCAACGGAAAATCCACGATGGCTGCGACAAGTGGAACATCAGCGACCTTGGCGGGTTAATGTACGGTGCGGCATTATGGGAAGAAGGATAACTGGCCCCCATTTTATCGATGACATTCTAAATGGTGGAATGTATGCTGATTTCCTACGTAATGTTCTATCGATGTTACTACAATATGTTTCACTGTATGACAGAATGGCGATGTACTTCCAACATGATGGATGTCCGGCACATAGCTCGCGTGCGGTTGAAGCGGTATTGAATAGCATATTTCATGAGATGTAGATTGGTCGTCGAAGCACTATACCATGGGCCGCACGTTCACCGGATCTGACGTCCCATGATTCCTTCCTGACAACATGCGTCAGCGCATTGTCAATGCATGTGCTAACATTACGGAAGGCGAACTACTCGCTGTTTAGAGGAATGTCGTTACACGTATTGCCAAATGCGCTGAGGTTGACGGACATCATTTTGAGCATTTATGGCAATAGTGTGGTATTTACAGGTAATCACTCTGTAATAGCATGCGTTCTCAGAAATGATAATTTTACAAAGTACATGTATCACATTGAAACAACCGAAATAAAGTGTTCAAACGTACCTACGTTCTGTATTTTAATTTTAAAAACCTACCTGTTACCAACTGTTCGTCTAAAATTGTGAGCCATACGTTTGTTACTACTACACCGCCATCTATCACAAAGCGAAAAAAGTGGTCGAACTATAACATTCATATTTCTTTACGTACTATAGGAATAAGTAATAAAAAGCGGGGTTTCCCACTTTAAAAAAACGCAGTTGATATCCGTTTGACCTATGGCAGCGCCATCTAGCGGGCCAACCATATCGCCATCTGGTTTTCCCCTTCAAGCTAGACAAGTTTCGCTCTTTGCAGTTTTTTCGTTTGACTCTTATTTCGTGAGATATTTGGCTCGGTCACTATCAATGGTCCACCCTGTATACGGCGCTGGGGCGAACAACAGTGACGTCACTGGAGGCAGCGCAGCTGTATAAGAAGGGCAGCAGGAACCATTCGACAGTCACCACTTGACAGCGGACGAGGAGTTCTGAGACGAAAGCTCGCGAGTTTCAAACCACGTGACGCGGCTGGAAGCCCGAGAGAATTTTCTCAATGAATATGGCCGCCAAACTATTCACTCGTATCAAAATGTGAAGCTAATTACAAGTACCCCTAACTGTGAAGATACATGAGTTGCGTACTGTCCATACAACATCGTCTTCACAAAGGAATTAGTCAGCCAATGTCATCTTCCTTTCCCGGCTGGAAGTCGGTTGCCTCCGCTGCTCGGCGCCCCGACAGGATAAACGCAAGGCACGCCCTCCAGCCATTACTCCGGGCGACGGCTCCAATTTCCAGCATAACGCCCTCTGTTACGACTGGGTCGTCGCCTAAGCGGACTGTAAAACGGTTAATAGCGCCCCTGCCTGCACCCACTCATCAGGATGCTGCCCGGAGCGGTCGCTGTAAGGAGGCCGCCGATGGTGCCATCTAGCTGCCACTTTTGGAAGCACGGACAGGGGTTCACTGGAGACTTTTCATTCCTTCTGCTGGATAGGTTGTTTGAGGTTACTTTGTCGCTCACATTTAGATCTTTCTAGTGTACTATACCTCATTTTAATATTTGGTAGTAAAACTTTTTGCTATACTTATTTACAGCTACACTCAAGGAACGCATGGTGCCTATAATTGGCACTGCAGCAATAAAATAATTAAGTATATTATCCACATTACCCACCGCAGATATCAAATGCAGATGAATGTCAGTACTATCGTACAATACACTCAGCACATCCGGGGAAAATGTGGTGTATATGGTTCAAATGGCTCTGAGCACTATGGGACTTAACTTATGAGGTCATCAGTCCCTTAGAACTTAGAACTACTTAAACCTAACCAACCTAAGGACATCACACACATCCATTCCCGAGGCAGGATTCGAACCTGTGACAGTAGCGGTCGCGCGATTCCAGACTGTAGCGCCTAAAGCCGCTCGGCCACCCCGGCCGGCTGTGGTGTATATGTTCTGCACAAATGCTCCCTAGGTACAGGAACGAGAACTTGATATTTAGTGCCAGCGTGCATAAAACACACGCACCCGATTTTCCTGCGGTTGTTGCTCTTCTCTCCTAGCGCTACCTGCTTCGAAGTTTCCTGTAATAATCATTATCTAACAGGGTGCGTGGATACTCACACAAACAATGCCAGCATAGTCTGGTGGAATTCATCATATTCTGTTAAACATAGACACATAGGGTTGGGCTGCACTGTTCACAATTAACATTGTTCCACAATCGACGTGGTCGGTATTTGCATAACAACCTCGTACTCCGCTGAGACGTACTAAATGTATTGTTGAAGCAATATTATTCAAGTGCTTGCAACACAGAACACATACGAACATAACTGTACAAAAGATGCCTTATAAGTATACGAAAGCCACAGTTCCAGTCAGTATTGAACGGTATCTTCATCCATCTCACAACCATACGCGAGACCGAATCGTTACAGGGATGTTTCAAAAGGTCGTGTGCGATATCCGAAAGTACTTCCGCTCATGATATTCAAACAATCCATACAAGTTCCTTTCACTTGGAACATGTAATTTAAGTCAATCCAGTCCACATTTATCTTCCCGTAACCGTTCCAACGCGGCTCATTATTTAGCTCCCGACACGACACACGACAGTGAAAATCGTCACCTTTCAGATGAACATTCATACTGAGCCGTAAAAACTAATATGACTGTACAACTTGCCTGACAGACATTTTTAATTACATCACAATAACTTCAGATGTGTGTTGCAACTCCGGCACCAGCATTGGACGACGCCCAACATACCAAGGGCCGGGCGAAGTGGCGCAGTGGTTCGCACACTGAACTCATATTCGATAGGACGACAGTTCAAACCCATGTAAGGCCATCCTGATTTAGGTTTTCCGTAATTTTCCTAAACCGTTTCCGGCAAATGCCGGGATGATTCCCTTGAAATGGCAGGCCGACTTCCTTCCCTGTCCTTCAGTAATCCGATGGGACCGACGACCTCGCTGTTTGGTCCCCTCCTACGAATCAACCAACCGACAACCAGCATCCCGCGGTAACGAAGCAACAATTACTCATGCGCTCTGCACTTTCCAGGGAGGTGACTATCGATAGCAATACAACAGGACGCCTACCAGTTCATCGATCATTGTAGGAGGAAAAGTAATACTCAAAGGAGTGGAAAACAAAATTTAAGATCTGTTAGATCACTTTGGCCTTAGAAATGGTAAAGGTACCAGAGAGACATCTTTGATTTTAAACTTACAGGCAACTCTTAAAAATAATCAAGAAACTTTCATAGCACTTTGTCAGCTTAGAAAAAAGTGTTCTGCAGCGTAAAATGGTGCGAAATGTGTGTAATCCATATGAAAAGACTGGTAATGTACAATATACACAAGAAGCAGGAGGGAACAATAAGAGTGTAAGTTCGTGAGATCTAAGACAATGACGCGCATCCGACCTACTGTTCAACATGCCGATCAAAGAGACAAGAAGGAAATGAAAGAAATGAATGACATTACAACGAAACGGCATGATAACAAGATATACTCAGTGAAAGTGGGGATGAATTACGGGACTTGCTGATGGTTCAGATTATACTAAAGAGAGGCTAATGATGAGGAAATGAGGAGTACTACCAGTTAAATAAGCAATAAATCGCCTGTTGACTTCTGTCTCAGGTCCTTCGGTCAACGTTTGTTTCATAATTTTTCTGACGTTTCGCCGGCACGAGCGGCTGGAATCGTCAAAGTTTCACCCTCTATTCAGAATGAGATTTACACTCTGCAGCGGTATGCGCTGATATGAGACTTCCTGGCAGATTAAAATTGTGTACCGGACCAACACAGGAGAGCTTATGTGAAATCTGGAAGTAAGAGACGACGTACTAGCAGAAGTAAAGCTGTGAGGACGGATCGTGGGTCGTGCTAGGGTATCTCAGATGATAGAGCACTTGCCCGCGAAAGGCAGAGGTCCCGAGTTCGAGTCTAGGTCCGGCACACATTTTAAATCTACCAGGGAGCTTCAGCGTCTATTGCTTGTGGTGGACTGGAGTAGAGCTCGCGGCCACAGATTATACGTACCTTGCACACCATCATCTAAGGGCTTTCCCGTGGTCATTGCCACTACGGTTCTCCACTTGCTACCTGCAACAATCGTTCGTTGCAGCACGGGAATACAGAATCTGCTTACCTTGAGGCTTCCCTTTCCTTGTTGAAGTTATTGTCCTGTTCGAGTATTTTTATAATTGCCCTGGACAAGAGGCTGTGATAGCTCTTCTCTACAGCAAGAGCATCCGTGTCGGCATATTTTAGTCTACTATGTGCTCGGTCTCACACAGCGTGTGCTCCGCCACGGCCGATTTTTCCACCTATCGTAACCTGCAATTCTGCTTATGTTCGGCAATTCTGGTGTTGACTGATCGTCCAGTCACTCACACAGACTTTTCCACGTGTGTGTGGTATGCAGTACATTCCCGGCACTGCAACGAAAATTGTGTTTAACGTCCGTCGACATCGAGGTCATTAGAGACTCTCCTTTGGCTATGTGAGACACTCTTTGATCGTCTTTGTTGGTTTATTAATAGTATCTGCGCTTTGTTTGCACAGTATACGGCGTAATCTGTCGGACGCTCTGGGAATGTGTGGCAGAAAGGCCGTACATGATATTTCTTTGTGCGATGTGTCGCATAGCCGAGTGTTGGATTCTTTGACACCTCTTATGTAAATGATGGAGTACCCATTGCTTCTCAGAACACTTTCCAGGTGTTACATCTCGTGTCTGAGGTGCTGCGTCTCACATATTCGTCTTGCTCGCAAGTAGGCAATCTGTCAACAAGTGGCCAATGGAGCCTTAACAATTTTGCATATAAACAATAAACTTAATATGAACACTGAGACCATGTTGTAGACGAAGTTTAAGATTTCTGCTAACTTAGACGCAAAATAACGCGTGACTAATGAAAAAAGTAGGATGTAAGAAGCAGATTAGCACAGGTAAGCAAGATATTCCTCACTAAAACCGTCGTCAAACATTAAAAGTAGGCCTTGACTGAAGTAACAAATTTCTGTCATGAGACGCCCTATAAGAACAAATGCTAACATAACGACAAAGAAAGAAATAGAATGAAAGTAGACGGAAAAAAAATCGCGAACGCTGGCCTGTGCGGTAATCTAAGCTGATACGCTTCCTGGTGTTGGATAAAAAATTTTCACTGTCAGTATTTGGCCGGAAATAGGGGGAGGAGAGGTGGTGGCGTGAAGTCTGTGATCTCCAGTGTTTGCGCCAATGCCCTGGATTAAATTACAAACCTGTCCTCAATGTCTCGTGAAGTAAGGGCATACAACACTTGACGGTGATCCGTACGTCGCATGGGTACGTCAATTTCCTTGGCTCCTCTGGTGCTACTCGAGAATGGCAAGGTATGAGCTGGCACCGGGCTTCTTCCTTTCTTCCTCTCCCTTCTCTCATCATCATCATCATCATCATCATACGACATGGGTATAACACTACACCACATTAATACCTATACGACACAACTTTCACACATCAGCTGGGGGACAGTCCAATGTACGCGGAGGAAGAACGTCCTTTCCGTTAGGTGGATGAACTCACATCCCGCTAAAAATATCATACAATGTATTCACTTTTTAAAGTACTACGAGATGCATTCAAGTTCTAAGGCCTCTGATTTTTTTCTCCAGACTGGAAAGAGATAGAAACATGCGCATTCTTTTAAAATGAGGCCGCATTCATTGTCAATACGTCCCAGAGATGGCAGCACCGTACGGCAGATGGAATTTTACCGCCAGCGGCGAGAATGAGAACTGTTTTAAATACTTAAAATGGCGACGTTTTCCTTACTTGAACAGCGTGCAATCATTCGTTTTCTGAATTTGCGTGGTGTGAAACCAATTGAAATTCATCGACAGTTGAAGGAGACATGTGGTGATGGAGTTATGGTTGTGTCGAAAGTGCGTTCGTGGGTGCGACAGTTTAATGAAGGCAGAACATTGTGTGACAACAAACCGAAACAACCTTGGGCTCGCACAAGCCGGTCTGACGACATGATCGAGAAAGTGGAGAGAATTGTTTTGGGGGATCGCCGAATGACTGTTGAACAGATCGCCCCCAGAGTTGGCATTTCTGTGGGTTCTGTGCACACAATCCTCCATGACGACCTGAAAATGCGAAAAGTGTCATCCAGGTGGGTGCCACGAATGCTGATGGACGACCACATGGCTGCCCGTGTGGCATGTTGCCAAGCAATGTTGACACACAATGACAGCATGAATGGGACTTTCTTTTCGTCGGTTGTGACAATGGATGAGACGTGGATGCCATTTTTCAATCCAGAAACAAAGCGCCAGTCAGCTCAATGGAAGCACACAGATTCACCGACACCAAAAAAAAAAAATTTCGGGTAACCACCAGTGCTGAAAAAATGACGGTGTCCATGTTCTGGGACAGCGAGGGCGTAATCCTTACCCATTGCGTTCAAAAGGGCACTATGGTAACAGGTGCATCCTACGAAAATGTTTTGAAGAACAAATTCCTTCCTGTACTGCAACAAAAACGTCCGGGAAGGGCTGCGTGTGTGCTGTTTCACCAAGACAACGCACCCGCACATCGAGCTAACGTTACGCAACAGTTTCTTCGTGATAAGAACTTTGAAGTGATTCCTCATGCTCCCTACTCACCTGACCTGGCGCCTAGTGACTATTAGCTTTTCCAACAATGAAAGGCACTCTCCGTGGCCGCACATTCACCAGCCGTGCTGCTATTGCCTCAGCGATTTTCCAGTGGTCAAAACAGACTCCTAAAGAAGCCTTCGCCGCTGCCATGGAATCATGGCGTCAGCGTTGTGAAAAATGTGTACGTCTGCAGGGAGATTACGTCGAGAAGTAACGCCAGTTCCATCTCGGGTGAGTAGTTAATTAGAAAGAAAATCGGAGGCCTTAGAACTTGAATGCACCTCGTATTATGCCACAGAGAATTTATATCGCACTAAACATATTGCTCTTCGTGGTTTTTACGATTCCGTACTCAGTAGGTAAAAACCTAACCCTTATACACTGAGGAGCCACAGAAATTGGTACACCGGCCTAATATCGTGTAGGGCCCCCGCAAGCACGCGGAAGTGCCGCAAAACGACGTGGCTTCGACTCTACTAATGTCTGACGTAGTGCTGTAGGGAACTGACACCATGTACTGTGCACGGCTATCCATAAACCCGTAAGAATAAGAGGGAGTGGAGATCTCTTCTGAGCAGCACGTTGCAAGGCATCTCAGAGATGCGCAATAATGTTCATGTCTGGGAAATTTGGCGGACAGCGGAAATCTTTAAACACAGAAGAGTGTTCCTGCAGCCACTCTCTAGACGTGTGGGATGTCGCATTGTCCTGCTGGAAACGACCAAGTCCGTCGAAGTGCACAACAGACGTGATCAGACAGGATGTTTACGTACGTGTCACCTGTCACCTGTCAGAGTCATATCTACACGTATCAGGGGTCCCATATCACTCCAACTACACGCGCCCCACACCATTACAGAGCCTCCACCAGCTTCAACAGTCCCTTGCTGACATGCAGGGTCCACGAATTCATGAGGTTTTCTTCAAAACCGCACAAGTCCATCGGTCGATACAACTTGAAATGAGACTCGTACGATCAGGCAACATGTTCCTAGCCATCAACAGTCCCATTTCGGTGTTGAATGGCCCAGGCGAGACATAAAGCATTGTGTCGTGCAGTCAGCAGGGGAACACGAGTGGCCCTTCGGCTCCGAAAGCCCATCTCGACGATGTTTCGTTGAATGATTCGCACGCTGACACTTGTTGACGATCCAGCATTGAAATCTGCACCAGTTTGCGGAAGGGTTGCACTTTTGTCACGTTGAACGATTCTCTTCACTCGTCGTTGGTCCAATTCTTGCAGGATCTCTTTCCGGCCGCAGCGATGTCGTAGATTTGATGTTTTACCGGATTCCTGACATTCACGATACACACGGGGAATGGTCGAACGGGAAAATCCCCACTTCATTGCTACTTCGGCGAAGCTGTGTCCCATCACTCGAGCGCCGACTATAACGCCACGTTCAAACTCATTTAAATCTTGATAACCTGCCACTATTGCAGCAGCAACCAATCCAACAACTGCGCGGGACACTTGTTGTCTTATATAGGCGTTGACGACCGCAGCACCTATTCTGCCTGCTTACAAATCTCTATATTTTGAAGACGCATGCCTGTGTCAGTTTCTTTGGTGTTTCATTGTAGGATCACATCGTTCTCTTCCTCTGTGTCCGACTGTTAAAAACACCTTTCCTCAGGAATGGATAGACATATCAAGTTGAAATGTGTGTCACATATAAATGTCTACGTTCACTTGACGACGTAAAACATTGAAGCTTCTAAGTCAATGCGATAAAAAGATACGGCCATTTATGTCACGTACTTTGATACTCGCAAACTCACTTATCAAAACCTTTAAGGTACGTCCTGTCGACCAAGGATCGTGAAATTTGGCAAGCAGCAAGGTTTCACACTACATCCAAAAATAGTTAATTTGTTATTACAACACACAAAATGTTTTTGTTCATTTGTTATCTGTGTGTTTGTCCGTCCGTATGTTGAAACAGGTAAAGTCTCTAGTCCCTTGCTGGTGTAATAAATGTAAGTATCTAAGTCAATGCAATCAAACGATACGGCCATATATGTCACAAATTTTGATACACGCAAACTCACTCATCTATGCGGTATTTCCCGTGGACTTAGAGTTACGAAATGTTGTCTAGTTTAGGCTTCATAGCACAGGCAAAGAAAAAAATCCAAAAATTGTTAATTTGTGATAATATCACACGAAAAAGATGTTTGTCATTTGTTATCCGACTGTCTAGCTATCATTCTGTTAAGACCCCTTTTTCTCAGGAATGGGCAAGAGTATCGACATTGGTAACAGACAAAATATTCTTGATTTCTGGGATGGGTTAACTGTCTGTATATGTAGTTAAGTTTGTACGGAACCCTAGGTTACGAATTCTACTCACACTTATCCAGATTTTTTAGTTATGTGTTCTAACATTTTAATCTGAATATTTTGCTGCGGTTAGCTCTAATCCATGCACGTAACGTCTTTAAATTAACCATGAATGTTATTTTTTGTGAACGTGGCTGTTGACGATAGATGGTTATCGTCAGTAACGTAATTTAGATGTTTATGGTATCAAATATTATTAATGTAAGTTACACAAGTTAGTACTGTAAAAGTTATTCATTTTCTTCAGCGATTTGCTCCGTAATCTCCATTGCTATTACAAAATTATTAATTATTTTTACAACTAATTATGAGTTCGTTCATTTAATTTACGATCCTTGTGTTGTCTTTTGCAGTTCAACTTCGTAGGGAAGCTACTGGGTCCTAAGGGCAACTCGCTGAAAAGGCTGCAGGAGGACACGATGACGAAAATGGCCATCTTAGGACGCGGCTCAATGCGGGATAAACATAAGGTAAGGCATACTCTACCCAACATATTCTTGCGGATTGCTGTTCCGCGACTCAGTGAACTATGTCTGTCTAAATGTAGAGATTATTTCAGACTAACTTTGGGAAGTGTTATTTCTGTATATGTATTTTGAGTTATATCCCTTGAGTAGCACTAAAGTGCTTGTTCCATACGTACATTGTTAGCTATTGTGAATTATTTTACCACTTACCGACATTAGAAAAGTGTGTTGGAATATTATCAAAATCTTTCAGAGTAACATTTGTAATAATAGGCTATTTCGTAATTACTGGATAGTAGACCACACATACTATGAATTCAGATCTCGACTACCTGCAGTGACATCGCTGTGTAGGAAGATTTTAAATGTTTAAATCTTTCTTCGTTGTACAATTCGTCTGCCCCTAACTGAATGGATTATGTACTCACCAGGGTAAGACACTTAGGGCAGCCGTTCTAGTCCATTTAACGTAATCTGCTCGAAAAAGTATGTCTATTCTGTATTTCATGTATCAGATAATAAATGAAAGACACGCAAGTGATTCGCTCCAGAACTGATATTAGTCTTGACCACTGTATCTACTAATCTGATGCTAGTGTTGCCCACTGTAATTATAGGACGTAGGGTCCGCCAGTTATGCAAAACACGGTTTTTCCAAGTTCCCAAATGTGTTTCAGCACCACTGTGCCATCATCAGTGGATTTCCCTCTTTATTTAACCTGTAATTTGAACATCTTTAATAAATGATTACAACATTATGTGGATATTTAGTTCAAACAATAATTTGTTTCTTTTTATTAATACCTTTACACTTGGTGTGTTTTATTTTTCAGGACCACTTGTGTATTATTTATTACAGGTAGCTTGCCATCTGCCACCAAACGATGTCGATGAGAAATTGTGTTGGGAGTTAACCTATCATCTAAACGTAATATAGTTTGCCCCGATATTTCGCGCCTATATTCGTTTTTACTTACGTTTTTGTGTGGCAAGCCCTTTTACTCTCAGCATAATGGTGAGGTGTTGTGATGCACACGTAAATATAACACGTATTTTCACAAATAAGGACGTAAAATCATTTTTCACTTCACCAATTAGTGCTCCCTTGCTAACATATTTATGAACAACCTGCAGAATATTATATTCAGACGCATAATAAATCTAAAAAACTACAAAGTTATATACTGGTACAGTTATGTCGATGACATAATATGCCAGATTGATGAACCACATACACACGTAGAACAGCTACACTAATAAATAAACAACTTACACCCAAAAATGAATTTCACATTAGAAACAGAAAATAAGAACACACTGCATTTTCTATGTCTCACCATACCTAAAACAAACAACACAAACAACTTCACAATATGCAGGAAACCGACAACCACAAGCACCACCATTCACAACCTATCGAACCACCCATTAACACATAAGCAAGAAAACTTCATATTCCTTCTCCATAGATTAAACAGAACACCCACGAACAAACAGAACTACACACAAGAGCTTAACACAATTAAACAAGTATCAGTAGAAAATGATTATGGTACCCATATGGTATACAAGTTCAATAAAAAAATACGTAAACAGTATAAAAATCAACATACCAAACAGACACAAATACCCACCCAACATAGAACAACACAAAACACAAACAGTGACCACACACAAGACACAACAGAGCAACAACACACACAAACCGAAATGGCACATACTCACCTACAATAAAAATATTGTTCACAGAATAGGCAACATGTTAAGGAAACAGGGACTCCAGATAGGATACAGGAAAGAAAACACAACACAGAAAAAGATCGGAACACAAGAAGCACCCACAGATAAATTTAAAAGATCAGGATATAGGAACTTACATGCAACACTTGCTAGTCAGTGTATATAGGACAAACATGCAGAAACTTCCAAACCATATATTCAGAACATCTCAGAGCTTTAAAGAGCAACAGATCCAATTGCACATTTGCTGACCACCTTATAGCCCACAGTCACCACCAAACTACAATGAAACAGACTTAAGAATACTAAAACCCAGCCACTGCCTACACAGCAAACTCACCTTTGAGGTGAACTTGCTCATAAAGAAGGCAATAGCAGAAGGAAAACAGGTCATAAAGGAATACACTGCACTCTGCAAGGACACACTTTTAAACGCATTAAAGGAACTTTACAAAAAAGACAACACAAACAGGTAAAGTCTACACACACAAAGATAAAATGTAAACAAAATGCAAATTTGGCGTCTAACTCACTGGTGAACAAATGAACAGTGACTGCACTGGAACGCACAACACCACAATTACGTTGTGTTTTGACGAAGAACAAAGTGCTTTCACGACCTTATTTGTGAAAATATGTGTTATATTTACGTGCGCATCACAACACCTCACCATGATGCTGAGAACAGAAGGGCTTGAAACACGAAAACGTTCGCAAAAACGAATATAGGGGCAAAATATCGCGACAAACTAAATTACGTTTAGATGATAGGTTAACTCCCAACAAAATTTCTCATCAACATCGTTTGGTTGCAGATGGCAAGCTACCCGTAATAAATAATGCACAAGTGGTCCTTAAAATAATGAACACCAAGTGTAACAGTATTAACATAAGGAAACAAATTATTGTTGGAACTAAATATCCACATAATTTTGTAATCATTTACTAAAAATTTTCACATTACAGATTGAATATAAACTGAAACCCACAGATGAAGGCACAGTGGTCCTGAAACATGTTTGGGAACTTGGAAAAACTGTGTTTTGCGTAACTGGCGGACCCTACATCCTACAATTTTAACTGCAAACATGGTAAACACAAGGACCTGAAAATCCAAATGATGAATGTCTTGACCACTGTATTTATTAGTTGTATACTGGTTTATGCGTGTCGGCCTTTTGCCATTTTCAGAGGCTAAAAACACTTATAGCGTATTCCTAGGAAAAACTAAACTTAATTTGTCAAACATGAATGCATATTATCTGGTCTACAGTACTTGACGATACTTGAGTGGTATCCCAACAGTTTGTGATATCTGGGAATCATGGAGGCCATTCAATAGTACCCTGTCCGCCAATCTATTCATCAAAGATTTCATTTAGAAAGTCTCTGTCAATACTTCCATAATCCAGGTGTGCTTCATCCTGTTACCATATCGTCTTTTCCTCGACTGGCTGCAGGTGTTCAAAAAGTGGACTATTTTCACTTCTAACAGCAAATTTGAGTTTTTGAAGCAATTCCTTGAGACTTAGAAGGTGACTGCACAAAACAGTGAACAACAACATTAACACTCTCTCCTTTAGTAACAGACTTGGGCCTACCTGAACGACAGGAGCTCCACTACCGACCTAGTCTCTGTCAATATCAGATTTAAATAGCGAATGCGTTGTCGAGATATAGGCTCGACTTTTGGGAAACGCTCTACAAACAAATCACAAGCTCACTGTAATTATACTGCCATATTCCCACAATGTTTACAAAAAAATGCACGCTGTCCTGTGGTTAAGTTTTTATTCATTCTTTCTCAAATGGCAACAAACAACATAACTGACCTATGGTTACTGGCACCAGCCTCACAGTCCATGACTGCAGCGCCCTAGACCGCTCGGCTAATCTCCCGCGGCCCTCCGCATACATGTCGCGAAAAGACCATGAGGGTAAAATTAGAGAAATTGGAGTTCACACGATAGCTTATCACCAATCATTCTTTCTGCGAACTATTCACGATTGGAACATGGAATGGGGATATATGACAATAATCCACAAAATATTCCCCGCCACTCACCGCAAGGTGGCTTGCGGAGTATAGATTTAATTGTAGATCTTAATATGAAATTCACTAAAGCTGTACTAGTACACTCGTCATGCACCTTATATTTATTCAGAAGAACGGATCTTATACCCCTCTCAAGCTTTTTTGTGAGCCAAGCAGCCTATGCATCCAAGGGGTAAATATAATTTCATAATATGTAAAGCACCAATATTACTGAATAATTAGTACGCATGCATGCATAAACATATTCAGACACTGGATATATGCACTGCCCGAAAAAAAAGTCGTACACCTGCAAAGATGACGTTGATTTTGATCCGTTGACGTCATGTACCAGGGGTGGGCACGAGAGCTGCCCGTATGGTTGCCCGCGGACACCGTGAGCCCCAAGGGCAACGCCGAGCAGCTGTGAGGGCACGTAGTGCGGGTAGCAGAGCTGTGCGATGAGGCTGGCCGCTTGGGTATGCACACTGCACGGGGGCAACCGTGGCGCTGTGAGAGCGCTTCGCGCACTCAGCTGAGTATGGAAAAGCTAACGTACTTAGTGCAGGTGGAACACACATACGTCTGAGGGCGTTTCGCGCGTATGTGGCATTCGTGAACTCGGCACCGATATACGGTTATCAGGAAGCTAATCATATGTGGCGCAACATGCGTGTGTGGGACGTAAGTGTAAAACGTGCTTCCCTGAGGGTGTTGTGTGCTGTCCTTAGGTTAGTTAGGTTTAGGTAGTTCTAAGTTCTAGGGGACTGATGACCATAGATGTTAAGTCCCATAGTGCTCAGAGCCATTTGAACCATTTGAACGTGCTTCCCTGATGTTTGTGTCTCCTGTGCCATGCAACAGTTGGACATGTACGGATGAAACACAGTGTCGAACCATTGCAACACGTTCTACTTTCAAGGCCACAAATAGGATACAGACGCAAAGGATTCAGAAACGAAACACAATTGTATTGTGTAGTTCAGACGAGGGGTACTACGTAATAATAGGACATAGGCATTAATTTACATCATCCTGGATGTTTTAACAATAATTTTGAACGAGCATCTCGATATTTGGTTTGAAATATTAGGCGCACTGTACCTGTCAGACGAGCATCAGAAAGACTACTCCGAAGCTTCGATTTTGTCAGTTTCATTATAGAGAAAACCTTTTCGCACATGTATGTTGTTCCAAAAACATTGTAAACACGAGCAGCTATTTTAAATAACAATGGAAACTGTTCACGTGGGAAATATTTGTACAATCTTTCCAAGATTTCTGTAGTGCGAAACTTCTCCTTCAGCACACGATTGCATTAAAAGTCGGTGTGTTCCAACTGAATTTCAGAAGGCACATTTTCTACGTTAACTGCAAAAAGAGTCGCAAAAATGTCGACATCGCATTCCAGTCAATTTAAATCCTCAAACATATTATCAAAAATGCCTTCGGGAGACTGTGGCACCGTTACAAACCCACTAAAATGTTCTTTGAACCTCTCTCGTTGTAAACTATTTCCACTAACAACTAGTGCAACGCTTGGGAAGTGTACACATGACATTTCTGACACTTGCTTTGCCCAAAAAATCAGTTTTCTCTTGAAAGCCAAAATAGCGCCAAACACTTCGGTAATTGCCTCATTTCTACCTTGTAAAGCTACATTCAAGCTATTCAGATGCTTGGTTACGTCACTTAAAAACGCAAGGTCTAAAATCCACTGTGGGTCGTCCTATTCTTTCACCGGCTTTCCTTTGCATCCATGAATAACGGTATATCTTTCCGTAAATTAAAAAATCGTTCGAAAGCAACAGTTCGACTCAACCACCGTACTTCATAAAAATATGGAACATCGCCGTATTCACGCTCGAGATGTGCCAGGAATGATTTGAATTGTCAGTGTCCCAAACCGTGCGATCTGGGAATGTTAACTGTTTTTATAACCACGTCCATGACGCCAACTAATTTGGCACATTTTGCTAGCAAATTAACACGGTGAAAATCGCAATGTATTGCTGGTAGCTCCTGCTGGACACCGACGGTTTTCAACTTTTTTCGTATCAAAGCAACGACACCAGATTTATATTCAATCACTGCAGGAGCCCCATCTGCTGCAATCGATGAAAGTCTTACCTGACATAGCTAGTATTTCTCTAATATATGTTCTACGCATGGAAATATATCGTCGACCGTTGTTGTGTAATGCATTGGCACTAAATTGAGGAGTTCCTCAATCACATTATACTGAGCATCAACTCCTCGCAAAAAGACCGTAAGTTGAGCAACATCACATAATCAGTGCTTTCATCCAATGCTAACGAAAAGAAAACCAAATCTTTGATCCGGTTTCTCAGTTGAGATTCCACATCGTGCGCCATTTCTTCAATGCACCTGCAAACCGTTCTCCTTTAAAGAGGAACGGTTTCAAAAGCAGGAAGACTTGCTGGACACAAAATTGTTTCTGCAGCAACAGAAAAGTCTTTCACAAATTCTCCATCGCCGATGTGCGGTGCTGTTTTAGCTATTTTAAGAGCTACATCAGAGCTTACTGTCATCGCTGCATCGTTGTGGATGAATGAGGTTTCCGTCCTGTAAATACGTACAGGAGAACGTAAAAGTGACGGAAATGCGCATAACATATTATTAATAAAAGTAATAATGTGAATCAATGTCAGAATTATCTACATATATAAGCAAGTCTTTCTCCTTTTTCTATTTCAGTTCGGTAAGTTTTGGTTTTCTTTCTTTATTGTTCAAACCGGCTCTATTCTTCTCGTGAAGTAGTTGATAATGTCGCTTCACATTATACTTCTTGCGTGAAGACAATGATGCATTGGAAATCAAACACTGAGGTCCGCTTTGCGTCCTAACAAAAAAGTACTCTTCTTCCTACTGTGCATTAAGGAGTCTGGGTTCAAAGAACTTTCGTTTCAACGATTTTAACTCCTCCTGGGCCATTTTCCTCCCACTAGTTCTGTTTTATCAGAAACACCGAACGTGATGTCTACACAGACAATAGAAACGACGGGAATTAAGCGGACCGAGTGGCTCCGCGCGATGCAGGGAGGTGCGTGGTTAGGCGAGTAGATGGTGGGGGTACTGCTGGCTGGCAGAGTAGGGGAGATGGTTCCAGTGGCTCAGAGCACTATGGGACTCAACTTCTGAGGTTATCAGTCCCCTAGAATATTCGCAAGGCCCCAATTTGACCCATTTCAAACTCGCTCAGTTGGCTGAACGAAGCACGAACATATCTCCGTGGCATGGTTGCCTGCTTGCTTTACACGTTTGCACCTCTCGGGACTTTCTGCCTGTGAGCATTTCTTACTAAGGGATAGACACAGGCGGCTCTTTGTTACCTACGCCATAACTATCTGTTGGCATACGACATTTGCTGCGTCAGTGGTGCAACGACACTGGTATCTGTCGTTACGTGAACATTCTCACACCAGTAGACGATGATTTGGATTTCCACATAGCACAGACGCCCGTAAGGATCGTCGTATTATACACTACTGGCCATTAAAATTGCTACACCACGAAGATGACGTGCTACAGACGCGAAATTTAACCGACAGGATGAAGATGCTGTGATATGCAAATGATTAGCTTTTCAGAGCA
The DNA here is from genome assembly GCF_023864345.2 of Schistocerca serialis cubense. Lineage (NCBI taxonomy): Eukaryota > Metazoa > Arthropoda > Insecta > Orthoptera > Acrididae > Schistocerca > Schistocerca serialis. The sequence continues at coordinate 421,753,577 of NC_064645.1, forward strand.
TTCACACAAGGTTGGTGCCGGTGGCGACACCTACAACATGCTGACATGAGGAACGTTTCCAAACGATTTCTCATATACAAACAGCAGTTGACCGGCGTTGCCTGGTGAAACGTTGTTGTGATGCCTCGTGTAAGGAGGAGAAATGCGTACCATCACGTTTCCGACTTTGATGAAGGTCGGATTGTAGCCTATCGCGATTGCGGTTTATCGTATCGCGACATCGCTGCTCGCGTTGGTCGAGATCCAATGACTGTTAGCAGAATATGGAATCGGTGGGTTGACGATGGTAATACGGAACACCTTGCTGGATCCCAACCGCCTCGTATCACTAGCAGTCGAGATTACATGCATCTTATCCCCATGGCTGCAACGGATTGTGCTGCCACGCCTCGATCCCTGAGTCAACAGATGGGGACGTTTGCAAGACAACAACCATCTGCACGAACAGTTCGACGATGTTTGCAGCAGCACGGACTATCAGCTCGGAGACCATGGCTGCGGTTACCTTTGACGCTGCGTCACCGACGGGAGCGCCTGCGATGGTGTACCACGAACCTGGGTGCACGAATGGCAAAACGTCATTTCTTCGGATGAATCCAGGTTCTGTTTACAGCATCATGATGGTCACATACTTGTTTGGCGACAACGCGGTGAACGCACATTGGAAGCGTGTATTCGTCTTCGCCACACTGGCGTATCACTCGGTGTGATGTTATGGGGTGCCATTGGTTACACGTCTCAGTCACCTCTTGTTGGCACATTGACGGCACTTTGAACAGTGGACGTTACATTTCAGATGTGTTACGACCCGTGGCTCTACCCTTCATTCGATCCCTGAGAAACCCTACATTTCAGCAGGATAATGCACGACCGCGTGTTGCAGGTCCTGTACGGGCCTTTCTGGATACAGAAAATGTTCGACTGCTGCCCTATCCAGCACATTGTCCATATCTCTCACCAATTGGTCAATGGTGGCCGAGCATCTGGCTCGTCACATTACACCAGTCACTACTCTCGATGAACAGTGGTATCGTGTTGAAGCTGCATGGGCAGCTGTGCCTCTACACGCCATCCAAGCTCTGTTTGACTCAATGCACGGGCGTATCAAGGTCGTTATTACGGCCAGAGGTGGTTGTTCTTGGTACTGATTTCTCAGGATCTATGCACCCAAATGGCGTGAAAATGTAATCACATGTCAGTTCTAGTATAATATATTTGTCCGATGAATACCCGTTTATCATCTGCATTTCTTCTTGGTGTAGCAATTTTAATGGCCAGTAGTGGAACAGCAGCAGTGGCAGATAGTACAGCTACCACACCAAAAGTAAGAGAGCCTGTGAGCTTAGATCTGTCAACACGAACTGCTGCAAACCGGTTGTAACCAGTGGGACTACGGGCACGCGCACCTCTTGCATGTCTTCCACTCACGCCACAGCATCGACGTACCCGGCTCGACTGTTGCCGTTAGAGGATCACATGGAAGGTCGAATGGCGGGCCGTGGTCTTCAGCGATGAAATCAGTTTCTGCCCGCACGCGAGTGATGGTTGAATACGCGTGCGACGTAGGTCTGCTGAACGCTGTCCCGTAGACTGCATTCGTCCGAGACACTCTGGCCCCAGCCCCAGGCTTCACGTTCTGGGATGCGATAAGCTACAACTCTCGTTCATTTCTGGTGTTTCTAAAGGAGACACTGACCATTGCTCGCCCACGCATTGCCCTTGACACTCTACTTGCTCTGCAAGACGTGCAACGACTTCCCTGGCCACCATGATATCCAGACCTGTCTTCAGCCCAGCACAAGTAGGATATGACGGGACGAGAAGAGAATCGTGTGACTTTTCAATCGTAAACCAACATCTCTTACAGAACTACGTGTACATGACGAGTAGACGTTGCATAATGTATCCCAGGACAGTGTTCACCATCTGTACGATCGACTGGATGCCAGAATCAGAGCCTACATTGCCACCTGTGCAGGCCACACCACATACTGACAAGGGTATGCGTGCGTCGATACCTGGTACCTCAAAACCGCTTGTGCTGTTGATCTGTAAAAGTAATCAAAAATGGTTCAAATGGCTCTGAGCACTATGGGACTTAACATCTGTGGTCATCAGTCCCCTAGAACTTAGAACTACTTAAACCTAACTAACCGAAGGACAGCACACACATCCATGCCCGAAGCAGGATTCGAACCTGCGACCGTAGCGGTCACGCGGTTCCAGACTGAAGCGCCTAGAACCGCACGGCCACACCGGCCGGCTGTAAATGTATTCACTTCATGTTCCCAATATGCACTGTTGCAGCAATAAATCTTGAGTGAATTGGAAACATTCATGTGGGGCAAATATTACGTTTATATGTTAGTATTTTTATAGTGGTACTGATCTCGTAGATCGACAAATTACACTATTTCATTTTAATGACAAAACACATACTGCATCTACATCTACTTCTACATGGTTACTCTACAATTCACACTTAAGTGCCTGTCAGAGGGTTCATTGAACCATTTTCATACTATTAGTCTACCATCCCACTCTCGAATGGCATGTGGGAAAAAGGAACACCTAAATCTTTCCGTTCGAGATCTCATTTCTCTTATTTTATTATGATGAACATTTCTCCCTACGGATGGTGTCAAAAAAATATTTTCGTATTCGAAAGAGAATGTTGGTGATTGAAGTTTCGTAAACAGATCTCGCCGCAAAGGAAACCGCTTTTGTTTCAGCGACTGCCACCCCAGCTCGCGTATCATATCAGTGACACTCTCACCAATATTGTGCGATAACACGAAACAAGCTGCCCTTCTTTCCACTTTTTCGATGTCCTCCGTCAATCCTACCTGGTAAGGATTCCAGCAGAGGATGGACAAGTGTAATGTAGGCTGTCTCTTTAGTGGGTTTGTCGCATCTTCTAAGTGTTCTGCAAACAAAGCGCAGCCTTCATTTCGCCTTCTCCACGATATTATTTATGTGGTCTTTCCAATTAAAGCTGCTCTAAATAGTAATTCCTAGGTATTTATTCGTATTGACAGCCCTTAGATTTGTGCGATTTATCGTATAGCGAATTTCTTTTAGTACCCATGTGGTTGACCTCGCACATTTCTTTGCTAAGTGCCAATTGCCACTCTTCGCACCATACACAAATTCTCTCTAGATCGTATTGTAATTGGAATTGATCGTCTGATGATTTTAATAGATGGTAAATTACAGCGTCATCTGCAGACAATCCAAGGGGACAGCTCAGATTATCACTTAGATCATTTATGTAAATCAGGAACAACAGAGGGCCTATGACACTACCTTGCGGAACGCCAGATATCACTTCTGTTCTACTCGATGGTTTACCGTCTAGTACTACAAACTGTGAGGAGATCACACAACTGAGACGATACTCCATATGCACCTAATTTTATTAATAGTTGCTTGTGAGGAACGGTATCAAAAGCCTTCTGGAATTGTAGGAATATGGAATCGATCTTAGATCCCTTATCAACAGCACTCATCACTTCGTGGGAATAAAGAGCTAGCTGTGTTGCACAAGAACGATGTTTTCTGAATGCGTGATGCTTATGTATCACTACGTCATTTTCTACAAGGTGATTCATAATGTTCGAGTACAGTATATGCTCCAAGATCCTACCGCAATTTGTGAACAGTGATATGTGTCTGTAATTCAATGGGTTATTCCTATTTCCTTTCTTGAATATTGGTGTGACCTGTGCTACTTTCCAACCTTTACGATAAGACCTTTCGTCAAGTGAGCGGTTATATGTGACTGCTAAAAGAGGCCCTATTGTGTCTGCATACTCTGAAAGGAACCTGACTGGGGTACCGTCTGGACTGGAAGACTTGCCTTTCTTAAGTGATTTGAGTTCTTTCGCAACACCAAAGATATCTACTTTTATGTCACTCTTGCTAACAGCTGTTCTGGTTTCGAATTCTGGAATATCTACTTCGTCCTCATGACATTTGCAACGGAGGCCCTGTTATTATTTAGCAGTCTGTTTCAAGAATTTCCGCTGCAGCTGCAACTTACCTCATTGTAGGAGTTCGAGATAGTGTAGCGGGAACAGCGTGCGATGCAGGTACACGAAAGAGTGTCACAAGGAGCTGAATGACGAAACAGTTACCGAAACAACTGACGAAGAAATTCGAATTTCCGAGTGTTATATAGCCGATAACTTTGAAATACAGAGTATTTATAGGCAGACAGTTAGGACCGTATTGTCGAGTGTACAAAACATATAGAATTTCTTCAGTTTATGGAAGCAATTTCAGGAACTGGACAAATAGTTCGATTTAACGTGGAATCTGATTGATCGAGCCTCGAATTAGCATGAATGGACTGTATATCACTATGGCAGGCTCTACTGCGAACCGACGTCATATCCCATAATATTCTCTCTAGATTCCAGCCCAATCAAGTGGTTTAAACTCCACGAGCTTTCAGCCGAGTACTCCTCGGTAAAGTGGTAATTTTGTTTTAGTTGCTGCTACCGTCCTTATATTACCCTGCTGCCTTCTGTGGCGCTCGCTCCTGCGCCATATAACGTAATGCTTTTGCTTCGCGCCCGCCACGCCTTCTTTGCCGTTCTGATAGCAGGGTCCCAAGCAGTGCTTAGGTGCAAGGAACCGTCTATATTGAAGGTGTTGTCAGAAATTTTTATCTCGATCACTTCTTTTATCACGCCATTCCACAAGCAAATCGTCCGTGTAATAACAGATGTCTCGTCGAATACAATATAACGTTCGTCTACTCTGGCACGGCATACTCTGCTACCGCTGATTTCTCAGGGTACAGAAGGCTAAAGCATGTCTCGTTTTCTGCACAGCACTTGTCAGTGGTTCACACAGTCTGTCCGACAGAAACTGTCCACACGCACACGGCATTTTACAAACTCTTGGCTTTCTGAGGCGTACATCGCCTTTCACACGCGAAATTTTCGTTGGGACCCTGAATACCGAATCCATTTTACCCCGTTTTAGGAGCCGGGTGATCCTTCCTGTTGCTGAGCCACAGAATGGCAAAAACTAACGCATCTTCGAGGCCTCATGTGAGTTCGGAAAGGTGGCTTGCGAAGTTTGGCGGTTGCTGTAGCCGTTTTCCTTGAATAACTCCCGTAAACGGCTCAGTTCCCTCGGCAAGTTTTCAGCATCTGAGACAGCTTCTGATAGATACACCAAGCTCCTCAGAACAGAACTATTCAGCGACGGATGGTGATAGCCGTTAGCGTGCAGATATCGGCCCTCGTGGATAGGTTTCCGGTGAACATTGTGACTGAGACACCCGTTTCCTAATGGTGGATATGGACGTCAAGCAACGGCAAGGTACCATCTGTCTCTACAATGTGAACTTGATGTTGTCATGGACACTGTTGATCTGGTCCAAGAATTATCTCAGGTTTTCCCGTCCATGTTACTAGACAACGAACATGTCGTAGACGTAAAGATAAAGGCAATTTGCTTTGGAGGAGCATTGTCCAGGGCGATATCCCCATGGTACTCCATAAAGAGGTTGTCTGTAACTAGAGTTAGAGGACTCACCATCGCGGCGCCGTCTGTCTGGTTAAAACATTCTCCATCACACAAAAAAAGGTGATGTGAGAGTGTGTTTTAATAACTCGTCGAATAAGTGGGAGAGCAGAATATATAATCTTTTATGAGAAGGCGCTTGAATAATGACACCACGCCAAAGCTCACCATAATTGCTCCTTCTCCAAGACACGGACACCTAATTCGGCTGATTAATTACCAACTTTCAGAGTAAGGAGGCCGGCCATATGTTCTGCGATTCTGTAAGTCGGCGATTGAATGGTGCTGAAAATGGGACGTAGAGGTGTGTTCCTTTGGAATGTCGTACAATGAAGGTGTTGGAGGTGCGAGAGGGAGGAGATTTTTAATAGCATTCTCTGCCAGTGAGAATCTTCGACGTCTTCCTCATTATTCTGGACGTTGGGTCCCTTGGTAATTTTTCATAGGTACCCTCCTCCAGCATCAAAGGAATCTTCGGCTCGTTTCGTAATGAAGACTGCATTGCCCTTGTCAGTTGACAAGAGCGAGAAGAGAACCGAATAGAGTTCGTTAAGATCATTACGCTCAGCTCTTGTCATGTTCCAGGTTAGCGAGTTAGGTTTTGAAAGAATGCGGTTCGTCTCTCGACGAATTTCTTCTGCAGTTCCACTCGGCATATTGGGAACTGTTATTCCACACCACTTGTTTTGTCAGCGGAAGGGATACTCGGCGGCGATGGTCCAAAATTAAGTTCGTTCTTAAGAGCCGAAATGGCACCCGCGTCTATGTTCCTTGTCGTGATGTAGATTACGGCGCAATCTGTTGTTTTCCGTTTTGCACCATGCTTTTGCTGTGAAAGCCAGGTGAACTGCCCTTTTTACCTTTCCGTGGCTGTGTTCTATGATGACATTTATTGCGCTACTACATCTGCTTCGATCCATTCCCAATTCAAAGCTGACAGCGACTCGGTCAGTCGCAGATGGAAGGCCATTAACTCGCGTTCGTTTGTATCCAACTGCTGTGATGTATCCTCTCTCGCGGTTGGGCGAAGCTGCCACGACGAAATACTCGCTTTGTTGCAGCAGCTTTCACACGGTAGCTCACGAAAGCAAAACATGTAATCGTCTTCTGTTCACTGCAGAGGTGTAGTAAGGCTAGAGCGTTTAATAAGGTAGCCTCTTTAACACACAACTTCCACGTAGAGGTAGCCTACGTAGTATACATACATATATATACGTTCGTATAGGACGCCATACCTGATCCTCTGACGATATTTCCGAAGAGAAAACTTCAGATAAATAGGCTCATGATGCTAACGACAGTAAGTGCTTGAGTGTTTGAGTTCCTTCAGGAAACGCTATGCGATGATCCAGTTGGTTCGGCCACTGTCTAGATTTTCAAGAAATTGTATTCAACAAAGTGCAGGCACAGCGATCTAAATCAGATTTCACTCCATTTCCTGCCGCGGGTATCCAGTGTGATTGTCGTATTATAGATGGCGATTCAGACAAGCTGTTCACCTCAAACACTTCCGAAATTGTGGTTTAGACATGGTATTCACTCCGATATTTCCGGAAACAAGGTAGCTTTATTCTGTTTTCGAACTCATTAGTTGCGAGAAAGTATAAGTACTAACTATGTAACATGTAGCCTCTTTCATTGCTCTATTAATTATAGATATATCAGCACTGAATCTGCTTTTTCAAATGGAACTATCATAAGGTCTGCTGTTAACTATCGCAGTTTGATGAATTCAGTGACCTTCCTCTCTTATTGCTTACCAGTTTCAGAGTAAGTATAATACATAGAATTTCGAAGCTGTGTGTTTTGAACAGGTAGCCGTTTGCTGCTGTGTGCGTTTCAGTTCGCGATTTCACATCAAAAGAACATAGTACTTCACGTTGAGTAAGTTCTGTTGCACTGCTGCGATAGCGGCATAAAAGGGGAGCAGCGGAAATCTAGTTTTAATTTTGTTTGACCCTTTCACGTGTCTTGAGCCATGTTTACTTAGGTGAAATAAATGTCTTTCACAAACCATGAAAAACAACGTACTCTAATTACTTATGGAGAATGCAGAAGGTACAAAGGTAAACAGCTGAGCTGTATGCCCAAATACCTCCCGACATATGGTGTCCGGCATGGATGACAATTCAGAGAATGTGCTGAATATTGTTATTAGAAAGGCACTGGCGTACCATGTGGAGGGTAGGGAACAAACTTTAACGAGTAGAGAGAACGAATTAGAGGTTCTGGCAACTGTTGCTCATAATTCACATTTTACCACCAAAGAAATAGCGTGTGACCAGCGTTGTTTGAATTCTGTGCTTAACACCTTCCACCTGTATCATGTGTTAGCTGACTCGCACATTAACCACCGAGAGTGCAGAAAGCGCATGAAACTCGACACTCGGTTCTCAACATCAGAATTATGGATGATTTCTTCAAAGAATTTACAAATGGTGAAGAGCTGAATATAAGAAATACACGGTCCACTCACATTAATGATGTGACCATCTGTCATAAGGCTGAATAATCACCTTTTTAAGCGCGAACGTGAAGAAGAAGAGTCAGTAATACTCTGGAATGCACCGAGAGGGACGGTAGAGCCATGATACCCCCAGTGGAGTGGCTAGTTACACTAGGTTTCTCACTTGAGGTTCCACGGCACAGAAAACCCTATCGGGATGGTCCCGCAGATTATCGGTGGGTTTCGTTCCGGGGAGTTTGGCAGCCAGGAGAATACGAACTCGTTCTGGTGCTCTTAGAAGCACGCACGTAGACTCCCAGGTATGTGACACGTTGCAATTCCTGCTAGTGGATGGCATCGTGCTCAGAAAAAAAAAAATTCATGTATTGCTGGACGTGGTCCTCAAGGATAGACATGTACTTCTCTTGATGCAATTTACATTCTAGAATGACGAGATCGCCCAGAAAATGCCACAAAAACATTTCTCAGACCGTAGCACTCCCATCTGCACGCACGTATACTCCCAGGTATGTGACACGTTGCAATTCCTGCTTGTGGATGGCATCGTGCTGAGAAAAAAAAACTGCATGTATTGGTGGACGTGTTCCTCAAGGATAGACATGTACTTCTCTTGATGCAATGTACCTTCTAAAATGACGAGATCGCCCAGAAAATGCCACAAAAACATTTCTCAGGCCATAGCACTCCAACCTCCAGCATGGACTTTTCCGACGAGCCTTGCAGTGTCGTATACGCCAACGTCCATCTGTCTGATAGAGCATAAAACGTGATTCATCTGAAAAGACAGCATGTTGCCATTCCGTGTACGTCCAGTTGCTGTACCAAGATGAAAATTCCAGCCTTCGTCGCCAGTGAGCAGCAGCCAGTATGGGTGCACGGACCAGGGGCTGGTTGCAGAGGCCCATTCACAGCAACATTCGCTAAACAGTCGTGAAAGAGACGCTTTTGATAGCCCCTTTGGTTCATCTGGGTGATCAGTTGCTCAACACTTCCGCGTCTGTTCACCCATGTATATCTCCCCAGCCGTCGTTCACTCACGTAATATGTGGTCCGTGGTCCACAAGAGTTGCCTCGGCGCTGGTTTTGATGGCACCATTTTGCCATGCAAAGTACGCGAACAGTTTACATACTTAGAAAGAAATTTGCTTCAAATTCTAAATGTGGCTGGGGTAAAATACAGGGAGCGAAAGGCTATTTACAATTTGTATAGAAACCAGATGACAGTTATAAGAGTAGAGGGGCATCAAAGGGAAGCAGTAGTTGGGAAGGGAGTGAGACAGGGTTGTAGCCTCTCCCCGATGTTATTCAATCTGTATATTGAGCAAGCAGTAAAGGAAATTAAAGAAAAATTTGGAGTAGGAATTAAAATCCATGGAGAAGATATAAAAACTTTGAGGTTTGCCGATGACATTGTAATTCCGTTAGAGACAGCCAAGGACTTGGAAGAGCAGTTAAATGGAATGAACAGTGTCTTGAGAGGAGGATATAAGGTGAACATCAACACAAGCAAAACGAGGACAATGGAATGTAGTCGAATTAAGTCGGGTGATACTGAGGGAGTTAGATTAGGAAATGAGACACTTAAAGCAGTAAAGGAATTTTGCTATTTGGGGAGCAAAATAACTGATGATGGTCGAAGTAGAGAGGATACAAAATGTAGACTGGCAATGGCAAGGAAAGCGTTTCTGAAGAAGAGAAATTTGTTAACATCGAGTATAGATTTAAGTGTCAGGAAGTCGTTTCTGAAAGTATTTGTTTGGAGTGTAGGCATGTATGGAAGTTAAACATGCAAGATAAATAGTTTAGACAAGAATAGAATAGAAGCTTTCGAAATGTGGTGCTACAGAAGAATGCTGAAGATTAGATGGGTAGATCACATAACTAGTGAGGAGGTATTGAATAGAATTGGGGAGAAGAGGAGTTTGTGACACAACTTGACACGAAGAAGGGACCGGTTGGTAGGACATGTTCTGAGGCATCAAGGGCCACAAATTTAGCATTGGAGGGCAGCGTGGAGGGTAAAAAATGCAGAGGGAGACTAAGAGATTAATACACAAGCAGATTCAGAAGGTTGTAGGTTACAGTAAGTACTGGGAGATGAACAAGCTTGCACAGGATAGAGTAGCATGGAGAACTGCATGAAACCAGTCTCATGACTGAAGACCATAACAACAGCGGAGTGTGCGCTGATATGAAACTTCCTGGCAGATTAAAACTGTGTGCTGGACTGAGACTGGAACTCGGGACCTTTGCCTTTCTTTGTTCTGCAAGGTGTACAGGAGAGCTTCTGCGAAGTTTGGAAGGTAGGAGACGAGGTACTGGTGGAATTAAAGCTGTGAGGACGGGTCGTGAGTCGTGCTTCGGTAGCTCAGTTGGTAGAACACTTGCCCGCGAAAGGGAAAGGTCCCAGGTTCGAGTATCGGTCCGGCACACGGTTTTTATCTGCCAGTAAGTATCAGTGTACAAACTTAGTCGTATCGGAAATGCTTGCACCCTTAACTCGAAAGGCAATGATCGTGACCTTTTGGACGTCAGATAAATCTCTCCGTTTCCACATTACGACAACGAAAGCACTGTTGTTCACATCCCTCCGACATGCTTTATATGCCGTGCAATACTAGAACAGCCACCAGCCATCTGTGAGTGCTTATTGCACGTTATCGTCCAACATAGGTGGTGGCTATATTAATGCGAGTGGACCGTGACTATGGTATTATGCTGATTAAAATTCACACTGGCTGAGGCAGGTTGAACGTCAGAGGCAGTGGTGTGTGAACATTTGGTGCAGGTTTGTGGGAGACAACGTGATTGGTTCTTCGTTCATTCAAGAAACCTTAACGAGTAAAACATATTTCTCAAGGAAATGCTACTGGCTCTCCTGGGGGAAGTACCACTTGAAATACCACCATGTTGGGTGCTCAGCTCACTACTAATCTGTGGCTAGAGTGGGGCGTCTGTTGAGCGATGTAGCATACCCCTGAAATGCTCTGGAGTCCATCTCCAGTGGCCTGCAGTGATAGATAACGCCCGACAAAGCCACTCAAATTAAAAGAAAACAGGATCGCACAATGGTTAGCGGCTAAATGTAATTAAATTACCAGGAGTCACCCAGTTAAGCATAAAAATCGTGTACTGCACTTCAAATGGTTGAAATGGCTCTAAGCACTATGGGACTGAACATGTGGAGTCATCAGTCCCCTAGAATTACAACTACTTGAACCTAACTAATCTAAGGACAGCACACACATCTATGCCCGAGGCAGGATCCAAACCCGCGACCGTAGCAGCAGCAGAGTGAAGCGCCTAGAACACAGCCGCCGGCCACTGCACTTCACTTTGATATATTGGTAATGGGACCCATCAGACGACACAAATAACCGAAGGGCCACTACAAGAATTTGATTTACTGCTAAAAGACATCACGAACGTTTTATCCACTGCATCAAGCGTACAGTAAATTATCAAACGAACAAGGACTGAAAGAACATATTAAAACCTATTCACAAATTGGTTTATATGCTATAGTAATAATAGAATACAGTGTTCACAAGTATAACCAATGATTACGGAATAAGTTAATGAGTTTAGGAAAAGTTCTGCGAAAGTGTGAACAAATACCAGTACTCTCACGTTAGTGTATAGTGGGTGCATTTAGCTCGCTGTGAAAAACAGACCAGGAAAACGAAACCCTGATGTGTAGAAGTGTCTTCTATGATACCCTGGGGAAAAGTGTCTTCTTACACTTGTCTACAAAACTGAGCTGGTTCTGCCAACAATACAATCTCACCAGGCGATTACAAGAGACGTGCGAGTTCCAACCAATGATAATTTAATAAACACTTTAATAAATTCCCTACCCTTTCTTATTCTGCTGTGGTTAACCAATGAATTATATTTCCGCATTGGAGCGGAGTAGAAGACAGAAAATCTCCCACACTCTGCAACCGATTTCTAGTTATAGCCAATGAGAAGGCATCCACGAATGTGCTAACGGAAGTCTCCCCTACTACCAAACTAACTGCTATGAGCTCTCCTAACTAAATTGTGAACAAATATTCCATCTGGGCCCTATCGGCCCTAACGTCTGGTCCCACACTGGCAGCATCGTATTTTCTCCTATGCTTTAGGTTTCCTTCTTTGCTAAAAGAAATTCTTCTTGCTTCACGAACAGTGAAGCTTTATGACGGTCTGTTCCCTCTTGCTAGTTGCCGCTACTCTGTTTGGTTGCAGACCGAGCTTCCCTGTGTTTGCTTTCATCATAAACATCTCTACGGCTTGTGCTGGTCCGCTAATCACTCATACCTCTCGCCAGCCGGCTAAAAGCCACAGACTACAGTACAGTGCAAGACTCCTTCAATACCTAACTAAAAAGAGATAGAGCTAATTGCAATTGCAGTCATGGGCATTTATTATCATTGCTTGCATTTTTATGCAGCGTTAGTGGTTTTATTTGATGTAGTAGTCGGTAATGCACAGTGGAATATTAGACAGGTCACGGAACAGTTTTGGAAAAAACTGCCACATAACACTAGGGAGGCGTTCTCCTGGTATGTGAATAGGACATGAATGCCTTATAAATTGACCAGCATGGCTACCCAGTTTGATGTTACTGCAAAAATTGCGACCAAAGTGGATTTATGACATCACATTGCTGCAAAATGTGCAATGATGCTGAAGGAATTTCTTCAGGCTATCCAGAAGTCCTTACGCCAGCGACTGCAAACGCGTGTTTCACTAGATGGTGGGCATTTCGAATAAGTATGTTAAAGACATGTGTTCTTTTGTGATTTCCTTTTTGTTGTTGTCATTCGTGCATTATTGCTTTGTAAGTATATCTTGACGTTAAACTCATGACTTGAATATATGTTCGTAAGCTTCCATGGCCGGTGTCATTTTGAATAACATAATTTTGAGTCTTAGGTCGCGTCATTGTAAGATATTTTTAAAAAAATTAAATTGCAGCAGTTTCGATTAACTTGCTGTGGTCCGCTGCAGGACGGTTCACTGCTGTACACTTGAAGTTATTATTTCTCTCTACCTGTTTTACAAATCCAGTCTATTTTTGATCGTTTTTTCAAGGCTGTGGCAGAAAAAAGAGCTGAACTGTTACCATAGCTAACCGGTGAATCATCATTAGATGATACGTTCTTTGCCTTCCAGTTGGTGCGTCGGTCCTACCACACGAAGCCAAGTGTGATTAGTTTTAGTTTTAAGTTGAATGTACCTCCACTGTTCCAGTTCTGTAATAGACTCTCTTGGCTGCATTAAGTTGGAGCATCCCGTCAGCCTAACAGGGTACTAGCAGGTAACGATATGTCATTTTCCTGTAAAAACCTGAAATTAATTCCGATGTTGCTTAATTCGTGTGAGCGTGGAAACTGATTACACGCCATTTAATGACGACATTTAGGTGACAACCGAATCTACATCTACATCTATACTCCGCCAGCTATCTTACGGTGTATGACGGAAGGTAATTTATGAAACACTGTCAATTGCCCTTTTCCTGTTCCATTCGTGAATGGTTCGCGGGAAAAACGATTGCTGATGATCCTGCTTATGAGCTCGAATCACTCTGACTATATCTTCAGGATCTTTCTGCGAGATATTTGTAGGAATAATCAATATATTGGTTGACTCTTCTAAGAAAGTATGCTCCCGGAACTTTGACAGTATAAAGAACACTGTGTTTCAGAACGTCTCTCCTGCAACGTCCGCCATTGGAGTTCAGAGTATCTCCGTAACGCTTTTGCCGTTACTAAATGAACCTGTAACGAAACATGCTGGTATTATTTCAATCTCCTATATTTTCACTATCAGCCCTATCTGCTGTAGACTTCTTAAACGATTAAGGAAATATCTTAGCTGAACATGTTAGCTGAAGCAGCCTGTGTACTAAGGTATGTTTGCCGCTTCTCCTGAACACATGATGTTATAGGTGACTTTCTCCTCATAGTTCACTATCTTTTCGTGGAAAATTTTATCATCTGCTAAGTGATCTGGTGTTCCATGAAGCCACAGGTCTTCAAAATGTAGATAGAGAGGTAAAAATTGACACACATGCTTGGAACGACATGGGATTTAATTAGAACAAAAAAAACACCCCATATTGCTAGACGCGCGAAAGATCTCTTGCGCGCGTCGTTTGGTGATGATCGTGTGCTCAGCCGCCACTTTCGTCAAGCTTGGCCTCCCAGGTCCCCAGACCTAAGTCCGTGCGATAATTGGCTTTGGGGCTACCTGAAGTCGCAAGTGTATGGTGATCGATCGACATCTCTAGAGATGCTGAAAGACAACATCCGACACCAATGCCTCACCATAACTCCGGACATGCTTTACAGTGTTGTTCACAACATTATTCCTCGACTACAGCTATTGTTGACGAATAATGGTGGACATATTGAGCATTTCCTGTAAAGAACATCATCTTTGGTTTGTCTTACTTTGTTATGCTAATTATTTCTATTCTGATCAGATGAAGCGCCATCTGTCGGACATTTTTGGAAAGTTTGTATTTTTTTGGTTCTAATAAACCCCCATGTCATTCCAAGCATGTGTGTCAATTTGTACCTCTCTATCTACATTATTCGGTGATTTATTCGGTTTTCAAATTTATACTGACTTTTTCATCATCCGGTATTTGAGGAAAAGTACCACCACAGTCGTATCTCGAGAATGTGTATGTTCTATCACACGACTAGTTTCCGCGGCACATTACCGCCTTTTTCAGGACCTGTGCGCCAAATAACAATAAAAAATACCAATATTTGGAAACTGAACAACTGTAAGACAACAAGTACCATAATGTTATGTGTTCGTTGTTTATATTTGTTTAGTTTTCAGGTATTGGCATTGTGTTATTGTTATTTGCTAAACAAGTCCTGAGGATGGCGGTAATGTGCCGAAGAAACTAGACGTGTGGTAGAATAAAGGCATTCTCGAGATACGGCTGTGGTGGTGGTTTTTCTCATACAAACTTCTATAGAGTGGTTCTGTAAGCCATCAAACCGCATACTGCAGGCTGTAATGCTACCCGGCCCAATAGCTCGCAATGAAAGTTGAGTGGAGTTCCATTTACACAGTGCACAGTGCTAGCGGAGAAGGCAAAGCACGTTTCTCCTTTATGCTGGCTTCCTACATCCCAGGATCAGCATTTCGAAGCACCCAGTAGGGTATTCCTTATTTTCTCTTCCACGTCTGCTGGCATTTCCGGATTCACCCCGTGCACATCAACAAGTAGACGTTTGCAAATGCCCGACGGTACGCCGCGACGCGGACAAATCCTATCTGTCCGCTGCTGGCAGTGGCTGTCCGCTCGTTGCGCTGAGTAATGGCGGTCTGGCAGCTCGCCACCAAAACACACGCTATTAGTCGCGCCGCACGCCTGTCCGCAGGTAAACCGCGCCCTCTGGGAGAACAACATCGGCGGCCGGCGTGAGTGACGCTAAGTCCCCAGCGCGCCCAGTAAGCTTCCCAGCTGCTGCTCTGCGCCCCAGTCGGATTGTAGCTGTGAAGGCCCTCTCTGGTTGCTTTCATGTTTATGCAAACGAGAATTACTACCTGCTTCCGAGGTAGAAGCACCCAGAGAATGCTGTTTGCATCTTCTCTGCCTCTCCGCAAATTTTTGCTCTGTAATTTTGCACGGCGTTGAAGGCAGTCAGTTGCATATGGAAGACCAACAACATGATTCGTTCACATACACTCCCCCTGACACCTTAGGGTGTTTAGCAGAGAACAAAGCAGTTGCCAATAATGTTTTCCCCCTTACATGTTTCATTCGCAACTTACGCGTGCCAAGAACAACGGTCCTGATACTTCTTTCTAAAGGCACTAAGGAGCGGATGGTGATACGAAACACGACTGTTAGTATGTGACCCTATTGAAAATGAGTGGGAAAGTTTTAAGAAATCGAGAGGTTGAGACTCCTTAGCCTGGTCAGAGTACTCCGCAATTCGGAAATATCACTCTATTGGCAAATGCCGCTAACGTGGTGGAATATACACAGTCCAGCAGTCCAGTTACATTATTGTGACCACCGTCTATATTCAACGTCAACATGCAGTAACCACTCACAGAACGCACGTGCCAACACTAGCAGTGGAGAGTATAGAGAGGTTGTTGCAGAAGATGGTGGCCAGGAGGAGGGAGGGGGGGGGGGGTAGGGGTACGCAGAAAACCGGTGCATTAGTAGTCGCAGTGCGACAACGGAGTGATTTATTTGGATCGAAAAGGGCATCATCATTGCTTTTCGGCCAAGGCTGGAAGCAGTTACGAAACGGCTAAGTTTGTAAAATGTTCGCGTAGCATCGTGGTTAAAGTACTGCTTGCATGGCAAAACTGATGCTGAGCAACTGTGGTCCACCACGAGCCGTAGGTGACATTCCAGAGCTGTGAACGGGTGAATAGATGTGTAACTGTTGGGCAACCACACGCCCAGGCGAGGCAAGGGACTACCAACATTTTCTCCTCAACGATCGTTCAGCGATCGTTGCTGTATAAGGAGACGTGCTGTATGAGTATAAGGAGAATAAAAGCATTCAAGATGTAGTGCTACAGATGAATGTTCAAATTATGTGGACTGATAAAGTGTAGAATGAGAAAGTTCCGTGCAGTATCGGAGAGGAAAGGAATATGTGGAAAACACTGACAAGGAGGAGGGACAGGATTATGAGACATCAGAGAATGAATGGCTTCCATGGTACTAGAGGGGCTGTAGAGAGCAAAACCTGTAGAGGAAAATGAGATTGGAAAACATGCCGCAAATAATTGAGGACGTAGGTTGCGTTTGGTACTCTGAGATGAAGAGGAGAGGATTTCGTGGCGGGCCTCATTAAACGAGCCAGAAGACTGATGACTCAAAGAAAAAGAAAAAGGAAAAGAAAAAGACAAAAGGAGGTTCAAATGGTTCAAATGGCTCTGATCACTATGGGACTTAACAGCTGAGGTCATCAGTCCCCTAGAACTTAGAACTACTTACATCTAACTAACGTAAAGACATCACACACATCCATGCCCGAGGCAGGATTCGAACCTGCGACGGTAGCGGTCGCGCGGTTCCAGACTGAAGCGCCTAGAACCACTCGGCCACCACAGCCGGCGAAAAAGGAGGTCCTCTGTAGCAGTTGCCTGGTTTATGAATCGATGATTGCTTTTTATCGGCGACGGTGCTTCAGTGCCGCAACCAGACGTCTATTGAGTAGCGACAGGTGCACTTTTCGGATGAATCACTTTTAATGCTCCATTGGTTAGATGGCCGCTGCCGTGTAGGAAGTGGAACGCCTGATAGCAGACACCCTGCAAGAATCGTCGGAAGGGTAAAAAAAAGGGGGCATTCCCTGGGTCATTTCGTAATTCTGCAAGGCACAACACAAGTAGGCGTCTATCCATGAGGACCATGTCCACCTAACATGCAGTTCGTCCTTCCTCGGTACTATCGCATCTGCCAGGGGGACAATGCAACTTGCAACACAGCTCGCACTGTACTTGCGTGGTTCGAAGAGCACCGGGCTGATTTTATCATACTCCGCTGGCCACCAAACTCCGTGGATTTGAACCCAATGTAG
The DNA here is from genome assembly GCF_023864345.2 of Schistocerca serialis cubense. Classification (NCBI taxonomy): domain Eukaryota; kingdom Metazoa; phylum Arthropoda; class Insecta; order Orthoptera; family Acrididae; genus Schistocerca; species Schistocerca serialis. The sequence goes on from NC_064645.1 coordinate 421,771,145, forward strand.
AATCTGTGAAACCACTTTGAGCGTGCTATTCGCGACGTGGATCCGACATGGATCCAGCTGTGTACTTGCATGGTTCAAAGAGCACCGGTCTGATTTTACCATACTCCCCTGGCGATCAAACTCCGTGGATTTGAAGCCAATCTAAAATCTGTGAAACCACTTTCAGTGTGCTGTTCACGACATGGATCCGACAAGGATCCAGCTGTGTACTTGCATGGTTCAAAGAGCACCGGACTGATCTTTCTGCACTCCTCTGGCCACCAAACCCCGTGGACTTGAAACCAATCTACAATCTGCGAAACCACTTTGAGCGTGCTGTTCACAACGTGGATCCGACATGGATCCAGCTGTGTACTTACATGGTTCAAAAAGCATCGGACTGTTTTTACCATACTCCCCTGGCCACCAAACCCCGTGGATTTGAAACCAATCTAGAATCTGTGAAACCACATTGATCATGCTGTTCAGGACTTGCATCTGACGTGGATCCAGCTGTGTACTTTGATGGTTCAAAGAGCACTGGGCTGATCTTACCATACTCCCCTGGCCACCAAACCTCATGGATCTGAAACCAATCTAGAACCTGTGAAACCACTTTGAGCGTGCTGTTCACGATGTGGATCCGACTTGGATCCAGCTGTGTACTTGCGTGGTTCAAAGAGCACCGGGCTGATCTTACCACACCCCCCTGGCCACCAAACACCGTGAATTTGAACCTGATCTATAATCAATGAAACCACTTTGAGCGTGCTGTTCACGACGTAGATCCAACTGAGAAACCTAGCGCGTATGGCCACGGGTCTGCAGTCGATATACCTCCACATCTTCCATACCTCCATATCCTTGTCGGTACCTTCCATAACTTCACTAAAACTCTTCCTGCACATCTCGCAGCGTTCCGTGCTGAAAAAGGTGAACAATCAGGCTTTCGACATGTGCTCACAATAATGTGACTAGATGGTGTGTTTTAGTCCAGCACAGAAACAACCTGAACCAAAACTGGAGAATATCAGGCATGATTCAGACCAGTACGTTGACACGTTTGGTTGCTACATATTCACAAAGCTATATGTTGTGGTAATGGCGGACGTTCACTAAAACATGAACTAGTTCTTAGGTGTGTTTTCACGTTGAGCCGATCGTACAGCGAACAAAACGAGGGAGGAAGAAAATTCCCTCATCTTCCTCCACATCGCCCGTCTCTTTTGCGTAAGGGAACACTCTTAGGTATGGATTCCTTACATTCTGCCCCATGTTACTCCATTTCCATTCACTAAAAGGTATTAATGCTTAGACAGCATTGCTATCGAAAGACGTGCTTACCGATTCTTCTCCTAGTGAACAAACGCATGTTTATTACAGTGAGGAATATTTTTCTGATTAAAAACAGTTATGTCTATCTGTAAGCTGTCGTTCCCTCTCTACCATGTCAAGGTTCGCCAGGAACAGTGTGTGGGTGATATTCCAGGTTCAAATATAGTTCCCCTTGCCCCTGTAGGATTACGTGGTTAGCTAAGGGACGTGAAAGCCACTGAAGGGGAATTCCTTTATTGCAAGCACTTTTAAAGAAAGCAGAACCGAAGTCTCAGAGCGCTCACAAGCATTGAAAATTAGTACCACATGGTAGTTATCGTGAAACACTTCGTGGAAGCTAGAAGGTAATACGCTTTAATTAAAGCGGTCTTGCTTATAGCAGAAGATTTAGGTGGAGTGGGTTTAGGCTAGGGGACTATGTGACAGTGGGCTTATTTTAAATATCTTATCATAACATGAAACAGCATAAAAGTGATAACTTTTGCATTCGTTAGAAAATATCTTCAAACCTAAATTAAACAGTTTTGTGCCCAAATACAGATATCGCAATTTTTTTGTTTAAAATCGGCGCACTAATAAAACATTTCGAAAAATGAAGAAACTTCAGGACAGTTGCTACAGCCACAATCTTTTATTGTGTATACACTACCGGTTTCGGAGCAGTTAAAGTTCCATCATCTGGTATAAAAACTAAAATCACTTAATGAACTCAGGTTATCCTCAATCCTTTGTTGTCGTGGAACCAACAGTTGAGAAAAGATATTCCAAACAATTACAGATATTTCTTAGATAGGTAACTTTACAGGGGGCTCTAACGAAAGAGTACTCGCATCAGCCATAATAACTGCACAAGCGTCCGCACAGAACTTACAGCTTCACATCACTCTTAGGATTCATCAACAGTTTTTTTGTCTGTTATTACTTTTCTGTTGGATTTAATGTACTGACATGTCCCACGACCATGGAGATTTGCTGCTCAATTTAGTCCAACGCAACTAAACGTGTAAAATAATTAAAAACAAAAAAAACGGACTGAATAACTGATACAAGCAACTGTCACTGAAAGATGTACCCAGTAATACCACCAGCCTCCACCATCTACAAAACCAGTGCAAACGGACAACGCAGCTACATCAGAAAAAACACAGAAATCCACCACAAGGCAGGATAGCTTGTAACTACCACACAGTGAGGAAATCAAGATCTGTTCGTGAGCAGTATGATCGCAATAGTATGAAATACGTCTGCAGCTCGTGGCCTCGCTGTCGCGTTCGCGCTTCCCGAGCACGGGGTCCCAGGTTCGATTCCCGACAGGGTCAGGGATTTTCACCTGCCTCGAGATGACTGGTGGTCGTGTTATCCTCATTAGCCGAGTGGTCTAGGGCGCTGCAGTCATGGACTGTGAGGCTGGTCCCGGCGAAGGTTCGAGTCCTCCCTCGGGCATGGGTGTGTGTGTTTGTCCTTAGGATAATTTAGGTTAAGTAGTGTGTTAGCTTAGGGACTGATGGCCTTAGCAGTTAAGTCCCATAAGATTTCACACACATTTGAACATTTTTTTGTTGTTCTAATCATTTCATCATTATTCATTCAAGTAGCGAGATTGGACTGAGCAAAGGTTGGGAATTTGTACGGGCGCTGATAACCGCGCAGTTGAGCGCCCCAAAATCCATCATCATCAACTATGAAATACATCACGCCGAAGCAACTCAGTCCCACCATGCGACACGATAATTGACTTGATACAATTCGTAATGGCTTCACCATGCTCCAAACCCCTTATATCTGACACAAACCTACTTCGGTGCACACCGCACTTCTATAATTTACTGTGCCGTAACCATTTGCTTCACGCTCACGGGCAACGGTCACATAAGCACAAAACTATGTTCTCTGAACGGCTTTGCAGCAACTAAACTCTCCAAAGTTCCTTGTTTCTGACAGTGAGCTGCTGTCTTCTTTTGGACACTGGTAAAAGACACCGTCCACTCTTCCAGTAGACGAACTCCCCGTAACGCTGACCACGTCCTGCTTTGACTGTTGCGAGGCTGCGCATCACGCTGCCTAACTCCAAGGCGCTGTCCGTCGCAGTGTCTCTTCCTTGCTGGCCGCCAATGAACTGTCTCGCTCCACCACACCTGCAGCTGACTGTGCCCCCCCCCCCCCCCTCTTGCTCAGCCACGCCAACAAAAGACAGGGGGGTAGCAAGTCAACAAGTCTCAGAATATGCCCCGGACGTGTCCGCCGCCTCCACAGTGACCTCGGGTCACCACAGACAATGTGGCCTCTTCCGATCGTTAATGCGGTCTGCGTCCCGTGGCAACTCAGCCTGGACGACACACAACAAAATGTGTCACACACACCGTACAAGACCCCATCCGGCACTCCGCAACCTATCAGTTGTCACAGCGACAACCGCTGCAGGGCAAGTCAGCGTCGCCTCTTCGGCTTGGTACTGTACATGATAACTGGCAGTAATGGTACTAAAGTTTATTGCATTCCACTTCCATCGTTTTAACTTAATCTCAAGCAGTTACGTGCGCTACTCCATAGCACTTGTGGCCGGCTCCCACGCCCTATTACGCTGAACTGGGGATGCCACCACAGTATTGCTGGGTGAGTGACACCTACTTTCTGCCACACAGTTGTGGGACCAGTAGCCGTCACGTGACGTACGCAAGAGGGTCGGCGATTCAGCGGCCGCAACAGCGGCTCCTTCTCTTTCCCGCCAGTTTCCATAGCCTCTGGACGGGTCCTCCAGTCCTTCCTTTTGAGGGCGAAATCCTCCTCCCGATCTATGTGCAGTTCACTCAGCGGCCGTTGCCACTTTCCGTGAATAGTGTACCGCTTAGTGGTAGTTCTTGGGAGCAAAAGCCATTTTTCTCTGAATCGCAGCATTTCTCATTTGACGTGTAGGGAACACCCTCGAATTTCCATCTAAGCTCCTGATACCATGCTGACCTTGTACAGTGCTGCAGAGACTTCCTTTAATTCCAGCACATCCCGAGCCAATACAGACAACCTCGGCTGTTGCACCAATGCCTGGTCGCTGGTGACGGGCCACATGATTCTTAGCTGCTTCCACAGCAGACCCAAATGCTTAATACTAGCTTACGTTCTCAGCCTCGGAGCGGCGCTGTAACTGCCCCCGTGCTGCTGCCCGCACCGTATGGCGAGAACGGAGCATCTGACAAGTGCAGGTGTGACCACCGAAACCGGCAGGAGGAGAAGCGTGCAGCGAAATTTAATTTCGCGGCACGCGCTGTTCGAATAAAAGCTACTAAAGTTGTTTCGTTTGTTCAGTAACATCATAAAACGTGACTCCTCCACAACGAACATTTCTGCACGGCTGCAACATTGTAAAGAACACTGCACTAAGTAACTGAAATTTTCAGGTAGAGTTGGGAAGTGACAATTAACTGTTGTTTTCTAACAACTCGAGGATCTCTTCGCTGAATCACATACACTTTTACGTTTCTTGTCGGCAAAACGTGGAAGTACATAGGATGAGTAAATGGAAAATACATAGGCCCAATCCAACGAATCGAGACAACGGTTATCAGATTGATTTTAAGGCAAATTCCGACAATGGAAATCGCTTCATATTTATTCCCAACACCCTTAGCAGCCGTTGCTCCGCTTACGCGCAGACGGTGTGGATGGCACAGCTTTTTTTTAATGTTTTTTATTGAATTTCTGTTTCATAACCCCCCATTGCTCATGTGTAAATCTACAAATTATAAGGGAGTTAGTGACCCTTTATATGGCTGCAAGTCTTTAAGCGTTTTAAATGCTCCAACTGGTCTAATATCGAGAGTTAAACAAAGAAAGATCCAAATCAGGTCCTATAGTTATTAGCAACTGTCTTACTCCTGGTACTGTATTCACTGATCTCAAATGGACATTCCTGCACGAGGAATCGCATTTAAACGCGGTATCTACATTGTCTTCAGTAATTATTACTTTGGACTCTCATTACAAATAAAATAATTGTATAAAAATATACTAGATCTATTGAAAAATTAATTTATTAAACATTCGCTTCTCCTAAGCAGTTCTGTCAATGCTGATTAGTTGTGGTGACAGTTAAATAGCTTCCTCCGATTTACTTCGCAAATTGCTACACCGTCAAACTTCTTACACTGATTAAGGCAGTAGACGCATAGTCTTTTCCTAATATACTTCTGGTCAAAAAGCGATTCAGCTCTCATAATAAAATATTTTCATAAAATGTTTCATAATGTATTTCACCTCCTGGTTGTATTTTCAAAAGCACTGAAATACTTTTTTTTTTATTTCCAAGCGAAAAGTCAAATGCCAAATTTCAGTAACGTAGATTTAAAATGTTTTAATAATTCCTTAATAATTATTTAATACAAAAATAACTCACCGACTAATTCAACCTCTTTCTTATTTCTGAAAATACCAGTTTTCTTAGTCCTAGCTTCAAATTGCTCTTAACAGTGACGATACAAGGAAAAGACAACATTCATTCACCTTAGCGGTTTGGGCTGGGCAATGATGAGTCAGTGAATGAGCCAGGGCATTTCCTTTTATACACAGGGTGAGTCACCAACTATTGCCACCCAGAATAACTCCGAAAGTATGATAGGAGCTGAAACGTTTGGGACAAATGTTGCATGGGACAACGGAGGCCATAATATGACGCTGGTTTTTTGTTGCTGGTTGGGGACGCTACAGAGATATGAAGGTGAACTATGTTTTTTTTTTTTTTTTTTTTTTAGTTGGATACTGTAGTTTGGTACTTATCTTCTGATAGCGGCTATCGAGACTAATCCACTGATGCGTAACAGTAAGGTCTTTGAAGGTCAACGAAGGTCACAAAGGTGGCATGAAAGTCCATTTGCAGAAGGTGTTCGAAGTGATGACCACTGGTATCAATTCAGTGCTGCAATCTTCTTATCATGGATTGAGTGGTATTCCTTATCACATCGGCACTTATCGATGCACATTCTCTGATAATTCTCTCTCTCGCACATCTTCAGGTGTAGTTGGAATGTCTTTATAAACAACGTCTTTTTCGAATCTCCGCAAGATAAAATGCAGAGTCGTCAAGTCTGGCGAAAGAGCCGGCCACGACACACGTTCTCCGCGTCCAATCCAACGATCTGTGAATTATCTCTGCAACTCATTTCTAGCCATCAGCGAAAATTGTGCCGGACACCCGTAGTGTTGATACCACATTCTGTTCCTTGTTTCTAAAGGTATTTCTTCTAATGACTCTCCTAATGGTTCTTGCACGAATGCGGTGTACTTCCTACCATTAAGTTTCCTTCGGTGAAATAGGGGCCTATAATTCTGTCCTCCAGAACCCCACACCATACATTCACCGACCACGGTTTTTGGTGTGCAACTTGCCGCAGCCAACATGGATTTTCTGTAACCCAGTAAAACATGTTAAGCAAATTACCATTTCCATGATTCGTGAATGTAGCCGCGTCAGTAAATGAAATCAAATTAATACATGTGCCATCCCTCTGAATCTGTAGTTGAGCCAATCGGCAGAATTCAATGCGACGCGTACAATCCGTACCAGTTAATTATTGGTGGAGACTGATTTGGTAAGGTTGATATTTACGGCGATGCAGAACACGAACAACACTACTCTGGCTCATGTCAGATTGTCTTGAGATTTGACCAAAATGGCTCTGAGCACTATGGGACTTAACATCTCTGGTCATCAGTCCCCTCGACTTAGAACTGCTTAAACCTAAGGACATCACACACATCCATGCCCGAGGCAGGACTCGAACCTGCGACCGTAGTGGTCACGCAGTTCCGGACTGAAACGCCAGAACCACTCGGCCACCGCGGCCGGCTGAGATTTGACGCAAACTAACACAAGGATCTCGAAACACAGAGACAAGAGTACCAATTTGCGTTTCCTCGTTAGTAACTTACAAGTAACCTTCCTCTGCCGGATATGTTTCCAGTGCGTTAAAGATCGAGTTGTTCTCAATTCGTGATACACATATTTAAATGTACGGCGTGTAGGGTGAGTACGTTGAGGATATCTTTCAGCGTATAAATCTCTAGCTCTCACCGAATTTCGTCGGCATTCTCCGTAAATGAGAACGAATACATCATTCACATTCGCTTGATTCGACGATACTAGTCGTACCGCTCCCATTATCGTTGTATTGCGAAACCGTCGAATGGTGTTTACATGTAATGGCACTTTAGATGGGTACGCTGTATCCGGCGAATATTTACTATTTGCACGATATACGACAGCAAGTATCAGAGTATGTTCTTCGATAAGTGCCGAAGTGATAAGGACTCAATCTATGGTAAGAAGATTGCAACACTGCATTGGTACCAATGGTCATCACTTCGAACACCTTCTGCAAATGGATGTTCATGCCACCTTTTTGAACTTCATTGACCTTCAAAGACCTTACTGTTACATATCATTGGATTAGTCTCGATAGCCGTTATCAGAAAATAAGTACCAAACTATAATATCCGATTTAAGGAAACAAAGTTGATCTTCATATCTCTGACGCAATCCCACCTAGCACCAATAACGCAACAACATTTGTCCCTCAAACCTTTCAGCTACTATCATATTAACTGAGTTATTCTGGGTGGCAACAGTTGTGACTCACTCTGTATAGAGATTGATAATCCCTCACTCACCATCTGATAACTTGCTGAAGTGAGCCGGAATCGTGCTTGACCAAACTTTCTCCAGGAACGTTCTCATTTACGAACGAGTCTGTTAAAGCACCCAGCAAATCACGATACTAAAATAAATAATCTGGAAAATGAAACAAATTATATAAAAAATGATCGGATTACACATGTATACTTCAGAAGTGCAGCCAAACCGTCTTTTTTATGTTGAAAACAGGTCCGAGATTGCAGCCACGAATCTTTACAGAGTGATGGATTTCGCCACTAATTTCTATGGTTCAAATGGCTCTGAGCACTATGGGACTTAACAGCTGTGGTCATCAGTCCCCTAGAACTTAGAACTACTTAAACCTAACTAACCTAAGGACATCACACACATCCATGCCCGAGGCAGGATTCGAACCTGCGACCGTAGTAGTCGCACGGTTCCGGACTGCGCGCCTAGAACCGCGAGACCACCGCGATCGGCGACTAATTTCTAGTTGAGCTAGAATGATACACCATCGAATGAGGAATTAGGGATTAACCTTTAATTGATGAGGCCATTGTAGACGGACCCTAAAGTCGGATTGGTGAACTGGGAAGAAAGAAATTGATCGTATCATTGTAAACAAAGGAAACAGCCCATCATTCGCATCAAGTGGCTCAGCAAAACCTCAGAAAAGTGGATACCCGAACGGTGATTAGCTCGAATACAAGCAGAGTGCTTCAAACACACGTCGTCTCAATCGATGACAAGAATCTATTGGCGATTTACGACCTTCGTGCGATAGAACGACAATATTGAGTCCTGTTTTTATGCCAAATCCTGAACTTACTTCAGCTATCGCAAAGTTGTTCCTCATCTTCACCTCACAAATTTGTAACAGTACCAAACAGCCCGCTGTTTTGACAGAGAAGAGGCGCTTACTGTATGGTTCAAATCTCTGTGCAGTCTTGTGTGTTTAGATTTCCCTTGGTTGGTAGTTCACTGAAGCCGTTTCTCTGATCAAGAACGTACGGCTATATGTCGTCTGTACAGACACGTTGTATGGCTGCGGATGTTTGGAGTACCAAAATCATTCTCCCCTTTTCGTCGACGTTCGAGAATGCTACGCGAGTGGTCTATTGCTGTAGGAATATGAACTCGAATGTCTCATTTTTCCCTCTTCTTCTTGTCGCAATCTATATGTAAGAGGAATTAATAAGCACATGGAACTAAACATTAGTGACTTACATGAAAAGCCACGGCTAATATCGTGTAATACAGTATCTAGTCTTGAAAATATCATCACATCCTTCTCCTGTTCTACACCCACCAGAAGCGAGACATTGATGACTAGATCCTGCAGAGTTACCAAATAGCGAGGACGCTGATTCGTACCTTCCACATATCCATATAAGTCCCAGATATTTTTCGTTGAAATGGGGTCTGCTGATTTAGCGGGCCAGTCGGTGTGTGACAAGCTGTCAGACTGTTTACTAAACCAGAACGTTTTCCCGCATTGGGCAGCATAATAATCATAAAGACGTGGGCGAAATGGCAACTCATGGTCACTGAGAATGTTGAAACCAACATCCTGGTTCATGTTCACAGTAACCTGAATGAATAGGTACAACAACCCAGTCTCCTTAGGCCGGCCGGAGTGGCGGAGCGGTTCTAGGCGCTACAGTCTGGAACTGCGCGACCGCTACGGTCGCAGGTTCGAATCCTGCCTCGGGCATGGATGTGTGTGACGTCCTTAGGTTAGTTAGGTTTAAGTAGTTCTAAGTTCTAGGGGACTGATGACCTCAGAAGTTAAGTCCCGTAGTGCTCAGAGGTATTTGAACCAATCAGTCTCCTTAGAGTAACGTTCCCCGGTATATGGTTGTGACAGATTAGCCAGGCACGCGAGGGCTGTCGTTGTAAACGAACAACGTCAGACCCACCTGGCGGTAATGCTCTGGAGAGGACAGACTTCGTCTCTTGTATAAATAGTCTTCTCGGTGCAGTGGATCCGTTTAGTCGTGGCCTCGTTTAGTTGTGGTGCTGCAACTTTGAGAATCGTAGGAAAATCTGCAACTACTTGCAGTAAAGAGCACGCAGTTATTGCTTCAAGGGATTTCATTTGTTGAGTGCTGTAATCACAACACAGAACATTCAGCATTACACACGATGTGTTGCAAAATATGGCATCTATTCTGATCAGCAGCTAACACTTGAAACCGTGATGATGTGCAATTCCGCTTATTACAAACTCAAGGACACTCAAATCCGGCCCGCGCCTGAATCAAATTAATAACCCGAATTGCAAGTTGTGCACGGTGGCATGACCTGTGTGGCCAATCACCCAACTTCCCAATAATGCAATAATTAACACATTTTGCAAACTTTTTAACAACGACCTTTCATCCGCAACCATTTACTATGACCGCCGCCACAGTATTTCTTAACAGTCGGTTACAGCCATAACCGATGCGACCGTCCACCTTGGACGTCGGCATCGAGCTCCCCTGCCAATGCAAGAGAGCTTCTGCCTCGAAATTTTTAGCCAAACACAGAAAAGAAAATTTCGTGCTATAATACATGTAAATGGTCGAGCCTTGCTTGGCCAATAACATGTGACGATACTGTATCTTAGCGAGTTGTGACGACGTCACCTAGATGCCACCTTTGTCTTCTACCCACAGCGTAGATGTTGTGCAAAATGGCAAATGGTTCAAATGGCACTGAGCACTATGGGACTCAACTTCTGAGGTCATTAGTCCCCTAGAACTTAGAACTAGTTAAACCTAACTAACCTAAGAACATCACACACATCCATGCCCGAGGCAGGATTCGAACCTGCGACCGTAGCGGTCTCGCGGTTCCAGACTGCAGCGCCTAGAACCGCACGGCCACTTCGGCTGGCAAATGGCACCATATTAAAATTTACCAGATGTTGATTTGATACAAGTATTAAATGGGCCCAAGTTAATCTGCAGGAAACAATCCTGATAGCTTATTAATTCACCTGTACCACGCCCTTTAAACACTGAGAGTTAAACGTCTCATTGTATCGTCACTGCATTTCATGCCTTGCATCATTTGCCAAGAAGCAAAGTCACTACTTGTTTACCCACGCAACACGCCTCCAGTCCACTACTGTCCAGCTTCTGTGTTTCTGGCCCGCTGAAGACGTACAACATTGCAGCGCTGACCCAGATACTAGTTGAGAAGGAAGTCTGGTGAAAAATAAAAAAAAGAAAAGAAAAGAAAAGAATAGAAACCGATCGTATGGCATTATTGGTTGGGAGACGCCATCTAGGGCTGTTCGGCCGTCTAGCACAAGTCTTTTTATTTGACATCACTTCGGCGACTTGCGTGTCAATGATGATGAAATGTTGATGAGGGCAACACAATACCCAGTCCCCGAGAACATAGCGGGCCCCTGCATGGCGGTCAGCTGCGCTGACCACTCAGCTACTGAGGCGGAGTGCCGTCTCTGATCCCTTGTCGGTTACGATACATTTTATAACCATTGTTTCATGGTTCTGAGTGGTACACCATTTCCTGTACAGGTGTTAACAATCTGCGTGGATACGTCAGCAAACAGAGAAACATCAATCCGTGAGTGTTAATAAGCTGTCCACACGCGGCAGCTCTTTTCTGCTATTATATTACGTCTCCACGTTTACTCATCGCAATGCAACGATTCCATACACCAGCCGAGACCATGGAGTGGTCCATTAAAATGTAATCACCGCATGCCTCAAGGCATTTACCCGACTGGAAAATGAGACGATCAATTCCTGTTTCATGGGAGGCAGTCCGCCTCCGGCGATCCACAACTGCACCGACTCCTGCACTTCCTCGTCCGACTGAAACCGACGTCCAACGTGTGTCTTTCTCCCTATGTGGAAATCACACCATGAGACATCAGGGCCGTACAGAGGATGTTGCAGTGTTTCCCAAGCACATCGCTGAATTATAGCCTTCGTCCGATTGGCAGTGTTGGGGCGAGCGTTATCGTGCAACAGGATGATTCCGTTCGACAGCATTCCTACAGCGAGAGAGCAAAAGGCGAAGCCATCTGTGGAAATATCCCAATTCCCCCCCCCCCCCCCCCCCCCCCACACACCAAAAACTTCAAAGCTGTTGACACAATTCCGATAAGGTCATGATGACCGGCTTCTTCGACTGCAGGGCCCTCTGCACGTCGGATTCCTCGAGCACGGGACCACAATCAATACACAGCGCTATGAAGGCACCTTGCGATAAACGTCCAGGAATGCTGTCGGACGGGATCATCCTGTTACACTAAAACGCCTTCCCCACAATCCAAATAGGACGCACGGTACGCTTCAGAGATTTGGTTGGAAGCATTGAAACATCCTCCGTACAGTTGGGATAATTCACCGTGTGGTTTAAAATCTTTTGCGACGTAAAGAAAAACATACGTTGACTGTTTCAGTCGGACGAGCAAGTGCAAGAGTGGGTGCGGCTGTGCATCTATCAGCGATCGACGGTGTTTACGAAACAGGAGCTGTTCGTCTCGTCAGCCAGTGGGATACATGCCTTAATGCATGTGGTGATTACTTTCGAATGGAACCATTCCATAGTTTTGTTGGGCGGGTGTTCGGTTTTCATTTGACTTCCCCTTATAAACACTATTTCACAACCATGACTTCCATGAGAGTTGGAGGATTACATCACTTTCATTTGCCAGTTCTGTATCTTCTACAGCGTCAGGCCAGGTTTTCTAGTGGTAGGGCGCCTGAGTGGAGACCGAGAGATCGCAGGATCGCATCCATGTTCGAACCACTAATATTTTCTGTCTCAATCATGTGAAACGTCGCTATGAGTGACACGTGTTTCGGATTCCACGTCATATTGTAGGCCTCACTTCACCGGCTGGGTAACCGGCGCTGGCCGCTGTGGCCGAGCGGTTCTAAGCGCTTCAGTCCGGAACCGTGGTGCTGCTACGGTCGCAGGTTCGAATCCTGCCTCGGGCGTGGATGTGTGTGATGCCCGTAAGTTAGTTAGGTTTAAATAGTTCTAAGTAAAGGGGACTGATGACCTCAGATGTTAAGTTCCATAATGCTTAGAGCCATTTGAACCATTTTTGATAACCGGCGTAGATTAAGGACACACAAGTCACTGAAGTGGCGTCCAGTATAAAGACCTGCTCATGACCACTGGGCCACACGGGATTAATCATCTACGCTCTAAAGTTACCAGTGCACTCTTTTAAGATTCTGGATAATGTTTTGTCAAGTGGGTTATGTTTCCCCCCTCTCCGTGGAATTTACTTTTTAGAAATTCCAATACAGACCCGAATTTCGATGAGCATTATGCCGACGATATCACAGTTACTAAACAAACTTGTACATAAACTTATTAGAGCTTTTTGTGTTTTCTCTAGCTTTTCTCTTATATGTACCAGATAATGCTCCCCTAGTGACAAGTAGTACTCACTATTTGGTCCAGTGGATGTCTTTGAAGCTACAGGGTGGTCATAGAGACTCTGTCATTTTCCAAGAAATAATGAGTGCATTTACATAATTTGGATGTATTTTTATTTTTAATCTACATATACGTTTTCAAAGTACTTTAACATGGCCCCATCAATTTCCAAACGTTGTTTCCATCATTTAAAAGCAGACTTTCATACATTCTGAAGCTTACCTTGTTAAATAGCCGACGCTGCATCCCAGATTCTATCTATTAGACCCTGGAGATTCCTTATCTTTGTTTTGTACGCCCTTGATTTCACACAACCTCAAGAAATCCAAGGACATCGAATCAGGTGGCCACATCGACCACAGTCTTACTGAAACTGACCGTGTACATCCCAGTTCTGTCTCTTAGATCCTAGAGATCCCTTACCTTTGTTTTGTACACCTTTGACTTTATGCAACCCCAAGAAATCCAAGGGCCACCACATTAGATGGCCACCTTAACCCCAGTCTTACTGAAGCCGTATCTTTCCATCTGTTTGCGAATCTTGTATTTAGGTGCCAGTACCCCCTACCAATGTGAGTAAAATGACAGAGTGCTCTTTCCTGTTCGAACAAAAAAATGTGCTAGCAATGCCTTCTTCATGAAGTGTGCTTCCAGTGACAGCTCCAACATGTTAAGGTAAATGTTCCCGGTGATTGACTCTTCAGCGAAAATGAAAGTTTCATAAATGATAGTCTTTGTGGACCAAAGCCACACATGCACTTTTTGTGTGTCTCTTTGCTGTTCGGTAGTAGCGTGAGATGTATCGCTACCTCATATGCGACAGCTACGACTGTTAACTTTTCCGAAAATGTAAAATGTAGCCTCGTCAGTAAACAAAGTTTGATCCATGAAGTGTTTGTCGTGCGCAGCTTCTATCAGATCATTGCACACTGCGTGACAAGTTGTTTCATCTTCGAAGCGTAATTTGTAAAAGCACCTGAATGTGGTACAGTTTTCTTCCTTAGAGTGAAGTATAAAAACTTTCAAAATCGTTGATTTTGTCACGTCAAATCGACTAGTTAATACAATTCATTTTTTTAGATTGCTTCCCTCATTCACTGAACGATCTCTTGTGGTACTGGAGCTCTCCAGGAGCTTGATTCATCAGCGACTTTTCCAGTTTTCGCGGAACATTTTCATAAGTAACTGAGTGCTACCTCTGGTTGGTGGTAGCTTGTGTAATTTCCAAGTCAACTCCCGTTAAAACTGCAGATAAATTAAACCACGCAATCGCACAATAATGATAACCACGTTCTTCTTGACTATCTCGAAAAAATTGCCTGCAGAAATAGATCACGATTAGGAGTTATATAAATGCATCCATTATTTCTCTGAAATTGTTCGAGACTTTTTTTTAATATGTATAACGTTAACTTGGCTTAACGTACAGCCAGCTTTAGGTAATCCTTCAAGTGTAGATCATCATATTAAACATTCACTTCTTAGAAAATTTCTCAAATTAATCACAAAAGAGAAATACAGATATTTAAGCCTGAATTAAAATTTCTGTTCTCTCACTTTCGTTTTTCATAGGACTATACTGCCACAAGTACTTATTCCTTCGAGTGCAATGGATGGTGTAATTAAACCGTCTGTGTATTGTCTTTCTATACAATAATTTTCATTTTCTATTTGTCATACTAGTCCCTCGCTGCAGAAACCTTAGCACTCCACTTGCTAATCACGGAAGACAATGCGAGACGTCAGAGAGGCGAAGTACATAAACATTCAAATTCTCATTGATAACCATTGATCTTTGATTACTGGAAACTGAAGGAGAGTATCTATTAGCGGTCACTTTACTTGCTGATTAATTCACAAAAGTAATATTTCTGCTCACTAAATCGTAGTGTTCGAGCTTCAGGTGTCCTGGTGGTTACCGTAATTGTCCCAGCATATTGCCTGGCTGTGGACGCTGCACATTCCGCGTGTGGTTTATCGCCTTACTTCATCTTGATAATTATCCACCTGGGAGTGCTCCATCGTCGATACAGGCAACGGAGAAGTTATGGCCGGTCGGAGTTCCCGTTGTTGGGAGTGCAATACATCAGCAGATGGCCTGTCGCCTATAGCACCCGAATACTCCGCAATATGCTTCTTCGGTCATTGCCCTGCTACGCCGTACACAGTAAATCCCTCTACTCTGGCCGATACCTGTGCGCTTTCGAATTGACCAGCTCAATGGAGCTTTAATGTCACGTCAGTTAAACCGATGAACGTAAATTTGAGGTAAAAGGCATTATGTTAGTTTACCTACTGAACAATAAAATGTGAGTTTTACTATAGAATAAAGCAAGAAACAAGCAGCATGTCGAAGCATTTAAGTTTTGGTGCCGGTGGAGAAAGCTGCCCATAAAATGGATCGAAAGAAGAACAAATGCGACGATTATTAACTCAAATATCTCCAGGCGCCTTTCTTCTCGTTTCTACCAGAAACCTCTTCTTTGGCCTTGTAAGAAGAGACGAAGAAAATCTAGAGAAAGTAATCATGGAATGGAATATCGAGAGCGAGGGGTCTATGATAAGAGCAGCGAGCAGGTAGATGGATCAAATCAAGTTGATCTCCGATCCACATCTTGAGTATGCTCCAAGAGAAGCTGGTAACCGTCCGGGATCGAGACGAATTTATGAGGTCGCCAGTTAGCAAATACCACAAAGATTTGTGACGATGACTACAATGTAAGGCAGCTAAGGTCAGTTACCCCAGATCTGAAAGGGTAAATATATCCAGGCACATTTGTCCCTCACCTTCACCAAGCATTTTTTTTAACTTCTTCAGTTTCCGAATTATAGTATATACCCGTTTTAATGGAACTCTATGCTTTTGTTATGGCTGTGGAACGAGAGAACGCAGAGGATTTCAACGATGTAACATTCGTCGGACATTATCAAGTAGTAAATAGGTAGCAGAACCACAACCCAAATGTTACCAACCACGCTTCTCGTGTACGGTTCATGTGTTTATTATTATGACTGTCACATCATGTGCTAAAAATGTTAACCTTGAGCACTGATACATGATGTAAAGTAAGTCAGAAATGACAAACTGTACATGGAACTACGTCTGAACTCTTCGCACTGCCGTGTTACGCTGGATATGACGTCGGTGTCTTTTGCTTGTACACCTCTACCTTTAACCGTTTACGATCTGACAGGACTTCAGAGCCAGACTATAAAATAAAGAGTATAACTTATTCATTTTCGTTAGTAGCCTGTCAGGGCTGTTGCACCCCATTTATTCTTAGTTTGGTACACTGTCAACATATCGCAGAACTCTTACGGATATATTATCTATGACTGTAGGGCAGTTTGAATCTCAACACTTGGAGAGCTCAAGTTATTCGGTTGCGCGTAATTGAGTGTGGGCCGTTGTTGCTCGGTTTTGAATGCTTATTGTGTCAATCTGGTCCTCATATTTTTCCCCAAACCCATGGTTAATCTATCGTAATAACTGTTTTTAAGCACAAAAATTGAACGTTTTTGAATACAATGTCCTATACTTGTAAGTCCACTCAGGTCTATTGCTTGATGTTTTTACATGATAGGCCAATGCAAGAAAATTAGAATATAAGGAGGTAATGGAGTTCAACAATAATATCTACCACTGCAATAAAATCTGAAACTGTGGATGACATGATGTACGCTCAGAAAAAACGGCAACAGAAAAATGCACAGAAAATATACCGCAATCAGCGACAATAATTCTTAAAAACATGCCATAACATACAAGAAATGAGGCAGTATGAAAGTATCCATAGAAAACTATACTAACCATATTTCAAAAAATGATAATGTGTTGTTGTATTTATATAACTATGCTATTCTCTGCATGTTTTAAAGAACACTCTGATGATGGTAACATTTGTCGTCGAAACTAGTTTGAGAAATAAGTAAGTAAGCAGATAATAAGGTGTTTTGCATGAAGGCGGACTCAAAATTCCGAAACTGTTGTTTTTCTATGCAAATACGGACCAAATGGAAGGGATCCCAGATAAAGTTATTTGTAATTGAATTACTGTAAAAGCTTTCTAGATATGATACTGGTACACCAACAAAACTGCCAGTTCTGAAACACAACGTTTTCTTGAATAATTCGAACTCACATATTTACAGCCCAAATAAACAAAAAAGGACGCCATGCCATATGCTATCGTCAACAGGGTATTTTCACTTATTCTCCAATAGCTGAGAAATTCGATTTGAAGATTGCAGTGAAGTCTCCCAATTGTTTTAAGATCAAAAGAAGAAAGAAGGGGCCTTCATTTTCAAAGGAAATTTGAACCCTAAATCTTGGAGCTCATGGCCATGTGTTATTACTAACCGTGAAAAATAGGAAACAACGCTATTTACAATACAAAATGAGGACCTCATTCAGAGTGATCCAAATGTAAGGTGTTTTTATATGTCAGTGAGAGAGAAAATGTTTTTGATCAAAACTAGTTTCATGAAGTAATGTTTGTCGATAACTAGACCATTTGAAAAAAAGAATTAAATGACTACACATATATATTTCTACAGTTTTATTTTCAATAGAAATTTTGTAGCCTGCAACAATGACTTAAAAAACTGAGAATAGTCAGGCCTTGAGAACAAATATTTAGGAAAGATTGATCCAAATGTTCTCTTAAGATAGTCTGTAACTATTTGGTAGCAACATTCGTCATGTTAGTAACACATCGATTGTCTAATGTCCAAGGGAATGCCTCCCAATAAAAACTTGTGTTAGTAACTGTACATACTGTTGGTTGTTGAGAGTTCAGTTAATATGACGTAGACAAATGATGCTTATCTTGAGAAACAATAAACATTGTCAGACAGAGGTCGTTGTACCCACTCATCTCTCTGTTAGTGTAGATTTACAGCTGATTGGTAGTGTATAGTGAGATGATTGATTTTCCCATAGCTTTCAATTTATGCTTCATCTGCACACAAAATCTGGCATACAAACGCCACTTAACGTTCCAGTTTTATAAGACATCAATCTGAGACCTACAACATATTCTGAATGTTATTACTATGAAGTTTTTAATGGAGGGAAATGCAGAGAGAATAAAATGCTTTGGGAAGGAGGAGACAGACGGCAGCGCCGTCGCCTGTAGTCTGCGCGTTGCGGATGCGGCGACAGACAAGTAATGCAGTCGCTTGGCAGAACTGCGCTAAGCGGGGTGTCTGGTAGCGCCTAGAACCGCTCGGCCTCCCCGGCCGGCTTATACATTGTTATGTCGCGCTGCTCTTCCATGACTTGGTGAGTCAGTGCTGCTTTCTAACACCGAATATTGTGCCAGGTGTATGAAGATTGAAGCTCTGATAACATCACATGATTACTGATGTGCGTTGCACTGTGCAGTCGCCGGCCGCGGTGGTCTAGCGGTTCTAGGCGCTCAGTCCGGAGCGGCGCGACTGCTACGGTCGCAGATTCGAATCCTGCCTCGGGCTTGGATGTGTGTGATGTCCTTAGGTTAGTTAGGTTTAAGTAGCTCTAAGTTCTAGGAGACTGATGACCACAGATGTTAAGTCCCATAGTGCTCAGAGCCATTTTGCACTGTGCAGTCATTATTTCGTAGACAGAAAGAATGTTACTATTTTTCTTTTTTCTCATCATAAACATACAGCAGCACAGATGTGGTGGAAAAATAAGGCACTGGCATCATATTTCAGTTTCATAAATGTTTTCTTAAATTTTACCTGTTTTCGTCCCTTTCTTACAATTTTTTTAATATTATAGCATCATCACTACGAACTTTACTATGTTATCTTTCCTGTAATGGTACACAATTTTCATCGTTTGTTTCCTCAGATGCCTCATCACTGTTTCTTGTTTATTTCTTTTGTGCCTTCTTCCTGTGATGCCTAAAGGGCCAATTGATATCTTATTGGCTTTCCAGTATTGTTAGTTACACTGATGTCACTGTCTTATTTGTCCCATAAGATCCGTGTTGTGGAGTCCCATAAAGGAATCATAGCGTTCGTGGCTCTCCGTTTTCAATTTTTTGAGACAGTTGAGGCCGTTCCTCATTAGTGTTTTCTTCTTTAATCTCTGGTAACCGTCTCATAAAAACTTTGATTTCTTCTTTATCACCTGTAAATGCCAATTATATTAGTTACATGTTTTCGTTTCTATCAGAATCTTGACTACAGGCGAAAGCAATCAGTCTTTGTGGTGAGCATGTCGTGTATCACCATCTAAAAAGCACCGAAGATTTTAAGAGTAAGACTGCTGCCAATATTTATGCTACCTTCTACTGAATAAGATTTCAGACATATTGAACAAGAATTTCAGCATAAATGGAATAGATCTAATTGCGTTGGCGACATAGACGGAAAACTTGTTCGCATAAAAGCACCAGAGATTAGTAGATCGCTGTGTGTGAAATCTTATGGGACTCAACTGCTAAGGTCATCAGTCCCTAAGCTTACACACTACGTAACCTAAATTATCCTAAGGACTAACACACACACCCATGCCCGAGGGAGGACACGAACCTCCGCCGGGACTAGCCGAAGAATCTGAGGATGGTATATTTGAAACATCGGCTATGGAGAAGAAAACAGCAGCAAAAGAGTTTAGTATCCCTCCCCCAAAGTCTTTGCCGGGCACAACATTTCCCGATTGGAGACGAAGCGTTTGCTCGTAGTGATTGTGTGGTGAAGTCTTATTCGTAACCATCCAAAGCAACTTGCTTGGCTTTTCTCTTTTTGGAGGATTCCTAAAAAGCAGAAGATTTGAAATCTCAGGCGAATTTATGGACTTCTTCATCACTGAATACAGTTCTATGGCTTGCAAAAAGGATGCCTTTAACACTGGATTGTAAATAACGATTTATATAAGACAAATGGTTCAAATGGCTCTGAGCACTATGGGACTCAACTGCTGAGGTCATTAGTCCCCTAGAACTTAGAACTAGTTAAACCTAACTAACCTAAGGACATCACAAACATCCATGCCCGAGGCAGGATTCGAACCTGCGACCGTAGCGGTCTTGCGGTTCCAGACTGCAGCGCCTTTAACCGCACGTATAAGACAAAAATATGTATTCTAGCTTAATATAATAATTGTTGTATACAACGCGCATAAGGATGTGTTCGTTAATAAATAACACCTTTAATATACTTGCTATATTCAACTACATTGTTACGACTTTCCAGACGTTATCTTCACTAAAATATTTATGTATTCTTTAAGCTCTGCGTCACAGACTACAGAATATTTTGGCATACTGTTAATTAACTTCTCATCATCAGAGCCTGAAAAAATCATTTTTACTGAATTTGGTATGTTTGACTAGTAAAAGCAGTCTGTGGCCGCTATGCAGCACGGCGGCAGCTGCACTACTGGTTACTGAGCGGAAGTGCGATCTGTCGCTGAAGCAGGTAAACGGCGGCAGACGACGCTGTGGCCGCGTCCCGTATGCTTCGCATTGCAGAGAATGGGAACCAGTGATGACGCGTTCGGTCTGTCAGTGAAGGCTGCCGTCTGCGTGTGTGTACGAAATCGCACCTTTAGAACACTTCAGACACATTGTATCATCTCTTACTACTTTAGGATCCCTCTTCAGTCCAAGTTGATTCTACCTGATTATTCTCTCAAGCTTCAGCCTACACTTCACCACTAATAAATTGTGGTCTAAGTCTGCATATGCTTCTGAGTAGGCCTTCCATTCTAATAAACGATTTCTGAATCTCTGCCAGATCATAATGCAATAGAGAGCGAATATTTCCGCCTCTCCAGGCATTATACAAGTGCACCTCTTCCTCTCGTGATTTTTGAACAGTGTATTCGCCATTATTAGCTGAAATCTATTGCAGGACTCAGTAAGTCTATTTTCTCGTGCCATGTTGATCTCTCCTCTGGAAAAATATTCCGTAATCGGTAAAATATTCCGTAATTAGGGTCCTCTGGAGGAGACTCTCTGAGGGAGAGGTAACCATGAGAGAACGTATGAGGGTAAAGCCATTACAGTTTCCGTACTAACAGGGGAGGCCACGACGGTCTGATCACGTATATAATTCCCACTTCGTACACTTTGAGTAGTCCATTAAGGCAACATAAAGTGCAAGTAGTAAGGTATACTACTTGAGCGGTTTTGAGACAATCACGAGAGGTGTTTCACGTGTCAGTGATGAACCCGTGCTGTACGACCCTGATCACGAGATGTTGGCAATCGTATGGTTGGTTCCGCCTCGAGTGCCGAGCGGAAAGTTTGTTAGTTTATCACCTGACCCCAGCGTCGCACGTGCGTGTACAGTTTTTCCTCAGTCTTGTTTGTGTGTTCGCGAGTGCCGCATCATTGTTTGGTTCGTAGCGTTAGTTGTTGCGCGTGTCTGTCTGCAGCGACGTTCAAAAGAAATGTTTCCAATGGCTCTAAGCACTATGGGACTTAAAATCTGAGGTCATCAGTCCCATAGACTAATTAAACTTAACTAACCTGAGGACATCACACACATCCATACCCGAGGCACGATTAGAACCTGCGACCGTAGCAGCTGCGAGGTTCCGGACTGAAGCGCCTAGAACCGCTCGGACACAGCGGCCGTTCTGGTTTTCCCACAGTCCACGCTTCATTACCATAGAGTGCTACACTCAATAAGTACACTCGTAGAAATTTCTTCCTCTAATTTAGACGGATGTTTGATGCTAGTAGATTTCTCTTGGCTAGGAATGCCCTTTATTCGTTTGCTAGTCTGCTTTTGATGTCGTCCTTGCCCTGTCCGCAATGGTTATTTTACTGTATAATTAGCAGAATTCGTTAACTTCATCTACTTCGTGGCTGTCAATCCTGGTACTAAGTTCCTTGCTCTTCTCATTTCTGCTACTTCTCATTACTTTCGTATTCTTTCGATTTACTCTCAGTTCATATTCTGTACTCATTAGATTGTTCATTCCATTCAGCAGATCATGTAATTCTTCTCCACTTTCAGTCAGGATAGCAATGCCATCAGCGAATCATATCGAGGATATCATTTTAATTCCACTCCCGAACCTTTCTTTTATTTCCATCATTGCTTCTTCGATGTATAGATTGAACAGTAGGGGCGAACGACTACATCCCTGTCTTATACCCTTTTTAATCCGATTACTTCGTTCTCGGCCGTCCACTCTTATTAATCCCTCTTCGCTCTTGTTCATATTCTATACTACCTGTCTCTCCCTGTAACTTACCCCTATTTTTCTCAGAATTTCGAACATTTTCCACCATTTTACACTGTCGAATGCTTCTTCCTGGTCGACAAATCCTATGAAAGTGTCTTATTTTCCTTTAGTCTTGCGTCCATTATCAACCGCAACATCAGAATTGCCTCTCTCGTGCCTTTACCTTTTCTTAAAGCCAAACTGAATGTCTTACAGCACATCTTCAATTTTCTTTTACAATCTTCTGTATAGTATTCTTGTCAGCAACTTGCATGCATGGGCTGTTAATCTGATTGTGCGGTGATTCTCGCACTTGTGAGCTCTCGCAGTCTTCGGGATTATGTGGTAATCAAAATCGATTATGAAGGCCACCGCTCAGCGCGATCCGCAGTTTGCACTGGGCTGTCGCTGGGAGGCCGGCCGGGGTGGGCGAGCGGTTCTAGACGCTTCAGTCTGGAACCGCGCGACCGCTACGGTTGCAGATTCGAATGCTGCCTCGGTCATGGATGTGTGTGATGTCCTTAGGTTAGTTAGGTTTAAGTAGCTCTAAGTTCTAGGGGACTGATGACCTCAGATGTTAAGTCCCATAGCGCTCAAAGCGATTTTTCTTTTGTCGCTGGGACGAGCGACAGGGGTGGCGCTGGTGGCTTAGCGGCCCGGCCGGCCCTGTGCTGTAGCATGGCGGTCTCGTACCGGGAAGACAGCCGGCGATAAATTCAGGCCGCCGACCAATAACCGCGCCGGCGGGAGAGAGGGAGGGTGCTGAGCGCGCCCCGGCGGAGGACGTGGCCATCGCGACGCGCCTGACGGAATGGCAATGGCCCGGAAACCTGTTACCGCCGCCATCCGCGCCCAGCCTTTCATTTCGGCCGCCCAAAAGAAGGGCAGGAATTCCGGCCGACAATGAGGACCCCCCCGCCCGCCACCGCCAAGAGATTGGTCGCTCCTTCTTCCACGTCCCCTGTAGTGACCGGCCGACTGATCCAGCGAGTGGCGTACGCTGTTGTCACTCCGTAATAGGTTATTTCTAGACATACATGTTGTTTCCAGAATGAGATTTTCACTCTGCAGCGGAGTGTGCGCTGATATGAAACTTCCTGGCAGATACGTGTTGTTGGTATATAATAGCTTCAAAGGGGAGAGGCGAGTAGGGGGCAATGAAATAACAAATAATCCTATTAAACATAGGTCTGGAAGCCAATGTTTCTCTCTGCACTACTTACTTCGACTCAGAGAATCAAACAGCCTGAGGAGTGTCCGCAGCTC
The DNA here is from genome assembly GCF_023864345.2 of Schistocerca serialis cubense. Lineage (NCBI taxonomy): Eukaryota > Metazoa > Arthropoda > Insecta > Orthoptera > Acrididae > Schistocerca > Schistocerca serialis. Next base: position 421,794,952 of record NC_064645.1, read on the forward strand.
GTGGTCGTGCGGTAGCGCTCTCGCTTCCCGCGCCCGGGTTCGATTCCCGGCGGGGTCAGGGATTTTCTCTGCCTCGTGATGACTGGGTGTCCTTAGGTTAGTGTGATGTCCTTAGGTTAGTTAGGTTTAAGTAGTCCTAAGTTCTAGGGGACTGATGACCATAGATGTTAAGTCCCATAGTGCTCAGAGCCATTTGAACCATTTTCGTTCGGAGCTTTCTCACATTTCTCACATTTATTGATTTCGTACCACAAATCAATATTAGTCGCCGAAAGATACGCGTGACTGAGGGAAAAGGACATAGAAATGCAAATGTTGAATAATCACCGAAAATTTCTGTCAAAAATACCCGACCATCCAGATATGTGCTGTCTGCGTAGCAATAGCGTGCTCGAGCTTGACTGAAAACCAAGGAACACAAAGTACTGATATATTCAATACTCTATTGAGGTTTCGCGATTGCTGGCGAATGACATCGAAATCTGTCTGTAGGCTGAGAACGAGACAGACACCTTCAGGTGAGTTTTACAAATGGTTCAAATGGCTCTGAGCACTATGGGACTTAACATCTGAGGTCATCAGTCCCCTAGAACTTAGAACTTCTTAAACTTAACTAACCTAAGGACATCACACACATCCATGCCGAGGCAGGATTCGAACCTGCGACCGTAGCGGTCGCGCAGTTCCAGACTGAAGCGCCTAGAACTGCTCGGCCACACCGGCCGGCCTGTGAGTTTTACATTACAGAATGCGGGTCTCTAAGTGTACACCACAAACGCGTATAGATGTCTCATGTTCGTTGAGTTCAGTACAGTGTGATATTTCCAACCGTAGACTAGTTGGTTGCCGAAAGGGGCGCGTAATCGAGGGATGAGGAAATGGAAAGACAAACAGTAAAAAAACAGTAGAAATCACCTTCAAGACTACACGACCATCCGGATAAGTGATATCGATATAGCCACGAGGTAAACGAGTTTGAGTAAAAAGTAGCGAAAATTCAAAGAGGTATCAATATTCCAGGCGGATGACATCGAAATCGAGGTTGGATCCAGACAAGTTTCATACTGTTGAATGCTGGTCCTTGAGTTTATACCAAAATATGGTCATAAGTTCGTCCTCAGTCAAATTTAGCATCGAACGTCGCTCTAGCTGAAGCATGCAGATGCGTGTGACGCAATACTGTTGCAAGCCCGTCCTCTGTCCAGTTCTGGGGCCACGAAGTTAAACTTTACGGTCAGACTGATAGCAATTAAGTGTCGTAAAAAAATTCACTTTGGAATTAAACGAATTTCCAACAAAGTCTCCCATCAAGGCACTTTACACAGGAAGGATATCGCCGTGACCACGATTTTCGTAGGAGTAGAATCCATTGAATGACCCTACCTGAGTGAGGTGGAGTATCACTAGACAGATGATGCTAAACTCGACAGAGGGCTGTTATGCGTCCAAGTCCACGAGCATGTTTGGTATAAATGTAGCGGCGTGCTGCAGCAGCTTCTGTGTGCAACACACGTAAAAATGTGTCCCTGGTTGTCAGCCGAAATATCTTGGTAAGATGTCGACAACCAATCTGAAATATCAACTCCATGGGTCTGTTTGCAAAAATGCTATTGATTCAGGTACACTATACGTCATGCAAAAACGAGACATTTTTGTTGTTGCAGTACTTACACGTGACGAAACCGTCCACTTGTCTAGCGGATTTATGAATCAGAATCCTATATAACTCCTCTCAGATGAACTGCAGGTACTAAGAGGCATTGCTGAGCCCCCAGCAAGAACTCTGGCAGACCTCTACACAGACACATCTGAGGCAGCAAATCGATAGAGAACAGGGCTCTCTTGTCCTGTCATGGAAAGAATGTGTCATAGTTGATAGTTCGATACTCAGAATCATCCAAAAGTTTTCTCAGGCAAAAGAATCAATCCAGGTTTGTCGCTGTTTTAGAATGTGTATTTTCAGTTTCAGAACATTCCAGGTTAAATGTTTCCCGAACTGTTGTATCTGTTTTGTCTTACGGTAAAACTTTACATCTTCTTCTTCTTCTTTTCTCAAGAAGGATTACGCCTTAGTAACCTGTTTAGGCTTCGCAAGATTTATTCTAATCCACTATTTGATCTTCCCATACATCTTCTTCCCAGTGACTTGTATGTAGTTGCTGCTTTTCAAACTCTTCTTTCATTTATACACAAGAGATGGTCTATACATATTTAATGAAATTGTATTCTGACATAGAATGTTAATAACATTTATTTTGAGTAAAAAATTTTAAGAGTTTTTACTTACAGAATTCGAATCCATTATCACACATTTAGCATTGGAGGGCAGCGTGGAGGGTAAAAATCGTAGAGGGAGACCAAGAGATGAATACACTAAGCAGATTCAGAAGGATGTAGATTGCAGTAAGTACTGGGAGATGAAGAAGATGGCACAGGATAGAGTAGCATGGAGAGCTGCATAAACCAGTCTCACGACTGAAGACAACAACAACAAAACAGTTTGCAGGACGCCCTTGTAATAGGTGACCAGTTTAAACCTAAGGCAAAAACATTTAATTGTGATGCACGATAATAAGACAAAGTAACCGGTAGAGGCAGTTTAATACAAAATAATCAGAGCTTTTCAAATCTGTTGGAGTCAATAACAGACCAAGCAAAAAGACCGTCTGTCTCTCAATGGAGACTGAAGACCGTTATATAGCACTAGACAGGCTGGACTGTAAGTTAAAGTAGGCTCCGCGGCAAACGTGCACAGAACAAGCACTGTTCTGAAACGTGCTCACCAAGTACAGGTCGTTCTGGTTGAATAGTTGTGCCCCAAGTGGTCACTTGTACACCAGTCTCGCTCTGGCCGCGTCCTCCGACCCAATTATTCCTTCACCCCATGTGCAGCTGCCCACAAGCGTCCTGTCCGCACACTCGGATGCTCCCCCATGCTGACTTCCCGTGCTTAGTCACACGCTGCTCTGAAGCCGCCCACCGACCATGTCCGCTCAGAGAGCAGCCGGCGCTCTTGTTAGCATCAGGAGCTTTCTTTTTTCACCAACAAAAAAAAAAAAAACTCCTCGAAACGAGCCCAGTATGTCCAAACAAGACTCGGAAGTCGCCACATACGCCGTCTCGGGTCCCATGCGTGAAGCCGTTGGTACGAACCAGCAAAAGGATATAATAATGCTCAATGTTGATTAGAGCCGACAGGAACAACTAAAAGAAAGTGAAGCACTAGTATTCATGGTCTGATAGCGTAACTTTGTACAGGTCCACACAAGCGGCGAGTATGTAAATGATTGGAGCTGCAATTGCCTGGGATAGCTATAAAGATCAACAGAGTATATTAGTGTTGCTCGTGTTTAGTTTTGTGACAAGCCCTGGTAGGTTATGTAAAAGGCATGAACTTCATCATTTGTTGGGAGATCACTGTGAAGTGTGATGACCTCAACCCACAGGAAAAATGGTTATCAAAATCTGAACTGTGAAGTCATCCAAAATTCTAATTGGAAAACCACACTCTTTGTTATACTTCTGAAATGGTCACGATCCCACTTTGTTTATGAACTGAAACTCTAATATTCACGAGAAACTGCTCTGAAATTAACATGAAGCGACAAAATTGTGTATATATTCTCTGAAACTTCAAAGACGTCTAAGACAATATCTGAAAGGAATTAGAAAAAGGACAAAATTTCGTGAATCACACACAATACTGTTAACAATCGCATGAACACTGGGGGGTTTCACCATACATCTACCCACTTTTGAGTATAACCAGTGTCTCTTAATACTACGACTCGTAGCAATACAATATCAAAAACTTTTATTACTGGGTAAACAGTCCGTACGTGATTTTTGACAGCTGACGTTTATAATACCCGCTCACGTCAGGAAATGCACCAATACGGGAATAGCAGCTGTTACGTTATTGGTCAGAACGTAAGCAATTATGGCGGTCGCCGTGATTTTCGCGCGAAGCCATATTTCGCGACAAAATACTCTTATTAGTCACCGTCATATATCTAGTCTCATAACAATACATAGAACTACATAAAATAACTACAATAATTTTGACATGCAAGGAGAATTAGTTCTAATGAGAGGAAGAAGTTTATATTTACCGGTGCTTCAACAATGACTACCTGGCAACTTTTAATTCACTGATTGTAATTTTATTTTCGTTAGCAGAAATCAAACATAAAGTAACAATGAATTTATTTGAATAGAGTCTGTAATTCTTATACTTTTAATAGAGAAAGAAAGTTTCTAGGTCAGGGGATAGCGTTCGGCGAAATCTCTTAACTTTTTGTTGCATGCGAAGCGTTGCGTTGGGCAGCACGATGTCGGCGGGTTACGATGATGAGAGCAGGATGCAGGCAGTTCCGCTGGTTATTCTTCTCCGGCGAAACGCAAACAAAGTTCCGGCACAGATGTATCATTAACCCCGTGGTGATTAACAAACCACAAGACGCTAGTATACGACCGTTGTTGACATGTCCTCTCTTTCAAAGCACATGACGTAGTCATCGCTCCTTTTTACACTTTATGCACTGTCCGTGACGCTATCGTCCATAATTACACAGTTCGTCACATTCATATAGTCTTAGCCACAAATACACAGTTCATAGAATTGTTCTTGTGTGTGAAGCACACCGTAAACAATGTCCACTCTGTTCTCGCATTTCAGACTTGGACAACGTCACTGAAAGTCATTTATATTGCACAGTTAATTAAAGTCTTCACTTTCACGGCTTGATAGAATGTGACATACAAAAGTTCCACCACCCAAAACCAATACCAGCACAGCTCATTCGCATATAAGCACAGTTCGTGTCGGCCACAACAAAGTAATGTTAGCGGCACTTCCACAGTCCGGTTTATTTGCTCTTGTCGTACGCTGGCAATGGCATTACATACCGCAGATGTAAAGAGAATTAACAATATGATAGTTCGGTATAACTGTCCATACAATTACGTATGCGTTTCATAAAACACAGTACTATTTTCCCGCGCACACTTCACAGACACACCATCCACCATCCCCTGTACTACACAACAACCTTTCGACTATCGATATCACTATTGCTGTGCCCTGCCTATAGATGTTACATCGTTATCGTGAATTACATAAATCTTCATAAATGTTATTGACTGCATTTTTCACAATTAATAATATTCTATAAGAGAACTTTACAAACTTTACCACAGTTACAAAGCAAGAAACATATTTATCCGTTGGCAAACGAAATAATCAAAATTACATCTTTACATTTAAAAACCACAGTAGAATGTTACATAATCACAATTAGAAATGCCCATATGAACAAAAGGAAAAGAATAGAAATCTAAAGAAAATCACGAAAAAAAATTTATTTGCGTAATTAGCAATGCCTTCACATATGCCCCCCATTTTATCAAATTAACAAATGAATATTTCATATAGTAAAGACTAAAACTAAGACAGGTGTTAGTTACAGCACAAATAGAATTCTGGAATGAACAAATAATTACAGTAAACATATACAATGCTGCTGCAGACTAATCTTGCTAGACTCTTGACAATGGTATATACTACTTATCATCACACACTCTGGAGTGTCTTTGGAAGAATTTATAAGTAGAGCCACAGTCTGCTGTAACAACTCACATGTGATTGCTTGACTCTGATAACTACTTGACTCTTCACATCATCAAACATGTAAAAAAACTATCTGGTTTCAAAAAGAAATTTATATAATGGTATACAAGAAATAATTCTTAAAACACTTCTTATTTACAGTTCATAAGCAAATCTTTACACTGTTTACACTGAAATTTATTTCCTCTGAAAACAGCAGATGAGCAAATATATTAGTGTGTTGTTCTTGCCTTATATGGTTTTAAATCAACCACATTCTAAAGGGCAAATTTGACCTTGGACTTGGGATAAATCAGATAGAATGCATTCGGGTGGGGTATACCAGCCACATCAAATGGTCCTTTGTATACATCAAAAAATTTAGAAATCTCACTATTTATCCCTTTTTGCTTCTCGTATGTCTTGACCAAAACCAAATCTCCTATCCTTATATCAATACCCTTCACCTTATCATCATGTCTTTTTTTTTTTCTTTCCAACAGTTTCTTCTCTACCAGTTCTCTTACCCTTTTCTTCTTTGCACCCCAACTCCATTCCTCCTTGGCAGGGAAAGAAAACTTTTCCTCCACTGACTGTTTTGTCTCTCACCTTTCATAATCTCCTGAGGTGTAAACCCCATTACTTCATGAACAACAGCATTCATTACATCCTCAATGTCTCCTATTATGTCTCCCCATGAACTGTGGTTATTGCTACAATAAGTACGGCAGAATCTGCCAATCTCCCTCATATAACGTTCTACTGGATTAACTTCCGGATGATACGTTGATGTATAAATTACTGTAACTCCTTGATTGGTAAGGCCTTCTTTCCACTTCTTACGTGCAAACTGTGACCCATTGTCGGATAATATGGCCTTAGGTTTCCCAAACTTAACAAAATAATCACGTTCCAATTTACCCAAAACGGCTTTTCCAGTAGCTCCACGTAGTGAATAAAGTTTTATAAATTTAGAAAACACCCCCAAAACTACAAAAATGTATGCAAAACCTCCCTTGGTTTTTGGTAACTTACCATAAAGATCCACAAATAACAATTCCATTACATAATTCAGTGTAACATTTTGCATAGGGAGCCTACATGTTTGGTTAGTAACTTTGGCTCTTTGACATTTGTCACATGTCTTAATACAGTTATTCACTGTCTTTACCATGTTGTCAAAAGATACACATTCCCTCAATTTCTGTACACATTTCTTAGCACCTACATGTCCAAAACTCAAATGAATATAGTCTATTATCTCATGTATATATCCATGGGGCCAACATACTTTCCAATCTTCTGAATTTTCATCATTTCATCTAAACAACACTCCATCATGAATTTTGTAATACTTTGGCAACTTATTGTTACTATCTTTGCTTTCCAGTTCACGCTTCACCATTTTCCACACTTCATCCTGATTCTGATACCTTCCCATGTTTTTGCAAATACCTTCAATTTTCTTCTCTCCTTGAACACCTTTTATATAAAACAACTTTACATGCTCTTCATCAACATCATACACTGTACCATTACCTTCACTCATTGGTAACCTGGATAAAGCATCTGCTACTTTATTCTGTGTACCTTTAATATACTTTATCTCAAAAGGAAATTGTCGTAAGAACAAAGTCCATCTTATTAACTTTCTATGTACCAGCCGAAATTTTTTGAAAAAAATATAAGGGCTCTGTGGTCAGTATATATATGATAGTTTTATTCCCCCATAGGTAATCTCTGAACCTTTGATATTCCCAAACTATTGCCAATGCTTCACATTCAGTCACAGCGTAATTTCTCTCATACCTGGTCAATGACCTTTATTTTTCTCATCTCCAAAATTTTGAAACAATTCCACTCCAATACCGTACCCACTCGAATCAGTCCCCAAACAGAATAGTTTACTAAGATCAGGATGGTGTAAAATCTTTTCCTCTTTCAAAGCTTCCTTAAGTTCATTAAAGGCTTTCTGACACTCTTCTGTCCAAACATAGTTCACTTTAGGACTCAATAACTTGTTCAGATGTGCGATATTAAAAGCTTGTCCTGGCATAAAATCCCGGTAAAATTTACACATACCCAAAAATGATTTCAAATCTTTTCTATTTCTTGGGGGTGGACACTCTTTGATTGCTTTCATTTTGTCTGGATCCATCTTAATACCAGTAGTAGACAAAATCCTACCCAAAAACTTTATCTCTTTGTGAACAAATACACACTTTTTGAGTCTCAGGGTCATGCCCCCTTTCCTTAAGGCTTGAAACAACTCATTTAATAAACAACAATGTTCTTCGCATAACTCAGTGGCAACTAATAGGTCATCCACATATATTGTCAGTTTTGAACTCAACTCTGGCCCTAATACTTGATCAAGGGCTCGTATAAAAACAGACACACTAATATTCGGCCCATATGGGACAACAGTGTATTGATAACACTTCTCATTTACCAAAAATGCTGTATACTTCCTATATTCCTTAGCAAGTGACACCTGCTAGTATCTGCAGGTCAGATCGAGACTACTAAGATAGTTTACTTTGTGATACATCTGTAACATCCCCTCCATACTCTCTGGCCTATCAGTTTCTCTCCTTATCACTTCGTTTAACATCCTGGCATCACAACTAGTCTCACACTACCATCTTTCTTGCCCACAATGACCAGAGGTGAATTATATTCACTCTTCCCTCGCTCTATAACACCACAATTCAACATCCTCTCAATTTCTTTGTTTACCGCCTCCCTCTGTGCAAATGGTATGGAATAAGGTTTTTTCGAAAAAGGTCCATGCAGTTTGATAACCAGCTTACATTCATAATTCTTTACTCTTCCTGGCCTGTCAGAAAAAACTTGCCTATTCACCCACAAAACTGTTCTTAGTTTTTCTTTCTGGCATTTATTTAACCCTTTAACTTTAGACATTTGGTTCTTCAATTCGTCCATAAGTCCACTTGTATCCTCCTCACTCCTACACTCCAAGTTCAGCTTAACATCACCCAAATTAGTTACTACAGGCATCGTTTTCACTTTTAAATACCCTAACAATCGGTCCTTATCTATCACCAATCCATCAAACTTCAAACTGATCCTTGACCCATCACCCTCAAAATTAACAAAACTCTCTCCACAATTTATCTCCGCCTTGCACTCTGTCAAGCAATCCATGCCCAATACAATATTCACTGTTAACCCATGTACTACAAAAAATTATGCACTAAACCTACGCCCCCAATCTCAGATTCCAAAATTATTTGGTGTTTAATTACCTTGCTTAATTTCCCTGTAGCACCCACTGTCTTCAAACCTACTACTGGTGCATTCATCACTTCATTATGCTCATTTATGTTATTAAATAAACTCTCAGCAATAGCACTAATTTCACTACCTGTATCCAAAAGAGCTTTTTCTTCCCTACCATACATTCCAATTCTCACAAAAGTTTGCTTAATCCTATCACCATCATCACTACTTTCTTCACATAACAAATCCTGCTCAATTTCATTATGAGCCCAGTCATCACAATTCAACTTTGAACTTTCCTTCCCTTCTAAACATTTCTGAAGAACACAAACACCTACTTCCTCCTGATCATCAGCTGCTATTCCTACATCTCTGTGAATAATAAAAACATTGACATCTGCCGGCCGTTGTGGCCGAGCGGTTCTAGGCGCGTCAGTCCGGAATCGCGCTGCTGCTACGGTCTCAGGTTCGATTCCTGCCTCGGGCATGGATGTGTGTGCTGTCCTTAGGTTAGTAAGGTTTAGTAGTTCTAAGTTCTAGGGGACTGATGACCTCAGATGTTAAGTCCCATAGTGCTCAGAGCCATTTGAACCATTTTTGAACATTGACATCTTCTTCATTACTTACTTTCTCTTTATGGCTCAAGGCATGTGTATTCATCACCCCTCCATTGTCGTCAGAAATTGACCTTCCTATTAGCTTAGCATCTTTCCTTAAATCGTCACATGCATGGAAAGCACCCCTTTCACTACTTTCTTTCTCTCCTCTCATACTGCAACCATTACTCATACTCTCCCTTTCACTATTACCACTTTCATTTTGAAATATTTTCTTTTCATTTATGACTCCCTTTGGCTGCCTTTCCCATTCTTTGACTCCTTCATACATCTGGGAAAATCTCTCCATACATGAGTCCCTTAATTCCTTACCACTTTCACCAAGAACCTCAGGTCCTATTTCTTCCATCACCAGAGCATGATGACTACACACCCTATCACCATAATCATTACTAATACTATTACCCATCACTGTATCCCTTACATTACCATGGTGATTTGAAAATTCAATAGGCCCTAACCTTTGACCCACTCCAGCACGGGCCTTCACTGTAGCTGGGTCCCGTTTCCCTCTCGTGATTCCCCTACTGTCTGATAACCTTGGCTATTTCCTTTAAAACCTCCTCGGCCTCGGCCTCTTCCCCTACCTCTAACATTTACTTGGCCCATTCTCCCTATTGTATCCTGATTATCATAATGACCATCCACATGTCTATTTTCATTAAATGAACAGCCCACTTGCCACCTATCCACATCCCTCACTCTGTTCAGAAAGTCTTTGATAGTACTAACATTTCCTATCAACCCACATCTTCTATTGGAAGGCAATTTCCCTATCAATATTTCTGTAGTACCCTTGTCACTCCATGGGCATTCCAAATGTTTTAATTTACTTATCCATTTCTCACAATATTCTCTCATATTCTCCCTACTCCTCCTATCATACCACGGGGACTTATTAAAAGCTTCTATGACATCACTTTGTTTTTCTTTCGACCACTATTCTTTCAAAAACGCTGACACAAAATCTTCAAACATTTCATATATTTCTGGTGCATCAGCTCCCCAGTCTAAACCTTCTCTTTTTAAACAACCACTTGCCCTCCTTAGTTTGTCCTTTTCTGTCCAATCCGTAGTAAACTGACTTCTCAAACTAATTACAAAGGACACAGGATGTGCATCTCCACTCAGATCAAAAACTATATTATTGAAACTACTACCATCCCTTATCTGCACTATTGCTGGCGATGCAGTAAACTGCTCACCCTATTCTCAATCTCAGCAGTGGTCTCTCTAATATCTTCCACTTCTGCCTTAGTCTTTTGTCTATATTCACGGAACATTCCTTTGCAATAATCTTTAATTTCATCCTTCCCCTTCACACATTCAGTAGCTTGGGTTTTATTGTTTTTATCCAAGCATTCTACACTTTCATTTATGATGTTTTCAAACTTGTGTTGCTTCTTATTTCACTCAAACTCTGTCTCTTTAAAAGTCTCCTTAACATCACCTTTAAATTTCTCAAAATCTTTATCAACGTCTGACTTAAAGCACAAGATTTTCTTTTCCAACCCTTCTTCCATTTCCTGTTTAGATCCCCTCAGACTTTTTTCAAACTTTTCATCTAGCTTTTTTATTTATTGAGCCATTTTTTCCTGTGATTTGCTGACAGCTTCTAGCTTTCCACTCACTTCTGTTTTCATTCCTTCCGTTTTCGTCAACAGCAATGCTAATATACTTTCCACTCCTCCCTTCTCATCTTCTTCTCTTCTGACACCTGGTTCCACTTTAATGACTAATCCTTTATTTACCTTTTCCATAACAAACTCTTTTCTTTATTTTTCCCTTGCTCACTTTCCCACACCTTAAAACTAGCTACACGCTCATCTTCTTTGATTGTCATTTTGTCTAGAAGAGGTAACCCACACAAAACAAAACAATACAATTTTCACTCTTCCAAAATTCAAACATCGATCCTAAGATTGACAGGTTAGAAAAGACAGTAATACTAAAACACTGTCCTGTCACAACACGGCGCCATATCTGATGACCTCAACCCACAGGAAAAATAAT